>NC_046630.1:9499124-11899124 GCF_900324465.2 Anabas testudineus
CAGCAGCCTTTACATTACAGTTTCCACCGTGACACCGGGTCCACTACAACAGGGACACACATTTTAGCCTGAACTGAAGCCTGATCTCGTTAAAAGGTAAAAACATAAGACATGCATGGTGAATTATTAATGAAGTCTAAGTATATCACCAACACTGGATCAATCATTTTCAGTCAAACTTTACTGCCAGTCACTGTGACTTGTGGACACTTGATTGCTCGTTGGCCATTTTTAACATCACCTCAACCTCCAAATCTCATTAACTTGATCAATTATCGTCGACACACACATTTCGACTCTCATTACCTCCGTTTCAAGCTGGACTAGTTCCATCGTGGGCCATGGCTCGGCGATCTGTGCAAGAGGCATTTTGGCGGCTTTGTCAGTTTCCTCTCAGCTGCTCGGGCACGAATTTGCTCTCCCTTGATTTTCTTTGTGTCGTTGCTGTCAAGTGCAGCTCACCGAGAAGCTCTTTACTCCGGTCCCAAGTCCAGGTGGAGCAGATTTATCAGCACTGTGCTCCCTGCTCGGAGAAGACGCGCATGCGAGACGCTGCGAGCACAACCCCAAGAGCTGTAATCCCCCCCCACCCTCCCTTTCACTGGACTTCGCTGTGCGTATTTGCTGAAAGTGGTAATCCAGCTGGAAACACCAGAAACAGCATGAACACCAACAAACCCAGTCCTTTCCAAGTGCGCGAGTTGGCTGCGGCTTGGATTGAGATCTGACAAGCGGGAGTGGATCGGGGAGCGGTGCCCAAGTGTGTGTGTGATCCAGGCTCCTCTGATGGGGCTGTGCAGGAGTCTAATACCAGCTAAACGAATTAGCCAGAGTCCGTGCTGTGTGCGCAGTGGACGCCGTGTGGCTCTGATTTCTCCCGGGCAGGAAAGGGGGAAGACTTGGCTCTCACCGCCTGGTTCCCAACAGTGTGCGATGCGCGTAAAGACCTGAGAGTGGCTCTGTAGTACGAGCAGGCTCCAACTCGAGCTGTCATTGGCAGGCTCCGGCAGGGTTTATATCCAGCCCCTCTCTTTTTTTTTTTTTTTTTTTTTTTTACGCCCGCCCGTGTCTGACCGCGCCACCCTCTGGACGAGAAATGAACTGCAAATACGTAATACAGACAGGAGGCCACTGTTAATGAAGAGCCGGCTTCATGAGGTTGTGGTGGTGCGGGTGCTTCAGAGGAGTGTGCACCCTTTTGCGTTAAAAAGGAAAAGCCGTCGCTCATAAACTGAGTAGAGCTGCTCAGATGCAAAAAAAACCCGCCTGAAACCTAACTGTGCAGAGCAAACAGAGTGTGCAAGAGACTTACTGTATGTCTGAAGTGTCCCACACTGCAGTGTGTTTTTAATTTCATTAAAAAGGTTTTTTAAGTACATTGCCTTAGGACCCTCCACCACTTCTCCCAGGCTAAAAACACCACAGAGGCTACTAGTGCAGAAATTACATAATGCATTATACAATAAATGCAATTTAAAGACTGGGAAAGAACAGACTAGAAGACACTAGAATTTGATTCGTGACCACTGCTGTTTGATTGTGTCCGGACGTTACATTGATGCAGCGCTCTTTCTCCATTGACAACTGCTTTTGTAATGGTCCTTGTTATCTTCAGTGATATAATACACCCCTCCACCCTCAACACTTCTCTGCTTCATTCACTGAGTGGTCTTGACCAGCTTCGGTTACCATTGGCAACTGGAGAGCATCAGACCGTGTCGCTGTGGATGGATCATTTTTTATTCAAATTAGGTTGAGGAAGACATGACATTTCATGGAAACAAAAATTAAACATAAAGAGAAGGAAGAAAGGTCCTTTGATGAATGTGTTGTCTGTGTAGCGTATATGCAAAATGGTGCTGTATGACTAAAGCTGTTGTCTGACAAAGCCAATTTGCGCTGCGTGGAAGATAAGCGCACAGATCTAAACAGAAAATGGAAACTTTTCCTATTTTGTATAATCGCATATTGACACGTGTGGCGTTTTGACACTGAGTCCTAGCTGTTAACATACACACTTTGTCTGTTCATGCCAGAAGTGCTGTCACATTTAATCGTGTCTAAAGGTTTTCTGCAGTTTCATTCAATTCAATTTGTGTATTTTTCTGCAGATCACAAGACAGCATTTCAGGGCATATAACATACAATCCATCCTGCTGAAGACATGTTGCATGTTAACATGGACTCAGAAGAATACTGTATGTTTGCTGCTCCCTTCATACGCCAAGGACAAAGAGGAAAGTGAATAGAAAGGGAAAAAAGGAGACATATCCTGGGTTGAACTCTGATAAATTCATATCTCCCTACTGAACGAGCGGTTGAAAGAGTAAGACCACAGCACCTAGGTGTGGAGACTTATCACAGTCATATTGCATGTAATATTTCAAGTCATGGCCATGCCAGAGCTCATATTAACCCATCGATTTATCTCAGTCAGGGATAAGCAGCTGCCAAGGGAATAATCATGGCACGTCATAATGCTGTAGTGGTGTTTCACATGTAGTGCAACCAACCGCTCTCTCCTCTCATCCCCAAGGATTTTTAAGCAGATTGATGCCGGGCATTTCTCACGGTTTATGGCACCTCCTGAGTGATGTGATGAATTCCAGACTTTCAGTTTGATGCAGTGGGGAAGGTTAACTGTATAATAAAGACAATTTAGAGGAACAAATAAAAAGAAGATTATTCAGAAGGGCACAAAGGCCTGGGAACAGGAGCTTTCCCAAAAAATCAATACACTGAAAGATGTGGGTCACCAGTGGCTGGAAGGAGTCAGCCTCTTGTAAAAACAAACTACTGCCAGGTACGTAGATATCGATTGACATGTTGATATTTTGTGAGATGTATGTTACATTGATATCCTGACTGCAGGAAACCTCTACTATTCATGATGCTCCAGTGACGTCATGTGACAGGGATGACTCAGAGGTCTCTCCCATCCAGTGGCAGGGACTCCAGGGATGCCCTACCCTCACCGCTGTCTTCCACTGAAGCATCATGAGAAATATGACTCAGTCAGGTTTGACGTACATGTGCAATTGATCAGGAGTAAAATGAAATGTGTTTATTTGGGAGCTGCTAAGCACAAATATTAGCCGATGGCATATTTAGCCACCCAACAACCGCCTGCAAATGTGATGAACTGCAAAGATGACACTGTTGTTACACCTCGTTTTCAGAAGAAGAGGGAGAGTGATGCTGAATATGCAGAAGGAGAAACAATGAATCATATACGCTCCTCTCTAAATACACACAGCTGTAAATGGTGCCATTAAAATTCTAATATATGCATACTCCGATTGTGAAGTGGCAGCCGGTTCAGCTTCTCAAAATTCATCCTGTTGCTTTTCTCTGATTCGATTGTGAGTTGGCTGTATCCAAATTCCCTTTAGTTGATCTTTATTTTAAATTCCACTAATTGTTCAGCTTTTCATATGTGATAAAAGAATAGCAATAGTGGGTTTTCTTTATTTAATGCACTGCCCCACGGACTGACAGTTTGCTCAGTTACACAAGATTCATACCCCATTGATTTGTACATGCCGAATTTCAAGATCTCCCAAGACACATTTACTTGTGTGTGTTGGAATAATCTTACACTAGCTAGTAGAAATCTTTCAATAATAGGTTTTTGCTAGTTGTTGCTGTTTTTGTTTTTGTTTTTTTTTTCTCTTTTCCAGCCACCATTGTGAGAATGAGTAAACCAGTAATATGTCTGAAGTAGATTAAAATAGTTCATGCATTAAACAAAATGTTTAATCCAAGGGATTAATTTGTTGATGCAACAATGGTACTAGGAATTGATTCCACATAAAGACAAGAGTATCCCAGCATTAAAATGTTGCAGGTTACAAATGCTGATAGACAAGTCCACTGTATCCAGTATACAGTACATTTTTATACTAATTGACTGTATTTCAATTCTAAATGTATTACTCTGAGATTTCAGAAAGAGCACTTTAAGACCTTTGATAATAATTCCTCCTTAGACACACTCAGCGAGCACATGTCTGCAGTGGAAGGATCAACACCATGAGTGGGGCTGTAGCACAGAACATATTAATTAGCTGCTCAATAGTGGAGTAAGGGTAATTATACAGTCTCTACAGACAGACTATAGCGGGAGAAGATGGCATTTTAATGATTCAAAATTCACTCTAGGTCTGTGCCAGACAGAGAAGATGAACAATTGGTTTTATTGTGTTTCAAACATCAGTGAAAGTTATCATTTGACAGTACAGTGTGGCTGCAGATGGACTGGACAACAATATTGATACATACAAAATAAGAGAGGAGGTGACAGGAAGAGAAGCAAAAACAGACTGTACATGTATGCTGCACTGCAAAATACAATTTCCCATGGTTGGTTGCTAAGCACAGTCTTGTCTTGTCCTAGCTTTTCCAAAGCCAAACAACATCTACTGACACCAGAATTGTATGACTGTAGTAAAGGGTGTGTTGTCAAGCACAAACAAGCAAGTTGAGGCTTGAATTTCAATCTCTGGTATGTGGGTGGGACAAAAAGGCAGGCCAGGCATGGGAGCCTTACAGAAAGCTGCATCTGAGACTAAGGTCAGCACAAACAGGTACAGTAAGGCACAATTATGCAAATTGATTTACACTGAAAGAGGGATAAAGCCATCCTAGAGTACTGGGACATTTGAAAGTCAGTGAGTAAATGTCCAGGTTCAGATTGTTGTTTGCTTCTTGGGCTTGAAAACATACAGTTGTATCAATAATATGTCACACAATTCGCTGCTAAAGCACAAGAGTGAATTTACAGAATAATTGGCAATTATGTAAGCTCCGTCTCGGTTTGTCCGCCTAGTGGACTGATTTCATTTGAGCTCAGTAAATTTTCCTCTCACACCTTCAGGAGAGAACATCTTGACTCGACAGAAGATCAATATTGACTCAGTCTTGACTAAAACTCATTTCTGCTACCTCAATCTGGAGGCTTACAGTAGTGTTACTGTGATGCAGTTTGGTTTCCGTATGCTTTGTAATACATTCAACAATGACTAAATGTCAAACCACAGATTTTATGGACTTGGATGCCATCACAGTGAAGAATTTATCTAAATAATTAAAAAAAAAATCACGAATCATTCTTTGTATGCAGTTAACCGGACGTAACATATTACACACACAGGAACACAGTGCCATTTGGCCCTCTGACATATAAATCTGACTTTTCCTCTGTCTCTTTCTCTTGGTTCAAAGAGAATAACAGCAGGGGGTGCCAAATATCAGGGGGCAGCTCTTTCATGACCATATTCTTTTCATCAAGCCTTGCCCTTTACTTCTGGGGCAATGCTCAACAGTAGGTTTGTTGGGAACTGTATAATGTGAGACATTAACAATGATTTCCTGTAGCTTGCAGCCTACACGCCACCATTCATTCACAAAATACCTGGACTTGGTGCCGTGAGCATGAATGGGGCACACACTGATTCAAAGAGGTTGAAAAGAAATGTTTAGATAAGCTGCACACATTAGTTTGACAGTGTTGATATGATTCATAGGCTCCTATAGATTTTATGGAAGTTATAAGTCAACATAAATGGGAATTTTTAACAACTCATTTGCACTTCATTAATAGTTAAATTCTCTAAGAGACCAAATACCTCACTGTGAATCACAATAAAATAGAATTTATTACTATCAGTGTCACAAACTGAATCTGTTCGAATAATTTGATTAAATATTTACATGATTAAACTCCTGCAGTGCAATCATTTAAAAAAAAAAATCATCAATACTGCAAATAGTTCAGGAGGCAGAAATGTTTCATCCATTGATTTACAAAATATTATAATTAAAGTACTTTTTCTCTTAAATTAAACCCAGAACAGAACAGTGGATGCAACATTTCCAGAACATTCCTAGTGGAGCAGCATAAGTGAATTTGCAAAAGCGGATTAGATGTGCTAATAGGCAGTGCAAGTGATTTTTTTTTACTCCTTTAACACTAATGCCAACTCAGGAACTTTGGTCTAGGGAATCAGGTTTCAAATGGCAAAGTGCGCTTTTCCTTCCTGTAAATGCGTCATAGGTGCGCCTAACGCAACCCTCAACCTCCGACAACATTCTCAAAAGTGGCCTGATTATATTTACATGGCCAGTGTAATGGATTACATTACACGGTCCAGCTGCTGCTGTGTCCACGCCTTGAATTCCTCTACATGTTGCTGGTGTGGTGTGCTCACCACAGGCCGTGCGCCTTTTCCTGCGAATAACGCGTGTAGGTAAAACTATGAGGGAAGTTATGAAGCCTGAAAGCTGAGGCACCTTTCACTTAGTATCTATTCCTCCAGGTAAGGAGGAGTTGGTGGGGGTGGGAGGGAGGGCTCTGAGCTCCTGGTCGAGTCTGACAGTGCCGAACTATTGGCTGACAGCAGGGGGACTCTTACCTGTACCTGGAAGAAGGAGTGCCATTCGTCATCGTCCGACTCCAAATCAGTATCAACTTTTCCTTCTTCCAACAGCCCGGAGAGGTAGAAATCGGCCAGGACGGCTGGAAACTGAAAGAGCGACTGCAGCAGGACTCCGAGCATGGAGCCTATCACGTCGTGGAGCGAGGGACGAGTCAGCGAGTGGCTCCAAGGTGAGGAACATATCGCGCTTCTGTCCTGAGACTTGATCGCCTCACAGGTACTTTTGGCTCGGACGGTAGAGTCAGAAATAGAAGCGCCGCACAAATCCTCTTGGAAGTGAAAGGTGGAGGTGGAATGAGGAAGTGGCCCGAGCCGAGGGAGAAGTCACGGCAGCCTTGTTCTGATCACTGTCAACAAGTGAGGTGGTTTCAGCACAAACACCACAGCTGTGTATTTGTGGGACATGCTGCGTTCACGGGACTGATTGGATAATGTCTTCTATTAGGACACAAGGCCATACACAGAAAATACTACCCAGCATAGTAGGAAGTACACGGATTACTGCTCTCATGTGTAGTTGGGAATATTTAAATATGGGCTTAGAGTAAAGGTGAGCTATGTTACAGGACAGGTTTATGTACACCTGGGCCAGGTACAGCATTGCAGTACCACCTACATACTGTATATACGTCAGTAATACACATCCAGTAATTTCCAGTAGTAACTCAAGGGGCCTCTCTGAGTAATGAGTAGACTTCTTTTACTGTATTTTGACGAGTCTAGTTTCACTTTTAAGTAAAATGTATTCACACTATACAATGAGTATATTTATAGTGTAGTATAGATATTTTAAAAGTCTTCTTACATGTAACAAAGAAACATGCTTTTATTTTGAAGTACTATATGACTAATGTATTATCTCAAACACTTACACAGTCAAGCTATAAAATACAACATACTTAATTCAGGATACTATTAAGCCTCACTGATCTTCTGCCTGTGTTCGTCCATGCTCACTCTGCATGCGCCTGCCTGTACAAGCATGTGTCCTCCTGACCACGTGAGCTCTCTGTTGATGCCTGTGCCCTGCATGTGGTTGAAATATTTGTGTCCTGCGTCCAGGTCTGGATGCCCCCTTGCATCAATACCCGGTCTCCGAGTGGCATTTGTCAGGTTTGGATCTGCTCCAGTTGACTTCTCAGGACCTGGAAAAGTTGGGAGTCCAGAAGATTGGACACCAGGAGCTCATACTGGAGGCTGTGGAGAAGCTCTGCTCTCTGGTGAGGGAGGAAGCTGAATCATGTGTGTCCGTGTACAACATGCGACCAGGTGTTTTCTGTAAACAAGCTTGTTTGTTTTGTGTTTGTTTTGTATTCAGAGAGCTGTGATCTGGGTATTTACTTGGACTGCACCATATAGTCTTGACCATGATATATTGTGATATTTCCTCCCCATGATTAGAATTAGTTAGGGACAATATAGCTGCATGCTGACGTGTTTCCATACACACCATAACATGTGCAAGTCACATGAGCATACAGACACAACAAGCATGGTGGAAGGCAGAGGCCAAAGACATGCTGCACAGAGGGATTCGGGTGCATTATTAAAATAATATATCAAAGATACTGCTGTGAAAGGCATATTTTAGCTACTCAGTTAGGTTTAGCATTTCTTAGTGTTTACGCTCAGTAATTACTGAACAGTCATCTACTTGTCTTGCAGTTCTGTGTGGTCTGAATCTGGGGTGCAGATCTACTTTTTTCAACCATCACATTGTTTTAGGCCATGCTTTTGTTTGCACAGCGAAACCAGCAGCTTTTGGATAAATCCAGCCAAAATACACGAAAACCGCTCTTATTGCTATACGGGTCCCGTTTCACTGAAATACTTTCAGCTTTTAGTAACAACACAATTTTGAGTTCACTTTCATTTTAATATCAAAACTGCCCCTAGTCAAGCATATCCTAGTAAAATTGTTACTTTATTATTTTATAACCGACATCAAACCACAAGTCATGCTTCCGCTGCAACACAAGTGGATTTAGAATACAAGAGCTTGTGCTCAACACTTCACATGCTAATTTCTAGGAAAGTTCACACTGGACTAAAAAACACTCCCGCCTTCTCTTTGATTCTCGATGCCATTTTCTTGTACTGCCTAATTAATTTCCCTCCCTGTCCAATTTCGAGAGGGAGTTTTAGGACACTTAAATAGTCGCGTTGGTGTGTGTGGGGGGGTGTTTGTGGGTTTCCAGAGTGGCTTTTGTTTCATTGGAAGGACTAATTGAGCAGGACAGTACCAGGCAAGGTTCCAGCTCTGGTGGTATAACAGCCTGCGAACATCAGACTAAAGCTCAGGCTGGTTAAACTGCTTGTTGTTGAATTATTGAACTAACTGCAGTACTGATTGAAACGGCCACTGCAACATTAACATTTTAGCCAAAAGGCTGGAGGCTTGGAGCAAATTGTTTGAATATGGTGTCCCAATATCAAAAGCTTAATATAGGGGTACCTACTGTATCTAAAATTGTTGAACGTAAGACAAGATTACAACCCACACACAGAATCACAGTTTTGTTTTTAACCTTGATTACAGTGTGTATGTGCGTACGCATGTGTCTGCCTTGCTTCCTCTCCGCGCTCTCAGTCTTGATGCTGTGTGAAGTACTAACACTGTGCCCATTCATAAAAAACAACCATCAGACACTCACATGGAACAGACCAAACATATTCCAGTACACAGTTACATAATTAACCTCTGCAGTGTTGAAAAGGCCATGAAAAATTCATGGCCACTTGTTGACAGAGGATTGTTCCAGCTGGTTGATGGGTACAAACAAAGGCTGACCAGTCTGAACCTCTTGACCACTGATGAGTGAGTCATTACAATAACCTGCTTCTTGTTCTCTGTCTGTGGAGACTCGTGTCTCATACTGTGCACAACTCTGTCATGACAGGCATATGAAAGAGACACTAGTTATGATTAAGTCTGCTTGTTAAAGGATCTTAAAAGTTTTGTGTGTTAGATTTCCACTGTATCACATACTGTACAGTACCAATATCATGCTGTGATCTGACTTTATGTGTATTGTCTACATTGATGCAATAACCGTGTTTACAACTGTGATGTAAACACAATAGCTGCAAGACATTTCTGCTAGTAATAGTAGACATCAAAGTTTGATGTCTGAACCTCAGTGTAGCCAAATTAACCCTAGAAATAGATTCTAGACTAGATCAGAAGGCTATAAATTACATAAAATACTGTATTTTGTCTAAGAAACATGTATGAATGTTTTGAAATTTGTTTTTCTGTATTAATTTGTCATAAAATGTGATCTGGTCTTCATTCAGTCAAGAGTATTAACAAATATAATGCGCCTAAAGTAATAACACAAAATAAATTCTGGTCTTTTATGTTTTTAGAGAGAATAGCCATAAAAACCTCATAGTGATGGTGGAATGATGATGACTGAGGATCAGATCACATTTTATGGCACATTAATGCAGAAAACAATGAAATTCACACATACTTTTTCTTACCACTATATGTTCGCTGTGTGTCTACTCTTCAGACGTATGGCATAGGTGGAGAGAGCCTGCGTGGTCTGACAGAAAAGCTGCGTGCTGTTGCCCACACCCTCCAGATGGGTATCCAGAGCCGCTGGCGCCTCAACAGCTACGATGGACGGAGCACCACCAAGCTTCCTGTTGGTGTTCTGCAGGTTGTAGTGGAGCTCATCACCTCTGCCAAAGGACTCTTCTCTCTGCTCAACAGGTTTGTAAAGAGGGAGTTATCTAACTGTTATGTATACAGCACTTCAAATTCTATTTTATCCTGCTGTTATTTTTATTCTGTGGCGTGCCTTATAAACACAGTGATGAGTATAGTTTTTGTTGCTGTCGCTGTAAAATGTTGCCTAAGAGTTCAACTAAGAGTTGTGTAGAGGTGTAGGCTGCATTTGGGAATGTTTTGGCAAATGTGTGATTCACTTCATGGTTCTTGTCAAGAAAGCGGATACCTTACCTTACCTTCATACAAGTGTCCTTTCCTGTTTGGTGGCTTTCATTTTCTCTTTCCAAGATTCTTAACGTGCCTTTGTTATTGTGTCTTTAGATACCAATGTTAAATTAAACCTTTGTGCTTCTTGTGTAGTAATCCTTTCATTTCCTTTCCAAACTTGAAATATAATCACTGTCTATCCAGGTATCAGTTTCACCAGCTCAGTGGATACACCTCTAGCAAGCACATATTCAACTATTGCAGAGATCTTGGAGAAATTGTGCACAAGGTTAGTCCATATTACTTTAATAATTAGGTGTGTAAAATTCCTTTGTGACTTATATTTACACTTGTACTGAAGTGCACAAATCTGTCCGTCTGTTGTTTTTATTCTGAATCAATAAAAACCTTTTGATTGTGCCTTTTACTGCGCACACCTCATAAAATCATTAGGTGTTTATCTGAAGCAGAACCGCACATGAGTAAACCTTGTTTCTAGTAGTGCTGTCACGCACACTAAATTTCCGAAGAGGAACTACAACCTGTTGTACCATGAGCTATTTCTTTTTAAATCAACCCTTAAACTGCAACATAAAACAGAAGCACAAACACAATCCCTGTTCCTCAGTTTACTGCAGTTTTGGTGATGCATTCTTTATCTTTACATTCCTGGCATATTTTAAATCTGCGGTACCTCGAAGAAGTCTAGGTTGAAAGTGTTGCCAAAGAGGAGTTATGGATTTTGTGTTTACCCCCATTGCAATTTTATGAA
This sequence comes from Anabas testudineus, assembly GCF_900324465.2. Taxonomy (NCBI): domain Eukaryota; kingdom Metazoa; phylum Chordata; class Actinopteri; order Anabantiformes; family Anabantidae; genus Anabas; species Anabas testudineus. The sequence continues at coordinate 9,510,280 of NC_046630.1, forward strand.
ATGTCTCTGTTGAGGGAATATTTATACCTGGCTGAAGGTAGAGTGAGTGAAATGTTTTCACCAGGCAGGTAGCAGAAAGGACAGGCCTGGATATGTTGTAGTGCCTAGGGGAGGGAGGGAAGGAAGGACACGAGAAGAGGGCGGAGACTGAAAGAGGGATTGCACCGTGGCTGTAAATGACTTTTGACTCCTGTGGGAGTGCTTGCTGCAATATGTACAGCAGATCAACAGGCTGACAGAGCAGGACTACTAGCCCAGAAACAACACCAAAGTGTTATTAGAGATTAAGAGTATGACAAAGGGTAAAAAGAGGAAGAAGACAAAAAAAAGACCAGAAAGAACAGGAAGAGAATGAGAGCTCATTAGAGAGAGGTGAAGAGACAGCAAGGTGCACAGGAGCCGTGGGTGAAACCGGAGGCTCAGTATTTAGAGGAGTTTATATATAGTCGGCGTTGGACGCTTGCCCGGCACGACAGGTACAGCTCTCACCTCTTTGACTGGATCATTCTCCACAAGGTGATGTTGCTTTTGCTGCTTTTGCTCTGTGCTTCACTGCTTAAAATGGCTCAAACCTACACTTCCACAAAACAGTAAATGTTTTTTCTGGTCTGCATAGAAAATTATTCATTGTATTTTTGTTTGTTTGTTTGTTTGTTTGTTTAGTTTTATTTTTTTAAATGTTTAGATTAGATTATATAAGCTATACGAGTCATATAAAGAGAGTCGGAAGCCTACGGGAGTTTCATATGAGAAATGAAAGCCGTGGCCTCTAGGTTGGTGTACAGTAACAGCAGCATTGTTCCTATGGACGTAAAGCCACAGAGGGTAAGAAAGGAAATATGGATTTTAGAGAGTTATATAGCTTGTTGACATTGTTGGATGTTTTTGCCACTGCAAAGTGAATCACATTTGGGCCTGTGGTATTCATTGTTGGCTCTAAGCGTCAGGAGGCAAAGCACAGAGAGAGTGATTACTATTTTAAAAGCTCGCTCTCAGAGGTTGATCATCGCTTGGTCATGACTAGCTATTGTTTGCTCAATTCCTGTTTTTGAACTTTTTGCTCACCTAAAGGTAACAGTTACTGTCCAAAAAGATGCTGAGAGCATCTTGTCCAGTGTATTCAGGGCCATGTAAAGGGTTTTAGTTTTTTGTGGGCTCACTTGTTAAAATGACATTAGCCAATAAAATGACACCAGTTGGACACACGATTAAAGTTTTAAATGACTGTAGAATAATTTATTCCATTAATTAATTAATAACCCTGTTAATTTAATAACAGTAGAAATGGACAGGGTGAATTTATATCTGTAAAACCTGCATATTACCTGTACTTGCAGGTGCAAGTGTAGTTTATTAATTAAAAACCCCTTGGCAGATTAATTGAAAGGTCAGTTTTGGTCTGCTGACAATTTGTCACACCTGTTTAAGACACAAGAGAAAATGAAGCCCTCAGGCACGTTTGTCCAGGATTCATCTATCTGCAGAAACTGTCATCATAACATTATCAGCCTGCAGGCACACAGAGAGGAGGAGACTTTGTCGGAGAATGAGTTGATTCACACAAGTTTGCAGCATGGCATTAGCAGAGCTTTCACACCAGAGCCTCTATTGCTTGTTTAAGTTATCTCCCAGCTAATTGAGGCAGTTGTCATGCCCCTCCCGTGGCGGTTGACGTGTTCTCATGACGTCTTTTTCTGGAGCACTAGTTCCACAGAAGCTACACTATGTCCTTCACACTGAAAAAAAAAAGACTCTAATTTCCTGTCTGTTTTTGTATGTTCAAGCGTCTTTGTTTCTTCTTGCAGCCTTAGGGCGCTCAAGGTCAGTAGTCAGCTGGTGTTGTTGGGATCCCACACTGAAGTTGCCTAGTCAGAGTTTTGCAGTAGCCCACACTCAGTCTACTGCTTTTAACCAGCTGAGCAGCAAGCAAGAGAGAAAGAGAGGGGACTGTGGGAACTATCAGTTTGGATAAGGACTAAATTAACTGGGAGGTATAATATTAAGGTACTGTATGTGATTTTAGAGGTGCCTTCTCTGGGTGAAAACGTAACTACAAGAGACTTTAATGTTTAACCTTCAGTTGGTGCAAGTTTCCAAATCTATGACAGCTTCAGGGGCATTTCAGTTATGTAATGCTTTTATTTGGCAAGAAAATGACAATATTGGACAACAAAACACAATGAACTGCTCTATTGGTTAATTAGCAATGATCAACATGTTCATCTCTTTATTATTTTTGTGTCCATGCATGGAAGCTAAGAAAAGTGGTAAAAGGGAAAGGGGTGCATAGACAAGGACAAAAGAGGAAAACAGTATAGTAATATTTGGATGAGAAAATGAAGAGAAAGTATAAAAGAGATTTAAAATAGATACATGTCACAGTATTTTTATAGCAACTCTGTGACCTGGTGGCAAATTTAAAGTATCTGCTGATCAAGTCAAGTCAAAAGTCAAAGTGAATCACAGATGCTATCATAGACTTGATAGCACTTGACTAGGCTGGTGCCTTAAGAGCAGCTGCCTGTCCACAAGAATTTCCCCAAGGAGGTTAATAAAGTATTGATTTGTAAGGCTATAGTGTACATTACTGTCGGTTACTTTGCATCCATTGAGTTAGACAACAATAAAGAAAAAAGAACTAAATCTGTTCAACTGCGTTTTATCAGCAGGCTGTATTTGCCTAAGCAGATAATAGAGTACCATTGCATCTTTGTGTGTTGGTTTTAGTTTTGTTTTGCATTTGTGTCCACACATGGCTGCATACATTCTTGTTGTCTGTTTTTTTTACAGAATGATACACCCACGTAATAGCTTGTCTTTGTTTCCTAGACAACTATAGAGGGAACAGCTTTCAGGCACAGGCCACTGTTGTAAAGCTAGCGCGCGATCAAGCCGTACAGCGTGCTCCACAACAACACGTTTCAACATATCAAGTGAAGTCTTGCTGCACGTTGACTTAGCAATGCGTAAGAAGGCAATGAAATGAATTATAGTTTTTTTACAATGCTGCAAACTACTGTAATTCTTTAACAAAATGGTGACAGAGCTGAAGGATTTCTTTTTTATTTCTATATGGATCATTTTCAACTTTCTCAGGTTCATCCTGTGTGAATTTGTTCATTTATTCCCATTGAAGCATTGTGGCTAATGTGTAACTGCTGTAGTTTCAGTGAAGTGGACCCTTAGTTTTGAATGTTGCCCTGTGGATTGAACTTCTGTTCTCAAGGTGCCCATGCCCATGCTGAACATGTTTTTATTTACAGTGAGTGTAATTCATTGTGTTTTAGTGGTGTTGTTTACTACTACTAAGCCAGAGCTGCATTTCTCTAAATGTTTTAGTTCTGTGACCTTGGACCTTTGTTTTTGCTTTAGTTGCCGGAGATCTGAAAGTGGGTTGATGTTAGGTGTAGCATATTTGTGTTGCAAAACCTGAGAGGTTCTTGTAAAAAAAAAAAAAAAACAGAGGCATTATCGTTATTATCTTACAGATGGTAAATAAATAGAATCACATAAAGATATGTTCTGAGTCAGCCTATATGTCCATCCAAAGCGCTTCTTCTGACCCTCGAGTAGCTTTGTCCCAGGTTTGAAACACTGTGACCTTTGCAAACGCACCATATACTGTATTTTTTTATATATACTGTATGTTTTTAATATTTTTGTAGGTGTGTTTGGCAGTTGTTGATATTTGTTAGATAACACATCCAAATAACACACAAAGTGATCCCTTTGTGTCTAGATGTCATCCTCAGTGTGAAACCAGTGGTGACATTTGGCTTGTGCTCTGTGCTTATGCACCATACTCTCGTGACTCGGTTTCAGTGCAGAAGTGTACCTGTCGCCCATCTCGCCCACATTACGTAGAGTCATTTCCTGTTCTTATAGTTAAAAAGAAATTGACAGGTTGTGGTGTTTGGGAGGAAACCTCAGCTATGACTCAACTAAATACAACAAAAAGCAGTGGTGTGGATATTGATGTATTTTTACTTGTACATCAAAAACAATGGTGAGATCTTGGGAAGAAAGAGGTGTTACATGCAGCTAAGCGTGTGGTTGGAGGTTTATCATGTAGAAACCTCTGTTCTTCAGCTGCCTTCCACTTACAACATGGATGTGGCTTAGTTACAGTGGCAATAAAAAGTATGTGAACCTTGGAAAATTTGTTGTTTTCTGCATTAAGGGTCAAAAAGATGATCTGATCTTCATCTAAGTCAAAAATATTAAGTCAAGATAATGGCCTGGTTTGTTTTGGTTTTAAACAGTAGGCTATGTTACAGCTAAGGTATCCATATTCAAACAAATACTGAATGAATGAAAATAGCAAAAAAAAAAAAAAAAAAAAAAAACAAGCAGACAAGTGCAATCATAACAGAAACCTCTCCCAGTCATACCCCTCCCTGCACACTTGTGTCACAGCCTTTAATTAGCCCAGAAATCCAACTGTGTTCACTGTTGATCCCTTGTTACATTTCACAGGGATTAGTTTTCCCTGCAATCCTTTATGTAACTCATCACGTTGCAGGCATTGCAAATTAGCTTATAGGCACCAATGGTATGTAGCATTAATCTATTCGATAAATATTCATTGCTGTGTAAACATCTACATCTAGTCGCTTTTAACCTCTCATCATCCTCTTTCATTGAAAGCCTCCCACTCTTCACTCGGGCTCCTAGGACACCTCAGTTGCCTCATAGCGATGCCTATAGGAACAATTAATGCTCTCCTCCCAGAAACTAGAAACTGTGACACTGACCTGTATGTTTTTGTGGGTGGTGGAGGTGCACTGGTATTCACATACAGTACTGTACGAGTATGTGTCTGCTGGTAGGGATTAGCATGGATTAGGTTGATATTACCCAGCATTACAGGTGTCCCCCTCTCTTTCTGTATTGCTTATGTACAGTATTTATATTGTTTTATATTATATATATATATATATATTTCTACAAGAGCTTTGTTTTTATTGGAGTCAGTAAAAGTCCACTACAGGGAATAATGCCCCTCTTCCCTCTGGGTGCTTGACTCACTTCCTGACTCGTGCTGTGAGGAGTAAATAGGTCACGAGTTTTGTGTCAGATTGTCCCATTTCCAAAAATCAATATTTGCATTACATATTGCATGGTGCTGTGGTTTCATTTTGGTTTTCTGCTTAGACTGATAGATGGAACTCAAGTGATATTGTTTTACTCATCCAACAGGATACCAATGTTCATGAAAAGGAAAAGGACATAATCTCCATAGTAAGTCTGCATATTGTTTATGTGTTTTTTGTCTCTTTATGTGTAATTCCTGTTGCTTCATTCTGTTGTTTAAATCTGCTCAAATTGTGTTTCCATCACTAGTGCCGTCAGTTGGTGGAAGTATGTGATGAGATCCTGAACTGCGGTTCTGAGGCGCTCCTTGCCCACACTGCTCAGCTGGAGAGCGTAGACCTAGTCCCTGTGTCACCTGGTGATCAACTGGTAAACGCATCGTCTTGCTTTTTCTCATTTTTCTACTGATTATGCTGATATTTAGCTATTTTTAAATTTAGAAAATGTCTGAGCAGGTGATAATTATATATATTATTAAATTATCTTTTTACACTGTTGTAATAGTAAAATTGCATAAAATGTTAATTTGAATTTTAAACAGAGCATTAGTGCAAAATAGTAGTATTAATGGCATAATTAAGCCATTTTACAAGCAGAAGCCCAAATATTTCTAGTCTCAGCTCAGAATTTTTCTTAGGCTTTGGGAAATTTAAATAAATGACATTACTATTATATATATATATTTGATATAAATTAGTAATTAGTTGCGGTTTTATTAAGATATGCAAGAATTCAACATTTTCTGTCTCACTTTTTTGCATACAGTGTACAATATGAATAGCTATAATATTTAATAAGTTATTATTTTAAATTGAATTTGTGCCAGAATGAGTTTTTAGAAATCTGTTCATCGTCTGTACAATACACTATCTTGGTACCATTATTTTAAATGGCTTTCCCTATTCTATTCTTATTAACAAACTCTTATTCTCGGTCTTATTTTCTCTCACTCTCTGTCGTCTTCAGTATTCATTTTCTGCCTTCATCATTGCCTGGATGTTTCCATCATCATTTGGTTCCACTCACCACTTCTTTCATCTAGCTCAAGGTTTTCTCTGTGCCCACAGCTAGTCTTAGCTCACTTGTCGCTAATGTAGTTGTTCATAAACAACTTACTGTTCCTGTCTTTTCTCCTCTCTTAATGACTTAGTTTTCAGTTGGTACACCGTATGCAGTGATCATATTTTCCTTTTATGTGTGTTAACATCACCCAGTACTCTCCTTTCCCTTTGTGTACTTGGTCCATTAGTAAAAATCTCTTCTGTTAGACAAAATGAAAGTAATGTTCCCATACAGTGGTGCTCACTCGCTACCTAATCATGTACAGTGCGTCGTCTACAAATGTGTTTTTTCCCCATATCATTACATAGGATGCTGTAGACAAGCATTCACTTCGTCTGATCTGTGTCTTTGAATGCCTAGTTGTGTGTGTATACAGTATGTGTGGGATCATGTGTGTAAAGGTAGGTTTTAGTGAAACTGTGAGATTAATTCTTCACAATGTTGTAATCAACATTAGAACGGGATTATTTTTATAAACATTGTCAACAGTTAGCAACAAAGCCCGATTATCCTCAGTGAACAGAGATAAAATTAAGAGCATCACTAATAAAGATGTCTGCTTTCCAAAACCATTGAGAGGAACGGAAACTACAGACAGAGAGGGAAGTGAGAGGCAGTAAGAATGATCATGTACTGTATGTACACTGAATGTATAAAACATGATGTACACGTGCTCAATAGATTAGGTAAATGTAAATGAATGAATGTCACTTCCTCAAATTTAGTCATTACAGTCATAAAAGAGAATATGGAGTTTAAGATAATCTTATTCTTATAATTGGTGATAATTAGGATGTGGTCCACAGTGATTTATACATACAGTGCTAGACCATGACTAACAAAAGAGTGACTCAGTCTATTAGCTTGTATGCATTGCTGGCAAATGTCTTAGCTTAAAGTGCAGCGAGTCATGATTTTTATGCCTTCACAGAAGCATAAAAGACCTATGTTTGGAGAAAGATACAGTTAAATGTTTAAATATTACGGTGTTAAACTATATTATTGCCATGGTAATACCTTAATCCTTGATTCGACAAAGTAAAATAATGGTTTATAATACAGTAACATGTAATAATGTCAGTATAATATGTTTAATATTTACAACTGTATTTTACTAAATTTTTCAAGTTATTTTGCTGGGAGTTCTTCTTGCTCATTTATGTTTCTGTTGTCACGTCAGTTATATTGATTATGTGATCCAGATTTTTTAGGACGTGATTAGTTGGCTGTCCTCATGTCCATTACTTAAAAGAATTAATCATGGCAGGCTGACGGGTAATCAGAGGCCGTCACATCTAGAGATACATGAATCTTTATATTTCCATTCTGATGACTCATTTTGACTTAGCAACAGAAACAATCATGAGTTTCTAGCACACACAGGTTCATAAGAATAAAATGTAAACAACAAGTTTTTGTTTCTTTTTTATTTCAGGGGATTGAGATAACATCCAGTGGCTCCAGTAACCACTATGTGACTGGCACTGCTGCTGAGGTCAGACTCTTTCCCATTTACTTCTGTTACTGCTGACTCACAAACCACAAATGGTTAATCATCACTCGTAGCTCACTGCTCCGAGCCAAGCTTCACTAAGACCTCTCCTCCTTCGAAACTCACCTGTCAAATGCAAAAATCATTCTTTAACCAGTCGGGTGTCGAAAGTGTCAGAGTGCAGTGTTACACATACTGTCACAAGCTGTGAGCCTGTGGGTCTGGTCTGTCACTTATTTCTGCTGGAGATAACACGTTTACACTTGTTTACATTTCTCCCTGGGACTTAATCACATACAACAGAAAATGGAAGTGTGTTTTTAGTAATGTAAAGCAAAAATCATCATCAGCTCACATATAGGTTTCTGACAGTAATTTTTTTTTCATGATAATCACTACACAGTGATGTGTGTGACTCCAATTCTGCACATTTAAAGTATGAAATTTTAATTCAGATTCGTTTATTATGAAAACACAAGCTTGGTACTGGGGAGAAATCCCCTTGTAAGTATTTGCCGTGTGACTGATTATTTTTAGCTGTAGGCTTATATTTCTTTGCTCCACCGCTTTGAAATCGAAACTGATCTGAGTCCTTGTGCTGCAAAAGGTCTGTATTATAAATATCTAATTAAGGCAGCTCGTCCCAAATGCTGCAGAGCACATGAAAACAATCAGTACATGACACATTATGTGCTCATATCATAAACATCTACGCATGTGCATTAGTTGTCAACTGTCATGCTTTATTTCTGTTGAACATACCCATAGTAACTGACTATGTACTGAAGCACAGTTATCTACCGCATAGTGTTTATTAGCTATAGTAAAAATGCTGATTTACCGTTGTGTGCTTGTTTTGTTTGCATATAAATGGATTTGACTTTAGAAATACTTTTCTGAGAAAAATAATGTCATCTCATGGATGGAGAACAGATGTATTTCTGGGAAAGCCAAAGACCAGGGAGATCAGAGGCTCGTAAAATAAACAAGGGAGCAGTGGAAGGATGGAGGAGAGTTTATCAGCCAGATTAAGGAGAGCTTGTGAAATGAGTGTGAGGATAGCTCTCCTGTGGGATGGATAGATGGAGATGTTATGTTTCCATGATGTCAACAACAAAGTACTCTAGGCTCCCCTGCTACTGCAGTTACATCACTGTGATTTACTACTACCAAATACACACAGTACATGCCAGTGTTTAGGATCGTTGTGCTGCCTCACACACAAATAGTTTCTGTCCAATAATAATATCATTTTGAGCATGACATTGGTGTATTTAAGTAGATTACCATCTACAACTGTTCTTATTTCTTTTAATATTTATGTATTGACTAGATCGATGTTGAAAAGATTGAATGTTAATGTTAATGTTGCATAAATGTGGTTCAACAAATCAAAATTAGAATATATTTGCATATCACTGCTTTTCTCTCGCCTTTTTTTGTCAGATGTGTTTCTGTTTGTTAGTTGTTCATATTTGTGTTGTTTGTCTCTCATTTTGCAGCCTTCTAATGATGTCGATGTGAAGATCTTGGCTGGTGATGAAGTAATTCAAGTCAATGACCAAGTAGTGGTGAGTGATACAGTTTACATGTGTATGTAATTTGGACTGCTTCTACTATTTACTGTCAGGTGTAAAGTCTGTATAAACAGTGAATCATTTCAGCTCTGTTACCTTCATGCTGGAATAATGATTTGTGTTGGTGCATCAGGTGGGCTGGAGCAGAGCAAATCTAGTGAAAAAACTGCGGGAGAATCCCAGTGGAGTGACTCTGGTCCTGAAGAGGACTCCTGGGTCAGTGCAACACAGAGACTCAGTCAAACGGCTGTCCACCACGCAGGTCAGGGATTACTAAAGTCTTTATCTTCTCACTTTTACGAGTGGTATTTTTTGTTACCTTTTGCTGGCACATTGCCTCACAGGTTTGTTGGCTAGAAAACCTGATTTAGAGCTTGTCTAATCTTGTCTAATTAAAAGAAAACCCCCGAGTGAACTGTTTTATTATTGCACACACACAATTTTAACAATCTACTAGCAAATGCCAGTGTGGGATAGTATGTAAAGAATAAAATCTTCCTTGAGTAACCTTCTCCTGCACGAGTTTCTCCGCTTCAGTTTCCTTTTAGTATCACTTGGGATCCGTTTCCATAAACAAATGCGCTCGGTAGTCCCTATGCAGACTGTTGTTGTCTCTGAATTATCTACTGCATCTGAGAGCGCACATCCACACACTGCATTTCACACCCACTTGTAACCATTACCATCGACTGTAGCTGGTAGTGGGAAGTGAAAGAACACACACTGGAGATGTGTACCTCCGCTGTCTGTATCAGTACCTTTTTTACCCTCAAATGATGCTCTGCTTTGTCAAGAGAGTCACTGAAGGCGTGTGTGTTTACCTTATTAACACATCTCCAAGGACTTAGAGTGTGTCGATGTACACTCTAAACACACACACACACACAGTTTAGCTTGTACACTCACATGCTTCTTCTTTGGATTTCATTTCAGAAGGAGGGAGAGGAGAAAGAAGAGGCGGAAGAAGACAAGTACGAGGAGGAGAATCCGAGGCACTCGATACTTGAAAGAGTAGCAGCTTCTGTTAGGTCCCTGTCTTTTAGGTGAGAGCATAAATCAGCTTTACCTTTGATAGTTAGCTGTTCCTTTAATAGTTCTGGGTAGATTAAGTGTGGCTAATATTATGATTGCATTAGGTTTTAATTTTGTTTGTATATATACAGTATATATAGGTACAGAGGGTTACATTCATTTCAGTCTGCAATGAATTCTAATTTGACAAGGTTATAATTCCTCCGTTTTTGTTGAATCATTATCATTCAGCAATGAATCACTATCATTTAGGTCATAGTGGGTGGTGGACCTGCTTTATATGAAGAGGTGTAGTCTAATGTCAGCTTGGTGTGTCTGTCCTCAAGTAGGAGGCTAATAATTGCGTACATGCAAGTACTGCACACACACAAAATGTGACTAATGTGCTTTTGGTGCACAAAGTATGAATTGGCCTTTACGTGAGAATATTAATTTTAAATATTGTAGGTTTTAAAAATTAAAAGCGAGAGATCCTAAACGGCAACTCTGTTCAACAGCTGGGAAGTGGGAAGTTTGGTTCACTAAATTACTAGAGATTTACTCAATAGAGCTGAACCTCCCATGAACCCTTTTGACCTTGTTAATCTGCCAGGGCCCGGTATGTTTGCAGTGAGGTCACAAAGTGAATGCCATAAATTCCATCGTGAACTCCCACAACCCACTGCTTACTGGAAATAAGAGAAAGGAAAAAGATGAGAAGAAGATGACGAGGTGATGGTGAAGGTGTTGTGTAGAAATGAAGAAACAAACACAAATAAGGAGAAGAAAAATGGGAGACGGGTAGAAGAACAGAGATGGAGAGGCAAATAGAAACAGTGTGACCAAGAAAAACATTTGGACTTTAGTCATATTTCATTCTTTAAAAAGCAATAAAACTTGTGTATACTCTGTATTTTACTGACTTTTGCTTCTTTGTCTGTTAATTGCATGATTTTTTTTTTGTTGATTCATGATTTGATGATTGTCACTCACATTGCAGAAATCATAGCCTTTTCAGAAGAACCCTGGTGCACCATCAGTGAGTTGTTTTGATGTTTTAATTGCTGTTGTCCATTTTCTTCCATTACAGGAAAGCCGTTCAAGGGCCAGAGATACATCAGCAGCATATAGAACAGGAAGAATCAGGGTTGTCCACTGATGCTCTGGAAAAAAAACAACAGGGGAGGTTGTCACCACTATCAGCGACAAGTAAGAAATCAAATAAAACTTTTCACTAAAGAAAACAAAGTTCATTTCATTACCACTGTAACATTAACCCTACATCCAACGGCTCAGTTCTAATAGAAACCCCTTCGTTATGTTTGATCCCCTGCCTCTGAGGACTCTCTGCATGTCCCTGCAGTGGAGGCTGTGATTGATGCATGTTTTAATTATCTTCCTACAGCCTGTACAAAGGATTTTTTTTACTGTTTAGCCTCAAATTGTGTGTCTCGTTCTCTTCTCTAATCACTTTTATTCATCAAAATAACTGTTGGTTTTGTGTCATTAAAAGCATTTCAAAGTGTAAAAACTAGGAAATGACAAAATATAACAAGTTGGGACCCAAATTCAGACTGAACTAGGAGGCAGAGAGGATCAAAGCACAAACAAAACATTTTATTTTTATGAACTAAACAGGTCGGCTCTAAATTCAGAAAAACAAAAACCACAAGGTAAAAAATAAGAAAAACTACACAACAGAACTAAAAAAGCAAAAAAAAAGCTAGAGGCACTAGGTAAAAATATCACAAGCCAGAAGGGTCGGGCAGCATAGTCCATAATACAGAGAGGCAGTTTAACGGGGGAAGCGACTGAAGGCATCAAGCACAACAAGTTAGAAACGAGGGAGTGAAACTCAGTGGTGTATATGCTAGTGCTCTAATTACTGCTGCGAGAGAGTGTGTGTCAGAGAACAGAGGGCGGGGAAACACTGGGGGTCTGAACACCTGAAGGCCGAGGAGAGGAGTGAACATAAGACCAAAACAGGACTCAGGGCAGAACTGGGACAAAGACATTGTTAGCTTATTGGGTTTATAATCATTTGTACCATGAACACAGTGAGCAGTAGTGCTTAAGCAGAGCACAAAGTGCAAAGGGCACAATGTCTGTTTGGTCGGCCATAGTGTGTTATATAATGATATAGTAAATGAAGATTTGCGAAGATTTATAGTAACTGTCGATTCTACATTTTCTCAGGAGATTTCGAGGGTTTGGAAACTTTAAGGCTCTCACCAAAACTTAAAAGAGAGCAGTCATCTTCACTCAGAAGTCTTTCACCCCTGCGATTAGGGTCTTTCAGAAGTCCTTCACCCCTGAGATCAGGATCTTTCAGAAGCCTTTCTCCACAGGGAGGCAACCACGAAACAGCGAGCATCAACTCCTGCCCTGAAATGGTGGGACACACGGTGAGATGAAGTGAATGAAGCTGACCACCAGAAATGTACTAAACTAGAATTAAACACTGACTGAACTCTGTCAAATCTTTTTAGGGAAATAAGGACACTAAGAAGAGCTCCACAAAAGGTAGTGCAATGGTTACTTAAAAAATAAAATACTAGCTAGAAAGAAAAGAAAACAGGCATAATCATAGCCTGGCAAATGATGATCCCTGGTTGTAATTTGTTAACAGGAATGTCGACAGCTCTGAGTCGGCGCCGCGTGTCCTGCCGTGAGCTGGGCAGTCCTGACTGTGACGGCTGGCTGTGGAAGAAGAGAAAGGAGAGCAGCGTCTTCATCACCCAGAAGTGGCAGCGTTTCTGGTTCATCCTCAAGGGGCCGTCGCTATATTGGTACACCACCCAACAGGTGGGCACATACTGTAGGGCTTCAGAGCCACGGCACCGGCGTCCTGTCCTTTAATCATCCAGCATAAAAACAGTACTATTGTTCTAGTATTTTACTGTGTTCAGAATAAGTACATGCTTAAATAGAGTATTAGAAGTATTTATAGATGTGGAGGCTTCTTAGGGAATGTCATTCAGAGACAAATAAGGATAATATTTCACAATTTGTAAACTGCATTGTTATTGTTTATGTATGTGTCTGTACAGGCTGAAAAGGCAGAGGGTCTGGTGAATATAGCCAGCTACACCATAGAGAGCGCTGGAGAGCACAAGAGAAAAAAGTAAGGATGAACATTTGATCTAGGAATATGTGAGTCTTTGTTTGTTGGTAGGTATTATGATCCAGTGTTGAAATGTCTTTTAGACGTAACTGGACAGTTTGAAACAATGTGTTGTGTTGTTGTCCCTGCCCTCAGTGCAAGCTCTGTTTAGGCTTTGTGCGTGATATTCTCCATATTTAAACGGAGTCAATGAATCTTATCGCAGCTGGTAAATGAGAAAGGGCATGAAACTTTTCTCGCTGTTTGTGTATTTATGGCGCCATGATTGATGGGTTTTAATTTGTCTGTGATGAGGTTCACTTCATGCTCTCTGTTCTCTCCCCACCAGCGTGTTTAAAATGTTCCACCAGCGATTTCAGAACTTCTTCTTTGCTGCCGAAAATGTCACTGACATGAGCAAGTGAGTTGGAGGAAATGGAACCTCAAACCTTTTTCCGTCTGTTCTTTTCTATTTCCAGATTCAAAACAGAGGGTGGTCTGGTTATCCAAGTGAAGCCAGCACTACATTTGTTATATAAATGACCTGTTTTAAAAGAAGTAATGTATAATGACTGTGAAGACTAACTACTGTAATAAAAGCATCCAGATTGGGTCCCTGTCATGGGTCCCTGTCATCATTAGTGATTTGTTAAATGTATCTGTTGGTATAAACTGCCCCCTACAGGGGACCTTTTGTGTTTGTGCTGTTTTGAGTAATGATCATTTATGCCGATGCTTAAATGTATTGTAGCCTGAGTTTCAGAAATTGTATTAACTTGAGCTTGTTATTTTATTTTCCAGATGGATCAACTGTCTCATTACAGCCATTCAGAAGCACAAGAAGTTACACAAAGGCCCAGCTAGTGAAGAAGGTAAGCTAATATTGAACTTCTATAGTGAAATCCACAGATATCCTTGGCATCATTTAGCATCTGAACATACCGCTTTAATTGATTTTTTGGTCAAAAATGTTGTATGAACAACTGTTTTTATAAATAAATCCTCAATTGTAGTGGATGAAAAATCAATAAATATTGATTATTTATTGATGACAGTTCGAGGATAACATAGGATGAAGCCGAACAACTGTTGCTATGGTTACCTGCATTTTGGTCCATGATTTTAACCTGTCCACATTTTGAAGGTTGAATGAATGTAGAAAGTTGAACTCACAGTCGTATTGTTACCAAACTGAATTAATGTCATTAATTAAACCGCTGTGTTAATTTGTGAACAGAGTGTTACAGTGAGACTGAATCAGAGGGCGAGAGATCACCTTCACCACGCAGAACAAACAAGGACAAGGTTAGAGCTTTGCACAATGACAAATGCACACACGTGACACCGGGAGTATCTCTCTATTTACTAGGTGTTTTATGATGTGCTTCAGAAAGTGCAGTCCAACACTCTGCCTCGCCCCAAAGGGAAAATGACCAAAGGGCCATCGCCGATTCTTCCAACAGGGGGCAGCAAAGGAACAGGTATAATGTGTTTGGCTGCTACTCAACTTTTGTCTCTCTCCTCTGCTGCTGCTAATTTTCCATTTGAGTGAATAATCTTTATGATCTGTGAAGACTAAGTGTTTGTCATTTTCACCATGACATGTTGTTTTCTTGACTTTACCCTCTGGATATTTTCCCAAGCAACTGTCAACAAATGGACACTTTTTAACAGCTTCATGCGTGACGTTGTTCATTAAACGCCGCTGCCCTGTTGCGTTTTTAATTCTGTATTTTTCCTCCTGTCTCTTTCATGTCTGTTATTTTTCTTCCTGTTCTTGTGAAAAGCTGGCCCTGTAGATGAGATGAGCATGATGTTAAACAACATAAAAGAAGGAGGAGTTTCCCTAACTGGCCACGAGCAGCCACTTACACATGACCAATTCAGGAAATCATTTATACGACGCAACAAGAATCCTGTCATCAATGAAAAGGCTCACGCACTGCGGGCCTTGCAGAGCACTCTTAAGGTGAGCAGAAAAGAAGGCTCAGGTTACCAATGATAAACAGAACATCAATGTTATCAGTTTTGTAATCAGTTTCCTGATCTCTGGGTAATAAAGAAATGATGTAAATGCACACCTCTGTGGAACATTTTTCATTTGAAGGAAAAAAAGGTTGTTTTTCTCATTCAGTCAAAAGCAAAATTCATGTTTAAGTATGTCTGCGTGGTCACTGATGCCTCATTTTGTTCGACAGGCAAAAGAAGCAGAGCTGCAGCAGATCAACAAGGTCCTGGAGGAGTCTGATCTGACAGCCTCAAAGTATCGTCAGTGGAAGGAGCAAAATGAGGAACTTTTAGCAGATATTGAGAAACTATATGCACTCAAGACCTCCAAAGCAGGGGACAAAGCAGCGGTGCAGGGCACGTCTACTGAGGAGGTTGCCTTGGAAACCGCTGCTATGGAAACAGCCAACACAGAGACTGAAGGTGCATACAGACTGAGCCTCAGCGATGGTGAGCAGTTAGTGGATGCAGAGCTCTCTGATGTCTTCGTGGATGTCCCACCGGGTTCTCCAAGTCCAGGCTCCAGTCCAGTGTTAGAACTGTCTCTGGGATCTCTGCAGGACTCCATAAACAAACAGCTGAGTGAGATGGCAGAGAGTGGAACCTCTGTTGACAACTACTTCTACATTTAAGAGAACACCGGGAGCAACCATACCAACGCAAAGTTGCTCTGTTTACTAAAAATCCTGACAAACTGAAGACGTGTGCGCAGTGTGAGCGAGGTTAAACCTGCCTCTAAATGAATCAAGTATGTGTCAGTGGAATTTGTTGTCTTTCTTTTTCTATAGGAACCAAATTTAGACTTATACTTGTTCACAACAAATCTGAGTTTACAACAGAGGAGAAGAACAATTTTACCAAGTGTCAGTCTGAGTTCAGTTTTTATTTATAGGATTATAAAGCTAAGCTTGTTCTGCTTATGATGAAAATATCAATTCGATTTTTTTGTTAAGATTAGAAAAATAATTTGTAATATAAGTTATACCTCTTGTAATTTTATATGTAAATGCAGTGTTACTATAAATACTGTATGTATTTGTTTATTGACATTACCTTAATAAAGGTAAACATTTTAAATATTTTGCACAGAAAATATACTTCAGAAACACAGTTGCTGTACTCTTGTTGCTCCTTTTTAAGCACCGCAAATAATGCAAGACTCCCCTTACTTTCTACATTTTCTGTCCTCTGTTTGAGCCAAATTCAACATATTGAACTTTAATCTCAACTAGATATGTCTGTTCACACCAGATTTGTCATCTGCTAAATGATGTTGTTTCCTTTGGGGAGAAGAGAAGTGAATTATTCACTCTTTCTTCGAGCCACCATCTCTGGTGGGTCATTTTCTGCTAATCAATCCAGAAGGCTCCAGAAGGAGGGCTGTGGCCATCTTTGCCCCTCAGCTATGTGTCGGGGATTTTGAATTATAGTGCAATACTCAAACGCTCCAAGCTTTTGTATGTTTAGGTGTAACAAAGCTGTTCACATGCAGTGTAAATAATGATATCTGAAATTGCTGTCACACTAGAGCAATGCCAATCTTTGTTTCATCCCTGACATCTGTTTACAGGGTTTTGTTTCATTTAAATCTACCTTAATCTGCTTCTTCCCATAATTTCATATAAAACAGTAATGGTGAGATACTGTTCAAATGTTTTATTCAATGCAGAATGCACCACCATGTACAAACACAATATGCCAATTTAACACCAACAAATCATTTACAAAGAATAAACGACACCCTGTTGAACACCCTCCTCCTCAGACATGTTTTTCACTGCTGACATCAGTGAGGGTATCATACAAAGATTTAAAATAGACCAGGAAATTGGCAGGTTGTTTGCAATGTGTTCATAATAACCTGAAACAAGGGTTTCATTGCTTGCAGTGACTGAATTAAAAAATGAATCAAAAGCAGAATGCACCAAAATGTATAATGACTGCATATTTAATATTTATATATTTCATAGTTGTTTACCACAATTTTGTGTTAAATAGAAAATACAGACGAAATCCGATGACAATAATCTATTTAATCTAAAACCAGCTCTTCTGAACTATTTAAAGTCATAGAATAACAAACTGCTAATCTCCTACTGTAACTCAACACAAATATTTTACATTTCACAGTTTTGTTCGGAGCCAGAAATGTCATGTTTCTTGCTAACAGTACAAAGGCATGGCTACAATGTAAAAAGGCAGCACAAAGACATACGTTAGTCGTGTTTCATTACATGTTGCAGTTAAAGGCAGCAGGAACTTTAGCTCTTGTCAGTCATGATGATTTCATGACTGATCTCAATATGTATTAATCTATTAAACACTTCACACAATGATCTGTCTGTTTATGTCAAGAGGCAATTACATTCATCTTTGACATTAGAGTCCAAGAAGGGGCGGTTCTACCCAAATGAAAACACTGTAGAACTGAAACATAACAAAGAAAAGATGTATTTCAGATGTATTTCAACCATCCTTAGGGGGCTAAGGCCCCCTAGTGGAAAGGTTCTGTGGTTCACATTCATTTTGTTATGTGGCAGATTCTTTAGCTGATGAGGTGGATGTGACTTTAGGTGTCCACATTTATTCATTTTTACGCAACCTTTTCACACTCTAACAGCTGACTTCATACACATCTGTGTCAGACTTGGTGATATCTGGACACGAACGGCACGCAGGGCACACAGGTAGGTCTCGGTAGGACGGGCAGGTTGAGCATCTCGGACGTTTGAAGCTGAACAGCAGAGCGCTTCCTCCCAGCACCTGTAAACATGCACCCAGCCACCCAAAGTAGAGCGAGCCGGCCGGACGCAGGCTGAGGTGGGGGAACCTGGGGTTACTAATGCCCTGGCTTGGATCTGCTATCCCCAGTCTTCTCAGGTTGTGGGTGTACACGCCTAATGCAGTTAGGCTCAGCATCCCAGCCATCACCACCAGGAGTCCACCTGTAGCTGCCACACCTCTCAGAGGTAGATCCGTCCAGCACCTCACCCCAATACAAGCCAGAACAATACCAGTGCCGCCCAGGAACAAGGAAGTCAAGACCAATCCTTGTGCAAGGCGAACCCGAGGGTCTCTCTGATATGGACCTGCTACAGGCCAGCACTGCTTCAGCTCTGAGTGCTCCACCTGCAGGCAGCTTTCCCAGAGTCCGTCAGTGCGCAGTAAGAGCAGAGCTTCCGCCGAGCCAGATCTGATCCCCATTTTTCGACCTTTCATTCCAGACCGAAGAAAGGACCCCTGCCCTGTCATGCCCAGTCGGGTTTGTCCCTCCCTCCACTGAGGGGTGATGGCTGCAGTGAAGACAAGGACCAATCCCAAAGGGGCAAAGACAATCCCCATCACCATGGAGGCTGGAGTGTGCATCGTAAGTGGTCCTCCCCGATTGTCTAGGAAACCTCTGAAGACATATAACTATTTTGTTTTCTGTAAAAATAAATCAGTGTTTATCCAGTGTGGGTACATCCAAAAGACAGATGCCAGTGGCTGCGTCTCCTCCAGACTGGATCGCTGCTTGTTATTATCATTTGTTAGAAAACAGCAGATCCATTCTAGGAAAAGACAACACAAAGGTGAAGATGAAGAGGATAAAATGTGTTTCTCACAGTAAAGAGAAATCCAGTCATGCCTTAGACACTACTATTTAACTGTGCCCACAATACAAACACCTTCAACGTTAAAACATTCCCTTAGCATTAGCAAAAGCTAAGAAGGTCAGTTCATTCAACTGAAAGCTCAAAAGCTTAATAAAGAGTTCATCCATTACCTTTTCCTCGTAACTCTCCTCTCACATTAGCAGCAAAAGAGCAAGGTTTAGTCCACAGGATCCAGATGTGTGTGACAGTCTGAAGGGATGGAATAGAGAGGGAGACAGAGATAGAGATGTGAGAAACAACAAGCGCTCGAGCAGCTGGAGAAAACAGAAGGTCTGGCTTCACTGCTCCAGCGGTGGACAGGAAAAGACTGAACGGTCGATGCCTGTCACTGTTGCTAGGATACGATCATCTGGGAAGTCTCAGTGTGACAGGGCGTGTGTGTGTGTGTGTGTGTGTGTAGCTTTATTCATCACAATATTTAGTTTGCCTCCACTCTGTATAAGGTCTCATTGCCTTGTGTGTACACAAATACTGGCATGCTTAAGTTGGGCTGTGTGTACTTTGTGTGCACGTGTCGTGCTGTTTTCTCAAAGCTTGACGACCGATGACCAGCTACGACCTTGGAAGGATCCAGTTCAGTTAGTAATTATGTCGGGCCAGCGTCTGAATGCAGAGTGAGTCCGGCTGCATCGTCTCGGCTTGGAGGAGAAATGTCCTCAGGCAGAGAAAAAGAAAAGACTAGTTTCGTTTGTTCTACACTTTTCCATCGACTCGGACATTTTCAGTAGCACATCTATTTTTCACTCAAATTTGCTTTTGTGATGATAAAATATAGGCTAAATATGCAGTTTTTGAGTTTCCTGTGATTAATTTGAAAGACTTAGTTATTATTACTTGTAAAGAATTAAAAATGACAAAGCAATTTGACTTGTTCCTGCAGTTTCTATGAGTGGATTCAATGCAAGGCCTGGATGTCTTAAATAGTTTTATGCTCGTTACCTTTTACCCACTGACAACAAGGTTTACAAACTGCTGAGTTGTAATGACTGAACTAGTCTTCAGTATGATGTGCATCCTACAAAAAAAATTAAAAATCTTTGTAGCAGCTGGCTACAGAAAGTATCATTAACTGATATAGGCACGGTTTGATTAATGATCTAGCAGGAATTTCAATTAGAGCTAAGAGGCAGTGTGTGTGTGACGGTGAAATGCACCTGCTTGAATGGTGCTACTGCAGTTTTGCAATGCAGCATAAAGTATTGCAGAGGATGCTCAGCCTATTTCATTTATTTTGGTATATTTGACATGATTAATAGTACTTTTCTCTGAAAGGGGCCACTGGAGAGCTGATGACATTTCACTTGAGAAGACGGACCTGATTTAATGGGAACGCCTGAGTACTGAGAATTTGCATATAGCAATATGTAGAATAGACCAGTCACGTTCCGATGCCCTGACAATTCAAGTCAGTTGGGATGGATAACTTGTGGCATGTGGTCTCATAAACACATACTTGTCTTCAAGTGTCACCTGTGCATACTATTACTGTATCTGCCAACATTGTGGACTGGGTTGTAAATATGATGGTATTTCTTGTTCTGCTGCCAGACTTCTTTGACGGGAAAGAGAGATGACAGACAGGAGAACAGGAGACCTGCCACACCTGTCAGATCATCACCATCGCCCTCAGAAGTCAATGCTGCATCATTAAGTCTCACCTCAGCGAAAGGTGAAGGCGTTTTGGTGCAAGTGCACCACTTGTTATTGTTGTTATGGTAATCTGGTCATTATGCTTTTTGGTTTTCAATCAAGTTTCTAAAATATAGTTTTTTAGTATAAAGCTTTTGCAAAGACAGGTTATATAATAGCAGGTACCAGCAAAGCCCTTTTATTGCTGTCTGTCCGTGACGATTTGAACGCGGGGACTTTCCGCGTCTGATTTATTTCGATGCATCTGCAGATTGGCGCAACACAGAAAGCGGCTTTCATGAATTAGAAATGAAGAACACACTGTAGGTTATTAATAGCCCGTCTCCAGCGAACGCAAACACTCGCACGCACACGCACACGCACAGCCACATATGAAATCCCAGTCACCTACCACTCAGGAGGGGTTGTGCGTATCTCACTGCGGATCGCCGGCTGCCTCCTTGCTGCTCCTGTGTTAGTGTCTCTGGCAGCAGATGGTGCAGCCACCTCTTCATTATTCCAGCTCTGTCCTCCTTCTCATCTATCTTTGCTTCATTGGTCTGCCCACCTGTGTGTGCGCCCTCATTTTCTCTGTCTTCATATCTGTGTTTGTCCTTGTGTCTGTTTCTTTTTCTGCTGCCTCTAAGTCCGTCTGCTTTCTTGCCTGTCTGTGTGTGCGCCTCTCTCTTTCTGACTAAGGGTGTCTGGGTTATACCTAGGACACAGTGTCTCCTGATTTTCCTTGTCAGCGTCTCCAAATAGGGAAAAGCAGAGCGCGTTTCTGTGTACACCAACTCTTCAAAACGTGTGTGGTTTGGGAGCACACAGAGCTCTGGACAGCTCTAAAATCTAACACATAATATACAGAGAATAAGACCTCTCCTCTGTGTTTCCATTATCCAATCTACCTCCAATTGCGCACACGCACACACACGCACACAGCATCTCACACCTTTCTGTGACAACTGATCAGAAGCTGTGAACAGCTGACTTCTGCATGCATAATAACTGAGAGACATACACAAGCTATTATGCTTTTTTTTTATTTTCTTTTAAAAAAGAGGGGGACAAGATTTGACTAATACAACCAGAATGGCCATGGGATAATAATGAAATATCTTAGGGATAAATGTTTGCATTGAAATGATGCATAATGCATAAGAACAAAAATACTAAGTTGATTTTTTTTATTTGTTTTTTTTCTTAACACACACACTACTATGAAAGTCCTCTGGCGTTAGGATTTGTGGATTCTGAACCGTCTAAACTCTGTGATTACAGCAAAAACAGGGAGGAAATGTCCACAGCTTTGGGCTAAATGATATTCATTCGTATGTGGTTTTATGAGCGGAAATGTGTGACTTCAAACTCTGAATGCAACCCCATGTCAGGCCATTTTAGTTTAGCGAAACCAACAGGAAGATTGCTGAAGTGAAAAACCTTACAAGCGGGCTGCAGATGAGAAAATGCACCATTTGCTCTTGTAGAAGAAATGACGAGCACATAAAAAGCAGCAAGAATAGTAACCTCTGAAAAATCTTGGTAAAAAAATTGAAATACATAGTAAAATGTGGAAAATGTGTTGCAACATGCACATGGCTAGTTCATAAAACACTGTCTTATTAAATTCTATTTACATTATATATGTACAGGCTGTTCATCATAATTGCTCTTACGTTACAATATTAAATTCAAATAAAAAAAAAATGATAAGAAGTGGAATGAGAGGTATTTACAAAAATCGAGAAACAGTTTTTTTTATCTGAAATCAGAAAAACTGGAGGTCTGTTCAGTCCTGTTCTCTAATTGGTTTCAGCAGTCCACAGCTTGGATTGTCTCTGATAGGGCAGTGCTTTTAGAGATGGTTCAAACTGGCAACTGTGTTTTTTTTTTTAATCCTTCAATCCACCCGGCACCGTGCTTGTCCTCATACTTCAATAAGCGTGACCTGGAATTGACCGGTGGCCACCTCTGACATCTCGATGAGGAAGGCCGAATGGTTGGTGTAGTGTTCAATGATGTTGTTGTCCATGTTGACGAAAATCCTGCAGAAAAGACAAGGAAACGTGAATTATTACTTCAGTGCTCTGTCAGTGGCGCCCAGAAATTGGGACGATGTGCCTTAAATAAAAACATACGGTGTTCGGTTTCAAAACTCTGACATGAAAACTGGCTCTAAAACATGTTGTGCTCTATTTTTCACTCAAGCTTGACGTAAAGAACAGGACTTGTTTGGGTTAAGTGTAACCTGTCATTCCTTCAAAAGGAAGCTCCACAGGTGTAAAACATAGTGGTGGGATATCTCCTGTATCAGGTTATTAAATCAGGTTACTCTCTTCCTCCTCCTAAACACTAAGTCTTTACTGCTTTAATGACTGAACTAACCACGGCTCATGCATTCTGCCTGCAGGGACAAGGCTGACTGAAGACCAAAGCAAAAGAGGTGGGAGGGAACTGCAGGGGGGAATGTAACCCAACCTGTTAGTTTAGCTGCTCCCCAGCAGTGATAGCTGCCAGCAAGCACTAGAAAAATAACCCAAAGGTTTTTTAAAAGTTCTTATTAAAATGAAGAAATTCCCTCTTATCTTTTTTTGTGTAGGAGAAGTGACCCAGATATCAATCATGACAGCTCAGGACTGAGTGACATAGAACAGGTGACAGGGAACAGGTTACTCCTTTTTGGAAACTCTGCTCATGTGTTCCTTTAAAGCCAGTGAACACTCCCTTCCTCCAATGATAATTACTTCACAAGTACATCTCTATGAGTCATCCGTCACCAACAGAGGAGGTGATTCATTAACCGTGCCACCTTTTCCTATTATATTTTGAGGATATTAAACACAACAAGCTTCTTTTTGAAGGTATCACCGAATCCCATAGGAAAGGTGAACCCCCTAAACTTGTCTAGTGCTTTTTTTGTGTGTGTGTTTAGCTGTGACGGTTTCCAACCTGATGGACAACCTCCAGCTATTAAATGGAATTTGTGAGGTTCTGTCAGAAAGCCTTTATCAAACCAGTTATCTCTTTCAACACTGCAAAACTTCCTGATGTTCCAATGAGATGAGGTTATGAAAACATAAATAAGGACAACAATTGCCTATGACTCATCTGCAGGACTTCTGAAATCTTTTCATCCTCCCTTCTCCTTCAGTCATCTGTCCCTTTTCAGAGGAGCTGCAATTAGCACATTCCATCGGGCCGAGCCAACTAACCTACCTACCCGGTCTGTCAACGTGAGCTTCCTCAAAGGAAGGATGATGAGATTACAAGCACAAACTAAGCTCTGAATCTATGCACGATCGTCTGTGTCAGATGCACACCTTTAATCTACCTTGTGTGTTCAGACAGTTGTATAATAGCAGTGACTTAGACAAAGTCAAGAAACAATAAGATACTCACCCTCTCTTGCATTTTTTGTAGATTTTCCCAATGGTGTCTTTTTGCATGCCGTACTTTTCTGAAATCTGAGGAAGGAAGAGAACATGAGATGACCGTTAGCATGATCTCTCACTGAAAGGAAGATGATATTCTTGTGGCATAACGTGCACTAAAGATAACGTTACAGTATGTGGGCATGATGTGCGAGTGTGTGACTGTTGGGAGGTAGCTACAGAACCTCAGAACATCATGTCTGACTGCGCTTGAACTAACTGTGTGATACTTACAGCTTCTCGGAGGCCTGACAGCGTTGGCGAACTGAGCATGAGTGCATCAAACACCTCTTCAGCACCAGTCCTCACGTACAGCAAAACTATTGGTGAATGAGAAAAGCAAAATCACATTAGGAATCAAATGCTCATTGGTTTATTACCTTTTTTTTTTTTTTTTTACTATGAGACTTTTAGTTCTCTCCTTACTTCTCTGTGGGTCTTCTCTGCGGGTTTGCTTGCTCGGCGGAGAGCTGTTGTGGTCTCTGTCTGGATACAACCTCTTCAGAGAACTCCTGGCAACACAAATCAAACATTCACATTAGACAAAAGCAGCCAGTGCGTCTCTATGAAAATAACTGATTTTGATGGACAGCTGTTACCACTGCCTTGCTTTTGCTATCTTTTGTATGCTTACCTTTCGTTGTCATCCATGGGAGTGGCCTACAGAGACAGAAGGAAACAGAGAGGAGACCAGATATCTGATTAGACATAACTCCACTGATGCAGACATTGCTTAACATGCCCCTTCCCACTACTGACTATGTACGACACTCTTCAAAGAAGGCGTGTTTCTTTAAAACCGCATTTTCCCATAACCTCTAACAGAGCTACGCAAGCGTGGACACTGATGATGAGACATAGATAGGACCATTCATCACACCTTTATCACACTGTCTAATCGAACTAACTTACTACCCCAGCCATTCCTAGCAGGCTGTAGGGCATTGTGTTATTATTTAGCATATTCTTGTTTTGTTTCACTCGTTGTGATGCAGGGATGCTTTATCTGAATTAACAGTATCAGCCGTTTCTTTTTTCATCCTCCAGTGTCTCTGCCTCCACACACACACACACACACACACACACACACAGTCATTCCTCTAGATTTCATGGTGTGGGAAAACTGGCCTGTCTGAACAACACACTCGCCTCACTTTCTTTTGCAAGTGTGTGTAAACGAAAGACACAGACAATATGAGGGTGGCGCATTCTGTGTGTCGGGTGTCTGTGCGCTGTTGCACCAGGTGTGTGTGTGTGTTTCCATGTAAGCCCCCATAGCTTAATCTCAGTGTCAGCACTTGTTCTTGTGCCTGGTTTCGACTCCAATTAACTCACAGGATTTCAAGTCAGTGCTTCACCTCACTCTCGCTGACACCATCCCCTCCCAGCCCACTTTTCCCACTACATACTTTCCCACAGTTTTTTCCCTGACTCTCTCGTGCCTGTCCTGTTGCCTGGAGGCATATGAGGGTCGGGAACATGGTTCACTCAGCACAGAGTGAGAGCAGAGGGGGGGAAAAAAATGGATTTAAAGGTGCCAGCACATGGCACAGCTTATTGGAAGGAATACTTACAATGCGCTGTAAGCTGGAGAGGTGTGTTTCTGGAATAAAGAGAACTGGCTGGGTCACGTGGTCATCCAGGGTCTGGAAGAAGGTACATTCACTGCCCATGGAGCTGGTCACTAAAGACTTGTTGGCTGGAAATGAATCAGAATGGTGCACAGGGTTATAAAGTATTCTTTTGGGCTGTTTAGTTATCTTCACAAAAGGTGTATATATATATATATTATCAACACTCACTGTTGGCATCAGTGTTCTTTCCCCTCCTCTTGCTTCTCTTCCTCTCCTCATCACGCATCTTCCTCTCTGCACCCTGGGGACACACACATTCGCACGATTATGATAATGACTTTGACTTTGAGGATGTCGAATGCAATAATGTGACAAGGAGAGAGGGGTTCAATCAAGCGAAGTGACTCCAGTGACGCACCTTATCGCAGAAAATCTTGACCTGGCAAGCAGCTCTGTGTATGAGCTGGTTGGTCCCTGAGCTGAAGTCGTAAGTGTCAATCTGCAGGTTTAGAGGGAGGCCTTTCACTCCCTTCTGAGAGGAGAAGTCTGTGCTCAGGGAGTTAATGCCAATGTACACCTGGAGAATCAGAAAGAAGGAATTTCAGTTCATCACGTTGGAATCAGTTTGACCACTTAGGTGTATTATTTACACCATTTCTTTTTTATATATTCCAGTGGTGACATAATGATTGTTTTATTAACGATGTATGACAACGAAAGCAAACAAAGAAGATGGTCACGTTCACAGCATGAGCTTCAGGTGAAAATATATACGGAGTGTTTGTTACTTTAAAAACTGACACCTGTTGCGCACGCTGTTTATTCAATCTTATAAAAAGAGATCTTTACATTTGTCTTACTACGTCTAGCTCCTTTCGTTTTCTTTTTAAACCGTTAAATCCCAGTGATAGACCTCTCTGCGTGCTTTTTATTGTCTCCGTCCTTTCGTTTTCTGCGTGCATCTCCCTCTCTTCCTGCTTGCATCAGGTTTGGTGGCCCCACCTCAGAGCTTTTGGACCACAGAGAAGCTCAAATAAGCAGTCTTGTCTGCTGTGGTGACAGGAGCCTCAGGGCCAAACACATATCTGGGATTCCTCCCCTCCCTCCTCAGCCACTCCTCTCTCTACTTCTAACCTTCCTGTCTTTTCCCCTAAATACTCCACCTGTTTTGTTTCTTCTCTCATCAGAGAGCTGACCTTACTGAGCCATGTTACATAAATACACCTCTGCAATCCTGTTCGATAGCGATAGTGCGCTTACCTTGGCTTCTTCACTGGGGTTCCACACAAAGGAGAGAGCGTTGAAGGCCACCTCTTCTATGTTGCTAATGCCACTGAACACTTCTTTGTAGTCCGCTGCAAAAGAAAACATTTTAAATCATCTTTGCTGCATGCACTTCTCAGTTCACTAAATGATTATGTAGCATACATGTGTTAATCTACAGGTGTACAATGACTTCGCATACGTATTTTTAATATATGCAGAACTTACCGATGTCAATGACTCTCTGCTTCACAGTCGGCTGGCGTGCATGCCAGTGATTCCAAAAGCGGAGCTGCATTTCTGGGCTCTTGTCATTCTCAAACACAGCCATTACAACTGTCTGAAGAGGAGAAATAAAAAGGCGACAGAAAAGAAGGCAATTAGGTACGATTGTCTAGCTGAGCATTATTCTTTACACCTGCACATGTTGCCAAGAAAAAACGACTCTCATTTAAGAGCCACCGCTTTTCATTCATCACTCAAATCCCCCTTTTCTCCTCACATTGTCATCAGTTGTTTGCAGTGAGCTTGTGTGTGTTTGAGAATAATCTTAACCTCTGATTCGCTTGACAAAGAAAAGGTTTGTCACCTGTGTTTTTAGGACAACGCCACACCTTCCTACCCTCCTTGTCCACTCCTCCTTTTTTTCCCCACTCTCAGTATTGCAGATTAGACAAATAGAGCTTAGTTTAACCCTGTTACACTTTGACCTTATTACACCACTATAAGGATAAATTGTACAGGGCAGGACACTGTCAATCTAATGGTACCAGCCCAGTGTGCAGGGTGTCAGCAGGGAATTAGTCACAGAGGAGCTGTCTCCAAGGGAGGGACAGATATTTGGGAAGGGTTGGTTAGGTGGCACGCAAAGAATTTATGTATTAATGAGACCATTAAAAAGCCTGATGGGAAGGATGACACTTGGAACAATAGCCACATCCAAAAAAACAACTCTGTTTTTAAATGACTTACCTTGACTTTGGTGGCAGTGATGCAGGCACTGTTGTCCACTCCCTGAAGGGTGATGGGGTAGAACTGGCCCTTGTTCAGGTAGACCATGGGCAGCTCAGTGGATTTGTACGGAGCAGCCAGGGGAGCTCCCAGTGAAAACTGAAACTCACTCCTGAATCTCTCTGGTGGGGAATCGGTGTAGGAGCCTGAGTATACGGGGCTGGACTGGTCCTCAGGGAAGGGGTCACTGTAAGGAAGAGTCTGACATGCACACAGAGTTGAGAAAGAATTCAGAGATGAACCAGGTGCAAAGAAAACATAACTCAGCTTTTGAAATAATGACACTCTGCTTACCTCTGTGCTGGGGTCAGGAAAAGCACTGGTCTCTGGCCACTTCTGCAGCAAAGAGTCAAAGATATTATTGAGCTCTTGCTTGTCGTAAGAGTCGGCCACCACGCTGGTCAGCGTAGCATAGGTGTCTGAGGTAGTGGGAACAGAGATGTGGAGGGGGGCGTTTTGCTTGGATCCCAAAACCTCCTGATGATGGCTATGAGGAATGCTGTCAGTAAGGATCTTCATGACATTGCTGGATGCATCCAATGAAATAAGCTCATTGGTGTTCGGTTGAGGCCTGGCACGGTGAGGGGGGAAAGGAGGGAAAAGAGAAAGCTAATTGATAAATACAACAAGAAAAGCCACTTTTGGGGGGTCAGCATGAGTCTGTGACATCAACAAAGCAAGCAAACGTGACTAAGTGTATATAACGTCACAGGAGATGGTGTCAGCCTGTGCAAACGTGCTACGGTTGTTAAAAGCACTTTGTTGTGTCTTAACTCTTTCAGCACACTTAGCTACTGCAGAAAGTGAGCTTGCAGAAAGACAGACAGGCTTGAGTCGGGGCGGGAACCATTTGTCATTTAAGACAGCTTATTTTCTTCTTTGTTTGAGCTTCTCTGTAAAAAAAAAAGTTTGAGGATATAACGCTTTGCCCCAACAATGGTCATTTCTCTCCCACCTAACAAGTAGTAGAAACGGAGCGCTCAGTGAAGACAGACTGAGTAAAAACAACTGTCTGTTCACCTGTTCACCTGTTGTGAAACTCTGTAAGCAAGGCAGGGATGATGACAGAGAGAGGATAGATGGATGGAAGGGCTGGAGAAGTAGACAATAATCCCTGTGACTGTGTATGACTTGAGGATTATCCTCTCACATGTTTATGACTGCAGCCCAGCCTTTCTCTCTAACTAACACTCTCACTTATAAATCTAATGAAGTGATAATATGGGATGGGATACCACTAGAAGGAAAATGCATATGATTTCTAGGCCATTCAACTGCGTCCAGACACCACAAATGGGTATCTAGTGCCTATATTTTAGATTTTCAGCTTGTAAAAATGCCTGAAACAGGTGGAGTTGTTTGAACAGTTGCAATTTGCAGGTAAATGTTTTGATCATGTGCCTGTGAGCTCATACCTTTCTGTTTTGCAGACATTGCCGCCGCGGTTGCACAAAGCAATCTTCTGCTCTTTCTGGCTCTGAGATAGAGGTAAAAGAAAAAAACTTGTTAAAAAGTTAGAAAGAAAACCGCACTCTTCACATTATATAGAATACAATTCACTTGGTACTGATTTTACATGAACTACCTTGCACTGTTCATAAAGCATGGTTAAGGCTGCCAGGTCATCTGCTGGGTGGAGTCTGGATTTGGAGTGGTTCTGCTCAAGGACAGGGTTCTCCAGGTAGGACCAGGAGTCCATAATGTGGTTTGTGTAACGGTTATAGTTGAAATTTTCACTCTGAAAGACCAGTCCCAGAGTCCTACAGAGAGAGGAAACAAGGTGAGAGTGACTGATTATTTACACACACACACACACACACAAAAAAAGATTAAAACGTAGACTCATCCATTGGTACAACTCGATCATGTGCTTGTCTGACAGAGCAAAAGTAAGATAGAGTGTCTGAGCCTTGGAGCACTGCACATACTTGTCCCGGGGCACTAAAGGTTTCGATTGCAAAACCACAAGGCTGAGTAACATCCCTCAGCAACAGTAGTGTCAAAGAAGTTTAAAAAGCCAAGGACCACCCACCAACACACATGCACATACACACATTAAGTCTTCTGTGGTTTTCAGTCTTGTGAAAAGAAAACAAACGGCATTCCTAATTCTTATTTGCATAGAGCTCCAGAAAGATGACACAATTTTTTTACCAAGTAAATTGAAACCCACAACCGTCACTGCGGTGAGTTCTGATTTTTCATATCACACATGAGAAAAGAAATACTTTGGGATTCTGAGGATTCGACTTGTTTGAGGAGCCTTACAGTGACATTGGATTGTAAATATCCTGCCTACTAGGATAAGCCCCCTTTGGAGTAGCTAATGAACAAATAGCTGCAGTTTACTCTGCTAATCAAATGTGCTGACAGGAGGGAAACACCATAGGTGCTCACAAACAGAGCAGAACTAAAGCTTGGAGACAATTAACTTTGCCCGATTTAACAATAGCATTTCCAGATGTTTCCCTAATACTTTAGCTACGTTACTAAAACTAAAAACTCATACACCTGCTGCTGCAATGCACCTGTCTCCGTCGCTCACATTCATCACTCTCCACAATGCAAACTTTCATTAATTACTCTCCAGTTCCTCAAAAAACAAACAAACAAAAAAAAAAAAACAAGCAGTGCAGCTATTTTACTCCGATACAGAGGGGGTCTAAGGTTTCACCATTATGTAATTCAGTGCATTACATGCTGGCTTTGCCCTCTGTCTCTGTCCAACACCTCACGAGGAGATTCTTATTTCCCCGTGTCCCTTTGTGCTCTGTGGCCCCTAGGTGAGTGTCAACACAACCTGAAAAAGAACCGCTAGAACCGCAGACTCAAGTTTGTGTGTACCTGTGTGTCTGTTCAAACAATCCATATCAGTTTCCCCACTAAACACCCCTTTCTTAAAACTTGATTCTTTCACATGGGGGTCTCATTGCAAATAGCAAGAAGGGGGGCTTCTTTTGCCCAGACTGGAATCTAACGTGAACTATATACTCCAAGTCCAAACTAAACTGTTTTTTACCTCGTATGTAAAAAAAGCACACTTTAACAAATCTCTATTTAAAACAAAACATCTTAACATCTTAAGTAACAACAGTAAAAATATCATCACAAAACTTACTCTGTCTCTTTGGTCATGTCTCCAATCCAAGTCAGTTGGAATAGGTTCCTCTGATTTTAAGTCTTGTCGTTGAATGTGCTTCTATCTCTCTCTGTGTTTGAGTTAGTCTGTCTGTCTAGTAGAGAAGAGCACTGACACACAGATGAGTCAAGTGTTGTGATTCCCTCTGGACGGGCCCAGATTTATTTCATGTCTGCACAGAGTTTCCCTCTCCCGTCTGATTGGCTAAGAGCTCTGAACAGGTGTCTGATAGGACAGGTGTAGGATCATTAACTCTTCCAAAGCTGGAGAGAAACTGGCTTGCATGTGTATGAGTGTGTGCTATGAGGAGAGCACTTTGCAAGACAATCATAGGCAGGGGGTGTTTTGAATCTCTATCAGACCAGATAAAAGAGTGAGATTGGGGATCACAGAGGTGTGAAAGGTTTGATAATGATTCTGAGAAAAGCAGGAGAGGTCTGGAACTTGGCTTTAACATGTTAATAGTTTTTCAGTATCATTTTTCTCTCTCCCCCTTTATTTCCATCTCATACCCAGGTTTTGGTTTCTTCATTTTTTTAGGGATCATAGATGCAAAAACTGATCCTTCACTTTTGTGAACAAAACTAACGAGATGGACTTAATGGGAACACATAAACAAACATGTTACATCTAAATTATTGTCCAGCAATTGTCAATTATTTAAACCCATTATAAGGTTTTGCCTTTAAAATAATATCCTTTTACAATAAGGCAGCAACATGTGTAAGAAATAGGGCTCTATATCGAATACTTTACTTTAATTCTATTACAGAAACATAAATGATTAAAGGTTGAACAAAGCAAAATGAAACCAAAAACAAGAAGTTACAATAACACTGTGTATTATTCCTTTATAAGTACATTTCCTGCATTCAAAATTGAGGAAAAGTGCCCAAGTGCTATTAGTACTAAAAGTAAAATACTGATGCAGAATGAATTCTTTCAGATTATATTGCATGATTACTATTGATACTGACAAACTGTTGTACAGGAAACAACAGTTATTGTAAGTTGGAGACAAACAACTTTTTGTAAAGTTGGGAATTTTCATCTACATCAATATATCAGAGTTTATACATTGGTATTTAGTATGATTATCTTTTGTTTAAGTTTGTAAATATTTCCATGTGAAATGTAGTGTTGTAGAAGAAGTAACGCTGAAGTAACATTGGTAAGTAAATATGCGTTGGCCACTGCACTATGAGCATTCAGGGAAAAAAGACCATGACTCAGTCCTGGACCAACTCATTAACTGATGTATATTTGGTTTTATCAGTATGTAAGGCAATAACTGCAAAGCAAGGTTTCTACTGCCATGAAGGACGGGGACTGAAAGCAGATGACTGGAGGGAAAAGGACTTAAGATACAGATTTTAAGCTGCGTTCAACATGACAAGATGAAATGCTCACTTTCACAATATCTTAACAGTAAAACACACATGCTCTTCCTAACAAGAAAAACCAAGAGGCACAGCTCATACCAGGAATCCAAGAGCATGTCTGTCGGGGATATTATCTTCCACTCACGTACTAACACACTCACACTCAGGTACGCACACACACACGCACACGCACACAGAGTAATGTGCGTGTGTGTCGCTGGCTGTAGGTTGCCTTGTTGTAGTGTAGGTGAGCAACTCTCACTCTAGCTGACACCTGAGGGAATCTGGTGTGGTAACACACAAGAGTGCGTGCAGCGCAGCTTGCCCACACACTCACACACACCCTCAAGAAGAGCACATAAACACACATCTGCACCGTTGCCCAAGGGCCAATTGGCACTGTATCAAAAAAGAACGAGAAAGAATGAAAACTTTCAGTATATGGCACACCTTTGTTACACAACAGTATGTGATTTAAACACAAAATAAGTTAATTAAAGTTAATTAAAGCGAGCCGTCCACATGCAACTGAATAAAATCTGCTTGTTTACAGCCCATTACTTCAGTTTGTACATTCATACATTTATAGAATCAGAAATAATACAATTTATACTGTAGGACCAGATGTCGTTTCCACTTAGCGATACGACTCTCACTTTTCATCAGCTCATCGAAGTGTGAACAGCTTCTTTCGCCCGGTTTGTTTCTCTCCCACCCTGTCTTTCTTACATTTTCTCGACCTGTCCCTCATTAGTGCTGTGAAATTAACACATCAATGTGCTTAGCACTTTCATCCTCTCTTTAGTCTCTTTGTGTTTCCCTTTATTTTTCTCCCTGTCTTCAACTAGAGGAAACATCCTATGAGGCTCAGATGCACACATCTAAACACCAGCCATATGTACACCACACTGGATGCCTGTAATGTGTCACATTTAACATTTAACTTCTGGAATACTTATTTTCAATATTTACTCATCAATAGGCTGCTCCAAAATGTGCATTCAAGTCGGTCTTATGCTTTGTATATATATAATCTACAGAATCTGCAAAAGGTATCTTTGAAAGAACGAGATAATTTGGTATTAATCATTGGAAAAATACAGATTGTGTTCTGTTGGACAATTTCCAATAAATATATGTTTAATTGCTGTTAGTTTCACATTGTCAAAATGAAACTGAAGTCAAAGCCTGGATAGCGAAGGTGAACTGTCAGAAGTTTCTCTTGTTTTTCTGTTATCCCAAATGATTACCACCAACATGATAGTTTCAGTTAAACCTATGCTCAAAGGCTTCTGTTTGGAGTTCATGCCTAATTGTGTAAAAATGTCAGTGGCCCACAGGAGACCTCTGGCCCAAACCGACAAGCAGGGAACGATGGGGAAGATGGATGGATGTCACAAGATGTTCAAACAATTGCTTTTTCAGCTTCACCCATGGAACAAGAAACCAAGACCCAAGTGTCCCGGTGCTTTAGCCTGTTGTGTGACTGTGTGCACGTTCATGTGAGTCTGCAGCCATGCATGATGGCACACAAACAGTCGTCAGCGCTGGCTCCATGCATGACTACTGCTGAGAGGGGACTCGCTCATCACCTTTCTCCTCCCACTTTATATTTCCTGTCTCCCACTTACTCTTCCTTTCACCTACTTTGCTTCCACCTCCTTTCCCTTACGCCAAAAAGCCTTGTCCTGCTCCTGCCGCTTGAGAGCTTTTTCAACACAAGACTTAAAGCCTAAACATAGGGGTCATGCAAATTCAAACTCTTAGGTGAATGGGGTGAAGTAACAGGAGTAAAACACAAGATAATTCCTTTGACCTTTGGCCAATCCTTCTCATTAACTCCTACACACTATACATATCTCTATATCTGTTTCTCTTTCTGTATCTTCCCATCTGCTCTAATGCCTAGTTTGTCATGGAGGAATGTGTGATGAAGGTTGTTAGAGATTTAAGGAGCCCGGGGCGTGTTGATCTGCCCCTTAAGCTAGGAAACTAGTACACGTTGTGCACCTGTTACTGTAAAACCCTTCACTTCAAATTAAATTTATTTTTCCACCATCAAGAAGTAGATCATTTTGATTGAGTCAAAAGTGTTCATGCAGGTAAATCTTTAAACATTCATGGAGGCCTTTGCGAATTACCTTCTGCACAAAAAATGACAGTACAGTGTGTGTGTTTTTGATACTTAAATGAGCAGCGACGGCCCTCTATGGACTGTGTGCAGCAAATTTACCACTGTGTGCTTGCATAAATCATTAACCTCTGCCAAGTGTTATGACCTCTTAAGGTCTGTAATACTGAGCGAATGGAGAGCCCACTTTACCAGAATACTTCTGTCACTTTGTTTGGCCTGGACTAGAGCGGCACCAAGAGTCTGGTAAGACTCTCCAGCCCCCACCTCATCAGCCCTACTCATCTCTACTAACCCAGCCACTAGCCAGCAGCAGCCACTCCCAGAAACTCCACATAGCCCCGAGTGAAGGATCTGGTCTAAGGGGAGGCAATGATGGGGGGTTGGGTGTGAGAAGTGGGTAAGGGTAAAATTGAGGGGTGAGGAGGTGTCAGCAGAAACATGGAGAAGCAGATTGATGGTAATTTGGAAAGCATAAAACAGGGGCGGAGGAGCTGTCAAGAGGAAACTGCAGAATTCTGGAGCTCCACTGCAACTTCAAAGTTTCAGCACTTTGACATGTGCATGTTGGCTATTAAAGGTGAGGACACAACACGCCCGGGGCAGTGGGAAGCCTCGGAGGAGCATATGGTGGTTGCATTGCCCAATACCAATGTATTTCTCCGAGCTCTGCTTGAGGGCAAGATTGTTTAAGCTAAAATTAGCTAAAACAAAATTAACATCAGTAATGTCTAGTAATTTCATCAAATTTGCATCATCAAAAATACAAAAAAAAAAAAAATCAAAAATGCAATGAAGGAACAGAAAATGAACCATTTACTTTGTGCCTTATGTATCTGTGTAGGGTGTCAGAGATAGCTGATAGCTGATGGTGCTGGTAAATGCAAAAGCATTTGTACTGCTTCAAATCAAGATAAACCAAAGTTGTTTACTTCACAAAGATTGGCCTAATGTCTCATGTCAGATATTTACAAATGGTTCAGCAGTTTGCATAACTGTTCTGCCTCAAATGCCTCTGAAATGGCGGCTGTTTTAGCTTCTGAGAAATGATCTGAATTCTCCACAGGAATGCTGTAAAAGTCAACAGAAGGACGCAGGTGGAATCTGCATTTAGAAGTAAAGCTTGCATGCAAGGTCTTTTGAGTCTTTCCTCCTTTGAAAATGAAAGCAACCATGGCTCTGAGGACACCTCCCAGACTCTGTACTTTCATTAACTTTATGTTAGTGCTGCATCAAAAGTATCATACGGTGTGTTTTCACTGTTGTTAGCATACATATGTAGTTTGTCTCATACTTTACTATTTATTTATAGTAATCACACTTTCACTTTTGTGCTGTTGTCTTTAGAGCATTGGTGCAAACACAACTAGAAGTGCCAGTAAGAAAATAACAAGCATGGATTGACACATACACACACCCTTCCACACACCTCTACAATTAAACATGTATGCCAACCTTTGTTACCTCTCATGAGTCTCCAAGAGACGCACATATAAACAAAGTCGACTGATACAGACAAGTGATAATCTTGTCTGTCACACCAGCCTCATCTCTTGCAGTCCTCTCCACTCTGTTGCGCTGCCAGATCAACTAAAAGACAAATTAATAGTGTAATGCCAATCAGAGGGACATGCCAAGAAACTTGAGAAGTGTCAAGACTTAAAGAAATACTACCTCTGTTAGAATATTGATTTAGTCATTTAAACTGTCAACGCCTAATATTTGGAAATGGATAATAGCTGAACAGCAATCTTAGAGCCGTGTGAGAGTACTGAGAGTTTTAGACTGCAGAATGTTGATATGAGAGGATGTGAGATGCACGAACACACACACACGCACACAGATATAGATATAAATATGCAACGTATGATGTGGTCCCTTCCAAGCTGAAAAACCGAAAGCAGGTGTGGGGATCATCTCCATATCAGGTTTCATTCTGGACACCTCAGGCCAAAGGTGCAACCTCACTTTCTAGTTTGCTTCTGGAGGACCCTCTTATCTGCAGCACCTAACTGCTACTTTCAAATTTGCATAATTACACTTTGACCTGGGAACTTATTCCTACTTTTCAGAAGTAAATCTACTGTGAGGAAACACTGACCTACCAGCACCTCTAAAGTTCACATATCCACCTTATGTTAAGATAAACTAAGCTAAGATGGTCTTAGTGGCTGCAGGGTGTAGCTTCATCTTTACCACACAGACACAAGAGAGGTAAACAGGTAAACAATTTAACACATTTACCAAAGACTGAAACATTTCCTTTTAATTTGAAAATGTTGGTTCACAACTCCACATTACACCTAATTCAGTTTATTTATATAGTGTCAAATCACAACAAAGGTGATCTCAAGGCACTTCACAGTGTAAGTATATAACTCCCACTTGAGCACGTACTAGGCGACAGTGGAGAGGAAAAACTTTTCCTAGTCATTTCAATGCAAAATGAATATCTGCCAGGTGAGCTCCCGCTGTCCTAGTAGCCTGAAGGGTTCTACAAGGTGGAGAACGGTTGATCTTGGAAGTTTGGTTGAAATGCCCTGCTCAGTACTGCATGTATGCATCTGTGAGTTCACAACAGATACATTAGAGCTCATGTTCTTCACAAAAACACATGACACCGCCGATCGTCTTCGGAACAGAAAGAGCCACTGCTGCAATTAAAAGACAAAGTGTGGCTTGGTGTTTCATTTGTTTGTGCTGTATGACTCAACTGGGACTGCATCATTGTTTGGTATGTGCCTGTAGTTGTGTATTTATATCCATTTGTTATATGTCATGCATTGACGTTCCCTTGTGGTTCAAACTAAAGTGGAACCTTGAAGGAGATGAGGGCAGCAGTGCAAGTATGTTTCTGGGAACTGACACTCAAGCAGGCATATGTGCGTGTTCAATAATCTTTTATCACTCATAAATGAAGCAGGAACCACTTGCCTACTCACCCTTTCCCTAGCGATAAACATCTCTCTCCTTTACTTCCCTCCCACCACCACTTTGCTTCCCTCCTCATTCTCCTTCTTTTCCTCATCCACCCATCATCCCTCTCTGTTCTTCCCTCTGTATGGATGAGTGGTGATATTCCCGTGGGATAGTGGAGGAGGAGAGCTTTCCAGGGCCTGTTACTTCATCTTCCCAAATAAAGCAGGGAACATGTTCAGACCACCTCACCCTGGGTTCACTGAAGAAACTTTCTGACAGAAACTGAGGCATGACCTCTTGTTCACACATTCCCTCTGTTTACAGTATAATGCTGTCTTGCACACACGATGACTCTCCCTGCATCGTTTGCTTATTTTACTTTTCATGACACTTTAATTTGTGTATTTTTTTACCGTAGTGCCTCTTCTCAAATCACTTAATACTGTGATTTATAACCAAATTAAACTTTTGCATTAAATCAACAACATTCTTTTTATCAGTGTTTGCATATTTGAACATGATTTGCTTTTTACTGTCTTACAAAACAAAAACATTAAAAACTAAAAATGCCACTTCTGAATAAAGTTTATATTGACTTTCATCAAACAAAGTTGGTCTGTGATTAGAGGGAAGAAAAAAATTTCCATGCTCACCTGTGATATTTCCACATAATCTATTTCTCTTTCTATCCCTCCCTTTTCCTTTCTTTGTCTCGCGCCCAGTTTCAGTCTACAAGTCTTGGCTCGTCGGAGAATTAGAGGAAACACGCACTCCTTTTCTCCTCAGTCCTCTGGAACAATCACAACGCTGCCCTGCTCACGGGCTGCAGGGTGCGCCCCATCTCAGACCAGGGAACAAGGAAGATTGATGTTTTGGTGCACATTTCTTGTGACCTGTAAGCTTGGTCCACAGCCAGAGGCTGTTACCATAGTGACAAATTAAATCTGTTTTTCTTACACTGTTGTTTTATCCCACAGGAATTTAGAAGAGAAACTTTTAAAAACTTTAACTTGAGCTTTTTACAACTGTTTTTTTTTTCCACGTAAAGACTGAACTGAAACAGTTACTGTTAGTAAATATAGTTTAAATTTAATAGATAAAAAATGTCACCAATGTTATATTTCCAGTATGAATCCAGTATTATTAGTTGCACAAGACTATTTACATAGGCAGTATAAAGGAAACACATACAAAATAAAAAATAAAAAAAAACAACACTAACACTGAGTCGAAACAACCCATTAACTAGTGGCGGTTTTCGACCCATGGGGGTAAATATTGCTTTGCTTTAGCGCCATATTGACAT
Organism: Anabas testudineus; assembly: GCF_900324465.2. NCBI lineage: Eukaryota > Metazoa > Chordata > Actinopteri > Anabantiformes > Anabantidae > Anabas > Anabas testudineus. Next base: position 9,549,067 of record NC_046630.1, read on the forward strand.
AAGATGGGTCAATTCTGAGCTATTGATTGCAGTGTGTAATTGAGACGCACTGTTTAAGCCGTCCTAAAGCAGAAATTTCCATCAGCTGTGATGAAATACTGTCTGAGATTAGATGGCTCCTAAACTGTCTCCTCAACTGCTCTACATCTCTTTATTTAACTGTGTTTGGGCCTCAGGAGTAGAAATGGTGTAATGACATTTCATCTGATACAAAGGAGAACCTCTTGTTGATGAAACATTTGCATTTTATCCAAGCACTCAAACTGCAGAGCAATTATTGCTACAGTACAGAGAAAATTATTTCTTGGAAAGTTCACAGAGGAGGAAATTACCATTATTATGCAATTGATGGGTAGCAAAATAAAATGAGTGACTGACGATTAAATATTCTCTGCCAGATCAATGTTAGGGCACAAGCACAATGACGGTTATTGCAGCAAAACCAGGCACCATTATCTTCTATATCTTCATTATATGTTCTCATAGACTGAAATGTTTTGATTTGAGCACAACTGAGGCAATAATTGACTATGAAATTGCCTAAAGACTTTCTCAATACATTAAGTCAAGTAAAAATAGAAAAGGGCACAGCAATATATTGCAGAAAATATAAGACTGAAGTGCAGCAATATGCTACCAGATACAGGATATACAAAATAAAAGTATCCAAATGCCAAATTAAAATTTTGTCAGACTAAAAAGCAACTGTTGCATGCTGCCTTTTTCACTTGACTATTGAAAGTTTGGGTTTGAACTAGTTTTACTAGATTAATAGTTGGCTTATTTCATGCCACATAAAGACTGTCTTTCTGACTCAGATCCGGAAAGCATGCACCTGCTATTATATGACTTAAGGCTCTCCTGAAAGAGAATTCACCTGCCATTGCAAAGGAGGAAGGAGAGGAGGAGGGAAGGACAGAATAAATAGAGGAGACAGGGAGAGAGACACTCGTGCCTTCAAGACAAATGCCGCTTGTCATCCATTTAAAAGGAAATGCTAAACAAGACAGAAGTGTAAATGGAAGACTGGAGAAGATGTGAGGAGGAGGAGATGGGGAGGGCGGAGGAGACTGGGAGGGTGGGATAGGGGGGTTGATGGGGGAGTTGTCGTCTCCTGCAACAAGTTTAACCTGAATCCAAAGCTAACAAGATGTTGTGATTGCAGGGTGCTGAAAATATGAAGGAACAACCAAAGACAACAGAAAAAAAGAAAATTAAACACAGCTTTTGTTCACACTGTTCTAGTCGCTCTCCTCGGGTTTCTCTCTGACTCGCTCCCTGTCTGTGTCTCTGTCACCGACACAAACAGACAAATCCTCTCTCCCAAATTAAAGCAGTTTTTGTCTTGGCCTGGATAGAGATGTGGATGACAGGACAAAGTTCTACGCACTCACCCATGACTCACATGATGCTCCCCTGGGAGGCAATCAGGAAGCATGCGGGCAGCATTTGTAAGGTCAGTCTTTATGAACACAGATGCACACAAGTCAGGATGTTAGTGCATAGCCAGATTTCTATGCATACATGTAGTAAATGCACACATGGCAACCAAATACTGGGCAACAAAACATGTGTACCACCACAGTATCCTGCAGGATGTAAGCTTTTTAACTTTTAGGTAACAATGCTGTATTGTAAAAATAGTTCTGCATTTAAAATCCTAAGGAAAAAACAAGTATTCATTTCTTATAATAAGGAAAAGTGATGCTTTTTGGGGTATTTAAAAAAAATTTTTGTACTCAGCAGCACTGATTATTACTGATAATTCGGCTCACAAGGAAGTAGCTCCTCAACATTTTAAATGCAAATACTTAAGTACAAGTCATTATAACTTATAATTTTATAACTAAAATTTAATATTAGATGGGAAACTGATCACAGTTCTTTTACAGTTATTTAATTATCTAATTTTTCCATCATGCTTATAATTTCTTTATACCTAACAGTGCCGAAGAAAATGCCAGAGAAGAGTCTAAAATGTTAAAGCTGAGAATCAAACAGGGAAAAGACACAAATAAAGACAAATAAAAAAAAGAATAAAGATTAACACATCTCAGACACATCCCTATGCCCACACACACATACACACACGTATACAGTGTGTCTGGGTCAAGAGTTGACATGACGTGTCATCTTACACTAGTCATAACTGCGGGGGAGAGAAGGAAAAGGCAACAAACCATTAGCTGTGTTCTAGGAGGTTTTGCACAATTGTGTTTTTATGTAATACTCTTCTGGTGTGTTTGGGACAGGGATATGCCATTTCTTATTCCAAGGATATAGTATAGTAACTAATAAAACCTAATGTATGTACTGTGATTTCATATTTTTGACTATTAGATGTTATGTAATGTTTTATGCTGGATACAAAACGAGGTGTTGGCCTGAAGTTTAGCGAAGTGAGTTTGTGACTGGAAATTTTCTAGTTCTAACCCTGACTTGCGCCTTGGAGCTGTTTAGTGACCTGCAGACTGTGATTATAGTTGAGCTTCAGGGCATTACTGTAAAAGATGTCATTTATTGTAACCAGCAAAGAAAAATAGTCAGGTAAAAAGTCAGTTGTTACTCAATCGTTTGTAACTGCATGTCCATCAGAAGAACTGCATTGTGCAATGCATCAGGAAGCAGTGGGACCCTATCAAGTCATGCATCTACAACTACAGTTAGAACTGTTACTTTCTTACCGGTCTTTCATTTACAAACAGTAATTTCTTTATGGTTTATCTAACTCATAATGGGATTATTAGGTATAAATAAGACTCATTATTCAAATATCTAGCCTAGAGTGAAGGGGAAAACAAGCTGAAAGAGTAAAATTACACGTGGAAACAGAATGACAAGAGAAATGGTGAGAAAATATATAGAAAATATCACATGTAATAAAATCCACAGACATGTCAAGCAACTTCAAGGTGTGCCAACACTGGTAACATCTTACAGTAAGTGAGATTTATTTCTAAAATGCTAATAATTATAATTTTAATATATCTAAAATATCAATGATATGATTTTAAATGTTACTTCAAGAATGAAACAAGGTATTAATCAATAATGACATTTACTATCTATGACATGCCAGATTTTCATGCCTCATTTTTGAAATAGGGCTCTATAATATCTGGCCTGCAACAACCTTCAAGCAGTCAGAGTAGAAATATCATCTTCGCAGCTTCTCAAGCAGAAGAATCTCCTCATTATAGAGCTTTACGCCCTTTTGTCTCTCTCACACACACTGACCTGGTTTAAAACACAGAACGTCCTCTGACTGCAGGACGTGCTCAGGGCCACTAGGAGGTATAGTGGTCACTGCGATGTGTTTTGATTAATACCTCAATATTCAGAAGTCCTCTCACATGTCTACTTCATTAATGACATTGGCTGGAGAGGAGAATCACGATGAGATTAACAACAACATTGGAAACTGGCAGTTCTCATGTAAAAGGCTGAAAACTGGTGTGAAAGAGGATTTATCTTTTAAAAATGAAAGTGTACTATGGGTCAAAATTTAACATGAAAATTTGTTAATAACTAGGAATTAATGAAATCTCTAAGAACCATTTTTACCAGTAGTATACCACTGGTGAAATCTTTGAATACGTGAATTTGCTTCCCTATGTTCAGCTGAATACAGATGATCCAGATTCCAGATGATCATGTCAGAAAACAGGACAGGACAGGAAGTCTCGGATGTATTTTCACTTCATCCTTGAGTGATATCTGGACTATAGAGTATAATTTTTTTGTCTCACACATTTCGTCATTGTGTTTGACTAATGTGACTGAAACCAGTATTCTGGAGGGACGCCGAAAAATAGCAAACTGTTAACACAACCAGCAGTACAGCCGAAATCACAAGCTGAGCACAAAAATATTCAATCCAGCATTCTTTATAATATTGTCACTGTCATTCAGGACTCATTGCAAGAAATGTTCCTGACAGGCCTGGGCTTGCAGAGGATTTAGGAAAAGCCTGCTCGTCCACCGCCACTTCACAACGAGTTAGCATTCCACTCGCAAGATGAAGTCTCACCTCATCTAATAATGACTTCCTGTTGCATGTTACCATATAGCAATGAATACTTCATTCTCTTGTCCTATCTAACGTACGCGCATTCCTCTGTGATTACAAATGGATGCTGGTCTGTTTGGTTTTTAAACAGGCCTGGCGGTTATTAAATACACACTGCCATGCTTGTCACTAACGTTCGTGCATTCCTGTAGAGATAGTGGAAGGCACCCACGCATCACAAGAAACTGGCACAAGTGTAAGGAAACAAATAATAAAACCTAAAAAAATGTTATACCATAAGATGTAGACTTTTGTTGAAACTTATTGATCAATGGCTAAATTGATTTTAAAAAAAGAAAAAGCGTTAGTTGCATTCATGTGCATGCGTTTAAACATTTCTTAGATTTGCTTCCTCTACAGATTAATGCACAAATAAGCCTGTTAATCCATTCATTCTTCCACAGGCCACCAAAGCTGTGTCACAGGGACACTGAAACACAGGTAGCAGGGAACAGGTCTGTCCACTGTGCAGGGTGACCTAATGTTCAGGGGAACAGACACGCCTGTGCCTGCCAGGACGTCTGACCCTGCAAAAGATGAAGATGACTCCTGCAATCTCAGTACACATTTGTTCTTTGAGCCTCATGAAGCACGCTAAATAATTAAAACTGTTTAACAGGAAGGTTATGATGACATGATGATTACTAAAATAGACATTTTGTGGAGTTTTTGCATGTTTAATTAGGTAAAAAAATAATTGACTTTTAATGTTTCTGCACTGATGTCACCATGTTTATCCTTGATCATATTCTTCTTCTTGTATTTTATTGTATAGTTTATTATATATTGCAAAGCCTGTGTTTCTAAGAAGCAGACATTAAGGCTATTATTATATTCTTGCCACTTTGAGTAGCACTTTGAAGTTAATTAAAAGGTGTATTCAGCTTGGATCATTTACCTCGTATAAGGCAGTAAAAAAGGTCATTCTCATGCATACCTCCGCACACCTGTTAACACCCTGTGGTAGAAGCACCTGTTCATCTTCTACTTCCCCCTTCAAGTCGTCTATGAACTATAGTGTCTGAGTGATAAATATCAACAACACGGCTCATTCCAGCATGTCAGAGATGTTTGAATCTGCAGAAGTAATTGCACTGCTATAGGATTAACTCAGCCCATATAATACATTTAAAGAATCACATCATACAGTATGTATATCACATACTGCACTATGCATGCAAGACCTAACTGTGATGCATTTAGAGAATACACAAAGTGTTTGGATTACACTTGTTCTGACAGTAGCAATAACAACTTGGCAACTGAAACCTAATGTCATGATGATAAAGGGCTTTTCGAAATCAGAGGAAGAAGGACAATTCATCCATCTCTCTATATATATATATATATATATATATATATATAGCAGAAATCATCTGGGTGCAGTGTTAAATAACTGCAGGAAAGAGTAAAATTAAAAGCCAGTCAAATGTCAAATGCCAACAAAGAATGTGACATTGCTTTGATTTGAGCGCAATGGGGCACGCTGATGGGATTCCCCTGGCTGTGGTGTTTTCACTCCCTCTGCTGCTTAGCAAATGAAATGTGGCGCATGTTTGCTTTTATTTCAGCGTTTGTGTCAAAACGATGATCAACTTGTCACGTCAAGTTCACAGTTGAGACAGGACGAGAGTGATTAACAACATGTTCTTTTATCTGAACACACTCATTAAATAGAAATCGACTCTAAATCATGTATGAAAACATGTGGAAAACTCTTCACTTGAAAATCACCTGCCAGCAGGAGCTGTTATTATTGTACTTCTTCTTGACTACATTACACATGAATGTTGTGACTCAGCAGTTGCTCACATGATTTTCACATTTTTGGAACTGAAAAAAAAAAAACAAAAAAAAACCGCTGTACTGTTTCGTGATACAGTAGCTCACACCCTTCAGTGACCTACCTGTGTGATTTTCCACCGCTCCTGTTATAGAAACACTGCTGCTGACGTATTATAGGCTGCTGTGTTCCTCTGTCACTGCTGCAATGACACACAACAACACAGTAAAGACAATACCATCAGTGTTAGTCACGATCAGATCTGAACATCATGGTAAGATAGTCATCGTCTCTCTGTGATCAGCATGAGCTGACACTATTTTCAGTTAAAGATTCAGATAAAGATATGTGTCTGTAAAAAAAAAAAAAATTGGCTTATGTGCAGTGTTGCTGTAACAAATAGGCAACAAGACATAAAAAAACATAATAATAATTGGATTAATGTCTGGTTAATAGCACAGCTCCAAATCAGACCAAAGACGTATATAATAATAATAATAATAATAATAATAATAATAATAATAATAATAATAATAATAATAATAATTAATATGTTCAACAACAGTGCGCTCTTTGATCAATCCCAGCTCAATAGCACAGCCTACTGGCAGACTCGACCACTGCAAGAAGTAGAAACCAACGAGTGTAGATATAGTAAACAGAAACATAAATAAAGTGACTTCTTCGGAGGTAATTTATGTGTTTTCGTGCTATAAAACAAGAAAAACAAAATGAATGTTTAATTCCAGTTATCCTAATGATCACACGTATCAAACGTCACCTGTCGCTGTCACGCACTGTCACGTGATACAAGCGTAACTTGCGTCCTGCGTAAAGACGCAGCCCTGAAATAGGTGAATTCAATACGGAAGTGAAGTGCTTCTCTCACTAAAGACGGCGTCTCCTACAGCGCAGAGCCAGATAAAACCAAAACAAACAGCGTTAAATACGTAATGTCAAGGAGACAACATGAAACACATGTTATTTGAATGTTTGGTTACTTCTGATAGCTAATAAGCCTCCTCTAAAGGTGAACATGATGAATATCAGCAGAGCCGACGGAAGCTCCTACACGGTGAGACACTGTTGATAGTTCAGTACTTTTTAATCGTCTGTTAATAGTTTAGTTCAACTTTAAATTCTCGTTGCAGGCTTCACACTTGTAATGACTTGTTGTGTTGTCGGCACTTTGTCTCTTTTCGCCTTTGAGCATTCGTATTATAATAAAACATGCCATATCTGGGACGTATGACTGGGGAGGTTGTGAAATATAAACATAATTCCTCACATTATCATTGAGTTACCACATATTATGGGTTGGAATCATCTTTAATAGATGTATAAAGTGCAAAGTGAATGGCTCATTTACTTTGGTTAATGTCGTTCAACCTAAATGAATGCAATATGTTTCTTCTTTAGGACAATCTCATTGGGACTTTACTAGCAATTGGTGGAAATCTCCTTGTCAGCATCTCCTTAACTATTCAGGTACAGAGCTCCTTCCCTTTTAAACGTTGCCTCGAACTCCTCTGGTTTCTGCTATGATAACCTGACATTGTATGAAAGTCATTTGTTAAGTTGTTAATCTGTTTTGTTTTGTACCGTATGTCATCTTATATAAGTGCTCCATGTAAACACACACAGAGAATCACTGGTTGGACTCAACCTTTAGGGAGAGGCGGTTATAAAGAAGTGTTAACATCCTTTATTATACGATGTTACTGTTACGATAGATCGGTATGACTCAACACTGTCATAGTTTTTTTTTTTTTTCCACCCCGTCTGTACTTCTAACTTACAAAACCATTTTAACTTTTTTGTTTGATTTAAACTCTTGTATGTTTTTGCTTTAAGCTACGCGTACTGCAGGCTATTTCCTGTTTACCTTTTGTCAGTCACTAGTGTGTTTAACCTATTTTCTATTGACACACAGAAATACAGCCATGTGAAGTTAGTGGGCACGAAGGACCCACGCTCTTTCTACCGCACTAAAACCTGGTGGTGTGGTTTTGTTCTCGCCTGTATCGGAGAGGGAGCAAACTTTGTCTCTTATGCCTTTGCACCTCTTGCTCTTGTAGCACCTCTTAATGCTGTGTCTATCCTAAGTAAGTATTTTTAAGGTGCACCAAAAGTTTATACTAAACAATTTATTCAGTTTTCACATCTTGCATTATGCTTTTCTTTTTCTTTTCAGCAAGTGCAATTTTGGGTCTTGTTTTTCTACGTGAGAAATCTAAGCCAAAGGATTTTGCAAGTAAGTTCAGCATATGGGTGCGACAGGAAGATGTGGTCTCAGTTGTACTGACACTCGCATGCAAATAATGCAGAGCTTGTATCATTTTATGCAATGATAACGTTAATGAGCCTTGTGTTACTGTAAAGGTTCACTCATGTACAGGACATATTTTGTAGCAAAAATAAGTAAAGTGGCTTAAAAAGTACTGTACATAACGTTATATGTGATATCTGAATGTTCAATCAAACAATTTACATGTACTGATAAGCCTTTAATTAGCTGTGGACTGTGTGTCATTTCAGAGCGCTATTGGCTGTCCTTCCTGGGCTGTATTATAACCATCGCGGGAACTTACCTGTTTGTGACATTTGGACCAAACTCTCATGAAAAACTCACAGCGGAAAACATTGTGAAGCATATTGTGGGATGGCCTGTTCTCTTGTATCTGGTAAGATATTATTAGGCATTGTCAAAAGCAAAACATGTGTTTTACTGTAAACATTCCTCAGTTGTTCTTACATTTTCACTCATACCCGGTAAATGGTTATAAAATGATTAATTCAGGTGTACCAGCCAAATGTGAATGTATCACTGAAGACATTGTATTTCCTAAACACAAATGATAGACTGTTAGAAATTCTCTCTTCCTTTTTCTTCATCCTTTTTGAAAGCTCTCTAGTTTGGGTCTGTTTACCTAACATAACTCTATGTTATAACATAATTACCAAGGCACAACTGAGTCACATTAGGTGGATAATTAATTCCACTCCCTGAGGATTGACTTCTACGAATGTAGCAACCAAACCCAAACACTACATTTGGCAGCAAATATTTTTTACTGCAGTACTACTGTGTTTATTATTTGGTTTTCCCCCTTTAGGTTGTTAACTTAAACTGGCCAAAGCAAATTTCCCAGCCTGTTTGACCTGTGTTCTAGTTCAGCATAAATGTTTCCCTCTAGCCGCTCCTTTAATTATTATTCATTATTATTGAATGTGTTCCTGGTTATTTAATTCAGAATTAATTTAGGTGTTTATTGTTGCTGTCATATTTATAAACAGCTCCTGGAGATCATCACGTTCTGCCTACTTTTATACTTCTACAAACAGCGCAGTGCTAACTACCTTGTTATTATTCTGCTGCTGGTCGCTCTGCTGGGTGAGTCTGTAGCATTAAAGCCAGGCAATTTCATGCCATCTGTAAAAACAAGCTATCATCATACTTAAGTAAAATGAAATGCATTGGTACATTTTAAATGTAGAAATGGCATCTAAGTTGTGGTGAAACAGTTTTTAGTTCAATATTTAACTTACTTTTGTCTTTGGTGCAGGCTCCGTCACAGTGATTACAGTGAAAGCAGTGTCAGGCATGCTGGTTCTCACTGCTGAGGGAAACATGCAGCTTAACTACCCAATTTTCAGTGTCATGTTTGTGTGCATGGTGGCTTCAGTGGTCTTCCAGGCTAGGTGAGATGCTGAAAATTCAAAGACAGAGCCTTTACTTGAAGTGAAAAAAATTAATAATGCTCTGGAAATAGTAATAACCTGTGTGTTACTGCCTTCTTAGATTTCTCTCCCAGGCTTCTAAACTGTATGACTCCTGTCTGATTGCCTGTGTCAACTACACCCTCTCCACCATCTTTGCTATGGTAGCTGGTGAGTTGTGACTTGCTTTTGCACAGATTGCTGCTGAGTTTTGATTTTGACAGGCAGTGTCAGTTGAACCTTTAAAAACAGGAGAAAGCAGTTTTCTGCCCAGATCTCTGCTCAGTTGCTCTCTCTTATATTTCCAATCTCTGTTTTTAGGAGCTGTGTTTTACTTGGAGTTTAATAATGAAGACATCCTTCACATCTGTATCTTCTTATTGGGGTAAGTGCGCATCTATCATTGGTCACAGTAAGAAAAGCACAGTTTAATAATAAAATAATGAATTCCATTTAGATCATATAGGTTTCCAGTGTTTTGTGTAAATTACACTTACTAAGACTGAATAGAAGAGACACATAGATTGTTTTCACTAACATTCTCCACTGTCACAATTCAAAATGGCTGCTGTGAGAAGTATTTTCACTGCCATAGTCAAACATAGAAAACAGTAGTTTGTTGGTAATTTGTGATGACTTGCTGTACACTGATCATTTGTGTTTTGTAAAGGTCTGCAGTGTGCATCTTGGGGGTCTTTCTCATCACCAAAAACAGGAAAAGGACCAAAGCCTTTGAGCCATATGTTACTATGAATATGACTAATGGTTTGTATAAATTTTACATTAATGATTAAAATTATATGTTAAAATTTAAAGCTGCACAGGATACACTTTGTATGTGAAAGTACTTTTGTGTTACAAACTTCAACAGGCTACAAAAGGGAAGATTTATGCGAATGAATGAAACTAATGAAATGGAACTCTTCAGGTTTCTTATGAACTTTACTCTACTCTACCTGTCATCTTCACCCTCAGGTATCCCGACAATTCATGATAAGGGCTTAGTGGTTCAGCCAGACTTCAATGGTTCATTCTCCTATGGGACTCTGGTCAACAATGATGGAGTGGCTCCTGCGACTCTACCAGTCAACCTGGAACAACCACCCGTTCATTCCAGATCCAGTGATGCATCTCACGACCCACCTGACCTGAAGAAAGATTAGAGACCAACATTAGAACCATTATTTTTGTTGCCCCTTTACTTGATCCAACTGTAAACAATGCTCAAGGACCTTGAAAGGCCAAGATGGGTATGTTCAGTTCATTTCACATGGATACAAGAGTAACCTCCAGCCCAGTACAGGTGTTCACTGGGTGTTTTAGAAGTTCTTTTACTCTGCCTTGCACTCCTCTCCACATGTTTTCCTTTTGAAAATCTCACACCCCTGGAAGCTTTTCTGTTTTTTCAAAGATGTCAACCTGAAGCTCCTGGATGTTGTAATGGATTCACAACACATGGCTTCAGAAAAATGAAATATAAGCTAAGAGTGTTGTGCCTTGAAGCTCACTGCCTTCTACTCTGTGCTAGATTTGAGATGTACATTAAGGACTGACTTCCATGACTAGTAAGCACCATTGTGCTCATTCTCTCATTACTGGGAACGTACTGTAATCTGTTCTTCCTCTGAGGATTTTGAAGCTACTCCTCAATTCCAGGTTGTTACCAACAATGTAGCTGCAAACGTTATCAGAATATTTGCCAATGAACATTTTGACTTTAAATATCTGCCTCTAACTTACATGTGAGTTTTTCAATGCACAACTTTCTGCCTCTTATTTTTAGGATTTCATTGTATTAATGTATTTTTTCTGGTGGGACCAAACAATGGGTGTAGTTGTTTTATTTTTCTGTTGTAATTTATTTATTCAATTTCAGGTTTTGCTTTTAATGTGCCTTGAAAAGTAGCTCTGCACTGGATACATTATTCGGTACTAGGCTGTACCAAACCAAGGGAGGTGAGTGTTTCATAACTGTAGCATAGTAATTATTTAAAGACAACTGTAATCTGTCAGATCTTCCTGCTTAAGAATAAAAAAAATAATCATTTAAAAAAATTAATAATTATAAGAAGGGACGTTCAAAGTATGTAAATTGTTTGTTTGGCTATTAAATATAGTTCTTTTCTTTCCCTTTACACTGATCTCTTGGAAATTTGATACATCTTAAAATAAAAGTCTAAGTATAAACTGTATTTAATGCTGCCTAATAACCATGTTTCTTTCAGGTACAGTGTATTTCAAATGTGCCCTCGTCAGTCTAAAATAATAATGCTGTAATGAATTCAATGATCTTTAACTAAGGAATAGTTAGGTACTTTTAAACATGGTGAATCTCCACATGCAGCTCTGCATTGCTACAGTGTTAAAGCACAGATGGACACAGGTTAGATGGATTAGCATTCAGTATGAGGTTATTTTTATATGACTTGGGATTTACTGAGATATATTAATTCAACATTAGCATCACTGTGTGAACCAGCTGCCTTCTGATAAAACAGCTTTTAAATTCCACTGTAAATTAAAAAAAAAACATACTTCTCCATTGTAAAATATATGCATTGTCGTGTCAGTTTTGGTGTATTTTGAGTGATACCTCTTGTTTCTATTTAAACCTTCAAACAATAAATGTGGCAAAATAAAACCCTTTAATTTCGCAGTGTTTGTGCAGTCATAATCAAATAAGTAGCAAAAAATAAAAACAGTGCAACAGGTGAACTGTGCAGAAACACTAAGTGTATGTAGCTGTCACCACCATCTTATTGACGGAGTTGTTGATGCAGCTGATTGATCCTCACTCTGGCTGATTCATCTCCCCTCGGTCATTAAATGAAACCCCAGTTTGCAGCAGAGCCGTCTGTGTGATTATGTTTTTTTTTATTTTTTTTTTGGCGACTTGATCGCCACCAATCTTGAAGCGGAGCATCCTCCCCTCCGCTGCAGCCTCATTGGTCGCTGCGAGCCTCCGCCGTCATCTCATTGGTGTCACCTGCAGGTCCTGAAGCTGGGGTAGGCTGCGTCCACATAGTGGCCCGATAATCCAGAAACAACAAACACCAGGGCGGCATCGGTGTGTCTCCTCAAGCACAGTCACTTGATATATCCTCTTCTCGGTCCGCTTGCAATGGCTGGTTCCTGCAGCTGTCACTGACAGAGGTGAGGTGAGTCATGACATTTGCTTTTCTCAAAATGGAAACAAAACTGGAACTTGAACCGTGGCAACTTTCGTGCGGATGTTCCTCGTGTTAAAGCTTTAATTAAACCCTCCTCCCCCCCTTTAAACAAATGTGGTTTTGGAAACAAGTGTCTTCACAAGAGGATCCGCTACTGTTAATGCAAACGATGGTGTCGTAATTTCACACGAGCACTTTACGTAATAGATCCAGGGGTTTCCTCTGGGTGCGCGCACTGCAAATGTTGATGTCACGATCCTCCGCGGCCCCGCGCGGCGCCCCGGGGACATGTGATGTTCGGGTGTCACGGCCTTGTACTGCTCCACCGGTGTTTTACACGTACACCCACAGTGTATAACTCTCACATAGTTTGAGATCCAGTTGATTTGAAGATGTTAAGTAATGCTGGTAAACGTCATCCGATAGCTATGCGGCGCTAGATGGCGCTCTAACCCCAGGACAGGGTCGATGTGGAGACAGAATGTACTTTGCTTTCATTTGTCATCAGTTGTCACATTATCTCACATTGTTCTTCTTTGCCTATAAACTTATCACCATTACCGACTGAATAAATATATAGTAATTAATCCAGATTAAGCTAGAAAGAATCATTGCACAATGATTTAATCTTGCACCAGTAGATTTGAAAGCAAAGGTGAAGCTTGTATTCTCTGCTCCTGTGCATGTTTCTCTCTCCTTTTCCTCCATGTTTCTCATTTATCTGTTCTTCAGCTCGTCACTAGTACCTAATGCAACCCTGTAGTCTTCACACACTACTGTTGTGTTTCACTATCGCATCTTTCTCCAGCAGGTATATTCACCTTATCACCCCAAACTTCCCCTCTCCCCAGTTTTCCAGCCTCTGTGGTCCCTGTGCGCCTGTCTGCAGCCTCCCAAAAGGCTTCAACATGCTACGAGAGAGCTCCAAGGCGTGGAGTAATGGCTCCGAGGCCTACAGCAGCGATCCCGAGGAGGATGAGGAAGAGGAAGAGGAGGACATGGTGTTTGGGGAGAGCGAACAGGAAAGCGTGGCGGAGGAGATGATGGATCTGAGTGACCTCCCCGCGGCACTCTTTGCGTGCAGCGTTCATGAAGCTGTGTTTGAAGACGACGCGCACAAGGTGAGATGGAGCAAAGTCACTTTCCGGCATGATATTTCGGCTGGGTGTGTGTGTGTGTGTGTGTGTGTGTGTGTGTGTGTGTGTATGTTTGAGTCATCCTGCTGAATGTGTCAGCACATCCAAGATTCAAAGCCCAGCAACACGTGCATGATGTCATCCACAGCTTTTGCTCCTGTCTGTCGAAGTCCAGTCACGGTCTCAAGCTGCGCTGCTGATTGCTCAACCGCAAAGCCACAGCTACACACACACACACACACACACACACACCTGATGCTGTTATTTTTTTTGCCAGGGAACATAAATGCAGGGCAGCAGATAATAATACGACTTGCATAGAACTGTGAGCCACACTGTATTATTCTGTGTGCATGTGTATATCATTTAACCATCCCCTCGTGCAGTGTGTCATACACTTAAAGTACAGATGGGGCCACAGTCCTCATAAAAACGTGCACATTCAGACATGTTGCAGATACACTATACAATCTCTTTGTATTTGGCTTTATCAGACTCCTCAGAGCGGGAATACTGGAATCACTAGCTCCTGTGTGCTGGAGAAGGAGCACTTTTCTTTTACAATAGGCTGTCCTATCGTGTTTCACTTCTTTCTCTCTTTCTCCTGTCTCCTGATCTCCTGGGCCTATCCATCCATTTTCCGGCCACTAGCATGTTAACTTTAGGGTTTCTTCTCATCATTAATTCCTTTAATGATCTCCTTATGTCTCTCCCTCTGAAGCATTCTTTATTTATCCTTTCCATGTATGTAAAAGGAAGGCGGAGAGGCTAAAAATGGCACACAGACTAAATCCCTTTAAATGAATCACTCCTTGCTTTGTGAGTTTGCTGTCGGTACACCCATTCCTCCCAGAAGCGGCGTTCGCCCCCCCCCGCTTTCCTCTCTTTCATTTTGCCTCCTCACTTCATTACGATTCACACTCCAGCTTTTAAGTGGAAATGCCACCCACACATCCTTCAGTCAGAGCATGTCAATAGATTGTTCTCCATATGATTCAGTTAAATGAGCCGGGCTAAAAATATCATTTTTGACATTTATTTAAACTTTGGAAATGAGGACAGGAAGGGATGAGTTATGAAATAAAAAATAACACACACACACACACACGGGTTGCTTGTGATGTTGTTTTTGGCTTGTAGCAGTGTGGTTTGATTCTGCTCACACACAGATACACACTCATGCAGAGTCTATAAGTTATTCTAAAATTATGAAATTTCAGCTTTTTTCCCGAACTGCTCAAAACCTGACACATCTAAACTTAGTGACTACATCATCAGTCAAGAACAGGGACACAGCAACCTACATTTCAGTGTCTTTGGGCTCTTGGCTCGCTCCCAACATTGACATTACCTTCTGTTTCTGTTCTCATAGGCCTGCGTACAGGAGGATGGACTCTTTCTGTAATCACACTGTGCACTTTGAGATGGGGAGGAGGGCAGAGAAACAGACATGTGCCCACATATTGTATTTATTAGATGCTCTTAACAGGCTGTAAAAGCTTTTCCTTTTCTTCTGCATTAGTGTAAAGAAAGCAAAACCCAGTGGCACGCTTTCTCTTTTTTATTTGCCGCGTTTTGTCCCCCTGACCAGATTTTAAGCAAAATGGAGAGATGTTTGCTGTTTCTTTAGCGAGTTCAGCTGAGGTCTGTTCAACAAAATCAGGCCACCTGTCTACTGAAATGACTGGCTTTGTTTTTCAATTACTAATTAAAATTAATTCTTATGATTAAAACAGGGCTTTAGCACATGAGTCTCTTCATTTAAATATCAAATAGGCCTTGGTTTGATTCACCATGTTTTCATTATTACATACAAATGCAGCATTTCAGAGAAGGCTAAGGGCAAACTTATGTTTTAGGCAAACAATCCCAAAAAGATCAAAGGTTTGTGGTCATAAAGACATTAAGCATATTGAGACCATTTATGTGATATTTTAAAATGATCCTACTTCTTGTTCACCATTTAACATAATAAAAATCAAAATTTGCTTGAGAGTCATGCACATCAGAAAGCCTTTTCTGTATTTTAATACATTATCTGACACGCATATGCTTCATATGCTAATTGAAAAAGGAAGATTACAGCGGATGTATCCTTCGTTTTATTTTCCCACATGACCTAATTTTTTGCTTTTCTTTGAATGTGAGGAGTTGAGTATCTTAATAGTTTCTGTGCTGCACTTACTATGGCCACCTAGGTTTGATCTTTGTAGAGTAAAACCTGGAAGCTTGAAAACAGTTTTTGTCAAACTGACCAGTCGAGTTGGAACCATCTTTGAGTCTGAGTTCGTCTACTGTCTTCAGGTCTACTGACTCATACTGAGTAGTACATTGTGTCTGTCCAAAATCCAGAGAGGTACTGCACATACAATATAAGAACATACTGTGTAACCAAACTTTTCCAATGAGTATTTACAGCAAAGATTTTTCAGTTGTTCCTTTCTAGCGATGCATCAGCAGTGTAATGGTAATAGAGAAGTGTAAGAATGTGAAAAGTTGAATTGCTCCGGTGGACAGATTCTGTCCCACTTTCCACTAATGCATTTGATAGTGTCAAGCGGAGTGATGAATCACATCAGGGACTAAAGATAGCATCACTGAGGACGTGAAAGCTGAGATGTAAAGAGAGTGTGTGAGCATGTAGATGTGCGTGTTTCATGTGCACACACGATGTGCATGTACATACAGTGTGCATGCATGCTCGTGATAGTGTTAATGTTTGCATGTGTCAGACTACAGTCTATTTTTGGGTGTTGGTCTTGGGGGGGTGAACGTGAGGGAGCTGGTGGTTGGCAGGCTGAAGGTCAGACATGATGCAGTGCAGAGTGAGTGAGTGCCGCTGGCCTCCTGCTCCCGCTGCGGCCTGAATATTATTCTGGTACACTGACTGGGGTTGTCTCACCGACCTGGTTTTCTTGTTTTACCTTCATGTATCAAACAGAAAGAAGCAGAGAGCAATTTAAGACAAGCAGACGATGGAAAACTTTGGCTAAATTGAGTTATTGTAGCACTCACAGGGTTTTCTGCACATTTATGTTGTTTCTGTGACAGTTTTCCACTTTTCTCTATTAAACTACTCCATGCATTTTGATGAGAAAGTCAATTCCTAGGTTTTCCTTGATAGAAAAAAAGATCTGAGTTTTCTCTTTGCTATTCTGTGTATTCTGTCGTCCCTGAATATGGGTGTCCAGTTTGGCGGATAGCTACTGGTTTTTTTTTTTGCCTCTCCAATGAAAACACCGTAAAATTGAAACATACAAATCAAAAAAATATATAAATCAACCATATAAGAAATTGTATGACACGTTTCCCATTCTAGTCAAATGACAATGAAAGTGTGCCATGATGTGCTAAAAACTAACTTATTAGCTCGATGCTAATACATAATGGAATTCCCCATTAACAAGCTAACAGAGATCAACATCAGTAGTGATGGTATACTGTAGTGAGGGCTAAGCCCCCCTAAGGATGAAATCCGAGAACTGCCCCTGAACTATATTAAAATCAATCGATCTCTGATTGTTTTATGCACAGCTTAAACTGATCTACTACAACAATTTCTCTTTATGCCAGGGCAGTAGTAAATTTAACTGGAAGAAAATAATTGACATAAAACTAATTTAAGGCCCTTCTCCACCATGTTAAATACAGCTTGGAGCTTGCACAGGACTTTGTGACTGTTTACAGACTGTGCTGGATCGACATCCCTCTAATCTTCAGCATGTAAACAAAATATTATACGTGCAAACAGCAGCCTAAGCAATGTCTTAATCTTTTCCAGATGTAAAGAGTAAAAAGAACTCCCGCTTCAGTGTCAACGTCCTGATATTGTCCATACAGGTTCACTGTCACACTGCCATGGCTCATCAGGACACGTCAATAGTCCGGAGACATTGTCAATGTTATTTACATCACCTGTGTTGTTAAAATGTGTGAAATGCTGCTTCTTGTAGTGGTACCTACCTAGAGTCCAGTGACCCAGTAATTGTAGTTCTGCAGCTTGAGCAGAATGAAACACCTGTGTTGGCTTCTCTAACTAACCTATTTGAGATTTTGCAGCATGTAGGAGACCACTACTATTCTTTTGTCCCGTCACATGTGGAATTAAATAATCGATTACTGTGATTTGGACCGCTGGTGGGAGAAAACAGGTTATTTAAAGCAAACTCACATGGAGCTCTTCTTTCTCCTCTTTGTGAAAAGACAGCTATGCCACAAAAAATGTCAATGCTTTTTGTTGGTATTTATTTATTTTGCACTTTCTTTGCAGCTCTTTCCAATATTCTACCCTGGCTTTTTTTATATTTGCATACATAAGTGAGATCTGTACCATGATAAGAAAATATCTCTTGAACACATTAGCGTGATTTAATTAGCGTACAATTTTTAAATATCACTAAACACAGCTAATCAGTTACATAAGACTGATGATGTCATGCTGTATTTAAAGACAAACATCATTATAATCTCATCATGATTTTCTTACATTGACACTTTTACAGTTTCAACTCCTCCCCTTCGGCGTAGAAACCTCAGGGAAATAAATAATAGCTCTTTGATGTGTGTATTGCTGCTTTGATAAAAAAAAAGATGGCTCATCTTCCACAACCCCGCCCTCGCCCATCACACAGGGGCTGATTATGAAACTATAAGATTTCGGATGCTATGTAAGCTGCTGCTTTTATTTGATTTCTTTTTTTCTGAGGCGTGATCCTGTGATTGTATTTAAATCAAGATTATTTTCCCGTTCAATCAGTCTAAAAAAAGAAATGTTCTGTGGTGCTTTTAAGAATAGGAGTTCAAAATACAACACAGGATGATCTGTTATTTCACTGGGGTATAAATGGACTCTCATGAATTGAGGCGTTACTGCAATCATGAAATAGAAAAAATGTTCTGCAGATGATTGCTTTAAGGCATGACTGTGCTATTAAGGAGCTGAAATG
Source organism: Anabas testudineus (assembly GCF_900324465.2). Classification (NCBI taxonomy): domain Eukaryota; kingdom Metazoa; phylum Chordata; class Actinopteri; order Anabantiformes; family Anabantidae; genus Anabas; species Anabas testudineus. Next base: position 9,567,891 of record NC_046630.1, read on the forward strand.
AATTCATGGGCAAAAGGAAAAGATATATTCAAAAGATATTTGCATTGTGTTGTACATTTAAAAGCAGCTACTAGTGAAAAGCTCCCATCCTGCTTATTTCTTTGCTTTTGCTTCTTACTGAACTTTGCCGACATGTTAATGTTGAGTGGCACCTGAGTCTGCAAAGCCCGCTTCCCTGTGAGGCTGTTTCTTGGTGTTATTTGTCAGGAGAGAAGTCTGGAGACCAACATTCAAATCAATTCCTACCGGTTGTCACTTACAGAAAAGGACTATTGACAGCCCGTCGTTGATTGTTGTCTCTGGTCTTGTTTTTTCCACTGTTATCACTTTGTAGGGGCAAAAGAAAAACAGTCATGTACGTGACTTTCCCTGATTCTATTTGGTTTACTCGGCTTCTTGTTTACTCCAGTTTTTCTCTATGTTTCATTTGATCATTCTTTTCTTTCTCGTCACTGAAGTCTGCCTCTGTCAGCGTCTCACTTTCTCTGCCTCTAACTATCTCCATCATGTTGCTTATTGATGGACTGCATGTAAACCACTTTAATGGCATCTAGGGGCCTCTGTGGCTGTCTGAGCCTGCAATCTCTACAGAATGTGTGTTACTCCGATGACTGCATTAGTTTAACTGTAGCATAGCCTGGTTTCAAGTTTTTATTTCACCAGTTCACCACTTGCACTAATCACAGATGTGTGTCCCAAGGCTTTAAATGAGATCTCATTGAAGTGAAAGAATAAAGAGCCCTTCCTAACCTCTAGTGAAGAGTGTAATATTTCTTTCTGCCTCTTGTTTGCCTGCCACAGAAAATGGCACCCACTTCTCAGAGCACTGTGTTGTCTTCGAATCTCCGAGTCTGCCTCAGGTCTTTCCTCCCTGTGTTTTTATTTTTTTTATTTGTCTGTGTCTGTGTGGGTGGGGGTATTCTAGCAGCAGCAATGCCTGCGTGCAGGTCAGAGAGCCTGCCTAACCCAACCCACCCAAGATTTGACCTGGTTTCAGAGCAAAGCAATCAGTGGAGCTGTCGGCACGTGTCACTCTCTGTGTTTCCTCCTTTGTCCCCCGTCCTCACCCTCTGTCCCACTCGCACAGCTACTGTATAAGGCAGCTCATCTCTTGAGCTCCTAAGCTTTTGGACTGGGTCAAAATGCTGAACAGCTGCTGGTGGCCCACCAGATGTGGGCTGCGAACCAAAAACCAACTACACTGTTAGTTTAAATTGCTGTAAACCCTTAATTCTGTACTGTACATACAGTTGATCAGCTTCATGTTTACTAATGTGCGTATTTACATCATTGATGGACCTTGCTCGCTTACTTTCAAGACTTGTGATACTATTTTCATTATTGTAGAAACTGTTTATATAATCTTGCAATAGTGTAAAAAGACAGAATATCACATCTATTTTTCCTAAAGTTGAGTTTATCTCTTTAAATAATGTTCTTCTGTTCAAGTACTATTCACTAATCACTGATTTTACTGTACATAAGTAACTAATCAATTTAAGTTATTTATTATTTTAGCTCCCGTCCCATCACTTGGTTTGACATTGATCTTACTAAACAGATTTGATCCACATGCAGATTCCTAATGACTGAGCAATACAAGTTTAGACTGTGCTCAACAGTTAGAGTTGTATAAACTTTCCCTGATAACGGGCTCGTTTGCTGTTAATTAGTAGAAATGAGTTACCGTTAGAGTTGGCCACTGGGAGTTGTCTGTCACACTTTAATAAAGTTGTTGCCAGAAGTCATGTAAAACTCGATCGACATTTTTCAAACGCTTCTGCTGCTGCGTATCCTCCCTCACACTTCATCCTGTCAGCTCATCTGCCGAGCTCAAATCACTGGATCAAACAGATTTCAGGCTTTGAATGAGTGTGGATGGGGGCTGCTGGGATTGAAATCCAAAGGGGTCGCAATTCGTCTCATTTTCCCTGCAGTTTGGTGTTTTAATATTAATTGTAATGTAGTGTCATTTAGTTAGGCAGCATTCATAAGCTTCATTGTAAACGTCACTCAGCATTTAGGAGCATAGTGTGCCATGTAAAAGAATGCCGTCCTGCAGTCTGTCAGTGAATTAGTTTACAATGCATTTAGAAATGTCTGGAAAAAAAAAAATCACACTAGATTAAAGCTAATTTAAAACCAACAGACCAAACACTGAACAGCTGCCTCTCTGGACTTCTCTGTTCTCACTGCTCTTTCTCACCTCTACCCTGTAGTTTTGTCTCTCTGCCCTGTAGATACTCTTTTATCCTCCCATCCCTCTGTCTCCCCCTGGCTCCCTAAGCTTGTACTTGGCTGCTTTCTTTATAAATAGCTTGGCCTAGATTACAGCAGCTGCATTGGCGCTGGCACCTGAGCTTGGTTTGGCTGGGCCAAGTGAGGTAGCCTGGTAAAACAAGAGGTTGGCAGCGAAAAAAAATATAGTGTGTTTGCGATTGCATGTGTGTATGTACAAGCGAGCTGTGTGAGGATCATGTGAATAGAGCAGTTGCAGCCTGTCTGCAAGCCTGCAGCTGCCATGTTCTGGAGTTTGTTATTGCACCATCATCTTTCATTCTTCTGCAGTCAAAGACAGATGCACAAACCCACATACTGTACAGACAAATCTTGTATCTGTGGCAGCTGTTGTCATGTTTTGTTTTGCTTTTCAATTTTGGGTAAATTCTTGTGTGCGTGTATAAAATTATGGAAAGTTCTGAAACATTTACATATATATAACGTGTAGCGTGTTGCAACAGACCAAGCATATGCATATCAGCCCACAATGATGATCCACTGCCCTGATTTCCTCCCTGCTGCTCCTCTGCAGAGCTCCACTACAGAATACAAATTCTGCTCAACAGTGAGTGTGAGACACAGTGTCTCACCCTTTGAACAGCTCTGCCTCCTCCTCCTCTCATCTCTTATAAAGTACATCATGCATGTTTGAGACCCTGCTACAGTATCTCTAGACTTTTGCTGTTCAATTGATCATGTGCCTAATCTGTGATGCTGCATGTGGCTTATTATTATTATTATTTTGGCAAAGGACAAAGGTTTCTATTTACTAAATCTTGCCACTTCCATCTTTTATGTACACTATGATACACTCACATACTTGATTGTCAACAACCGTTATTGTCAACGTCAATGTGGCCTTTACTGCATCATTCTAAAATTAGCTGTGGTGACTGGACTATCCCTCAAGGAATATTAAAATTAATGTGAAAAACAAAAGTAAAAGTTAGAGCAGGGGTGGGCTCCTTGAGAGCTGCTTGTTTTCCAGCTATCCTTTACCCTACTTAATGGTGATTGCCTGGATCAAGTCTGTTCAGTCAGTCAGAAGCTTGAGGAAACCATCGTAACTGAGGGTCGTGGCCCCCTTGGTGCCTTGGTTCCCCACCTTTGCTTCAGAGGCTACCTGTTTGACCCTGTTTCCAGGTTTTGTGCTAAGCTAACTAGGTAATGGCAGCAATTTAACATCCAAATTTGAGCAACAAATAAAAGTTTAGTAAAAGTGAAACTGATACTAAGACTATAAACGTATGCATTTTGTAAGAACTGAGCACTTGCTTTTTCCAGTAACAGATAAAAAATGGATTGTAACTTAATATTTAGCTACATGGAGTCTTGCTCAGGCATGCTGACTGTGAGATCTAACAGAGGGAATTGTGAATGAGAAGTAGAGAACTGAGAATGAGGAGGAGGAGGAGGAGGAGGAGGAGGAGGGGGAGAGCTGCAGAATAAGGGAAGAGGAAAAATGCTTCATCATGCACAGCGATCCATCCTACTTGCCAGTAATGATAAAAATGATCAGCGGAGTGAATAGACATAGTACTTCGATAACCAAAAACATTTGAATATGTATCTCTGGCAATGCAGCAGTGGCCCCCAGGTAACACCGTTCCTCGACTGCTGGATGAGTTAGAGCATCCTTTCATTCAACACTATCATGTCCATTTGAACTGATTTTAAATCCAATATTATTTAAACTACTATGAAAGCAGACATAGTAATACAATATTTTCTTGAATTATTTGGAGACAAATGTTATCAGTTACTTTTTAGTGGAGTAGGTTAGACTGGATCCTGGATCCTCCCCAGACTAAATACAGTAACTACAGACAGGATGGCTTTGAGGACCCATATGCATCAGCAAGGCAGCTGGACTTTCCAGTCAGACAGACAATGAATCTCTCCCATCGTCTGTTGACCACAGTCTCTATACACGGGGTTGGTGAACAAAACAAAATTCCAACAAGGCATAGATAAAACATCACAAGCTCTGATAAGTTAAAGCTACATTAGATTTCAGAAACAGGTTTAATAGAAAAAGTGACACGTGTGCTGCTTTATTACCTTTTGTCTGGTTATTTAGCTCTTGTGGAGATTATGAAATTATAGCCTTGGAAGAACAAAACAGATTCACTCTCAGCAGATGAAGCAAGTTGTTGTTGAGGCTTAGTGCAACATGCTACAGCGCCTGATGTGTGGCATATTTGGCATTTAGAGACTAACTGTTCCAGACTGGATGACTGACTGATGCTGTCTGCTGGAGGAATGTCACAGTCATCCTCACATATCTTTCTCATGTTCTCCGTCTGCACAGCGTGGACAATGCCTGACACACACAGACATAAATAGCCCTCGTCGCCTAGAGCCTTAATATTAATGGCTTATAGTCGATTTAGCTGTCTCTGACGGCCTGGCAATTATTATTATGAAACAGGGAGGGTGGGAGAAAGAGAGAGATGATCTGAGTGATGGAAAGAAGACATGGTTTGTTAGGATATTATGCAATGTTTTAATGTCTGTGGGAATTTTTTAAATGATTGGTCTACCACAACCTGCAATGTGTCAGAATTAATATAAAAGGAGCCGTCATCATTGGCTTTATTGTGAGTGAAAACGGGCGACGGTACAGTTAATCTCCAGTCAACAAATCAGCACTAAAAGTACAGCACAGCTCACTAAGAAGTTATTTTAATGTTTTCATATCAGAATCTTTCCAGGATCAACAGGGCATCTGCCCTGGAGGCTCCGCTGGTCCACATTATGTATTATATGATCTTCATGCAGTGTCTCAACAGGAAAGTGCCTTTACAATGCACAGTCAGTAAGCCTGTAATCTTAGTGATGAACTTGTTGTCTCCTCATCACAAATCGTTATTTTCCCTAGACACCAGTAAAGAGATGACAATGACCATTATAGTAATAAATAACTATTATTTTAGGCTCAATAAGTGTCAGGTTGCAGATTACGTTCATATTACTTTGTCCACCTATCACTTCAAACCATGACCTCAAAATAGAAACATCACCTTTCTGACGGCCTCAACAATATAAGTGCAGTAATTGTAGGGCTTTTGAATAAGATTTGAATCTTATCATCACACTGCGGATGTTCCTGTTATTATGTCCAACCCCAGTAAAGTAAGAGCATTATTCAAAGGTTAAAAGACAAAGAACAGCATCCCTCAGCTGGAACAGAGTCAGGGTGACACTGATGCTGTTCCAGCTTGGTAGATTAACTGATCTTTTTAAGGTGACAATGCCACGTTTTGCTCCTGCAGTTTGGTGAACGTGAAGAAAAAAAATACAAGAATAAAAAACAGAATAAACCAAAGAGTGAATTCTGCAGTGCACCGTGCACGGTTCGTCAAGCACTGTAGTGGCGTAAAACACGACGAACGTGAGGATGGTAATGACGTCAATGTGGAGCCAGGGGGAGGGCAGGAGAGGGAGAGAGAGAGAGAGAGAGAGAGAGTTTGTGCGGTTGCTGCAGCATCACTGTGAGCAGCGGGTCAGTGCAGTGAGGAATCCAGCAGCCACTGTCACAGCTGATAAAGCCAGAGCAGCTGGACTTAACCTCAAGTTTGTGGAGGAAGAACTTAAGTAGAATCTTTCTCTGCGCCCTTTTTTTTTTTGAGAGGAGGAGAAAGACTTTTACTTCAGCTCGTTTTTTTCCCCCCCCTAACCACTAAAGGGAATGCCATCGATAAATATGAAACTGGAGATGGTGACCATCATCGCCTGCGAAGTAGACACCGAGGTGTTTACGTCAGACAAAATGCAGGTACGGATCCACCACAATGCGCGTTGCTGCTAATCGCGATTTTGCCCTTGTTGCGTGATTGTGCAGCCAGTGGCTCGGCACCGTGCCGGCCTGTGTGAGTGTATGCATGTGTTGGTGACGTTGAATGCAGCCCTCTTTCTCGCAGATGAGGATTTTTTTTTTTTTTTTTATCAATGGGAGCCGCAGCTCGCCAAGACGCACGTCTCGCGCCGCGCGCATGGCACATTGACTGGCGCTGGGATGAATTGCAGAAATGGGTAGACATGGCAAGGACGAGGCTCGCAGAGAAATGCGCTCAATGCACCAATGTGTTACATCATAGTGTAAGTTATATGGCGCGGGGGGTCTTGGAGAGGATGCGCAAATTGAATGGGAGGGTTGGATGGATTCGGTCGCCAGTGCGAGGCACATGCAGGGAAATGCAATGTTTTAGACGCAGTGGTGGACAGAACCCGTTCCCCCTGTCTGTGTTTACTCCATCTTCATAAAAGCAGCATTGCAGGTGCAGTAGGTCAGATGCTACTGAAAAAGATTAATGACATATCTCAAGAATTTCTGCTAACGTCATATAAACGCTAATTCTAGTGTGTAAGGGTGTTATTAATGCCACTGGGAATAAAAATGCAGCTAGAGTACAAGTAGAGTCTTTCCCACACTACTGGTAAATATAAATCAACTTGACTTGGAGCAAGTTCGGGACCCTATTAAATCAATACTGACCAACCTAAACACAGGCTGTGGAAAATCTGCTGCCAATCAGTCACAGAGAAGGGATGTAGTGGCAATTAAATGTGTTCGAAGTGAGCCTTGGGGCCCCACCTTTGGCACCACAACGTGCCAGATTTGGGGCTTTAAAGGCCACACAGATGGTCTGCCAATGCTTGGCTCACCCAATAAACCCTCTGGAAATTCCATGTCAGAATATATTCCCTCACCTGCTGGCGGCATGTCTGCTTGTCTGATTTGACTCATCATCAAAGAGGCAGAAAGAGATGCAGGAGGGGAGAAAACAACAAAAAACAACAACAAATACAGTGCTGCTTGGAAGTCTGTGACCACTAGCATCACCTATGACACATTCCCATAGAATCCATATTAAGTAGGCAGTGAGGGTGGGTGAACATATTCTCATGTGGACACAGAATCATATTGTTTTTCCTCTGTGCCACTTAGCCTCAGTGCTGATGTGCTCTGGTGCGATGACTGAATGAAGCTGTTTCTTGCAACCAAAAGCAGCAGTCACCCCACCCTCATCCCCACGGCACCTTTGTCGGCCTTAGTTTCCCTTCTTTCATCTCTGTGTTTATCACTTCCTTACACTTGCTTCCCTGGGGAATATGTGCGCATACTTCTGATGGCCTGCTTCTTGTGTCTATGATGCCACGACTTGAATGCCAGAGCACGATGCATGCAATTTTAACAAGAAATGCTGCACATATGAACAGACAAACAATGCACGTCAGCCACTGACCCACCCTGTGGTCTGCATTCCCCCAGTGAGCCAGAAGGCTGCTGTGTTTGCTCCACAATCTCATTACACTTTCTAACCACTGCAGAGCAGCCAAGGTGAAAGACACCGGTGTGTCACCCTGTAGTTCTATAATTACAAGATAACACAGTGTCGTCATCATCCTCAAGATCTCCTAGGGACTGTGGGTGACAGAAGAATAACTGTCAGAGTACACTGTGAACCCTAAGGTGTTGTTTGTGGGGGCTTCATGCTGTACATACCTGATGACACTCCTGATCTGTCTTATTGTCAGTGTCTTTTCCTTTATAACTCAGAGCGTCTAATGTGTTGCATTGGGATGCATTCACTTCATAGTGATTTGCTTCTGTTAGCAAAACCAGGTTAGTGGGCTCAGATTAGCCATTCTCCTCAGACAGACATGGGCAGGACAGTCTGATCAGAGCACAGTCTTCACTAAAGATTCTTGTCAAGCAGCCCTTATCGGGTCGCCTCTCCTGGACTCATGCAAGGAAAAGAGTGTCTGTGCACAATCAAAAGAGCAGACAGTGGGCTGACTTTCGAATAACACAAAGAACACCAGTAATCCTGGTTTCTGGCACACGGAAAAGCGATGGGCGAGAGCACTGGGGGGTGAGGGCAGATTAAAGCAGGGCACGTGGGGGAACGGCCTCTGATTGAGCTCACCTCTCTGTCAGTCTGCTCCTGTTTTTTTATTATGGTACAACAAGATCTGAACGTGTTTAAGGCCCTTGTTTTTATTAATATCGCCGCATCTGAAGATGAGAAACAATAATCAGAATCCTGTTTTGTTGCAAAGCAGTTTGGGTAAACTAATATGCGGATTGCTACTATTTTTAGACACCTCACAGAAAGATTATAGGCAACGGTCAATTGTTTTGGCACTGTTGAAATGGCTTGCCCACGCCTTGGCTCATTCCCTACTGGTTACATCATTAACGAGCCAAACAGAGAAGCTGTGGACGCGGCAGGTTGTTCTTATAATAATGGCAAAGCTGGTGGTGCTTTTAGCTATTTTATTCCAAAGTGCTCTGTGTGAATTTCGGAGAGAACAAAGGGCTATTGTTGTGAGGAGAGCTGTGGGTTGACGGCAGTTGTAGTATGAGTTTGTTCGTCACAACACTATTATTACCTGGAAGATCTATGAGCAGCAGCAGATGATAGCACAGGACACGCAGTGAAGGTCATGGCGTATCGGCAGGTGAACGTATGACTGAACACAGGCTGTGACGCAAACCTTTACAGTTACCTTGCATGCTGCGTTTGATCCTGACGTTTGCTTCTAATTTATTTATTTCTTCACATGCCAGTTTGACACTTTTCCAGTTATTTGCTTCTTTATATGCATAAATAATTAATCAGCCTGTCAACAAGCTCTTTCCCTTGATAAGTGCCTCTCTGGCTTCAGTGTATCACTGAATTAAATGTTTTTATTTTAACGAGGAAGCAATTAACTATTGATATTTCAGGAAATGAAGCAGAATTTGGACTTTATGACCTTTATGATACTTTACTATTGAGAAACTGTTATAAAAATGCTGCAGAGGCTGCATTTTGAGCTACAGTAGGTAGCTATTTTCTACTTAGCTTGCTCTCCCACACACAGAAGACTGTAGTAACACTGACACAGTCACACACTCCAACCACAACAGTGAGTCAGCGGACTCACAGACCTACAGACAAACACCTCTGTCAGCTAACACACACTCCTCGCCGAGGACGCCTGCAGAAATTTCCAGTCGCCCGGATCAGTTTGTCCTCATGTCTGCCTGTCTGTCACTTGTGTCATATGTCTGTTCTCAGGCTTTATCGTCACAGAAGTTGTGCTTGTTTTGAGGAAGGAGGAGAGATTTTGATGACTAATCTGCCACAGTGTTTGTAGTTCAGCAAAACTGGAGTGATTGTGCTTACGTCTGTAATGTTTTCATTTTTTCCCACTATAGAACCTTAAATTACGTCTTCTCTTTCCCTGTAATTTGTGATGATTATTTTGAGCATCTAAGCAGCAAAACTAAAGTGACGTTTGGTTACCTTTAAGAGCATTTTTTTTTCTGGAATGAACAGGCCAGCAAATATTGACTATATTATCACCTGATCTTCAGATTATTTTCTTAATTAGTCAATTAACGTCATACATTTGTGAAAAATTCCCATGAAAATATCCTAAAGCCCAATGTGATTAGTTTAAATATTTAACTGTTTAACAGTCTAAACCTTGAAAATATTTATGGATTTCTTTGTATTTCAGGTTGTTTGCTCTCCTCGCGTGCTTATCACACATACATTTGATCTGAATATTAACATGATCCAGACTTTAAAAACACAGTTGTGATTCACTTTGACTGGTTGATGGGTGGGTGAAGGCGCGGGATCAGCAGCAGGACACACAGGATGGATGTAGGCTGTGACAGTATCGTGTTCTGTGCTGGTAGGAAACCAGAGCCGCATCTTGGCAAGGTTGAGTGGTCCTGGGCTGCTGCAGTGGGCTCAGGTGTGCCTGCTCCCCCAGTCTGGACTCAAGGCAGGTGGAGATGGGCAGCTCACATTGGCCCGAAACCCAAGAGAAGTGCTGTGGCTCAGGTGTCAGCTAAAGGTTAGCGCTGCGTCCGTTAGAATGACGTAGAACAAAAGAGTAGCCTCCTGAGTGGGGTGTCCGGTTACCAAGTGGCCAAGACAACATGACTAAGTGACAAGATTAGAAGCAAAGAAAAAGGCCTTGGGGTGGAATGTAGAGACCCACAATTGATTTGCCGAGAAAGCCTTTGTTACTGAAAGTACTTGTTGAACATAATTTTGTAGTCAGAATTTCCAATAGGATTTCCAGTCCAACACAAATAACTCTAGGAAGACAGCACAGTGTCAGTGTTGTAGTGCCTCAAATAGCAACGCCAAACCATTTGCCTAATTTTTGCCTACCCAATAGGGCTTCGAACAGACATGTTTACAGCACACTGCAAGTGTGAACTTTATTCATGCTTTGCAGAGTAGTGTTTACATTTTTAAATGCATTCTATCAAGTAGAAATGAAATGAAAAACATGAGGATTCTCAGCTTTTTTCTGTATTTATATCACTGAATATCATAGATTTTTGCAGATTTGCCTTTTTTCTGAAGTAGAAAGAGACTTATGTAAGTGAATGTAAGTGGATAAGTACTCACTTTGCAGGATCACCCACTTCAGCATAATGCATGTTATATTATTGGATTGTAATTATTTTGCAACAAAATCACCAGGTGGTTTTAATGTTTTGGCTAATCAGTGTATTTTGATACTAATATCATTTACAAGCTTTGCTGCTATCATCTGTGCTGCATCATCACCAAAGTACCACCAGAGAGAGAGTAAAATTCAAAAGAAAGCATAAGGAAGAGACAGAATGATGAGGGAAGAAAGAAAAACAGATCTGTCCATGTCCCCTGTTGGCACAAGGTAAGAGCTGTAGATGTTATGTCGCATGTCTTAGACACTTCTAAGTGAGTAACTTGTGTACCACTTTGGATTACTATTACCTTAAAGCGTGTGGATCTGCATGAGGGGACAACGTGGGCATACTGGTCAACATGTTAGGAGTGTGTGATGGAAAAGTGTTGGAGAGTACTGCTGACAGGGAAAAGCTCCTGCCTCAATAAAAACCATAACGACCACATCGGTGATAATAGGATTAATGTGTCCCTGCATGCTGTAAACTGATTTCTATCTTCTTGCACTATCCCAGAGCAGCAGTGAACCGCGGCAGCGTCGGCGCCTGTCGATACCGCTCCCCGCTCGATTTATCGATCTGACCGTAATAACACTTGCCCTATTCATATGCCTCCCCAGTGCTTGTGCAGGCATCGTAAAACAGACAAAGCTATTAATCACGAGTTGTTTTTGTTGCTCTGTTACTCTGAGAATTTGCTGCTATCTTTATAGTAATGGCTGTTTTGACAAGAGCTGTGTTTGCAGGTGTGTCTTGGATTTCAGGTCAACAAACACACACACACACAACCTCAGAGTTTAACCACTGATATCAAGTCTCTGTTTTTATTGTGATCACACAAGAAAAAACTGGACTCATCCTGATCCTTATCATAGTCAACATGATAAATGTAAACTAGAGGATGTGCATGCATGTCAAATGTACAGTACAGCTGTATTTACTTCATGGACTCAGTTTTCGAGAAGCACCAACAGCAAGTTACAAGTTAGACAGTTACAGTAATTACACATTAGCCTAAAGGTGTGTTCAGACAGATAACAAAACTCATTTTTGCTTGGGGTTGCATGTGTACATTTGATGTTTTGAACTTTTGAGTTTACACAGACACACTGACTGTGTCTATGAAGTCAGACCTGAATCCTGCAATCAAAATGAAACGAAGATCCATTTAAAAGAATCAGAAACAGATTGAGGTGTGTGTGTGTGTGTGTGTGTGTGTGTGTGTGTGTGTGTGTGTGTGTGTGTGTGGTTCCCCACTCACTGTAAAAATCTAATGGAAATATCATCCTACTGTGAGTATTTGTTTTATATTAGACAGTGTTTGTAGTCATTTTTGGCAGATTAAATGGAAGCCATGTTTTAAACATAATACATTTTAATGTCACAAGTGAAGGTGGTAACCGCACAAAGGAATATCTGCAGTGGAAAGTTGGCTCTGGTTTATGGAACAGTAATGGAAAAATATGAAATGTGATAAGCAAAAATGTGCTGGAACAGACATGCAGGTATGAGATTTTTCATCTCGCTCTGTCCGGTATCTCTTCGGTCTGCCTACCTTGCTTGACCTCATTAGACTGGTTCCAGTTTGGCCCTTTAGGGATGACTGTAATTAAAAATGATGGTCCACACACTTAAGAAATGAATTTTCTTAATTATTCCAACACAATCTATTTATAGCATACGCTGTCCCTCACTCACTCCGTGGCCTGGTTCGTTGGTTTTCACCCAAATCCCATTCAAGCGCAAGCATCTGGATTAGACTGTGCTAAAGCCACGCACGTGTCACAGTGAAAGATGAGTGATGAAAAAAAAAAAACATGCAGAACAACCCATCTCTACATATCAATTAGGCTTAGTTAATCTTTTCATTTTGATCCAAAATGCCAAATGGTGTAATTCAACACAGAATTAAACTACTGGCCAATGATTTTAATATTGCACTAGTTTAAATGAGAAACCTGATTTAATTAGAGCTTAGTCAGGCAAAGCATTGTGACTAAGTTTAAATGCTTTGCCTGAAGATTTCTGCAGACAAAACATGTTTAAAAAGAATTAGGGCTGCAACCACCTTAATACATTTTCACAAAGATGATGTTTAAGCTGTAAAATGGTTAGTTTTGTCCAAACAACAGTTTGAAACTAAGACGTATTCGGTTTACTGCCATACAAAAATAAATAAATACTGCAGACTTTGGGCATATTTGTTCAAACTGTTCTTCACCTCAACACTTTTCCTCTTCCCATTTAGCTACTAGAGTAAAAATAGGACAGTTTGTTTTGTTTAATATGTGTGTTTGGTGCTCTTTTCATGCTGATGCTTACAAGGCTGATCAAAGTAAGATGGGACGTGTCAGTATGATTCAGGTGATGTGTCTTATTAACATTAGCAGATGAATGTGTGAACCTTTTTTTAACTCCCAAATCTGCACAATAAACTGACAGAGAACAATGAAAGTTGATGGCACGTAGGAGCTTTTGACGAACATCACAGTTTGGACGCCTTTTGGAAGAATACACTCAGATTTGTGTGGATGTTTTGGAGCTACTGGAGTTGAATTCAGCGCGTGCTGATGTGTGGTCGTGTGTGCTGGGCTAACAGAACAGGATGGAGCTGTTGCTAATTGACATTGATCCCTAAACACTGACGAAACTTAATGCTGCCTTTACATAAGGACAACGCTCGGGTCACAGTCACCTGCCACAGGGTTACACCTAATTCCACCCCTTGGCTCGCTCATTACAAGTGGCGTGAAGATCGTTATGTGCACATGCATGTTCATTCCTCAGCTTTATCACCTTTATCACATCCTCTGTTTGCCTTTGCATTGCTCTGTCAATCACTGTTGTTTATTGTTCTGCCACCTGACTTTACCCGAATGAAACCCTGTCAGCATTGCGCAATAAACCCGCACGTCATCCCTAAGTCGACTGATCTTTTGTTCAGGTGATTGTGTGTCAGGACCACTGCCTGGCTCTGTGCTTGCTGTCCCCCGGTGCTACTGGATGTGAGTCATGCCCGCAGTCATGTCCTGTTGCAGCTCTGTTGACAGGCTTTCCATTACCGTCAGGAACAAAACTGCCTCATTACCCAAGAGGTAATGTGCTGAAGGATTTCCCTGTGGCTGCAGTTCACGAGCAAACTTTTATAGCGCTGGTTTGCTGTTTGTCTTGCTGGTGTTCTCAATATGTTGTATTGTTCTTTCTCAGTCTCTCTGAGGTCATATACTATTTTAGTTTCAGAATATAATTGGCGCCTCAGCTCCATTTTGTTTGTTCTTTTTACTTCGAAGGACTTTGGTACATTAGCAAAAACAGTTGCATTACTCCTTTAATTACTCCTTTAAAGAAATATTGGTACTTTTTTGGTGAACTGAGAGCTCAGGGTCTGAAGTGTTGAAGTGCATTTACCCGCTGATGCAACAAGAAACCCTCCTACACCCTTCGTGTTATGTAAAGATGACATGGAGAAACCTGCAGTCAGCAATAATGACTGCACTTGCGACTTCAATCTAGCCAAATTACTGACTCTGTGAGAACTGCACACCTTGTCTTCTGGACTGTCTCCACTCTTCAGAGATCAAATTCCTCCTGGTACATAAACAAAAAGTCTGTGAGTAATAGAAGATCAGGACTCGTGGATGACGTTAGATTTTTAAATGAGAGTTTTGGTCTTGTGTTTTGTTCCCCAGCTACTGTACAAATCATCATTTTCACCCAGCTTCTTCAATAGATGTTGTTACCTGCACTGTTGAGATGAAAAACAAGATCATGCTGTTCACCTCACCTGGTGATAGTGAAGAAATATAATAGTAGCGTGTGCTGTGTCAAGCTATGTGTGTGTGTGTGTGTGTGTGTGTGTGTGTGTGTTGTGTCCAGTTAAAACCAGTCTATTTCTGCTGAGTGTCAAACAGTAGTGCTTAGATACAAGTGGTGATGTCACATTATTTTACCATGCAGCCATGCTGTTTGTGTATGTGTGACCAGTGTCTGTGGATACACAGAGAAATATTACTGTAACTGCTAGTAACTGTGAAAACACAGTAAAGAATCACACACACTTAGGTTTACTCACTTGCTAAGTCTCTCTCTTACGCACATATACCAGTGGCAAGAAAAAGTATGTGAACCTTTTGAAATTTTATGGTTTACTGCATTGATTTGTAATAAAATATGATCTGATATTCATCTAAGTCAAGTATTAACAAATATAATGTGACTAAAATAATAACATAAAAACAATATGTTAGCATGAGTTAAGAAAATTTGTTTTTTAGATGTTATTATTTTAGGCACATCATATTTATTACACTTTTCCCAATGTTTTATTACATATGAATGCAGAAAACCATGAAATTCCAAAAGCTTCACATACTTTTTCTTGCCATTTGTATACAAAAAGCATAAAGGGAGTCTGTCATTGCGGGAAAACTGCGATGGCAGATGAGCAGGCCACTTTTCAACCACGTGTAACTCAACACCCCTCTCCTCTTCCTCGTTGCCCCTCCTCTTCCTCCTCTCATTCTCTCAGGATATCCGCCCATAGAGATCACATAAATTAGTGATCAGCACGCTCACTTGTTACACACCGTTCAGCTGTGGTGTATCATTGTCAGTTTGTGGAGTTAAAAACAAATAGTACTTGCTATTATGGAACATGATCTTGGAGCTTCCCCACATCCATGCTCATGCCAAAGCACCAATTTATGTTAAGGAAGTGCCCACTGTGTGCTTGTTTATGTGTGTGAGTTCGTGAAAGACTATCTTATCAGTTATCACTCATGGAGTTTGATGACATGTGAGTCATAGAAGCTGGCTAAGCCTCATGGAAAATTCATGGTTTGAATAAGTACTTAAGTGGACTCTGCCGATAGCCCAAACAAGTGCTTTGTTATTACTCTCCAGCTGTTATTAAACCCAAATTGAAGTGCGTAATTCTTTTCCCAAGCTTGATTGCTTATTTAAAATCAGTAAAGTCACACTAAACAACATTTTTATATTAGCAACAATAAGTGAAAGGATGTGAAAACTTTCCAAATACAGATGATCTCCAGCATCATTTCCAAATACAGTAGGAAGGTGGTTGTGATGAAAAAGAGAAACTGGCTATAGACTGACTTGACAGTGGTCACAGAATAGAATCAGCCAGTGAACATAGTGAACCTTCAGTACCCAAGGAGTCCATTAATCAAATAATCAACGGATCAATTAATGTAGGCGTAAACATCAACACTATCCATTTACGAGTGAACTCCATTATGTCTTAATGGGTCACTGAAACGTTTGCCCTACATAAGTGAAAGCCAAACACGTTTAGCTACAGAGTGTGTTGTGGTTTTCTGGCATCAATAGGACCATTAAACATAAGTAAACTGACAAAGAAGAAAATGTTCTTTGAACATTTTGTGTTTTGCAGTTCAATGTTCCTTTAACCTCACTAGTACAATACTTTGACATGCAACTTCTGCTACACTATAAGAAGGTTGCTTAACTACTACTTTGCTGTTGACTGTGTTGCCTGTGCAAGCACTGTAATCACTTTTTAAAAAGCACACTTAAGGCTTGAATGTCCCCTTATCGCAGTGAGTCACACCCGTCCTTGTTCTCTGGGTATTTGGTTTTGTTGCACTATAATTCAAAGTTTGTCAGTAACTCCCCAAATTCTCCCCAAAATGTATAAAAGGAGTCAACAAATTCACACATTCCTGACTCGACCTCTTCTCCTTGTTCCTTAAGAATGCTCCTTATATGGTGAACTGGAAACCTGACTAAAAATGGTATCGCAGAGCCCGAAGGTGAAGTCAGCTCTGAGGTTTAGCCAGCTGCCCCGAGGCGTTTAGCAGGGGAAGACCAGATGCACTTACATGGGGAGAAGAACTGCAAATAAACCAGGAAGGAAAGAAGGGAGGATTAGGAGTAAAAGCGCTAATCTGCTTATTCCTAAAATGCAAATTGTTTTACCACAGTGTACGCCACACTGCAGCATAACTGTGGTTCGCAGCCTGCTGAATCATTAACAACTCTGCATGTGTCAGACAGGAGGATGATGTGATTCCTCTGCAGAGACGCAGAGTGCACCCTGCATTTTCCAACATATTCCCTGTCTCACACTGACAATTGTAATTACTACTTAGCTGCAGAGAAATAGCAAAGAATAAAAATAGTAGTGCCTTAATCATTGTAAAAGTTTATCATAAAACATCGTATTGGATTTTATTAGGAGTTAATAGGAGTAACAAATGTGTTTTATGTATTTAGATTACGTGATTAAGTGACAGTATGATTATATACATTTACATTTTTACTTTTTTTCACGTTTTCAAACTTTTGTTTCATGTCATATAATGTTAAAAACATTATCCACAGTAGCTAAAAAATAAATACATACAAATGAATCAAGAAACATAAGTAAGCCAACAACACGCTGATTGTCTCCCCTGTGTTGGTTGATAATATAAGATGAGTTAGTGTTTTTAATTTTGCAAGTTTCAATGACATAAGATGTAAATATGCAGGATTTTTACAGAGTCATTAAAGGGAAACAGGCACACAGTCAGAACCAAGCACTCAGTGTGCTGAGCTTACAGATACCTGGTGTCTCCCGTCACTAAGCTGTCTCTAACGTACAGAAGCAGATCTCACAGTCGACATGCTGCTGGGGTTCCTTCAGGTAACAAACACCCTTCCCATCCTGGTGAGACATGCTGTGTCAGCCGAACAACGAAAGTGTCGTGGGAGTATTTCAGTTTCCTGTCTTCGACTGCCTGTAGCAGAAAAGAAAATATATTTAGTTAAAAGGTATGGAAAAGCATAATCAGGGATTTTGAGTCAAGAGTGGTTCTTACAATTGACACTGCTGCCTCTGACTGCGAGTGTGGCTCTTGGGACACTACGCTCATGAATAAATTTAAGAGGACAGGAGTAGAAATTAGTATTATTATTTGCAAGACATGCTGTCATGATTCTTTTTAATATGAGATAAACACACTCTATTTATGTAATTGTTGCAGGATAAAGTGAATAAAGCAAAAACTAAAAGAAATAGTGTTAAAGCACTGCACCTGCAACCTGCAGCAGTCTGAATCCGACCTGTACTCTTCGTGACAGCCTACCCTTCTCATTAGTCAGGCACATTCATCATCCATCTTGATTTGTGGAAAGAACACTCTGTTTCATTGTCACGTTTCCGTCAGTGCTTGGTGATGGTCGGCTAGGAGACAGAGAATAGCGCTACTGATTACTCAGAAACCAGCTCTCTTGGCAGCCTTTTTCCCTTTTCGTTTTGCCCTCCTACTGAGTTGCTTGATTGAGTTCGCAGCTGAGGAATTCTGGGTCCACGGAGAGTTATAAAAAACACAGAGGACATGTGGGAATGTCATATATCAAAACACTATGGTTAAGGACAAAGTGTGATGCAAAGGAGGAGAGGGGAATGATGACAGACGAGGCGAGAGAAGAATGAGAAAAGAGGAATGTGAGACGAACAGCGACAGAGATGAATGCGGTAACTCAATTCCAAATGAAATGGGTGTAGAGCATTTAGTCATCTTGCACAATGAAAAGACATAAAACATGCAGTTGGCCCATCCTTGCACCAAAAAACCGAGCAGGGATGTTGCATTGGATACTGGACATTAATGCACATACACATTAAGCTGAAATGAGCCTTTTAACCAGTTATCAGACTCATCAGTAGCTGTGCAACCATAGAGTGTTAACAAGCAGAAATGCCAAATAAGCTATATGCTGGTACAGCTGCTTCAAAGAGGGCATGTTACTTGTTACTTTGCTGATATACAGTATCACACTAAACAACCACATGAATTTAATCCAACAACATCTCCTGTCTATGTTTTTATCTTCTACAGGAGCGATTTGAGGCGTTGTTTAGAATCTACGACGAACAGACAACTTTCCAGATGTTCAAAAGTTTCCGGAGAGTCCGGATCAACTTCAGCACCCCAGAGGCCGCTGCCCGTGCACGAATTGAGCTGCACGAGTCAGAGTTCAACGGCAAGAAGCTTAAACTCTACTTTGCTCAAGTGAGTGTCAGTTAAGGGGTCTGGGAAAGGGCAGGTAGGGGGCCTGGGATTTGAACCATCATAGAGCCTTGATTATTTGCATGGAAAGTATAGCCACAGTGTATCTGCAGCACACAAATAAACACACAGAACAAGGACACAGACTCAAAAAATGAGTTTGCTTTGACACTTTCATTTGCTCTCCTTTTTATATATATATATATATGTTATCCTCTTCTCTCTGAACCACATCCGACTGCTGCTGCAACCCACTAAAACTCCTGTCAGAACCCATCAGTCACAAGATTGAACACATGAACATATAAATTATTGAATATGCGACCCTGTAGCTCTATGTACGTGTGTATCTGTGTGTTGCATGTGGGGAATAAATGGGAGGGGAAGAAAGTGAAGTGTGTTTGTACAAACACAAAAAAGCAATTGTATTTCTTCAGTCATATTTACAAAAAACTAAATTATAGTAGGCATGGGTTTAATAGGTGAAAACAGGAGCTTAGTCATTTTAGCTTCTGTACCAATTTCACAAACGTAGTCACTGAAAATCTTGATGTAAACCTAGGTGTTTCAGGTCAGATGTGTGATCCTCTCATTCATGCTTCCCGAGAAAGTCCACTTAAAATTCATGTTTGCGTTATCACAAATGCATCACCCGTCATGACCCCCCGGTGCACCTCTCAGTACTTTGACGTAAGAGGATTAAGGATTTTACAGCACAGACAGATGCCACATGTAGAAATTGTAATTATGGCAATTGGCAGCTATCAGCACACCACAATCCACTCATGGGAAGACGTCTGTAATTAGAAACTAAAATGCTGAAACTGTGACTGCAAACCTAACATGCTTTTCTTGCCTGTATTGTAAGTATCAGGATTACATAAACATACTGCAACTTCACTGCAGGCTGCAGAGCTTTAGAGTTTCTCTACTCTACTTTTGTCACTTTGTGCAGGCAGCATGTCATGAAGTCAGGCTGGATCTATTATGTGGTGAATATTGAACCAGTTAATCATAAATCATGTACAGATTAGAGCGTGTAAATGTGGGAAATATTCCTCTTGATGAATTCAACCACTTCATCCGCTTCACATCACTTTAATCTCCCTCCTATTTTGTGCACTGTGGCACATCCTCTTCTCTCTAATAGATCCAGAACGGTGACGAGGACATTGACAAGTCGTACCTGGCCCCTCCTCAACCCGTCAAACAGTTTCTGATCTCGCCTCCTGCCTCGCCACCTGTGGGCTGGAGTCAGAGCGAAGATGCTACGCCCGTCATCAACTACGACCTGCTGTGTGCAGTAGCCAAGCTAGGACCTGGTTAGTGATGAGATCAATAAGCTTGTGCAGTATGAGCACATTTACACAGACACATTAAATACACAGCCATGAACACAAAGAGGTGGGAAACAGTGTGAAGGGAATGTATAAAAAGTCTAATTTGACTCATTTATCTCTGAACTCGAGCAGAAAACAGGAAATCATTTCATGCTTCTCAGTAGGGTGTCATAGAAAGGTTCTGTGTGTAGGAAGCAATTTGGACAAAAGAATTGGACGTTGTTATCATTGTTATTCTTGAATTTTCCTGCCGAGTTGCAGTAATGCCTGTGAAGCAGAATTGGGTCTAATTTACCTGATCACAGATTTTTATGTAAGACTGCCATTAGATGACTTTATAATGTTATTATGAACAATCTTAAAAACATTATAATAATAATTTGTTACCTGAATGTGAAATGCTCCAGTGCTCCACTGTTACTGTGCATGCGAGGCAGCAAGAAACCGCTATACGTCAGTGCCAAGGCTGCTAAACGTCAACTAGCTGTAATCTGACATCTTAAAGAAAATACACATCAATGCAGATTTGTGAGTGTGTGCCCTTTTGTGAGCCCTTTTTTTCACTAAACCCCTCCCTCAAGCTGGGGCTGACTCATAGTTGAGCAACCACAATAAGGCAACGGCAGATGTTTGGATTTGTGTTTTCTGTAAGATCATATGTATGTATGCTCAGCACCTATCTTAGGAGCCCATTGTTACCTCATATCTCAGCCAATCCTGCTTCAGGCCAACATTAACAGCCCCTGTTTATTCAGTCTGGGGCAATTGCACATTTGTCCTAAAAGCCTTTTCTAGCATGTTCAAATTGTACATGCAAGCACCTATGCAACAAGTTAACAAGTATGCGTGTACGCTCCCTAATCTTACATGTTGTCTGGACTCACTAACTGAACCCTGCTGTACAGGAACAAAGCTGTTTCTTTATTTCTTGGTTTTCTTCTTTCCTCGCCAGCTGCCTTCTGAGCCTTCGTTGGCTTTAGCCCGATTCTTTTAGGGTGATGTTATACAGTATGTAGCCAAGTGCATGTTTAAGACTTCTATAATATGTTATATAATTTTACAAACCTCTAGAGACAGCATTTTTAAACAGTGGAGTGTAATTAAAAGCTGAAAGATGATTAAATCTTCCAGCAGCAGTTGTTATTTCAGCCAGTAGCAGGGATGGTTGCAGGCTACAAATGAGAAGCTTGCTTTTGTCCCTTTCTCAAATCAAGAACCCCTTGGTTAGAACATTTCCAAGATTTCTTTATCACTGGAAACTGGATTACAAGGAGAATGAACAGTCAATTCCTATGAAGAAAGCGATGACAGTAATTTAAACTGAGACTACACCCTCAACTAAGGTAATGATCATAATGCAGATCAGTGTCACTGCACCACAATTAGATCTTTTACAGTTCTCATCCTATTACAATTTGAGCATGCTGTAATAAACGTGTAGGCAGCGCAGTTCAGCACAGAGAGATTTGGAAGCTTCTCTGCAGCCGGCTTTTTCTCCTCAGTAATGTCTTCCCTGTCTGCCGTGTCGACAAGATTTTAGATTACAGCAACCTTTATAAAATGTCACCCAACACACAGGAAAAGGTGCGCCACGTCCACAGTGCCTGTCCGTGCTTGTGTATTTGGGTATGCTCGTGCTGATGAGGTGGAAACAGTGTTCAATTACACACTGTGTTTTTTTTTATTATTGACAAAAACGTGATTAAACTTTCTACATACACACACAGTCCAGCCCTGAGGACCATTTTTTGACACTTTCTGCTGTTACCATAGCAACACAAGGCATCAGGAAATGGCTTTGTTCTTTGCCTCACATCCTGGCGTCCAAAATCAGATTAGCACGGGGCTGCAGCACAGCGCGCTGACTCCCTCTGTCAACTCCCTGCGGTAACAGCAGGACCCTATTCACTGTCCATCTCTCTGTTTGGCACCACAGTGAAAAGCTACTAGACCAATTTCCTCCTGTCTGCCAGCTGTCTGATCTCATCACCATGGCAACTGTGATACAATCTTCCAATCTGTGTTTTCAATCCGAGTCCGCTCAGTCTGGCACCTGGACCCGTGGCAGGACTATTTCAAGAAAAGTCTTGGTTTTGTTTTGAATCCATGTTGTTCCTCAGTAATCAGGATCCTATAAACTGGAATAATCAAATGATGAACTACATAGGTTTATTATTTCTTCCAGAGCTCCTCAAGCTTGTTCCACTCACTTTTCAATGTTATGTTTTGGTCACCTATATAGAGACTGTCCAAGAAGTCCTACATACTCAATTAAACAAAGTAACTAATAATAGTCAGTAAGTAATATAAGAAAGACGATCGAATTTCTCATCTAACTCCTGCTTTCCATCTCTCCATCTCTTCTAGGTGAAAAGTATGAGCTCCATGCAGGGACAGAGTCCACCCCCAGCGTGGTCGTCCATGTGTGTGAGAGCGAGACAGAGGAAGATGAGGCGGCGCGGCCAAAGCAGCAGATTGTCCAGACCAGACGTCCCGACGGACCCCCTAAAGTCTTCAACTAGACAGGCCTCTCCCCCCCCATACCCCTGACACCGGCGCGGCCCTCTGACCGCCCTTTAAACCCGCAACACACCTGCCCTCTCTCTCTCGTCTCCGCACTCACCGAGAGCGTTGATGCCCCTCATTTCTGTTCAACTAAAAGCAACAAACCAACAAACATTGCTCAAAGACGGTGTTTGTGGGGAGCGTGGCAATGGAATGAGGCGGCTCGAATGGGGATGGATGAGAATCACACACACACTCATCACATTCTGCGGACAGCGTGGGGAGCGGCGGGCACGCTTGCCTCCACCCCACCAACCCCCAATCGTTTTCAGCAAGAGGGGTCAAAATACCTGTCCCAACGCAGGCACCTGTCACTAATCACACACACTCAGCTCTCATTGCTAGTCGTGCTCAGTACCTTGCTAGTTAGTTAGCCATACCTCTCCCTTCGTCTCAGTCGTGTGTACAGAAACTTTTGGTTGAAGACACATGATCGAAAACAGACATTTTTCTTTTTTTGTCTTTTTTTTTTTTTTTTTTACAATAAATTGTGTTTTCACTTTATATTCATATATATTTTTTTTCTTCTTTTCATCCACTTTCATATCTGCTAGTTTGTCACTTCAGCTTGCGTCAAGGTTGAGTGTGTGATGTTTCCGCTCTTGTCTGCATGTATATAATATATTACAGAAAATACTTACAGAAACACAAATACTAACAAAATATATCAAGAAAAAGGAATCTATTTAACATCACACACAGCACGAAGCGTCATATGTGACTAACACAGTTGTGGTGGTTGATTTTTGGCTCGTTTTCGCTTTTTGTCTTTTTCATTTGGAGAGGTGTTGTTTTTTTGCTGAACTACTAGATGTGTATTCTTACTATGTATTTGATACCCCGATACTTTTTGCATGCTTAGTTACTACTGTAGATGAGGAGCTGAGATGTTTTTTCTTTTTTTTTTTATAGGTGTTTGTGGTGACAGGGAAATGGTGTGATGCTTTTGATGAAGTGCATATCCCCACGCACAGTTTAAAGTGACATTTTAGGGGCAAAACAAAGCTGAATGGTGTTTTGTAAGTTTGACAGTTCTGACTTCAGCTTGATGGCAAATTTGCATTTGTCGCTTTTGTTAGGATTTGATGGATCAGAGACAGTTCATCCCCCCATTTTCTTCAAGGGACTTGGGATGTTTGTTTTTTTTTTCTGATTCCTTTTGTTGTATTTCACAACTTTAATGTCTTGGTTATGCTCTTTGGTCAAACCCACTTTCTAAGTGTCAGGTTTTCTTTGGAAACTGACTATTTCTTGATTTGCACGGAGTATCTTCTGATATCTCTTAGCAATTGCGGGGCTCTCGACCGTCTCCTGCTGCACTCCAGACTACTGCGCTGCTTCTTGCTGTAAATAGCTAAACAGTAGATTTGTGGAAATAGTCCTTATAGATTTTGTAGTTTACCTGAAAGCATTTTGCTGAGAAAAGGGAAAAATTAAGTAGCCTCATGAGATATCAACCAAAGCATTTATTCACCTCAAAATGATTTTTCTTACTGATGTATATTGTTAAACCGAGCAGAAAGAAATCATATATATGTTACCAACACAACTGCAGGACTTTATTTTCCATTTTATACACTTACATACATTTTGCTGTATCTTTTTTTTGTGGAAAACTGAACACATTTCCACTTAAGTAAGCTCTTGTTGAGTCCCAGATCACATCTGTGTACATCACTTATTTAATAAAAATATTTCAGCAAAATTTAAAATCAACAAACATCTCTGAAATTTGTCATTAGGCAAATTGGAAAAGCACGAAAGAGTTTTTGCTATTTGGCAACATTAGTAAGCAAAACACAGGTCCATCTGCATGTGAGCACTTTATTGTCTTTTTTTTTTTTTTTGACATAAAGTAGTCTTTCTTCAGACAAAGTAGGAAGCACATTACATTCATTTGATGTTTCTTTAATGTATTAATTTTTCTTTTATCTGAAGCTGAACACCTGGTTAGCCTTTTAACCAGCATTTTGCAATGAGTGAAACACTCCACTTCCTTTTTACTAATGTAAACCTTGGAGAAATTCAGGCCTTTGGGGTCTGTGAGAGTGCACTATCAAAGAAGTTTAGACATGCAGTACAGTTAGAGGCTTAAAATGAGGCATGATGACGCTGCAGAACAAAATCAATGTCTTTTGTTTTCGTGTTTGTCCATAAGAAGCATTCATCTTATCTTCTGAGAAAGTTAAACAGTTCTTTGAAACGCACCATGTTGTCAGAGTGCCGTTTTATTGGCTCTACAGTAAAGCAGTCAGTAATCTAAGCCGGCAGCAGATTGGTGGAACTGCTGAGGTGAATTGTGATAAAGAGGAAACAGCGAAGCAGGAGAAAGGAGAGTCGCGAAGGCTTTTTTACTCTCGACGGTCATGGTGTTGAGCTGGGTGCATTTTGGTCACAGATGAAATGAAAATGTATATTTATGTATATATATGCCAAGTGTTTTTTTGTTTGTTTTTTTTTTTTGCTGAGGCCAGTCCCAGTGTGCAGTTTGTTACAGCTTCTCTTGGCAAAGTTGTAATGGAAAAAAAACATAGAAAAATATGTAACAATAACTCCTGAAGATGCTCAATCAAAACCAAGTGTCACTGTGTTGTGTTCAACATGGACTCTGTTTGAATGTTTCTTTTATTTCTGGGGAACATCTTCTTAAAAAGGTCAATAATACCGTTTGTCACTGTTGTACCGTTTCTGTTGAAATATGAATATTGTGTCTTGTATTGTAGGAATCCAGAAAACAAAAGTAGCAAAACAAGCAATAATTTACAGTTCTATAATACCGGTATGTGTATTTTCATGTTCTGTACTGATTTCTCAGAGGTGGTCTCTGTCTCTTACAGTATCTGCTTCTATTTGTGTAGTATAATAGTCCTTTGTTTCACATAGAAAAATACATAAAGACTTATTCTTAAAAGTCATGTTCAGTGTTGTTTATTTTTAAGTTTGAGTTCTGTCTTTGCATGCAAAGAGAGGAACAGAATCTCAAGCAAAATTTTCCCATGAAGGCTATAAACGTAGCACTTGCTAGATTTATTACACATTATGTCCAATTGCATGATATAGTGTATTTCCATCCAAACATAACTAATTTTTAACTAGTCTTTGTACGAACAAAAAAATAAGAGCATTTAAACTTATTTAGCAAGTGGCTATACAGTATATTTCCCGATCCATCCACTGCATATATTTGCTTTTTTATTTTTACCATATGAATAAAAATGATAACAAAAATAGTATTTTATTCAGATCTTTAGTATTTTATATTTTCATACAAAAGTTATTTCTTGTGTTTTAGCAAATGTCACTTTCAGCTGCTTTTTTCAAGTAGGAAATAAAGTTTGACGTTACATTTTTTATGTTCCAACAAAAAATGTATCATTTATTATATGTTTTGCCATTTATTACTCATACTCATCATACTCATAAGACACACAATCCTTTGTCGCTGCTTTGACATGTATTCAAATATTGATTTCTAATGTTTAAAGTGGGCAGATAACGTCACTTTCACTTTTCACCTCCAAAAGTACCTAACAATAGTTAATACTCTTCCAGTCTTTGATAATTATTTTTGTGAGAACCACAACCAACCAACATGAATTTTATAACATAGAAAGCGAGGTCACTATATGGCAATAGAGCCGTGACCTACTCATGGTCTATTGACTTTCATGGCTGCAGTTAGTTATGAAGGAAACACACATGAATGTTTTCATTCCCTCTGTCAAACTGCATTTCATTGTGTGAGAGGAGACAAACAACAAAGCCAAAACAGTAGCATGTTGTCTTTTCTGCATTCACAAATGATTTTTTGCACATCAGAGAAGCATCTATCTACAAAACAGTGGATGGCTATTTTACAGGTAGAAAAGACTCTGTGAAATGAGGCATGCTCTGCGCCCTGTGCCTTCCTCTCCATGACACAAAAAGCCCTCTCTTTATGTGCAGGCAACGGGGAATTCCTCTTCACAGTGAGCCTTTCTGTTCAATGTAATGATGTGCACCTAAGGACAGATCAGGTTAACATGGCCCTCATGGGTTTTAATGGAGTCACTACTTCCAGATACCTTTAAAAGTAAAAAAAATAACACAACAGGATCATCTCAGTTACTCACGCAGGAATATGAAGTGATGCATTAGTCCCTAGCAAGATTATATAGATAAAAGTGAGTTTTTAGTGAAGTGTGTGGATTTTTAAAGGGCTTTAAAAGTACACATAGTAGAATAGATGTTGTTCAGACTAATGGGTTTATTCTGACCAAATTCAAATATTTACCTCAGTTTTTACTTCAGAGTTCCCCGGTGCATTACAGTGATAAGTGCAGTGAATGTAAACACTATTATCTCCCTCAGGAAGAGTAGGTTGGCTGCTGTTTTGTTTGAGGAAAAGAAATTAAAAAACTTAGTTTTTTTCCATTTTTGCATTTTTTTATAAATAACATATTTTTTGCAATTGAACATTTTAATGCTAATTTGATGTTTGTGATTTTAGGGAGATAATAACATCCTTAAATAAGCTGAGGCTCAAAGTCTGTCTGATCGTGAATTTTGAAAGAGCTGTTTTCATTAAGATAGGTTTAACTTAGCTCCAACCAACTTCAGAGAAACATCTAAATGTCTGTGTTGCACAAAATTATTTCGTATTTGACTGTGTTATGTAAATTACTATTATTAGTTTTTCATTGAGATTTATTAAAATCCTTCACAATATGTATGCTATATTTATACTGTAGGAGGTAGTTTCAGACAATGAAGACAGAAAAGGTACAGTAAAATACATTCTTGAAAATAAAACATAATAACAAACAATAAAACATAGCACTCAATTATAGGTTTTAGGATAAATTATTTTTTTTAATGCTTATTAGGTAATTACCGGTGATGGTTCACCTTCAGTGGGATACAACAGCACACAGTCTGTTTACTCCACTACTGGACTGAATGCTGGTGTGCCATATTGAAAGATGTATTCTACTCTGTGAAATTTGACCTGCAGCTTTCAGACTTATGTAATGGACATGCGGATACTAGCGCTGTGCACGTATGTAGCCTGTAAACAGTGTATTCGGGCCATTGGTTAAAGCAGAACAATGTGTGTCAAATCAAGTTTTGTTACACTTTCTCACAAAGTCCCAACACTGATCTGCTTTATAGCCGTGACCACGAGGTTGCCCCTGGATGTAACATGAGGCTAGATCCTGATGGCCTGCTGGCACTGTCTGGGTAAATACTCCCATAGCAGGTGTGTTACACGAGCTTATGTGCTAGAAAAAAAGAGTGGGAAAGATAGTAGGACATTTGGAAAGATGAGAAAATTATGGCCAGTTTCCTATTCAGTGGACAGCTTTCACACAGATGTTGCCAAGTGTCTGAATAAACATTATTGTCCTTGGAAAAAAAAGGCTGTTACACATGGTAGCCTTTGAACAAGTGCTGTAATTCACATGGTTAATTTTTAACTATATACATGTATGTAGTTCAATGGATTCATGATAACAGTGAATCCACATACTGTCTGCACACAAAACATGAGCACACACACGGTCGTTGAGTTATTATTCTGAGATTGTACGAGAGCTATTTTTGTTTTCTATCTCTGCCCCTTCATGTGAGACATCCTGAGTGTCACAGGTGGACTGATTTTGAGAGGCAGTAGTCATGGCGAGAGCTGAGCGGCACAGACAACCCTTTTTTGTATTTTTTTTTTTCTTTTTTGATCACTGGCTGTGGCACGCCTAAAGGCCAGGCAGAGGGACCTGAAAAACCAGCTGCCTGAGATTATTACTCTCAGTGAGGAGCAGCGAGTGAACAAGCAGGGAGCCTCCTCCTCTTCAATCTCCTCCTTCTTTTCACTTAAACACACTGATTCCCACAGAAGCCACACACTCAGAGGCACCTCTGCTTGTTTTTAAAGTGTTTTGTCTTTTCTTTTTGTCTGTTTTTACCCGGGGGACTGTCACTTTAGCAGCACTAGGGACTTCCTCTCTTGGAGTATAGCTTGCACACTTTTCTACTGCTTGTATCTCGCTGATCATCTTTGAGTCTCATCTGTCTTCAAGTGGACTATGCCCCCCTCAGTAAGCTGAGGGAGGGAGCTCTGCACTGCTCAGGCTCCCATCTGGAGAAGGCTTGAGCTGAAATCACAGAGGACACAGTCAGGTAAGTCACAAGAATAGTCCCTGACTATTTCCTCTTTATAGGTTTGTTGGCCATTAAAACTTTCTCTCTTGTGGCTGAGTGTCATTTTTCAAAGAGAGAGTTGTTTATGTCAGTCCTCACTGTAAGTGTGTGTGTGTGTGTGTGTGTGTGTGTGTGTGTGTGTGTGTGTGTGTGTGTGTGTGTGTGTGTGTGTGTGTGTGTGTGTGTGTGTGTGTGAAACGTGGGCTCTCCCAAACAACGTGGCGAGACAGTGGGTGAATCTCAGGTGAACGAGAGAATAGCTCACATTCCAGAGAGCCTTCAGATTTAGCAATCTCCTGTAACTGCTGAACCAGTGGAACAACACCGCGTGAGTGTGTGTTAGTGTGAGGATAATTCCCATTCAGCACCCATCACTCTCTTATTGTGTCTTATTGAGGAGTGACTGTGTGATGGAACACCTGCATGTCTCATCTTATCAGTTGCCATTGCATTGTAGGAAAATATGACAGCTGTTTGTATTGTACAGTGGCACTGATTCTAGGTTCAATCACTGCCTTACGTATCACCACGTGAATTTAATGTAACACTAATTGAAATTTTTTAACCAGGGGAGTTGTCTGTGATCCAATAATAGAAAGGTTACCTGTTCTTCTGGTGTATTGTACTCCTCTTTGCTCATTAGGCTACTGTCATTGTTTTAGTAGATAATGACTGTTTGTGCATAAAGGTTGCACCTACCAGCTTGAATTGAAATGACAAACTACTCTTTGGGTGACTTTAAAATGTAAAAGGGACATGTATGCCATCTATTAGTGTTTCCATCCATTTATTTTCTAAACCTATTCTGTTATCCTGGCTTATCCTTTTGAGGACAAACGTAAAGTGGAAAAACGACCTCCTTTTGACAATAAAATGATTGCGAGGAAAGCAAACATGTTCATAAATAAATGATTCTCATTAAGGGTAGATACTGCTCAGGGAGAGGTGTTAATGTTTGATAATGTAATGCAAATAGAAGGGCGACTCCAAAGGAAGCCTAGGTCTTTATTCTGACTAACATTAGTTGTTAGTCATTTATTTGGTATTAAAGTATTAGTCTCGTTGTTGAATTGCAACATTCATGATAAAAAAGAATATCCTCACTGGAAAATCTACATTTCATCGGATGTTTTAACATTCCTGCTCATAATAGCTGTCATACTCCTATTTTAGAGCTTTCAAAGTGTCAAACCACCTGAATACTGTTTGCTTTTCATCTGTCAGTCAGTGTAACTTATCCATGCCTGACTGCTTCCTCTAGACTCGCAGTGTTGTAAAAGCGACAACTAGGTTCATATATGAGGAATGATATACTAAGCTGTAACTGTCACAAAAAGTAGTAAACATCAGCACTTTACTAGTCTTTTGTGTCAGAATACACATCATCAGTCAGGTTAGACAATGAATGGATTAACCAAGACTTTTTTAAAAGCAGCAACACAAATAATGGCATCTTGGCGTTATCAGAGCACAGTTGATTTTTATTTTTGTTTATTATTTATTTATTTTTTATTAATAACCATTTGTGCTTTTCCGAACTCGAGGAACTATCCAGCGTAATCTAAGCAGCTGTTGCGCAAACTTGTCATATGAGTGATCAAGTGCTTTTCTTCTTCCATATCAAACCTGTTTTGTGTGATTTTCAATAAAGATATGTGGTTGTACTTTAATTTAGGAAAATCATACTTGTTCCAGGTAGTTTTTAAACCTCTCATGTCATTTCATCATTTACACCACCCTCCGGCCTTTACATGTGCACCAATCAAATACCAGAGCTGGTGCAAACCTCTTGGTGACTGTTTGAGGTCAATGAAACTCATATTTAAACCTGTCTTTGGTGTAACATCTTGAAACTGAATGCCACACACACATTTACATCAAATTTTGTGCCTTTACACTCCATGCCAGGGAAAGCTGAGCTAATAGCTTTAGTCTTACTAACCTGCTTCCGATTGACTGCTCAAATATTGACTCAAACTGTCATTTGATGAAGGTCGTATTCTGAATGCGTTTATTAATGTGTGCAGACGAACGTGTAAAGGGGAAAAAGTCAAGCCATTACATGGCTCCGTTTTTTTTCCTCATATAAAAAAGAGGAAACTAGATCTCTCTGCACAGACCAGTAGACGATTTGTTTATTGAGGATGGAAGAAAGGATATTGAATCTGCAGCGCAGTCAAATAGCTGCAATTTGTGGAACAACAAACAAACTATTACAGCGAACAGAGGACGATGATACTGACGTCAGAGCAAAGTAATCCGAGTATTTACAAAATATTTGAACTTTGAAACGTATATAGCTATGGTTAAAAATAGATTATTAAAATTACAAATAATCCTTATTATTTAATTCCTTTAATAATTATTTGGACTGTTTCCTGTCACGCTCAAAGTCTGGTTTGTTTCATTGCTGTGTATTATAAGTGTGGCATTAATGCGTGAAAGGAAGAGTTAAGGCAGCAACTGCAACTGAATCAATATAAATATCCTTTGTGTAGGCACATTGACAATGGTGCAAACAGACTGATGTTTACCTATTTATCTATATCCAATATTTACCCTTAACATGTCACAGCTTATGTGATCCTGCTCTTTGTTGTTAAAATAGCAGCTTGACTGCTGTGGGAAGAAGCCTGGTTCTGCACAAAGTTTAAAAAAAAGGGAGCAGTTCAAGGGTTAATTGTATTGTAATTGTAGTGAGAGATGTGTTAACTGTGCTTTTTTCCTCAGCTAAGGACTCTTCTGATCTTTATGTGACCACACCAAACCCACACTTCACCTAGCCTTAACGTAACCTGCAATCAGTCGGGTGTTTTACCTTATTGAGTTAACACACCCTGTTCAGTGAGCGTCAATACACCCACCCACAACTGATGACTGCTGACAGATACATCTCTGTACATGTGTCATACTTTCTAACCAGCGTGGTTTAGACCATGACTCAGATTTGCCTTAGTTACAACAACTGAGTGGTGCTATAGCAGTTTGATACCCACACACAGTAATAACCTAATTTTGCCAAAAACAGGTTGAGGCAGTGAAAGCGGAGCTCGATCCTCGGACAATAAAGATCAAGATTTTGCCACCTTCACCTCCTCTTGATAAAAGTTGGTACACATAATCCCTGGCAGAATTGTGTTGTTGTGGCCAAGATTTGAAGATGCCATCTGCAGAGACTCTAACAATGGTCCCATTGTCACCAAATACAATGGTTATAGTGTGGAATTGAAAACCTGCAGCTGAGCCGTTGTGCTCAAACTAAAGATCATTATGTTTTGATGGATCCGGTCTCCTATTAGTTTAGGTGATGTGCTGAGGTACAAAGTTGTTTTCTTGTTCTGACATTCTTGCATACAATACATCATCAAATGTTTATCCGACTTTCCTGTAGTAACCATGACCTTTTTAAATTAAATTATTATTTTTACCCCCTAGTTAAGAAGAAAACACAACTTCATTATGTACATGTGTTGTTCTTTCTTCATTTTCTTCATCCATTGATGATTTTGTTTGGATGCTATAATTTAATAACATATTTAGCCGTAGCAGACAGATTTTAGTTTTCTAGATTTGAATAAAATTGATCTAACTATATGTCAATATGATGGAGTTGACTGTTGGTAACATAACCATGCCAACATTAACAGCATATTCTCCACCATGTTACCAAAACAGCGGTGTTACCAACTTTAAACAGCATACGATCATTAAGAAATTTATCAGAAGCTGTCACCTCTGCAAACAGCAAACATGATATATGCCATTACTAATCTCAAAGATTTAATTGTATGTCAACACTGAGAGAGTTGGTTGTGTAATATTTGCTGTTAAGCAGGAAACTGGATAAGATGTACTGTACAATACACACAGAAGACATCGAGTCCTAGCTTCGATGTGGTGGTTGGCCGGTAATAAACATTCTGATTCAGTGTTTTCACATCTCAGTGAGAAATAATCAAAAGTTTAAATTCTACAATTCTATAAATACTGTTGCAAGAAAAGCCTGTGTTTGTCACTGTATATTGACGACGACTAGGTTGTAAATGGACCTCTGGATTTTTTTATTTAATTGCAGAGAAAGATTTAAGTGCAAAGTGTACCCAGTCTTTATACAAAGCTAAGCTAAGGTAACCAGCATCTGGCCCAAGCATCATTTACTGCACATGATTGAAAGTGGCGTCTTTTCATCTGTAATTGTGGCAGAAAACAATCAAGCTACTGTATGTGAAAGAGAAAAGAGAAAGAGTGTCAGTGTATCTGCCAGCAGTCAGGTGTTTCTCCATTTTCAGTTATTATAAGAGATTCTTTGTAACAACACCAGCTACATAAGTGTTTCTGTACAGAGAAATGTAAGAGTGACTTGGAATATTTCTGAATATGAGTTAATAGAGTAAGGAAAAGGTAGAGTTTCTATATCCTACTGTACTCTGACATTTATCTTTGATGAAAACTGTGAATTTCTTACCGTCAGTGTAGAATGACAGCAAGCTAATCTCTGTCAGCACCCTCTCATTAAGTTAACAGGTGGGTTAAAAAGTGAATAATGTTAAGCTGTGACTTCACAGGCTGTGCGGCTGTGGAATAGAAGCTCGTGAATTTGATTAATATTCATGATTACAAGAGCTGCCAATCTAACTTAGAGAAGACAGGCAGCAAAATATGTGTCACATGTCTGTGTGGGGCCACAGCTTTTTATAGCTGATGCAAATTTTGTTCACACCTTTGACCTCTGACGTTCACACATTTACCTCTAACTATATTTTAATGCAATTCTATAATTAAAAAGGTTTCTTCCCAAATGAGGCGTCCACCACAGCTGCAAAGCCTGTCATTTGTCTGACAGTTTCACAAAATAATATGTTTACGCATGCTCAGGATAGGACGCGTTCATTTAAAATGAGCAACAGAAGTGAAGAAGTAAAGAAAATGATGTGTTTAGTGCCTACTAAACCTAAGAAAGTCGTATCCTTTAATTAGTTTCTAGAGTGACAGCTAATTAAAGACCATGAATCTTTTCAACTTGATGACTATACGTCATGAGTCACACTTCAAGGGCTCAGTGGCCTCATTACCTAATCTTTGTTTTACATCACGCTATGTGAAAAGAGTAAGAGGAACTCCCATCATGACGCTCATCAGGTCCTAATGAGACAGAAGTGGAAACAGTGACAGGCAATGACAGCAGAAATAACTG
This sequence comes from Anabas testudineus, assembly GCF_900324465.2. Classification (NCBI taxonomy): domain Eukaryota; kingdom Metazoa; phylum Chordata; class Actinopteri; order Anabantiformes; family Anabantidae; genus Anabas; species Anabas testudineus. The sequence continues at coordinate 9,601,950 of NC_046630.1, forward strand.
TAGTAAACCTACGTGTAAATATACTTTGCTTCCTATGGAACTGCAAGTGTAATTACTGTGTAAGGTTCGCATGAGTTTCTATCTCTGAAAGTGTAGTTTCAGATACAGGGATAAATCTGACCTACAGCTTGGTGCAGGTTATTTCCTGAACAGTATCCGGGATCTCCACATGAGTCAGAACAATTGCAACACAGTGAGTTAGACATAGACAGGTGATCTGCTCAGGGTGCATCCTGTCTCCTGAATTTTCGCCGGTGGATAAACAGCAAACTCACAGCTCTCCATTCCATGTCAGCTGGTTTTAGGTCAGCTATGTGGGTGAGAAAGGAGAGTATTTTTTTTTACTGGCAGTGATAAGTGATGCCATTATAAGCAAATGCTTTTATTTTTAAGAAGTGTACAGTATGTACAACATACTTTGCTGGGACATCAGCTCTATCATAGTAAACATCTCTGTCACTGTTTAATGTTTCCTACATAATGTTTTGTTAAGGTTCATAATTCCTGTGGTATCATCAAACATTCATTCATACACTGCTGCCGCTTCCTCTACTCTGTAACCTATCTACTATTTATAGACTTTTTAATCTTAACATCTCACATTGTGTCCTTATTCTGACATTCTCCACTTATTTCATTTGAAGTATCACTGTGGAGTAAACTTTAAAAAAAATGATTGTGACATAAATATAGTACTGCTTAGTCAAGCTGGCTAAAGTGATTTCTCTTTGTGTCTCTGCAGATTATTGCTGAAGATGCAAGCTTCAACTGCCTCACCTGTGACCAACACTACAGTTCCTTCCAACACAACCACCACTACAAAGTCCAAAGAACAAATACTCATCCAGAGTAAGGATATCTGAAGCGTGTTTGGGTTCCCGTCTACATTGCTTTTATGTTTAGTATTTGACCTCTTTGTTCTCTTAAGTTGCATATCTCTAATACACACTCTTGTGAATAGAGTGAATAAGGCAAAGAAGGTGTTTCTTGTGAACAATATCAGATCTTAAGAGTGGCTTTGATTGTAGACTCATATCAGAAAACAATCTGTGATTGACCAAGCCTCATAAACAACGACCCATTGCGTCATGCAGCCTAATCTAGATGACTTATCTAGGAGTGGTACGTAAGTATTTATTAGGATATATTTGCTATGCTCTGTGTCTGTGAGTGACACTGTTGCTAAGATACTACAAACCACACTGTAAATTCTAATTAGTTCATCTTACTTTGAAAAAAGAGCATGCAAACCGATCACCTAAAAAACTAAGTAAAGTGACTTATCTACTGTAGCACACTTAATAACTTGATCATTTACTTTAGATCTACTTGTGATTTTGTATAATTTACTCAGAATTGCTGTTTCAAACAACTCATTCATTCCAAGTGAAACGTACTGTGCATGCTTTAAACATATAATTTAAATTGGACAAACTATTATGATATCTTATCAAATTTGAATTTCTAAGTTATGTTTACTTAATCAGTAATGAGGTTTTAACCTGCTTCACATGACTTTCCCTACTCTAGAATATTATACAGTAGTTTACTACTGTAGCCCACGCTACCCCTCACATCTTGGTGTCTTGCTCTTGCTGGTGCGTACCTGGGAGTGGAGTTACAGTATGCGGTGCTCAGACCAGTCCCACAACAGTGTAAAATGTGTGTCACTGCTAAAGCGCTGAACTGAACATGAAGTTACAACCTTTAATGCACTGGCCAAAATATTTTTCTTCCATCTCTCATTGGCAAATGCCAGCAGAGGGTGTTCCACGAGCAGGTGGAGATAATAAGGTCAATATTCTTGGCTTTTCGACTTTGCAAGGGCTTCGACCCTGCTAAAAATAGCTTACACGTTTTCTGGTTTTCTATATTTGGCATAGTTTCTTGCATTCCTGCCTCCCACTGGTCATGAGTAATATTTGCTTCCATTGTTTTTTTTTTAAGTTAACGTCGCTCAAACAAAAAAATTAGATGTCGTTTTCCACCCTGCAATTAACTCCAACTTGATAAAAACTAGTCAGTAACTAAATTATCTAATATAGGAAAGCTTTTAGAATTTAATGGAGAATTGGACATAAAATATGTTGCAGCATGAGGAGCAGAGGCAATATGTAAAATGTAAAGTGCTAATTTTAGAAAGAACAAATAACACTGAATACAACTTTCAACATTTTAATCTCGCATTCCTCTCCTCTCTCTGTCTTTCAGGTTCTGGGGCTATGATTGCTGTCATCGTCATAGGTATCATCATCATTCTCGCTGTTATACTGCTCATCCTAAAGACATACAACAAGTACGACCACATTCCTGTGAGATTGGATGATTCCTGCACTCTGAATGTCATGATCAGTAAAGCAACAATTGTGCTATTTTTATCTACTTCAAGGAAGACTAGGCACCTGCTGTTTCTTTTCATCTGTGAAATGAAATAGAGCAATGAAAACATTCATCTACATGATTATATTTAATACTCAGCCTAAAGGAATGATTCCCAAATGTTTTGCATAGTGAGCTTTTAAAGTGACACAGTCTACGCACAGGGCCTTATGTGAGTGACGTGTATGATTTAATGAAGATAAGTTGCAAGAAGTAGACTTAGCAGGCTTAGATTTGATAAACTGATGAACGCCTGATGTTTTAACATCATCGTCTCTTTGTTCGACAGGCGGACACATGCTTCTAGAGTCCTGGGAGTCAGCAGTGGCTCCAAACCTCGTCCAAGGGCGTCACAATCCACAGATCAGAGCAACATGCGGCTGAGCACCATGGGAGTCAACTCTGTGTCGGGCAGCATCACCACTTCTACCCCAGCCTCGGAGAACAGCTTACCGCTGCCCAGAGTGGAGTTGAACAGCGCAGAGGGAAACCACATAGAGCAGTTCAGCACCACAAGTGGATCCACTGTGGTCACCATACACAACACGCCACTGGTAGACAACACATAGCACCAGGCTGGGGTTTAGTCTCACAACAGGCATTGACTGATGTGTTGGCTTCGTCTGTGACCGCATACTATGTGCTGACTGAATCCTGTGGAAACCCAATCTGTGACATTAGCGTTGTCTCTGAAGGAGGGTCCACCAACTGAACCACGGCTGATGAATATATAGATAACAAGATGTCTTTTCTATGTACAGAAATATATATTATGAACAAAATGGAATAAAAGACAGACACAAGAAGGATGTTGCATGATGGAAAACAGACTTTTTTGGCTCCAGTCAGTGTTCAGAGTACAGATGCCATATGTTTCTCACAGTTGGGTACTTTTACTTGAAGTTTTGTCTACTAATACAATGAAGTAAATGTGTAGTATAGACATTGCTTGACGATGTTGCTCTTAAGTGTCTACATTTCTGTACTAAAGAAAAACCATGCATGTTCACAGGTAAATGTAGATTTAATGCACACTGTAGAAGAGTCAAAGACCACATGAAGGAAGCTAATGCAGTATGACTGAGAAAATATACTGGTATTTCATATTTCTTTTGATCAGTTACACTGTTTTCTCTAATGTGGTTTGTCTGGCATCTTGCTGTCTGTGTCTCCCTCCCACAGATTCTCAGATTAGCCTTTGTTCTTTTTATTTTTTATTTTTTATGATGTGAGTCCTTTTTAATTTGTCACCAAAGGATCTGGCACTTTATTTCGATTGCTCTCTCTATTTGTATTATTTGTGTTTGTTTATGAAATGAGATTAAAATCAAATTTTATTTGTAATTTCTAATTGTGGTTGACGGTTTCTTATTTATATAGAGGAATGCAGTAAAACTGAGAATAAACATGCTTAAAAAGTTATTATCACACATTCATATCACATTTTCGTGGAACGTGTATTTGCGCCCTCAGCTGGAACCTTTACGCACTACAACACTGATTAAAATTACAAGGTGCATTCAAGACCACACGAATGGTTGCCAAATGCTTCAAAATGAGATTATAAAATCTGTCGGTACTTACATTTCGCATTTTATACGGCTTTAATCATACGTCCTGGGATAATTGTGATAAATGCTATAGTTTTTCATTTCAGACTTTTTATCATGCGAAGGTTAAAAATGTGTGCTAAGAAACTGAAGAACAGTCTTGAATGACACTCTATAGAGGCTGTTCACGATGGTGACCGTAGGTGAGTCGCTAGTCGGGCAAATTATCTTAATATTCGGTTTTTAAAGATTGCTTTTGTATTTTGGAAATATATATATATGTATAGTCTATGTATATTCCTGTGCCCCCTCTCTTGTCAGTATTAATACACAAAAGTAGCTCTCATTTACCCAGACATTTAAGGAAGTACGCTTCCTTAGCATGAGCTCTATACATCTTCTGGCATCTGTAGCTTAATGCTAGGCACTAACTTTTTGTCCTGTTGCTATCGGACCATGCCTCGACCATAGTCAAACCCACAAGCTGTAATTTTAGTAGCTGACTACATGCTGTGCTGTGCTGTGCTGTGCCGTGCTGTGCTGTGCTGTGCTGTGCCGTGCTGCGCTGCAGTGGAGCTGCTGAGTCTCCTGCTGGTGTCGGTGCTGTGGGGCTGCACCAACCCTTTCCTGAAGAGAGGCGCACAGGGGATAGAAAACGTGACCAGGTCCGACAGACTGTCGCAGCTACTGGCTGAGATCAAGTTCATTTTCCTCAACCTGAAGGTGCATTTTGTGTTTGCTATTTTGCTTATGTGAAATAATTACATTCCCCTATATAGATGCTTTAATTGTACTCGCTGCTTTATCTTGTTGTTGTCCAGTACCTGGTCCCATTCCTACTGAACCAGAGTGGCTCTTTGGTTTACTACTACACCCTCTCCACCACAGGTGAGCCATGACATCATTACTGTATAATTCAAATTAAATTGCTGACAAATGATATTGGAAACAAATAGGTTATAGCATATTATATGTATTATATGTTTATTTTTATCCAGAACTATCCCTTGCTGTTCCTGTGGCCAACTCGCTTACCTTCCTTTGCACTTTGCTCACTGGCAAGTTACTGGGTGAGGAGTTTGGAGGCAAACGTAAGTAAAAAATAATTTTTTTCTTTATTTTTTTTTTTATTATTTTTTATTAGGTCAGTCACATAGTCAATAATATTATTCATTAATATTATTTATAATGATATGCAACCACAAAGTTTAGGGTCAGGCGAGTAGAACATTAGCAGCTCAGCAGGCAAGTTAATTACTGGACAGTTCCTTGTGTTTTTCCTCCTATTGAGAAATACTGTACTTATTTATGTTCTTTTATTGTTTTCTTTTTTTTTTAAACCCTCCCCCACAAACCTGGCTTGTTGCAGAGGCTGTTGCGGGGATGTTTCTCACCATGGCTGGCATCACTCTGTGTGTGATCAGCTCCACTGATGACAAAGTCCTTGGGAAGCATGAGGATGAGTTTAAAACAAATAATCCTGTAACTTGATCCCTTAGCAGGAAAGAATAGAGACTCCAAGGAAGAGCTGGCGCAGGACTGGAGGGGGCAATTTAGATTCATGACAGCGAATGCTCCTTAGAGCAATGGTTCCTGTGGGAGAATTGTGGCTAAATGAACTGAGCGTGTTTTTCAAAAGACCTGTCCAGATGCTCTTAGACAAAGTTGAAGGAAAGTGGGATCATTGAGGGTTCAGCAGAGAACTAAACTAGATTTATGGGGCTTGAATGGAAATTAGGGGTTGTTAACTCTTAAGCCTTCTGGCACTGGCAGAATGCAGACTGGCATCTGCATAAATGCTAAAGAGACCACCTACAAATAAAGCGGGCTGACTTGAAATGAACCAATTAGATGTCAGATCCTGGTTTAACAGGGACATTTTATTGCAGCTGTTTTCTGTCCACTGTGGGCTGTGTATGGACGCCAGAGAGAACAAATTGCTGTTTAGGTTGAGGACAAAGCTGTTTAATTACTTACTTTTCTGCCTCGTACACATGATGTACAACTGAGGGTAGATACTGTGAGCTACTCTGGAACATGGCTCTCTAAGGAAGAGTATGAAGTTAGGTGATATACAGTAACAGTGAGTCCCCCTGTTGTTCTGTACTAGTTGTGCTCAGTGAATGTGTCTAAAGAAGTTTTCAGTCAGTCTTCAGAAACAACAAATATATGTTATCAATAAACTGTTTGCAAAACATGATTCTGTCTGTTGTTTACTCCATCACAAAGTTTTGCTAAATCAAAGAAACATTTAGACTTAAAATCTCTCAAAATATTTAGTTATACTGAATATGGAAGAAATTGGACAAGTACACAATATGTGCATCAGAATTATTCCTGTAAAAATGTGTGAACACAAGATCATAAACACTTATATAATATAATGCAATGAAATGCATAAGATGCACAGCTCATTACCACTGTTAAAGTACTACCAAATTTACATTCATAAACCACAAAGGTCACACAGAAGCAGTAAGCAGTAATCACTTGGTTATGTGCTGCGCCCGTGGCTGTTGTTCAGCTGGTCTGGGTGATGGTGTGACCTCCTTGGTGCATCATTCACCGGGTGTCTGATGATGGTTCTGTTCTGCTGTATTTGACGGGGTGTCCTGTTGGTTGTCCTGCATGAGCAGCAAATGAGACAACAGTGAAGCAAACATGCACTGTTTTATAATATGATTTTTTCCCTGAGAGGTGGATAAAATGGCCTTGGCTCCTCGAAGCGGAGGAGTGTGAATGGTTGCTGAATAAATGGTTCAAACGTATTTCATATTGTTCTAGCTAAGCAGTTTGTAGTGTGTGTGTGTGTGTGTGTGTGTGTACTGTACCGGTATTTCAGAAGCAGATTCCTCAGCCTGTTTGGCAGCATCTCGTTCATAGGACTGCAGATTTGATTTTTATTATCAATAATTTATATTAGGACATGTTTCATGTTTTGTCTAACACAGTCACCCACCCACTCACTCATAATGTACCTGCTTTCTGTTGTTTTTGTGTAGGTGTTCTCTCTTATTGTGCTGCTCACTCTTTATCATTTTTACATGGAGTTACAATACAATTGTTTATACATTCATGAGAAAAACAGATCAGGTGTTTACTCATATGCACAATCAAATACAGGACGTGTTTCTGAAAATAAATAATAACTTATCTTAAAAACAGATTTACAGTTTAGTGTTTTTATGGATTGATTTGCTTGTGGTATTTGCTTTTGCATTTTCAGATAAATGTATAGACTACAATCCAGAAAGGATATCATAATGCAAAACAGATCAAAAAGTATTTAAGTCATGCTCACCTGCTGTGTGTCGCTTAGGGGGTCTCCTGAGTTGTTTAGTTCCTCATCCTCCACTATTTCTGCAACTCTCTTTACATGGAAAAAGAGAGTGAGATTGAAATGTACCTCTTTAACTTCTGCATATATTTACATTATCTAAGAATATTGCAATAATTATTTTTGTCTAAACAGAGACACACAGAGTCACAGAGATGACTCCTATGAAATTAACCTGGTCAACAGGAAGCTCTGTAGCTGTATTTTCGTCCTCCTGCACCTCTTCAGCTCCTCGTACCTCCTCTCTCCTCTTCTGTGCTCTTTTAAACACACTGGGCTGGACTGTTAGAAACGCAAATCAAATTGCTGCTGCTATACTTATTAACACCAAATTAATTATATTCAACTTGAAATCAGAACAGTTTAATTTTAAATGATGAGATCTTTTACCAGATCCGTTGCTTAGTGGCATTCTTGCCTGTCCTCTGTTTTTACGGATCTTGACTGGCCTGGCAAAGAACACAGACGCCTCATCTGCTTCCTCTCTTCTGCTCCTCTGCTGTGTGCCTTGTGGAGGTGCAGCTTCATCGCCTGTTGACTTCACCCTACGACCATCTGACTGTAATTGATAAAACACAACTAAGTATTACATGGAGAAGAAAAAATGCTTTCTACACTTTCTCTATTTGTGGTAAATGTGGCAGTTAATAGAGTTTTTTTTTTTTTTTTTACCTCTGGGGAATTAAGGAGAGCTGAGTCACTGTACTGGTCTTCTAGACCCCTTTCTGTGTTCCTGTTCTGAGATAAAATCACAAAATATGTTCTTTTGTTTATCTGGTAATGAACTTCTAGCATTTGCCATTCAGATCTGACATGTTCCAAATGAACCGTAATACAAGACATGACAATAAGGCACAGTATTAAATGAAGATACCTCAGTTCTTCTCAACAGCCTCCTCTTTCCTGGGTAGTATCTTTACAGTAAAGAAAAAAACACAGCAAGTCAACAGGTATAGAAGTGAATAGAACTTCATATTCTGTCTTATCTGGCAATCGTTATTTAACAGACACATGTACATAAACACATATCTCTACCTCTCTGCAGCTTTTGAAACCAGCAGCTCCACATATGGAAGTTTCTTGAACTTCTCTGTTCCCACGGCAACAAAGCTGTGGCCAGTCTTTAACTCCGCAGCTGAGGAGACAGTCACTCCGTCCAAAGAGCACAACCTGATGAAGCACATAGGGTTAGAGAGATGTTTACTGGATGTCTGTCTCCCTCTCTATTTGTATTCCACGGAGAGTGCATGTGTGTGTCAGTGTCAGTGACCTGCGCACGGCTCCCGTTCTTAAGCCGACCTTCTCTGTGACCAGACTGAGGATCTGCTCCAGGTCCTGCTGCAAGCTCCGAGGAATAATGAATCGAAATGGCGGACACAGGAGATCTCCATTACGGAAAACACTGAACAAACATTAAAGGGGAGCTTCACATAAAAAAAAAAGTCACCAACAGTATCTAAACACCACATACATTGAAAAATGTATTGGCTGCTGCAATTATTTATCTTGTCTATACTGGTCAAAAAAATATCCTTTCAAAGTCTGTCATGTTGTTGTTGAACAAGATTTTGTTAAAAACAACAACAACAACAACAAAAAGTAAGACGCAGATGATCTGACATTCAGCCTGATTGCTGAATTAGCTTTTGGACTGAACTTTGCAGAGATATATGTCATCACAGCCACTATTGGCATTTTAAGACAGACTAGAATAAAAACATGTCATCTTAGTTAGAATCTGAATGTGCTAAGGATATGTTTGTCCTACTCACTGTATAATGCAGGGTACAGGTATTAACTTCCTCCATTTGGCTGAGAAGTTTGGCCTCTGGGTTACTTTTGCCTGGAAGGGACATCAGAAAATAATATGCATGGCACAGCATATCATCTTAATGCTTTCATTTCCTAGCAATACCGAAATTTCCCTCACCAGACTCATGCCATCTTTGTCCTGCACATCAATCCCACCACACAGCAAAATCAGTTATCTCTAATTTGTAATGAGTGACTAACTATTCTGCTCATGCCGGCTTAAGTGCTGCAGCCTTGGAAGCTCACGTCACTTCAAGACTTCTCATTCACACGGCGTGTCTGATCTGAGGGCTCGTCTCAAAGCTGCCGACGTCATCCCATGAAATCTGGAGTCATTATCTAGATCTGCTCCTGATAACATAATTGGACTAGATCTAATTATTCAGACAAATCCAGACATTGATAATCTTCCCTTATTGTTTTTGCTTTGAAGTGGCAGACATTTAATGAATTTAGAGTGTCTCTGGGCACACTGTAGAAGGAGTTGTTGGGTGGTGACTACTCAGGCCTGCCCAGACATGCACATCACCTGATAACACTGTGAGAAAACTCTTTGTTTCACCAGCAAACACTCTCTCTGCATTGCTCCACAGCAACCACAACACGGGCATGTAAGACATAAAACCCAAGACCTTGGGCTTAAAAAGTCTTCTTTCCAAGTGGCAGACACCCAAAGCACACACAGCCATTCTGCCATTGCACTCTGTTTTTGCAAAAAAAGTAACACTGGCAGGTTAAGACTAAGAGCACGCTTTGCATCTCAAAAAATAAGTGGTCATCCTCGCCAGCTGGTGTAAAGGGTCAAGAGAGCTTCATAACACTCCCATCCTTGTCACTGCTTTGCTCTGCTTTCCTTTTAATTTAGAGTAAATTTGTAGTAATACTAGCAACTAAAGTGAAAATAGTTGAGTTCATTCACTTAGAGACTGATCTTCATGTGGAAACATAATCATACGCTGACATTTGTGATTTCTTGTGGTAATTAGTGAATCTAATGTCATGGAAGGGCACCCTGAGATCCTTGAATGACTGCTTGATGGACAACGCAATCATTAGCCCATTATATCCGCTAATTTACATGACAACTGGTGACATCAATGGGACGTAAAGCACAAAGTGTGATCCATGCACACAAGAAAAGTGCATCTAATCTAACTAATGTTAGCATGACAACTTGTCATCCCGTTTATAGATATTAATAATGGAAAATCCTATACTCCATGTCATACTCGATTTGGCATAAACTCAAATGGATAATCTTGATATGAGCCTTGTAGTTAGAATGGGATTAAGGAGTGTCGGGCTGAGGTGTTGTTTTTTAAATGAAGCTGCCCACATGATAAAATATAAGCCTACCTGGGGTTCTTCACGGGGAGCAGACTGCTTTTTTGCTCCTGGGTTCAGGTAACTGTGCATGAAAACAACAGATATGATGAAGAAATGGCTGCAGCAACACATCTCACAACAGCATCTCTTTTTTCCAACTACCAAAAACTACATACATTTACACTAAATACATTTGCTTTCATTTTAGAAACACACATTCCTGTGTTACGGTGACTATAGACCAAAACAGCTCCAAATACCAGCATATTAAAAATCTTTTATACTCACTCCAGTTTCTTGAACTTCTCGAAGCCCGCAGCAACATAATGGGATCCTGTCTGAAGGTCCTGGAGGTCTGCGACCCTGTGGCCCTGCCTTGGGGTGTACAGAGTCCTGATGGCGAGCTGAGCACCGATGCTGTGGGTCACCTCATTAAGAAAGGCCTCCATAGTGGCCACCTGTCGCTGATTGACCACAAACTTGCGTCCATTGTAGAAAGGGTCCCCGTTCCTATACACCACCACGCTCTTTACTGGAGGCAGCAGAATCGTGGCCGCAGTGCTGCCAGCCATCTCTGAGCCAGCTGTTACTGCCACAATCCACAAACACACAGCTAAACAGGCTGTTTGGAGATTTTAAGTCCACACACACACACACACACAATTCTCTCCCTATAATTTTACTCACTAATCTACAGTAAGAGTTACTGACTATTACCAGACACAGCTACACACATTCTTTGGGTTACACTTGCTCAACAACCACACATAAATACAAACATTACAGTATATGATCTTTGATTCATATACACACTGTTCAGTCACTCACAAACCTGGTGAAGGATGAAGCAGGGAAATTGCAGAATTAAAGGCAAAGGTGAAAATCAGCCCCTTCTGTTGCTGTTTTGTTGTGATCTGTCTGGACTCCCACTCACCACGTTCTTCTCCTCGCTATCCCCCTCACACACACACATATACACACACACACACACTACTCCACTGACGGTGGTGAGTATTTCCTGGTTGCCATGGCAGCATGTCCAGCAATGACTGGCGTTGTGGGCCAAACCATCGGCAGCTACCACAACAAAAGAGACAGAGGAAGGGAGACTGGGTGGGTCACTGTGTTGTAAGCTGATTCAATAAGATAACCCTTACACACTTTTGGCTGGATTTTCTGAACCAAAACAAACCAAAACAAACCAAAAAAGCCATATAAATCATGAATATTACTAATGTCATCTATGCAAGAATGAGATGGTGACAAATTCAAAACTATTATAGACATTATCATTATCAATTTCTCAAAAGTGACTATTTTAAAATATAACATTACATAAAGAAACATAAAAAAACATAATTCTAAGAGCAGGGCAGCAGAAATTCTACCTTATTTCTTTAGGATTTTAATGCTCTGACGTGTGGGCTCTTCAATAAAGGACAATATCTCAGGCATATTGTTATTGTACTGTATATTGTACTGAACCTCCCATGTGATGAGTAAGAGCTCGCTCATTGTGATCCAAATAGCTAATTCTTCTGTGAGACACAATAGAAATTCTTCTACAGACAGAGACCTTGTAACATACGTTTTTCCTACACAACTGCTTACTACCTCAACCTGTTGCCTTTTATTCTGAAGGCAATAATCAGCACAACAACAAAAGCACAAAGAAAACAGTTTAGAAAAATAAAATTTATTTTTTATATTAACAAATAACATACATGAGAAACAGCATTTCTTAAAACACATGATAAATACTAGTTGGAAGCTATTTATTTACTGCACCCAGATGTACTCTAGTCCAGTTCATAGTCTGCTGTCAGGATATGCTCAGCCTATCCTTCAGTGCCAAGTACTGTAAAGGGGAAGAAAATGAAGAAAAATAATCATTAGGAGTATATTTTCTACTACAGTTTTATTCTGTAATCAAAATGTAAGTTAAACAAGCTCTGAAGATTATTAAAAGATAGGGATTACATAGTTGAAATTATTAATTTATGTAAATGTTTTAGTAATATTTTCATTTATTATCCCCTAGGGACAAATTGTTGTGCAGTCAGCAGTAACACTCACTCATCAACCACAACAGAAATACCTAAAATAATACAAGGAAGTAAAAATAAAAAAAATCACAATAACTCATTTAGAAAAGCCCCAGAAGCAGAGACAAGAGAGATTTTAGATCTATTTGTCCTACATGAAGGAAGATTAGGAAGATCTAGCTGGACGGACGTTATTTAGGCTCATTGAGTAAATAGAGGTCAGAATCAGACAGATTTTTCTGGTGCATATAAAAATCAAATGGTACATTGCATGTAGGTAGCTTCAGTTTACATGTTTGAAAGTAAAGGGTGGCTACTTTTCAGCTTTCTGGACAAATTGCTTTGGGCTCTGATGGTTTCTGCGGATTTACTATGGTTATTATTCTGCTCTTGATATGATAGGGGCATTTCTGTGAACTGCTGCTTCTTGGACCTATTGTTGTGACGCTGGATACCACTAAATGTCAAATAAATTTTGCCTTGCAGCAGAGGCAATTTTCTTACACTGCTGATGAATGCAGGATGACACTATTATATCTCTCCTTTTGCCCTGTCTTACCTTTTTCCTGCTGTCAATGGCCTGTTGGAGCCAGACCAGCTCCATGGTCAGGGTGTTCCTATGGAGACGAAGGGTCTCTGGGGTCCGGGGGACCTCCTGAGCTAAGCAGAACTGCTGGGAACCTGAAAGAGGGATGGCAAATTCAAAATGACTTAAATCTTTCCACTACAGGGGACAAATCTCTTAGACATGATTCAGCTATAGACATCATGAAGTTACTACTGATGGTCATTGATCATATGCTTTGGACTGTTGGCAGGACAGACCAGGCAACATGAAAACATCACATAGATTCACACACATTACAGATTCAAATGAATGAGATAAATAATGCAGTGCAACAATCAGTCTTTTCTCAACATGAATATTAATACCAATAACAACAACAGATATACTTATAAGTTGTCTTATTTAAAGAATCTTTACAAAACACTTTATAGATGCAAAATGTGTAAGTGCACAAACTTTCACCTTTGTGAGAGTGACCATAGTTCATGTCCATGTCCAGACTGCTCCAGACAGAGGTGGAGTCTCCTGTGCTTTCCATCAAACCACCACTCACATCCCTCTGTCTTTCCTCTTCCCCATCCCCTCCAACGTGGCTGCTGGAGAAACAGACCCTGGACGGATGGTCATGGTCTTTGGCTTGTGAGTTATCTCTCTCAGCTTCTATCCTCTGTAGCAGGATATGCTGATCTCTAACCCTCTCGTTTGACAAGCACGTTGCTGCTCCTGCTGATGGGCTGCTGACATTTAGTCCTGGCTCCTTGGTTGAGCTGCTGGGTCGTGGAAACGGGCCGTGCTAACAGTACATGAGCAAACATATGAGAAACGTATCGAGAAGCTGATTAAATCACGTTCTCATAACAGTGACAGTTACTTACAGTGTCTGTGAAGTGGGGAATAGATATGACCGTATCCCTCCACTGTAAATGGGACAAGCCTCCATCAATTTCTTTGACAATGACTTCAAAGTCTTCTCTGGCTCGACGGACTTCGTTTCTCACCAAGTATCCTCGTGCAAATGCCTACCAAAGAAATTACAGCAATTAGCGATTAGTGTTGATATCTAGCAGCGTTATTTACTGTGTGTGCGTATTTGTCATGTTAATGCTAGCAGCTAGCTAGCTATAGCCAGCGTTAGCTATTTTCAGAGTTAGCAAAAGTATCTAAACACACTAAATGTCACCTTACAAATTACTGCAGACGAATCCTGGAGCTTTTACGACTTTAAAGTCACTAAATAATGTTATTACCTGAAAATAGGTAAGCATGCTTTCCCATTTGCTTCTGTCCATTGCTATGGTAACGGGGCGTCGCTATCGCGAAAGCGGGAGACGAACTCGAACCTTTAATTTTGTTCCGGGGTCAAATTCAAAAATTAAAAGCCTGTCTTTGTGAAATGTAACCGCTTTCATATACTAGTTATGCTTTTAGCTTATTATGTTGCTATGCTGACAATATAAATTTAATTGTGCATTATAAACTATCTCTGACGACTGAAATTACTCAGTAGTAAAACTGTCGTGTTATATTTTGAAAACAAGTTCGGCGGAAGTGACCCCGTGTTTGTATATTCCGGTACCTTCAGTTTGCAATGTTGCTACTCGTCACATTTTTCTTAAAGTTTTGCGCCACAGCTTATGATAATGAGTAGTGGTTCAAATCAGAGAACTTTGTTCCAGACTTGGGGTACCGCCGTTTCTCAGAATAAAGTTATTAAGCCAAAAAAAGATGTCAAGAAAGCCGATGGAGGGCATCGAACAGCCGCAAGTAACACTGCTCGGACAGCGACGACACTTCCTCCTCGAAACCCTCTGTGGACTGAAATCGGCCATGGGTCCACATACACATCAGAGAACCCAGTGAGAACAGAGGACATACCTGTGTATGACGATGGAGAGGAGGACGATGATCTGATGGTGGTCGCTGTCTGTGAAGCGGAAAAGAGCCTGGAACTTGAAGGTGCAAACTTTTTGCAAGCTGACAACTTTGTAGAAACAGAGAGCAAAGCCCTTTCTCCCACCCCATCAAGTGGACGAACATATCCAGACTTCCCTGGCTTTGATAGCTCCTCAGCCAAAGTATGGATCTACCCCACCAACTACCCCATCAGGGAGTACCAGCTAAAGATATCAGAGGCTGCCCTGTTTCAGAACACACTGGTGTGTCTTCCCACTGGTCTGGGAAAGACATTTATAGCCTCTGTGGTTATGTACAACTTCTACCGCTGGTATCCATCAGGGAAGATTGTATTTATGGCTCCCACCAAACCCCTAGTGGCACAGCAGATTGAGGCATGTTATAAAGTCATGGGGATCCCACAGGCACACATGGCTGAGTTAACAGGTAAACAAAAAATATGTCAAAAATCACGACACTCATCATTTTGTCTTAGACATAATTTACAAGCATACATCTACTCCCAGGTAGCATAGCAGCAAAGCAGAGACAGGAGGTGTGGAAGTCCAAGCGTGTCTTCTTCCTCACCCCTCAGGTCATGGTGAATGACTTGTCTAGAGAAACCTGTCCAGCTCAGCAGGTCAAGTGTGTGGTGATTGATGAAGCTCACAAGGCGCTGGGAAACCATGCCTACTGTCAGGTACAGAAAATGTTCACTGATAATCACAGCAGCACCATGGAGATTACTTAGGTAAAGTGTCCTGTACTTGGTTTTCCTCCTGTTATTCAGGTGATCAGACAGCTTAGCAGCCAGACCCTGCAATTCCGCATCCTTGCCCTGAGTGCCACTCCAGGCGGAGATACAAAGGTGGGATGAACAATTGTTTTTGTCCTTTTAAAGAAATGTGTATTAAAAATGAATTCTGGTTTTAACTATTGTCGTATCTCTCCGCCACCTGTCTTACTCCATCCCTGCAGTCTGTGCAGTCAGTGATCTCTAATTTGCTCATCTCACATATTGAGCTGCGTTCAGAAGAAAGCCCAGACATCCAGGCCCATTCCCACCAGCGCAGTGTGGAGAAAGTGGTGGTTCCTTTGGGAGAGTCTCTCTCTGCTAACCAGGCACGCTACCTGCAGGTAGGCTCATGCACTGATGCTTGATAGAGTATTTGGAAGATCACTAATCGTTTGCTAAAATAATTTCCTAATTTTACTTTGACCTACAAATATAGTGCCCAAAAAAGTTTTTATGCCCCTTGGAAGTGTTCACCTGTTCGATCATTGAATCATGACAGACTTAACTTGGTCCTTAACACTTAATCAAAGAAAGAGAGTCAACATGAAAACAGAAATCCTGGCCTAACCTAAATAAAATAAATAAAGTCGAGATAAGTAAGAAAATAAGTAGTCATCCCATTAAAGTTGGTATTTAATACCAACTTTAATGGGAGTACTTTATTGCACCAATTAACAGCGTTTAGCCTTAGTGGACAATTCTCTGGACACTGCATTTCCCCACATTCATCTTTGCAAAACTTTGATCAAGCACTGCCAGGTTGCATAGGGGTCTGGGATCTGCTGCACTCGTTTAATCTTCTACCTTTACAAGCTCTCTGCTGCCTGCTTTAGAGAAGCATCCCCACAGCATAATGTGATGATATGTAGTGCTTGGTTTACACCAAACATAGTCTACAGTCTAAAAGATTTGGGTCTAATCAGATCATAGTACCTTCTTCCACTTGACTTCAGACTTTCTTACATGCCTTCTGGCAAACTTTCTTTTTCTCTTTGCTACTCTCCTATTAAGCTTTGACTGGTGAAGATCTCAGATAACAGGATTTAACCGTATTCCCAGGGATATTCAGTGACTTGTAAAATTATGCTTTTCAAACACCTTTTGGCAGAGTTACTTGAATAGTTCTTTTGTCTACATGGTTTATGTTTTTTTCCAAGATACCAACTTATCAGTAATTGGAACTTCTAGGTGTTTTAATACTTCAGTCTTTAAAATACCTTCACTCCACTCCGATGATCTCCAGTTGCATGATTTCTAAAACCAGTCAGATGCACCAGTGATGATTTAGTGGAAAATCATTCAGTGGGGGTGAACACTTCTAATAGGCGCCGTAAATATCTGAGTTTATGGGATGTGAAAAAGGTAACTCCTATACAGTCCTAAGCAACTAGAATTTGTTATTGTTTAGACCAAAACTACTTACTTCATATAATTCATATTTAAGTCAGTCTTTAACTAACAAAAGTTAGTTTCACATTCAAACTTTTTTTCCTTGGTCATATCTAGTTTAGATTTTATCATTTTGAAGGGCATGCCTTGTTTTTTTGTGTTTTGCTGCCATCTAGTGGTCAATGTTTGAGTCCTTCTGTTAAAAAAGAATTCTTTCAGCATCACATTCCTCTTGCTGTGCTGCTCTTATTGGGTCATTTAACAAAACATTGACTGATTTGAATTGAAAACAACACCCTGTTACACGAGGTGGTCTGCCTGTCTGCCTCTCAGTGTTGATATACTTTCTGAATCATTAACGGATCCAAAGAGGTCTTTGATTTTTATGGGTTCGTTGACTGTCTTGTGTACTCTGCTGTATATGTGCAGTTACATCTGTCTCAGCTGGCTGCACAGCTGGAATGTGAGTCGGCATTTAAAAGTTTAGACCTGTTGATGCATCTTTAGGTATTTTAACTTTAAATTTTCATCTTGTCTACTCATTACCCTTTGACTAGAAGACTTCTGCAACCTGCTTGTTAACCAATATTTCTCACTGCTTTATCTTAATTTCACTAGATGGCACAAAAAATAGAGGTTAAACTGTACTGAAATGAGCATTGCTGCAGTCATTCGGGTGGAATTTAGTGATTGCTGAACAAATTAAAAAGATGAACCAGTCATGCAGACATGCTTTTGGCTGACGTGTGCTTTTCCTTCAGTTGTTGGCACATTTTATCACAGATGTAGGCCAGTAATCATCCAGGTTTTATGGAAAAGTTAAAGTAATAGTATTTCCATCAGACATCAGAGTGTGCAATATGTTAAACTCTGATACACTACAGTGTGTGTGTGTCCCTCTTGTGAGGAGTCATCGTGGTACTATGCGCCAGCTCATTATCCTGCATGTCTCAGAGCCAAGTAGGGCATCCCTATGAGTGGTACATTAGTTCCCAACAAAGAGAAGGATGCCATTTTTGCAGTAAGGTTACACTTAATGCTCATTATGGAGCTTATCATATTTTAATCCATAAAAACTGCTCAGTTATGACATTTTTTAAAGAAAGTAAATGATCAACTGTATTGCATGTGTCAAAACATGGAGATGTCAAATATCAAGCATTTAATACACTTAAAATTCTGTTTGTGCTTCACTTCTTGGATTGTGTAGCAAGTGTATCTGGTTTATGTGCCCAGTAAAGCTCAGCATCTCTATAGGTTTCAAAAGACAAGAGACAAGCACGTTTTTATTGAACAAAGAAAACCACAGTAGCTCATGTTGTTGCACTTGAATTTCACAGTACAGCACATTTACAAAACACAGAAAATAAGCAAAAAGAAAGGAAACAAATATAATCTTTACACGTGATGTTCCCATAAAACCAAACTCTTGAAGAGAAAACTCTACATTTATCATGTCTTTGCAGGTGTTTCCATATTAACGTTACAGTATTTAAATGCAATTTATAATTTCACTGGCAGCAAAAGCAGAAACATTCTTATATTACTCTGAACTGTAAATGTAGCTGATTTGACACTGTTTTTGTTGCTTTTATATTTCATTTTAAAATATAGTGAAGACAGAACATTTTGTGTTATGATGACTATATAGACTTTTCAGATTGGTCATATAACATTCAAAGGAACTTTAACTAAGACAGACTCTTATCTTTCATTTCCTTACAAAAACAGATTTGCAATAATTACAGTAGAGATATACTCTGTGCTACAGTATATTTTTTCTTGGTTGCATTCAACTCAACAGCAGTGGTATCTGCTGTACTGTAGTAAATGCTCACTAACAGAAAATTGAAAGAGTGAGCGAGAGGTACATGGCTAACAATTCCTGCGTGTGAAAGAGACTTGAAGCATGGAGAATGCACTCATTTGCATTATAGAGAAAATGATGTATGTAAGTACTTTGTTGTGATTGTCATTCAGCAGTAAATTCAGCTTTTAGCATTTGGTTTGTAGAAATGTGATTCTTGTTTTCACCCTGTAGTTTTGTACATTCATGATTTCATGTGTTAACTTTTCTGACTTTGTGTCATCCATTGTGTTGAGCTTATTTAGGACTGAAGCCACAAGTTCTGGTTTGGATATTGTTTAGTGGTTGTTTAACATTGCATTGATCTTCACCACATATGACAAGTCAGCGTAGTTGTGCCACAAACAGAAAGGAGATACAATAAGGCTAGAATCCCCACTGGGAAATGTGCTCCCACTATGGTAAAAACAGGCTGTTGTACATTTGTCACTGTGTTCACAGACCTCCCAAGAGTCAAAACTATTTTACTAAACGTTTAACAACAGGGCGCTGTGCTTAGGAAAGAGTGTTTGCCATTCAGCCACCTCAGTGTTAAGAGCAGGAGATGTAAGCTGTGCCTAAACTAGTATCTGTGTTATGTCCATTAGAGCATGGCAGTGATTTAGTTCAGTAATTACAAAACATGAATGAAAAAGCAATGAGAGTAGAGGTTGGGGTGATTCTTTTTTCTGTTTTTTTCCCCCATCAAGCCCCAGTTTGGTGTGCCGGGCTAAATGCTTAGCTGGGGCAGTTTTTAGGGAGTCTTTTTGCAGTACTGTAGTAAATGCTTCCGAACATTGACACAAAGGTTCAAGGATCAAAGACAGTATACTGGGTACTCCTCTCGTCCTTTAGCGTCTCTCTAGGAACCAGATCTCATTCTGACGATTGCTGTGAGCAGGGTTGGTGTAGCCAGCCACAATAAAGGAGTCGTTGACACACACACCAGGAGAGTCTAGCAGCTCTGCCATGGCATTGATCTGGTTAATGATGGTCACTTCATTAGTCGGACCGGTGAAGGCCCTGGAAGAGATAAAGAGGAAATGGTGCTTGTGTAAATCTACTCTTCAACAGCAACATAATAAACTAGCCAAATTATAATTCTACCTGATTTGATCACTTAATCACACAATTCACCCAAATTTGAGTTTTTACTGACCTTGTGTATACAACTGTGGCAGGCCAGATCTCTATGATGATCTCGCTGTCATGTGGTTGTGGGGGTTGGGCCTGATGCTCAATGGGAAGGTAGTATGCCACAGTGACATCGTGGGAGATCACAGAGTGGTTCTCATCTGTGCGCACCACTGTCACGATAGGAAGTGTCATTCCCAGGTAGTCACCTAGATGAAGAAAATGGATTGAAAAAGTAAATTAAATAGAAGAGACAAGGCTGAGATTCAAAAGGAACCTCTCTGTGTCAAAATGTTCCTTGCTTGTAAACTCACCTAAAGAGTTCTGCTGGCATATGTATCTCATTATTCTCATGAAACCATAGCAGATACTCTGTTCATAAGTGTCCTCACGCATTGTTATACAAGCCCAGTGGCCCTTTTCGTAGTGGCGTTTCTCATAGAGGAGCTCCCCACACTAGAAAAGTACAGATAACAAGAGAGGTACGGAGTTAGAAATTAGTCACTTTATTAATACTGTGACAAATACACCCTACACAACCTCTGCTACTTGCTGCTGAGATCCTTTAAGACCTACATTAGTTAGTTTTTCCACAGATTTAAATTTGTATTTGGGCAAAAGAGGTTCACATGGTAAATGGTGTAATGCAACTATATGTATTTCAGTGATTTATTCAGTATTTCTTTACAGCCTTCATTAAATTTCCTGACTTCTTTTACCTACCATAAAATGACATTCAGGGCTGGCTGATAACCTTAAAGTCTGCTGAATATTTAGATACTAATGTACATGAAATAATTGATAAATGTGAGTGGAGAGGTATTCCTATTTAAACAGTATATGTCGTGTGTCACCTCTGTACTCTGTCAGTGTACTGTCCTTTTTTACAAGGCATTGAAACCTGTTCTAAAAATAAGATGCCATGATTGTCCTTTGTTTAACCGAAGACTTCAGCCAAGTTTAAATGAACTAATTAACTCAAGTTAAACCAATTAGCTCTCTTTATTTATATGACCCCTAAGGAGTTTAAATGCCTTATTGTATTGGGTGACAAGATCATCTTGTTGAAAATAAATAGCTGACCCATAGCCTTACACAGAGGTTCTGCATGTAGTTGCAGACAAGTGATGGTGCTTGTCATACTGCATGTGCACTACAGGATATCATTAAAAAAATCAATTCAGCCCCAATTTTCTACATTAGATTAGGTCAGGAAGCTATATAGATCATTTGTCGCAATTCAAATATAAAAAATCAGACACCTTCTCTTTCCGTGTGAGCAGGGTGAAGGGGATGTGTTCCCTGTTGCTGCGTCCTTGGTTGTTGCTGGTTAGCTGTTGGATAGGTTCTGCCATATCTGTCAATGACAAACAAACAATACTTGGTCAGTTTAAACAGTGGATCAAAAATAAAATACTGTTGACACAATAGCAAACAAATTGTCTGTTTGTGTTAGACAGAACCCTTTGTTGTGACTGAAATGCTTACTATGGCTCCATAATAGTCAGAAACTCAATATGTAGCCGCCTCTTTTTACGATTCTAGTTTAGGCTTCCGTGTTACGGCAATTAAAATGAAAGCAAACTATGCATGGCCTCTCCTATGATTGTCAGATACCTACAATGTATTTATATAGTTCGATTACTCCCATGCACTGCATTTTTAGACTCCTGTATAAAACCTGTAAAACATCCTCACTTCCAGTAAACTGCTGGCAGACTGTGTTGGTAGTCGGTATGAGAAGAAGCTGCCAAATGGGCGGTGCACTGTGCCAGGATGACGCAGAGAGTAATGTTTATTAGAACTGATGGAGAGTACAGTCACTAAAGCTGCCCAAGGCCAGGTATAGACTGGTGTTAACAGAGACGACCTACAGCAGTAGCCAATGCTTTTAAAGCAGTGTAACATAATTTATCCACTAGTTTTTTTGCAGTCACAATAGCATTATGTTCCAGTGTTGAACCATGAAACACAAGAGGCTTAAGGTGATCCGGGTTCAGCCACATTTTGTCAATCAACAGACAACAAGGACAACTGAATAAGACGGGTCTGTTTTACCTATGTGATCAGTCATCTGACAACAAACAAAGCAGTGGCTTGAGGTACAGCTGTGTCCATCTGCACTAGCTTTGCAGGACCTTATGAAATCTAGGGGCTTGTGTAGGATAAGCACAAACATTTCACAGAAAAGCAATTCTTAGTTTGACGTATAATGACAGAAGAAGAGGGAAACGGCACAAGCACTGCATGGTTACCAACAAATACAGAGCAGACCGGTATGTCAGCTCAAGCAAATTCATCACTGCCTCTGGCAGCACCTCCAGAGCCGCTTAGTGTTGACACAGAACAGTCAACACACGCTCTTGCTTTTGTACCTGGGCTTTCTCATCAATACAGGTTAGTAGTCACGTGCCCATTCAATCTGGCTCTGCTTCCTCTCACTTTTTTTTTTTTTTACTGAAAAACAGACTTTAATTTGGCAGTATTGTTTTGACAGGGTTCTCAGTTGTCCTCAGGAGGTGATTTGTTATTTTCATTAAAGGATTTCTTACACAGTCTGGGTATGAAAAAAACAAACAAACAAACACAATCCACAACAGGATTGCGGTTTTTGTAGACAGGTTTTGTAGACAGGTTTAACTGTACATACGTTACTGGGTAGAGCCAGTAGTGTTTGGCTAGAATGAGGCCTCTTGTGGTTTTGCATCTCAACTGACTGGCTTGATGACGTTAAACCCAAAGCCACCTTACTTAAGAAACAATGTTGTGTGCGTGATTTTTCATGCCATGATATACTTAACCCACCACTGTCCTGTGATATGAATGCATGTTTCCAGTGGCACTCATGATAAACCGCTGTGGACTGATGGAAAGAGACCACATATACCTGCACATATTTGTTTTTTGTTTGCTGTTTCAAACAGCCTGTCACAATTCCATTAAGTAGAATTTGTGTTATTTACAAGAGTAAAAAGACCTTTTTTCTTTTTGTAGATTGCTGGATGTGTAAACAAATCTATTTATGTCAATATTTATGAAGGGAGACTAAGGCAGCAATTGTTCATTTTGTTTCGATAATAGTAAAGTAAAAACTCGCTGTTGGCTATTTGAGGTGCTAACCTTAATCTTTGGAGCAATACATTCTATTTTGTTTACAAGCTATGAGGCCATCATGCATCTATGTTGTTGATATCTGCTTCTCTGGCCACCTTTGAGTATATGCTGTAAATAGTAATGCCTTTGCTTCCAGTACAGAGCTTCAGTACTGGAACGTGCACGTAAAGGGGTTTTGGTCCACTATTGTTTTTTGCAACAGGTCATGACTCAAAAGTTGTTTACAGCCATTATACTGTATTAGAGGCTACAATGATACTGTTGTCATGGATACTAATTTAATCTTAAAGGTGGTACCTCTCTGTGGCATTTTTTACAGTAAGTGACAGAAAAGACAAGTTATTAGGTAGCTACAGTAGGATTAAATGTGAGCTTTTATCATTAGCTAATATTCGCCAGTGTATAAAGTAAATATGTGCATTCAGTATACTGCATAATAAACTGGTCAAACCTCACCCCACTCAACCTGACCCCTTCCCGATTAAGGCTACAGTTAGGTAGTGCAGTGACTTATCAGCCACAACCTTAGTACAGTACAGACAAGGTAACTAATCCCCCCTGAGTCACAAAGTCACCAACAAGCGACTCTCATTAGTGCTAGAGAGAAAGATGGATGAGTCTACCTGTTGCTAGATTCTAAGTTTGCAGTTAGATGGCAAACAGCTTAAGATGGTGGTTCCCAACTTGGTGTTGGGAATGGAAAAACATGTCTTGTGCGGCAAATTATTTTTTTCTATTACAATTTGTTTTACAGTTTTCTCTAATAATGCATATTTTGCATATTTTCTTGAGGAAAATGTTCCTTAGTAAACAATGTAATAATCTAGAGATGGGGTCATACATAGATGATGCTTCCTGTTCAAAGGTCACAAGACAGAAAGATTTGGAGACCCTGGCGTATATTATTATGACTGTTTTTAAATTCACTGTCAATATTTTGTGCCCTAAAATGTGCAGTTATCTATCTTAATTTTGAAAACAGCGTGTTATTGCACTGAACCAGGAATGAAATTACTGACATTTATTTTATATGAATGGCTCCATTGTTCACAATGGTGTATTCAAGAGCTGTGTTTTCCAGTGATCTGAAAGTCTCAAGAGTTCAAAACAACTGCAGTTGTAACCAAAAGCTTACCACTGGCTGAAGGCACGAACACAAAAATTTAATTCAGGTCCTTTTTAAATACAGTATATTGGTCAATTGTGTTTTAAAACAATGTTGGAATGGAGATCAACCTGAGATTAATTTATGGAAATATGAGAGACTGGAATAATATTTTAATAATATTTTTTCTATACCACATAAACGTGTGAATAAGACGTAAAGTCATATTAACCCTTTGAAAAGATAAGCTGCCACTTCAAATTAAATACAAAGTCTGCCAATGGCAAATATAAAGGACAGGGCGTTTTAGAACATATGTGCCCGCAGGTTTGTGCTGCCTGAGGCACAGCTCAAGTGAATGCTCAAAGCCAAGGCTGGGCTTATCTACTGATCAGGGGCTCTAATCACTTTAACCCTGTGCAGTCTTGACCACATTCCACACAGTTCATGCATACAGAGACATATAAATGCATGGTTACAATGTATGAACCCACACCATACATTATATTCATGCACTAGTAACTCTGTCCTCCTCTGGAGTCATTAGGTCTAGCAAATGAAGACTGTTCCACCTTCCATTTCTTTAGAATTTAAAGTGCAGGGTTGTAATTGCCTGGGGTGAACCTTTTGACTTGAAGTTACAAATCCGGGAGATAAAAAGCAACTACAAATTCACACCCCCTTCCGCCTTTGGTGTTGCAATCATAAGCTGAACATAGCTGATGTAAATTGTAAATGTAAAAATTAGACAATTCATTTTTTGTCAGGATATACTGTAGTGTATAATCGAACGTCACACATTTCATGTGCGTGCCCAGTGTTTATCATGGCCTGTCTAACACTCTTAGATTATCCTTTGCATTTCCCAGTAAAACAAAGCACCCTTTCTTTTTATGTAGCTGTGCACAGTTTGTTTCCTGCTCTCTTTTTTTCATGCTGAGCTTGAAATAATCTAATCATTCAATAAACTCACAGCCAATGATGAATTATTGTGGGTACAACAAATATGAGAGGATCCCCTTCGTTAAACTATTCACTTTAGTGGAGGCAGCAGACATGTTTTTACTTATTCAGTCATACGTTGACTGTTTTTCTTTTTTTGTCGTCTGTTTTGCTGCCACAAAAAAGTATTTTTAGCATATAAAGTACCAGATAAATTTGTGTGATTTTCTGCTAATTTTCTGTTGTGCTTTTTTGCTACTATAGCTCCAAATCATACAGTTATTATAGCGTTATCATATTATGTTATATTAGTATATTATACTATAACCATACTGACAATGCTGTAGTACAGTACATTACTATAATGATGTTTTATTGTGTCAATGATACTGTGTCAGTTAGCTATTAAAATATCAAATCCTTTATGGAAAAAACTAATAATTGGTATTAAATGCCTCATAACAACATAATTAATGACAATTTTTGTAGACAGGATCTGAGCATTTTGACTGATCTAAAAAGGCAGGCTTGTATGTACATTGACTTCCATTTACTTGCTGTACTGATTGTAAATACTGTAATCTCTTGATTTCTGTTTGACACAGTTTCATGTGACTCAAAACATGCACAAAACTGACAAAATCCCTCTTTTAGGTGGGCCGAATACACACACTAAGTTGACATATAGTGTTTTTCATATAGCAAATTTTATATCAGTTACATTATTGACTCATGACCACACAGGAAACACGACTTTGCTGTTATTATGGCAGTTTTACGCCTTATATTACATGTCTGCATGCAAGGAGTTGAACTTTTTGAGTGTATTCTCCACTGTTTGCCCTCATATTGAACTTTTTCACAGCTAAAAGTTAAAAAACATGCTTGCAAAAACTGATTAGGGTGCTTTGATAGAAAGTAGGACAATGTACGAGGTAGTAACAAAGTTATGCCTGGAGTAAAACATGTGGTTGGTTGAGTTTCTGTTGCCAAAGCTGAAGACAGAAATCTACCAGTTCAGGTTGAGTTTATCTGCTTAGGCTGAGCCCTGTTCGTGTCTGGTTTGTGTTTCAGCTGCAGCATTCATGTTGTTTTGCTGTTTTACCTTGAGGGACGTCCACTTGGTGTCCTCTCGCTACGTCCTGCCAATAGTGCAACAGTCGATCGTGATCTTCGTCCTCCTCCATGGTTTCCCCTTCTTCTTCCAGGCTGCCATTGCCCGAGTCGGACAACTGGTCTTCCGAGAAAGACTCCAGGTCCTCCAGTGTGATCACCCCGTGTTGGTCGGGCCCGCTGCCGCCGCCTCCGCCGCCTCCGCCGCCGCTCATCTGGCAGCCGCCTCGGTCCATTTCTGGTCGTTAGACTAGTGACGTTACCTACCGAGGAAAAACAGCTGACCAAAAAAATAACAAAAGAAGTAAAGAATCGTCGACTGAGTGTTAATCTTTTTTGTTTCCAACGTCGACGGAACAACCCTTTACGATACTGTGTTGTCAACAAAGCTTTTCGTGTTCGGATCACCGGTGTTTTTAATGGTACACGGAGTAGAATAAACCCGGTCCTGTGTTAAAAACAAACGAGGAGCTCGTCAGATTTAGCGGTGCAGAGCAGCGCGGCTCCTCTCCGGTCCGAGCTGGACATGGACGCGGTATTTACGGAGGAGGACGGCGGACCACGTGACGCTGCCTATGGAGCCCCTCCTCCTCCCGAGACGATAAATACCCGAGACCCCCACCCGGGTCCGGAGACCCCCCCACACCAGAGTAATCCCACAGGGTACTAAGTTGGTGCCCCCAGATTGTCAGCATGGGTGCTGAACAGCGGCTTCAGGAGTTTCAAAGTTTATGGTTATTATTTCGCAATCAGATTAAAAAAAAAAAAAATTATATATATATATGTATATATATTTTAGATTATCTTCTTCATTGATTGATCAGTTATATAGCTTATAACATATAAAAACTAGTGAAACATAACTCCCCACAGTAGCTTTTACAGTTTTGTTACAGATATAGAAGATATATAGATTTAGTTTTACTTTAAGAAACTGTTGGACGTCTTTACACCCAGCGGCAGCAAGCAGCAGGCGCTGATGATGTGTGCAAGAACAGCTATGACTGTCTATGTGTACTAGCAAGCAGAATACAAAACAGCAAAATAAGACGTAAAAAGGGATAACAGTGCACTTTAAACAGTTAGTTTGTGTGTTGTTGCTATTGCACATACTTTTATTTTAGTAAGGAGTTTTAATTATGAACAGACTTGAACTTGCACTAGGGGACAGACTAGGCAGGATTTCCTCCGATCTGTGTTGCTGCAGCAGCCAACCACCATGTTGCACCCTTCAACATGCACGTACAGAGGCTATTATATAATACTCTACCATCTGTGGGAGAGTCTCCATGTAAATACACTCACAAACAAAGACACACAGATACACACATCTCACAATGCTCTACAGGGAAGGAGACCTAACAGGCCCCACGCGCTGGCAAACGGCATCAGCGTGTATCCACATGCACCACCATATGGGTCTTGATGTTCATAGCTGTTCCTTAAAACCTACACAGTGTTTGAGTCTTGATTTACAGCAGTGATGATTCTGAAAATGTTTTTTAGGGCTTATCACACAATTAAGCATATTGAAATTTCCACGCTTCATCTGAGCAAAGTAATCCATCTCTGACTATTCCTATCTCCCCCCATAAGAGTCAGTGACACACACTCATCCATCCTATTGTTGACTTACAGCAGTGAGAGTTCACTTTACTGTAGTTTCTTTTAATACCTGCCTTCAGCATGGCGTTTTTCGTGGATACCTCATTTCACTTAGCGTCGTGCCAAACAATAATGTCATTGATCGCACGTCCTCTCCTTCTTCTCTTTTTAAAAAACTTACTGACCCTGGAATCTTTCCAAATCTAACATGCACAGCCTGTTTGTTTATTATCTTAAAATATTCTCTAAATGATTTAATTATTTATTTATATTGTTGTATTTATATTATTGTTTAATTACTGGGACCACAGCTAAAAAATGATAGCATTTCTTTTTTGGATGATAGTCACAAGGAAGGCCATTTGTTAGTTCACATCACAATTTAACCAGACAAAAACAGTGACCTCACTAATCTGGTTGTGTGTAATCCTATAATCTGGGCCTGACCGCTGCACACACACGTTCCTACATTGTGCTCCACCTGTCAATTACAAAGAGAGAAAATGAGAGAAGAGGGAATGAGGTTGTGCCTTGTAGCCAGCCATTTCTCTTAATGCTGCCTGCTTCTCTCTGACACACAAAACCCCACAGATATTAATTTTTAGTATAATATACACTCACTACAGAAAATCAATGCACAACAAACTAATTTGTTGGATAAAACATGCAGAGACAACCACCTGTAGGGCAAAATGTAAAGTTGGCCTTAGGGTGGCGCCAGAGAAAAGATCATTACTTTACCTGAATCTAAAGGATTAATCCATTTACATCTAGTCATTTGGCAGATGATTTGATCCAAAGCGACTTACAGTGAGGTACCAGGTACAGAGGCAGGCAGGGCAAGGAGCCTACTGGAGGTAGATCACAGCTGGGATTCGAGCCTCAGTTTCCCGCATGGAAGGCAGCAATGTGACCACTACACAATCTAGCCACTTCCATGCAACACAAGCTATTTAGAGGATCAGACTGAGCTCTACATTGTCAGCTTTAAACTTGAGGTCTTAATGCTCTAAGCTGCCAGCGTGCGAATGTGCATTGTTTACATGTCACTATGCATTTATGGTACCATCTAACATGAGACATCAGGCATTACTGCTTAATGAGTTACTAGACATCTAGACTTTTAGAACACATAGTTTAGCCTATCATCATGTTTGCTTAATTAGATCAAGTTAGATTAGTTGACTCTGAATTGCTCTGTACAAGAAACTGTATCAAAGGCGTCTCTTTATATGTGAAAGCCTCCAGTCCTGATTAATAGGGGGGAATTGAGTAAGTTTAAACAACAGATAAACTCATAAATCTTAATTTTGTTTGCTAAAATTATTAATTATATTAGCTTAGATGTAAAGTCAGGGAATCACCAATATAAGTTTGCTTTTGACACCAAGAATGGTTGTGCTACATTTCGTGGCAATCCATTTAGAATATATAGATTTATATAATAATAGTATTAAATCTGAATCAGAGTGTTGGAGACAGGCCATGCCACCAGTAAGGCTAAAATAAAACTAATTCAAGTATATGAGGAATAGGAAGCATGAAGGAGGAGCATGTAGTTTACAACTTTAAACCTGCAGTGATGCAAATTATCTGCAATCCTCATGACAAGTTAACTACTTTACATTTGCCCTATCATCTTGCAGAGGATATAATTTAATACTTTGAATCAGATCAGTGATGAGGAAGCTGTGTAATATGTTGTTCTTTAGAAACAAGAAATACATAACCTAATAATATATATTATTATTATTATTGTTCTTGTTGACTGGGAGGTTGAAGTACACGCACTTGCTGTTGACAGACATAATTTTCCCTCTTGCACATCCTTCTCAAACATACAAATAAATGCTATCAAAGTATGATACGCAATGTTTGCTGCTGTCCAGACAAAGATGACTGATCAGTAAAAATGTGATCTATGAACAATAGATAAGTTACATATAAACAGTGG
The DNA here is from genome assembly GCF_900324465.2 of Anabas testudineus. Taxonomy (NCBI): domain Eukaryota; kingdom Metazoa; phylum Chordata; class Actinopteri; order Anabantiformes; family Anabantidae; genus Anabas; species Anabas testudineus. The sequence goes on from NC_046630.1 coordinate 9,631,858, forward strand.
ATGCAACAGGCCAAATCTGGCCATTTCTGGTTAATGCATCAGTCACTAATGCTCAAAAGTAAGGTTGGAGGAGGCTATAGCCTTGTCATCTACCACATGATTTCATTTGAGTTCTTCTCCTTTTGTCCTTATCCTTTTATGTAACCCTTTATATACAAGGCTATACTATTTTCTGGAACATCTAGCTTATCTTTTTGTCTGTAAGCAGGACTGGATGAGATCTTTACTAATTAAGAAAAAAATACAAAAAGGGAAGTGTGGCTAATATATTGCACATACCTCCCATTGAAAGTATTATTCAACATTGTACTTATTAAAGTGCTATTTTAATTTACTATTGAGGTTTCTTAACAAGGTAAGACTTCCTCCGTCTTCTAAGCCCTAAGTAACAGATTAATTAATAGTGGAAATGTCATTTTAAAACATTTCTGTTAAAAAATTAAATAGCATCATTTCTGTAAAGTTGAATTTTTAAAGCCTTAGGTGGTTCCTTAGTTTCTCAATAAATTTCCATAGGCATACACCTGTTGAGGGATCTGTTTTCAAGTTTAAATGGTATCATGTGTAATGAAGCAAAAAGCCTGGTAAGATGGGCTGGCCTCCTTATGCTCCCATGAAAGAACACTCGTGGCTAGGTGATATAGCTGTTGATATTTTCTGTAAGGTCAGCAGGTTTAAAGGTTGTTATTTAACCCTTCGCCTTTGTCTTCATAAGCCACATGAAGCACGCTGGCATAAGAGAAACAGGTTGAGGTATCACAGAAATGGGGCAAGCTGTCAGCTCAGATTCCACTTCAAGAGACAAGCTTAATATCTTATTTTTTATTGGTTCTAGCTGCCCCATGGGTGATTGACAAGTGGTATTATAAAAGACACAGAATCAACACAAAAGTGCCAGGCATACAGTTCCTTTAATAGTAGAAGTAGAAATAAATATTCTTAATATTTAAAACTTTTAAATTGAGATTTTTTTAAGTCTGTACTAAATGTTGACTGTGATGCTTGAATAGCCAACAGAATGAATACGTTTTGAGAGAGAAATAGATGTGTATAAATGGGCACATGTGATCTACTTTCTGCATCATACCATAATTAAGTGTGGTCCTTCATTACTCCAGCACCATTACAAATCAAAACAACTAAATTGCTCTTCATCTGTCACAAAATCATTTTTTCCCCTATGCCAGTGGGATTCTAAAGGGCAGCCCACTTTCACAACAGCCTTTTTTTCTGTTTAGTTTCTAGAGCAGCAGTTCCCAATAGCTGAAATTGAAATTGAAATGACCCAGCCTCCCATTATCAGCCATCATGAGGATGAATAGATATTGCCAAAATTGTCTATTTGACAAACTACTTCCACCCTTTCTTCCCATTATGAGGAAATGAGGGCAGAGAAAAGAAGAAAGAATCAAACAAATTTTAGTGTTATATTGTGTCTCTTGTTGAAGTAAGGCTTCTGTGAAGTCTCTGCAAGTTTGTTTACCATTAAAGTAACGTGTGTGTGTGTGTGTGTGTGTGTATGTGTATGTGTATGTGTATGTGTGTGTGTGTGTGTGTGTGTGTGTGTGTGTGTGTGTGTGTGTGTGTGTGTGTGTGTGTGTGTGTGTGTGTGTGTGTGTGTGTGTGGATGCACTTTCTGGCTTTGTTTTGCCAAGGTGCTAGCAACTCAGCCTGATGCATTACAGCTTAAAACAGGAAATGGCCTAATATTGATGACCTCTATATGTATTTATTCCTCTTCCCGCTAAGGTGTTGGAGAAATTCATGTCACGTCTGGTTCAGAATCGGGTGATGGCACACAAGGACCTGAGGACTCTCACCAAATACCAGATTATCCTTGCCAGGGATCAGTTTCGCAAGAACCCACCAGCACACATCAAGGCATGCGCAACACACTGAGAATCTTATAATATACTAACTAAAGACAATACTGTATGATACTCATCATCTGTCTATGAAAGTCTTGACAGTTTAAAAAAATGACATGTCCAGGTTACTATACTATATATCACTGTATTTAGAAAGCTTTAGATCATTATCTGGTAGTTAATGATTAGAAACAAGTTTTCTCTCTCTGTTCAAATATTCCAAATTGCATGTTTAGCAACCAAGACATCAGATTTGTGTACCATGGCCAGTATACCAGTAAAATTCGTTACAAAATAATGTTGTTCAGCCTTTAGTGACACTGAGGAAGTGGTATAAATTAAGCTAAGGTTGTAGTTTGCAGAGCTATTGAACTCCCCAACAGGAATTGCAGCACTTATATACAGTATGTTTCTTACACTCGGACACTGAACTGCCCAATATTACATTTCTTTAAATCCAATACTTGCCATTTTTAAATAAAACTTTTATAAAATTCTTACCATGGTCTTGATCTCTACAGGGTCCACAGCAGGGTATGCTGGAGGGTGACTTTGCCCTTTGCATTAGCTTGTACCATGGCTACGAGTTGCTGATGCAGATGGGGCTCAGATCACTCTTCTTTTACATCCAGGGAATCATGGATGGATCCAGAGGCCAGTCACTCCACCTCTTGGCTTATTTCTTGCACGTTTTCCACACAAATACAGTAACTTCCCATGAAATAGATTCCCATCATCCTCTTTCATTCTTAATATTGTGCACACTCAATTATATATATGGTTTGATTTAAAAAAACTCATTTGGTACAAGCATTCTTTATGTTTCGCTTTTCTACAGAAATGTCCAGGGCGAGAAATGAGCTGCAGAGGACTCCCACCTTTATGGACCTCTACCGTGACATGGAAGGAATGTTTGTGAAGCCATCTGCTGGTACCCAAGCACTTTCTCATATTTTATCAATCAACATTCTTCAGATCAGGCATGTTGACAGATATGTTGTCAAGTTCTTAATTTTGTTTGTGCAGTTACCTGGATACCGCAAAAAGTGCTTTAAAATATATCAAGGAAAACGCTGCTTCAATGTGACTAACATCCTCTATCATTATCACTTATAGGTCCAGATGAGCCATTTATTTACAGTCACCCCAAACTGGAGAAGCTGGAGGAGGTGGTGCTGCAGCACTTTACACTGTGGGCTGAAAGCTCAGCAGACAGTAACGGTAATTTTCTTATTATGGCAGTGTCGACTCGTATTTGGAATAACCTGAATTAAAACATGTTCCAATTACAGCAGTGAGAAAGCTTATGATAAACTGTTTAGAGTAAAGATCAGAGTAAATACAGCCTCCAAGTCACACAGTCACCATACAGTATTTCACATCTTCTGTGCACACCATGTTCATTAAGCAAAAGCAATGAAAGATCCCACAGTAAAGCATAGCTTTCACTGTAAATCAACCTAATGACTCAATCCTAATTTTTCAAACAAAGGCACAATACATTTTGTTAGGGGAGTGTTGAGAAAGCTGGAAAACATCACACAACAAAGCATTCAAACATCTGAATCAAATAGGCATGCTGTATGATAAAGTGCCGTAAGAAATCAGTTCTTGATTAATGAAGGAATATTTAAGCAGTGTTCTTTTCTTTCTTTCTGTCTCGTCCATGTCCGTGTTCAGGTCCTCAGGAAGTGAGCACGCGCGTGATGATCTTTTCATCGTTCCGTGAGAGTGTACAGGAAATTGCAGCCATGTTGAACCGCCATGCTCCACTGATACGGGTGATGACTTTTATGGGTCAAGCCTCAGCTGGAAAGGGGGTTAAAGGATTCACTCAAAAGGAACAGCTGGAGGTAGTGACTATGTGCCTTTTTTTGCATGAACTGACAATGTAGTGTATGTAGTTTAGTTTAGCTTAATGTGCTAAAGTTAGTGTTATGATGGTATAGTTATTTCACTGCTACTTAATTCTCATTGCAGTTTCTCTCTACAGAGCCTGCATTTCCTCTGAATAAATAATGCAGTAACAGCACTCGCATGTAAATGTACATTGTGTCCTGGTGGCTGCTGTAAACACACACATATGTTTAGGTTGACAGCATATAAAAAATGTATACTGCATTTTTACTGTAGCTTTGCTTCCATCACTTTTGTTTTAGGTGGTGCACAGATTTCGTCAGGGAGGCTTCAACACACTGGTGTCGACCTGTGTCGGGGAGGAGGGGCTGGATATTGGAGAGGTGGACCTGATTGTTTGCTTTGATGCGCAGAAGAATCCTATCCGTCTTGTGCAGCGAATGGGACGTACTGGTCGAAAGCGCCAGGGACGAATTGTTGTCATCCTGGCTGAAGGCCGTGAGGAGAGGGTGAGAAAACATAGCAACCCTCAAATTAACTGTTCATTTTCCTACCCACAAACAGAATTAATACTGCAACAACACATCATCAATAGGGTAAAACTAACATATCTCCTGATGGCCCAACTACTTACCTAGACCAGGGGTATTAAACTCAATCACACAGAGGGCCAAAACTCTAACTCTAAAGCACCCTTTAGGTCGTGGGCCGAACAGGATAAACATTTATTAAACAGACTAAAACGAAACATTTTTTAAACATAAATATGAATCGAAATAGACGGTACAATATTATTCCCAAATAAATAAATTGAAACTTAAAATAACTTTTCTAATAACTAATAACAATTCAAAACGTTCATAGATTATAGTCCTTAATTACGGCAACATTTGCTCCACAAACAAGACGCACAGGTTTACCGGCAATATGAGTAAACATATATTCAGCCTTCCACTGGTTTTGAAAGTCTGTGTTTTCAGAATCAGCTTCTTTCTTGGCCGTTGTGTGGAGCTGGCTATGACTTGAAATTAGGGTTGTACACATCAACAGATGCAAGATTGATCTGACGCAATTGAAGCGGGAATGATCACAGGTAGCTTATCGTTTGGTAAGGCATCTGTTGTGCTGCATTATGGGATTTGTAGTTTGTGTATTTTCTGTGCTTTATATTGCTGGGCCATTGAAATAAGGTTTTTGTTTTCTTCAGACCTACAACCAGAGCCAGAGCAACAAACGCAGTGTTTACAAGTCCATCATCGGTAACAAAAGTGGGTTCCACATGTACCCCAACAGTCCACGGATGCTGCCCGAGGCAGTGAACCCCACCCTGCATAGGATGCACATTACCTGTGGCCAGTTTGACCACCAGGAGAGCAGCAGGAGGTCTGTCAGAGGTCGCCGTTCCCACTCTGAGGGACGGGCCTCACTCATCCACCCTCAAAACCTGAGTATGAAATCAGACATTTATTAAAAATGATCACAAACAGAGATTGAGGAAACAAAGTTTCTTTTATTGGGGACACTGGATGTCGGTTTCTTAGCTTGTGTGTATGTCTAATGTGGTAGTTCGACAGGGCCCTACAACACTGGATGGGTTACTAAGCTCTACAGAATATTCCGTGTGGGCCTCAACTATGAAGCTAGAGGAATGTGAAGCTCATCCAACATTGAAGCAGTCACACTTCATGTCACTACCCAGTGATCTACTACCTCAGGTTTCTTTCTTTCTTTGCTATATTTAACATATAACATGTTCTGTAACATGCGTCACTTAATGCTGTAATAATTTTACTGATTATTTTATTCAAACACGTTTAAGATTGAAATCAAGACACAAAATGGTCGTAGTAAAATTAATACAGTTTAGAAAAATATGGACTAACATTGTAAATATCTACAGATTGACCTGCTGGATACCTCCGTGTTTGTCATTAATTACTAGCTTGAATATAATGTTTCTATTTTACTAATACCTTAAATATTATGATGTAATTTGATGCCCCAAAGGAGGAAAGTTCCAAAAGCAGACCACCATCCAGAGAGCTGTCTTTGTGGGAATGGAGACATTGGCAGCACAAAGCACTTCCTACCCACGCTGTTGATCATTCTCTCCGCTGCCAACATTTCATTAAGGTGATGGAGCTCGTAGACAACATGAGAGAGGAAAATGAGGTAAGAACTTGAACAACGTGTTCATGTAGAACAACATTATTTTACAGTATTTTGATACCTTTAAGGTAAAAGATAATATAGCCCTAATGGGTGCCATGAAAGAAAAAAAACTCTGCAAAATGACATCAAACATCTTGTATAACTTGCTTAGTTTTATAAAAGGAAGAGTCTATGTTTATGCAGGGCAACTTTATACACTCACCAGTCTGAAAGGAGTCAGCTGAGTTGCATGTGAACAGATGATTGTGACCTGGAAGGCAAATTCTTGGCATAATAAATAGGCTCCATGGCGTAATTGTGGATTCAGTTAAAAAAAATTCTCTTCATATTCATCCTGGTGTTTCCAGGCAACTTCACCCTTGTTTTCTATGTCTTAAATTAGGTTTAGTAAAAAACATTTTTAAGATAGCACCGGAAACACTGCCTTGGTTATTTCTCTTTAAGGCATTCATAATTACAGTTTTTATAATTCCTTACTTTTATAGAGAAGTTATTTATTTTTTCTTCCTTGGGATGTCTTTTAGCTCATAACTCATTTGTTTTTGATGTCCAGTTACCCAGTAGAAGCTTGGTTCAAAGTCTTAGCTGCTTGATGATAGTGATCTGTTTTAAAGAACGATCCAGGCCTCCTCTTCTCACCATCTGCTATTTTACAAGATTCTGCCATCGATAAGAACCCTGAATTTGTGCAACTCCTTGAAACTGGGTCAGAGATTATGGTAAAACTGACTATTGGCTGAAGTAACGAGTGGGGTCTTATTGCCTTTTTTCAGTTTTGGGCCTTGACCATACAAGGAAGGAGAGAATTAGTTCACCTGTAGAAAAAAACAAAAACAGAACAGGATTACAATGCAAAAAAGAAGCAACATGCCAGGGTTGCTGAATTCAGGTCATGAACAATATGCTGTGGAAGACATAAGTGCATAGGCTTGAATTGTTGCCGACAGCCCTGCCAGTTTTACTATAAAGGGTTTACTGTGAATATTTACATGTATATCAAGTCCAAGGCTATTAAAGATTACATCAGTTAAATGTTTCATCAAGTAATGCCTGCAGGACCACAGATTTATTCATGTGATCCAACTTGGGTCAAGACATACTGTAAACTCAGACAGTTCACATTGTCTTTGCCTTTGCTATCTGGCAAGTTAGTTTAATCATAAATCATGCTCCCTAATCTGGCAGTCTACAGAGCATAACATACAAATTACACATACTCATTTAAGAGTGTTCTATCATTTGAAGAAAATAGCAATAAATATGTTACAATCAGTAATAATGTGTTTAATAGGTTCATTGTTTCCTAACAATTTCTTAAAAGTTTCCTGTGAAAAACAGGTAGTTTGGTGCAAAGAACAGGAAAAACTGAGTCTAAATCCTCAAGCTGTTTAAGTTCATTTAGTTGTATTTGTGGAAGGATCTAATCTGAAAACTCCTTGAAGATGTTTGAGATGTTTGTGATTATGCGTAAAAATATTTGATTATGTTTCAAATAGATATATTCCCATTTGCACACAAGCTCTTTCAGCTACAGTATGTATGTACACTCATTTTTACTCATATAGGGATAACCACGGGTTACTTGCTTGTCTCGTCAATATCAGAGGGGGAACAACAACAACAACAACAATAAATAAATAAATAAAGCACTTAAATGAAAGTCCTAACTTATTTTGCTTGCCCACAAACACTACATCCTCCTGCTGTTAATAGCCTTGCACTCCAGAAGCCATTATCCTTGTTTGAGGAGGTCATTTTCTGTCTGGGTGAGCTCAAAACCAAGCTGTGATTTTCATTGCTGCCTGTTTCTCTGTGATGAGGAAACACAGGGCAGGCAGGCCTCCACTGCTGGGATTATGTAACGATTCTCTGAACTGTTATGTAAGGCAGGAAACTGGAAATAGGTCAGGCTGTGATGACCTACATGTACAGTGAGCACGTACGGGGCTGAGCAGTGGGGAGCTGGAGATCAAAAGACACAAGGCCACAAAAAATAAAAATGGCACTTTAAATTAACTTAATTCATAGACGGTAGTATTTCACAATATCCAATAGTTTTTAGCATTAACCTATATAAGACTGATGTTTTGGGTGTGTTAAGATATACACATATTTAATTTAGTAAAGACTAAGTAACTATACATAAATTGTTGTCTCCTAGAAATGTCTACTAATTAGACGTATGTTGGCAACAATTGCTATAGTTACTATTAAGTTACTAAACCACATTAACGTGTAAATCTCATTTCATTCTTGCTAATTGTTGACATTTCAGCATTATATTTACATGCAATTTAATTTAGTATAAAGCCAGAAACTGCATTTGTTAATGTGGTTTAGTAACTATAGCAATTGTTGCAATTAGTGGACATTTCTGAGAGACCACGGTTTAAACTAGGGCAGCTGGTGTCGGTCAGTGAGCATCTTCCAATTTGAGGACAAAGAAACTACAGGAGTTTTCATCTTGAGCTGTAGCATGTTTGGAAACAAACTCATGCAGATTAATTAATACGGATCATGTGTTCTTTTTGTGGGTCCTTGCGTATTGAATTCTTATCATTATTGTAGCTCAATGAGATAATCAACTGAGAGAAGTTTCCACTTCCTCCTCATGTGGTCTGAACAACGCAAACCCGCCGACCCTACCAGCCCTGGCATCTCTCGCACTCCTCTCCTCTCCTCATCAAGTTTATTTTGGTCTACCACATCTGTACATCCAGAGACTTCTAAATCTAATATTTTTTTAATTGTGTGCCATAGGTTAAGGTTAATCCTGTGTGAAGTTCACTACATTATTTTATTTGTTTTAGCAAGAAAAGGCATTACAACGCACTAAAAACTGCCTGTTCAAATGTTTTTTCAAGGGAGGACCATTACAATAGATTCCCCCAGTGTTTATTGTGACTAAATCCTTGAATGCCTAAAAACCTCTGATCCATTTTCCATCAGGATTGTGGTGTTTAGAGGACGTGCTTTGACCTTAATATTTGTGCAAAGTGGACAGCTATAAGCAAAGCCATGTCTGATGAATACAGGAGTTTTAAGGATTTGTATAAGATGGATTGCCCTAAAAACTTAAAAAGTTTTTGAATAATGCCTTTACAAAACTTCACAATCGTAACTGCAGTACAATGAGAGCATGCTATGTTGTGGTATGTTTGTGTAGAGACCTGCAGTTCATTTCTGCCTGTAGCCGTTTTGATTTGTGGAAGTTAATGAACAAAGGACTCAACAGTAACATTCAAAATCATCATGCACACTCTCATACACAGTTTGTGGAAACCTTTTAGCCTTGATCGTTCAACCCTCCCTCCTCCTCAGTCGGGTGATTTGTGGGGACTGTGTTGAGAGTTTCGTCCAAGTAATTATAAAAAATTTCAGTTGTTCATTAAGACCAATTTCTTTGATTGATATTTGAACTTGTCATACGGAACATGGCATGGCAGGTATTACTAACATTAACCATGGCTCTGTTGTCTTCAGGTGTCTCATTAATTAATCACTATGAGCCACTGTGCACATAAAATAATCATTAAAGAGACAAATGAATCTAGTTTCATCCTTAACATTAACATAGATCTAGCAGATTATTTACAACAAATATTAATTACAGTTGTTATGTTTTTGTTGCACAAAAATGAGCTCAGTGTTTGCCTGCAGGTTTGTTTGTCATATTAAATGTTGAAGGCAGGTGGAAAGCAATAGTTCTTCCACACCAGTTTAAATATGTGGTAAAGATGGCAGATTACACCATCTTTTATAACAAAATGAAAGTGGAAACAAGCACTTTTTCATTTGCGCTATGACAAAGATTATGCTGTTTCCCCATTTTAACAAGACTAGGGGCAGTTTTCTCCCATCCAGACCGTTCCTATTAAATGTAACGCATAAGAGACACACGTTAATGTCTGATTCAGTTTTATTTTCTTTTTGCTGGGCAAAACTAGTATTTTGCTTTCCACACACACTCTTTTCACACACTCGCACTACATTGATCATCTTTTCCTTTTCTGACTTCATTGGGCATATTTGTCCTGCTGGTCACGGGTGCGATGGCACCCTGCCAGCCCAAGCAGGATACCACTCTGGATGAATCACTTCCAGGTCACATGTTCTGACAGGTGCTGGATGGTGTGTGTGTGTGTGTGTGTGTGTGTGTGTGTGTGTGTTTGTGTGTGTGTTTGTGTGTGTGTGTGCGTGCGCGCTTGTACATTAGCTACAATAAAAAAGAGATGGAGCCTTGTTTTGGAAGCTTTATTGTGGTATTGTTTGAGTGTCATTGCCACAGGATGCTTCCGTGTTTGTCTTCTTCAATTCTGTAGAAAAATTAGTTTAGAAAATGTCACATCACATTTTTCTATGTGCATCATGTGTGGCTACAATATGATGTCTCTTCATAGGACATTTCCTGATTAGATTACTGTATAAACATGAATTGATGTGCTATTTGCTTGATGAACTAGCTGCCATAATAACATGGGTTGGCAAGTCCACTGCCCGTTTACAGCTTTCTGACTGTTGTTCTCCCTCACAGGGATAATGTCTTATACAGCTCTTTTTCTTCTGTTTATGCTCAGGGGGAATGTCATTATGAACAGGAGCTCCTTCCTTACCTCCACAAAGTCAATGCTGTTAGCCACGTGAAGAATGTACAGAAAAACAAAATGGGCAAAAAGACCTGCACTAAAAGTATCAACAAGAAACCCAAACGGTCTCGTTTGTCTTTGCCTGATCTAGAAAGCATTGATGAGGAAGCAGAGAGGGATAAAAGAAAAACAATAGGTTTAGTTTCTTCGTCAGCTGTGACGAAACAAAGCCTTCCTGTTGAACATGATTCTGATGGACGTTATGATGACTTCACAGATCAGCCAGGACCTGAGGCCGTTTGTCCTCATGCCTCTAAAAATGACTGTCCAGAAGCTGACATGGACGATGACTGTGTCATTTTTAATGAGGATGTCACAGACCAAACAGTAAGAAGTTTTGTAAATTTAGAAAAGGGTTCACAGTTAATTACAAAAATGAATGATGATGAAGATGTTGAACTTCAAGCCATGTTTTACCTCCCTAAATGGGATTCAGCACCTGCTCCCTCTTCTGCTAAACTTCTCCCACTGAGGGATGAGAGTCTGAAGACCATCCTGGCCAACGTGGCTGAGCTCTTGTCTCGGTCTCCACCACCACTGACCCAAGATTTAGATGTCGACATAGCTACTGCATTGTTTCCTCCCTCCCCTCAGCAGCTTCATCAGCCGTTCCCAGTCAGCTTCACCTTGGATGTAGATGACGATGATAATGAAGTGATGATGAGTGACGCTGGCAGTGCCTCCCCCAGGGCACACTCGTGTGAGCCTCCAGTGGATAAAGAGTGGTGTCGTCGAGAGCCAAAGCCTGTCAGTATAGCCAGTGACAGTCCAACCTGGGATGAGGTTTTCGGGAATGAAGAAGAAAATGGTAATTGTGACATCATGGAAACTGCCAAGGAGACAGAGGATGAAATGCACAGTTACTTCAAGGAGGAACATGCTAGTGAGAAAGCTGAAGAATACAAAGAAATGAAAATGAAAGATGACAGCATGAGCAAGGAAAAAGACAGCTGGGAGGATGTGAAGAAAGAGAAAATGCCAGCCTTGATACATGGGAGTATAAACGATGACAGGACCTGTCAGGGCAGTTCGCGAATGGATGAGAGCATGGATCTGTTTGGGGATGATGAAGCTTTTCTGCAGATGACCATCCCAGACATCTCCACTCCTGGCAGGACATCTGCTTGTGCTAGAGACACTTCTAATAACACAAAAAAGATATCTAACACGCAAACGCATAACTCACCAAACTCATGTGGCAGTAAGCACTCAGACAGCGCACATCGAATAATTACAGTGCAAAGAGAAGATTTAGCACACATGCATCATTTAACCCATACTACACATCCAAAGGTTATAACACAGGATGCAAATGCCCACAGCACGTCAAAACATGATACACACACAGCAGCACAAAGTAAATCTCTAACAGAAGATTTAGTGACAGACAACTTCATTACATCTCAATGTAAAGCTCAACAAAATGACACCTCCAACGACTACTTTTCTGTTAACTTTGACCTTGGCTATTCCCTGGAGGACTCTGAGGATGAAGCAGAAGTAGAAGCTGATTCTGCTCCATATATGTTGACCTCTCCACAGTCTAAGAAGCAGGCTGATTCCTCAGTGTCCCTTCCAGCCATCTCTAACTCTTCCACTCCTTACAACAGCATCCATATACAGAGAATGTCTTTACAGCACAGTAAATCCAAACAGTCGACGCCACAAATGCTGACAGAGCATAGGGAGAGAGAGATGTCCTCTTTTCTGACTTCACCTTTGATGTCAAAAGGTGGTGGACTACCATCTCCAATCCCATCACCCGGAGCTAGGCGGATGCTGTTGCCTGGTCCAGCCTGTCCTCGAACGCCATCTTTACTCTCCACCTTGAAAAGGAGACAAATGGAAAGTCGCACCATCAACGCTGAGAGAAGGTCAGGTGCAGAAAACAAGTCACGTCAGGAATCAATTTGCGTGTCTGACTCACCTCCTCATACAGGTTTGTTTGTTTTGTATTAGCTCACTGTTTGGTCCTAATTTAGTTTGACTACTGAGATTTCCTGCATTTTTCGTGTCTCATCTTTTTAGAGGGTTGTAACAGTGACAGTGAAGATGAAGTTGTGGTTCTTAAAAGAAGACATCAGAACAAGGTCAACCCTTTGTCGTCCCCAGAAGTGGTGAGCAAAAGGCCCGTTGACACTAGCCATTAGACTGCAAATAATTATTATTTTTATCATTTTATTTATCTAACAATTATTTTCTCAATAAATAGATCCGTCAAAATAAATTACAGTTTGTCCTATAAGACAAAGAAAATCCAGAAAATGCACAAAATGCATTTGTAAAATGTAAATGTTTTGTCCCTGCTAGTCCAAGATCTCTAGTGATGTGGATTCTCCAGTGGTAGTGAAAAGGAAACGTGCAGCTGCACTTAATACTGTAAGATTTTCTTTATTAATATGCTGATTTGATTTAAATAATTTCATCCACTTAATTACTCACAAAAATCTAACAAAGCAAATATAATATGCAGCATCATATATCATTATGAGTGTATTTTGACTAATTTTGACTAATTCTCTTTCTCTATTGTTTTAAAGTCAGATGAAACGGAGGTTGAAGCTCTTTCTGATGATGATGATTTCCAGAAATCTGATTTCATATGCAGAACGAAAGCACAGGGAGCTGAGAGGCAACGAGTCCAACAGGGCAAAGCCAAGGTCTGTGCAGCAACAGATGGACAGGATGCTGTGATCTGAATCTGAATGATACTATTTATTCATCATATTTTCATAGGACACAGACACAGCTCTGGTTATCTATTTCTGCCTCTAATAAAAGATAACTTTATATGTTAATAGCATATATTTGCAATTTAATTTTAGCCCAAAAATGACATCTTCCTCCCTACATAGAAATGTCAATGCTATAAATATCTGTTAGTTCACCTTCAGCATTCATCAATCTTGACATTTTCCCATTGTCTCTTTGTCAGCGCACAAAATGTCAAACAGGGCGTCAGTTCCTGGATGAAGAAGCAGAGATGTCGGAGGATGAGGAGGGAGCAGACATGTCATCTGATGAAGAGGATGGAGAAGAGCAAAACCAGTCTCTTGAAGGATTTGTTGTTGACCACACGCACTTATCCCAGGGACTGAATGGTACCGCACCAAGAAATGTGATTGTATTGTATTATTAGCGTGTTTTAAGCAGAGTGTTTCAGTGTTGAAGGAGTCATGCTGTGTGACATTTACACTTGGGCTTCATGTCTGTTCTCCTTCACATCAGACTCAGAGATGCATGGGATTTACCTGAAGTCAGTGAGAAGCCCTGCAGTACAGGGCAAGTTCAAAATGTCCTACAGAAACCATAACAACATGAACATCTTTTCACAGGTATCCTGTAAATTTTATTCTCCGCTTTTTTGTTCTCAGGACCTGCAGGTAAAACTCTCCAAACTAATGCATGTCCCTAACCTTTCTTCCCAGGTTCCTGAGATGGACGAAACGTATGCAGAGGACAGTTTTGTGGTTGGCAGTGAAGAGGAGGAGGTGGAGAGCAGTGAGGAAGAAGCTGAAGACATTGAGCTTGTGCCCGAGGACTCTTATGTGGATGGCAGGAGGCAGTATGCCACTAGACGGCGTGTGCTCCTACATAAAGCAAGAACAGGAGCTAAAACCAGGCCTGAAGCTCCGCCAGAGCAGAGAGCTGGGGTGAAAACCAAGCGCAGCCGAGTCATACGCATTAATGATTCTAGTGAGGAAGAGACAGAGCAAGTTGATAAAGAAAGAAGACACCTTACAGGAGGAGGCGTTGCTGTCCCCTTGCACCCAAAGGTGGTGCAGCCAGAGCCCAGCAGTTTTCAGCAGCAGCAGCAGAAAGCCTCCTACTCATCGTCCTGTACCATAGCATCCAAGGTCTCGTTGTTGAGTAAAGCACAAAAGAGCTCAGTGACTGAAAAACAGCTAAATGAGAGGTAAAGGAATTCTATATCTCTAAATTGTTGCAAATTGTTAATAGTTGCACACATTTAAAAATACTTATTTCTCTTCTGCAGGTGTCGCCAGAGGTTAGAGAACCAACATCTCCTCTCTGACGAGCTAGACTTTGTGGAGCCAGAGTTACTGTTATCCTCCAAGAAACAAACCCAGGTAAAACCAAACTGTGTAGGACTATACAGCATGTGTGAAAGTAAGAAGCAGGTCATAGGCACAAACTGTACTGATTTGTTTAACCAGATAGAATGCATTTACTCTAAAACTAATTTTGTGATCACGTTAGAATTTGTTTTTCTGTTGTCCAGGCACCCCCTGCTACCATCTCAGTGCCTCAGCCCCAGACGTCTATCAGACAAGATGTGTCAGTCACTGAGTCCCCCGCTCCACCGGGGTCCGTTTGCATTCTAGTGGACACTCGCTGCATCAGTAGCGGAGTGGAGCTGATGACCTGCCTGCGACAGCGACACAGAGCTACTGTCCATGTCTGCTCACTGGACGGCAGCTACTTCATCGTCAGCAACCGCATGGCGGTGGAGAGGCACAGCCAATCAGATTTGGCTGCAATACAGAACCGGAAGCGACTGGCTGAAAGGGTGAACAGCTTACAGGGATTGTTTGAGCGCATTTGTTTGATTGTGGAGAAGGACCGAACCAAGCCAGGTCAGTTGGTGCCCTGATTTAATAATTTAATACCAAGCCACATTATTTAAACCATGGGACTTGCTCTAGCTAGTAGGTAGAACTACAGTACACATTCCTCAGTAGTTTAAATTACACATTTCCAAATCAGTACTGAGAAAGTGAAAGTTAGTATCTACAGGTTTCAAAGTATAATAAGGTGACGCATTAAGCAGGTTGTGACCTTTTGAGCAAGCTTATTATTTGTCTCATGTCTTCAGCAAAAAAAAAAACAGTGGAGATTTTTGTTATTAATCATAAATGTCACTGTCTTAGGTGAGACATCACGCCCATTTCAGCGGACACGTTACTATGACAGCACGTTAGCGGGCCTGGTGCGCACTGGGGTACGCTTGCTGTGGAGCCATAGCACTGAAGAGAGTGCCGGCTTACTGGCAGACCTGGCACGGCTAGAGCACCGTAAAGGTCAGGGCATCGCTGTACCACTTGAGGTTAAAGGGCAGCACATGCAGCAGGCTCTGCAGATGTACTTGAGTCTGCCTTCTGTCAACTACGTCCATGCTCTCAACATGAGCCAGAATTTCAGGTCAATCGCCCATCTCATAAACAGGTATGTATGCAGGATGTTGTAGAAAACAAGAGACAAAAACGTGATACTTTCCTTGTCCTGACGTACAGAACAGCGTTTCTTCTTACCTACTATTTTCTTCCTGCAGCTCCATTGAAGACATTGAGAAAGGAGGCTGCATGAGTCGATCCAGAGCTGAGGCGATCTACCGCTTCCTACGCTATTCTTGTGACTCCTTCCTCATGAACACATCAAAAACAGGAAAAATCTGTCAGTAGCCTGGGAAAGTAACACTACAAAAAGAAAAAGGTAAAGCTACTGGGTCTTTTTGGTCTCACAAGGCACCAGAAGATGCCATTTACTGTGTAAACTATATACTGTGCTATGTACAGTATCTGCTCTGTATGATGCTTTATCTAAATGAGAGAAAACCCTCAGGATATTGTTTCAGTATTCTTGCAACAGGTTGAAGTAAAACCACCACTCAACATAATTTGTATGTTATGGAATACTAAAGGTTTATTGACCAAACATACTATTTGTTTTATGCATTTCTTTTCTATCATTTGAATAGGAAGTATTTCCATTAATACTCATGATCTGCCACTGTTGGCATCAACACTGTGACCATAAGAAATCAATATTTGATTACCACTTGAATAACTTATTATTAGAATAATGCATATTTATTTACAGCTGGACTCTGAAATGATAAACTATGTCAAATGTCTATAATAAACAGTTTTTGTACATGGCTATCAACAAGTTTGTGTTCCAAGGCAAGAGGTCAGTAACATCCAAGTAACCACTGGAGGTCAGCCTGTCGTCTCTTTAAATGGAAAATGCAGCTTGATTTTAAGTTTCTGGATTCACAATGTTTGCTTAGGTGCTGTGGGTGAGGTTGACAAACTGTCAAAACTGAGACTAATACAGAGGTAATGTATGTTTGCGCACAGACCCATACCTTTCAGAAAATTAAGATTTTTTTTTTTTATTTCACCATTTTCTCAAGAAATACATAGTGTGCATGCTGCTTTGGTTCAACATTTGCTGTTCAAAGCACCCCTTTTACAAAGATATCAGCAATCATGCGTCATACATTGGTATAGTCAAACTAAAACCTAGACAGATGCAGATCTGTAGTTTTACTGTATTTCTCTAAAGAACAGAAAAATACATGATTGTAAATATAGTAAATCTAAAAAGATTTCACACCTTAGTACATGAGAACAGAGAAAATATATATACATATCATTGTTTCTTTAGACAGCAACACTGCTGTCTCTGACATTGACAAGAACAGTAACAGCATCAGCAGTTTATAACTGCAGATGGAGGCATGAAGATGTGTACTTTTGCTGTAGGCAGAGCGCACACAGCGTGTGTTTGCGATTGATGTGTCATAGTTTACAGTTCATACCTGTGTAAGTGTTTTCAGCTGCAAAATGTTGTTAAGACAAAACTACTTGCAGAATTGAACTTTATATGTAGATCTTAGTGAAACCTGTTTTTCCCCCCTGCAGAACAGTAAACGGTAGGCCAGTGAGTAATTCAGCAGAAATATCAGGTTATTTTTTCTAATTTAAGTTGTACAATTGTACTTACACTACCTGTAAAAATATAATGGCTCATAGATATGCATGTTTGTGTGCTCAAAACTGGTCTGACAGCACCTCCTTGTGGACAAAAATGGAGTCTGCTAAACATGGTGCAAGAGGTTGAAAAATACAGCTTTGAAACTGATAATTTTTTCTAAACAGAAAAAAAAATCTGTTGCAAATAGTTAAACACAATGTGTTTTAGTCATGTACAAGTTTAAAAATACCATAAGGTGCTTTCTTTGGACATTATTTGATGTCCAGAACCAAAAAACAACAAGATAAACCAAAAACATCAGATTATTAAATCTGAGTCTAATATTTATACTATGCCCTCCAGGTTGTAATTAAAGTGGATAAAACAAAACAAAAACAGAAGTAGTTAAAAGTTTGATTTAAGTTTACCTCACAGTAGCAGTGATATGGATAAACCTATGACGTTTCATAGGATAGAACCTACATACACTGTAACATCAGAAAATGAAAACAACCATATTAACATAAATGTACACTCTCACTAGTTTATTAGGTACACCATGCTAAAACTAATACAACAGTTTTGCAATAAATCCTTCCTCAAGAAGGCTGTAATGTCCAAACAGTTAAAATGGGTGTTGATTCAACTGTATTATCATTTTGGAGACACCTGTGTGGTGCTGACTGAAGTTTCCAAAAGGAAGATTACAAGCATATACTTTTTACACAACTTTGATTACTCTGTAATCAGTAACTGTGAATGAACACTCCACAGGCTTAGGCATGACTAGTAGTGGAGGCCAGTTGGTAACACGAATTCCAAATATTCTCCATTATAAAGTTGAACACAACATTAAACACTCAATTTTAGGGACATCCGTAACAGTCACTGTACATTACAGCAACTTAACCTGTAACCATTAAGTTTCCTAACTTACCCTAAAACTCAATGTACAGAAAACTAAGGATGTTTTAAAAACAGGGCATATTTACAAATGTAACATCTTAAAATATATATATATATATATATTATTTAAATACTACTTGTGGTCACTTGGCTGAAGCTCTGTGTACAGATGCTTACTGAGGACACCCATCAACAGATCACGGGGCCGCAAGAAGCTGCAAATTCCATCTACAGGAGACAGATTTGCTGATCACTGTGGTAATGCTCATTGTTGCACTATAGCTCACATGCTGGTTGGCTGTGTCTGCAGAGACTGCAGCTGGATGGACTGTGGCTCAGAGCCCTGAATGCTGCACTCTTCTCCCTCACGCATGTACATTAAAAATAGGGTCACGGTGGCAAATGTGGTTGCATTCACTGGAAATGCACGGAGCAAGGTGGATGTGAGTCCACGAGTGAACACCCTCCACCCCTCCTTCTGTAAGCTCTTTCTGACACAGTCCATGATGCCGTTATACTGGTTGACACCGCCGAGTCCGTCCGCCTGCAGACGCGATTTGATCACATCCACAGGATAGGTGGAGAGCCAGGAAGCAATGCCTGACATCCCACCAGCAAACAACAGCTTTGGGATCATGTACGGGTCTTCAGGCTCACACCCAAGTGAACGCGTCAACGTGTCGTAGGCAAGGAAGTAAACACCAAAACCAGGCGTCTCCCTCAGCAGTGTGGTCACCATGCCACGGTTGATGCCTCGGATGCCTTCTTTCTTGTAGATTCTCACCAGACAGTCCAGGGAGTTCTTATACATCTTTCTCTTAGACTTCTTCTCTCCAGTACCTTGCATCTGCATGCGTGTCTTGGCCAGCTCCATTGGGCAACAGATGACACACTGGATGGCTCCAGCAGACGCTCCAGCCAGGAACTGGTTGAGAGGTGTGTCGCGGCCAAGCATGCGCATGGTGTTGCCCTGTACACCAAAAACTATGGCATTGATGAAGGTCAGCCCCATCATTGGGGAGCCGATGCCTTTGTACAGACCTAGACCCTACAGACAAAGACAAATGACCGAGATCACTGTAGGAACAAATTAGTAACTAATAAAGTTAAATAAATTTTTTGTGTATAATAAGTAAGCTTTTATATGAACTGAAGTCCCTGTAGTTAGAGGTGGTTACTGGCTAGTCCAGACGTACGGAAAAGCACCAGAATGTTACTGGTATACAAGTATACCAACAACTACAACTGAACATACCATCCAATTAATAATTTTAACATGTGCATCCACATTTGTTGCCATTTTATTGTGGCAGGAATACAGCCCAATTCCTCGAAATGCAACAGCCAAAAGAAATTCAAGCACATGCCACTTACTGTAGCTCAAATGGCACGATGTCACAAAGCTTTATTTAGACCATGCAGAAATAAGGTTCTCACTGTCCCTGGCTAACCCACACAACCTCCCCCTTCTACCTCAACACCCATGTTAGGAATATGCAAGCTGACAGCACTGTAACTGGACACTCTGATTAGTGTACAGACCATTCTGCATTGGCACAGTAAGCACATATGATGGCAGCGACACAGTTTCAAACATGTGATGTAAAGCAGTAAAACATTCAGAGGGATTCACAAAAAGCACAAACTTACAGACTCCTGGCGTATGATTGACTGGAAGCAGTGATATGTCCCACGGTACAAAGGTTTGTCCACATTTTGAACTTGAAGCCGCACCTGTGGATGACAGCCCTCACGTTTGAGTCACACAAAAGAGTAATAACTATAAACTGCATATTGTAATACATGTTTAAAGGGAAATTGTTTCTTTCAGCAGACAAAAAAAAAGCAACATGTGGGAGACAAAAGAAAACAAACAACAACAAAAAAAATAAACTATTAACCGAGAATAAAAAATAAATAAAAGGTAAAAATGTCTTCTGTGTTCTATATTTCTTTAGCTCAAGACAAGACATTGGGTGAGATGAAGAAAGACCTTGACCATACTTACAAGGCCACATTTCCGTGGAGAGGTTGTTATTTCTCTCTCTCATCTACAACACAGTGACACTGCTGCTGTTAAAGACAGCCTCCCCGAGCCCCCCAGCAGACACCGGCTCAGGGAGAAATGACATTGAAAGCATGGTACACAACCAAACCATTTACCATCTCTGTATGCCTCTAAAGTGGATGCTGCAAATGTACACACAATTGTATGCCATATATAAAATCTCCTTACCCTTTTAATAACAAAAGTGAATGATTTATGAGAACAAACTGAACGCAGTATTAGTTAATGGACTCAAGTAGAATCCTTGAATATCCCAGTTAATTGACAGAAAGTAAAGTATAGTCCGTGTAATGGCTGTACTGGTATTAGGGTTTACCACCGTTAGTTAACTTTCTTGACAACTTTACTCAAATGTAAAAAGGAAGCGAGGGCACGCAACTTAAATGAGAAAAAAGTAAACATATAAAGTGACTATGAACTGAGATAATTCTGCTAACTTGTTCTGTGGTGCACAATAATATACAGAAGCAAAAGCTGTTTTAATCCAATTATGAATATAAAGTGCGCGTTACAAACATTAATATTTAAAAGGTTTCAAAACATAAATGACTGGTAAAAAGTAAAGAAATAGACAACATAAAATTCAATCTAAAATTATACTTGGAACAATTCAACAAATACATATTGGTATATTATTACTACACTAATCTGAGGTCCTTTTCCTATTAATTATCTGATTGTGTAACTTAATTCATGTCATTTGGATTCAGACTAGGGCTGCCAACTGAGTGTCTTACAACATTTTAACAGCTGGAATTGTGTCATTGCCTAACATGGGTAAAAAGTGGAGAGGATGAAACAGACACCCACCTTAACAGTGTCAAACGGATGCCCAACCAAAACACCAGCAGCACCTGAAAAATAAGACATGACGCATAATCTTATTTAAAAGCATTACGGGGACGCAGACTTTCAAAGCAAGTTTTCAGGAAAGAAATTGGCTTATGATCAAGTGGCTCATCTAACAGCAGCAAACAGCCCGCCCATCGCGAGACTGACTGAAGTTATCAGTGGGTCAGTGCACTGTTGAGTGACGAAAGCTTGACAGAGCCCTGTCCTTGACTTATATCCATGAGTTGAAATCCCATGAAACAGGATCTTCTCACAGTGCCATATTAGGACCTAGAGTATTTGCCCCGAACGTGCTCTATTGTACACAGAGAGTATATTAGTGTTAATAAGACAGATTCTGGTGGATGTTTATGTTTGTGGGAGACTGATAAACCATTTCATTTTAGTTTTGTATTATTTCTTATCCTCCACCTACATTTGTTTGCAATTGCATACATGAGCTGACAACATATGCGCACACACGACTCTGCAGGCTTTAACTGATTAACTAGAAACCTGGTATTTCAGTAGAGGCGGGATACTTGCAGGATTATGTTTTATTCCCTCATTTCAAAGGTAGCACACTACATTACATTACATGGGAATCAGTTTCAGTAGTTTTAGGGAAACATACTTGATACAATGCTGGGCACATATCAGGCTATACTGCTGTGTGCATGTTATCTAATAGTGTATTACTGCACAGTATCAGTCTGATGCATTGAATCCCAAAACTGAGAGTCTTCAGCATGTTAAATGAAGATCTCTCTTCTCTCAGACCGACTCTTTGTCTGGGCTCTTTTAAACTTGTGTCACGTCAGAGCCTGTGCTCTAAAGTGAGACTATCTGAGGTCCTTGAAGTGCTTGAGTTTGGGAAGACCTGGCCTTGGGCAAAGACAAAACAGCTGACAAGGTTCACAGGTTTATACTGGTGACACAAGTGGGAATAAGAAGAATAATTAGGAATCTTTCAAAGCAGAGGGTTATTATAATCTGAGGAGCATCGATATATGATATAATGGTATTGTTTTGTCTCTGTAAGAACATTTTCTATCACTCTGGGGGCAGGAGGGTGCGGGACTATATCTCAGATGAAACTAATTTTGCCTTTCATGAATGACAATAGACCTCACCCACCACTCCCTAGATGCCAGATCACTTTACAAACTTCACCTTACATCTGGGATTTACATATTATTTCAAAATACGGCTAGGACTGTGTGTTTTTTGTGGTCTCCCCTGCTCATCTTGTTTGTTTATGTCGTTTCTCAGACGTGTCGTGTGCAGCTGCAGAGACCTGGAAAGAGTTTCGACAGAGGGCTCAAAAATTATATTACAGCAGTTCATGGGACTGATGCAGCCCCCCAATAGTTCAGAAAGGTGACTGAGGAAATCTGGATTTAATATGCAGCAATAAACAACTATTTTTCAACCGAATGTGCTGTAAAACAACTTGTCAACAACCTGCAATAGTTGGTGCTAAGTCAAAAAAGATAACAGCTGCCCTACCTGTCGCTGATTTACCCACAGAAATAATGTTGTAAACACAACAGAACCACTGGTTCTCAGTGTTGGGGACTATTTAAAGCCTTTATGGTCGGACTTTTGTTAAAGATACATATTTAAGGAGTCCCACATATCATCAGTCTCTTTCTAAACCTGCTTCCAGTCCAGTGCCTGACGATGAAAAGACAGAAAGGTTGCTAAAGCTAATGCTAATAGTTAGCTAGCACTTGTTAACCCGGCTAGCGCGGCTAGCTAACACCGCTGCAGGTTCACTTACCTCCTGCACAGCCCGCAGCAAAGTCCAGCGCCATCCCCTCTCAGAAGCAGCTTTGAAGGTTGAAATTTGTCAAGCTAACTCAAAGACTGACAAACCCAACGTTAAAGCAACAAGTTTAGCCCGTGCAGCCGTGCAGCCGTGTTCTCGGTTTCGGATGCTGATCTCCGGCTAAAGACGATCACACGAACCGTGAGCGGCGGGTTCTGCTGATGTGTCCTCGGCCTCGCTACTAGACGAAGCTCTCGCTGCCAAATCCTTTCTATTTCTGTACAGCAGGAGGAGGCGAGGGCTCGCAGTAGACATGAAACGTGTTTGCCCCTTTTAAAGAAGCCCAATCGGATTACTTGGATGTGGACAACTCCCCTTGCGGCCCCTCTACGCCCCCACGCCGATTGGCTGCGGCCAGAGGAGAGTTTGCAACTGTTGCCGCAGAACCACCCCATCCTCAAAATCAACACCGTTATCATCACCGCTCGTCATCAGTATGCTGGAGTGTCCAACTGGGATACTTCAGCCAGATGACAAGTCTGCACTATTTAGTGCCAAGTTCAGGACACAAGGCTGCGAAGCAGTGCAACTCCTGAAGACATCTGGGATCAAATGAACAGACACACTCAGTCTGATTCATCACATGTTTTTTTTATATGTATCTGCACAACTCAAGCAAATGTCACACAAACTATGACAGACTGAGATCTGGTCTTGTAGATGCAGTTGTCCTTGACCTTAACTGCTCTAGTTTACACTGGGGTTGTTTGTTGTGAAGTTTTATCTGTTTAGAAATCTGTTGAGTAATAAACACACAAATCTAAGTAAATGACAAGGCTCTGATGGCTTTTGCACTGAACACCCTAAAACAGGCTCATTTATTTTGGCATTGTTGCTACTTGGAAATGATTTTAACCATGTTCTACACCTTCTTCATGATCATATTCTTTAAATCTAATACTAGTACTATATTTGACTTAAGGTAAAGTATTATATAACAACATAATAAATTGTAATTACTGTAAGTACTTAGAATTCTTGATAAATCCTACAAGGAAATGTGGACAGGATGCTATTCTATTTGCTTGAAAGGAAAAAACCCATTTCTGATTACAAATACATTGTTTATGTCCTGATTTTGTCCTGTTTAGTAAGACATTGATGCTTATGTACACCATACAGAAGGAAAATTGTGTTAATGCTCAAAAGGCTAATTGTCCAAGTAAAAAAAAACAAGACCTACAGTGTAGATACATTATGTAGATGTGTTGTTGATAATCAAGCAGCAATATGCTTAAATCGTCATTCTCTCCTGAACTGAATTCCAGATCAAGGAGCTCATGTGGCATTACAGCAGCACAGTAAACACAAACACTTCATGAAGATAAACATGTACATTTGTTGCAGTGTGATGCTAAGAAGTAACATGACAGTTAACATGAAGGTGTGGCCCATGCTTGGTCTGACACAGAGAAGCACATCGTGGCTATAATTTAAATTACAATTTTTCTGCATTTCTGATGCAAACTGCATGAGAAAAAGCCAGTTATCTGGTTAGAAATTACACTGATTTTAAAAGGAAAAAAGCGGAGTTAATTATTTATTCTTGTACTGGAACTGACAGCATAATGGCTCAATTATCTTAGATGCTCAAACAGGCTACAACTTGAAATTTAAAGGCCTCGGTGTCATGAACTGTTTGACAGTCTCATCTGTGACTTGTTTGCGTCTCTCTTGATGCTCAGCAATCATCGGCTGCAGAGTCTCAATCAAAATCTTCTTCAGTTCTCCGGTTAACAGAGCTCCACTTGCGTAGTCCTGCAAAGAGCAGTAAGGAAGTTCAAGATAAAAAGTTCAAAGAAAGATACAGAGAACATGTCGCACAGAGAATAGGAAAAAAACAAAACTAAACAACATAATGACTCGAATATCTTATTATCTTTCTGGAAAAAGAAAAATCGAATAATAAAATCTCTACACTTGATTCTCTCACTCTACCTGTCTGATCTTTTCCAGTTGTTCATCATCTTCCATGAAGAAGGTCAAATACATGAAGGAAACGTCTACTTCTGGGTTACCACCGTGCTTCCTGTGCTCCTCCACTGTGTCTTTTCCTCCCGAAAATGCATGCTTGTTGACCTGTGAGTAGTAATTACTTAGCTCAGATCTGCCATTTAGAAACAGTTATCAGTCTAAATCTGACTGGTAACATTTCACTAGTAGTAACTAGTAATAGCGGTACCTTGTTTTTGATCTGCTTGGGCGTGTCAGTGAGGAAGATGGAGG
The DNA here is from genome assembly GCF_900324465.2 of Anabas testudineus. Taxonomy (NCBI): domain Eukaryota; kingdom Metazoa; phylum Chordata; class Actinopteri; order Anabantiformes; family Anabantidae; genus Anabas; species Anabas testudineus. The sequence continues at coordinate 9,656,983 of NC_046630.1, forward strand.
AGTTGGAGTCACTGGCACTCATCTTGGTTTGCGCCCCCTGTAGGGCAGGAAAGAAGGTGGAGTGCAGCAGGGCTGGTTTGGGATAGCCGATCCTTGGAGCTACATCACGGGTCATCCTGAAGTATGGATCCTGAAAGAGCGAGAGGGTAAATACAAAAACATGAAAGGCAGGCTCCCTCTAGTGGTACGCAGAAGAACCTCTACTACAGGCTGCCATGGTAAGGGGAGGGGGGGGTGAAAAGACAAAAAACAAATAGTCTTATTTGGAGCTACACATATAGTCATTTTTTTTACTTGATATTTAAGTACAGTAAAGTTTTTATTTAATTTTTAAATATGGATGCACCGTGCAGTGTTAAGGGTCTAACTGAGTATTTAAGAGGTTTGAAGTGGATGACAATAATAATTATTCTTGAACTGTCCATAGCTGTAGCTGAATAGTTAGGTAGGTCTACTATGGTGCTAGGAACTTGAAGAGCCAAACATTTTCTGAGGTGGTGCATGGTGTAAAAAGTTTGAAAGGCACTGCTGTATAGCATTGCTATCTATTACTGTGAACCTGTCCTCACCTGGTCTATGGCGCAGGGGATGAGGCACGGTATGTCCTTTCTGGCTCCAAAGATTTGTGGGAAAGAGTTACTGAATGATGGAGCTGCCTGGATGGCTGGAAAACTGATTTTTCCTGAGTGGAGAAATAACAAAACACAATAGTGCAAATAATGTCTTCACACAATATACAATCAGAATCAGGCCTAATGTAATAAAACCTTACAAATAAAGGGTTACAGTGCCAAACGTTTACCAGCGGATGCCTCAGATATACTGATATTTACTGATCTCTGATCTGTACATTAAACTACAAAAAAACAAAACATTTTAAACATTTGACAAAATAATCTAGTAAATTAAATCATTAGTAAAAAAAAAAAAAAAAAAAAAAAAAAAATCTTATCTTCCTCTTTCCAAAGCATTGTAGCAAGGTTTCAGTGATTTTTCACATACTTATGGTATCATTTTCTTGTCACTGAACACTTGTCAGTTGTCTTACCAATGCAGTCACTGTCTGTAAAGCCAAAGATTCCTTTAACCTGGTTAAATGTAACATGCTTCTGGATCTTAACCACATTCCTGTAGAATTCTGGGCATGAACTGTGGAAAGAAATTAAAATTAACACATTAAAAAACAAAGTAATTCAGACTAAAGTATGAAACTACATGCATACTTACTTATATAAACAAAGCCAGAGAAAAATATAAATATAGCTTCATGTCATATTTTACCCCATGTAGTCGAGGTCCGAGAAGATGAAGGTCTTGTTGATATCAAAGCCACAGGCAATGATGTCTTTGGCATTTTCTACAGCAAAGTGGTGGCATTCTTCTAGTGTTAGATCCTTCCACAGGTACTTTTCATCATCAGTCATCTGGATCACCAAGGGGACATCAAACACATCCTGAAGCCATCTGAAAAAAGGCAATAAGTAATTAGAATCAATTCAAAATCTACAAATAATATCAGATGCACAAGTGAAAGACTGGTATCATAATTTAGGAGGTGAGAACTTACTTGGTAAAGATAAATGGGATAAGGTGACCAACGTGCATAGCCTCTGAGGATGGACCTCTGCCAGTGTAAAGGTAAAAGGACTTGTTCTTCTCATATGCATCCAATATCTGATTCATATCCCTGCCAAAAAAGAGTAATGAGTCAGGTGATTTTAATTATAATTAGGTGTTTTTTTATCTAATAGGTTTATTTATTATGAATAGGAGTGAAAGTGAACTGAAGTGTTATGTTTAATTGTGTTTGCAAACTTGCTTGCCAGAAATTTCCTCCCAGATGAATAATGTCATTTAATTGAATTGAAAAAAAGGAAAAAGGGGTTAAAACGTGTCATTTCCCCGTGAGCTCTCAGCTTCTTAGTATCATCTGTTTTACTAAACATGTAGGGAGCTTCTGGAAAATCACAATGATGTGATGATGTCTAGGTCAAATGTTCAGAGTATGACGACACGCTGCCTTAATTTTCAGAATTACTGGATGATAACATGATGTAAAACACTATTCTGTGAAACACACTTATATATATATTCAAACTGACTGTAGAGTAAAGCTGATGAAATACTTTCAGTTTCTAGTTTGCTAACCTGTGTGAGAAGAAGATTTCTCTTCTCAAAAAACGATGAGGCTTCTGTCCCAAGACTTTTTCTATTCTGTCCACCAACTCCTTGTCAATTTTATTGCTGCCAAATCTCACTAAGGAAAGACAAGACAAAATGTGAATTATTCAGCTTAAATGACCTCATACTTTGCAACATACAACATTCATATTGTGGGTATTATGAGTAAAGCTGTTCAAAGTTCAAAGTCCACGCCTGGCACTCATTTTTAACCTACCTATGAGTTTGTCATAGTCTACCCCCTTGGCACTGGTGGTGGATACATTCCATGGGTCGACTGTGTCTTCATCATCATTATCATTATCACCATCTGCTGCTGGCCCATTGTCAGGAGCAACAGAGTTTTCAGAGGGTGGACACCCTGCTTTGTAATCCTGACCTGTAACCTCCTTGTAGTTCACTTTCAACTTTAGGAGCAACTGGACCGCAGCATCAATTTCAGCCTGAGGAGCCCAAACACTGCTGTTAGACAGACCGCATGGACAACAGCAGCCAATTTGCTCTCATGGAAGCAGCCTATAGGATCTATCTTTGGAATATTCTGTAACTAACCTTTAATAACAAACCTATAGAGTCATGTCATTGTTTTCATTAAAGGCAGTTAATAGGCACTTACTTTCTCTGCTTTAGCCGTTTTCAAGTGCCTCACTTTGTCTCCTTGCGCGTTCAGTTTCTCATAGAGCTCCATTGGACTCAGCGCTCCTTCACAGTCTCCCTGACAATCTGTCATCGTCTTAACACTGTCCGAGAGAGAAGGATACAAGTGAATTAAAAACAATATGTTCTGAATACTACATGGATTGAAGTTAATAGTAGTAACATTGTGAGACTGTATTGTAAGTCCTACCACAACAGTTGAAAGGACCCCCATATGTGAATAACAGATATCACATCTTGCTAGCCTTAAAATAGCTATGCATCTGATATTTAACGTCATATCTACCATACCGTGATAGATGCAAAAACAATTATACAGTGAAACAACAATAAATGACAAACTAGCTACCAGATAAGAATAAATGAATAGAGCAGCCGGCATACCGTACAGTATTCTCCACACTGCTGACAGTTCAATGATTCAACTTGCATCAGCCTGAAAGGAAGTGGTGTCTGCCTCAAATACTTCCCACCTACACAGGCTTGCTCAATCGTTCCGCTGTTGAATCACTATTGCAAAAAGGCTACTTTGAAAGCTGTGTCATACATGTATATTACAACTAAAGCATTCTGTGTTTTCTACATTTATCTCACACGATTTTAAAAGGATAAAGTGAATGTAAATACATTTAAAGCGATGTATATCGGAAGACAGGAACAGTAAATATGTTCCTACCGACTGCCTTCAAAATAAAGGCTTTACGCCTAAGATGTCTCTGAAATGGCAAGAGAAATCGAAACTTTACTTTTATTCTGAAATGTTGCGTTTACTCAAATAAATTATGCGGGACGTTGGACCTGATGAAAGACTAAAATACTTAGCTAGAAGTCGGATATATCGATGACTTAACAGAGTGTGGGTATGTCACGATAGTTAGAGTTAGAGCCAGCTAATAGCTGCTAGCTTTGCTTTGTTTTTAAGCTGTTTTAGGCTTTAGGTCAGACATGCTGGTGGTCAACGTTAACGTTAGCTACTTTTGCTATGTTCGTGGAAACTGCGACCACGGATCCATTAACGTATGACAAACAACAAAACTGTAGTGTTAAATTTACGATTAACTTTGTCAAAGAATATAGGTACACGTAGCTGCAATAATGCATTCGCTTTGTGCAGACTTTGTGAAGGGCTGTTAATGTCTACAGTTTTTAGGCTTGTGTGTGGATCTGGTTCAAAAAGACTTGAGTTGCGTTTAATGCGTGACTCAAAACTTGGAAATTCAAGCTAAAGTCATCGCCCTGTCCTTCCTCCTTTTTCATAAAGGACCCACATTTGTCATTTTCACACTTCTTCCACAATCTGCTTGGCTAGTGCGTGAATATCAGTGCTATTTGACATTTAATAGTCACTACTGACTAGTAAATGTATCCAAAATAATATTGGTACATGTGTATTTAAGACAAATTATTGTCAATAAACAAATCTACTAGTTACAATTGAGATGTGCTGCTATCAGGTGCAGAAATCCGTGCAGCCACTAGATGTCACTCCTGCGTCTCTAATGGATTAACTCCACTGACACCTCACCTGTGGTCCTTGTCTTTTCAGTGTCATGTGAGGATGTCGTCACTAGTGGCCTACGAGGAGTCAGAGTCAGAGGATGAATCTGTGGATCAAGTGGACAAGGGAGCATCAGTTTCTGTTCAAACTCGATCGTTGTGTGAGCCACAACGAAAAACTGTGGCGTGCAGCAGCTCTGAGGGTGCAAGTTGTAACCCTCACCCTGAGCGGACGTTGTTGGAATATTATGGAAAGGTTTCAGAACTAAATAGATCTTCACATCAACCACATTCACAGCCTCAGAGCTGTTCTGATAGGGAAACAAAATATTATAATTACAGGACAGCACAAGATATGCATTTTAGAGATACTACAGCTCCTCTGAGTCTCCCTGTCACTCAGGGCGAGATCTCACCCCGGCAGACTCTTCCCCACATGTCACAAAGGTTTAGTGATGGGTTGAACCCAGCTAAAAGACACCACACTGTTCCATCTGGTTTAAGACCGTACATTCCCAAGAGACAGAGACTTGCCACTTCAGTAGAGACAGTGGACCCACAGTCCTCAGCACAGCAAGTCTCAGAAAATCAGACCAGGGAGGGCCACATTCTCTCTGATATATCAGAGAGAGTGAAGCCTTATCTCGGTCGCAAGCCCAATGCAGCAGGGATACCAAAGAGGCTTCTGATGAGCCTGGGAGGCCACCAGGGCCCAGTCAACACAGTGCAGTGGTGTCCAGTGCCTCATCTCAGTCATTTGCTCCTGTCTGCCTCCATGGACAAGACTTTTAAGGTAATGACAACAACAACATGGCTATCACTAGCTTATTCACAATTGCTGATGCAATTCAAATTTCAGTTAAAATTATGATGTTTTTTCCTACAAATAAAATACAACTGATCTATAATGTCCTGGAATACAAAAATCCATCTATCAGCATAGTTTCAGGCAGCTGTCAAGTGCATCAGGGAGGTTTAGGGTGATAATCGTTTACCTGGCATTCACTGTAATTGATACACCGTCATACTGTAGGCAGATAGATAATATCTGCCCTGCTGCCTCAATTTATAAATGTACCACAGGCCACTTTCTTTAGAATCATATCTGTCACTGTCAGTTGAATGTATGTCAGAACCCATGGGACACCATCTCTCTCCCTCTCAGTCTCTTTCTCTCTGTCTGATTCTCCCTCCCCAACCATTTGTGTATTTCACACCAGGAAAACAATCTCTCATTTCCCCACAGTAAAGGTCAAGCTGTGTAGGCGTTTGCCAGTGTCTAGATATTCCCCTTCCCACATGAAATCGCCAACCTCACCGATATCCTCAGAGGAGTCTGAATAATTAATAATTTAAATATGCATGAGAAGGATTTGCATAATCATACAAGTGCAGTAGTGTGGCCATCACCTCATCTGGCACCTGGAAAGTGCTGTTTGGAGCAGATGGCGGAGACCAGCAGAGAGGAGGAGAAGAAGCCAGTTTGTATGCAAGGATTTCTCCTTTCTCTTGTTCTATAGTGCAGGTTGTTTAAGCCTGTTTTTTCTCGTGGAAACCAATACATACACTTTAGATTTATCTGTGTGTGTGTGTGTGTGTGTGTGTTACTGAACCACTTGCTCTTTTTAAATAATTGGATAAAACATTTTTTAGCTGAGAGAACATCAGCCTTCACATCAACACTTTGGTTGTCATAGCTTTTTGATACCATGTTTTTCGACTATAACAGTAGTTCACCTCATCATCAAGATGAGGATGAGGTGATTTAAACATTTTGTTCTGTGGTTTACTTAGCAAAGATTCATCATGATCATGATGTAATCCTGTTAATTACTATTAATGAATAACAGTGAATAGGAGGTGCTTCAGACCACTTTATTGTTGTATGTAATAAGTGTTGATGTTTTTTATGTTGTTTATTGTAAAAAATGTAGTAATTGGATTAAACAGAGTGTAAAGTTTATGTAAATGTAGACCTGCAGGCAGTTATTGACAATATTATTCAAAGGTTTATTAATAGGTAATAATCATCTGTCATATTAAAAAGCAGGTAATCTTTTGTCCGTTGCTTTTATTGACCAGAATATTTTAGGGCTAATGATTATGTTCATTATCAGTAAATCTGTTTTTATACTCAATTAAAACACACAATAAAAACATCACAATAAAAGATCAGGAGCTAGTAAGTGTTTTGTATTTTAGTGTAAGCTTCAGTGATTTTCAACTGGCTTCCTATGGTTCGAATTTGAGGAGTACCTGTATAAGAAAGGTGTTAAACTTAACATCAGGATTTAATCCTAACCTTTTTTGTGTACTGTGGCTTTTGTGTTACCATATTTTCTATTGTACTACTATTTTCTATTCTATTTCTATTTCATTATTGCTTAGTTACTGACATACTGTACGGTCATATTGACTATGTCTTTTAGCACTTCACCATCCTGTCCTGACTAGACACAGAGAGAGGACATTAACACTTTCTCCTTTATGCTTGTGCTTCGTCGCCACTGCCCTGCAGCCTTTCTACTCCTCTTCCTCCATCCTGTCTGTCAGGTCCTCAAAGGCAGAGCCAGACTCTTATTATTCCAGCCTGTTTGCAGCTGTTGTCACCATGGCTACAGCAGGTGTAAGGCAGCAGTTTTAAGTTGATAACACGAATACCAATTTAGTTTTAATTACTGAGAGTCATTTAGGAAGCAGATTACCCCAATGAGTCATCTGCGAGGATCCGCTCTACGTGTCTGTTAAGTGGCCAGTGAAATTAAAGGGGTTGCAAATAAACAAGCACCCATTTTCATCCATGCACGGGTCTCACATTGTATGGGTTTTATTGTACTTTTGTTGTTACGGTGACGGTACGGTGAGACAGCCTGGAGACACAGCTTGAGCTACATGGCACTTTGTCGTCGCGTAGACGTCTGTGTTTAGTTGAATGTTTTATGAAGAGCCCATCATCAATTTCTGTTTAACAGATTTTCATGTTACCTTGAGATGGCACTGTTTCACTAAGATGATACAGAGAGCTGGCATATCCAGCTTGACAATGAATGAAAAATATTCTGTATAGATGCATCCACTATTTAGCTTTTTGTCTCTCTTTGTTGCTTTTTTCTCCTCCTGGAGGCATCTCTGGCATTCTGTTTGTTAAACTACTGAATTCATATGCCACTTCCCTCTCGTCCATCTCTCTTCCCTGTCTGTCTCCTGTGGGAATATTGTACAGTACTTTCATATGCTGTATAGAGGAGTCAGCTTTAATAATTAAACACAGAAACAGGGCTATGTGCAGTGCCTCGCAGATCTTCATCGTTCCTCTGTGGTTCTGGCAATGCCAGGAAAGAAAAACCATTCATCATTTGTGTAAAACCTCACCTCTGTGGGTATCAGACCAGACCACCCACCGGATTTCTGGCTAGGAATCAGGTAGAAAATGTTGTTTTTTGACAAATCTGACATAAAAATCTCTTTACTAAGAGGAAATTTGATGAAAAACATGTCACAATATTGACCAGGCTGTGTGCCGAGTCATCCTTTTTGAGGCACAGTGTAAAAACGTCCTAAAGCTGATTAAATCCAAAGCCAAATTAACAATAGAACAATTTGGCAGATAAACACTTCACTCATAAATAACCGTCTGCTGTTTTATGCCAATTTTTGCAGTATGATATCAGATTTCAATCCTGCAAGGTGTTAGATAATGAAATTATGACCATCACAACAAACAAAGGGCAGCTGGGTGCTTTTATTTTTCTGCTCTATCTTTAATCAGAGGGATCTCTGACAATGCAAAACCATTAAAGCCATTACACCCCATTGGGAATCGATTTATAGGCACACTCAAATGTAATTAGTTTGAATAATTAATTACAAAAGGCTGTTTTAGCTTCTAAAGCCTGCAAATAAACCAGATCTCTTTAGGTATCATGCCAATTTATCCAGCAACATGTTGCTGACTAATTTCATTTTGTGTGATTACAATAGAATTTAGGTGAGGAATCCTCAATGATATCTTTCTGAGCTTTGAGAAAGAGACAGGAAAGATGTTCTGCTGGAGAACATCTCCCATGCATTATCTGACCCAGGCATGGCAGAAAAAGGTTATTTTTCCCCCCTATTTTCTGTGGCAGCCAAACCAGACCTGCACTATTCAGCAAACTGCCTTGAACTACCTTGTCCAAATCATGCAGGTCCTTTACTTTTGATTTGTGTGAAGAAAAGCACAGCGTGTCTGAGGCATCTTCTCTTTTTAGCTTCTTTTTTCTGTCATTCTGCGTGTTGTTACACTGGGTGTTTGTTCGCTGTGTAAAGGATGCAGGCATCAGTGTCACTTTTCAGTCTCCTGCACAATTATAGCTTTAGATAAAAGCATCTGCCAATTTACTAAATGTAACAGCACTTTTTTCCTTTACTTTCTTTCACACAACCTTTTTTTTAATCTTACATTTTAATAAAAGCATCCTACAAAGATGAAGGACAAATTACTTATAGAAGCTCCCTCCCTCGATGTGGCAATAGGTAGCAGGAGTTCCCTTTAATTTAAGCTGTTTTCTAGCACACACTGTACTTTATGCAGTGGAGGCAGAACTAAAAGCTTTCTTTCTTTCTGTGAGCTTTTGCACATTCGGTAAAACTTCGGACTTTGATGCTGCGGTCTATATGTATTTGTGACTTTAACTCACTGTGATGTGTCCATGTCTGGCAGATATGGGATGGAGCAGAGAACGGACGATGCCTCAGGGTTTACACCTGCCATTCGGGAGCTGTGCGTGATGCCTGTTGGACCCCCTGCGGGCGACACCTTCTTACTGGCTCATTTGACAACACGGCTGTGATCACAGATGTAGAGACGGGTGAGCAACAGAGCTTTCTAATGGTCTGACAAACACAAAGTCAGATAACGAACCACTAGATTTACTTTTTTATACCCGCCATTGTGAAACCGAGCTTGCCACTAGATATTGTTGCCTGTGGTGGGATAAACTGAACAAGAACAGCTGTGATAGACCTTATATTCACTTCCTCAGATGTTAAAATTACTTAAATCTAATTTCTTAGAGCTTAATGTTGGTGTTTTGAGAAAACAAAACTTCTTGACAGGTTTATTTCTTCCAACTTGAGTATTTTTCAAACTCTAATTTAATGTTAGTATAGTAATAGTAGTTTATGTAACTTTAAATTGCCTTGGGCTCCAAAGCTGTCTCTCTTTCTCTCTCTCTCTATCTATTGGTGACCTATTCCAGGGGCAGCCACCTTCGACATCTACATCTCATATAGTGAATACACCACAAAGGGTCAATTCCAAACACTCATCTGTGCAGCCAAGAAATGCTGGCTTCTTTTGCTAAAATTTAAATAAACTACTGTGCCCCTAAAGCCACTGATGCCCAGTAACTTGAACTTGTGCACTTTATCCACATTATAAATTCGAACACACATTTCCGCAGTTTAGCAAAGCCCACAATGATATGCCTTATTATCTTAATTTATGTGAAAGATTTGAAGGATATTTGTAAAGTAATATTCTTCTGTAATTAAAATATATGCAAATGTGTTATTCTTTTCATTCAGCATTTTCATTGCTCCATTGCATTGTTGGCTCAAGAGATGTGAAAGTTTGCAAAGAAACTTTATTGAAGCATCAGTAGTCTCATTACACGTAGTGAGGTCGATCCACTAAATCAAATTCTATGGAGCCTATTTGTCCGCTGCATGTATGAAGATGGCCCCTAAAATCTGTTGATATACATTATATACATAGACAGAAATCTTAATTCTACTAACCTTTTCCCAGCTAAATCCATCGGCTCATTGTGTTTGCCGACCCTTTTGTGTGACCATGCAAAGCATTTTCAAGGTGACATTTGGAAGAGATCAATGATTTGGTTTGCATTGGGAATATTTTTTGTTTGAGCAAGCATCACAGAAAGGATGAGAACAAGTTATACAGCCAACCAAAAGAACGACTGCTTGATCAGCACTTACTGCTGATTCACTTAAAAAAAATCTAAAATAATTCAAGAAAGTTGAAATGCACTAAAACTAATTAATAGAAAATCTAAAGACTCTCTTTGGTTGTAGCTAACCAAAGATGATGTCAAAGTTAATAATGAATAGCATTTATACATGTGGGGGAAGACCATCTATGAAGCCCCCATTGTATCTACATCTCTAGGGTCAACACATGGCTATGATGTGCACATTTGCACTTCCCCTCTCAGCATGTGTGTCAATTTTGCCAATAAAGCCTACGGATAATAGCTTGGCCAGCCCATTAAACACACAGGCAGCTCCAGGAAGCAGATCAATAATGGATACATCACCACAGGAGCAGGCACCATGACCTTATACTGGAACGTTGCAGATCACAACCATAAACAAACAAATGTTTATTTTGGTCTTATACTTTGTAGCTGCCACTGCCTTGCTCAGTGCTGGAGGATGTCCTAGTGGGTTCAATAATATCAGATTTTCAAAGAGCCCACACACCAATCCTCCAACAATCCTTCTATTTTTTTTAAAAATATTTTTATTATTTATTTTCTTCTTATTTCTATGTATTTGTACTTGAATTTAAATAAATCAAAGTGTTTCTGAGGATGAAGGATGAAGATCTGGAGATGTGCGCTGGTGCTACACTGCAACAAGCATGCATTCGAGTGGCAGTGCGAGAGGAAGGAAATTCAATTTAGTTGCATATTAATATGGGAGTTGGGGATTCCAGCCCAGTTTCTGCACAATTGTTGCACAGCTGAATGTGGCAGAGCTAAGACCAGGGCCGTACCACAGCCCCTTTACTGGTGTTAATACTTTTTCTATCAAGAGTGATGGGATACAGAAAGAGCTGAGTGTTTTCCATATCAGACTGTAATCAGGATTAATGTGATCCTCATAATCTTCACTGTAATGCAGAGTCTCTCTCAACATTAACAAGGAATTCATCTGGGTCTATTCTGTTCAATTGAGTTATCATTGTAAAAGACTGTTTTAATAATCAACAAGGGTCTTGTAGGACACCTGAACCTTCATTTAACAACATCATACAAACCCAAAAGCTGCACCAGTTGGTTTGTTTACAGAGATTTGGAAATATCAAAGTGCCTATGTGTTCAGACTCATGTGTGAGCCTATTTTCCTTGGCTATCTTTGTAGCTGTTCTTGTGTCCAATTTAATTTATAGAATCTTAAATCCGCTCTCAGCGGACCACAGGTGGACTGCAGCAGCAGCAGTAGCAACAGTAAAAGTAGAGGAGGCTATAGAGAAAGAGAAAGGGAGAGTAGATCAAGAATATTTAATAGAAAAGTCAAAAGGGCCAGAATAAATTCAGAAAACAGAAACAGAAGAGATAGCTGGGGTCAGGGTGTGGAATAAATACATTTCATCTTGATTTCCATTAAGTGGCGGCTGTTGTCCAGAGCTTTCATGACTGTCAGGGGTGGCAGAGGTTGGCAGAGGAGAATATGTCCATATAAGAACCCATAGGATGTTTCAAATCATGCAGGTGTATGTGGTTATTGAGTCTTCTGTCCAGGAGCTGTTAGAAAAGAGATCATCCTTATATATATATATATATATATATATATATATATATATATATATATATATATATATATATATATATATATATATATATATATATATATATAAACAGTGTTTCTAATCATTTCTTTCTAAAACATGCTATATGTTTAAAAGGGATTTTTGTGTTCAACCTGCTGCTGTCTCCACCTGACCTGTTTCAAAACTTAGATTCTATCCTATTAGATTTTTTTTATTCCCATATATTTCCAAATAATACCTGCAGACACTGCAACTGTGATATTTTACCTCCACCACACTTTGAGGGAGGTCATCAGTACACTGTGGCTGTAAGAGCAGCAGTGCACACAAAAATTTCTAACATTACTGTGTGTGCTTCTGTCATAGTAGGATTTAAAAGCAGTGGAAGCCTAATTTTTAGTGCACATGCCACGTAACCTCAACATTCCTGGTCCCCCGGTTTGAGTTCAGCAGTTCTATGTCACACTCTGTCTCACTATGTTTTGTTTCAGCCTTCCCACTGTCAAACTTTCAAATAAGGGCTAAAATGCCAAAAAATAATAAAAAAAAATAGCCAACATGAAGAAGAAAGTGTTCCCAGAGGTCCACAGTATGCATGCAATGTTTTGGAGCTGGCACCAGCCCTACCCTACTCCCTACCCCCTCCAGGAAAACAGTAAGCTTTGATACCCTAGTGAATATCTACATTTAACCCAGTTTGCAGCACTTGTTTCTTCAACAACTCTTGACGGGAGAAAAGAGTGATGATTCCTGACGCTTGTGCTTTTAGAAACCTCCACATATGCAGAGTTTGTCCACTTGTAATGCTGAGTTGTTAGTAGAAGTGTTCTAATTAAGTCTGAAATAACATAATAATAGTATATTCAAGGTCAAATAATCAAAAACAGGATAAATTACAAAGAATGGAACTCAGAAATAGAGCTAGATTGTACTTAAAAGGTTATTACTGTGTCTCCATGTTTCCTGTTACTATTGACCTGACTCGTTCTTGACCCTGTAGAAACAAGAAAAAACACAAGAACTACTTCATTTGTCAAAGTCTTTATGAAACTTACTGTAGTGGAAATATTTAAAAGAGAACGGACAACTTAAGACTGAATGCCTATATTAGTTTATAAGTGAATACTTCACATCTTCTCATTTATTAGGTTTCAGAGCATATTTGATGTGAAGTATCTTTAGATGAAGAAACTACTTCTCTTATATCATCTAAAAACACTTAGCCAAAATACAAGCCGGAACATGTTGAAAATAGCTTCTCAAAAGCCAAATAATATGTCTCTTATGTGCAGTGACAGCTGCCTGCTTTGGTGGATCCAGTACTAAGGCAGAATATCCATCTATCCCTGCCTCCCTCTACTCTATTATGCTCATCACTGTGTCCCAATCATCCCTAATGTCCTCTCCTCTATAGTCTAGTCGACTGTGTCAGCTAACAGCACGATCACTTTCAGTACTGTATAGCAAGGGTGGGACAGATCACTACAGTTCTTCCTTATCTCCCCTCTGAAGCAAGTTAATTAATCTTCCTTAATTAAAACATGACTAGGCCCAGTATATTATGTTGATTTCCTATTGTCTTGCCAAACATGAGTTTTAAATCTCGATGACAGATCTTCTCTGTATCACTAAGCCTAAACCAATTAAGCAAAAAGTGTGCGCTCGACAAAATTGCCTGTTAAAACTTTGGATCAATGCAATCAAATTTGGTAGTGAGCTGGTCCACCATTAATTGAAAGAAGGTCCATTTTTGCTGCAGTTTATTAGCTGTGACTCATTTGCCCCTTGTAAAAAGACTTGGTGGGAAAATCCTAGAACAAGTGTGTAATGAAGTGCGTTTTTGTTGCGGGCTAACTCCCGAAGACTCTTTTGGATGGGGTTTTTGTTGTTTGTTCAACAGTTTAATGAGGAGCTGTTGGACCCTGAGGTGTACTGCTTTGCTCACACTCATAGTCTGGCTCGGGTTCCTCATGTAGCCTTCTTCATGGTTTTCCCAGGAAACTAATTGTTGGTCGCACCCTGTCAGGCATAATTATATTTAAGCCCTTCAGTGTTTTTGTTTCATTTTTAGGTATGACATTGTTTAATTGATTTAGATAAAGCTGCCTCCAGCCCAAACAGTGTTTTATATTCTGGTTTCTCTTCTCCACATCAGTACGTCTTTGTCAGCTTAGATTATCTTTAGCGATGTTGAAATCAAGTATTTTCCATGTGATTGATGAATGTTGTGCTACTGTGTGGAGAAAAAACAAAACAGATCGGCTCTGTAAAATGTGCTGCAGCCCCCACACTAAACAATAAGAGACATGCAGTCTTTTTGGTTAGCTCTATCCCCAACCTTCATTAAAATGAGTTGCAGACCGATCTTGGGCATCTAATGACTTTGTTTAGTGACATAAAGACATGCGATCAAAGCTTTAAACAAGCTGTGACCCTGCTTCTGACATGACATGATCACAGAAAGTGTCTTCAATAGAATTCTTTCATGAATTTCTGGAGTTGGGAACACGAACTTTGCTTGTATCCTACAACAAAATTGACTGTATCTTTTAGTAGGGAGCTTGTTTTTCAATCACTTTTTATTGCCAAAGGAGCCACCACAGTTTAACTACACACAGTGTTTACTGCACAGGAATCTAATGAGCACTTTGAGCTTCACAAAGCGCATTGGATCCTCACAGTGTACTCGGTGAATAAACCAAAGAGAAGTATTTGCAGAATTTGTGTCTTAGAGGAAATGCAGTTGAAATGTATGTTGTTTAGTTTTGTCCTCGTAGCTGAGAAAGACTAAATGTCTAGTCAGGCTTTTTATGCAGCGCAAACTGCAACAGTTTGTACTACATTAATTATTAGTTTAATACACATGTATCAGAAAAGTCACTACTTAAAACTCACGCAGAGTATATGCATTTGTGCTGACATATGTGTGTATAACAACAACAGGATGCTCTTGGGGCAGAGATTAAACAGCAGTAAGGTGATTGCTTGGACAACCTTGCTGACAAAATGTCGGAGCCCAGAGAACAGAAACAGCCAGGGGTCAGAGTTGAGCTGGAAATTACTTCCTTACAGCTGAGTAGGCAACATCCTCGGGTGCAAACACTGCAAAGGCGAATATACACACACCTACAAGATGCTGAACCTAGAAGCAGCACTCATTCTTCTTTAGATGCTTCACAAACAAGTGTTGTGCTTTGTCTATATTATTGTTGTGAATTTGTACATCGGTATACAGGGAAACAGAGAAAGAAATATGCTTGACAAGTGATTTCAGTTATCATTCGGTTATTAAAAAATGTCTTGTAAAGAATGTGAACATTTAAAGGTTGTGTGAAGATTTAGAAATTAAGAAAGAGATACTGATCTTAATATTTTCTCTCTTACATTTTGTCTTGTTTGTAGGGCAGCAGATAGTAAAGGTGGAAAACCAATTCAAGGTGACGTGTGCTGTGCTGCATCCAAGCAACCCAGAGGTTTTCCTGTGTGGAGGTTACAGTTCAATGGTCAAGGCCTGGGACACTCGCAGCTGCAAGGTCCTACTTATTAACCTTCTTAAAGTAGATTAATATTTTTTATTGACTCGGGTTCAGCGACTGTTATTTGACCTTCATAAATCTAAGACAGGCACATTGGCTCCAGATGCAACTCATGCTCATCATCCTCACCCCTCACCTACACACTCACCTACACACCAGTGTGAAAAAGGTAGTCTACATTTGGCTGTGCATAATAATTTCACATAAGGGATAATACTCTCAGATACAGAGGAGTAGCACTGCAAGTTATCTCACTAAGTGTTTAAAGCAAAATTTAATTTCATTTGGGACTCATAAATTGTTCCTGTGAAGCTGCAAACTAATATTGCTATTAAGCTTAATGGACTGTTTTATATGATAATCCTATTCACTTCTCTAGAATCCGAATGCTCTCGTGTAATTTGCCCCTTTGCGAACTGAATCCTCACCCTGCAGGGTTTTAGGTATAATAGAAGAAGAATTGCCAGTAGGTGTCAATGTGAGTTGAAGAGAGAACATAGACCTAAGCAAATAGGTTGTTAATGCTGTGACATCATGTGGCTCCCTGTCCATTTTAGCTCTGGGCTGCATGTTTCTTGCTCTGGACTAAAATTACCCACTAGATAAGAGCAACCAGCTCAACAGACACAAACTGTTGAAGTCTTGCCAAATTGATGAAGTTGACTTGTATGCATGAGATTGGTATACATACTGTATTTGTGTTAAATTACATTGTAGTATTAGAGCATTTAAGTTGCACTGAACACAGGGCCCCTGCACCAGTGTAAGGTCTGAAGATCACTTTGAGGATTTCATAGTGGTACCTAACAGCAATAAGGGTAAACTTAGTCTGTGTGGCCCTCCAAGGATATGCCTCCCCTGACCATCACTGACCCACCACCAAACCGGTCATGCTTGATTGCTCAGTGTAATTGTTCTGCACAGTCAGTGGATCTGACCACGGGGGATGTTAGGCCCTCATGCCAACCTCATGTTTCTTACAGTTTGGTTAGAAACATGCACACCAGTAGCCTGCTGGAGGCCTCTCACAGTGCTTCTCCTCCTCCTCCTTGCACAAAGGAGCAGTTACTGGTCCTGCTGCTGGCTTTTGCTCTGTTCAGCTGGTATCTCCGTGGAGTAACTGGACTATCTGTGCACTGTGATGGGGTGGCAAACCCTGCCTCATGAGAGCTTTGTGCTAAATTGTGTGTGAATATATGTGTGTATGTGTTTCTAGATGGTGAAAGTATACAAGGCCGGGATCCAGCAGACCTTGGATATCTTATTTCTCAGAGGTGGTGTGGACATTATAACAAGCTCTGACTGCGTGAGTAGAGACTCTGCAGACCGCACCCTGATTGCCTGGGACTACGAGACAACTGCTAAGGTCTCCAACCAGATCTACCATGTAAGGAAAAATACCCTCTGAATGAATACATTGGGCACAAGATGTTAAACGATCAGCTAAATGGCCTAATAGAATTAATTCTCTATTTCTACAAATACCAGAGTCTTATATAACAGAGAGAAAAGGAATATGAAGCAGAAGATACATATACTGTATAATCCCGTTCAGTAAAACAACACAGTTAGTGTAATCATACCAGTTATATTTAGTTTTTCCAAAAACTTCAGGAAACTTCTGTTCAGTGATGCAGTCTGCCAGCTGCACCTCTGAATATAAAGCCTTTTCAAACATAATAGATTAGTTAACATGCAGCTGACTTCATGGTTGGTTTCAGCAAGAAAAGGTCAAATGATAAATTCCCCTTTGGATTTTTCCCTCCCATCATTTGACTACCAGGAGCGGTACACGTGCCCCAGCCTGGCGCTGCACCCGCTGGAGGACTCCTTTGTTGCCCAGACCAATGGGAACTACATGGCAGTGTTCTCCTCTCAGCAGCCCTATAGAATGAACAAGAGGCGGCGATATGAAGGACACAAGGTCAGTAATGACTGTGGCCTCGGGGGGGGTGGGGTTGGCATAGAGGGGTTGTGCGGGCCTGATCAATACTCAAATCACACACAAAAACATCTGCAGAACAAAACAAACAAAAAAAAAAAAACAGTAAAAATATCTACACAACATGCTGAAGTGTGAATGTATAAAAAGAATCCCCCACTTGCCTTGGAGTGGTCTCGTGCAGTATCTTAGCTGTTCCTAGGACTGCACTCTTCCATTCTCCCAGTTTGGGGTTTACAAAGCTGGACTAACAGTGTTCACACACTATCACTAATAGTATGTTAACATTATTAACACTGACTGCATGAGTATGACTATGTGGACCACACCCTGATTGCTCAGGTTGGCCATTTACCAGTCTTTATCTTTAGGACAGCTGCATTAAGCTCTGTTATTATTGGGAACCCAATCTCTGATTGTGGGGAAGATGATTGTAAAATCTCCCCGCTGACCTGTCGTCCTAGCTCCCCCTAGCCGTAGCATTTGTGTTGTACCTCATCAATCTCTAGTCGATTGACATCAGGTGTTTAGATATTAGAGCACTGTGCTACTTTCAAAGTATTCATAGTTCCCACATCATCTTCATTTAACCCCGCCCATTAGGGTTGCTTGTGTAGTAACATTCCAATAGTTCCCTGTTCTCATCTCTTGTTCTCCCAACACCTGACATGGACCTTGTTGACCCGGGAATCGAACCCGTGCCCCACCGTACTAAAGTCAGCAGTGCTAACCACCAGCATCCTACATTGAGCATTTTTTATTATTGATGTAAACTAAGCTCCCAGTTAATTAGATCAACTTAATGAATGGACCTGAAATAAATCCAAGCTTTAGTAAGTTTTTGTGTGCAGGTGTTTCAGTTACGTATCCTATCCTCATCGATGTAAAGAGGATGGACGAAAAGAAAAGAAAAGAACATTATTATTATGCTGATGTTAACACTTCGATTTTGTCCTAGGTGGAGGGATATGCAGTGCAGTGTGAGTTTTCTCTGGATGGAACTATCCTAGCCTCAGGGAGCTCCACCGGCTCTGCTCACTTTTATGACTACCACAACACTCGGATGCTGCACACACTTCATGCCCACAGCCAGCCCTGCCTATGTGTGTCTCAGCATCCTGTCCTGCCTTCAACTGCAGCTACCTGCGATTGGGCTGGTGAGATTAAGGTCTGGCACTGAGGACTGTGAATAAACAAATTAATATCGTGAAAAAAAATATTAGAAAATATAGTGGGTTAGTCAAGAGAAGATGATATTACACCGAAAAGCTATGCACGCATTTATTGTCAGGATTTCCTCTCCCATAATCTCCAGGCATAAGATGATAAAAAATTTACTAAAAATGCTGCAGATTTACTAACATTTTTCCACAGGATCTTTGTAAAACATTTTTTTAGATTGTGGACTTCTGGTACTTTAATATTATTTGAAAAACCACTAAATCTTACTGTAAGCATGTTAGTCATGTTTGGCCCATGTTGCTTTTTTTTCCTGAAATCAGGGAGCGTTAAACTGTGTGAGATTAAGAGAAGTTTCTTTACAATTCAAAGATTTAACAACTGTGTTGTATGAAATTCATGTATAGTAGTAGGTGAGGGAAGGCAGTGAAGCTGCACACACTCAACTCCAATGCGTTTACAGTCAGGTTTCTACTCCAAACACATCCAGGGACGTCATCAACATTACTATTTTAAAGTTTTTGACAAAACAAATGATAAAATTTGGATTTTCATTTCTAATCAGAAGTGTTTTCCATTGCACATTCTGCATACCGCTGCTTTCCTTTTTCCCTTTTCGTTCACTGTGACTCTGATATGACATATTCCTATTCTGACAGCTTAGAGCATCACAGAGAGACAACCAAAGAACTAAAAAAATATGCAGACACCTGTCAAAGTCTACCCAGGTTCTTCCACAGGCCTGCCAGTCAGCAACAGAGCAGTGGAGTGCAGACAGGAGTTTGCACTGTTTTTTAGGTCTAGTAGAACAGTCCTTAAAATACACTTTGCTGTTTGTTGCTGTGAGACATTGTAAGAGCTTGATATGTTTTTCCTTTTCCCCCCGTGCTTTTTCTACTGTAGTTAAAAATGGTTAAAGTGGCATTGTTATCGTTTTAGGAGCACAAAGGGAATTAAAAAGGCAAATGATGATTTGGATATGTGCACTAGTGGAAACCGCTTCTGTGTGTAGAAATTGATTCAACCTATCATGGAAGGCAAAATGTTTTCCCTCCAAAACCTTGTATGTTTCAGGTCCTAGAATAACTAGTGGAAAATAATATCTCCAGAGGCTTGTGATGTATTTTCCAACACTCATCTTTATTAAGTAAAGAAACATACAGCAAAAATATATAACCATGCATCAGACAGACAAACATGTTGACGCTTAGACAGCTGTTCATGGAAGAGAGCTGGAGGTAGACGAGACAAAACCGTTTTATCCTCTTCACTCAGGGACAGAACATTCAATAAATATCAACATCAACTGAAGGCTGGATAAAAAATAGTTATAGAATAGTAACAATAACAATAGTGTATGCAGTATCTATATCTCTTTAATACATTATGTCCACAAGAAAAATTCCACACATCATCTTTATTCCCCTGTATGTTGTATTAAAGGTAAATATAAACCAAATCTTGTTAATGTCTTTTAGACCTAAACAGTGTCCCGAATATGAATGACTGTGTCGTGCAGTTCCACCTTCATAAAAATGACAAGGTTGAAAAGAACAGATGCAGTTTTATAATCTCTGTAAATAGCCCCAGGCCAATTCCCAGATCTGCAGCGATGGGAGAAGTACAGTATATGCATGCCAACCCTTCAAGGCTGGTCGTGCTTAATGGGCCACAGACTCTGGGATGGTGTAGTTTTGTCGTCATCTGCAGTATACTGTTAACAGTGAAAGTAGTAGCATGCTTTATGTTTTATTTAACATAAAGTATTTCATTCACTAACAGGACTGCACATCTTTGCCACTTTCTGTGTACACATATACCACTTTCCAAACACAGCGTTTTCTCTGTACCAGTGTGTTTTGCCTGATTAAACATACTGGCACATTTATTTATTTAGAGTTTTATTTCTTACATCCTGTTCAGCTCACTTTCCTATGCATCTTTTTTATGCACATTTTGTAGAACTGCTTGCCTGGACAGTTTTTCCAGTTAATCTCTCATGAACAGAGAACTAGCACTCTTGTTCGGGTTCGTGTACCTAGTGCCAACAGTTTTGAAGAGTCAGGATAGAAATTTTGACGGCATGTGTCATATTTCTGGACAAGTATTTCTAGACAGCTGAAAACTGAAAAACATCTCTAGTATAACAACAGACTTAATCCTCTTCCTGGACCTTGGACGTGTGTTTGTGTTTTTGACAGGAAGAACATATGTTGTAACAGTAGTGTATACGTATAGTAACCATACAGCAGATATACAGTATGTACACAGTGGTGAGATACTGTAAAGGAGACCATTTTGTCCACTGAACAGGTTTAAGGCAAAATCACAAGTATCCTGGTAAAATGGTAACTTCTGCACAGTACAGCTTCAAATAAAAAAAAATACAGCTGAGTAATCATATCTCATATCTGAATCCACATAGTATTACTTTTTAATTTATGTTACGTAATAATATAATGTTT
Organism: Anabas testudineus; assembly: GCF_900324465.2. Taxonomy (NCBI): domain Eukaryota; kingdom Metazoa; phylum Chordata; class Actinopteri; order Anabantiformes; family Anabantidae; genus Anabas; species Anabas testudineus. Next base: position 9,677,998 of record NC_046630.1, read on the forward strand.
GAGTTAGAGTTGACTTTGCACATCACATTGTTTTATAGGCTTCTACAATATACTTCAGAACTTTTCTTTCAACATCTTGTGTCTTGCCATGAACATTGTGTGACATTTAAATAAAATAAATCTCTTTTGCAGCCAATTTGAAAATTCATTAAACCTTCCTTATGGTAAGTGGTGCTTACAGATTATTTCCTTGTAGCAAACTATTTAGTCAGAATTGTGATTTTCATATTTATAGGCAGTATACGGCATGCATTTCTGTAAGAGAAAATAGAAGATGGCTCTGTTCAAGGAACAGCTTGAAGTCAGCAGGGTCCTACAGCGGAGAGCATCTCCCTACTAACTCGTGAGTAATTGAGTCATTCTGTCTATTGTCTGTACTTTGTATATCAGAACAGGAGTTAGTGGTCTTTTGCTGGTTTTACTGACAGTATGTAACACCAAAAAAAGAGCAAATAGCACAGTATGTTCACTTTTTTTGTGTATTTCCTAGTGAGGATCATCAGGTGAAACAAAAAACCATACTAAATAAGTGGTCTCAGGTAGCTACACCGCATCATGACAGACAATAGAAAAAGTGTTGCAGACTGCATGAAACGTGCCTTGGCTAAGAGATACATAAAACAATAACATCGTAATACCCCATCACACCAAGTATGTGTTGCTGTAGGGAGACATACAGTACAGTAAGTTAGGAGTCATCATGCATAAAATGAGAAGCTCTCTATCTTGGCTCAGTTCAGCAGTGTACCATATAGCTGTGCCTTGGTCAAACTGTCCTTACGTGTTAGTCCCGTGCTGCCAAATTTTTGGTATCTTGGAGAGGTCTTCTTTGGAAGTGCGGGGCCGATGCTGAGAGCGGAGCTGGAGCTTGGGCGAGGCCGAACTGTTGGCCTGGGGCTGGGGTAGTGCTGAAGACTTGAGGCTTCAAGGGAGCTTTGGTGTAAGGACTCAGCAGAGCTATCTGCACTCAGATTGACATAGTCTTTCTTGCCACTGCTTGCGGAGGTCGCTCCCCCACTATTCTCCTTGTCTTTAGAGCTCCCTGAGAGGAACAGACTGCACTCTGAGTCCTGACTGTCTTCCTTGGCTCTATACAGCACAGATGTTTTCTCCTGTTTACGATGCTCCATAGGTTTGGGACTGCGACTGGGCGAAGGGGGACCCACAGCAAAACACTCGTCCAGTACACGGCTGTGGAAGACGTCGTCTCCTTCTTGGAAGCTGCTATAGAGGGACCCCTTGAGCTTACTGGAGGGGCCCATGACAAAATGGCGCTCGGAGAAACTGTATGGAGAGACCCGCCCCGTGATGTTACGATAAGAAGAGGAGAAAGTGTTGATGTCTTCCACACTGAGCTGTCTCCAGCGACTGCTCAGGTCATCTTCTGGGACCTGAACATCACCTCTGCTCTCCTGAGTACCACTACAAGCCTGGCCCAGCCCAGTTGTGGAGCCCATACTGTGAGAAGAGGCCAGGCGCGGGGTGCTGGAATGGTACGGTTCACTGAAGCATGAAGGCGTCCTTGTGTACCCTGGTGACGTGCTCTTCTGCGGGCTCCTGGGGGTCACCATGTGCTGGATGCTGTGGGACTTAGGGAAGCCTGGACTGTCTTTATCATATGAAGACATGCTTTTGCGTTCATAGTCTCCACTGCCACCATCTCGCCAGTCCATATACAGACCCTGGTGGGAAGAAGACAAGGTACTGCTGACCGTGCGCCCACACCCACCACCGACTCCTCCCTTGTCGTCTGATGCAAGGCTGAAGCTAGAGTAAGAACTGGAGGCAGGGAGGCTACCAGTGCCGAACTCATCATGCTGGTGGAAGGAGGATGAGCCCTCGTGATGAGAGAAACCTCCAGAGTGGTAAGCCTCTTCATCGGGGTTGCTGTCAGTAGAGTTATGAGCATGGAGTTGAAGCAGACCAGTGCCGTGGAGGTCAACGCTCTGCCTGCGCTCTGTATCTTGCCAGCGTTCAGGGCAATAGAGGGCCGTGTCGCTGCAGTACAGGTCAGATGTCTTGTAAGCAATGCGCCGATTGAGGTGATCGTTGCTTCCTGTGCCTGTAAGAAAGTCTCCATCCTGTGGCTGTGGGCTGGGTGATCGTGTTACAGGGCAGCTGCTTCCTGGTTCGGGCTTTTCCAGGACCTTGGCAATTATGGATGTGGGCACAGCATCAGAGTAATTGGAATGGCAGATTGCCATAGTTGTTCCACTACCCCGATTATGTTTTTCCATGTGGGAACTGATGCGTTCCTGAAAATCCAGCGGCAGCTGAGATGAGGAAGACACAAAAGAAGCTTGATAAGTAACGAGAAACATGTTGGTCTAATAATAAAGTGTTGCGGGATATGATTTCCATTTCCTCGTCCATGCACCTTGACAGTAGGTAAAGCCACTAAATATTTACAAATCCCTCAAGAGCCTTTTCACAGCCAAATTGAATCTCTTTCCAAGACATAATGAATAGTTTCTTTGTTTGCACAGTTATTTTTTTAAGGATTTTAATAATTTAAAAATCAAGTAATATACTGGCTCTGGTTTAGAAAGTACAGTATTTCATTCTTGCAAAGCTCATTCAGTCCAGACCAGCTCAAGTATCACAGGGGAGAATTTCACTTCAGAACTTCAGAACTTCTCTAATGAACTTGTCAAAAACACCATTACCTTTGTTTCTTTTCTAACATTTTTTTGTAGTTTACATATCTGATTTGCTGTCACATAAAGAACCAATGTATAATAAAACATTTATTAATAATATAAAACACTGTTTACATCTCAATTTAAATTAAACATTTCTTAGATTTCCGAATGTACTCTGTCTCTTCCCATCTGTCTCTTTTTCCATCTCTCACACAGACACATAATCTGTTTGATTGGCTCACAGTTGGGAAAACTGTTCCTGTCAATTACAGACTGGTTCTTTGTGCCTATTAAAGCTGGTCAGGGTCAGCAGGAGCTGCTACCACCACACTGGGTTCTCTCTCTTCTCCCTTTCTTTCTCCTTTCATCTCCCCTCCCTTGCTCCACTGCCTTTTCAACAAAAAAGCGCTCATTCCCTCTCTGTGTCTTTTTTTTTTTTTTAACGTGTCTTTCTTCTGTCTACCATCAAACAAATATCAGTTCCACAGAGACTGGCTTAGATTCAAATTAAGCCAGTGCTCTGGGTCTCCAGCTGGGAATTTAAAAAAAAGATAAAATACTGACTTGGCTTTGTTAAGAAATAGAAGCTCGCCTCGGCATAAAATAACCTGTATCTTTTAAGTGGAGGCTATTTTTAGCAGCCGCTGCCTCTCCCAGAGGGAAAAGAGATGGAAAGTAGGTGAGGCTGTTGGAGTGTGTGCTCCACGTAAGCTAGCTCAGCATTAGGTTCTATCTGAGGCAAGTCTTAATTAACAGTCATAGTTCTGCAGTGTTAATCCATGTGACAGCATTAACACATACAAACCCTGTTCAAATTTGTTCAATGGCTCAAAAAAACAACCTTAATTCTTCAAGATTAAAGCCATAAAATGACCCAAATGTGGAATTGTAAGAGCTGGATTCGGGACTCGAACATGGCATCCAACCACGTGTCTGAAAAAGATTTTCAGATTTGCCTCCATGTTCTGCAGATGAGGGTTTCTGTGTTTTATCACTGCTTCGGTCCCATCTGCACATTCTCTCAGGCTTTACATTGTGAAGACATTGATGTAATTCATAATAGAAAGAATAAAATCAATCAGACTTTATTTGTTTTTCAATGGTTTCACAGATGTCTCTTTTAGCACAATAGCCAATTGACAAAATGCTTTTTGGGCTGTAGGGTGTTGAAAGTGGTCACAGGAAAACATTGGCTAAAGAGCAGGAGGCAGCACCGTATCCAGCTCTCTTAATAAACCTGTGATAAAATAAACTAATCAAAAACAGCTCTTCTAGAGTTTTCAAATAACATTAGACCAAGTAGGTCAAATTCTGGTAATACAAAGAGTTAAGTTGCAGTTTTCACATTGTTTTATAGTCGGTCTTGTTTACAGGAAACATGCCTTATGGGTCAGTATCACATGGTGAACACAGGAAGTTGTAGTCTCCAAAATAGCCTTCACAGTCCAGTGCTGTCTCTGACCATTTACTGAGCCTCTCCCCTCCTTACTTACGTTACTGCTACGACTGACCACAAACTGATTATAATGATATTTATCGGTTCAGAATTTGTAGTAATTATTCAAACAAAGGTTCTTGTTGAACTGTTGACATCATTTTCTTATTTTGCATAAGTTTTGTCAATTTGCATGTGTTTTCTTAAGATGCTGGGCAACTGTAATACTAAGACCTGCGGTGATTATTGTAATGTATCAGTGACAAAACCTTTATGTGATTATATCATACAGAGTTGTTAGCTGGTTATTGACCATTATCCAATTATTTGCACTTTTTTAGCCACTGCAGCAAGTTATATGGGTTTAGTTTAGTTTAGTTCACCTTCACATTGTGATGTCCACGTTTTTATTTCAATAAATCTGCATTTCAAGATAATCTGAAAACACGTTCTCTAAACATTATCTAGGTCTACGTTGACTTTATTGTCCTGTTTCATTTATCTCATTGCTAATGAATAGTCAAATAGTCACATGTATCTGTATATATAATGCTTCAGTCGGTTATCAGCCCTTATCTCTTTTATTCTTTTGTGCATCAGGTGTCGTTTTAGATGTTCTTTCATTGATTCATTATGCACAGCCGGGATCCAGACAGATGGCACTTCAGACAGCAGACTTTCATCAGTCAGACTGAAGAGGCCATGAGCACTGTGACTCTGTCTTATTGTGAAAACCACTCATCAAGAATTTTTATGGTACACTGAAACAACAGAGTGAACCTCTCTCCATTACAGAAATCATCAGAACACTAATAAAACACAGCAAGTTCATGTAACTATCCATTAAGCTCTCCCTGCTACTTTGCAGGAAGCCAACACTAATAACTCGCTCTCAATTTGTAGTATTTTTTAATTTATGTTTAATTTATTCTTAAACCCTTTTGCTGCAGCATAGATTTGAATGAACACATTCATGCTTTTGTAGCAGTGACGGTGTTGGGGAGCTCACCTCAGACATCTTGTGTACTCTGTAATGAGACTTGGAGCACTGCAGCAGCTGGGCTGCCAGATTGCAGTCTTTCCTATACAGGTCCTGTAAGAAGCAGAAAGGGAATCTCAAGTCAATAATTGAATGCTTTAGAAATGTGTTCATTTTGGCAGCCTGATGGTTCAATAAGCTTTTGACAGCCCCTGGGAAAAATCTGAAACACTTGATTATGGCCTTCTAATTGTGGTTAAATTATTTTATAATTACTAAGGATTTCTGGGGGAAGTAGTTTAAATTTTATTTATGTAATGTTACTGTTGAGCAAAAGCAAAAATAACTTTTATCAATCTGCTGAGCAGTTTATAAAGTATTCTATATGGATCATGGGGAAGCCAAATGAGAAACCTGGCACATTTGTGGTAACACTTGTGTGAAACACATATGTAGCATAGATTTCTAAATAAATGATGCAGTACATAGTTTGGGAAAAGAGGCGTAATGGATTGGGCATTTCATTGATTTAGTGACCCGTCAGACCAAAGGAACAAAGTCCTCCATTTACACTGATAGAGTATAATTAATATATTTTTCCACTAGGTGATATCAGGGGTTTGCAGGATCTTAATTATACCTCCAAACATTTTATTTATAATGCTCTATGTCTTATTTCCCCAGCACAGTTTCAGTAGTTTTATTAGAGTTGTCCAACACAGTGCATTCACTTATCACCACCTTCCAGCCAGGAAGCGAGTACACCACTATTTATCTCTTTCACTGCACTTTTGTTCTGTAGTAGATGTTTTTTAGTAGATTTCCAGTTTCAGAGCAGAGTGAGGGTGGTCAGGTGGCACAGCAGATGCTTGGTTTAGTTGTTTGGTGTTTTTATGCATGTGTGTGGGAGGTTAGCTGGTTTAGCTCTTTCCTTTCCTTCCTCTGTTAAATTCATCCACTGATGAAGGTCAGTACTCGCTGTTCTGTAGCCTCCCTGTACATCGGTAACACCGCTGCCCTGACAGTACTTCCCACAACATCAAAGCCTTCTCTTTGGCAGGTTTCTGCTCCCCCCACCAGTTAACAGTGACTGCTGTGTGAATCACTTCATTTTCTTGCCAGGGGACATTTTGGACACCCTGTCGTTTTAGTGGACTGTTCAAATAGACCTATGAGACCTTGGTGATGTCTTAGTTAATGTGAGTTTGTGTGTTTTGTTTCTTCTTGTGTTTCAAATGACAAATAAACCCTCAAGGATTTAGTTTAGTTTTTGTTTCTTTGTGTTCCATTTTGATTGCTTTTCTGAAATGATTAGATAAAACCATTTAGTAATACATCCATGGTAACAGCCAATTGTGGTTTGAATTGATTTGACTTCTTTCATTTACAATAATATGAATATAAAACATTTTCTTTAGCGTTACCAGCTCTCTAGCCAGCTCACCGTTAACTATAATAGGACATTTTCCACAGCCTGATAATGAACCTTGACTTCAATCAGGCCCAATTGATGCTAATAGCTAATAGTACTGTAGACCACAGAGAGAAATTTAACCTAACCTGCAGCCCCAGGAGAAATACTAGTAAAGTTACTTCAGACAGAGTGAGGCACTAGTTTGCCCCTTGCCCTGGTCTGGTCTGTGCAGCCCTGAGGATGCCCTTTGGTTTTACTATAATCCCTATAAAACGTCCAGCGGGTTAGAGTTCATTCCTGTTTATGCTGTGGCGCCTTGAAGCACAAATATGCAGGATGTTGCAGTAATACAATAAATATGACATTTTTAGTAAGACTAGATACACATGAACTGATGTTTTACTGCTGATGAGGCTAAATTACTGACTACTGACTGAAGGAAAGAAACCACCTCTGCGTCTCTGTGGCCCCGAACACCTGAAGCTTCTGCTGAATTTGTGAATCTACAGGTGAAATATACCTTGGCCATCAACTGTACTGTACTGTGATATGTGATTTACATTAGTCTTACTTTATGTTAGCACAACGACGGCAGGGATGTCAGTGGGAGCCCATAATAAATGATGGAGTCTTGGGTACTCACGTTGTCCTCTCTGAGCTTATTAATGGTGATCTTCGCTTCCATGAGGTGGTTGTTGAGGACGATGATCTCCCTGCTGAGGGCTCTCTTTTCCTCTTCATGGAGCTGAGACTGCAGCGTAGGAGAATCAAAAAGGCAGGAGAGAAATTGGGGGGGAAAAAGACAAAGGAAGACAATAGATGATAAGGGGAGAGTTACAGGGTTAGGGGAAAGAGTTGAGTGTTGAGATAACAAGAGAACGATGTGGGAGCCAAAGTTGGAAGACCAACAGAGGGAAAATAAGATGATAGAAGAGGGGAAGAAAAATGAGAGGAAGAAAGCCGTAAGTCAGTATCAGTGTGAAGCCGGTGCCAGCAGCAGGTCTTAATTAAAAGAAGATTACACTTGCCAGAGCGCGTATCATATCAATTACTCTGGGAGTAAGAGAAATAGAGGGGGTGAGAGGGAAAAAAAAAGGGAGAGTGCGAGTTGGGGAGAAAGATAAATGAAACACTCATTCCATTTTCAGCGATTACTGTCAAAGAAATGCAAAATGACTGTGGTGGAGTGACATTTCAGCCCCACTAACAGCACAGCCTAATGATAGTGATGTCTGCCTACATTTATCTCATCAACTGTTCGCCACATTGTCCTGACGTCTGGCACATCTTCAGTGTTCTGAGGTTTGTTTTGAGTTGTTTCGGTGGCCCTAACCTTCAAGGTAGAACATGAACCTACATTAAACTAACGAGGTAGACTGTTAGCTTGGTTATTAGATAGATGTACTGCAGGTGCTAAGAATCATGCAACCTAACATCTACAATTCATTGAGAATGAGCAGCAAACTCCATCTACAAATGAAAACTGTGTGCTAAAGTCAAAAGCTCTAAACCAAGTCCAGGATGTTGTGGAAATAAAATAAATTCATTGAGATTATTTCAGTGAGTTTGTTAATTGTCATCATTTAGATTTAGTGACATTGCGGTCTCTAGCGCCCAGTAGTGGATTCTGTCTGCAAAGTAATCTTTCGATGCCTCACACACACACACACACTCACACAGAGTAATAATAGTAAAATACATTGGCTATTGCTGCACAGCACCAGCTGACAAATGATCCAACTCCGAGGAGTCGCTTGGCCTCCCACCCTTCTCCCTTCTAATCTCTCAATGGCGGTGATTGTTTTGAAATACAAAAGTGCAGAGCCCGTCTAATAGGTGGCAATTAATGTCAGTTTAAGCAGTAGGCCAGCATTGATATTCAAATCCAATTCTGTTAGGGTCTCATTAATCAGCTGTCGAGACATGCAGCTGGCTGGCACTCGTTCTCCAGCTCATTACTCTGGATTTCAATTCATATTTAGTAATGCTGACAGTGCAGATGACCACATCAGGGCATTAGAGATCAAATATGTAATTGCTCCCTGTTAACATGATGTTTTAATGGATTTCTCACTCAGTGGTTAATAATCATAATACCCTTATAACTTAATACATTGCTGGTTAATGTGATCAGATTTGATCAAAACTGCAGATTTACTACTTACGTTTGACTAAATGCTTTTACACCTATATTTAGTGATTAACTTCAACAATGTCTTAATACTAGCATGTATAAATAATGATACAGTATCCAACAGGCAGATTCAGCTTTAATATCTGATTCGTCTCTGGTCATGTTGTGCTAAATGTGTTTCAGACTTGGAGTAAGGTTAGGTGTGATGCTAGCTGCAGTGAGCCTACATGTGGCAGAAAGTGTGAATCTGCCACTTTGAAGCCAGAAGCTATCTTTTTTTTCCCTTCCCACTATAGCTGCTGGCTTTGATAACTTCTCAGTGATCTCCTGGATCTTCTAACTCACAGTACTGCTGCTCCACTTGCACATTATTAGAGGCACAATTAGAAACAGGGTCTACCTACAGTGCGTATCGACTAAAAATGAACAGAGGGCAGTGTTAATAGGCTTGATGTGATGAACATGATCTTGCAGTGTATTTTGGGAATAGGGAGGAAGTGTGAATTTAATTAAAGCGTTACGGCTAGCAGAAGAATCACAGCTGTGCACACTGATTGTTGCTATCTCGACCAGTCACACAGTGTTGGATACACAGGCTATCACCAAGACGTTCTTATCAGTTGGTGTCACACATAGGGAAGAGCAGAAAAATTAATATGCACATTTTAACTATCGCATCTTAAGCGCATTGACCCAGTGGAGGAGGGGAGATGTTCCTCAGCACGTTCGGAGGCTCGCTGCTGCCTGTTTTAGTCGTTTCTAAATCCGCATCTGCAGGTTTCTTCTAATTAGTGAGCAAAAGGTGAAGATGAGCAGTGAACGCACCTTTAAAGCGTGGAAGTGGCTGAAAAGTGTTGTGGTAACATTGTACCTTGAAAGTCACTTTGGATAAATGCGTCTCCCAAATGACTAAATGTAAATGTGAAGCCTGACTGATTTGAATATTCTATGGAATAAAACAGTAACAATGAATACAAAACTTTTAGCATTTTGTTTTTTTTTTCTTGTTGTCTTGTTTCAATTATTGATCGGGAGGATTTGTTTAGTGCACCGAGCATAAACAGTGCAAAATATGTCAGTTTTTCCTAAGACACCCTCAGTTTGTTTGAGGTATTCTGTTGCAGATTCTTCCTCTTCACTGGACAACAAATGAAGCCTAAACCCCATGAGATGCAATTACTGAAGACTGTGGTTCACAGAGTAGAGCAAAAAAATAAAAAATTCAGTCCCATTTAATAGTAGAGTCTTATTTTCTTGGTGGTGGGGGACAGAAAAGGAGTAAATTAGATTTTCTAACCTCATTACAGAGGATTTTCACGTAAAGACACCAAGGATGGCTAAAGTCGTGAACAAAACGGATTCTGGAGACCCCAAAAAGTCAGCCAACGGATACAAAAGGAGGGTGGGAGAAGAAGCTAATATTCCAGTAATACAAGCGTGTAACTGGTATAATGGATAAAAGATGAAATTGAACCTTGCATCTAGGACTATTCTGGTGGTTTTAGAAGTCACATGTCCAGTACCGCACCTTTCTGTAGGAAAGCTTACACCTCAAGTTTCCGAGGAGCAATGGGGAATAACTCTGTAGTTATTCCAGTGAGTACTGGGAGTTTGCAGTTTATGTGTATTTGGTGGACTTTGGTGGAGAAGGCTTAAAAACATGTCGCTTGGGGAGGCTTGCATCTTATCATCTGGTCCATTTAACATTTACTGTTGTTTGGTGCCATCAGAGTCGTCCTTCGTCAGTTTCTGTTTATGACTAATGAAAAAGGTGCAGACACAGAATGGAAAGTGTCCAGTTTGGGGAACTCCAGCTTGCACTGGGGTGGTCTGCAGCCAAATATGAGGCTGCTGGATGAGACTCAGCACCTCCAACTCTGTGGTCATGATTTGGTAAATGGTGGATTGCTTCTTCTACATTGGGACTGAATTGCTGCGCACGTTCAGGAGTTTAAGGTTTTGTATCTCTGTGTCTTGTTCACAACTGAAAGTAAAATGACAATGAAAGACTGACAGACAGATTGGTGTGGCTTCAATATTTACCAGTCAAGCTATATTCCAACCCTCACTTCAAATGAGTTTCCTCCATTTACTGTAAGGAGTAGAGAAATGTGGGGGGTGCTCAAAGTAGAGATGCTAAGAGCTTGGGATGCCTCCTTCCCTTTGGAAGTGTTTCATGCATGACCAACTAGTAGGAGACCTCCAGGGGAGACTCAGAACAGTGACAAAGTTGTATATCTCATCTGGTAACACCCTAAGGTCCTCCAAGAGGGGCTGGGAAATGTGTCAGGGGACAGGGACATCTGGACTATCTTGCTTAGCTTGCAGCCTGCAGGTTGACGCCAAATAAATGGCAGAAAATGAAATGGATAGATATATACCTCACATTACATTTTCTGAAGCACTGAGAGATCCATCACAGTCACCATATGACTCCACTCAAACATTTTATTTGTTGGGATTAGAGTCATTGTTGCTGGTGTGAAGACGGACACTGGTTGGATACTCTTCGTGACAAGAAAACTGCATTTATGAGCTTGTTGTAGTTGTACTCAATGGAAACACTTTTCTCCCATATGTATGGTAAGCTATGAAATTTGTGCAATGAAAACACCAGATTTTATTATTGATACTGCTTCTGGTTTATTGCCCAACCTGCTTTTTCTGGTGCAGGAAAATTCCCCAGTAAATAGTTCTGCTGGGTGTCACTATGACACCGCTCTGTGGTGTGTAATTTGTACATTTCATTGAAAAGTTTTGATTAACCACAGCGGTACTGATGGCACTAATTGGTGCACTGCAGTCTGCCCTTGTTGCTGCTTATTGAAGAGAAGAGCAACACATACAGCACAGAGAGGTATTCTCATGCAAAGCAACATAAAGACACGTCTCTCACTTACATTTATTATTTTATGGGAACCTGTAACTTCAAAAACAGCACTTTAATACTACTTATACAAAAAAAAACAAGGTTTATGTAAAAATGTCCCTTTCTGTTTATTCTCATATACACTTTTTGTATATGTTCCATGTTTTATTTAGATGTCAGCTGCCAAACGTGATAAAATGAAAAGTATTGATCCTGTAATAAATATTATTGATCATTTTATGTTTTTTTTATTATTGAGGCTTGGCTACTAAATGATGAGATGCCCCAGAGATTAGACAGAGCCTACAGAAATAATGGAGACTGTGACGGGCAATAGACAAACAAATCTACAGTTGTAGATATAAATGTACTGCACACCAAAAACAACGGTAAACACAGCAGCCTCACGGGGGCTGGATCTAGCAGTCGTATTTCATTATTGACTGTTCTATTGATCAAATGTTTAATTGGGTTATTATTTATTTAGTACACATAATGACCGCAGTGAGTTATTGAGTCCTGACTGATGACTTACTATTACATGATTTTTCAGACCAGTAGAAAAATCTTTTTTAATTTATGTTGCTGATTATCAATATATTGTTATACTTTTGCAGTTAAGATTTCTTAAATTTACTTAATATTTCACCTAAAAATGACATTTCAGTCTGAATGGAACTTATCTGGTTCTTTTATAAAACATTACATGATTGACAACAACATGCTATAGCTATCATGTATAATATACATTTTATTATTTACCAAGTGGACCAATCAAAGTTGTTACTGTCTCTGTTGCTGTTGCTGTTGCTCTGAGGGACCGTTTACATGTCTGGCGAGGTCCGGCCGAGGCCAGAAATCAACCATTTTCATTAAAACAAAGTAAAAGTACGTTATTTGTACTGTATTATTTCACAGTAATTTTTTTTCTGTAATACTTCTGATTATTAAGTCAACTTTACTCACAGCAGCTGTCTTTAGCAGTGACAACTGCAGATGAAGTGCACATTATACAGAACAGTCATTGAGTATTTAGAACCACAATGACCTTCAGTACCATGGACAGCTCCTTCACAAATGAATTACAAATGTCCGGCGTATTTTAATAGAAAAATATAAGATAAAACACTATACATATATTAATCGTAAACTTCATAGTTAGAATTATATAAAACTGTATTATATATATATATCTGTAAGTATTTTAACTAATATAATTAGAAGTGCTGGTAGTTTTTCTAGTAGTACAACTTGAATTCATCCTCCATCCTTTCTCTCATAGGCTGTGGTGTATTTTGGGAGGACAACAAGCTACCTGACTAACAATTGTATGCAAATCTTTCTTTTCTGCTTGCACCAGCAGTGTCTCACAAGAGGCTGAAAGATTAATTTGAACTCCCACTAAACTGTCTCACAGGCACCAAGCTATAACTAGTCCAACACCAGCTCTGCCAAAGCTACAGCGTATTTTCTTTAATGTGGAGACAGAAATGTATTCTTCCAGCTTCTTCTGTAGCACTGTTTATCTACACATCAAATCAGCTCCCTCTTGATCCACATGGAGTACAACCTCTCCAATGTCATCACACTGTGCATCTTGTCAGTTCTTCTAGGTGTTACTTTCTCGCTTTTCTCTTTATGAATTCGTTTCAGTCTTTACTGTTTTTCCATTGACCTTGCCAGTTCGGGCGTCTCAGAACTTTTAATCACGTCTCTGATTTGATTGGAGCTGCCTTTATCACTGTCTGCCTGCACTGTCTTCTACAAAAGAACATGTTTCCCCCTTGAAATGCCATTGCATGACATGACATCAAAAGAAATGGCAATCCCAATGAGGCCTGTCGCTAAAAAAGAACCCTAAACTGTCTCCTGCCATGAAGACCGATTTGCTACACCAAGGCTCTCTGCTAGAGAGACAATCCCTTTGAAAGCCAACAGTTTGCACCATCATTTTCACATGACTAGAATACACTGATGTGTGTTGTATGAGAGGAATGATCCATGATGAAAGACATTTCAGGCTCTCAGTTTATTCATGGCATGACAAAGCACTAAGGATTACACAGGAACATCACAAATAATAGGCTGCAAATACCGAAACACAGACGCTGTTGTAAATGGCTGTCATCTGAACGTACAGTACGGTGTTTAATGTCTCGGTTGATTTATTACAATCTTTTTACCTCACTGAGCCCCCGACATGCATGAATTCACCGAAAGACACACCCAGAAAATCACTATTATTTGAAAACGTAGGTATTCACACTAGTGACTGCTTACTTTAAAGGGTCACTTCACCCAATTAATCATAGTGGTAAGAAGTGGTTTCATCTCCATAAGGTCGCAAGACAAACAGCAGATAACCTGTCGCTCAAGAACTAGTTAAAACATGCATACATCACCCCCTGCCTTGAGTCTCCATGCTAATATAACCATCTCCTGCTTCCAGTCACATATAATGTGCACATCAATCACACATATAATCACATATAAAGTGCAAATATATATATGCACACGCTGGATTTTTATAGTGAGGAATAGACAGAAAAGCAACATGCACTATGAAAATCAGCTGACTACAAAGTGCATTTTATAGTATCCCACTATTAGGCACCCATGGGTAAATGTTTTTGCTACTGGCTTGCACTCTGATACTTTCACACAGTCTTCAAGCCCTACGGACCAAACTTCTGATGAGATTATAATCCATTTTAATTAAGATACAGTAAGTTATAAGGATGGGCTCTGCTGTAGAGCCAGCACATCTTCTGCAGCGATTCTGGCTGATAAATCCTAAAACCAGGGGCGGGAGAGGGAAAACGCTCAGGAAACCTCTCAACCTGATGTGATTGGACAGCTACTGCCGAGGTGACCAGAACCGCAGTTAGCTATAATAGTTTTCTAACAGGGCTGCATGGCAGGTAAGACCAATTACTTTGGACATTGATTGCGCTCCCTGTCTTTGATCATGTAATTGCTTTGAGAGAGATGAGAGTGCTTCTGCTGCTAAACAGGTGTGTTCAAATCGATTATAGTAGATTTCTCATTTCTCAGACAAGAGGCAGAGCGAGAGTTAGAGCGAAAGAGCAGAGACAGTAAATGTCATTATCACTCTTAAATTATCTGGCACACACTAGACTATAGTTTATCATTATGTCATTTGATATGAGCACTGTATTTGACGAGCTGAAGCTTGTGTGTTTATCAGTAGTTTGTCTTTCTTCCTGCCTCTCACCTTTAAACTCGTCTAGCACTTTTCCAGTTATCTTCCCAATAGAGGTTAAAACCTCTCAGCATGGTTCCAAACTCTTAATACACTCATTAAGCTACATGTGGAAATGGATGCCGATTACATTACATTACCCTCGTTTGGTGGATCGATGTGCAGAGTGTGTCTACAGTGCAAAAGAGCTGCAAGAAAACTTTTTCCCATATGCAGTTGTAGGCGACTAAAAGATAAACACTGTGTACTGTGTATTACTGTGTCTTTGGTCATGTTAAGGAAAAAATTGACTGTCAAAATAAAGGTGTCACATCTCATGCTTCAACTACTGTTGACTTGTTCAGTTTTAACCAAGAATATCTTTCTATAATCTAACAATTCCACGTGAGAAGAAAGATTGTATGTGTACGGTGGAAAATATGTTTATTTTCTCTCGGCTTTAACTTCAAAGGTCATAAATAGTTGAGGTGAGTTCAGGAAACAGTTGCTGCCAAGAATTTGTTTTGGATGTTTTTGTTCAACTGGTGAAACATATAATGAAAAGAAGAAAAATAAACTCATATAATCATATAAACTATCTGACTCTCTAGAACAAGAACTCGCTGGCATCCTCATAACCACAGTACTTCCTGTTCTCAAATAAATGATTCCTGGTCAAGGTTTGGTTCAAAAGCTGTTTGGCTTT
The DNA here is from genome assembly GCF_900324465.2 of Anabas testudineus. Classification (NCBI taxonomy): domain Eukaryota; kingdom Metazoa; phylum Chordata; class Actinopteri; order Anabantiformes; family Anabantidae; genus Anabas; species Anabas testudineus. The sequence goes on from NC_046630.1 coordinate 9,693,379, forward strand.
GTGTGTGTGTAGAAGTATGTGTTGGAGTTCACATCACCTTTATCCCATTATCTTCTTATATCTTTTATGACAGTTAAAGGGAAGAAGTATACATTTACTTCCATCGCTTCTCCTACCTTACACTGTACATGTACATACTAGATATAAACGTATTTCATCATAGATGTGCCAAACTAATGTCCACAGTTCAATTATCCTTTTCTTTCCATCTCTCAATAATATCAACTGAAACATGAAGGAAAAATGGCAATAAACTCTGAAGACACCAAATAAAAGTGATGATTAAAACTGTTTTTTACAAGGCTGAATAATAATAAATGGTTTTAGTCAAAAGAAACTGTTAACGGAAACTCAATCGCCTCCAAACCCTGACTCCGAACCCTGTAAAGGAGGTTCTCAGATATAAAGTAAAGACAAATGCTCAAACTTAAATCGTTGAGCATGTCAAGTAAAGGTTGGCCAATTAAAGATAAACCTGACAACAACAACAATCAGTAAAAAGTGCAAATGCTTCAGCGGGGCTTCCTTACCGTCCTGTGCATCTTGTCCTCCAAATCCTGGTTGATCCGCTGTAAAGCTGCATAGCTACTCTGGATCCTAAACAAAAAGAATTATGGCCTGTTAAAACAACTATTTACAACATCAGATGACTATTTTACTGTTTTACTGTTCATAAATGACAAAAACAGAAAAATAAAAACACAGAGAAATAAATAAATTACAGCATCAGTGCATGATGATGGATCTCTGAGGGGATTTGCAGGATATTTTAAGAACTGACTCAGATTTAAAGATCACTCAGGACTGTTGAAATAAAACAGTAAAAAAATGCTGATGATATGTTTTAGTGCCACAGAAGTAGATAGTAAGAAAAAAATATGCAATCATGAAAAAGTCCATAAATATTTTATGATAGAAAATCAGTAAACATGCAGAAGCCGACCAGTAGCATCGACTCTGCAGCTGAAGACTAATGCTTTAAGCTTTAATGCATTTTCTTCCTTAATTCCCTTTTGCTTTTGTACTTCCTGCGCTCTGTCTCTTGCTCTTCTTTTATTTTATCTTCTCGTAAGACTTCTAGTGCATTAGTGAGCTTAATGGAACAGAACCTCTTGGCTCTTATTTGTTAACTTGTTTCTGGTGTCTTTTATTATGTAACCTTCAGGGTCACATTTTCACATCGGTTGCTTCTCACGCCTAAGAGAGTGTTGATAAACCAACATTTGCAGCACGGCTCCATTAACCAGACTGATGTGTCAGTGGATACAAAAAGCATAAAACTAAAAGCTGAAAGAGATTTGAGAAGATAAAGAAGGAGCATAAATGAAATCGAGAGTGGACCATTGACAGAAGACAGACGTTTGTTGTAAAAACTACTGTCGTGAGTGGCAACATTGAGCAGTCTTATTATTTAATTTAACTGGAGCATTAAGAAGTTCATCTAGCTCTACCTATCGCTCTGCTGGTTAATATTAGGGAGAGAGAAGTGGTTGGGCTATGCTGATCACGAGGGATTTGTGCACGTCCTGAAGGCTCTGAAACTCCCCTGGGCGCGCACAAATATGGCCACACTGTCTGCTTTCCAACTTTTCAAGTTTTTGGGCACAGACAAGTTTCACGGAAGAGTTTGAAGTGTCTTTAAGCAGCATGTTTATCACATTTATTTATACCGTGACCACAGAGAACGCTCAGTTCTGTCTGACCAGGAGCTCTGCAGAATTTGCAGATAATCTTGTTGCTCTGAGATGATCATCACGCTGCTAAATTAAAACTCAGAGCTGGAAGGCCACTCATCTAGTCATCCACTCAGCACTAGGCTACAGCTTTCTCTCCCTGTTAAAATAATAAATTAAGATGTTTTTACAAATAGATAGTCCCAAAACACTATTCATATTTAAAGAGCATTCTACCCGGATCTGAATATATATATTTCTGGCAAAAGGTCATGATTGATTCTATCCAATGGAGTGAAAAAGAGTTTGAGGTTCATCATTATTGCATGAAATTTTAATTACAATGTATTCATTTGTGATCATTGATACTTTATTAAAAAATAAATAAATAAAGAGCCCATGTGTCATCTCACTTACTTGTTGTTGTTTGGTGGTTATTTATTAGACATGTGCCTGAATTGGCCAAATCTGGTAAACGGGTATCTAACAATCATCATACAAATACTTTACAGTATACAGTACATAAATGTGCATAGATGCATATGTGTGATTAGGGTTTGGCAACTAAAATGCCTGATTAACTGAAAAATGTGGATCACTCAGATATTTTACATTTAATTACTAGAGACACTGAGCTGCAAAACTTCAGATTAACCTCACATATGGGAATCTTTTCTCATCATACAACAGATTACATCCATTCCAATATGAAATGATTTTATATGGAGTATGTAGAATAATATAGAAAAACAAAGTCAGGGTTTATTGACTGGAGTTATAGAGACAGTGTGCTCAAAGAAAAGTGCTTGTAGAATCACTGAACAGTGTCTGAACCCCTCCTCCCTTTGTTTCTTTTCTTTCTATGTCTGCTCTTATTGTTCAGTTTTAATACAACTACTTCAGTTTCATACATGAACACAAACAAAACAATTAATACCACAGCGGAGACTGCCCATAACTGTTTGCTCTTCTCTATGATGGCATGCTTTGGGCTTACCAACTATTATGCCTTTGGCGTCACAGCTCGACTTGCGGGAGAGTTACACACCTCATCATCTCATAATATCATGCATAGATAATAGCGTCATGCATTTGTGCATACGCACCTGCGAAGTTTCTCTGTAAATTTCTCCAGTTCCTCCTGGGCCCGGCGCAGCTCAGTTTCCAGATACTGCCGAGTAGAGTCAAACTCTGTTTCCACCATCTCTAGTTTGTGGGTGGTGTACGACAGGCGCTTACGGAGGTCATCCTTGTGGTCGTGGCAAGAGCTGAACAGGCAGTAGAGACAACAGGATTCAAGACAACACAATCACAACACAGATGTACTTACATTGCTGTCAAAGTTTGTCAGATTTGTGAAGCCTAACAGAGAGAGAGAGAAAACAAAGACAGAGCCCAGCAGAAATGCAATAGAGCAAAAAGTGTATATGCTTGTTATGTGAGAGGGAGAGAAGGGGGTGAAGTGTAGCTGGAGTGTAATTCAGTTTGGAGTAAGAGAGGTCCCAGGGCCAATGGGGAGGAGGAGATGGATGGAGGAGGAATACTAATTATTTCCCATTCACAGGGAGAGGGTAGAGCTGGGACAGAAGCTCCCATTGGTGTAATGGTGAATTCCATTACACAACCCCCCTATCAAATCCCTGAAAGAATAGGAAAGGATTAGAAAAGCACAGACCATCGGTGATTCATAGAGGAAGTGGTGAAAATATAGAATGAACCACAGCTTCGTGTGTGAGTAAGCTTTCAAAGAGGGTGAAAGAGAGAGAGAGTCCAGAGTGATACAGTCTCAACACCACCACCACTACCACCAACATCACACCAGCCAGGGAGCAATTTTTCATTTGTGAGTTTGATGCAGGTTTGAGAGTGATAGATGAAAACATAACAACAAGACTGACTGTGGGAACGGATGTGGCAATGAACGGCTAGAGATGGAAAGCAGGGGTAGTGTGCACTCTGGGGGATTTAGCATTTTGCCAGACTGATGGATATTTGGCTTATGGAGAGCTTCATTGGCTCAATGCTGCCGACCAGCAGGAGCCATGAGAGCTCCTCCAAGTTCATCTAGGCCCAGAGCCTCGATGAGCTGGCACAAAAGGAAGAGAAAATTGTGTCCACAGATAGACTTATAGACTTGTGTCAAAGCATGGGATGGGACGGGTAATGGACTACTATAAATGTTTAACTTGGTTGAAGAGCTCTTAACCTTCATCAAGCAGCAAAAGGTTGTTAAAAGGTTGAAGGGAGACCAGATCTCTCACATGTATCTTTCTTAATTAACTAAATAACAAGTAAAATTACTTGTGCGGTTTATAGGCTGATGTCAATCAACATGGAGCAGAGCACAAAGGCACAGGTGTGTGGTCAAAATAGTAATTTAGTAATATAGTTAGACTGTAAAAAACACAGTTACACAATGTGTGTAATGGCTCTTGCCATAGGCGGTCGCATACTGGAGGGGGTGCTGCTGCAAGCCCTCAAAAAAATAAATAAATACAGAAAAAAACAAACCATATCTGGCTAATCTTGCCCAGGGCACCAAAATGGCTTGAGCCAGCTCTAAACAGAGAGTTATATATGTTTTTAGTTTAGACAAACCAAATAAAAACCTGTGCATTCAACATACAAGAACCTCTACATTAGGTCTCCAGCTTGTTTGCATCTCATACTTTCCCAGACATTTTCTCAGATGAATAAGCTGTTGGTGATCTTCTCTTAAAGCTCATTATCTGTAGATGATTGGATGGAGACTGATAGAGAGATATTGCAATAGATCAACAGAAAGATGAGAGAGTGAGGAGTTCATGCATCCAGCTTGCTGAATCTTAGAAACTTGTGTCCTTGAACCTTATAATAAAACTAAAACTTTATTATAACTAGCTGCATGTGATGCTCTAAAATCACATGGCAAAGAGACCTATGATTGTAATGTGAAAGGTGCTCTGGGCTTTTACCACTAAATAATACTGGTTTATTTTATATCTGAGCACAGCTATTGATTTTTTTAAGGATATTTTACTGGCTTTCAGGTGTAAAGGACTATTGTTGGTAAAATGAAGTGAAGCATTTGAAAGTAGATGTCAGCTGATACAAAACAAGATATGAAGATGAACGATGGAAATGAATGGATGCTACATCATGTTTTCATGACCTCCTAATTAGAATCCATTTCCATTACGCTGAATGAATGAAATGGATTTCTAAATAATGGGGCTGATGAGGTCCAAACACTCCACAGACCGACTCATCTTACCTTCTTTTCTGATGTTTGCAACCGTTTCTCTGGGTTTTGAGGGCAGTTTTGCCAATATATATCTTTTTCATATTTTTCTCTCTACCTCCTCTCTTGTGTGTGTAGATGTTGCCTCCTGTGCTGCTGGTCGTTGCAAGTTTGAACGCAAACCACAGACCAACAGTCAAAGCTCTAAGTCTTGCCTGGGGAGGCAGATAGGAGTTGGCTATCTGTGATGACCCTGGCAAGAGAGCAGAGAAAACAGCTTTGAAGTCCTGCAGATTTAGCAGCACATTTAGTTCTGTTGACCCTTGAGAAAAACAGAGATTGTGTGGATTGAGAAAATGAGCCAGTTTGCTATGACAGAGCAGAGCCAGGGGCTCAATTAGGTAAGTTCAGTAAACAAACTCAGATAGCACAGTGTGCAATACTTTGAATCGCCGCACCTCCAGTTGAACTTTGTACTTCCTATTAAAAGATCAGTGCACTAAGATCTGTTTCTTATACATAATCCATGATACAAGCGCATCTGAATTTTTAAGATGCAACAAACACAGGTTACACTGTTGAAGAAATGTACTATACAACACAAAGAGAGAGAGATTAATGTTTTATCACTCTAACCTCCTTTTTCATCACTGAGTTGCAAACAGTAGACTGTAGCCACCACAAACTACAGGAACCTATGGGCTAGAGAGTTATAGACCAACTGACCAAAGAAGTTACTCCTGAGTAAATAAGTGTTAAGATTAATGTGTGGGTGTGTGGGTCTTCCATTTTTAACCTCTGTCACTGCTTTTTGATGCTGGGGCTTGAACCTACACTTCCTGGAGAAAAGGAACTTAATTACCTGCCACTGCCAAAATAAACCTCTTCTGGTCTGTTTCTCTTCATGCAGCTGTATTCAGACAGTCTTGCTGACCCATTGCAACACATGTAAGCAACATGATGTTACAATTTAAAAAAAGGAAATAAAAAACAAACAAAAAGTTGCTCAGTGGAAAATCTATTAACAGACTATTAATTGTTAAATTATCCTCTCAAAGCAGTGGTTGTCAAATCAACAGTTAAGGTCAAAATTATTAACCCCCTTTATGAAATCAAACAGACCCCTTAACCTTTCCATGGAAATGACCATAGCTGGAAGTGTTTATAGTTTAACTGCTTCCAAAAGAACAATGACCGCTTGATTAAGATATTTTATCGATGCATTGAATTAAAACAGAATGAATGAAACAAAAATGACAAGGTCAAAATGATTAGCCCGCTGATAATTAAAAGCCACAACTGACAACAGCCTCTTATGGTTGTTCCAAACTACATTGGAAAATATCTCGAGGGATCTTCTTCCATGGCAAAATGTTCCAGCTCATCTAAATTATGTGGTTTTTGAGTGTGGACATTAACCTTACAGGAAGACCCAGCAGCGACCTTAGGCTAGACTAGCAATGAATTTCTTCACATCATCCTTCAAAATGTCAATATAATCTTTTATCATCTGGAGAAGGTTCCCTGTGCCTGAAGAAAAAGCAAAACAAAACCAACAAACACACAAAACAGCCCCACAGCATTATGCTCCCACCACCATGTTTAACTGAGGGATAGTTTAAAGGCCTCTCCCTTCCATCATCAAACAGAAGCAGCATCCATGAGATAAAACAGCGGAAGTTTGGTCTCATCTCTTTGACCACAGAACAGACTTCCTAAACTCATTCCCATGTTTTAAATGTTCATGGCCGAACTCCAGTCTTGTGCCCCTTAGGAGGAGCAGCCACTGTCTTCTTTCTGAGTTTCAAATGGATTCTTTACGTTTTGACATGATGAAATTTCTTCTTACCAAGAGTTAAAGAGTGGTGCCTTTTAATCAAGTGTTCAAGTGCCACTAGCTCTGTTCATGGGAGTTCCTTAGGTAAAGTTCAATGCTGCTTGATTGCTCAAGTGTGGTTAGATAAAAAAGAAAAAAATAACATGGGGTCTAATAATTTTCACCTTTTCACTACTCTTAGTATAAAGCAAAAGTAAAGATTTATTTTTACATTTTAAAATGCAAGTCTTAACATTGATAAATATTTTATTATGTACAGTTTTTTTGGAAAAACTTTTGGAAAATGTTTAAATAGTTCCTAGGCTGAGAATAATTTTAACCTAAGTCCTGTGGACACTGCAGGTTTATCATAATCACTGTAATAAAAGATATTTGGGATATAAAAAGTTTCAACAGTGCTGTATTTTTAAGCCTTTCTATCGCCAAAAAACATAAGTGCATTAATATAAGAAATTGATTAAACATTGTGCAAACGAGAAAGCATTTTTATATTATATTTTTGTCTGTTTCTGTCATGTCAAAGACCCGTGTCTATAGATATACAGTACTTTAGCTTAGCAGAACAGTAACTTACTATATGAGGGATAATGTAGTTGATCTTAACAAGTATCTCCACTAAACAGTGACTATAACTGAGTCCTTATAGTTGCCTTTTAAAAAACACCATGTCTTGTCTTTAATAGCCCAGTAAGCAGAAATGCTTACAGGCATGGGTTGTCGGTAGCAAAGGTTTTATCAGTCTTCACAGAATGGCAGGGTAGCAGTTCAACAACGGACTGAAATTAAAGTTTTGATGCTGCTGCCATTTTTAATGGCACCACTACTTATTATTTTTAATCTCCCTTCAACATTGGTTCAGGAAACAATGGCAGTTCAGGAAACACTGTTAATATGGTTGCTATAACCATTTTCTTATCTGTAAGTCACAGAGAGAGAGAGAGAAAGAAAACAGAAATAGTAGGCCAGTGAAGTATAGAATCCATCCTGACATGTACACACATACAAACACACACCTGCGGCGTTGTATGTGTAGTATATGAAGTACTGTACCCTCACTGTACCACAACACATCTTAAACCCAAAGGGAAACAGCAGATCTCGGTGCCTCGGGTGTTGCTTGTCAAGGCACACACACTTTCCACATAAAGCAACAAATCTTAAGTCATCAGAGAGCCTCATGACAGGCTTACTGCTGTTTCTTCACTGCTGCAGAAAAATAAAACAGCAAAGATATGTAAATCATGCACAAATTCTTCTCTCATAAGCATTAAGATGAGTCTATAGCAATGAAAGCAAACACTGTTTACCTGAACTACTTTGCCGAAATGTTACAACTTGTCATAATGATCAGACCATGCACACTACAGGGAGAGTAACAAATGATTGTGATAATGCTGCAGACTATAACCTACTTCAGGTAGTTTACACCTCCCACTCTGTCTGTATACTTTCTTTCTTTCATGAGAATAGCTTTCATAGCAAGTGGCTCCAATTTAATTCAGAAGAAAAAACCTTAATGTAAAACCTACTAAAGGTCACCACCAGCCAACATCCATCTTGGACCTACAATGGGGAGCCCTTATGGTGCCTGCAGATTGATTTACTACTAATGGTCCATGAAAGGTGAGCTAGGTAACTACAGCCTAGCAGATATACTGTTCACAGTGACCAAATGGGGCATTAAAGTTTAATGACCACAGTGGCAGCCCTACTGAAGTTTGCTATTAAGCAGCACACAGACATAAGCACTGTATCTACAGTAAACAATAAACTTCCATGTTGCAGCTTAGAGGATAACTCTGTAGGTATTTTGTTGTATTGCCTATTGTTTCTGAGGGTTATTGTGAATAATGTGTTTGTGGAGACTTGGAAATATGGCACCATCTCTACAAAGAAATAATATCAGGGAAAAGGAACAAGAGGTGAGATGATCTAACAGCCTGGCCTAATTACCTGTCCTCAAAGTTCCTTCTATGCTTATTTGCTTTTTCAACACCAAAAGTGACCAATGGTGAAAAGAAAGCAAATTTTTTTTTTTATTTATTTATTTAAGTTTTTTTCCCTTGGCATTACGTACCACATATTTAGAGGTTTACTCTGGAGCCATGTGTTGGCTCCTTCCTCTGATGCAAGACTCTAGAAATACAACGGCCTCTTGTGCATGCTCTACTACCAGCGGCCAGAAAAACAGCTCTGTGGATTAAGTCACCAGAGCAATGACGATGACTAGTCAACACGATTTGCTGCCTGAAGATGAGAACTGCAACTGAGAAGTGATCCCAAACTCTGTTTATCATTCCTTAAATATCTATCTCCATATCAAAAGAAACTCAACCTTAAGTGGATAACAGGAAGAACTCATTGGCCTTGAAACTAATAAAGCAACTCTTTATAATAAATGCCTAAAGTATCAGATTAGTTTGTGCCATTTAAACCTAAGAGGATTGGACACTGAGGACACTGATTGACTGTATAAATCATTGAAACAAGCATTACATACATACTTACATCAGTATGTATGTACAGAGTACTAATGTACAAAGTACTAATGTTGTTGCAGGTGATGTGAAACACAGTTCAGAGCCAAAGAACCAAATCAGCTTGAATTCACCACTGGGCTTTGGAGCCATAATGCTGTTTTCTGACACAAAGAGCTCCTGGGGATAAATTAACTGATAATGAATAGCTTCCCCTGCTGTGCTATGACTCATCAAACTCCCCCCTGCTCCTTCATACATCCTTGGCTCTTTAAACAGCACGTCAGTCGTAGTAATACATTTTTATGTATGTGAGGAAGTGGTGGAGGAAACACCAAGCGTTCACTCATTTTTGACATTTTGCAAGTAGATTTCACACGTTTCCTAATCAGATAATATCAGGGAATCCCAGCAGGTGTCACCACATGGGTATCTTTCCCCACATCATGCTGTGATGCGTGTGTTGCTGCAGTTCAGTTACAGTATTTCATCTTCTCTGTGCTTTTTGTTTTTATTTGCTGTACTGTAGCATCTGATTAATGTGTCCATTCCTTTAGTTCTATTTCCCAATAGGACAGTCATCAACAAAAACTGTGACATAAAAAGTATGTTTGCTTTAATGAACAGCTTCATGTGGCAGTCTGAACTCCACAATAAAGAAGGCTGAAATTGCTAGTATTGCACCCCCATCTGTAACTGAGTCCTGCCAAACTGTGCTTAATGCGGTGTGGTGCTGCCAGCTTACAGCTCCTCATAGTCCAATTTAAACCTACTTTGTTATGCTGCATACTGCAGTATATCTTTACATCCGTCACTGCACACAATAAGGTTATGATTCTCAGTGGTCCATTATGACACAGGCTAAATAAGAGGTTTAATTCAGAACTTTCTGGTAACAATCAATAATAAACAATGCAAATTTTGGTTTAATGGGAAGAAAAGGATGCAGGATTTGCAGGGTTTGACCGATAAAGTTAATTCAAGATGAAAACTGAATGAACAAGTCACCCAACTGTATAGATCTGCAGTTAAATTGCTTGAATAATCTTTTTTTTTCACTTTCTGTTTCCAATACTGGGAGATCAAGGTAAAGGAAATAAGGAAAACTGGTTCATGCCTGTACAGTAGGTAGACATCTGTGTACTATTAATGCTAAATTGAAGAAAACTTTGAAAGGAAAAACTCTAGGGATGTTTAAAAGACTTTTCTGGATAAATACATATATAACTGAATCTATAAGTTAATCCTTTCATGTACAACTGAAGGTAGTTGTGCAAGACAAACAAGGTTCCTAAAATTTGATTGCATGCTGAGTTTGTTGAGTGATTGTCTAATCGTATCTGCAGTCTGCGATAGCTGCATTGTTGGGCGATGGAAAAAAGATTCAGTAATGGGTAAAAAAAAAACACAGAAATACAAGTTTTATAAGTTGTCTTATGATTCAAAGCTATTCGGGTCTCAAACCTGGCAGTCCATGTTGGGTTATGTTGGGTCTTGGCAAGGTTCAGGTCTCATTTTTAGATCCTTTCTCTGTGGTTACAGTGATTGTGCAGCCAGCACAAAGCTGGCCTTCAGCTACAACACCAACTTCACATTTTTCTTTGCTGCTCAACCATTCTGTCAAAGAAGCTCAACAATTAATGTTATATCTACCAGAAATATTTTCTAGAAAGACTTGCATGTCCTGGAGAGATAGCTCTAAATCAGAATTCTTCTTTTTAACAAGGTTTGTCAGGATTCCTCTCAGCTTTACCTCTTTCCTCATTTACTCTTAAGAATTTGAAGAAGACAGTAACAGAACAGAGAATTATACATATGGAGTCAAGAATCGAAGCATGGGCAATGTAGATACAGCTGAACAACTTGCCTTGAATTTCACATTTACCTTTATCAAACACATAAAGGAATAAATGTGAAAAGATGTCTCTAGTCATTGTGTAACCTCCTTCATGGGAAAAGAATGAAAGTAATTTCAATGTCTTCTAAAGATTCACAAAATTACAGAATGTGTTTTGACCAAGAAAATATTTGCCAAAATACCTTGTGGGCAACAACTTGGACAATATAATAAAGTTCAGATTCATCTGGCCAAATAAAGTTCAAGTCAACTATAATTCCATTAATGTTTCCTTCCTCATCAAGAAAAACACTCACAACAAACCTAAATCTAATTTAGTCTTTAGCCAAGGGCACAAAAGATACGTTTAATGTTTGACTTCCAACAATTGTGGGATTAATAAAATTCATATAATTTTTGAGCTTTACTCTCCTGCTGTACCCATACAGCATCTATTGACAATGACAATTTGGCTCCTCTGTCCCTCTTTCTTCCTGCTTTTCCTGACACAAGAAGACAATATTATTGCTCCAGAGCTACACACAGAGCCGCAGGCCGGCACTTCACTGCTCGTCACCCCTTCATAACCCTTCAAACAAGCAACAATAGTCAGAGAGAAAGAGGCAGTGTAAAGGCATGATTCACACAGTTTACAATGAGGCAAGAAAAAGTATGTGAACCTTATTACTTAATTATCTGCATTAACTGGCTGTGATCTAATATTCATCTAAGTCAATAACATGCAAAGCTAAGCACATATGAACTCTAATCTTCTGTTTATCACTTATTAAAATATTCATGGTGCATGCTGTTGTTGGTATGTTAGTATGCAATACCCTTTTCAACAGCCTTGTGTTCTTCTCCAAGCTTAGTTTCATCAGTCCACAAAACATTTTCCCAGTAGCATTATGGAGTTTAAAGGGTCTCTTTGGCAAACTTTAGTGAGGTGACTCTGTGGTATCCTGCGAAGAACACCATACTCTACACAGCCATGCACGTACTGTAATTTACAAGTATTACATGGTTCATTTAAGACTTCAGCTCAACCTTTATCTGGGCTTTTTTACTTCATTGAGTGCTCTGCACGTGGTGGCACAGTGGTGTGGTGGTTAGAAGTGTTGCCACACAGCCAGAAGGACCTGCAGCTTGAGTTTAAGGTAAACATTTCTTTACTTTTCCATTTTTAAAATAGTGTGAAAGAGAGCGAGTTCGGTTCTCACTCAGGTTACCACGACAACACAGTCGTGACATCTCTGCGCTCCCAGCTTGGCAGATGACAAAAAGCGTTCGCCTTGCAGACAGTTAAGATCCAACACTGTGTCAACAGATAGTATTCTAAAGCTCTGAATCGTTAAATTACTGCTCCTGTTGTTCTAAGAGTTGCTATTCATGTCTACTAGATGTAGTAGTTAGTACCTTTTATTTCTGTTCTTCATTTGGCATGTAGTAAATGATCAAACTGTAAATGGTGGTCCAGTAAATGCCTTAAGCAGCATCTTCACTGGTCTTCCCAAAAACACTTCAGCTCCTTCAGGACCCGCATTCTAGCAAGAACCAGGAGAACTGAACAAACACATAACATCTGCTCTTAGATCTTTACACTGGCTACCAGTTACACACAGACTATGTGCTACTGCTAGATTATAAATCACTCACTGACATGGGTCCACAACACATTCCTGACCTTAGAATATAAAACCTGTTGGGATCTGGGCTCTTTTGGAAACAGTCAGCTGGTAGAACCTTAGGGCAGAACGAAACAGGGTGAAGCTGCTTTTAGCTACTATGCTGCACACAGACGTAACCAACTTCCTGATGATGTTAAATATGCCCCACACCTACCCACTACTACTCAAAGCTAATTAAACTCCTTCCCTCTGCCTTTGATAAATTGGTTTCGCTGCAGCACTTTTATTTCCTCAGCTGTTTTATTTATTTAGAATTTATCACAGCGTTGAAACTACACTTTAGCTTTGTTCCAGTTTGATCTCATTTTGTTTCATCTTAACAGTTAGGATAATAGATGGATGGATGGATTTAGTTTCATCTTAATTGGATTTTATTCTTGTTTTTATTCCCTGTTGCTTTAAATATCTTTTCTGACTTTGCACTTTGTGTTTGAAATGTGCTATATAAATAAAGTTGCCTTGCCTTGATTATTTATGCAAACAGCAATTATGGAGCAACAATAATATTCTTTTGAAATTGCGTTTCTGGCAGCCTGAAGAATTTAAGTGCAACGTTCACTCTTCCTTTAGCTCTGTTTTCATCTCCACCACATTGCTTCTATGTTTGAAAATGAGCAGAAACGTCCGTCCTGCAGAGCACAGTGTATGTTGTCCAGTAGCTCAGCACTGCAGAGCACAAAGAGGTACCGCTGACTGTGACAACCAAATTTAGCCTTTGAAGAAAGAATCCTGTACTTTTCACCTTCAAGCTTTTTCTCTTTATCATCACAGCCCAGATTGGACATCTGGAACTCACTGCAGGAGGCGACCCAGGGCTTTGCGAAATTGTGAGCATGTAGGCTGAACATACAGTAGTTTGCACAACCCACTGGGGTGCCATGAAGTAGTTATTGAGGTGTAACTGGTGCAATAGGTGCTGTTTGTCCAACATGTAGCTTGTGAGAGCGCTATGTGTTTGTTTGTATGTGTTTGACAAAAAGCCTCGTCTGGAGAAACACCGTGTTTCTTGCTGCCCGACACAACAGAGCCTGAACAAATTATTGTTGATATAATAGGAGCAGTCTCTGAACCATGACACTGAACAAGAGAGATCAGGACTGAAGCTAATGCATTAATGAGCTGCGAGAACAAAGAAAAATAATTCATCAGAGCTAAAATACTCTGAAGTGGGACAGCAAGATCAAGTAAGAAAAACAAAACAAAACAAAACATAAAAACCTTCTTTTAAATCGCCTAGCTTATGGATTTTATATGTGACATTAAAATGCAACATATTCCACTCCTCTGACATACAGAACATAGACTTTATGTTGATATGACACTTGAGATCTTCTGGATGTGTTCTCCGGAGGCTTATGTTGCTCAGCTCCCTGTCCTCTTGGCTTTGACCGAGCTGTTTAAATGACATGTGGCAGACAGGCGTATCTCCAATAGTCCAGGGAGCAATGAGGGTGGTGAGTTGAGTCCAAGCCCAACAGAGAATGAGTCTTAAGACTTAGACATCTGATTCACAGGAGTCTAACTTAGACAATATGGATACACGTGCACGCTCAAAGGCAAAGCCAAACCCTTGAGTATGCTCCTAGACAGATTCCTGATCAACAACTACCACATGTATCCATAGTCCACCCTCACCAATGGCTCCTGAGTAAATCTCTGATGTCACTGTCTTGAAAATGATTAGACAAAAGAACAGGAGAGTGCGGGCGGGTGGTAAACCGCTCAAGGCTAACCTTAAGGGAGCCTTCTTATAGCATCTGCTTTTGGATGCTACGTGCCAAGCTTAGAAAGCTGAGAGATGAACAAACAAATGCCTCTTTAGGCATATTCCTCAAAGTCTGAGTGAAGCAGAGTGGGTTAGTGATGTCTCCCAGGGGCTGGCGCTGGAGGAGAAGTGGATCATTGGGAGATACAGCTGATAAAGGTAAGCTGAAACATTTGAAGAGACCTAATTAAAAGTCACTGCAAAGTCAGGAGAAGCCAATACAGCTATTGCTTTTTATTGAGCTGGCTGTTGGTACCGTTTTAATCACTATTCTGTTTTTGGTTCATCCAAAACTGATCTCAGCAGCTATGGCTGTAATTTTAGTTTCTATAAGCACACAGACACGTCCAGTACCTTTGGACTGATGTAAACACACTGAATTCCTTCACAACTTTCAGATGGGGCAGTGAAAATGTTCCTCATTTCAGAAAAAAAAAGCAAGTCTGTCAGTAAGAAGTTAGTTGTGACTTGAGGGGCACAGTGTTCCTTTTAAAGTACACAATGCACTCTTTCAGGCATCACCATTTCAGCGTTAAATTTCAGTTTGACAGTCACATTTTCTATTATAGTCTTTGTAAAGTTCAGCATTTCCTCTGTTACCAGGGAGCACACTCTGCAAATCACCCAATGAAGAAAATGTTAATCATTTAAAAATAAAAGAAGATCGATTACAGCAATCGACAATAGTCGCTCATGTTCAGTTCACATTATTCACACTGCATGCAAAAACTATGAGTTTGAAATCCTTTGTCAGTGCACAACAATCTCAGTTTTGTTGGCATCGATTTAATCCATCTTAGTAAGTAAAGAATAAAACAGCCTTCAGGGATGAGCATTGGTTTATTATCTATGGCACAAATAATTTCAGAAAACTGAGAACCAGTGCACGGTGCGCTGCTGCAAAGTTTAAGATGGGAATATGTCAAATATGGGTTAACGTATGGGTTAACTCAAAGTGCCAAAAGGATTAGCCCACATAGTTCACTTTTCTGTTGTTTTTTCTGCCAGATTAATTAAAGCTCTTCTCAATGTACAGGAAGTTTGAAACTTACTTCAAAGACCCAAAGTTTCCCTCTGGACAGCACCTTATCTGAGGTGCTGTTTACTTTAATTATTCAACAGGAAGCGGGAATCATGCTTATTTGCTGGAGGCTGGTGACTGGAGGAGAAAGCAATTAACTTTGAGATGTTATGATCTGTTGTGCAAATCACAGAGCCACCTAAAGCCAACATATAGAACAAGAATCCATGATTTACTAACCAAAATATAACGCAATCACTTGTAATTCCACAACTCATCAGTATAAGTATGAAATCTATCATGTTATTCTCCCTTTTACTCTTCATCTCTAAACGGTAAGGAGTTGGGTGTAAAGAGAACAACTTTCAACTCTCTCATGATGTGCTTGTTCAGCCATAACTGCCTCCCTGTGGTATCATCTTGTCCAGTGAATGAATATAAGAGTTAATTGAGGGCTGTGAAATTATTTGGAGCATCATTATTGCCATGCCAAAAACAACAAATCTACTTCAACTAACAGTCATCACTTTTTCATTGTACATATGACAATGACAACCTTCAGTTTACTTCACTGTCACTGCACAACAGTGCAACATACTGTACTGTTGAATTCACAGCAGTCTACCCAACCCTTTTTGTCAAAGCTCTCAGACTATGCAACACATGGAACAGAACGGCAAAACAGCTGCAGAAGAGCACTCACAACAGTCATTATTTTCACAAGTGTGGCAAAGCACCTACACACACTTGTCTCAGAACAGCTAATAAGACCGGGCATGCACTTCTCCCCTTTCTTGCCTTACCGTTTATATGCCTTTCGCCTCATTTTCTGCAGATAAGATCAGAGTATTCATATGCCTGTGCATCCCCTCAGAGTGGCATGCATTTAGAAAAAAAGACTCCTCTAATTCTGACTGGAGAGAGGCTGGTAGGCAGAGAGAGAGAGAGAGAGAGAGAGAGAAAGTGAGAGAGGGAGCTGAGAATTGAATGGAGCAGGGGGAGGTGTATGGGAGGAGGAGGGGTTATGGGAGTGATGGAGAGAAGAAGAAAAGAGAGAGAGGGAGAGAGAGCGAGAGGTGTGGTGGTATCACTGCCGAGAGGAGAGGAGGTAAAAGTTAAAGTGGCTAACCTTGTGTCATGCTGCATCTCTCCATCAGATTCCTGTTAGGAAGAGAAGAAGAGAGGGTGAAAGGATTAGATTTATTCATCAAGCAGATTTATCTGGCGCCTCTGCTGTCACTGCATGCTGTGGAGAGCCTCTTATCTGGTGCTTAACAAGCTCTCAGAGTGGCTATGTCTCGACAAACAAATATATCCATTATTTCTCACTCTTGGCATACATACTATGTCAGTATTGAGAGCATTAAGTGAAAGAGGAAGGAGGGAGAGAGACAGAGCAAGATATGACAGATTAACAGCAAAGAAAAATGCAGTGTGCTGCAGAAATGGAGACAAAGGGCCAAAGAGTGAGAGACAGACTTACATGCAGTAGTTGTTCAAACGGGAGAAGAGAAACAGAAAAGATGAATGAATGGAAAGTTCCAGAATCAAAAGTAAGAAGGTACAGTGAATACACCAAGATATTTTGAAGTTTAAAAAGCTTATGTAGTAAATGTAAATACTACCACCACATTAGTTTAGCATAGCACAGTCAGTGGAAACGTGCGGAAACAGGTAGCCTTGCTCTTCAAGGTTAACTTTTGTTTAATGCGAAAATGACTCACTAGCTGCTGGCTGTGGCTACATATTTAACATACAGATGTGAGTGTGGCATTGATTTCTCATTCATGGCAAGAAAACAAATAATGTTTCTGTTGGTGCAGAACAAATTAAATAATGCAATCCATGCACCACAGTCAACAGGCTCGAGCATATATGTAGCCATGAACATGAATTTGTGAATTTATGTTCATGATCACGCACACAGAAGCATATGTCTGTTTAAAGTGTGTTACATGCGGTTCTAGCCAGCTCCAGGATTTACAGTGAATGATGCAGCGAGGCATAATAAATGGTTACAGGTACACAGCCTCAGCATTTGTGAGAGTGCAGTGATTGTGAGCATGTGAATGCTGTGCTTCCTGGTGTTGTGTGGGTGTTACAAACAGTGCGAATGATACAGCAGGATGACTCATACAACTACTGAATGAGACAATGCTCAGTAATCCTCCTCTGTCCATTCCACCCTTCCCAGCATCCCTGCGTGCGGGGAGGGCAAGCCTAGAGAGAGCAAAGACGAGGTGGGGATTGGCATTCCTGGAAGGCATCGCTGAATGATAATCTGAAGCTGCACCTACAATAGATGTACATTCATTGAATGAAAAGTCTAAAATGTTAGCTTTTAATTAAAGGCTACTTTAAAAGGAAGAGCAATCAGCATCCGCAATCTGAATGCTAATAAAAGTGTCGCCCACTAACCAAAATTCACAAATGGTGCTTACAATTTTGCTGTCATTATGCCCTGATTGATTGACAGGCTGTTTACTGCAGGGACCAGCACCAGACAAAATCTACGTTATTAATTTTGTGATGCTAGTTAAAGTTTGCTTACATCAGTGATGTTGGTAAATGCAATGAAACACTCATAAATGCACACCATTAAAGTTAAAATCAGAAGCTGAAAAACTTGTTTTGCTGACCTCCAGTGGTTTAGGAGTGTACTCCTGGGCGTTTAACAAACAGCAGTCATTGCATGCATGTATTTTCAACATGACATCATCATGCTATGAATCCTTTAACTCTTAAAAACTATTATAAAATATTGTAAACACATACATCAGTTGCTCTTATTTTGCTGTTACTCACAGAAACTGCAATGTTTGTTGCAGTCCACAAAACTCAAGATTCAACCTCCTTGTCTATCCAATCACCCACTCTCCCCTGAAAAGCTGACATACAGCAGTTTTCTCTCTTGATTCCAAACATATTGCTTTGCTTCTATACACCCACTTAATCGGCTGAACAGTTGCTAGGGAGCTGCCTTCTACTGAATAAATTCTAATCAGGAAGCTACATCCCAAACATCTCTCTGCCTCCTCGTTGTTGCACACTGGTCAAGATCCACCCATTTAGTAGAAGCATATTAGCAGTGACAGTGCAGCAGGGTGTACAAGGCCATAGTACTGTGAGGTATTTCTAAGCCTGAGGCTCAAAAACACACCCACACACACACTCACAAACGAAACAAAGAAAGATGACAAAAAATGTTTAAATTATTAATGTATTAGCTACGTTCACACAGGCAGCCAAGCAGGATAGTGAATTTTGTTTGAAACCCAAGCCATCGTTCTCTCTGTACTTTAGGCTTTGAGTAAATAACCAGTAAATAAATGGGGGTGTATTTTAAATACTGCATGCCAAAGGAACCGATACTTTCTATGTGCTATCACTCTGTTGGTTGTTTGGAGGGCAGAGAGATGCTAATGCATTTAAATAAGAAGTAATATAGACCTTTACCATAGCAGTCCCTTGAGACACATCAGTGCTATGAAAATAGACCTCCAGTCAGAAAAGATTAATTCAAACTGCAGGTCATGCGTTGATTTTGAGTTTCTGTTTGAATAGATCAAGTTAGACTGACTTTATGTTGTGCACACACACATGTACAGCACAAAATAAATTGTGATTCCCCATTCACATCACGTTACCGAATAATGATGTTTGCAGATTCTGTTTTGTGCAGCAAGTGGGTGATGTGTCAGGTGCAATTAGGCAAAACACCAAACATAAATGGCTCATGTCTAATACACCATGCAAAGAGTAATATTCTCCTAACAAGGAGGAGCATGATGCAATACACAATATCAAAGCCTTGAATGAAGATTGAATAAAATCATCACAGGCTTGTGTAATCTTATTCACTAGGCACCTCGTTTCCAGCAATCTACATCTAGTCTTACAGTATGATGTGATGACATTAAACCACACACAGTGTGTGTTCCCTCTGATCTAATTTCTTATAATTATATTTACAAGTGACTCAATTGCATATGATGTAATAAAATCTCTACATGTGGAGTGTATCCACAGTCCTCTGCTTGATTTTGTCAAATCAACTGTATGGTATGAGTCTTCTGCTTGTCTGCTAACACCTAGAACACAATGTAGAATGTGGTTAAAATATTCAAAAGGAAATTTTAAGAAACATTTAACTATAATTCTACCTGAGTCAGCATAAAGGTTGTACAATCTCAGTGTAAAAGCTTTCCAGTATAGGCAGCTATATTACCCTTAACCTTCATGCATCTGTGTTTAAAGCTTCATAAAGAAACTGACACAAATAAAACTCTTAAAAAATTATGAAAAATTCTTAGTTAATGCAAAATTGTTGCATGTTCACATAGTCAGAGAAAAATGTTTCAGCCTATGTCTCATTGGCCAAAAACCCTTTGCTATCACATTAAAAGGAGCAGCTGGCACCTTACTGTATATTAACTGAGGCAGATGGTTGTTTTCACTCTTCCACTGCCAACAGAGGTGTTGAGAGAAGACAGGAAACAAAAAACAAACAAAGTTGGTCCACTAAACTATATCGCAGCAGTTCTGCTCATGGTTTACATTGCATATAACAGGGATTCAACCCTCTGGAAGTTTTCACTCTTGGTTTATTCAATTGGTTGATTTAATTTGTAATGAGTGTATGTAAAAGTTTTTAAATTATAAATTAAATCAACCAGGACTTGAAAATATAGACTTCCAAGGTGGGTGAATACTTTTCATGGGCAGGGAGTAGCATACATTTTAAGTCGTGAGACAGAAAGTAAATGCGCAGGGGTCAGGCTGGTGAATAGGTCTGCATGTATTTTAGGTGAACCAACTCTTTAGTTGTAGGATACTCACAGTGATATTAACAGGTCTGGGCAGTGAGGTAGACCTGTAAGACATTCTGGGAAACCCCTCTGGCCAGCTGAAGACAGGACAGGGATTACTCCGTCCACTGGAAACTGACTGAGGAGGTGGAGGTTCATAACTGCTAAGTCCCAGTTTCTTCACCTTGTCCCTCCCTCTTTCCATCCTTCTGTCTTTTTCCCAGCAGGGCTTCTCTTTCCCTTTATCTTTTCCATTTCCTTTCTCCCCACCTTTGTCTTTCTCCCACGGGTTCTCTTTTCTCTCCCTCTCCTTGCTTTTCTCTACTCCCAAGACTCCATTCCTCTCCCATGGAATCCTGTTTTCCCTCTCCTTCCCTCTCTCCATACACTTGTCCAGTCCTTTCTCATTCCTCTCTGTCCCCAGGGTGCCATTAGCTACAAGTTCGTCAAGCCGCCTCACTCTGTCAATGTCTGTCTCTAGATAAAGCCTCCCAGTGGAAGGCTGTGTCTGAATTTTTGTACAAAGCTCCAGGTCATGCTCTTGGTATGAGTGGCTTTCACCTTTTATTTTCCTCAACACATCCCCAGGCTCCAAGATCTTACAGCTGGGTAATCTCTTGCTCCACTGGTGGATGGAGCATGTAATGTCTTTTGAATCATGCTCCTTGATGGTCTGGAGGTTGGAGCTGGTTGGGCTGTACCACAGGTTTGTTGCTGATGCAGATGGTGGTGGTGGTGGTGGGTTTACTGGAGTTGAAGGTAGTGTAGTTGCCGGTTGTGAGTGAGATGGAGTTGATGGTGGTGGTGGTGGAGGAGATGGGTAGCGGTGTCGGAGGGTAGACGGTTGCTGAGGGCCACTGTTTGATTTCAGCACCCTGCAGGTCACCTCATTCAGAAACTGTGAGAATTTGCGTCTGTCTTCATTCTTCTCATCTTGCTGATGGGATGAGACTGTAGGGGCCTTCTTGCTCAAGCAAGGTGAAGTAACACTCTGAGTTCCTGCATCTTTCTTTAATACTGTGGAAGCCTTCTCTGAAGCACAATCCCCTATGCTGTCAGCTTTGCCAGCACTCTGTGAGTAGATAAGATTCTGATAAATGACTTCAGGCTCAACCATGTCACTAGTATGTGCCTTGTCATTGGTGCAAGATTTTCCACTTGGTTCTCCCGACTCTTCCTTGCTACGTTGCTTAACAGGACTTCGTAGCAGGCAGGTGGCCCCTGAGCTCCAGCTATTTGTGTCCCAGCTGCCATCATCATCACTAGAGCTGCCACTCTGTAGGCTAGGGCTGGTACTCCACTCACTGGGACTGGGACTCGAGTTGTCCAGGCTGCCCAACGACCGTCTCTTTAACCGAGAGATTGATTCCCTCAGGTTGGGTAAAGAGCTCTGGAAGCCAGTCAGAGATTTTGGAAGGGTAGGGACAGACCCCTGGATGTTAGAAAGGGAACCCTTGGGGTTTGAAATAGAAGAATTGTGGAGTGTAGAAAGAGAGCCTTTGAGTAAAGGAGAGGATTGGCGTCGAAGTGGAGGGTCTTCTTCATGGTCACTGTATGGTCCAGAGAAGACAGGGCAAGATGCAGTGGAAGAGCAGGAGCCACGATCTTGTCGAGTTGAGGCTGTCCTAGATCTTGGTTGTCGCCGCAGAGTAGCCATGTCAATTGCCTTCTTTCCCCTGCTTCGCACAGTCTTTGGTGATCCTTTCTGTACAGATTCGAGCCTAAGACCATCGTCTGAGATGGACACACACAAATGGACCATGTCAGGCTAAGCAGAACTGATTTCCAATGGGTTTCTGTCCTTTGGCCTTCCCCAGTCTCATTTGTCTGCCCCAGTTGTCCCGGCCACCGACAGTGCACCCAAGCTGTTGCAATGTGACACACTTTCACTGCTCCAGCTCTGTACACAATGAAATCCCAAAGGGGTTAGAGTCTAATAGTCATTTGGGCATCAACCAACCTACTTTCATTACTATTAGTAAGCTGCCACCATCAATCTATTTTTTTCCTTTTTTTAAATAGCGTTTTAGATCAACAGTTGAATCACCATTGCTTTGTCTGTGGGCATCATCTATAATGAATTTGTGTATTGACACAAATGGTGTTGCAAAGCAGTTGGATATCCAGGTCACAGATATTGACCACAGCTACCATGTGTGGGCAGCAGGAAAGCAAAGTGGTCACCGATTGATTGGACACACATGATATTTTTAGTAGTTTGTTATGCTGTGGTGCAGAAATGAACATACATAACTATGTTCATTAAGTTAAACACGTCCCACAAGACACTGTATTAATTTGTCACTCTCTCAGTCTATTTCAACTTAAGACAGAACATCTCTATGGAGATACAGATGTTCTGTCATGAAGAGACAGCATCTGTTGCCTCTGGCTTGGGTGAAAAGAAACCTCCCTAACATATGTTACCTTGTCCAGACAACTGACCTTTAGAGATGCAGCTCCCATCAGAAGCTTCAGCTTTCCAGCTGAAAAGATAATACAAGTTGGTAGTACTTGAAAGTACAGCAATCTTTTTCCAATAATGTGTCACTCCCAAGAAATACCTAATTTGACAGTCTCCACAACAAACAGCAACCAAATAGTTAATATCTAAAATATACAATACAGAAACAACAACACAAAGCCTAAAAGCTTAACTAAAATACCTTGTAGGAATTAGGAACAGAACATAAAGATCCTTTCATTTATGGCTTTTCTCACTGTGCTATATGTGTACAATGTGACCACACATAGGCTTAGGCATCAGGACATCAATAGCATTCTAAACACCCTTACATAACTACAGAGCAACTAATTGGTGCAAAGATGAAAACCTGCTCCTATAAATAGACTTTTAATGGAAAGATCAACATTAAAATCCATGCTATATTTTTCTATTGATGCAATGTCAGATGTTACACTTAATGAAGAGACTGTGTTAGCTGGTGCATAGTCAGTGTACTTTAAGTTTACATAAAATAGAAATTGATATTGACATTTAGCTAAATTCACTAAATAATTCATTTGAATTAAAAATCCTTCTGTTGGCATTTAGAAAAACTATTAAGAACAAGGTGGCCTGATTAAAACCTGGGCGTTTCACTGCAAGTAAACTTGCAAACATAGGTTCACCATAAGCCTTGGTTCTACTGTATGACATTTTAATAATGTTAATAATAATTTTAGTCATGTGGGCTGTAGTGGTTGAGATATTTTGGTCTGAACCAAACTATGTAATCTAGCCAGCGACTAACTGAAGAGGACTGTTAATTTTAAGTGTCTCTGGAAATGATTTCCTACAAACTGCACAGGTCTGATTATGACAAAAAGGAGGACCCTCAACCAAAACAGGAAGAGGACTAGCCCACTGCGGCGTACAGTAGTTACTCTAAATGCCAGATGGTGGAACCATTAAAAAAAGACACCACTCCCAACAGCTGTAGCATCTTTAATGGAAAAAAAAATGTTTTAAGAAAAACATTTGAAGGAGGAAATGCAGAGTAAAGAAGTAGAAAGAGGATCCAGGCAAAGTAAACCTTAGAGGTGGTTAACCAGGTGGAGACAGCTTGGTTGTTCTCTCTTTCTATTGGACAGTGACTCAAAAGGTTACGCTGTTAAGCAGATACAAATGTTAGACAGTACCTCTTAGGGACTTTAAGGGTAATCAAATCTAAAATTCTACTGGTGGGAGCTTTAATTACAATTTGCGTATAAGCCAAGAGGTAGTCATCCATCACCAATGTGCAGAGAAGCTCCTGGCCATACATCTTGTACCTACTAATCTTCACACCATACAGAAACTATAACTTCTGCAGTATGTTTGGGGCTGTGGGTGGTTATGAATATAAATTAAAAGTTAGGAGAAATGTTAAACTATAGACCAGGGGATCCTAATTTACTCATTTTCTTTTTTAAAGACAAAAAAAGAAGAACCAGCGCTGAGAATGGCAGGAGTCTGTTGCGGTACCTCTGTGATCTAGACTGACATTTTAAGAACAAAGACACAAAAATAAACACCAAAGACAGCCACACATCCACATCTCTATTTGTGCCTTGTACTAATAAGTAAGGTTATATGACTATAGACTCTTAGTTTCTGTATTTTTCCTTTGCTGATACACACACAATATACTGCATATGTGTAGTAGCTTTCAGGATTTTGCCATCCTACAGTATAATCACATAAAATTGAAAAGATTCTTAGTCACTCTTCACCTCTCTGTGTGGATTTGTATCAAGTTAGGAAGTAACCGTGGCTTCATTCATAAGCATTTTGAACAGTTTAGTTCTGAATTTCTGCCGGATTCCTCTGATGAAAAGAAGATCTAGCTGTCAAAACTCAAATCAAATTCAGCAGGATAATTATAATTTTATCAGATGCAGCAACACAAGCATCCCCCAGCCCTTTCAATAATACACGCTGGCTGTGCTAATAAGATCTCTGCCGACTCATCGTATCCCCTGAGAACATGCCGATTCCCCAAAGTTTCCGCAACTGAAACAAAAGATCAGACGCCTCATTTCATCCCTTCAAGCGATTGCCTGATGAGCGCTTCAGAGATAACACGTTGACATCTTGCTAATGATTTAGACTCACAACTTGGGAAACGCTGCTTAATATTTTGGTATTTCTGCACATTTTATTCTTGTTGATTCCAACTCCATGCATCACACATAATGGTGTGAAACAAACAGCCTTCATGGTGACTAACACGTGACTGGTTCTGTTGTTTGAATATGACATGGTGTTAACCACGCACATTTTTTTGTCAGGAAGTGTTATCCTAACCTCAGGAACTGTTTGCTAGGTTATCTCACACCAGGCAGTTTGTATTTCTGCTAAAATCAAGAGAGAGCTACCGAGGCAGCTTTGCTGTGGTTTAATGTCTACACAGGCCTAAAGTCATCTGCATTAGGACCCATGGTGAGCATCCTCACGGCAAACATACTTAAGCCTCTGCACATTTAACTTGCAATTCCAGCTGCTTGACTCAGCACGAGGAGCTTTCCCCCGATTGCTGCTGTGTGTAGCTTCACTCACTCAGTCAACTTCAGTGTAATTTTAGCCACTTCCATCCAGTGCCCACACACTGGTTTCTTCTCTTCTTATTAATGAGCACTATAACAAATGGCACAACCCCTCATTTCCTGCTGGTGTCAACATAGACATCGTCATGGAAACGAAGACTGTAAACCAGATCCATCTTTTTCAGAGCAGATATGTGCCAGAGAGATCTGTATAACTTTACGTCTAAATGCCAAGGCAATAAAACAGACACCTATAGGAAATGTCAGCAGCACGGTCCTGACCAAAGAGACGGGGCCGTGCCAAGCAATATTTTTAATTTCTGTGTGAAAGGGATCCCTGTAATGTCGCATCTCGTATCATTTAAGGAAAAATAACAGTAAGTAGCAGCAAATTAAAACAAATATCCACTAACAAACACAACTGTAACACAACTGTACACTGAAAGCTTTTGATAGGAGGTCGCATTCATTGAAACATACTACTGGACACACATGCACATGGTCAGTGACATACATGTCCACACACATGCAGATTTACATGATTCTAAGTTTACCACCACCCCTTTCCAGTGTAATTACACACGTGCATTGTTTATGTATGCAACAGCGCTCCCCAGTGGACACAAAGAGTAAAACCTCATCAAGACATCAATTTTTCTCAGGAACTGTAAATGTGTGAAGTGTTTTTCTGCTCATTCACCTGTGCACCACTGCCTGTAGAAACACATTTTTTGAATTGTGTAACAACGTGTCTTGCCTATTTTATTTGTTCTTGGAGTTTGTACTACTATTATCATCATTGTTTTTAATCCAATGTTTTTTTTTTTTCAGTGACTAGGTGGCCTCCTGAGTTACACTAAAGTCTTCTTGGAATATGTGTCTATTTGTGTTTTACTCTTACTATAGTAATAGCAGAATGGCTTTTATTATGTATTGCATGTTGTCTCATACGTCCTGGCACGCGTCTGCATGGGCAACCATTGTTCACTGAGATGGTTTACCCAACACTAGGATTACTAAAACAATGAATATATATCTCTATCTATCTATGTAGACATAAATCATACTGCAGGGCAATAACATTGTAGAGAATAGACAGCGTAGGCTTAAAATATATTATTTTTTATATACTCATTCTTATGGTGTGAAGGCGTATGTGTGCATGTGATCGTGGGTATACGAGTGTTAATATGTTAAAGGGCATCGTAGGAGGATAAATGTGATGTGCAGTATAACAGCAAAAAGGAACTCCAACACATTTTCTCTCTCTTTCATGCATCTTCTCACACCCCTCCTCCTTCATTATGCTGCTAGTGGTAAATGGTTTGCATGTGAGACAATATGAAATATTCAGGACAATAGAGTACAATCTGTTGTTGTTTATTAACATGTTTTTCCAGGGGAAAACACACAGGAAAGAAATGATTATGTTAAGAAAAACACACACCGTGTAATACAGCGTGCAGGAGATGTGGAAAATTGAGAATAAAGACCTGTCATCTATGTTTGTGCCATCTCGTATGTCTGGTAATCGTTATTTTATGTGTTTGAAAGGGATTCATGAATATCATCAAGGATATCTCATGCAGAATATTCAGACAAGAGGAATAGGAATGGCAGACAGGGAAATGATAACCAATCTAAACAAGACAGATTCTTTCAGCGTTCAGCCAAAAGGAGCTGAGATTAAGTTTTTCTTATTTATAAAAACATCTGGTACACAAATTAAAGAATAAGGCAAGAGTTTTGGTTTATAAAAGCAGGTCACAGACTTTCACCTTTATACAGTATCAGCTATAACAACTAGCTGATGACTTCTCTCAGCAGTGACCTTCTAGTTTCACCATTTGTGCAACCTGAATAGTTCGAGTTAAACGATTAATATCAATGTTTAACCTGAGTTTCCATCTGCAAATTGATTTTTTTCCAGTGTATTCACTAAGAGTGAGATTTTCAAGCTTTAATTGAAAAGACTCAATGAGAAGGAGAGCTTTCAAAGGGAGTGCAGATCCAGAGAGAGACAGAGGTCTCTCATAGCTTTATGGTTTTATTGATGTATGTTTGCTCAAATAAAATTGAGGTATCAATGCATCTCTTAGTTACCATGGCTACAGCAGAGCCTCTCTGTGCATATATAGTATGACAACTGGCATGCAGCCACAGAGGGACCAATTATCGCTTTCGGAATAAAGGGGGTATATGCTGTATCCACTGTGCAGACAGAGGTGCATCTAAAATGAATCCATAAGCCGTAATTGCAGCGATTATGAGAAAACCTCTGGAATAAAAATGATAATGGGAATATGTCGAGGATAATTTGAGAGGAAGGCGATTAGAATTTGTTGTGTGGTTGATGCACGAGAAAAAAAATTAGTTATTCAGTTATTCTAAATGATTTCAAAATTTCTGAAAACAACATATGCAATGTAACTATATAACATATATAATATGCAAATATAATGTAAATATACTTTTGTCTCCCATTCTAGTATTTTTAAAGATATGTTCTGCTGGTAAATTATTCAGTGGTAACTAATGACATACTGCCTTGCTATTTCATATATTAGATATATAGTTTTGGTTACTATGTGCATGCTATAAAACATTTACATATTAATCTAAAAAAGGCACATTTTTTAATAACATTCCTAAAACGAAGTAAATATTGAAGTTTTTAACCTGCGTTGTTCATTTTCTTTATTTCTTTTGCACTTTAAGGGAACAATTATAATAAATCATTAACACTGACTCTACATGAATAATATTGTAATTGTATCTATTCATATCACTACCCTGTACAAAATGGAACACGTCTATTAAAATAAACACAGTCATCAACATTTATTAAATACTTTGTGGTGAAACACGACATAAAGCAAATGGAAACATTCACATGGCGACGTCTATGCAATTATCTCGCTGGGCATTTTATGAGCTTCATGTCCAGTTTTGACAGCTGTGGTATAAAAAGCTGTTGGAAACACTAGACTAATTTAGAGAAGCAGCTTTAATTTTCCTTGCAGGTGCTTCTCCATAAATTGTGCCTCCTAAAACCAACAAAGCGCTGCCGCAATATGTAGGACGCTGAATACATAAATACAGCTTTAGGTTATGCTGACTCAGTGCTTTTAAAAGGAGGATTTTCAGCTGTGCTCTCTAGTGTTGCTCACTCTGATGAGACCTGCTTTGAAGTTCAACTTGTTTTACCAATTTGTGCACGTTTTATAAATTCTGTAAAAACTGTGCATATTGCATCTTCTCTTGTGCACATTCATTCTGTCCTCAGCTGATCAAGATGAGCCCATACAATCAACTGGCTGCCTCAATGAAAGTGGCCACATTAAAATTTTGACCTGATGATGGTGCTAGAGGGAAGAAAATCTATTCTAATCACTTAAATACTTCACTCACCAAAATGAATAAAATTCATCCTGAAGGGAACACGAATGTTTGCACCAAATTTAATGCCAACATCAAATAGTTGTTAAGATGTTTCAGAACAAAATGGTGGCCTGAATGATTAGATCAGTGAATGTCACCTTGTGCAGATCAGCCCTGCTGTCCTCTAAAAGTCCTTCTTTTCTTTGACAATCTAATTTTTAATACATTCTTAAGCAAGCCAAGCTTCAGTGTTCACATGCTTTGCCCTCTGCTGTAAAAAAAAAAAAAAATAAGATGAGTAACCTTAGCTAACCTGACTGTGAACCATTAATGTTCCCTGCTGAGTCTAGAGCTTTGATGGTTGAGCTAGGGTGAGCACCTGGCCTGTGAAGAAGTCCAGAAGGTCTTTCCTTCTTCCCTTTTTTTTTATTTTACCAGCGTGTAGGTAGCTTTTTCTACAAGGTTTAAATGGTGAACAGGGATTTTAAAACTCATCCTACCTATCCTAAAGGGATCCAGTTGCATCAGACAAAAAAGGGGGCACATAAAAATCACTGACGCTGGCCTATCCCAGTAGGGACATACTGAACACAGCTACTGCAAGTTATTGTCGTCACGGACTGCTCTGCTGAGATAAATAATGCACACCTAATATGATAAACTATCTTATAACTAACTATGTATCTTTTATTGGCCTGCAACACAGAGGATTTAAACTTACGATGAGCTTGCAGAACCTGAAATTAACTGCATCACAACCCGAGTGGTTGGTGGAATTTGCTGCAAATCATTAATCTTCCCCTCGACCCTGATGAAATCGAAGACACCAAGCTTGCTTCAAAGGGCTTGGAGCATACCTCCACTGCAAATACTGAAACTCTGATGAATCAGGGAACAAGTAACATTACCTCCTCGGGGTTTGTAAGGTCCTTTGAAGAGGCAGTTGATCGTGTATGGAGAGCCAGGAGGTGGCAATATTCACATAAGCAACTTTATTACTTCAGTTGGACAGGGCTTGCTGCATTGGTAAAGAAGTGATTTAAAGAGTGAGAAAAAACAACCAGTGTAGGGACAGATGGAAATGGCTCAGGACAGCTGCCCCACAAATTGTACTTCACCTCTCTGTGGCCTAGAGAATCACAGAACCATTGCATCCGTGTTTCTGGTGCAGATGAATGCCAACAGTGACGACCCAGACAGGTCTGTCTACTGATGAAAAGTAGGATAAGCAAAGACCAGTCTATATTATTTATGAGGAGTGGTGCGGGCACAGCCTTTTTAAAGCCGGCATGCGTCTCCCTCGTGGGACTGAACAATCGTGTTCTGATTGCACGCACATGCAAATGATCAATGCACCGACACGAACGGGTAAACCTTAAGAGCTCCACTAGAGGCTGAAGCCTGTGTGAAACATCACAGCACTGACACAGGAGAAGGATCTATGAAGAATTAAGGTATTTATTTTACATCACTCCCCTTGGATTACAATTCTCCTGAGGCGCAGAGCTCCAGCTGCAAAGCACTGATGTCGTCTGTAAAGTCACCATCACACACATACAACAGCATTCTGCATTACTTTCTTTTACCACAGTCAAGGTGCAAATCTATTTGCAATGTGTTATGTTTTTTTTTTTTTTATGCTTTGTATCTTTGGAGCTTGGAGTGTAGTGTATTTTCACAGCAGACATACAGCATGTCTCCATTGTAGATACATTTTCCACTGATCCCTGACTATTCGACTACCTTCAGTAATTTATTAACGCTCCCTGTAAAATTTTTATCTCAGAATAAAGATAAATGTGTCTGCTCTTATGAGTCATGCTGGATTTTTTTCTCTATGACCAAAATAAAAAAAAAAAGACAGACTAATCAGATGTCTCATTGTCCTGAGGCTAATTAGAGGCTTTTCTCCTCCACACATTCATAGATAATCACACAATCAGCTGCTTTTGTACGGGGCGGAGAAAAGCCGGAAATAGACATAGTGTGATATTTTGTCTGCGCTGTTATTTTAGGAGAAAAGGGATCCAGACAGTTTTTGGTATAATTTGGGTGTCATTTTTGTCCTGAGGGGACAGAGTTTGTATACAGGCAAAATATAATAAGCAAAATCCTCTCTATCCCCTGACAAGAAACATGTTGCATGTCATGACACTATAACAGGTATACAGAGGTGAGCGCTTGCTTCTTAAACATTTTGTTTAAGTGAGTTCAATTACCACAACTTTTTTATTAAAGAGAAGTTAAACTCACATTTTAAGTGTAAGTTTAAGATTTGTGATGCAGCCCTTCCTGAGTTTCCACACAGTTTTAACCATTTCCTCTTACTCAGGTGCGACTTAAAACCTGCACAATTATCTCTGCCTCTGTATACAGTTATTGGAGTTGACGAGGCGTTTTTTTGGCACACAACGCTTGCAGTTTCTAGGCAACACAGTGAAACGGTTGCAACTTTACAACGACTATAATTAGGTTATATGTCAATCAAACTTTCTTTTCATTCTAGTCACAAAATGAAAAGAAATGATGCTCAGTAAAGATCATTAGCATTTTCTGCTTTGCCTTTGAGCTTCTCTGTCATTTCCATTCTATTGTCATTCATAGAAAGACTGTCACATCACATTCACCAGAGAGTGAAGTATATGATTATTAGTTAAATGCTGAACTGGGGTTAGCAAGAAGCTACTGCTGTGATCGACTCTTATCCTGCTTTCTTGCTGGAATTATTTCAAGTAACTGTAAAAGATTTACAAATGATTTAACGATGTCATTCAATAACTACATGTGCAACAGCATTTCCTCAGTTATTTTAAAAATGTATACACAAGTTATAAACAAACCAACATGGTTTCCGTGTCCTGTGCAATGACACAGATTTGTTAAAAACACAATGCTGTCTGTGATTCTCCTGCATGGCTGTGCCAGTACAGAGGAAACATTTAAAGGCCACTCAGTGGGATGCACTGCCAAAGATACGCGCCGCTTGCTGTGAGGAAAACATGATTATAGAGCCAGAAACAAAAACCAACAAGCTTGAGCACCTGATGGATGTATGTGTGAGCACTAAGCCCGTACCTTCATAAGCAATAAGGCCACGCTGGAGTGTCTGATGTAATGAGGGGTGGAAAACAAGCAGAACATTTGGGTTTGTACTAGAGGCTTAATTTCTGAAATAAGACATTTGTAAATGACTGCTGGTGTGAACAGTAAGGCATGTATAGGATGCTATCAACATTATGAGTAATCTTTGAGATAATTTTCAGCCAGACTAAAAAACAGTTTGATCATATTAATGTAAACATTATCACGTGACAACAAAAGGGGTGAGGCAGTTTAAAGAACATAATCTCAAGATATTTTATGTGTAACTTTTATTTCACTGGTTGATATATTTTCATAGTTTTCTATATTAGGTTGCCACTAATTACAGGTCTGACTAATTATAAATTTAAAGCAGTTGTCTAATGTAGTGTGAACTAAAATTAAGCAAAAAATATTCTCAGGTTCTCTTTTCTGATGATTTGATGTTTTAGTTCTTTTAGTAGATTTTGGACTGAGTCAGTCAGACCAAAGTTAATATTCACTATTTTCAGACCGAAGAGTAATTGAGAAAATAACTTTGACAAGTTACTAATATTACCAAATTTTAGTTATAATATGTAGTATATGAAAAAAGAAATACTTGCAGGTTGAGAAGGAGGTAGAGCTACAACTATGAAACTACTAAATTATTGAATTGTATTGTATCTAGTCCAAAGTTTCCAACATTTTTTGAGAAAATACAACTACTTAGACATTTAAGGTAAATGTTCTGTTCACTTGTCCTGTCACATAATAGCCATACTGAAAGGGAGTTTTTCTTGCTCTGCACTGTTGCCCCCGATTGCGTATTTTATATTTTTATCCAGAGGATTTGTCACTGCAATATGTAGTGTCTGACCACACTCCACTAAACAAGCTTTATAATATGAGCCACATATCTGTGTGCCCTCTCTGCTGCCTCTCTCTCCATTCACCCGCTTGCTTTTCAGTCCCTCATGTTTTCACTTGCTGTGCGGTGGTACAGAACATCCACTTCCTCCTGCACCTTCTCACCTCCTTTTTTCAGCTGTCATCTATTCATCAGGTCCATTTTCTATGTTCTCTCTCTTTTTTTCTCCTCTTCAGCAAAAGGGGGTTAGAAATCATTAGTGAAAGAAAATGAGCGAGACAGCAAGTGACAAAACAGAATAAGTAAAGCAAAGTCAAACTAAAAAATATTTGTCTGCCTCTCTGTCTGCTTCTTTCAGTTTAGTTCAGCTTCACATTGGGTTTGTACTTCAGTTTCCTCCCTGAAGAAAAACACATTCTCTTATAAATTATTATAAATGATAAATAAGTTATTATATACCCTCAAAGCATTTTATTTTTTCTTAGCACCAAGTATCTCACATAAAAAGGTGATGTGAAACATGAATTTACAGGTGCATTATTCCACTGTTTCTCTGCTTGCATCATATTCATTAAAATAACCTTCACTCAGCGGCAGACAGAATGGCTGTCCTGCTGCATTATGGGAGATGGGAATCGACCACGGAAATTAGGTGCATCATGTTGGTTACAGCTGGAGAAGCACTGACACTTTGTTTAACTGGTTCCAGTCTGCGAGAGTGAGGGAGAAATTGATGGAAAATTTGAGGAAGGTAATGACACTGCAGTTTTGGTGTAAAACTATGTGAACTGGGCATCGTCTCAGTCTGAAAAGACCAGGCTCATAAAACACCAAATACACCCAAGAAAGAAAAAAAATGCTACAGGCAAATGTGCTATTCTGAGTTTCTATACTGTAGCTCGATCTAAGTGACTGAGTTTATCTCCTCTCACACTGGCCTCTTTTCAGCTATGGCTGTGCATGTGAATAATTCATAGCAAGCAACTGTAGTGACTGAGAGCAAGTACAGAGGCAATATCACTGCCTTAACCTTGGGCTAGCAGCCACAGGTTTCTGTTGAAAGGTGAAATTCAATTAAAAGAGAAGTGGAATATCGTACCCTCTCTTGGATTTCTCCTCTGCTGCAGCTCAACACAGCACAGGAAGCAATTGC
Source organism: Anabas testudineus (assembly GCF_900324465.2). Lineage (NCBI taxonomy): Eukaryota > Metazoa > Chordata > Actinopteri > Anabantiformes > Anabantidae > Anabas > Anabas testudineus. The sequence continues at coordinate 9,727,198 of NC_046630.1, forward strand.
ACCAGAGGTTTCTAGAAGCAGCAGATAATCAATAGTAAATCATGTTCACCACGGTCATGTGAATGTGGAATTGTGTACATGTCTTACAGTCTGATTGAGGTAAGCGCTGAAAACGTTGCTGAATTTTTTTCTGATAATATACACAGTACTGTGAATTACAAAGCAAGGAGCCCCAACCAGGTAGTCAGCTGGCCTCATTTGTTGCCAGCTGCATTGTAATGGCTGCAGTAATTATCCAGTGGAAAGCTCTTACCTATTTGCTTGGTGAAATTCAGCTGATGACTTCTTTTGTCAGTGGGGAGTGGGATTTAGACATGGCCAAACTATTAGTACACATGAATAAATGGCTAATGTATTGGTATACAGTAACAATGAGAGATGAAACAATTGTCAAAGAGGCATAACAACAACCAGATTTGAAAATGATAGATGTGGAAAAGTGAAGTGAGAATGATTACACTGTAGGTACAAACTTAGACACTGAGTATTTGGATGTTGTGAATGTTAGGAAATTCACAAATATAAACAAATATAAGAAATGCAGAATGAAGATCAGTGAACAATCAGTATAGACAATTACAGAAACACTGGCTTTAAGCTTGTCATACAGGTACAAGCCAAACTGCTTGGTACCTTAAAAGACGATATTTGTTAAAAAGAGAACGAAGAGGAGTATGACTGACAAACAGCCATTTCAAATCTGATTGTCTTGGCTTCGATATAGTGCATTGATATAAAGTTTGTTTCATTTTTGTGTAATAGGAAGTATGACAAATATGTCTTCGAATACTTTTCTATTTACTTCTGAAACTCTAATAAGCCACAAATCTATATAAAGGCCCACGCATGCTTATCTTGAACTTACACTCCCATAAAGCTGACCTGCAAATTTATTAAACTCATTTGAGGAGTTTGTTAGCAATAGCAGCAAAATGTGTAGGAGGTGTGTGGTCATCAGCAAATCACTGTGTCCCTTTCTAAAAGCACAATTATTACACTGCAAGTGTCTTGAATCTAATCAATTCCAAAAAAAACGTAGCTGCAAGTTGTGCAACAGAAATAATTCAATAAAGTGCCCGAGTAACTTCACATTAAAGTGGGTTTTAATTGAAGCACAAAACAGCATCATGCAGCACACACTAAAGGGATTCTACTGCTAAATCATTTTGGGGATGTAACTTCACTAATGCATGAAACGTTTTGGGAAGCGCTCTTACACGCTCTAACTGTGCAGCAAATATTTAGCTACAGTTTGGACTTGGTTAGCATAGGTTAGCATTAACACTGAAAATTCAGATTACATCTTTAAAGCGCAGTTAGCAGGCTGTATCTCCTATAGTTTGAAAACATAGGTGCAGACGTATGACGGTGTGATGGCCTATGCATGAACGCCGCACACAGCAGAAGGGAATCGTGGTCACACAATGCCACACGGGCTGCACAGCTTTGCCTCTTAGGAACACTGGAAGGGGAAAACAGTGATGGGCACTGATGAACAGCACTTGTAAACACTTGTAAACCCCTGCTGATAAATGATGGTCCATTTGTGCAAAGAGCCAGTAAAATGGTGATTACTGACTCTGTGTTTGCCTGCTTCTTCAACAGCTGTGGTGGCTTTATGGATGATGTTAGCTCAGCCTCAGCAGAGAGGATGTCGCCTAAAAGTGATGAGTGACAGGTGTTGGTGATGATGTGCTTCTTTCTCCAAAAGGAAATAAAGGCTGCGATATATTACTGTAGCTTTGACTACACTCTGTCTTCATATGCCTGAAGAGGTGCTAAACGGCTTTATGGATTTTATCAGGATGAACAAAAATGACTAGTCTGTGTCTGAGAGAAAGTGTCAGATTATTCGAGATGAGTCACGCCAGGAAACGGGTGTGAACAGGTTGGGTGAGTGATAGGTCCGTAAGTATCATTGCAGACTGCCTTTTGTCATTGTGTTAGTTTGGGTCTCTCCTCTTTGTCAGCCTGCTTTCCTCCCACTCTGCTTTGTCTTTTAAGTCTTTATGTGTGTTGCAGGATAGGATGCAGGGTAGCAATGAATGTAAGTTGCAGAACAAAGAGTGGGCGAGAACAAACAGAGCCTATAACGCCATTAATCTCTTATATCCGGAGGCAAACATATGGACACAACAGTAGCAGCAAAGCAGCTCCAAGGCGCATAAACTGGCTTTGGATTCATAAATTAAAACTTAAGGGGAGCCAGCTGTATAAACAGAAGTAGAGTTATGTTGCATTCAGCTGTAGGAACATTTTTAATATTAACAAATTAACTGGCCTCCACCTATGAGTTACGTAAATGTAGTATCAGTGGCTGTTAGGGGAGAAGAGTTGCATTTAATCTGTGCTTTGGGAAAACTAGAAGACACATTCAGCCAGCAAGTGTTATGGGCTATTTACCTCTTCTGTCTGTCAGTTCCAGTATTGTTTACTTCTGTGGCTGGCTTCCAGCCCTTACAAGCTCCTGGGTTTCCAAAGAGGTCTTCAAAAAGGCCTCTGGAGAACAGTTAAATAGTCCATATTTGCATGGACATGGCCATACAGACCATACAAAGAAAGGCACCACCACCTGTCTGGACGTGTAACAGCACACCTTCAAGAAAGACATCAAAGCAAGTTTTGCAAGAAGGGAAGTCAATAAACATGTCATGTCGAACAGTTTCTTAAATCAGTGAGAATTTTAGTTTTAGTTCATTACCTGGAGCCAGTGAAGCAGTAATTTGCTGCTAACAGGACATCAATTGGTGCTGTGACTAATACTCAGTACATCTACTTTGTATTTGGAGCTCATTCTGAGCAGCACAGCAGCAGTTTTCTGTCTTATTTGACTTAATAATACGACTTGGTCACTTTTTAAGATTCACACTTTTTTTCCCCCTTTCAGGTTGAAAAGATTATCTATTTGTTGTGTCTTGATGATGCAAGCCCTTAGCAAGGTGCTCACACCCAAAAGATAGCAGCATCCTCTCGCTCCCATGGTAACAACACAGAAATAACTGAGATCAGGTGAAGTCATTCCTCTACATTTTCCATTTCCCCTCACCCTCTGTTCTCTCTTTCCTGCCTCAATCTTCCTCTCTACTACCCCCACCTCTCTCCTTCAAACTATCAGTCTTACCCATCTGCTTCTTATATGACCTTAGTGCATTTCTGACAATGAGAGACTACAGTTGCTATGGAGATAAAGACCACACCATCGCAATTAATAAAATTAAATTCAACATCTCATCGCACAGACTTGCTTCTGAGCAGATGGCAAAGTCTGCAGATACACCATCATCATTTAGGCTCTGCCTCCTGCAGATCATAGTTCATTTAGGCAGTCACCTGATCTATGGTTTTATATGTCAGGTAACTGCTGTTTGTGTTCTTACAAAGACTAGACATTGATTTGTCGCAGTGATCTGTATTGTGATGTGACTATTCAGGATGTCTGTATACGTATCGCTTAAAACGTAGTATAACTAATTTATTTTTATTTTAATAATTTTGATGATAAAAAAAAATTTCTCCCCCTAATAAAAGACTATTATGTTAATATCAATGATAAAAATTCAATCTGACGTTGCCTGAGGTTAAACAGTCATTACCACATGCTGCAGTAATGTCTACAACTCCTACATTAGGCACATCGTGTTGATGTGTTTACTCTCCACAGAATTTAGTTGTGACACACCATCGATCAAAGAAGCACTCTTTTTCATTTACTCCATATTTGATGATGCTTAAAAGCCCGAGAACCATGTGGTTGCATTTGAAGGGTTCTTTTGAGGGTAAATGGCCGGAGATTAAGGGAAGTGTTGCAGCAGAAAATCAAAGAGTTTGGTTTCCAGAGTTTGGAGTTGCATTGGCAGTCTATTCCAAGAGAGACTAAAAAAAGACATGAAAAAAAAAAGACTAATCCCACTCTTTTGTGCAAAGAATAAACTTCCAAGTTGATGTAACACCAATGCAAGACAGTACAATAGGCTATGGTATGTCCTACAGAATAGGAAAAGATGAGAAAGCTAAAGGACATTTGGGTAAGAAGACGTGACTGTATGAACTGAATGAACCCTAGATTGATATGCAACTATTAAACACCTCATTTCTTTGAAACATTTAATCTCCCAGTTTTACCAGTTCCACCAACACAATCAGATGCTGTCTTGATCAAAGTTGACATGAGGCTAAAACTAAGGCTAATATTTTGTCCCTTAAAATTCCTCTTACTGTTTTTTCCTATTTGGGGATATTCTGGAGCAGATTTTGTACGAGCATGAAACCCAGAGCTGAAGGTGCTTTAAGTTCTGCCAACACCCCAGAGGGCGAGGCTACAGAGACTTTAGGATAGTGCCAGGAAAACGCATGGTATACTGTTAGTCTGTAGGAGACGGATCGTCTCTACTCTACCTCCCATATAATTGGTATCCTTGAAAGGGAGAATCATGCGCTCTCTCTCCAGCCAGTATCCTAGATTTCTGCAAGAGCACTCGTAGGATAAAGAGAAGTTTTTTTTCCTCTCTTTCTCTCTTTGGCTTGCAGAGAATAAAGAAACTGATGTATTATCCAAGTGCACCTGCACTGTAGTATGTATGCTGTCATGTTTGGTGCTAAAAGCATCCTCCTGGAAGGGAGGGGTTTTGTAAAGATGAGTAATATAGCATTTGTTGAACTACCCAAGGGTCTCATTGAAAGAGATACAATTTCTCCTGTGTCCTGCCTGGTAATCTAGGGTATTCCAGGTCTTGAAGTTCATGTAATGGAAGTGTGGAGTGTGGAGAGGAAAGAAATGAGGAGGCAAATTGCTGAGGAGGTGACAGCGCCATTTTATCTTTCACCTATCACCTCACTGTGCAATTTAATAATGCCACTCACCTCCAAAGACAGGCCCAAGTCTGTAGCTAATTACTGTGTGTATTCAGAAGTTGAGAAGGCAGAAAATAGTAAGAAGCTAAATATCATGCGTATCGCACACACATACACACACAGAATATAATAAATTAAATCACAGAAGGAAGGACATACAGTATTTTACATTATTATATAAAAATTCATTAATAAATTAACTAATTGATTGATTATTGCAATTTACAGGGTAACATTACTAGGCAGAGTAATGATGCCAAGATTGCAACTGGTTATGTATCATTTATTTATTAATATAATAAAAGCAAAATACTGGGAAACGATAACATAATTTAGGTTCTGTGTTGGACCCTGTGGGTCAAAGCTGATGTTGAAGGAACTGATAAAGAAAAGGTCTTAATGTGCTATCATATCATCAGATCAGATATGATTAGAAAGGTGAATCTATTTATTTTCAGATTTATTGAAAAACATACCATATAAAGAATAGTGTGAAATAGTTTTCAGCTGCATAGTAAATCAATTTATAATATTGTGTCAAGAAGCGCTCTGTGTGGCTTTAATCCTTTTCGAGACTATTGTAAGAGACATACTGAAATATGAAATAATATCGTAGTTATTCAATCTATCTGTGATGGACATATAATGTGGAATTATTTACAATCATGTATGATGAAAACGTCTCTAACGAAGTCTCATTGGGCTCCTCCTGGTGCGGCATCCTGTCTAATGATCCACCTGAAGACCAGTGCCCAGAGAGGAACTGGGCAGCCACATCTCACACCATTATTATTACTATGCAGCTAATTGTGTTTAGCGTCCAGCGCTCAAGATTCATTTCCTGCTTAGAGTTTGTATTAAATGATCTGTATCAAAACTTGCAGCATGGCTGGTGTGTGTTGGCTGAATGGGGATTTCTTTGATCAGACTTGAGAGTGCGTCTGCGTGCTGAGAATTCTGATGAAATTATTTCTGATCTCTAGTGAACTGGAAATGAAATAATCTACGATTGCAATATGCAGATCTAACTGCACCTCAATGCCTTGTAATATTTCCTCATTTATCGGGAGAGGAGGAACTGTTTAGTGTGGGAGTAACGTTGACTGAGATTAGAAATAACACTGATGTGTTATTGAGATCAGGTGAAATGTTGACTCCCTGTGGACACATAATTAGTGGAAATGAGGTCTGACTGCAGTGAGACTAAGATATAACACATACAAAACCACACTAGAGCTTCAACCTATGAATATTTTCATCATGAATGTATTCAAAGAGCTTGTTTTTATCCAGTAGGTATTCATGTTTGATCATTTTTAATTATAGATGGTTTGCATTTTTAGCCACACTAATAGCTCTATTAGACCACTAAAATATCTCAATTAAGGGATGGATTATTAGATTTGTACAGATAATCATAGTCTCCTGAGGGTGAATCCTAGTGATAATGGTGTTTTTTCCCTGAAGTCTGAGCTACTGCAGAACGGTAAATTCTCAGGCTTGTTATTTAAGAAATTGCTTTTCTTTCGAACAGCTGAATCAATGACATTTCTTCAGCTCTAATAGGCACATTTAGGCCTAAATGTACAGCATGTACCGGACACGCATGTGTGTACAGTGCAGTTTCTCTGTGAGAACCAAATTTAACCTCATTCTGTCAGATTGTCACAGCTGACGACAACAACAGCAACGAGACACACACACACACACACACTTACATCCTCAGATCTATGATGTCCAATTTAAACCTGAAGCACACTGGACTGGAAAAAAAAGAATCAGATACCAGATGAGATCAGTTCTTTGAAAAAAAAAAAGAAATCGATGGATGACTCCTTCACTTTAAGACAGCACACACAAACCTGAGACATTTAATTAAAAACCGACTAATGTAGGTGTGTTTTTTAGCTTTAGAGGGGGAATCGCATCACTGCTGTAATGTTACGCCTCGACTGTGGGCACCATCTCTGGGGTTTTGAAAACAAGCACACGAGCCAAATTGAACCGGGGAATATGAGACTGGAGATATGGACACCTCTCACAAGATCATATCGAAACGGAGAGACATATTCATTTCTACTGCACTCACATCTGGCCAATTTGTTGACACAACTGTGTAAGTGCTTATTTCAGATGGTAAGAAAGAGGAGCTCTGCCATACTGTCTCTACATCCATTCAATGTGTTGCTGCATATTAGCATTTATATATGTATGTGCTCTTGCTGTCTAAACCACAAACCCACACACCTGTTCTACCCAGAAATATCTGCTCAAGATGATATATTTAAAAACAGACAAACTGGTCATGTCTAAAGTGCATCTGCGCAGTCATTTTTCTCACACATATACACACACAACCGGGAAACATCTTTGCTTTCTTGCACCTGTATACCTGTACACAACACAGGTTGCATTTCAGTGCACGTGTAAAGAGATAACAAATGTGGAGGTCTAGAGAGACGGGGGAGGGAGCAGATTTTCCCTGATGATTTCCAGCATCTTTATTGCCAACCTAATAATGTCTGAGGGAAGTGAAACTCATAATTAGGCTCTCATACTAAGACATGCTATGTGGGAAAGGAAATACCATTCCCTAGCCTTGGGAGGGATAAGAGGAGATTGTGGACAGCAATAAGTGGACTAAGAATAGAACGAGGCATTATTATGTATAGCAGGTGGGCGCTGTGTGAGGGAAGGCATTCAATTTCATTTTAAAGTGGGGAGAACAGTGGGTCTGGATTCCTCCCTTGAGTGAATTTATTTTGTATGCATGTATATCCATTAATATGGTGCCCTGCAGATATTAGTGCTTTAATGTAACTTAGTACATTTACTCAAGTAATTAAGTACAACTCTTTATTTAAGTACTCTATCTACATTGATTATATAGATAACGTTACAGGATACGCTTCTGAAATGAGCAGCTACAACAGCAAGATGCTGCTCAGACATTATATGTGTGACATATAATGATGTAAGGCAGATTTGGTTGTATTCCTAGTGCATTTACATTTAGTACTTTATGTGTGTGTAGCTGAAAACACTTGCTCTGCCTTTGAAAATAGGAGTTTCACAGTACTTTCAATGGAGGATTTTAACTAGCAGTATTCACAAGGTAAACTTGGGCATGTGAGCAGTGCACTTGTAACATACAGGCACCCACTGGACCGCACAGCTCCAGCGTTTCTGCCCCCGAGGGTCAGACCAGTGCAACACCCTCTCCCTCCTAGGTGGGAGGAGCGTGTTTGCACTGGGACGCTGCACCATGCAGCAGTCCCCTCAAATCCATCAGCTCCACCTCCAGCAGCCGGAGTACTTGTACACCTGTAGTATCATCTTCAATGAAACGTCGCTTGGATTAGAGAGGAGGGGGGGGAGGAGAAAGAAAAAAAAAAAAAAACTAAACAACTCAAATCAATGAAATATGAGAGAAGCCACTGGGGAACAACGCGCCGGGGCGATAATATAGGTAAGACAGCTTTGGAAATGTCACAAGATAATTCAAGTTAACGAGGTTTTTGACTGAGGAAAACGGGTTATTTTTAATGTGATGGCTTTTTTTTTCTTTTTCCCGTATGTTTTACCCTTTGGGAGGAGACGCAGGTGCGCTAATTATATCTATTCCCTGAATAAAAGCACAAAGCGCATTTCAGTAACACTCAGTCTTCCAGCGGATGGAGGAAGACTCTGTGGTATCGGGATTGCGTTTCTACTTACCTATAATATAATATTTAACTATAGATCCATACATATTGAGATATTTTTAAATGTAATCCTTGTAAGGATTTCTCTTTTTTTTCTTTTTTTTTTTTTACAAAATTGAACTTTTTAGTGATGTTATTTATCTTTTAGCGACTTGACCGCTTTCTATTTTCCAGGGCAAAGAGGGTCTAGCTCCACATTACGATGCGTCTCACAGCGGTGGTCTTAATTCTGGTCGTGACGGGCATCGCAAAAGGTAATGTGGGATTTTTCTGATCAGTCCACTGAGACATGTGACAGCCACACAAAGAGACTGGAAACCACCACCACTTTCCTGAAGCGATTCACTCCCAGCGCGCACAGAAAGAATCATGGATGAATCTTTTATTGTTGAGAATGATTCGTGTGTTCTTCCGATTTCTGATGCCAACACGCTGCTGTCCTCTTCTTTCTGTTTCAAAAGGTTGGGAATGCAAGGCAGGCTGCAACACAGAAAATGGGTTTTGTGAGAAGCCCGGCAGATGCAGGTACCAAACGACCTGAGATTCCGATGATAAACCATACGCTGGGAGCTGGTGCCACCTTATTTCCATAAATCGCTGGAGCTGTGAATGCTCTCCCCTTAGATAAATCAAAATCTCAGTCCAGCCAACAGGATCAGTGTGTTTTTTTTTTTTTCTAGATTTGTTTGCTGCTTGTATTGTGTTAAGTCAGCTGTCAAATCAGTCCTTTTGTTTGAACAGTAAAAAGCACTGTTATCCTAACAGACGGCTCAAAAGCCTCTGGTGACAAAGAAGGACTAGTCTGAGATGTTTTCTGGCACAAACATCGTAACCCTGAATGACTGTTTTCCACCAAATCTTAATTAAGAGCAGTCAGACATTATGGGGACAAGGTGTGCAGAGCTCTGTGGGTGATGTATTGATAGTTCAGCTTTGTTCCCTTCCCTGCTCTTTCAGGTGCAAGCCAGGGTGGCAAGGAGACAACTGTGACCAGTGCGTGCCCTTCCCAGGCTGTCTGCACGGCGCGTGTGAGAAGGCATGGCAGTGCATCTGCGAGGACGGCTGGGTGGGCAGCCTGTGTGACCGAGGTGAGTCTCATTAACCTCCCAGGTCACTTCTAGTTTATCTGCCTTCTAACATTTCCTGACAAACCAGGGTGAGTCACGCAACGTCAGGGACACACTCGCCGTTAACTTAAAGTTGGAGTAGAAAACATAAGGATTGAGAAATCTGGGTCGACGCTGAAATCTCAAGCCACAAAGATAACAAAAAGCCATCATTGTTCAATTGCATCACCTGCTTTTGGGCCACTGAGCAAGGCACACGTTTTAAACTTTAAAATTGTGCCCGGCTGCTTTCTAAAGGTCACATTTCCATCTCAGTGGACACCCTTATTTAAATTAGGCACTTCAGTAATAATTCCTATAGTATCTACAATGAACATTATTGCATAAAAATTACTTTCTGGCCCGCAAGCAAAGGAAGGAAGAAAGAGAAAAGATTAAAAGAGGAGAAAAAAGATGTTTGGCTTCTGGCTCCGGTTGACCTTCTTATCAGCTCTCTCGGCACACATCTTATTCTGCTGGAGCATACGAGCTGCTCACTTGTGTAACTTGGTTGGTTATGTTCTCAGTTTTGTTCTTGGTGACAACATGCTGTGGCGGGGGGTATGAGTGAGAAATTGGAAACAAAGGAGACAGGGGGGGGACAAAAAACAGGCTGAGAGACAGACGCACAGCGAGAGAACGAGAGATAGAGATCTAAAAACAGCACTTTTTTTTTTTTCTCGCCCTCACAGATACTCGCCTGTGCTCATCCAGACCTTGTGCTGGTAATGCCACCTGCATAGAGACAGGAGAGGGGGGATACCTGTGCATTTGTCCCCAAGGCTACACTGGAGAAAACTGCGACCTAAAGAGACGAATCTGCATCACAAATGGGTACCAGTTTCTGTTTCAAGCAAATGAATACTCCTGTGTTACACAGTCAGACTTATCTGTGTTTGTTTGCTGTTTGTTTGGGCCTATGATCACTACATGGTGCAACGTCTGTCAGCTCCCTCTGTATCACCAAGGCAGTTAATTTAAACCACCCCAATCTGTGGCTCGTCTACGTGTTGCTGGTAATGCTGGGCAGTAACAGGCAAAAATATCAGATGCTCTTTTTTCCTGACTGCACCAAAAGTAGTTTGCAGTTTGGCTGGTGTGACTTAACATTTGTAAGACAAACAGAAACGGTTGCTTCGATACCGAGCCCCCACATATGGGAGCATGGTAAAATGTGGGAACTGACGAGCCTCCAACTTTGAAGAAAAACTCCACTTGAACACAGCTCAAGATAAATATTCCTAATCAGAGTCAGCTCCTATCTGAGCACCGACTTTTCTTATGTGCAGCTCTATGACAGGAAAACATCAACACAACAAATGGCTTATAAGTTGACACAGTGACCTTGTTATCATCATTAATACATTAGCAGTTACAGAACAACGTTATCATTTGGACTAGTGTTCCTAGCCACATGGTGAATGTAAGTCTACCTTTGTTTCAGCTCTGCTTTTGGTCTCCAACAGCTTCTGTGGTAAAATCTGGCTCCACTACATAAACATGGTAGCTACTAACTTTTTTTTCTGCTGTTTGGTGCTGAGCAGGTAGTGAACAGTGGGTTTTCACTGAATACCAACTGCGGATGGTGTAATTGCAACCGCAAAACTACAACAGCTGAGCTGAGACTGACTATAAAGCTCAGGGGACCTGGATAAATCAATGCAGATTCATCGCTATGCACAACCCCTTTCATTATGAAATATGGATAATATTAATAATGTAAGATCAATAAGAGAGGAAGGACAGACCAACTTGCATTTGAAGTTGATCCATAAAACATTCAGGACAATGACAACTGTAGCTCTGTAGCTTTGGCCTCGTGTTGGTGGTTTTTCTAGTAACACTGTGCAGCAACTCCCTGCCTGTTTAGGTCTACCTCTTCTTTATACTAGCAGTGCTACCAGTAGCAAACAATGCTGACATACAGCAGTGTGATATTACTGGGATTACAATGCCAAAACTAAGAAACAAAAAACCCTGACAGGTGGTTTTTCAAACACAAATCCTCTGATGTGGAAGGAATTTTGTTAGAGAATCACTTCCCCAACTTCCTCTTGTCATAAATACAGAAGCAGCTATGTTTATTGTATTCCTCCCTTGTTGACAAGCAGACACCTTTATACAGTTTCTAGCGGTGCAACACCATGAGCTGCATCCAAATTCAAATGGCTCCCTCCTTCGAAAACACTGTCACATTTGAAAAGCTCCTCGATACAGTTTTCAGCATATACTGCAGTTTAATGACATAGTCAGACAGGACGTGTCCCCCACGGCTTTGGGAAATACTGCACCACCTATATGTACCTGCAATTTCCCTCAGCTGGCCATCAGTCCCTCATATCACACAAATTGAGCCAATTACAGTAAAAAGTCACTGCAGGTTGCCTGTAGTAGGCGATGCATCACAGAGAGGGGCACATATGGAAATACAAAATTATCCATTAGCCAACACATTGTCTGGCTTTTCTTCAGTATGTTCAGGAAGTCTGGAACCCAGTGAAACGTTTTCTACATCCATTTACTATTGTTTAATCCACTGGAGAGGAAACTTCAGGAAATGTCTGTCTGTGAATTGATGAGGAATATGCTCCATTAGCTTTGGCATCATTTGGAAAGAGGAGTCAAAGGTTCAGCCATGTATTCTTCAAGGACACACGTCGTGTCCTTGAAAGGATCTTGCCTGAATTGGCTCACAGGTGAAGTGCGAGTAGAAACGACAGTGAATGCTGAGGTTTAAAAGGTTTGCTGAAACTAGGACAAATTTTAAAATATAATACCAGTTTGGAATTTTTGTTTTTAGATTAAATTTAAGAGTGACCAAGCATTGACAGTAAAAACAGATCATCATCCCCCGTCCAGTGCTGGAATACAGACAGGACTGATGTGTGATGAATCCTCCTCCTGCCCATCAGTTGAATATGAAAGAGTCTCTGGGGACGCAGTTAGCTGACACAGCCCTGCAGACTCTGAACCTCACCATGTTTGTTCTCCGTCAGGCAGCCTAGTTATTGACTTCAATAACGCCTAAAATCGAATAGCCCACAGCTTAGTGTCAGTGAACTGACAGCTCTCCGCTCTCACTAAGAAATAATCGTTTGAGTCTTAGACTTTTTACAAAGCAGCAACTGGAGCTTCACTTGTATGCCAGAGGAATTCATCTCCATTAAATGGCCTGGATGAAGTTTCATTAATCAGGTCCTCTATGAGTCACCAGAGATGTCTAAAATGCATGCCAGGGCTATTATTCTTTTGACTCGCACATACATAAAGTTAGGGAATTGTGTAATTACACAAGCTACCAAATATAGATACTGTATTGTATTAAATCAGTGTGCTCCCTTTATAAAGCTGGACTGCACCGATCAGATACTTTATGTTGGTGCAGGAAGATACTGCTGATGCAAAACCAAAACATGTTATGATACAGATTTTTAATTTGAATTAAAAAAACGCTATACTTGTGTTGAGTGATGAAATCAGTATCAGAGCATTTCTCTTAATTTTTCCAGCTAAATTTGAGCCATTTCCTGTTTTAGCTTCTCAGCTTTGAAGTTGCCATTTTTCCTTTGTCTTTAGATACTGTACAGTAAACAGAATATTTCTAGGTGATGGATTGTTGTTCGATCACAAGCTATTTCATGGTGTCAACACTAGAAAGTGGAGCCCTGGTGGTTCCAAACTTCATCTATTTCCCTGTAACATTTCACTGTGATGCTGTGAACACTAGTTTCACATGACCAGAATTTTTACCAGATTTCAATCCCTACCCCCTAATAATACACAATTTGTAATTAATTAAAACAAATGTATACAAAGCAACAGTGTTAAAATATATATATGGACCAATAAAAATATGTATGATGCTGATGTTTACAAAGTTGTAACTTGAGTATAACCCTAATTTTAAGCAGCCTGTAGCTTGTTGTTGCACCATATGCAAAGTGGATCTGAATTGACCTAACAAACTAATTAATGTTGCACTATCTAGCAGGGCTGTTTTCCTGTGAAAGAATTTAGTCGTGACAAATTAAATGCTTTCAGAGTCATGGCCACCCCTGAGAGCTGATATCCAAAAACAAACCCTTAATAATTAACAGCAGTTTTTGGTGCTTTCAGATCTACTTCACCTACAAATTCAAGGTAATTTTTAATTGTAATATTGTGCAGCTTCAGGAACCTGTCTCACATATGATGGACTGAGAAAATATTCCATTGTGTAAAATATGTTTAAACCCATCTGTTGGTTTCTTTATGCATGCTCATAAACACAGGATAAGGTATGTAGTAAAAGCCATATGTTAGGCAGCTGGTCTCTCTTCCCCTGCCATATATTCACATTGAACTGCTCTGTCTTCCAGATCTCCTTGTAAGAATGGAGGCACATGTATGGATGCCGATGGCGCGGCAGCCTCCTCTTCCTGCTTGTGCCCCCCTGGATTTTCCGGAGACTTCTGCGAGATCAGTGTTGACAGCTGCCAGCCTAACCCCTGCCTCAATGGTGGGAACTGTACAAACCACGGCCTGGCCTTCACGTGTGCCTGTCCGCACAGCTTCACTGGTTTTACATGTAATGACACCACCACGCTTTCGCCCTGCGCCGGACAGCCTTGCGCCAACAGGGGCACGTGTGTTGGTCAACCTGATGGAACATTCCGGTGCATTTGCCAGAAATGGTTCACTGGTCCAACATGTTCCCTGCAGGATAAACTTAAGGCCAGATCCAAATCAGCCGGTGCCAGGCCTGCGGACCACAGAGTGCTCTCCCTGACTCCGCAACATTACTCCCTCCCTGCTCATGCTTTCCACAAGCTCCTAAGACCACCTGAGAGAGATCTGCTTAAGATTACCCTGAAGGAGACAGTCCACTCCCCGGGCATCCTCGTCACCCATGGTCAGCTTGTCTGTTTTGGTATGCTGGCCCTGCTCACCTGTCTCGTCATCCTAGGCACCACAGGTATTGTGTTTTTTGGCCGCTGCGAGACGTGGCTGGCTAATGCCAAGTACAGCCAGCTCGTTCGGCAGCAAAGGGAACACCTGCTGAGAGAAGCTGGCGGCGCGACCCAGGAAGAGCTGGAGCACACAGTAAACATCATCCTGCCGGAGAAGATTAGACTCACCAGCTTTGGGAGACACTACACCTCCATCTGATTAAATCCTCTCCCTTTCCCCCTCTGGAGCGAGTCTGATAGGAATGTCTAAAAATAGCAGGAAGGATGGAGGGATATACCACGACTGTTGTACAGTTAAATTGATCAAATATCCAATATATCTGAATGTATAGTCTACTGGACTAGGTGGACAAACATGACCTTGGATTGTAAATGTCTTTTTAATCTAAAATCAACAATTAAAATTGCTAAAACTATGTTTTACCTAATAGCACCTTGATGAAATTAGTAAAAGACATTGTGTAATGTAAACTACTGTTACAAGATGATTTGTTAAAACGAATTTCTAATTATTCTGTAACACATGAAACTTAGACTGAGGTTCTTTCACTACATGTAAAGCAACTGTAGCAATTTCTCTTTCATTGATTTTATAATCATAATTAGCAGGAAATTAATATGCAAATACTGATTATAATTTATTATTTTAAGTCACCGTAAAAGGAAAAGAGGCAAACATGCTGGTTTCACCTTTTCAAATGTAAGGACATCATGTGGCAAAGTAAAAATCTTTTAGTTTTAAATTGGTGGTCAATTAAAATAAGGATTGCATCAAAAACATTAAGCTTTAAGCTAAAGATGATTTTTGTGGCCATTTTTCCTTCGACATTTTTTCTTATGAAAAAAATATTAAATCCAGATAATCTTAAATAATGAGAGAAATAAAGTTAGTTTGCTGCCAACCACTACCATGCAGCAATTTGTGAACTTTTTAAGTACAAACTGTGGGTGTGTAAAGTATGTGGAGTCTAATTAGCATTTACTACATGCCACCAAAATAGCTGTACTGTAAAATCCTGCAGGTCATAACTGTACAGAATAGCATCATTTTCATGTTAAGGTGTTACTGTATATGAAGATAATTTGAGACAATACCATCAAACTGTCTCTCTGATTTATCACTAGATGTTTTCATCCGTATCCATGCCATGAATACTGAATCTTCATGCCTTTACCTATTGATCAGTGTAAAACTCACTTGCCATTTCTTGAGATTTTTCAACTCTGGTTTCTTCCTGCCAGTACTAGAATTTCACAGGTAATGCACCATGTATCTGTGAGACCTAAAATCAATGCTGTAACACCTGCTAAGTGTTATTGATCTGTCTCATGCGTGAGATGGCCACCCACTCCGGATGGAGAGAAATGTAATTTAGAGAATACTGAGTGTAAACAAGGGGGGGAAGGAAACGTCTGTCACACTGTAAAGATATTTAATGTAAAATATTTAAATTCATTATCTGGTGAAATCTCACTGACATTTCAAGTTGGAGTTCTCTCATTAAATATGCACATATTCATTACATCCCAAGATACTGTTGGTAGGCTTTGTTTATCATAATCTTTAAATAAGACAGTGATCATGTGTTAATAACGATTTACATTTCAGGGTTTACATTACATTGTGCAGAAGTATTTTAAAAAGTGGAATTTCTATTGGGTGCCATAGACTGTTCAGTATTAACGTATTTGTTGCAGTCTGGGATTTTTTTTTTTTTTTTGCTTTGGTCAGATAATGTCTGCTGCCCTGTTTATTGCTTTAATAAAATATACAAAAAAGTGTTCACTTTACTGAAGATGCTATTAGAGCTACTCGAACTGTCCACCACACACAGTCTATCGTATATCCAAAGGTGATCTGATCTGAAGAATCACAAGAAGCACTTGTGAGCCACTCCTCTGCAAAAGGAGCTTTCAGAGGATCTACGATCAAGAATTGATGATTTACATTTGATCATAAGTCTACAGTATGTAAAACATTAAACAAGCAGAGTGTTTATAGGAGGACACCTTATAAATTTCAAGGGTTCATATACTTTTTCCACAAGCACTATGAGGTTTTGATGGTTGTTCTCAATAAAGACATAAAAGATCATAATTTGTGTTATTTTTTAAGGCGCATTGTTAAATACTCTTAACTTAGATGAAGATCAGATCACATTTGATGACAAATTAAAGCAGAAAAACAAGAAATTCCAGAGGGTTCACATACTTTTTCTTGCCACTGTATCAGATGTTTCACAGTGTGAAATCCAGCCCATGAACATACTGTATTCACCGCTACCTACCTCTCTGACATCAGTGAAAAATCTGCTCACCTGCTTGATGAGGCTTAATACATTTCTTTTTATGGCCAACACACTGACTGTCATCTGAATGATAGCAGGGACTCTATTAGCATTCCTCCACTGTCTCTGACTTTAAGTTGTCCCTGTCTCCATCTAGTGGTACCAGTTGAACACTACCTACTTCACTAAGCAAAATTTCTATGCAGAGAAACACATTTAAGACCTACATTTTATGTTTTGTTTTCATCAGTCAGTATTAAAAGCGTCCTTCAATAGCAGCATTGGATCTTAAACACACATTCTTAACATTCCTTAATTAAGACACTTGTGATCTGGACCAACATTATGTTATGGTTCAACAGTGCTTGGTTAAAAGTGACCTGACCTGTCTGAAGTAAATTTCATCTAACAAAATTGAGTCTGACTGCATTTTAAAAGTATGGTCACATAAATTACACTTCATCTTGTTTCCCCATTCAACTAAATTAAGACTGATTTGTTCAAAATGTCAAAATATCTTTGCTGAAATGTGATTCAAATGTGATTCCTGATTTGGTCTGGTGAATTAGGTCAGATCAGTTTAATTTTTTCAGTGTTAGCTCAGTGATTGTGAAATTAAATGTACCAAGTTGCTACTAGACTGCAAACTTCAGCATCACTCTCATGCGCCAATTCAAGGTTGAGATCTTTGTTATCCATGTGTGACATCTCAGTACATTTACCACAGAAGGCAGGGATATGTGATCCTTTAAGCGTGCAAGTTATCATAACCGGATAAGTGCAATGATTTCAAGAAGGTTAAAGGAGATGACAGTTTATCATCATCTCAGTCATAACTTTCAAAGTTCATACAATTGTGTAGTCACACCGTATGGCCACAAGGTGTCATCATCTAAAAGAAAACTGAGGAAAGATGAATGTAGCCAGGAAATGAGCATGAAGCCATATAGTTTATGAGCATATACACACACGCACTTTTCCCAGTAGATTGTAAATACCATATGTAATTAACACAGATGCCAGTATTCAACAGTATGTGTAAGATGTGAACATAAATGTGGTTTCAACATTGAATCTCTCTTTTTATACAAGTAATGTTAACGAGGAAAAGAACAATATACCAATAAACATGCAGCATATTCTCCCAGTTTCTGTGTTCCTGCTCTTGTTCTTCTTCAAACCATTCCATGTATCAAAGATGAGTGTTCCTTGTCCCACATTACAGATCATTTTCCACTTTGCGGCAATGCTTTTCCAGTTCACCATTTGGGTGACAATCAGTTTTTTTCCTCTTGCAGACTGAACTTTGGAAAAAGTCACTGGGACTCCTGCTGTGTTACTGCGTCTCTGACCTACAAAAACTACCCTTACAAATCTATGAGAGTCTGACAGATATACAGCTACTACCAGCGATGCAGAAGTACAAGTAGTTAAAATGTTATCAAATGTTATAAAACAGGCATGTACGTTTTTTTTTTTTTTTTAATTGACAGGGACTGCAATCTTTTCTTGATGCTACAACTTGGTAGTAAATGCTTCTCACCACGGCTAATTCAGTCAATACTTGTGACTCCAATAAAGGTTTCTGAATAAACTCACATTCATTAGAACAACTACAGTTCTGTCATAATGTCTGCATGCCTGGAAAAATGTCCACAGCGTTATAAGTGGCCTTCTGAGTTTTGAAATGTGTCTCCTGAGCCACAAAGAGGCTCATGTTGAACATGTTGAACCTGAATCACACAGGTTTCACTGGAAACCTTTGTGTGTTGAGGCCCCTGGCTCCCCACCACCAGACATTCATTTGTGGAGTTATGACCCTGGGGAAAGAGGGGCCCTCACCTTCAAAGCTGACCAGAGGAGCTGAAGAAAAAAAAAACCCCACCACAGCAGACCCATTCCTCTCCCTCCAAGTCATAAAACAAAAAAGTACAGCAAAAGTTAAATCTCTCCCCCCAGCCGGAGACCCTTAACCCTTTGTTCCCGTCTGACTCTCCGCTGACAGATGAGACCCAACATCCATGGAAAATTGCACATGGAAAGAATCCAGATTCAAAGAATTCCAGTCGGGTTGCTTTTCATGGGCGAACACTGGATACACTGCAAGTTATATTTAATTTAGGCAGGTACCCCTCTGTCAGCTGTCAACTCCACATAAATGCAGTGTGTTTGTGTGTTAAATATGTTCCAGATGGGCAGTAAAGTAAGGTCACTGTAAACCCCTGCAGTCTGTCCAAGAACACGTTCTCTAATGGCCTTGAACTTCTTTATCTTTTGGATTATGGCGATTAAAAATAAAGAAATGTGTACTTGTGACCAATAGTATGCGTAATATATGATAAGGTCAACTTAGGTGACTTAGGTCCGCCTCCCCACTCATGTTCTTTGAATTTAGTTTAGATGCCAGAAGAGATCAATGTATTAATCGGCAGGAAAAAGCTAAAAGTTCTGTGCAGACCCGTGAATGACCATCAATAACTTATTTAAGAATGAGCAAAAGCTGCAAAGACTCATAAATGAGTAAACCGAAGAACTAATATTTGGTATTTTGGATAGGTAATATCATTAACAACCTAAACTTTTTGTAGATTGATGGATCGATTCATTCATTTCCACTATTGCCTCAAGACTCTTTAGGTTTACAAGTATCTTGTGACACACTGGGAGGTCCTATCACCAAGGTTGGGAACCACTGCTTTATGGCACAGGTGCTCCAAATATCTGAATCTAAAAAAAATAAAAGATAATAAATAAAATAAAGAAAGAAATTGCCAAGGAAGCTGTCGACTTGTTCCTGCAAACTAAACATGTCAAAGTCGTAACTTTATATTGCTCCGCTATTCAACAACATTATTTTACACATCTTCCCATATAATGACTTGTGTCAAGGACTAATAGGGAGCACATGTGCAATGGATGCAGGAGCTGAGATTTCTACACCTGCGACTGAAAACTGGAAGGACATGACACATGTTGCTGCCACGTCTCACATTTGAAGAGAAACAGAAATCCCGCTTTACTGACCCTTAACGAGAGCTTTCTCCCACTCGGCTCAATTTCGTTACCACCGGTAATTTCAAGCATCGAGTGACGAAAGACAGCCTCACTGAAATTTGTTTCAAAGATGTGATTCATAAACAATGATTTCTTGTAAAATTCCCCACTTCACCAACTTGTAGTGATACCAAGTTCAAGTTTCTATTGTGTTGTGTCTACAGTGATTTATGTCCCAGTTCTCCCTGGACTTAACAACTTTAAACTCTAAAAGTGACTGTGAATAATGGGGCTGTGAAGGCTGAAGACACAGGGAAGCAAAGAATGTGATAATATGTTGCTCTACACAGGTTTTGTCAGTGCTATCTGGTTTTCAGAGTCATCTGCACCAGAAGCATTGCCCCCTGTTGTGTCTTCATTGCGTTGTAACTTGTAACAGAGTCTTCAAAAAGGATTTTTGCCTCCTTTTAGTTTTCAGGGGAGTTCTGTAATAATTCATGGAAACATTTGTGTGTTTAGACCTTTATAGATGCATATATCACAAAGCATAATAGAATGATATGTGGTTATCCTTGCTTAATTGTATTAGGCTTAGAAAGGAGCTGTGTGGAACAAAGCCTGGCTGCTCCACTCTAGGTTTAACCAAATAACCTATAAATACTAGGCAGTTTTAAAGGTGATTTACCACTAATTGGGCACAAAACTGTTAATCTTGATTGCAGACAGTAAATATGTTTGCAGGATACATATGGCTTTTAAAAAAAATAAAAATGGGGAAATTCTCAAGACTAAACTGCAAATGGAGTTAAAATAGTCAAGTAAAGTTTTTTTATCCTCTCTCAACTACACATTCCTTATAAAATTGAGGCTCCCCAAGAACCTGCAATAAACTAAAGAAATAATCAAACCACAGCAGAGATCTGGGGAGATCTTATGCTCTTTCAAGTGATTCAATATTTTCTGCTTCTCCACACCAATTTCAGTGAGTGCACTTCAAAAAGGCATTTCTAAAGGAATCTATCAGAGCTCTGCTGAATTTTATTGTGAAACAAATTGAACATTCACCCTTTGGTTTTCTTAGTATAAGAGAACAAATTACACATACACAACAACACACCTGCATCCTATGATCAAAATAATGTAACTTGCACAATAAAATAAAATAGGCCTACAATTAAGAAGCAGATCAGAGCATTTTATTGTATGAAAAATATATTAATAAAACGGAACAATATTTACAAAACAGCTGCGCCACGCAGGGCAGAGAGCAGCACCGTCACTGTTATCTCCAGTATGAAAAACATCAGTATCGGTTCTCTGGATTCATCCCATTTAAAAACCGAACATCACAACAATACTGACGAGCACAGTGATGCATATTACTCAAAATCCTGACTCATTCGTTAATGGCGCATTTATACAAGGGCAATGAATAAACACGGAGCTTTTGACATCCAAAGTAGTTTTGTTCACAAACAAGGTCCAAACAAACCTTTTTGTGGGTGGATCCTAATAGGATGTATAGGTGTCCATATGAAATCAAAGAGCCTACTGCAATACATCCCACAATGTTCAACTAATTACTTTGATTCAACCATATAAAAATAAATAGACGTTATTAGTAGTAGAGAATATCTAACTGGAGCAATAATACTGGAAATCTGCAGCATGATTTGTTTTTGTTTTCACATAGCAGCTCTAAGGAGAAGTACAATTAATCTACACATGAATAACCAGATCACTGGGTTTTTCCATCCGCTGTCGGTAGTGACTTAGCCAGTCTCTGAGCTCTGAGATGCGATACCCCTCAGGTCCCCTGTCCCCCTGGTAAACTATCCTTCCCTCCTGCAGTATATAAAGTCTGTCGAAAAAAGCTCCGTACGCAGCGCTGGAGGAGTTTTCCATGCTGTCCACCACCACCTGGCAGCCGGGCACCTCCAGGTGCATCAGCTGCGCTGCGTTCAGCCTGTCCTCCAGGCACTGGTGCTTGGGGATCTGATAGGGCGCGTCAGTGCTCATCCAGCCGTCTGAGGGGTGCGCTTCCTCGATGTACACTACTATAGAGTCTGCTATGTCTGCGTTCTGCTGCACAACTCCCTGGAAAGCCTTGAGTCGCGCCATGAACGGTGGTCAGGTGCAGCTGCCAAAGTTGAGGATGAGCGGTCTTTTCTCTTTCGCGTAATCGAGTATCCGGCTGCGCCGCTGATCCCCCAGCTGAACTACTTCAGTGTTTGGCGCCCCGTGTCCGAGATGCGCTGCTTTCAGAAAGTCAAGTTTATGGCCGTGCCACACTGCTTTGAGGGACTCCACGCTGAAGAGGCGATTAGAGTCCGATATGCAGAGGGGGGGATCGATGGCATCACCCTCCTGCTCCATCCTGAAGAAAACCCTTTTCCTTATGCATAAAAAGTCAAGCAGCCAAAACATGACAGCTGCCATCAGAAAACGGGGCAGCAGGACGAGACAGACTATTGCATTTTTAACAGCCTTTATCGTATTCATTATCACTAGAATAACCCGAATACTATTTCGCTGTGTCACGATCTTGTGGGTTGAAGTTGGGTTACTTGCAACTTCCCCTCTTTTATATCACCGGCAGATTTGAATGAATCATACCCCGCCTCCAAACTGGGGCCGAGGCCTCACATGGTGGGGATTACCTTCTGTCAACTGCACAGCTTTGAGTCACAGGCAAAAGGCAAGGGTGCGGGACTGGGTGCGCAACAGCAGTGTATTAGAGTGGCTCATCATTTTTTACAATCGGGCTCTTAAAATGATCATTTAAATCCACATGTTGCTGCTGCTGCAGATGATGATGATGATGATGATGATGATGATGTGTGATCGGTGAAATCGTTTAAATACTCCATCAGGTGTGAAAAAAGTAGGCCCTACTGCAATGACAACGATCACTTTACCATGGACCAATCCCAGCTCACATGAAAACTATTAGCAACAGTGAAGTTACAATACTCCAGATGGTCTACATGAGCCTTGAAGGAAGTTAAGACTGAGACGTGGAGACCATTAGTGTCCATGCAGGAAGTTCAAATAAACTGTGAAAAAAAAAGAAAAGAAAAGAGCAGACATTTGTGAAAAATCCAGCGATAATCTGAAAAAAAGAAAATGAGAAAATAAATTATAAGGAAAACTAAATTTAAAAAAGGAAATTTCTGTGGAAAGTGAAAGATATAAAATTCAGAATTTGGTCAAACATCACTTAGACCTTTTTTTTTCTTCTGTGGCCATATAATCTCCAGGTGCTGTCAAGTAATAAAAAAAAAAAAAACAAGTGCAGTCACTCACGGTGAGTGAGCACACACACACACACACACACACACACACACACACACACACACACCTAACCTTCCTGTCAGGATAGCAGTGCTCAGCAACCGCACGGCTCATATGACACCTCAGGATATGAACATATGAATCAGAATGAGTAACTTTTGGGGTCCAAAGAAACAAAACATCATCTTCTGTGGTCAGAAAAATCTCAGGTTTATTTATTTTTTTCTGAGAAAGGGGCCAGATTACTTTTAAATGTGTCCTGGCCGATGTCTGAAGGCTCATAAAATTTTAAAGAATGTTGAAAACACTCTCTGTTGGTTGCTTGTTTGAAGAGCTGCTCTCTTTAAACAACTTCATTCTTCTCTAAATACTTTCCCATAAACTAATCAGACAGCCCAAAAAACAAAACGTTGTACCTGCACCTCCATTTTTTTTAAACTAAGGGTCAGATGTTCGTGATTTTAAATAAACTCATTGGTGCACATTTATTCTGTTCAACATGTGTAGTGTTTAGTAACACTACAGTTTAACACTCAAAGGGGTCCACAATAAAAGACAAAGTCTGTCGTTTGTCTACATCTCCAGAACTGGTGTTCTGATTTACAGATCACAGCCATGACACTACTGACAGAAATAAAGAACTTAGTGACTTAATGTTTGGTTAAATGTAGATATATAAAAAGACAAGATTTGATGAAGGGAAACAACACGGTTTGGATTGAAGTCATTTCTTTGTTGTTAACGTTAGGAGTTCAGCAATAATTATGATGGTGTTTGTTTAAAAAAAGATGACTGTAGAAAAGAGAAAATGAACAATGGTCTCTTCTGTTCAAGTGGCTGATGTCCTTTATATTCTCTTCTCAGTCTAGGGGGTAAATACTGCTTAACCAATAGTTTTTTAATACTGATTACTGATACTATTACTTGCAGGAATCCACAGTGACTAACAAACCTTAGAGGGGACGGCAGCTGTGTGGTTGTGCTTCACATTTTTAAACAGTTCACTACTGATTTTGTTTGCTGCAACAAACTAGGGTTGACTGATGGGGGGTGCTGACATATCGAGATCATGGTTCCTCGGAACAGAAGGAGTTTGCTAAGACAATACTCAGACTGTGAGATGAACTACACTGAAACACAAGTTTAGGTTTAGGATAAGGGACAGTCAACACCAAGCAGATGGCTGGTCTGCTATTTGCCAAGAGAAAGAAAAATGAGTCACACAAAATACAATGCAAAGTGTAGATTACAAATGCTGTGATATTACACCTGCTGAACACACACACACACACTAAATCAGCCCATCTTGTCAACAGGAACAATAGCTTTATTCATCTATCTGACATCAGGTGGCAGCATAATTAAAGCGTATTATTTGTGATGACACACTGAAAGTCTAATTGTATGATGTCTATAAAAATACCTTGGATTGTTCAAAAATGTTTTTTTCTTTTTTTTTTTTTTACTCTGCAACTGAGGTATTGTTCAAATCACTGGGGTCAAATAAATGTGGCTGTATGTTGGGCTGCATTATATTGGGTGTTGCTCATATTATGTGGACATGAATGGTGGCACACAACCTTAAAATCATCTCTCAATACAAGGGAGTTCAGTACAACATCACCCTCATATGACTTCAATAATACACAAAATTAAATCTAAACATTTAGAAAAATGTAAAAAGGGTAGAATTTACTGTAAGTATTGTATTCAGTTTCAGTTCAAAGCCTGCACAGATGCATATTATGAGTACGTAAGTATATAAGTATGCATTTTACATTACGCTAGGTTATTGTGATATGAAAGATATTTTACATTTTCTGAAATTATTATGCATAATATAACTAGATGCGAATGTTTGTGAAAATGTAAAAGCACTTAATCACATTAATTAAAATAATGTGCTGTGACTTGCAACTTTGCCCACAATGGTTCAATATAAACAGGGATTTAATCATATCGCTCACCCATTTTATTAGCGTAACAGCATTTGTTTCCCGACTTTCCTGTCATGACCATTTCTTCCTTGCTCTCACGTTGGGCCATTCTGTATTCTTACACCAATTGTTAACCAACAATATAAGCAATGACTACTCCATATAACCTATAGTCAGTGTAACCATTAGCGTATAGCATAGCAATTACAGCCTCACTCTGTACTCTAACAGGGAAACAATTTCACAAATTCTAAAGAAACGCTGGAAAATGTGAAGAATCTGATTCAAGGAAACTGTCCAAGGCTTTTGAAAACACTTTAGAAAGTGCTGCTCCTACCAGGGGGATGAAGGACAACATACACAACACCAGTGAGAATCCACCCACAGAATGAAGCTGCTTCACAAGCTACATGTATATCAAGGACACCAACTCATTACCCGAGGAAAAGCTAAAAGCATCTTCTCACAGCAATGTTCTACAGCAAAGAAAATCTTTCACACATTGTTGTTTGAACTTTGCTGCATCACCTGGTGCATGTGAGTTTCAACCACAGGGAGTCAGTGAGCGATAGCAAGCAAGCCAGAAAATAGAGCTGTCATACTGACACACTGGGTAGTATTTATAGTTGCCAAGTTAAACCAAGACAGACGCTACAAGAATAGACAATACTGGTAGCACATGCAATCATTTTACACATGGAAATACAAGTTGATTTAATGTTGAAAGTATGAAAACAGAGCACCAACTGGGATGATGAAGCCCCAGTCCTATGGGCAATTTGTAATCGCTTGACTAAAGGTAACAGATGTGTTGCTTATGTTACCTCTCTGTTGTCTCAGGTCCTGTCTGGTCTATGTAAAACTTGCACAGCCACATTGTAAATTAAATACCAAACAGAGGAGAGGAATACTCATTGTAAAACAAGTTTCAAACAAGATTTTGCTGGGACTGAAAGTTAATTCTTTCTAATGTTTAAAGGATGAAAAATAATAATATATAATAATAATTACTACACAAAACGGACAAGCTGAAGAACAAAACTGAAATACCATTCTATCAGAGCAGTGGTTCGTAGCTCTGCTTTTTTAGACAAACAAATGATTACAGAACAGTATGTTAGATTATGACGTTGATACACAATAAGCACATGCAGTATATCCTCATCCATAAAGTACATGTCCACACAAAGATTAATGTTAATGAGTCCCTGTTGGGGTGAGTATATTGGAGGGTGTTCTGTGCAGTGTATGCTCGTGTGATCCACAGGGATTCAACATCTGGACACACATATTAGCCATTACTGGCAAAATGCCATTCACTGGTCTGGTGTGCTTATTCAACAAAAGCATTCCAGGTCTAGTGTGCACATGGTATATTGGTTAAGCCCTAATCTCCTGTTACAGTAAATCCATGTCATATTTGACTGCAGGGTGGCCGTACCCAGACATGTAAGAGAGATGTCATTTGTCTGCAGCTCACAGACACTGCGATGACTCAGAAAACGGATGACAGAGTCAAACAATTAGGCCCCAAAAATAAGACTGGGTTTTCTCACCTGTGCTGGTCACTGATTTCATTCCTGGTCACATAAATAAATAACTACCTGCTATTTCACTGTGAACCCAATGACTCTCCTGAAGCTGTACTTCCATCTAAGACCACATCCTTGTATTTTAAAGCGTTGTTTGTTTGTTTTTTGTTTGTTTTTTATGTGCAAAGAGCAGCTTGTGCATCTATTTTCAGACCAGCAAGTGTGATATTTGACTATTGTGTGCAAATTGAGTCCTTTAAAACACGTTTTTGCTAATTGGAGAGATGTAAACATGCTAACACCAACATATACAAGTATCTTTTTAACCCATGACAGAAAGCCATCAGGCTAAAAAGCAAAAACCCATCAAATGTGCTGTACTGGAATTCTTGTTTTGGAATTCTTGCCTTGCTTTATTATCCTATTTACAATTTACATTTTGACAGACAGGCAGACGTACATACAGTTAGTATATAGATATATACAGATATGTACCCAAGATTACTCAAACTAAACAACAAAAAAACAACTATGACTTTAGTTTATTCCTGAAGGACATCTTAGATAGTGATATCGCCAATAAGGGGAAATACATGATATTGGTAATTTCATGTTTGTTTATTAAGATGTGACTGAGTAATAACTCATTTCAGTCAACACAGTACTCATCGCATGTCTCTCTTGCTCTATGTAGCTTCCCTTCCCTCTCCTGTGTCCCTGCTGAATGTCAGTTAACAGAAAATACCCTATAAGGAGCTTCACAAGGTTTTCCAACCCTGTTTCCTAAAATTCACAATAATTCAATACATTATATTCAAATAAATGGCAAAACAGTAGCCATGTCACATTTAAGCAAGTATTTAAACATTTTATTGATTGTTGGTAAATAATAAATTGATAATTTGGGCTCTGGGAAGTAGTTAAAGATACTTCTGGTAGACTAAACAATTAACTGATTTACATTTATATACATTATATTTACAGTACCTGTAAAACAAATATAGCTCAGTTTGTTCAATTGTGTAAAAATGTGTACACAGCAGTCCGACGAACCTTAATATGAACATAATGTTTTACTTTACGTGTGATAAATGAAAGTGCTTGCTCATAATGTGTCTGGTATGCTTCACTTTTACTATTGCTGTATGTGATGACAGAGTGCTTCTTTATGAGAACAGCTCATTTAGACAGGGGAAGCAGAGAGATGACTGTTGTAGCTGTAATGAGTTCAACAGCTGACTCATCATTCCTCCTTCTGCCATTTTCTTTTTTGGTCGACATTTTAAACTCATTTTTCCCTAAAAAATATGGGACAAGAAGTGAAATGCTTAAGTTCTTAGCTTTCACTATAAGGCTGCTTGTGTCTTCTCTATCCCTTCCAAACCAAACCCCTTTATGCTCACACTGAAATTGTATTAAACACACGATTATCTAAACCAGTTTATTTTTTTAAGAACATAAAAAAAATAAATAAATAAAAGGGGGGGTTTTGATGAAAGAAATAAAATGCTCATCTGCTATGGCAAATTAGCTTTGAGAATTGGCTCTTTTGTTGTTGCTGCTGAAAACCAGAGATGTATTCTAACCTGCTTACTTTTACTTCCTATAAACTTGGCAGTGGTTCCAGGTTCATCTGAGGACAATGCAGATCTGGGAAAACAGCCCCCTTTTCTGCTGCTTACTTTTGAGATGGCAGCATTCCAGAAACCACAACTGATGGGATATCATAAAGTCTAACTCACAAAACTGATTTATGATAAGTTTCAGCGCTGGCTCCTTACCTTTCAAGTCAGTGATATCTCTCTCCTTGCACTGAACAGAACAGATGATAAAAATCTACCTTTTCCCCATCCTTTGCTTCACCTTCCATGACCCCGTCTAAATCAAAGAACACTAGTGTCATGCTCAACTTGAATGAACTGCCTTTGCTTGCCCTGTGGGCTGTTTGTATCTCAGCAACTGGAAAGCCAATGAGGAGTGTGCTAAGACAAAAAAATCTGTTATTTGCTAGTCACCATTCAAACCAGAATCTTAGTTAGGACATTTCTATAATTGACAGACCAACAAGCACAACCTATTAAGACAAACTGCAGTGTGCCATCTACAGGGATTTGAACAAATAATATTTTAAAAGTGAGTAAAAAGTAGATTTTGAAATATGTAAATGTTGACATCCATCTAGTGTGGGAGAATGGCAAAAGCTGTATGTTTTTGAAATAGTCATCCTCTGTGTCACAGTCAAGGCGTCACTGATACTGATACACTATACAGTCTGTGACTTTGATGGCATTGTGATATCTGTAGTTTAGCTGTAGGGTTTATGATAGTATTACAAAAATAAAACCTGGTGACATTCAGATGGCCAGATATTAGCTTAAGTGTCAGCAAAACAATAGCCGTCTGAGCCAAATCCCAAGAAGCACTGACACTTGATCTGGTCACAAAGGTCAGTATTTCATCCAGTGAACAATTTGATTATGAAACAATTTCTCAAGTTAATGGTCACAATGGATGTTGGAAATACATATTTTTCTATAAAAGAAATAGCAGCTGCAAAGACCTGTATAAATAATATAAATTGCTAAAAAGAAAATCACTTTGGTTCCAAAAACAAATAAGTAACTTTTTGTCAATAGAATTTTTGGCAGCAATTACAGGTTTGACCTTTAATTCGGTATAAATCGTAAAAAAAGTAAAATCACTGTAGAAAAACAAAAACCATAGGTGTACAAAATAAAATGAACAATAAACTTCCATTAAGTTTAATTTCAGGGTCTAGCACTGGCTTAGTGAGATGCTTGAATGGAAAGGTACCATTGGTCAAGCTATTAAACCTGTGTTTTACCTACTATCAGTTATTAAAAGTTAACATTTCTGCTGTTGAAAAGGCCTATAGGTGGCGCAGGTTAGACAGCAGCTGCAGGTCTGAAGCAGATGAATGATTTCCATTTGTGATTTTATAATCTGCAATTTCTTTTCTAATTTATAATATTACAGTGTGAAGGCTGAAGTAAGACTTTAGTCACCATGTTTTTACATGTTCTCAAAACTGTATTCTGAGTGTTGCATTTGTTACTTTAAATTTATAAAAAATGATAATGCTAAATTCTTATTTAAAAAAAAGTTTAAAAAAAAAATCAGTTACCAGTTAGCATTCCCTGTGTAGTTTGGGGTTGGTGGAGGGTAGGTGGTGGTGGTGGTGGTGGTGGTGGTGGTGGTGGGGGGGGGGGTTCCTGGCAAGTCTTCACACAACTTAGCGTCTGCAGTTGTCCATGCCCTCATTTGCACTCACCGAGTAATGATGATGGTGAGCATGTCGGAGGATGTCCTCATGTGGCTTCTTTCAGTGCTGCCTGTTTGAGCTTATTAGTGAGTGCCCGTCTGTACATTAATTGATGCCAGTCCTCAGGACAGATGGTGGCAGAACAGGGTGAGTGAGAAACCTCTGACACACACTTCCTCTCTCTCTCTCTCTCTCTCTCTCTCTCCCACTCTGAAGTGTCTGTGGTTGCCGTGAACAATTTTCTTTTCTGGTCTACTGTATTATGTGAGATTTAGTTCAATTTGTGAGCTTCCTTTGATAAGGAAACGAGAGCAGCTGGTATTAAAGCTTTGTCTGAATTACATGATTTGAATAAATAAATAAATAAATAAATAAATAAATCAGATATTGTGCTGCAGTGCAAAAAGATTTGTACAGTAATCTGCAGACTACAGTAAAGTAATGTAGACCAGCTAGAAGTGAGGTGTGCTTCTTTTCTAAACAATTCAGGATTTGTTAGATTTTTGCGTGTTCATGTTTGAAGAGTGAGAAAGGTTAATATGGGGTTTATGTGTTTACCAAACACCAGATCCCTATGAGAAGAATCAAAGCACTGCTATCCTCATGAGGTCATTGTGCACTCAACAGTGTTTAATAGGATGTGTTTTCTGCCCCGAGTTGTCTCTGCAGGATACCACTAAAGCAGAGGGACAAGCATCAATTGGCAGTATTTGTGATGCTGGACAGGAAGGCGAAGCAAAACACTTCAGTGGCGGAGATCTTCAGCCACTGCCGAGAGCAGAGTAGGTTAACTGAGGGACAACATTAACAATGGAATTGTAAAACACAATTAGCTGTGTAGGTTTCTTTTATGAGTGGTTAGAAAATTGATGCCATGGCTATTTACTGAAATGTAGTCAAATACCTTTTCTAATCAGTTTAGTTTCGTCACAGTTTATAATGGCTTAATCTATCAAAAATAGATAAAATGTCCACAGTAACTCTCTTTAAAAAGGATATACGGCTGTTTAAAATTCCAGTGTTTTCACCTAACCATCTACCAAGACCACCTCCCCATGTGGGCTTTGTCGCCTTTTAGGAATCTTCACCGACAGTGACTTTATTACAGATGCTAGTGGCTGCCTAATTGTAACATATCAATAATTTCTTTCTGGTCTACTTTTAAGTACAGTTTCCCCTCACTAAAGCAAAACTATGGGTGTCAGAACAACTGAAACCAGCCATTTAATTCAGCCATGGCATTTGAAACAACTGCATAAATAATAAATAAATAATTAGCGGAAACAGGGCTTCCTATTCAATCGCTTTGGCTAAAGATATGAAAATGTGGAGTTTCAATTAAACATTGCAAACACTTGGAATCTTATTAGGTTTTACTTTTTCTAATGTTAAATACATAAAACAGGAGTGTATGAGTCCAACTGACATTTTCTGAATCTTACCTCAAAACAATTCACAATCTTTTTAAGGGCTATAAAATTCAGTCAGACAAGGACTTTCCCTTTACAGACTACTGCTATGCATTAATTAATTTACTGTCCTCTCCAGTTGCAAGTGGTGAAAGTATTCCATTTCTCCATTTCCCCTTCATCTGTCTCATTTTCATTATTGTCCCTGTTCTCTTACCAATCTGCAACTACACACCTCCTTCCTCCCCCGTAACCCTCCTCTCCTCTTCATTATTGCCTTGGCTTTGTAAGACCCCCTGGTGAATCCTGGCATCACACTCCGATTTCAAAGGAATGAAAATGCAGCACTGGTCTGTGCCATCCGTTTGCTCTGTTCCCCCTTTCATCTGCCTGGACATATTAAGACAAGAAAAGGCGAAGCTCTGCAACAGCTCCCACATGAATCAGTCTAAGCCCCCCAGTGGGAACATGTGCTGGTCATTTCAGGTCAAGTTAAGTATGAGGGGAGAGAGTGACAGAGAGCAAACTTTGAAAGGCAGAAAGACAGTGAAAAAGAGCATGTGGCACATTTTGTACACTTTGTGCCATAATTGGGTGTCTATGATACACTGACAACTCTAGTAAAGGAGGGGTGGGGGGCATCATCTGATACAGTAACAGCAAAACAGACACAACAACATAATGTATATTGCAACCCTCTCTACAGGATGACGCCGACTGGCATACGCTCACAGAACAGACTCACAGACTACATTTATAGATTACACAGATATCATAGGTAGAGAGTTAAAGCCGATGAGGACATTACCCAGCACAGGACTGTGACACCACATTGCAGGGTTTGCAAAGGGGTCTGTCACTTATTTGTAGGCTAACTGATATGGGTTTCTCAACAGTAGATGCTAATGCCAATCTTTAGAGAGTGGCTGTGTGCGTCTTTTTGCATTAGATAAAATACAATTTAATCATTACAAATGAAACACAAATATGATAAGCTTAGTGTGCCTGTAAATTCACATTGATAAAGATGGTGTTTTGGCTGTTTAAGAGGTGTTGCTGTAACTGCAGATTCTCTATTTGTGTTCTGAATAATAATCTTGTAGCCAAATAATTGAAAGCCACATGTATGTTTCGAATTAACCAACAACTAATATTAATCATAGGCTACAAAAAATAAAAAAAACTAATACAAATACATTTAAGAAAGGTATGTATATGTTTTTTTTTTTACTGTGTAATCCCCCCAACCCACCCATACATGCAAACACACAACACACACACAACACACACACACACACCCTGGGCAAGTATGAACCCTACACCCTACCTCCTACAGTTTGTTATTATAAACAAATACCCAATAAAGTAAATGAGTAAAATGCCAATAATACGAGGGCAAGGTGTTTTGGATGAGAGCCTTGAAACAATAAAAGGGAGCTAAGAGGAGCCATGTTAAGCAGATGCTTTGGAAGGAAAGATAACTGGGAAACAGGCAGAGTCTACAAAATAATGCTTCTATGGGGAAGAAGGAAGAAAGCCAACAGTTCACAAAGCCCAAAGTAAATTGGCTTAAGGCTCTAGAAAAGGTAGAATCATTATATACAGTTATGCATACAAGTAAAGGAAAGCTGGTAAACGCATGAACACATTATGGATGTTATCTAGTTGAGCCACCAGGAAGCGTTGATACATTAATTTCTAAGGGGCCTTAGCTGGTCCACAAATTATATAACTAAATGGCCAGGCTACAGAGAGGAGGCTACAAAAACTGGTCAGCTTGAGCTTGGTATGTTTTCCTCATATTAGTTTTTATTTCTGACAAAAATTGTAATTGTAAATAAAGCAAGTTGAAGAAATGCTCCTTATCATGCCCTTTTCAGTAACACACACCTGTAAGCTTTCTGCCCGCCTGCCGTTCTCTAACACACTGATTATCATTTTCTGGCGACAGTCTGAGTTTGTTTTTCCAAAAGATCCCTGGCAGTTCATTGACTCAATGACCTATAGTTTTTTATGAGCTGCATCTCTATAACAAGACTTCACTCAACAGTATGTCTTACAAGAGAGAGAATGAGAAAACAAGACTGGCAAAAGCTGTTGTCAATGTCCTCTGCCTCCTACACAGTACTGAGAAACTTTTTTGTTCAAATCATCACATCCTGACAGTCTGGTTACATAAGGAGTCAACACAAGTCCACTTTCAATTTGTGATTCCATATTTAATGTGTTTGTGGGGGAGGTGAGAGCTTTTTTTTAAGGAGTAAACACCTACCTACGTACCAGCCAATGTGTTAGAGCTGTCTGGAAGGAAAAAAAAAAAAAAAAAAAAAAGGGCCATAAGGAAAGATGCAAACTAAGAAGTTTGATTTACAGACTGCTGAGCACTTTTCAATAACGGGCAATCAAACATTAATTTATCTTTTGGAGTAAGAAAGTTACCTCCAAAACCTTAGTTATTTCATAGTTTTGTAATAATATTAACAATTAAGGGTTAAAGTATGTCCTCATTTGATTTTGATCAAAACTTGATAGAGAAGTTTTCAACACTCCTCACAGAAATACTTTTGCATCTGGCTTTAAAGCACAAGAAAAAGTATAACATAAAAGGGTCATTATAACAAACTAAATCAAGAGAGGGCAAATTAAACAAAAAATGAGAGAGAAAACAAAAAAAACATGACTACAGTTACAAAAACCATTTACATCTAAAGTGCGATTAGAATGTGGTCCTGTCAGACCTCCAGAGGTGTAATTCAATGCAAACTGTACAATATGTTTCTTGCATTTGTAACCAAGTAAGTAGAAATGTCACAACTCATAATCAATGCTTTTGTCCTGTTTCTTGTCTATAGTGATGGAGCTATAGTTGCAAACGCTGGTGTAGCAACAAATTACTTTTCATCATTTCAAACATAATCTGCCTCTCATGGAGAGCAAATACATGCTAAACTCATTCTTAAAGTTTTCTATGGTTATGTTTGAGCATTCACAGCACTTGGTTAAAGCTAAGGCAACTTTTGAGTCAAGCGTAACATGAGACTCAAAACCAATCTGCTCAACTATGACCAGCCTTCCTTTTCCCTGCTCCACTATACTGTATCAAGCTCTGCCCAGCCCTTCAGTTATTATTCTTACAACGTTACATTTAAATAGCAGAAACTATTGGACTTTTGATTGGTAAGACAGACAAACCTCATCTTCAGAGGGGAATATCTCTATATCACTACTGCCAGGCTGCCTGGATCCCAGATACCTTGAGTGCAAACTCTGGACTGCACTTGTCTGCAATTATATTAGCCATCACAACATAATTGAGAAAACTGTTTTACTGTATATGAATTTAATTTATAGGCAGCCAAATTAAACATGTTTTCACATTCTTCCCATACTGCTAATATTGCAGGATTGGCCATACCACAAATGCACAAACTCCCCATACTCTGTAGTGTAAAATTGACTTACTTCACTACTACTTACAATACCATTTATGACAACTGAATATTCAAAATACCATATATGTACCACTGCTACAGGAGACTAACGCACTGGAAAGGATAGTAGCGATGACTGATTAGAGAAATACTGACCTTTGTTTTTTCCCCCTCTAAGAATTAGAGTTACTGTACATAAGATTTAATCTGATTTGAGGCTGCATGCTAATTTTTTTATTTATTTTTATCATCAGCATCATCATCATCATCATCCTTTTTTAGTACTTCATTCAGGAGTTAAGTGATGATAGCCGTGGCCATGCCAACACAAGTCACTGGGATTTAACGCTATGACGCAATGCAGTATTTTTGGTTTTTCTGCTCCTTCTGTTGCACTGGTTTCCACGGAAATAAAGCCCCTTTTTTATATCCATGTTATCAGTGCACTTTTCATTAGGAGTAAGATGACCGGATAGCGTTGACTACTGCGTCAGTGTGTGTGTCTTTTGATTGACTTTGCATCTCTGTCAGTAGCACTGTCTCATCTCCCTCGGCTATGATTTCCAAATGACATTCCTATCACATATCTAGACCTGATACGAGTCCAACTTGACACAGTTGCATCTCAGATCTTACTTTTTGCCATGCTGTGAGCAGGCAGGAGGCAATGGTGCAAAGCAAGTTAATGCTGAGCAGAGACAGAGACACAGAGAGAGAGATGGGGAGGGAGAGAGAGAGAGAAAGAGAAAGAGAATGAGAAAAAGAGAGAGAGAGAAAGAGAATGAGAAAGAGAGAAAGAGAACGAGAAAGAGAGAAAGAAAGATAGAGAGAGAGAGGCTACACAGCAGCAGGACTCAGCTGTGCATTTGCCGTTTTATCCACCCAAAGTTCAGATGAGGACAGACTTGTTCACTTGCTGCCTTGAGATTAGCCACAGTATTTTGGAAGGCAGCAGGCAGGAGAGAAGAGTGAATTTCAACCATACAAAATGCACCCCATTTCTGATATGAAACTAATTTTGCAATCTTTAAGCAATGATACACAAGCCAAAAATGCAATGTTTTCTATTCAGCTCTGTAATGCATTTAAGTTTTGCAATGACTATGTAGGAGCCATAGGGGGACCTTTAGGGCTCTACAAGTATCAGGGAACGATCACATATGGAGTACCAAAGCAGAACAAGGGGGTAAAGAAGGCGAAAACATTCATCTGAGACAGAGAAGCGTCTCCGTGGTAATTCTGTTGACATACAAATGGCTAAAAGGCTATAGGCCTGGGGAAAGGACAGCCTGGACATAATGAGAAGCATGTAAGTGAGCGTAATGAGAAGCAGAACATATGGAGGGTTCCTACGTGCTCTGCATGTGTGAGAGCAAGTATATTTGTTAACTGGCTTATAGACATTAATGTCTGCACTCATATTTTGTTTATCTGATGATACTCTAAAGCACTAAATATTTTAATTCATGCCCTCTAAAATCTTGAAACTAGACACAAATTGACAGAGAAAATTGCATGTGTTCTGTTATGTCTTTTGCATTTACTGTGAACCATTCCCTGACGTTTCCATAAACTATGTAGTGAGGGCCTCTTTCTATAGCCTACAGTATGGATGTCTCCAAGAACGTAGGGGGCTGTTAACCTAAAACAGCTTTTCCTTGCCAGAAAAAGAACGTTTGAATGTCAGCCCAACGGCTTGTCCTTGAAATAACCAGCATAGAGCCAGAGTGAATGAGAGTCCATGGTTGATTTCCACATTAGCCTTTCACCCAAAAATGTCCAGATTTTCTTTTGTGAGGTGAGTTTAGAAAACAACACTGCCAAACATGTGCTGCTCCAAAATTACTTGTGTGAATGCTTTTAAAGCTTCTCAGTATGTGTTAGATTGTAACAGATGAGAGGAAGAATAAATGAAAAAGTATGTAAATTAATTCGCAACAGTCAGCATGAGCCAAGAATACACTGACCTAGTTGATAGAAAAGTTTACAGAGACATTAGAAATAATTTGGTATTAAAAAAAAGCCAAGTAGACATCGTTTTTTCATGTTCAAAGTTCTTGTGAGTTCTGAGATATAGGTGTCTTTAATCTTCTTTGTAAACTACTTACACATTCATAAAGGAAATTGGTAGGATTTGCATGGTGATGGGGAGGGTATTTTACAGCATATTTTGGTGATTTGCTGTTGCACCAGACATGTGTCATCTTACACTGTAGAAATAATGCATTTCCAGTAGAGACTTGGAACTAGTCAAGACACTTCCTGAAAGACTCAAAGAATGGCTGATAATACTGTGACTCACTCAAGTTCGCGGAAATGACACTGGTTGTGGTATAATGCACTGGTCAGTTTACAGTCAAGTCTGCCTTAAAAATGCCACGTTACAGTTCAATCTAACCCATTTACTTCTTCTGCCATAGAAGAACTGAAATTACTTGTAAAATGTAAAATGTGCCAAAATGATGTAAACTAAGTAGTTCCAAATTGGAACTTGTGGAGTCAGAGCTTTAAAAATCATTTCATTAGAAGCTCAATGACACAGAATATATTAAAATATTTAAAAACCCATTCAAAAAAATCACACAGATCTCTACATTACTTATAACTAAAATCCTAGCCTTGAAATGCATTTTTTTTTTAAACCAACAGTGTGTTATGTAACTTGTTGTGTTATGGAAAGTTTTGGGTATTTCATTTCATAAGGGTATTTAAAGAACACCTTGTCCTGTAAGCCCTAGACATTTGTGCGTCAAACATCATGGGTCAAGTCCATTTGTGAGTTGAGCAGTGGCAGAGAGCTCAGACATGTCTGGAATATCAGATATTTCTTTCAGAGAACAAACCTGGATGTTGCAGATAAGATATTTTGGTAGACAAAAGTATGTTGCCTGTGCATTTTTTATGAATATGTTAAACAGCAACATAATGATGATATAATGTGATTTGATTTATGTAAATTGAAAACATATGAAGTTAACAGAAAACAAAACTGGTTTGATATTTTTGTTAAAGTAAATGCTGAGAATGGGTCTCACAAACTCAATAATATAACTCAAAAATCACATAAAGGTTTAATCTGAAAGTGTTTTTCCAACATCATCTGTTTGTCTCTCCTTAATATAGATGACACCACCTGGTGGAAGCTAAATCATTTTATAACTGGGTAATAAAGCATCTTTAAATCAGACCAATGCACTGGCTCCATTGTCTCTCCCTTTTATCATGCTCAAACCAACTTTTGACCTACCAAGTAGCCACATAGTCACATACAGCAGAAATTATTTTCACATGTGGCATTACTACATGTAGGATGATTTTCAACAGTCATAG
The DNA here is from genome assembly GCF_900324465.2 of Anabas testudineus. Classification (NCBI taxonomy): domain Eukaryota; kingdom Metazoa; phylum Chordata; class Actinopteri; order Anabantiformes; family Anabantidae; genus Anabas; species Anabas testudineus. The sequence goes on from NC_046630.1 coordinate 9,765,306, forward strand.
TAAATGTCACACTTTTTTGCTGTGCATATCTCTGTCACTCTGTTGATTGTATAGAAAACAAAATAAATCCTTTGTCAAGCCTGTGTGCAAAATGAAGTGAAAATCTGTATCATATATATCAAGGGGTTTTGAAAAAGAAAAAGGAAAATAAAATCCAAACATCTAAACAAAACAAAACAAACAAACAAAAAAAAAAAAACAATTCCAGCACCTGGAGCACAGGTGCTAGTTTGTTTCAGTCAAATTTGAATGAGGTGAGACAAGGATCTTTATAGGATGACTCATGAAATTTGAGGTTAACTGTTTAGGTTGTCTGCAAGTCACAGGAGAGAGAAATGTAGAGATAAAACGAAGACAGACAATGCAGAAACCAGACACAGCTTTTGATGTGAACAAATTAATTTTGCATTGTTAAATTGTGCTTCTCTAGAGTTAGAATTTCAGGAATTGTTACTGGCAATAAATAAACAGTTTAATTATAAAACCTTTAATAAAATATATATATATATATATGCATCCCACCTCTGCTAATTAACACCAGCCTATTCTCAGCAGGTCATATGGCATCAGTGTGTGATCTATCTAGTAAGTAACCTACTAGGTTAGGGAGCTGAGAGCTCATAAACCTACCGTAAATGCTCCAGTCCATGTGCTGGGACCTGGGTTCAAAGCAAGAGCTTAATGTAATTCTCTAGCACAACAGGATTTGGATTAGTCCCAAAAGGGTCAGTGAGGTTAAGAGCTGCTAAGTAGTAGTGTTTAAATCCTTCCTAAGCCCAGCCTACACAATGCAGAGCCCACTACACTCCTCATTTCACCTCAGGGTGTGGTTTGGACAACTGGAAAGGCAAAGGGTAAGGTTATGTGCACACACGTGCAATCCCTTATTTCCTCTAGGATTTCCTGGTGTGTTTAAGGACATGTTACACATGTCCCACAACCAGCCAGGGTGGCTGGTTTGATGTCAGTGCTTTGGTTTTGACTTAATTGTTTAGCCAACCTTGTTTAAAGCTCTGGTTTCAAGGGTCATCTTAGGTTATGCAGACTTCTGGTATTAACTACTGTACTGTATCACTGACTTTCCTCTGTAACTGACCATGTAACTGTTTCACAACACCATCAGAGCTTCAGGAAATCAAGTACACAAAGCACTTGTCAATGTCTATAATTAGAAATAGCCACAATTTTACATTTTATTTTAAATAGAGTAATCAAACCAGAAGCAGGACCCACAATGATTTACACACACACACACACTCTTCCCCCCCAAAGTTTTCACTTATGCAACAAACTGGGAAATCATACATATAGCCTAAAATGAATAATGAAAATCCTATAACTTAAACTTTCTGCTAGGAATGACCCACTTATGTGAGATCACATAAGTGGGTCATTCCTATGTGTAATATAAACTCAATGTCATTTAAATGCAGTTACTACTGAGGTCAAGTACAACTTTTTATGAAAGCTGAGGTATGGCAAGCAGTACCACCTGGGTTAAATTTGACATATTTTGGCTTCATAGTGGAAAGGACGGCAAAGTGTCTATTCAGCTATACATGTTCTGTTTTCTGGTATGTTGTGAGTTATACAGCATCATCGTCAACTTGAAAGAAGTCTGATCCTGTTACATTTGAGTAATACATGGACCGTTGATGAAATAGATCTGAGGAGCAGATTTGAGAGCTATAATTATAAAGGACAAAGTAATTTTTTTTTTTTTTTTTTTTTTTTTTTTTTAAATACTTCATAGTGTCCATCTTCAGACAGGAGAACACTTGTTCGTTCCAAAGAATCAATCTATTCAGAATCCCGATCTAAATTGCATCCCCTATGGTGGTGATTGTTTACCCAGTGCAGATTTACCTTGGATGAACCACAGTATTTGGCTGCGGATAGATGTGGGACAGGGAGAGAGAGAGAGAAAGAGAGACAGAGAGAAAGGCAGAGCAGTGTGAGCAATCTGAGCAAGCTGAGCAGCAAGAGGTTGATTTATAATTAGACTGAATGTCTGTTCAAAACCCCTGCTGTTCTAGTGATGGCTCCATTGCACAGAGCTAGCTTTGCTGCTGTGAACTTAATTTGAATTCTGAAGCACCACACATTTTCCAGCATTTATGGACAGCCTTGCTTGTCCGGGGTAATGAAGACTGAACAAGATTTTCCATTTATGGAGCTATAATACCATGTCTTGATTGACAGTCACTTAAAACAGTATCAAATCTTAGAAATAACACGTCTAAATAGATTTTAATTTATTATCAGAGCTTCAAGCTATCAAATGCTTAAAGAAGTCACATTTTTCAACTGCAAAGGAAACAACAGTGATCAAGTTATATATTCAATCTATAACATTAAGTTAATATAGCATAATGCATGTTTTGGAAAATTATAATCATGCTTAATTATGATCTTGAGAATCGTTTGTCAGACCTTTTAAAGCCCCTTTTGTACTGAAAAGCAAGGCTAATTTATTTTTGCTGACTATATACTGAAGGCATTTTAGAAGGTTCAGGATTTAGCTGGGAGAGCTAAGGTGATGTGCACCTACCCCACCCTCCTCCCCATCTAAAACAGTTCTTCTGAGTGGAATACCTTCAACATTGTTATGCATATGGTGGCCACAGACAAACATTCTCTCCTTATTGTTTGTGACTGATTCTTTTTAATCATGTTTTGCTAGAATCCTTGTCTAACCTGGAAGGAGCCTAATGAGGCTGTACAGGTATCAAGAGATACTAGCTGACCAGCCATTATGGACAGGGCCAGCAGAGCCAAGGGCAAAAACTTATCAGCATAACCAGTATCTGCTCCTTTGTGCAAGGAGAAACAAGTCCTAAAAAGAATCGGCAGGTCCTCAATTTAGTGACCTGTTTTCTTCACAGATGACAGTAAGTTCCCACTGAGCACATGTGACAAGTCTGAAGATGCTGTGGTGAACGGCAAAGTATAACATTGCATATTCAATTCCTCAGTGTACTAGAATTATTTCTTCTTTTGACACATTGGTCAAACAAAGCCGAGGTGAAACCACCTCTACACTACTCAAGGTTTCAAGGCAGCGTATTGGTGTGGTAAACCTGCATTAAATGGGCAATAGAAAAGGTCTTATTAAAAATATATGAGTCTTCAGGTCTAACAAACCTGTTCAATTGTTTCCTAAATATTACATAGTATATTTATTTGATATAAATTATAGATTTGAAATATATAAAAAAATAAAATAAAATAGCCTCATCACCTGGCTCTATTCGTACACGTCTGTTGTTTTCCAGGTTTCCTCACATTTTATGTGTGCAGCAGGTTGCACGTCTAAAATATTGTATGATTTTGTATTGTAATGAGTATTTGATTAGTTTTCAGCATTCAACACAGCAGGCCCCACCCCAATAATTGCTGGACCTTTAGAAAGTACATCCCCCTTTTTTGAAAGGTAGAACCATGTCTCCAGAACAATATTTAGACCCTTGCTATTTGTGTGTATATGGAAATAGAAGAAGTAAAGATTCCTAGTCCCTGGGAAACATCAGTAGAAGTGGAAATGAGCCTTTATCGAATTATTATTTCAGTCACTTTTCCAACTTCTCCTATAAGAAGATTTGTTATATGTTAAAGTGTTACATTATGAATATTTTGTTTTTTTTACTACAGATTGGAAAAGAAAAGCAAGCTGATCAGTGATGACAATAATTAGTTGCCATGCTAGATTCAGCCTGCAGGTAAAATGTTTGCAGAAAATTCCATGGCAATTCATCGGACAGCTGTCGAGACATTTCAGTTGGACCAAACCAACTGCCATGGAGCCATGTCACCAGGGTGAATAAAAACAAAACTATACATAATAAAATCACAGTTGAACTGCCTGCATCAGTAAAGAAAATACAGTACAAGTATAGTATGACATGCAGTTTTTGTTATTATAAATACATCACTGACTGTTTTCGTCCTTACCCAGTTTGAACATTTGTACATAATGTATCAATGTCTGTACCAGATAATGGTGTGGACGTGGCACAAACCTGGAGACAATGATTATGCAGGTGTGCTCCCAGCGTCATATTCAACAGCTGTGTAGGAACGTGCTTTTATTAGGAGTTTACTGCCAGTTGTGCTCATTACCTGACTAAATGTTATGCTGTAGAAGGAATGCTGTTGTGAATTTTCTCCCTCTCTCTCTCTATATACCACCCAAGAGGCTTGTTTGTCTGTAACATGGTGCCTTTTTCTGAACAAGCTCAAAGTATAAACTGCCAGTCATACTTAAGTGGTCATAATAGCTTTCTGTATGTTTCTGTTTGCGTTGGGGCAAGACTTCAACTTATAAACACTGAAGATATATGTTCTCTGTTATTATGGATAGGGAAGTTTATTGCCAAAGCTCCAGCAATTACAGTAAAGAACAGTAAAGCCGTCTGAAAAGTTTTCTTCAAAGAGGTATATAAACATTTAATAACTACACACAAAACTGAAAAAGACAGTTGGTGATGAATGAACTTTCCATCCTTCCGATCATTAGTTGCTTCAAATCTGATTTAAATCTGCAGGATATTTGGCTCATAAAACAAAATGGTGCCCTTTTGCACCTAATAAAAAAGGCACAAATTAACCCACATCCTCATTTCAGGAAAAACTGCAGGTTACGGAAGGGCATCTAAATAGTTGAATGACTCCAGTTTTCAATTCCACTTTCACACCCAAACTTAAATTGTTAGTATGTCACGGCATGTAGGAGGTGAATGTATATAATTCTACAAACATGGTCATTACTGAGGTGTCAGTATGCACACCTTGCCTTCTCATTAACGTGATAATTAAAGCTCAAGCCATTAACCTCCCACATTCAAGCAATATTCATAAAGCAGTATGCATTAACATTGCACACCTTTAGATGTTTGTCACATAATCTACAGTAGATGCCTTGTGAAGTTTGCAGGCTTCCATATGATTACAGATTTAAACATTTTTTAATCAGTGGCCGTCAGTAGCTTTTAAATCTTATGCCCCCCTTTAACATTTGTCGTTTCATCTCAAATTGGAAAGTGATGGAGGGGATGTGTGAGATACGTGAGGCCAATCATGGAACATGCACAGCAATTCAAACATATGAACATATGGAGAGATCAGCAGGAGACATGACTGCAATAAAAGAAGAAATGTCAGAAAAACAGCTTGTATGTGGGAGGAGTGCATGCCAGATAATCATTAGTCAGTTTTTCTTTGTCACTGCTAAATTCAACCTATTAACATTAAGCCAATATGTTATTAGGTTTATCATTTGAAAAAGAAAAAAAAAAAGTTCTAGTCTTTCAATGTTATGTTGCAGCCTGATACTACAATCATTTTCTCATTAATATACAGTACCTCATAATAACAAACTGAAAACTGAATTTTCAAAATGTTTGCAAATGTGAAAAAAGTCTTTAGACCCATTTCAACAGCACTTTAGATTTAGCTCAGGTGCCTTCAATTTCTCCTGATGGTTGATGAGATGTTTCTACATCTTGATTGGAGACCACCTGTGGTAAATTAAATTGGTTGATAATTGACATGATCTGGAAAAGCACACCGTGTCACAGATAACAATACTGTCTCAGAAACGAAACAAAACAAAAAAAAAAAATCATGGAGGTCAAAGGAGCTGTCCTCTGTAGCTCTTCCTCTAAGGCTTAGAGGTACTACAGCTACAGAGGAACTGAAGGTTCCCAGGGGTACAGTGGCCTCCATAATTCTTAAATGGAAGAAGTTTGCCACAATCAGCTCTCATCTGAGAAATGGCACCTGGCCAACATGAGCAATCAGGGGAGAGCTTCTACTTAATTTGAATGGTGGAAGTATCAGGCTGCAACATAACAACATTTTAATAAACTAAAGGGGTCTGGATTTCTGAATTTTATCTAGCAATTATCTCAAACTAGGGATACAACAGATATCATTTAACTCAGGTTATCTGCTAATATTTATTACCCTTTTTTTCCTGCAAATTTAAATCTTCAGCATGTGTAATTCATTGGCAGCATCTTAATGGAAGGTGAAATAGAGGCCAAGGATTGCTAAGGAAGCAACAACCCTGCTTCCTGTCATAACTGAACAAATGTGATCGATAGTGTAAACACTTTTTTTTTTTTTTTTTTAACAATTAATTGTAGAAAACAATATCTAATATGCATCTGACTCAAACTATTCATTACCTTCATAGCTACCAGAAGTCTAAGGTAGGGCAGAAAGTTCAGACTGGAGAGGAGTCTGCAAGCAATTTTTAACAAATTCAATTCAATTAAATTTTATTTTATTTGTATAGTGCCAAATCACAACAGATGCCATCTCAAGGCACTTTACAGTGTTTAAGGTTTAAGACCTTGGTGAATAAAGAATCTTTGTTGCGATTCCTCTCCTAAAGAACAAACAAACAAACAGACAAACACACAAACAAACAAACAAACAAACACACAAACAAACAAACAAAAACAACACATCTGAGGCCAATTGCATATAGGACAGTTTACTTTGTACCTGTTGTACCCTGGTCACTTGGAAGAGTGTCAGGAGTCCCCAGCAATATCTAAAAATAACTAAGACGTTTTTATATGAAGAAACTATATGTACTATAGAGCACTTTACTCCAAAATCTAATCCGATTCCCATGTGTGGGAAATGTACTTACTGTATATAACAGCATTTTACTCAGGCAATGTTCTTTGCAATCACAAGAGAGTCCATACAAAATACATAGTAAATTTCACTGTTAGAGTATCTCATATACTATATACACAGTGTGCCTTTAATGATGATTCATATCCCCATTCAGCCATGTGCTACATGTTAAGGATGCTAAGTGACAAACATCATGCAAATAATCTAAATACTATCCATGGTAAACCATCTCGAAACATTATGTAAGGCCTGGTTCTCAATTTGTCCAAACAGTTCACTTTTCCAGGCATTAAATCAAGTACAAATAAAACTAACAAATTAAATTAAAGTGTTAAACTCTGTGCTCTGTACATGCTTAAGTTTAGTTTCCACTGAGGTAAACATTGACAAGACATGATTTGAATGCAGTAAGAGTGTTGGTCCCTCCTGGGATTTTGGTCTTACAGTGTGTAATGTACTGAATATGTAAATAACAAGCCATCATGTTAACTAAAATGCCTTCTTCGTGAGAGAAAATGAGAGGTAAGTAGGTTCCAGTTAATAGCTAATTTTCTCGATTAATTGGTTAATAATTTTCTATCAAAAACCTGGTGACATCTTGAAAGTACTGGTTAGCACAGCACGCACCTTCTTGTCACATCTAGTTTACAGTCCCAAATGTGTTACAACCACCTCCTAAATAAGTCATAATCTAGCTCACTAAGCTTTAAACTCACCCTCTACTCTGAAGATTAGCCAGTTCACTTTCTCTGCTAACAGCAAACTTCTAATCTCTCTCATATTGTAGCAGTCCATAACTTAATTTCCTAAGCTCTGGTGGTCAAGGCTCAAGAACATTATGTTATCTAGGAGAGCCCCTTGTTTCCATGTCAAGTAACATCAAGCATACAATAGGAATAGACAATGGGATAAAGTATAAATCCAGCAGCCCCTCCAACTTCTCAGTTTTATATCCAACAGAATAAACATGGTTCCAATAAGAAAACAGTGACACTGGTTCAATCTAGATATCAGCTCAAAAGAATGTATCAAGTGTGGTGTGCAAAAACTTAACTACTTATTACAGCATCTTTTTAAGGCCTCAGAAAAATTGAAAAGGTCAATTTTGAGTGATCTTCTCTCTCTGCTATCAAGACGGCTGAACAAACCAGCTTAAAATTGATTTGCAGGGTAACTGTGCTCTGACTGTGTTGTTTTATGTGCTCTGAGTTACCCTCCACATCACCCCAAGTATTGAAGCATTGAAGTTACTTGTAAACACTACATAAAGCCAACAACAATGTGTTTTCTATTTGCTCTAATTTGTTCTGTTTTGATTTGAAGACTGTCTGATTGCTGCCATAGTGCACGCATCCATGGATAAAAATCCTAAAAAAAAAAAAAAAAGTTCATTCAAGATTGAGTTTGCCTAAGCCTTCTTTATTTCATGTTTTGATGTGATCATCACAATACTCAGTAAAAGTGTCTTAACCATGTTTTTTTATGCATCTCAACACAATCGTTCATATTTAACAGTCATAAATAAACATAACACAAATTCTGAACTAAACCTTATAGCTTAGAGAATATGCGGAAAACACTTGATTGTGTTGACATCTCCAAAAAAAGCGCCTGGCAGAAAGTGAAGCATCCTTGTAAACAGTGGCACAAGAACAAGCTAAAAATGCTAAGGATGCCCAATCTGCCCAAATGGTTTTTCCAAAGTAAATTGATTAGCTAAAGTGATAAGCCACTGGCAATCTCACGGATGTAGTCAATCAAGTTAGCATATAAAACAACAGTCACACTTCAAATCAAATGCAGACAACAGATATTTGAATACAAAAGTATGCACATAACTCTACAAGCCCAGCAAAACAAACATATGGGAGTGATAACTATAAAATGAAGGACAGCATTAGCAGGAGTGTGGCCAAACCCCAGAAAAAGAGCTCACTGCATCCTGACATGAACTTATTGAAGCCAAGCTCACTGTATATTGTTTGACATGAAATACTGTTTTTTTTTTTTTTATTATTAGCACCTAGATTGTGGAAGCGGTTAACCATACAGCACAAAAACAGCAAAAAAAAAAAAAAAACCTGATAGCTAATAGTTGCTGTCAGTGAAGCGAACACACACTGACTGAAATAAATACAACTCACATCAGGTGTGTTAGCATAAACAGCTAGCTGATGCTCACCTTGCTCAAACGAAGCCTCAGGTGAGTGACTTAGGGTGTCCGCTGGACAGGGAAATTCAGTTTCACCTGGAAGGTAGAAGTGGTGTTAAAGGTCCACAGGAGTTAACTTATAAAATAACGAGAACAGGTGGATTAAAAACAAGCACGAAAACCGACGTGGCGCCGTTAGCAGGTGAGCTCCATTGTGACGCCCTCCATTAGCCGTGAAGCAGTAGCCTAGCAACGCAGCTGCAGTTTAAATATCCCGCCATGTTGGAAAGTCTGATTTTAAAGGTGTACACAAAATAAGATAATAATAAATAAAAAACACACACCAAAGTACATTCATTTGATTCATTTGATAGTTACAAATGCATACAAAACATAATCAACTAAATATCTGATGATTCACACTCACAGCCTGTGAGTTGTGTTAGTAAAATGTGTAACTAATTAAATTCTCATTTGTTTCCTACTGATTTCCCACTAAACTGAAGTTTGGGGGGAAAGTGAATGTGTTACAGTCTTTTTTCTGACCGTGTGATTAAATATGAAGGTATCTGATTCATTCACTGCAAAGGGCTGACACTATTTGAAAGTGCTGCTTACTTTATTGATCCCCGGGGTGAAATTTACAAGCTGCACAGCGGGATGTAAAGTAAACGGAATTAGCACCACCATTACCAGCTGTAACATTAATGTGATGCACATGAATACATCAGTTATTATAATCCACCTGTACACACATAGATGCATTATTCCCAAACTAGATCATCTGCACGATGAGTATGGTGACTTGTAGTAATTCAAGTATATGTTGGTGCTACTTAAGTAAAACATTGAATGTGGACTTTTTACTGGTAACAGTGTTCAGATTCATCTCCAGATGTCTTGGACATACACTTCTTCTTCCTAGAAGACCATGGACACGTGGGAGTGGAGGTTTGGCTGTGGTGAAGCTACAGGCTGCGGCTGCCACCCAGCAACTCACCTCAGCTTCCCTCTTCCTCTGTCTCCCATCTCTGCTGCAGGCTCATGATCCAGTGCCTGCAGAGTAACACCTCCCCCTATAGGATCACGGCGGGACGTCGGGCCTAGAAAACCTCAGAGGCAGGCCGGCATCTCAGGGACACTTGGTGCATGTTCTGTGCTGCGTGCTGCAGTTTTGCCTGGTGAGATGGAACCTATTTGACCATATATGATGACCTGTATTTCAAAATCTGAGCTGTAAGCAGAACTAGTGGGATTCTTTTCCCCCCACATTTCAAACTCCTCTGATGCAGATTTGTCCCTTGAAAGCAGGTAAACATATTTCAGTTCTATCCTAATGCAAATATAAATACCACACTTTTCCTGACAAGTCACAAATTAAAGTGTCCTCCTTCATACTGCATGAAGAACTCTTAAAGTGTGATGGCTGGGGAATGTGTGTGTGTGTGTGTTTGTGTTTGTGTTGGCTGCCTGGCATCAGAGGGTCCAACAGAAGTGGAGTGCACAGAACCTTGTCAGCTTTTATTAGAGTCACTGCCAATCAATGTCAAGATCTCAAAAGGCCTTTCAGACAGACTTGTGTCCTACTTAAATATATCATTACAAAACAGAGTTCAGAGATGAATGGTATATTGGTTCATTCTCGTCTCGACAATAATTTAGAGACATTTAGAGCTGGCCTATAGGCCTTCACGACAGCTCTCTCAAAATATATATATCTAGGCATTGCCTCAGACAGAATGGGATGTGAAATGAATAGATGCAATTTGTCAACTACTCGTGGGAGGCACCAAATGTCAAAGAAACGTCCACTCCAAACCACCCTCCATCCTAACATGTAATTGTATCTATTCTTGTTTTAAAGGTGTTCTAGCCTAGTCATGAATTTAACTGATGGTCCATAGATCTTTATATAAAAGAACACAGCGGATGCAACATAGATTCTGCTTCAAAATACATTTGTCAACACAGGAGAGATTCTTAGTATATGCGATTAGAATAAAAGTCAGCTTTTGGCTCGTCCTGGGAGGACAGCAATCTGGTGCGCATTTCATGCAATCATGTTGTCCCTGAAATACCTTTCACTTTCTGCTGTTATGGTCCTGAAAGAACCGGGGTGTAGCAGTACTGAAACACACGAGATACCCCGCTTGAGAAAGATGTTAGCTCATGTGTTTATGCATGCTTATTGCATTATTTTTTTCTTAAATGTGAACAGGATAAAGGTTCATTCACATGTGACTGGCTTTTATCTGTGACTCTTTTGTTGTACACTTTACTGCAAAGTTACACCCCCACCCAAAACTAGCCGTGCAAAGTGAAGCTTTTTGAGTCCTATTGGAGGTGCTACAGTTAATCACTTACTTTACTGGTGGATTAGCAGAAAATAACAGATCAAAGTCAAAGTAGCAGTGCACATATTTGAATGTTTCCAGTTTATCATGTAGGTGTTGAACCAGTTTGTTTGACATGCAAAGACAGAGTGGGCTAAGAAATGGCATTTTTGAAAAGTATTAGAATATGTTAAAGTGTGGGAAAACATCAAATTATTATTATTTTCTATTAATTATTTTTTTTTTTTTTTGTGTTAAGGAGTCAAATGCGTGTACATTGTTTTATGATAAATATCTTATAATGTGTTACATTTGACCTAAAGAGAATTACAGTTGAAATTGTTTACTCTTTACTCTTTAACAATGTCAGAAAGTTTTAACTTGCATTGGTATAGCAGACCTACAGTAAGGCCTCCAGGAAAGACACTCACAGGATACTGGTCCACACACAAGTGAGGGGTTGTAACATTTTGTCTATGAACCATGGCTGTTACTGGCAGCCTGTGATGTTCCAGATGGTGGTAGGTTTCCCTTCCAGCAGTCTTTCAGTCTTGGCTCTGAGCCACCGGTGAGTCAGGTAGGGGATGTAAGGACAGCTTGGCAACAATACACCGTGATACACAAGCCAAGAGGATGCTGTGGGATTTGAGAGAGCAGACTGGTCTCTAACCTGGATCAGTAAGAATTAATTTCACTATTTCCCCAGCACATTACAAGCACATCACATCAGCTAGTGTAATCTTACAGAACATTATTTGAAGATGACCGGCGTTTTCAGTTTTTATTTATTTATTTTGGTTGAAAACTAAAACAGACCTCCATTATTTCCTTGTAAGCTACCTACGGGTGACCCAGCATCAATAATTCCAAGCAGAGTCACATCATAAGTAAACAGACCCTCTGTCTGCAGGTTTATGTCAGGACATAGTTAATATGCAGAAAGCCAAAGGAGAAATTGCTTTGATAATCTTTCATTATTGCTGAGATCACAGCACATTAAAACGTTCTACATTAAAGAAGCTGCACCGTGTCAGATTCTTCTTGGCCACATCCATTGTCATGCTTATCTCCCATTAAAACTTAGCGTGCTAAGTAAAATTATGCATAACGATGACTAGAAAAGTTATAGAATTAAAAATCACACTTGTTCACAGTGAGAAAAACACAAGTTACACTAATGTAAAGGTAAAATGTAGGCACCCCCCCTCCACCACCATTTCTACTTCTAAAGGTATAAGCTGGGAATTTAGGCCAAGTGTATTCCAGGGTTATTTCCACCAGCAGTCTCTGCGCAGGATAAAGCAGCAGATCTTGCGGAAATGTTTTGAGGAAACAATACATTTCTGGCTTCCCTGCAATTATCCCCTTCTGACAAACAAACACACTTGTTTCCAATTGGCCTTCCGCTCACCAATCCTTTGTGACTCACAGCTCCACCTTCACCTTGTGTAACATCAAGATTTAATACACTGGGAGATAAGCTACTACAGCCAACTGTTAGAGGAATACCAGGCCAACAACGTCAAAACAACACTCTCATTACTGAAACAGGAAGTAATCCATAAAGCACGTGTGGTAACAAAAAAAGATTGACCCTTTTTTCCTCCACTTCTGAGAAAAACATAATTCCATGTCTCCCCTTACAAAGGCGCTTTGCACCCTCAGATCACTTCTCGAATGTAATCGGCTCAGTGCAGAAGAATGATAAAATCTGTTTTATTTGGAACTCAGCAGCGGATGTCACTTAAACCTTCTGTATAATTCATATTCAGGAAGAAAAATACAATTAGAGTATATGATATAATTGTATATCATAGTGCTACTGCAAGATGAATCATTGGAAATATTTGGAAAAACACTGCACTGAGTGGAAAAATGGATAATGCTGTTATGAGTGGTTTTGACTGTGAAAATGGATAGGCCTAACTGTTACTATAGGAAGCAAATGGTCATTATTATTATTGGTATTATTATTATTATTATAGCAGCCACTAGCAATCTATAACCCACAGAAAAGGCACAGGACACTGTGTCAGGGTGCTGCTGGAAAGCCAGGCAGACAAGGAGTGTGTTATTAATTAATCAAATTAAATCAATTAATAATCAATGAGGGAGTGCTTATTGAATATATTTCTTCTGTTGGAAAGTAGAAAATTGATAGTAACTGTACATTTTCAGCTATCTGTCTCCCCCTTGTGAACAAAGCAGGCCATTACCCAACGTTACCAATGTATTTAAGCCCAATTACACATAGTCTAATGGCAATATTGCCAAACTGTTGACCACTGCAATTTATTTGTACAGTATATGGAACATGCATAAATAATATAAGTGGATTTTTTTTTTAAGATGTTATATACTGTATGTGATCTTACATAGTGATGAGGTGTTTGAGAGCAAACTGCAATCACACACAAAAAAAACTTTTTCAGCTATTTAAAAATTGATAGCAGGTTTACAGGAGTGCATTGGGTTTAACATTAGCCTCTTTATCCTTCCTACAGTCAGTATACTTGTGTGTGTGTGTGTTGTAGGATATTTGCCCTTTCAGTGAAGTAAAACCAAAATTGATGCATATTTGAAAATATAAATTGAAATAATCTCTTTATTCATTCTATATAGTTGTACACCACTAAAGACAGTGATAGGAGCACACAATGGGCATGAACATTTGTCAGTTATCTAACAGATGGAGGGAACTTTGCAGATTTTAATAACAAAAATAAAGAACACTTTCTAAATCCTTGTGTTGCTAAAAGTACAGCCAAAACAGGAGAAATAAGACGGTATGTGCCAAGTTGACTTCTTTCACTTGCTAATGATGTTTTATTCTGTACAGAGGGACAATTTGTACAAAATTAATCTAGATATATAACACTACATGAAACAAGGTAAATCATATATACAATATTAAATGAATCATATAATACAGGTCACATACAAAAGGACACTTTAAGTTATCATGTTTTGGAAACAATATGTTAAAATTAAAAGATCTGCAAAGATCCTGCAGAAAGAGAACAAGCCACCAAATCATCTTGAAATCATGTTTTGTTATCTTGGGTGACTTGTTTTTCAGCACTAAAATAAACCTCAAACACCTCTGACTCAGACTCATAATAATCCATTAAACATCTCTCCCAGCAAGCAGGACTGTTTTATAAATGCAATGACCTTGACAACAGAAATCGGTTTGGTGAATGGCATTCCTCCAAGGTAAAAGGTACATGTTTAACATGGTAGTTTTAATTTACATCTTTTTGCACTCAAGCAAATACAGTATTAATACAGTTAACAAGCCAAGTCACAAATTTCTGTTTATTTTCAGCATCTGGCATTTTTTTTTTGGCCATTTGGAACCCGTCTGTTTCAGCGTTGGGCATCCTCAATGGCCAGAAAAAGGAAAAAAGAAAAATCCAAAACCCGACATCCGCGTTACTAACCTCCTGAGACAACAAAGAAATACGACACACCAAATATGAAGAAATCTAGCAGACCTCCTCAGTTTAAACAATGGTACTGACTGGAAGACACTTCCAAAAACAACTTCCTCACTATGTGTGTGTGTGTGTGTGTGTGTATACATATTTTAAATATATATATATATATTTCGAATGTTGCCACTTTTTGGTAGTTCTCCTCAAGTGATTTGTGTATTAAACATAATAAATGTCAGTTTGTTAATAGCTATTTTTGTCATGGAAAATAAATTAATTCTAATTTTTTTTTTTTTAAATCATGAGGCTTTAAAATCTTTATAGCATACAATACCACTACACCTTCATGCTTTTTAAAATATAAACATATTGAGCGGAGGACCTAAAGTAACAGCTGCTAACCAACACCGAGTGCAGTTTCTAGGTACTGAGACACACAGATGTGTGACAGCACAGATCTGTGCCTCCTCTCCTATTGAACACAGTCCAAAAGTAAATCCGATTAGATTTCCTTTACAAAGATAATCATCCCCATTAATTTTACAGTGTGCACATATTCGCCCATTTATACGCATCTCATCCTCTTGCTACATCCAAGTCCAAGACACTGCAATGAAGGCAGCAAAAACATCCAGCTTTCACTCGGGTTCCTCCTCAGTTACTAAACACAAAAACAGTAAGTACCATTGTTTGAACCATCTAAGCATCCCTATGGTCTGGTCTTCAAATATTGCCAATGAACATAAGGAAGCAAGCATATAAAAGAGTGGCACATGGCACAAAACAATAAAATGGAAAGTGTCAGATGTCCACAGGACAGCTTCCTCTTTCCTCGCCATCTTTCCTGGACGTTGCAAGGCTAAGGACAGGCCTCAGTTTGGTCTTAAGTGTACTAAAGTAAAAAATATTCCAAACACAAGTGACCGAAAACAAAAGCGGGCATCCCCGTTAAAGTCACAGATAAAAACATGAAACAAAACAAACATGAACACAACAGTCTTGGCACTGACAAGATGTCCATTAGATTGCGCAAAACATAAAGAAAACATACAACAGATGACAGGAAAGTCTTGTCTTTCATTTAACCAACAGGTTCTGTGTTTGTTCCCTTTGACAGAAAAGAAAACCAAGCAGAGACCAAGAGACGATCCTTAGACAGTGAGTCAGTCAGTTCCTATGTAACCACGTCCAATCCTCTGTGAGCACGTCTGCAAGAAGGAATGAAGGAGCCCGTGCTGCGGCGTCCGGACTCCCAGGTTCCACATTTACAGTGAGGGTGGAAAAAGTAGGAAGGTGAGACAAACTGACGGGAGAAATAAAGGGCGAACACAACAGATGATGCGAGGGCTAAAAAAAAACCAAACAAACAAACAAAAAAACAAACACACAATGACTCTCGCTTCTCTCAAAATAAAGAAAAAAACAACCTGAGAAAGCAGAAATCTGAGGGTGGGGGATACAGGGCTTCTGCACAGGGGCAGCAGGAATGAAGAAGAACTAAGAAGTCAGGGATAGGTGATGGCAGGAAGAGGGATGGAGTGCCCAACATGGGTTGCCAGTGTAATTCTGGCACCTGGGCGAAGAGGATGTCCATGGCTGTCAAAGGGAGAAGGGATAGGCGTAGAACCAAGAGCCGACCGGAGGCGAGATCTAGAGTCCATCATGGGTGGTCAACATGTCTTCAGCTCTGCGGTGGGACTCCAAGGCTTTTGTGGTGTAGATATCCTGAGGCAACTCAGATTTGCGTCGCACCATGGGCCGCTCTTTCCTCTGGTCATGCTGCAACTGTGAGATGGGACAGCGTGGACAGTTTTCAGGCTTCGTTATGACATTTCACACATGATCATCATCTTCTGTCAACATGTCAGAACTGTCCCTGTTATGATCATATCTTGAAGACAAAGCAGACAAGACTTTAACACAATTCAGTTACATGCATCTAAATCGTATTAACAGAGGGAAAACCAAGACTAAGTGAGTTAGAGAAGAACAAGCCAGCCGTACATGGACAGTTAGATAAATAATTTCATCAATGGGTCATTTAAAACATAAATAAACCATTAGTAGTGAAACTATTTAATAAATGATTAGAACTAAGCTAATTGCGATGAATGTATTATGTGTTAAGTTTTCTTTTATTTCAGAGTTTGTTTTATTTTTTACACATAATGACAGGGGTGTTGTCACAACTCGTGAAAATAATTATACTTTGAACAATGTGTCCTATTACTACTACTATTTATGTAGTTGCTCATTTCATTATTTATACATACACACACAATATTGAGCACTCCGGGGATCTAGCACCATTTAAACAACATGCCAAGGGAGAAGACACACAGAAAAGAAAGCTCCTAATTCCAGTGTTTCATCCATATTTGTTTCACTTTTGCAAAAAAAAAAAAGAAAACAAAAAAAAAAAACAAAACAAAACAAACAAACAAACCAAAAACACAAAGACAAAGACTATAATTTATATAGAAAGTATTTAAAGTGGTAATTATTGCAGTGCATGTTATCTTCAAAGAGAAGACTTTGCAACTTAGCGGATAAAACTGTCATCGTAAAGCAAGTAAGAGAAACAGAGACAGAGAGAAAGTCAGGTTTACCTGAGTTGCGCCCTCCTCAACTGTCTTTTTTAGCCTCTGAACATCTTCTATCAAAGGGACATCCGTCTCCATTGCTACAGGACTATTGAGGTCAGAGGAATCAACATACATATAGAACTATGTTGAAAAGAAGGGAAACAAAAACAAAAACACAAAAAAGGACGGAGAAGACTTTCAGTCGCATGCAAGGAAGAATGAAAATAAGCAACTCTGATCTACTGCAGTCATCAGTTTTAATATGCTTTAGTTGAGATGTGGGAACAGAAAACGCCGATTGGGATAGCAAGTGTTGATTGTGACGACACGGGTTAGTAGCGGCATTTAAATTTACATTAACCTTCTACACAGCATCGATACGGTCGTGCTGATCTAAGTGGTTTGAAAACTTTTGACTTTGTTGCCCATTTGAAGCAAAAGCTGAACATGTTGAGCTAATTCCCTTTTTGCCTAGAGTTAAATGAGAAGCTTGGTGCCACTGTCATAGCTTTAGGGTTAGCTTAGCACAAAGCTAAAGCTAAGCTGACGGACAATCTTGTGGCTGTCGCTTCAAATCTGCCATAAAGACACAAGTGTGTCAATTTTCTCATGCAATGATTAAACATCTGTTTTTTTGGGGGGGTGGATGAGAAATTTCAAAAGCTGAATTTTCAACCTGTGTCTAGTTAATGTTGAGTTAAATACTTTTAGGGATTCTATGATATTAGAGATACTCTTCACCACAACTAAGCACATTTTTAGAGCACTCGTCAAGATCTTTCCATCTTTACCAGCAGTGTGATTTGGATCATCTGGAAAACATAATCTACCAAGTTCGAGAATGAACAGAGACAGTCTAAGGAAACAAAAATGTGGATAAGATGGAAAGAGAACTACTCCAGCAACTAAATTAGTCTACACTTCTTTAATATTTCCACACACACACACTCACACAGTAGTAGTGAGGGAAAAACAGACATGTTTAAATCGTTGCACCGACTGCTCACCTGTGGATTCGACTTGGCGAGGTTCTCGATTTTGATCCAAGCCTCTTCGCGTTCTTTTGACTTCGCCTTCTCTCTGTTAAGCAAAGAACCAAACCACAAGTCATTAGTCTGTTCAACTGCACGGACACATGAAAACCCAACACTCAATCAGCTGTGATCTTAATGCTGACTGTAATTATGTGTTTTAAAGCTTGAGCTGGTAGAGTCAGTGTTGCTGCCTACTTGTTTTTCTCAGCCCTGAACTGCTGTGTGCAATCATCGAAGAGCTTCTGATTCATCTCCATGAAAAGCTTCAGAGCGTTGTAGATGAGGCCATGGATGGTCCTGTGAACACACACAAGCAGAAGTTGGTCAAGTACAAGCAACATGTAACATGTAAAGGCCAGTTTTGCCCGTCAGTATCAGACTTACATTAAAATCTCAACTCGACAAAATATAAACTTAAGAACTGTTGGTAATTTATTAACATATTTTTATTTATATTTTCTTTTCCACAATTATTCTTTTCTCCAAAGATGCAAACTGAAATGACATATCTAAAAGTAATTTTCTGAACTTGCAGAACATGTGGAGGACTAAACTCGACCATCTTACTTGTTCCAGTGGGTCTTGGAGTTGCGATACAGAGCAGGAAACATAATCGGCAGAATTTTTGCCGCATTGTCGCTGATCAGACTCATGATGTACTCATTGTTCCAGTAGTACAGGGCTCTCTCTGCCACCTACAGGAAACAATATACATTTCACATCTAAACGCTTGAATAACCTCTTTCCTAAGGTATAAAGGTAAGTTTGCTGTAAACCGTCGGGTACCTGGAAGTGTGGGCTGGACACACACTTGGCCAGTTGTCTGAACAGAGGCTCCTGCACCTTCACAAACTCTGAGGGCTCGATGACGTCCAGGATCTCCTCCAGCTCGTTGAGGAACATCACTTCCTTTGGACTGTGAGTCTTTGGCCAGTACTTTAGAAGAGCCATGACCACCTGTTGAGATGATGTCAAAGGATTTGAAGAGGATAAGAGGAAAAATAATTAAATAACGGAGTTCAGCAAGCAGCAAAAAATTAAAATGATTCTAACACATTTCTATTTGACATACTGGCTCAGTTAGAGTGCTGTCCTTTTCCAAAAACTGCACCACGCAGTAGGCCAGCTGCAAAACACATAAACAACAAATACTGATCATTAAACTGTCAAAGTATTTGAATTTATATGGAGGAAAACTAAAAGGTAAAGGGGACACAGGGAGAGACCAGCTGGCTGGTCTTCAAGAATGACAGGAGGACTGTAATAAACTTGAAGCAGGTTTGGCAAAGAACTGGCTGATAATGTATGTGGTCATATTTCCATAGAGTTATTCCAATAAAATGAGTTACACATACAGTATGTTTTTTTTTTGTTTAGCAAACTTACTTGTGGATGGTAGACACTGAGTGATTTGACTTTGTGCAGAGGCAATAAAACCTTCAACAGGAAAATCTTGTGCTCTTCTTTTAGTGGTAAGGCAAATCCATTGATTATGCTGTTGAAGAAAAAAAATACAGTTGATATATAGTGTGGCATAGGTGGTGAGGAATGGAAAAATCTCATACTTTGACTTGCCACTACATCAAGTCAGACATGAAATTAAGTGCAATGGTACGTGTGATGAGTCGATCAATTGAAATAAAAGACACCAATTCAAAGCAATAGAAAAGTTGCTGGAAAAAAAAAAAACCCACAAGGACACTACAATGTTAACAAAGGGCTATACCTTCCAAGTATTTCCAGTAGTTCAGCTATGCCGTTATGGTGCTCTGTCTCATAGATAAACCTGTAGGATCAAACAGAGGCAATACACAGGCTCCATATTAACTAGAAAAGCGAATGATTCATGCGTTGCCCATTTATCTTTGAATACATGTTTATATGTGAACACAGCAATGGTTACTGCACTGACCTATAGAAAATGTTATTGATTTGTTTTCTGATGTATGCTCTCAGGCCCAGGAACTTTCCATAAATCCTGTGGAGGGTAGTTTTGAGGAAGTCTCTCTCTCTGGGATCCTCACTGTCAAATAGTTCTAGGAGCTACAATGCAAGAAAAGCGAAATGTTACCACGGCTGGTGTGCAAAGTGTTTCTTATCATTTGGGTTTCTATTACACAAGCTGAGAGGTCGCTAAATTATTGTTGTCTTACCTGCATAACGAATTTCTGGTCGATGTATTTCTTCGCTATATTGGGCTGAAAGTCGGGCGATTCTAAAAACCTAAGGAAAAATTCATAGACGAGCTGCAACAAAAAGGAGAAGAAAAGAAAGAAAGAGGTAAATGAATCAAGAACAATTTGGGGAGGAAAGTGTGCAGGATGATCAGTGCTGCTCTGTGTGGAGAGATGTACACAAACACTGGTTGGTAGAGGTGTAATGAGAGCATGTGGCACAAGATCGCAATGTTAACACATGATGATGTTCATCGTGGAGGTGAAAAGTTATCTTGTTAGAGAGACTTAGGGTCTGAAGACACTTGAAGAGAAATTTTTGGCTGGATATCTACATGAGAATGGTTGCCTGTTCATTCTGTGTTATAGAGATTACACGCAGCAAATGAAATGCATTAAGCAATGCTCTAGGGCTTTTTTATTTTGCAGATGAATAACTCATTAAAATGTCAACCTGGAGGTGTGGCCATGCAGCTTCAAGCGTTGGCTCATCTTCTTCTGGATCAAACTCCGCTCCAGTAGGGTTGGATGATGGAGGCAATGTTCTGAACATATTCACGGCAAACTGGAAGAAGAGAAATGAAAAATGATACCATGAGTGTTTGTTTTCCTAGACAGAATGCTGTTTAAGTCCACATCCTATTGTTTTTATAACCCAGAGCCATAGCTAGTGTTGCAACCACTCTAATAGCTAAGTTTAAAAAACAAAATGCTAATGCCTCTGCCCAGGTTGGGTAAGAGTTTTCTCATTATAACACAAATACACAATCTTGACTTCCTGTCAGAGGTTTCCCATTCTTGAGTAAATGTTTGACGTCATGATGCGCTGTATGGTAAAACCAACAATGAAACCACATCAAACAGCTGCACCTGAAATCTGTTTTCAACAAGAGATTTTTCTCTTTTTACAAAACACTGTTACATTTCACTCTGCTACAGCACAGACAACTCTGGGACAAGTCTCCATATAGTAAGAAGCACACAAAGTGAGTGCAATGCCAGAGAGAGCCAAGCAGTAGACACACTTGCTTGTGAAGTTAGTTAATTTTAAATGCTGCCATCATAAATTTTGTAGCCTTTGTGTTATTGATGAGGAACAATTTAGGCAGTTAGTGAGTGTGTTTAATCTTCTAATAAAATGTACTAGAATCATTTTAACAACAATTTATATTTGTCTGTGATTCTAAATAATTACAAATGTCCCATCATAGCTATGCTTAATTTATATTTCCTTTTAGGCTAATGTAAACTTTGTCCTTGCAAGTGGCTTCCAAGCTTTTGCACCACAATAATCCAAGTGTGTTGTGTTTCTGGTCTCATAGTGTCAACTGACTCCCCTGTGGGCTGCTGTTCCCTGCCAGGCAGATCATGGGACAGTGCAGGTGGCCTACTGAAACACTGGAAGCCTTGTTTGAACAGACAAGCTACAAGGTAGATAGACTGTCCGGGCTGTGCAGCACTTCAACCAGAACAGGCCGCAGAGATGACTGCGCATTAACTCCACAATGGAGACTTTAAAATGTCATAAACCACGATTATAGCAATCGGACTGCTGGCTTTGATGCTTTTCTAAAACGTGGCATCATGTTTATAGCATAATTTCTGTGCACACTAAAGATTGTGATGAAAGGTTAAGTAGGACATCTGTCATCATGATGCTCTGATGGTTACGTTTACTTGCCGCAAATCTAAAAACAATTCTTCAATTAATCCCAAACAAATCACAATGCTTTGGATAAAAATGTAAAATCCATCATGGACTGCCTGGGGGAAAATTCTCAGCTCTGAATGACCCTCTTATGATATAAAGCTTTTCACGCACAGATGAATGAGTCGGCCATATAGAGTAGGAAACAAGTCTGTAGTTCAACGGCTTCAACTTGGTTCATTCTTTTAAAAAATGATATAAATGTGGACGCCAGATCCATCAAAAAAGATCAGTGATTTGCCCTCATGGTGTCAAACAGAAGCTTAGTCAAGTCTTCAGGTGCAACTGACCATTTTGCCTTGCGATTTTTTTGTCCTTATGGTTATAAAATGTCAGAAAAAGCCCAGAGCATGAGTCAAAACCTTCAAACTGCTTGTTTGTTCTTAACAACAATCCAAAACCCAAAGATATTCAGTTTACTAACTAAGCCTATAGATTTGAGAAGACCAGCAAATCTTTCACAATTCTGCTTGAAAAACAACTAATCCACTGATCAAGTTACAGACCAGCTTTGGTTTTTAACTCTGTTCTTTATGTGATATGTCTCATAGAAAAAAAAAACTGGGATGCCAACAGAAGCTATTTTTATTTTAACAAATAATTTTTGACCGATTAGATAATCAGAGGCTAACACTTTAAGAAAGTCAGCACTTCTGCCCTAAGTAGAAAAAACCCTATCAGATCCTGATCACAAACATCAGCTGGGACAGAAACTCATTATTCTTCTTAGTTCCCCTCTGTCCCGCGGCCACAGTTTGCCCCTATTCTTAGCCCAGGTTTCACCCACAACTTCAGCTTCAACCGCAAAACCCAACAACCCCTCCAGTTCTACTGACCATGTGCACCACCTCTGGGTAGATGGGCTCTGTGATGACATTCCTGTTGTGGGTGATGTACTCCACCATCTCGCTGAGCGCCGCCCGCTTCACTTCCTTCCATTTCAGGTCGCTCAGCGGGTCAGACAGGAAGTCGAAAAGAACGCAGCACTGTCGTAGCTTCTGGATGAAGAGCTTCTCCTGCTCCGCGGGGGCCACATCTAAAGAAAGAAACAGTAAAAAAAAAAAAAAAAGGGAGGTGGGTCAAATGGAAAAAAGAGGAAAAGCGTCCAGGGACGATCAAAAAATAAAATACAGGACTACACAGCAGTGATGAAATAAAGCGATTGAGAATATTTGAGAATGGAGCCACGTAAAAAAAAAATGCAGGCCCACAAGAGAAGTGTGGGGAGGGGGTTACTTCAATCATAACAGAACAGCAACGTGATAGATAAAGAAATGGGAGGCCGCAAGAGAGTGATGTTGACTGGCACATGAGTCATGGAGACTAAAGTGCACTGAGAGAAAGGCTGAGATGGTTGGAGCCCAGGGGGAGGATAACAACAGAGCAGAGTGGAGGAGAGAACACAGGATGGAGAGGGAGAAGAGTATGAGAGGATTAAGGCACGAGGTGAACGGTCACAGTCTAGCCACTTGACACACACTGAGAAATATGAAAAGATAGTTCAACAGGAAACCTATATTTATGTGTATCGGTACAGTTTTTTTCCTCGTGTTTTCCATTCTTCATTTCCATCCAAACTCAAGGGCACGAGCTTGTAAACAAACACTCTTCTCCAGAGTAAACACCTCACACATGACAACACAAAGAGGAAATAACCATTTTGGTAAGTCGAAATTCCTATTGTACCTGTCCATGTGGTGCAGTAATAGCACATAGTGACTCTATAATTGTGTTGTTATGTGAGATAACTTTGATGAAGCTTCTTTCTCTTTATCTCTTATTACGTCTCATGGTAAATTTACAAGTCTCACTTAAAGAAAACCATTCATATCTCCCTCAGCCTCTCTAATTACGGCTGTTATGGCACAATTCTTTTCACGATTAAAATCAGAATGTGGAAAATACACAAGGTTGTGATTTGTTTGAGTTCCTTTTACATAGTGCTATATGTTAGTTAATGTTTAATTTTGTTCTTGCTGAGCATTAGATAAGAATCAACACTAGATGCTCATCTGTGTTTTAAACCTGAAGCCATGTGCACACATACGACAGACAGCAGCTGCTTAGCTTTACAAGAACCTCCGCCTCCATAGGATACAATAGGTATACACTGTACTGAAACTAAACCTCCAGTTTTAGAGGAGTTTTCTTTCACTGACTGACTGATTTGACTCTTGATATGTTACTCTAGCTGAAGCTGCAATTAAATAGGCAAATGCACAATGCCACCAAACCCAGCTATGGGTTAATATAACTGATAGATGCAGCTACATGCAGTACAGATAGGAGGTTTGCCAGACCAAGATGCTCTCATTTGGTTGCTAGCGATTCATAATACACCTATTAAACATACTTAACTGTGGTTAGCTTTGATACATTTTTATCATTCATTTTAAGGTTTTTATCAATCGCTGCCTCCTGCTGTAAAGCCTACAGCAGCTTTACATTGACAAATGCAGTGACAAAGTTGTTATCCTCCTTACATGTAAACCAAACCACAGTGTGACATATCCACTATCTACTGGGTTAAACCTTGACAGTTCATTCTAGTGCATTTTCTATACCCTGTAATTACTAATCAGTAAAGGGTGTGGCATTAACAGTGGGGTGGCTCAGATGCTGTCCGCACATGATAAATGAACTGATTTACGTCAGATGTATACGTAGTGTTTACGTCAAGGGGGAAGAAATTGATGAATCTCATTCCTTTCCCATCAATGTTGTGCAACCTGTGGGCAGAATCATTCTAATTACTGAGATAAGAAGATTAAGTTTGCAGCAAATTAGGTTTTACAAGATAGTTACAGAAGGAAAATGCATAAATAATAAGCAGCTGATAAGAACAAACATCCTATTTGTATCAAACTAAAAAGTGTATAAAGCCACGTTACTTTAAGATAAATTAATTTGGTCTTAGCATCGCTCTGATGCACTCCATCTTGTTTTAATTAGACTGAAAGTAATGAGCAAATAAACAAACGGGCACAATTTTTGTTTTCCTCACCAACTCAGTCACGCAGGTGTGCAATAAGAAGACACTATTAAAAACATGATAAGTCTTGTAATTAAACTGCTAAACCTATTCGCTCATGCCCTAATTTTACTCAATGTACACACAGAATCATAAAAGGCCATGGTGCAGAATAGAGGAACACACACACACACTTCTTGCAAACAGGCAGATTCTAGGTAAGAAGAGAGAAATCCTATTCAGACATAATGGAGACTTGGCTGGGACACACGCACACACACTTACACACACACACACACTTTTGCAGAATCAGTTTCAAGTTGGCCAATTTATCTCGGTGACAGTGAGACGTTGGGAATTCCAGAGGAGAGGGGGCAGGTGTGTGTAGTGTCATTATCGTCCATTTCCATAAGGATTTGAGGGACAAAAGTGCTGTCACAACAGGAAAAAAAGGACAAGTATCAGAGACATTTATCGTTATTATTACGTGATCCAAATCATCTATAAAGTGTTTTGCAAAGTGAACATCAACAGGAAGGAGGATCAAATTAGTGGTTATTTATTTGTGTGCGTTATCTTCCAGTTCATCACTCTCTCCCTGGCATGAGCTGTAGCATATTTGGTTATTTGGGCTGGTTGCACTGGGTCATGAAGCTGGACTGGAATGTGTTGCCAAGTCTCGCACCCCTGGCCGTGTCTGATCGGGATCTGCTTGTGTTATAAAGTTTCTGTGCACTCCTAAAATGGCCAGCAGGTTGTTGTGTAACAGATAAAACCCCAAAATTAATATTAACCACAATGTGACTTCTGTTAATGTCACAGCCATGCCTGTTCCCCGAGGAGAGGAGGGGGGGAACAGACATGTATATGTGAATATTGTGTCTTGTGAAGAACAGAAAGTTTTAAAAACTTTTTAAAAAGAGATAAGTAGCTAGAGTCACTGGAACCACAGTCTATCTTTCCTCTGTAAATGGGTCAAATGAACAGCTGCTAGCCTGGAGCTGGGACTGGTTTGGCAATCTGCTTTATTGACACCATGTTATGATCAATGTAAACATTGACTGGCTTCTATTTATAACTATATACAGGGACATTGTGTTACACTTTTAAAAGCATTTGAGAAACTCGTTTTGCCACATTCATTCATTAAATCTGCTTTGGCAGCATTGTAGGCAACAGCTGAGACTGCAGTCAGGATGTATACTACTGAGTATAGCTAGGTAGGTTCAGCATGTACCACTGTCACACTGGAGACTGATCCATAGCTTCAGTGATGCCTCTTGTGACACATGAAGGCGAGAAGATGATCGCAGAACCATCTCAGACAGGGAACGGTTGACGTTTAAAGGCCTTCTTCATACTTCAAGTACACCTTTCCATTTCCAAATACAGGGTTGAATGTGTGTCAAAGTAGTGTCACATGAACCATAATTCACTCCTCATAACTCTGAAGAGTCACTGTATTGTTTCTGTGGTGTAAGTAAAGCCTATAAAAAAGTCCCAAACTAAATAATTTGCTTCAACCAAAAGAAACAGGGTAAGATGTCCTAATCCTGTACATATCCATATACAAATACATAGGGTTTTCCTTTAGTATTAGTTTCAGTTTCCCAAGTACATGTGCAAATGTGTGAGGGAAATGAAAACCATTCTTAAGAGGTCATTAAAGCGCTAACATAAGACACATACAGATCAGCTCCAGGCTCAACTCTAGACACAGCCTTGAAGGATCTGTATAAACTGCGAGACATTTACTGTGAATGGGGCGATAATGACAGTGACACAAAGAAAGGAAAGAGAAAGACGGCAGAGAGAGCCCGACTGTTCCCAAACACTGACTTGTCATTCACGGCAGTCATCTCTGTGGCTCAATAGAGTGTAATCAATAAATGCCAGAGGCTTCGTCCAGCACTGGGCTGCACTCAAACATGGTGGTAACAGGCTGGGCCTTTCATACGTGACCGACTACATTATACACACATTACGAGGCTGAGCCTGATGCTGTAATCCTAAAACATTACTGCTCTACTGTGACAAATATGACTAGGTCACACTGACAGCAGTGCCTTGTTGGCAAGGGCACCAAAGAGAAACTGGGATTGCATTTCTTGTGACTCGTCTTAAAAGAAGCCATGATGAGTGTTGCTCATAAGACGGTAACATGGGAAAACCGGTGGTGAGATGGAGAAAAGGGGGCTGCTGCCTGCTGCAGAGCAGTGACTGTCCACAGTCTGCACACTGTGACCAATTCTGCACCCGGAGGAGCTGGAGTGTGAGGGTGAAACAGCCAGCAAGGAGCTAAGGAGTATTTGATTGACCTGTGAGGGCTAATATTCATAATCACATACAAACATACAGAGGCAATTACAGTTAATCACATGAAAACTAAGGAGAAGACCCTTCCCTAGGCTGTGACCTCACTTCCTTTGACATCACTAGCTTGGCGGGGGGATGGGCAGAGAGCAGCTAGCTAGTAAAACCAGATTTCTATGTAGTCTCACAGCTATGCAAACAGTCCCAAGCTCCTTCTCAAATACGATGAAGCCACTTTCCACGACACCGAAACAACGAAGCTACATCGAGCATGTGAATTCAGGACCAACCAAGCAGAAACCAGTGGAGGGGAACAGGAGCACAGCTACAAACAGCCCTCTCTCTCTCTCCTGTTAAAACCTTAGGACAATACAGGAAGAATAATGAGTCCTTACGTACCTCTGAAGTGCATAAGAGCCACCGGCTGAAAAGGCCCATTGGAATTGGGTGCATCCACAACCATCCTGTCTCCAGATTTATTGCATGTCAACATCTAAACCTCAACCAGGAAGACGATCCACTCAGGGCGAGAGGCCAGCCTCCATTTTAGCACAAAAGCAGATCAGAAAATGAAGCTCTGTGCTGCTGGAGGGAACTGGCTAGTTAGTGATGTAAGAGCGGAGGAGCCGGCTGATTGGCTGAGCTCAGGCGGCTCTGGATCAATCAGGGCCAAGGCTGCTGGGAGAGAGCGGCGCCGATTGGCTGGGGGAACGCACAGGGGGCGGGACATAATTGGCTTTTTTTTTTTTGGTGTGGCTCCTCCCCTCCACTCACAGGCCCTGCTGCTGCTGCTGCTGCTGCTGCTGCTGCTGCTGCTGCTGCTGCTTGGATCAGATTGACTGGAGTCTTTTCCACAGTTTAACCATTAGCAGGGGTTTTCAGCTTAATCTGATTTAGAATAAGCAGCTGGAAATAACTTAATCACAGTGTGCTTAGAGAAAGAAAGAAAGAAAGAGAGAGAGAGAGAGAGGCCCTGGCTTCGAGTCCTTAAGTGTTTCCTCCAGTCATCTTCGCTTGATTCTTTTTCAAAGGAAGGTGGAGGAGAAGGTCAGAAGCGGCCCCACATCTTTGGATCCAATAAGGAACAGAAGGAGACGTGAAAACACTACACCAAGGGTGGAGGACAGGACTTTTAGGGCACTCAAAACTTAGTCGTCCCCAACCAAAGGAGTTCAGTAGAAAGATGTGGTTATCCAGTGCACAAGATGAACATCCATGTCAATCTAATGCTGCCTATAACCATGAAATCAAAGAAATGATTAGATCAAGCTCTGAAAGACCACACAATACATGGCTACACACATCAAGCACCTTCTGGGACTCCACATAAACGTGTTTTGTGAGACGGTTTCAGGACTCGCACACTCTTCGGGGCAGAATCTGCTGCATTATGTTATTCTAAGTGACGTGCATGGGCTTAGCAAAATTAGCTGTAAACAGGAAACGAAAGCGAGAGGGCAGAATATAAAATGCATGAGTACACAATGCAGGAAACTGCTGTAGCTCCACACAGCATTCGCAGCCTGTGTGAAACTTCATCTAATGACTCCAACTCGTTTGTTTTTTCTAGTTAAACAGTTAGGTGTGATACAAGACGCATAGCTATGTACACTTTAAATGAAATAGGTCATGTATATTTAGACCAGAGCTTGACAGAATAGTCATTTTCATCATACAACGCTCCAAGGTGGCAAATGAATAATCTGCTTGCATAATGAAGTAGCTTCCCCTCATTTCATGTGATTTATCAGAGGACACAGCACATTCACACCACAGGGACAAGCACAGATTTCATAACAGTGGGGCTCACAACACCACATCATTAACCAGTTATTTAATAACAAATGGAGCTGTGTTTTCCATTAATGTGGAACAACTAATTAAAATTCCACCGAAGAGGCTGCGATGTACTGTGTCATGTCATCACATCCCATTCATATGTGTTTGAATGCCTGGTTTAGAGATACAGATTTGACCCACAAATAGAAATGAAAATAACAATTGTTCTTGTCAGATTAAGTAGTAATAAGTTAGGATTGTACTAAAACTAGTGTTGGGAGACGAGAGGAGGGCCGAGTGTGTCACCAAGCAGGTCTCGCTCTTGGCATTCTCTCACTGAGGGGCCAGAGCCTCTCCAAGAGGTGCCATTACATTCCACAGCCATGACAACGGATGCTGGTATTTTCTGAAAGCTGCCACTTACTTTATACTAGCAGAACAATAAGTCAAAAATTGTTACCAAATCCCACGTTACGACAAGATCTTTTTAATAGGTATTATTATGTGTTCAGCTGATGGATTCTGAGAAAATGGGCCCTAGGTAAAGACAGACTCTGTAGTGCGGATAACCCACCCCCACCCCCACGCTGGCTTAGTTTTGTGTTTCTGTTTGATTGTTCTTTTGAATTGTTTTGCATCTGTTTTTTTTTTCTACTTTCAAACAAGAAATATGAGCAGTGACTTTGTACAGGGACTCCAGGGGCCCCCTGACCTCTCTAGCTACTGGGCCTTCCCAGAGTCAGTAATTTAAAAAGGACTTTAAAACACATGAGCCAACACACTGCACTGACATGTTCCTTCATTATCGTGAAACACAAGCACTATAGTTTATTTTGAGCAAATCCCACAAACACAGCGATCTTCTGCTAGAAATAATAATTACTGGCATATAAGTCATTCACTGCATAATTTTATGTATTAATGTGTCAGCTGAAAATATTCCTCCAAAATTAACTCCTTTATCTTAACTGAGAAAATGTTTTCTAAAAACAACAGTGCCCAGCTATTTAGGAGTATTACTTTGCCTTTTCTTAAAAGAAAGTGTTGTTGTCTGGCTTTTAAAGATCCAGTTAAAGATTAAAGTACTGAAAGGCAGACTAACACCTAGTTGGTTTAGGTCTATTCATGGTTTTTGTTGTTGATATAAAAAGACTTTACCAGACACTATACCCAAATAATGAAATGACAACTCTCAATATTACTGTTTTAAGAGTTCACTGACAACAAACCCTGAACACTACATTTAAGTCCCAGGTAAACATTTAGTGTAGACAACAGCAGAGACCAACGTTGGATAGAGATCTGGCTACGACACGAGTCAACACTGCATGTGATGTGGATGAAGTTCTACGGCCTAGTAGATTTTGATTCTTCTACTGTTATGCTGTTTGAGGCATGTTACAGCACAGAAGATTTTAACAAATAAAAGGAAACTTTTAACTTACTTATTTTGGTGGTGTAATACTATATTTTTTACTTAAAGCCTATTTAACAGATTTGGAACCTGTGGGTTTACAACATGTATGTCAGCGTAGATGTTGCTTCATGTGCTTACTCAAATGATGAAGTTTGTGTTATTAATGCAAAAACATAGGTTTCTGAAACTGCAAAAAAAGCTTTGCAATAACTTCATCATGTTTTGCTGGTGTGGTGCGTGGTTTTATGGTTAATGAGACGGGATGTTTGTCTATGAATTCAGAAATACACTATTTCTAATGGCGTACAAGCACTTTTGCTTTCAACCAAAAGATGGCAGCACAGTCCTTGTTGGAACTCTGTGCAACACAATCCCATCTCTAAATGTTTCATGTTGTTAACATGTGGAACAACATGCTGTTTACTGTTCTTCAGCAATCATGCAGTGTTGCCCTGCAGCGCATTTGTAGCCACTCGATATTATGAGGCGAGACACAAGCACACACATACACATACACGTTCACAACAAAATATGAGTCTACAGCCATGAGAGGCCATTCTAATAAAAGCCTTCTTTAGTGGCTACAAGCAGAGAAGACACTAAATATAGCACGAAGAACAACACAGTGTCAAATAAATAAGATGACATTGCAAACAAAGGAATTCTCAACTAATAAAATTTGCCTCCCTCACACAAAGATCAAGTCTTTTTATTTATTATAAGTAAACCAGAAGACAAGTATAGGCAATAAATCATTATATAAATGGCAATAACACTGTCTTCAGTGTCACACAAATCACGTAACAACAAATTCCTTCCTCTTTAGGGAGACTAGATAGACTATAGCTAGAGGTCTTGTGTCCTGATATACGTAGCTGTCAACACAATGTTAGTAAGACTAAGAATATTGCACTGGAGTCTGTTGAATTAATTAATAATTCAAAATTAAGACTTCCTTAGTCCAGGGATATCTATGCAAACAATGTTTGGGCTGAGCTGCTCTCCAGATTAAAGTAGAAAAGAACAATTAATGCTGTCAGTGTTAAGTCTGCAGATTTTTTGAGTGTTTTCCCCCCACAAACACTCAAAAAACTCAAAAAAGAGAAAAGCAGAACACTGCCACTTTAGAAAGGTTGTAATTGCATGGTATATCTGCTTGAAAATTAAGTAGTCATACTGATCTATCACTTAATCTTTTAAAGTGAAAAGAGATGAGAAAGAAACTCAGAATTAACGACCACATACTACATAATCACAACTCATCCACTGCAAGCGTGTGAATGAGCAAGCAGTTATCTTGGCTGCATCTGACCTCTAACTGCAAAGTCTACAATCACAGATCAGTCCTTGAACTGTCAGGAGTGTAAATTTGTGATAATATTGAAGGCCCTGCCTGTTCGTGCATGTTTGTCCAAGTCACTGCTATCGACCCGAGGTTCAGGGAGATTATTTCCTCATCTCTCCACAATCTCTTTCCCTTCAGTTTCATCTCAAAACTCACACACAGAGCATGGTTTAATATACAAAATATAAATTGTGACACATTG
This sequence comes from Anabas testudineus, assembly GCF_900324465.2. NCBI lineage: Eukaryota > Metazoa > Chordata > Actinopteri > Anabantiformes > Anabantidae > Anabas > Anabas testudineus. The sequence continues at coordinate 9,797,407 of NC_046630.1, forward strand.
TGGCTATGTCTCCATCAAACTTGCAAATCCTCTGGGCTGCCACACCTCTGTTGTTTCTCCTCTCCTGTGTCACCCAGCTCATCCAGGTATGAGAACAAAGCATAGCTCTGTATGGCTCACAGGAAACCACTTAGACCAGATCCTGCCTGTAATGCGGTGTGTAAACAAAGAAGCCATGAAAGATTGATGTAAGTGTTCAGACCTCAACCTTGCTGTATCGTCTAAGAATCTGCAATGAACAGTACGACATGTACAAATAGAGTCAATCAATACAGTAAATCAAAACACTGACTGTGGTGCCAGCTAGTCTTGCTTTAATTACAATGTTTAATTTGCTGATTGGTGATCACTAAAATAACTTTATGAAAGAGGAAGTCCAAATCCCTATTTATTCAGACTGTATTATTACATAATATACAAAAGTACAGTATAGGATTGGGCTTACATTAATATTATGGGATTATTATTAGTTATTACTGGATGGCCCAGATTCCACCACTGTCTTCCTGTCCATTCTGTCTGAGTCAGAGTTGTCTTACCGGAGTCAGCCCTCCAGGGGTAATATCTGTTTCTTCCACGTACGACTGGAGATGCAGCTGATTGCACATCATTTGCATTACAGATCAAGCTGATGGGCAGTCTACGTATCTATAAATTATGTAGCGGGCAGAGATCTCAAGGTTAAAAAGGCGGTTATGAGGATCCACCAAGGCTATGAATTGTTAATATGATTCCCTTCATCCATATAGGCCAAACATGCAAACTTGGATAGATGTCTTCTAGCGTTTTCCAGAAGAAGAGTGTGTCTATGAGTTATCCCAGAGGACGAACATGTGACAGAAAGTGTGGAGTAAAGAGTGACAGCTCTTCATGCGCATACTGTATATTGAAGGAGACATACCTGCCAGCGCAGGTAGTTTATGTAGCTCTCTGTTAGCACTGAGGGGAAAAGAGGAAGTGCTGAACCTCTTCTCCCTCTTCACGGCCGAGTGTGACCCCTGGTTGCTTTACCCTCATCAGCTGAGTTGATGGAGGCACTTTCTTATTTGAGCCCTGCAGAAACAAGAGTCGCAGAGGAAGGTCTCCTGTTACTGCAGCAGAGTAGGGCAAGGTAGTTCCTGCCCAAAAGGAAATGACAAAGGAATCACTTTACTTAAGTGTCACTGTGGAGTCCAGAGGAAAGATGAGGGAAAGAGAGGAAGAGGAGAGGAGAGGAGAGCAGAGGAGAGAGAAAGAGGGTTGAAGGAATGAGGGTTAAGGGGTGTGGTTAAGGTCAAGTTCCTTTCCGAATTAGTTCAGGTTATTGTCAGTGGAGCAACCTGATCACAGCTGGTGGTGTATCGTACTGTATCTGTTGTCAGAGTCAGTGATGAACCTCAGTGGACAGAATAATCAAGCATAGATGGAGCAGATAAAACTGTCAATGGGAACAAACAGCACGTCCAGCAGTCAATCAATCAGGTCTCTCCAATCTCAATGTACTATACTTGACATCACTGATGTACGTCAGAAATGATGGGGACAGAAATAGCCACTACAATGCCTCGTATTATACTCAGAAGCTGAACTAGGCACGACGGGGCGGGATGTGAGGATTTTCTTAGAAAATAAAGTCATAAGATCGTGCCATGATGTCACATGAGAACCTTCGCATGCAATTTAGACGGATAAAAGGTCACTAAACCAAAAACGATGACTATTCAGATCCCAGGGAACTCAAACATTGGTCAGTGAAAGTAACTGCAGCATAAATGAGCGTACAATTTTTAAAAATGCATGCACATCTGTGTAACAACCTTACAGGATCAAAACATTGGTGATCCAAAGGCCAAAAAAAGTTTCTAGGGAACTTCTAGTCCTCTGGCTTTATAGTTGTTTGATCACTGTACCATCAATTAACCCCTAAATAAAATTACTTTGTGAAAAAACCAAGCTTACACTGACCTCAATAAACAATGAAAAACACACTCCCTGCAGCTTTACATGTATATGTTTAAATATGTATTGTGGGTTTTTATAAAGAAGCCAATGCAAACCCTGCAGGACTAGAGAGAACTTGAAATCTCTTACCTCTCCGTCCTCTGCAGGCCCATTTTTACCTCCAGATTTTTTAGACCTTCCAGATTTGGAGGACTCCTAAACAGAGAGGAACCAAACAAACAAAATGACACACGGGGTGAATCATCTCACACCAACATTCAACGAAGTGCATTTGCTTCAAAAGCCACTTTACCTTTTCTTTCTTGCTCTTGTGAGGCATAACCGAGCCGGGATCGCCCAGTGTCAGCAGGTCGCGGTGAAAACTGGCTCCACACTGATGTGAGACGCGGGGATCGACACTGATGTGGCTTTGACGACTGCCCGTCCAAACACCATGTGACCGCGTCCCAGCCGCAGCAGCATGTCACTGCGTTCCCTGCATCTCACGCCTCATCGGGAACATGCAGCTCACGAGGGAACAGACATCTGCTTGATGTTCCCTGACTAGGTCCAACTTACAGCTTCCGTGGCCGCACTTTCTGCTTCCCGCTGTATCCATCCTGCATCCAAAAGCGAGAGACGCGCGCGTCCTGTGCCGGTTGTAATACCAGGTGTCTGCCGCAGGAGGGCAGTGTTGTATCTAGACTCAGTGTAGAGGTGGTGCTCACAGGGGGGAGGTCTCCAGGTTTGGAAGGGCTCATAAAAGTTTTTGTGACTTTTCAACTATCAGTTTCCCAGTTTTCTATGACAGTAACATTGTTTCTGACTGTTGCTCAGACATTAATTGAAATATGCTTCACATGGACTCCCTGAAATAATAACTGTTGCTTGAGTCTTACAATTATCCTCTGACAGAATAGTACACATCTATTGTGTTTATTATACAGAACAAATAAGCAATTTAGTAAATTTTAAATTGACTGTGATTAAACTTAATGTAAACTAAAACAGTTAAATGAAGGGTATTTAATATTTCTCATTGTTTAACATTGTTTAATAATAATTTTAATCTACATTAGGTTTATTCCAGTGTGCCTCACATCCCTGGCTGTGCTGCCTTCACTGGAACAACATGATGCCATGTAGCCGCCTGTCTCTAGTCATCCCTATGTCCTCATTAGTGATGTGTGTCTGTGTCCATACGGTGGCAGTGTTGTATGCTTTTCAGATTAGAGTCACACTAGCTGCCAATGTAGAATATTTCATTTAGCCAGAGGCAGATTTACACAAGCAAGTAGATTAATCTTCCTTTTCTTGTTTGTGTGTGCTTAGTTGTTTGTAGTATCTTCTGTTTAATGAGATTAAAACTGTGTGTAAACATGTAAACATTTATATTTCTACTGGGCTCATTCACTTTAATTAATACTATTAATTCAGGTTAGGTTGCTCTAAACCAAACTCAGTGAGAGTATACCACCTCCACCTCTACCTTTAGATTGTCCTGCCTAATTCGGATAGTTTAAACCACAGTGGATTGTTTCTTGTGACACAGGATACTGTGGTACATGCTTTCACATCTACTGTGTTTTCATCATGACTGATTGGAGAAGAAAGCACAGATTGACACGCGATGAATGCGTGTGTGGGCTACAAACAGAGTAGGATTGTTTTCTATTTTGGTTGTCAATGCAGTGCACTGGTGTGTATTGATTAGGCTTCGAGAGTGTTCTGTTCTCTGAATCACTGTGTTTCCATCTCTCCCTCTGCCCATGGTTAGAGCTTCATCATCATCCACAGTGTTATTACCAGATGATACGGCTCCCTTCATTTCCTGTCTCAGCAACAGCACTGAATGCAGCAGCATAGGGTGCGTGCATTCAGAACATGGTTGTGTGGATGGATGGGTGTGTGCGTGTGTGTGTGTGTGTGACTGCACAATATGTCCTTTCTTCCCAAAGAAATACAACAAACAAGCTACAGGCAGCTGGTGTAATGAAGATTATCAGTGATGTGAGAGGAGATTTGTTTTTCCACTATCCTCCAATAAATGAGTGAAATATTTCTACACATAAATCCGCCCAGCACCTTATTCCTATCGACTTCAGGCTGACAACAATTTTCTCTCTCGAATATTTATTTCTTTTTTCTTTTCTTAACTCTTCATTACCTCGGGTTTTTAGCTCTCTGTGATCCGGTTTGAATTATTTAACCTTTGCAACAACTATCCAACGTAGCAGCGCTGTGCAGCATTACTGAAGTGTGAGCTGTCACAACATCAGCTCGCTTTATGAAAAATCTGCCCTGCTCACGGGGCTGTAATGAGTGGGGCTGCTCAGCAAAAGCTTGTTTACTTTTCCAGGAGGGAGAAATCAAAAGGGGGTGAAGGAAAGCTTGATATAACGGATGAAGATTACCGGATAGAACAAAGGAGAAGAGAGGGGGCAGTAGGGAAAAGGTGGCTCTGCTGACTGTAATCACTGTGTTGTATCGCAGGTGTGCGATCCACAGTGATAACACATGCATGTGCTGCGGGACTACTTGTCACACACGAGCTCACACTTGCCTGCTGCTCTGTCTGCTTTGATTGTGAAAAGGGTACTGCTGATGCTCGACAGCTTGATTTAGAGGGTAATTCATGTTTTTTTCAGAGAAGAATAGGTGATCCTCAGACTTTACATTGAGTGACCCAAACAGGTCAGAATTAGCACTTGTGCAGCGACAGAGATTATGAAATAATATCTCTGTAAATTCACTGGTGGCCTAATAATAAACTTACTTTTGTTAATGTAATTTAAAACCACAAATTTGAAAAAGCAGAAGTCTACAGCCACATTCTAGCTCTTGGAAATGCTTAAATATTTTACTTATTCAGTGACATACTTTTTAATCATCTGCTGTCAAATCAATCATCTGTTCAAGCTGACAAATGTCAAAACTTGTTTTCAGTAATATGACTATTTATTGGTTTTTCTTACTCGTGAATATTCAAGTACAATATACAGTAATACAATAATAATTTCTCATTTAATCATTAGTAAAAATCACGGTAAACTGCATTTGTCAGATCAGTATATTGTTGGGGAAAAGCATTTTTCTTTGTGGGTGATTCCACACACCACGGTGGTGTCTAAATGCTGAGAGGACAGTAAGGCTCTCATTACATCACAGAAACCCACTAGTTGGCAGGATGATTAACAAAGAGACTGTTTTGTTGTGATTCACGTTGTTGGTTGCTGACATGCTTATGTTGAGAATGATGGAGTGCTCTCACTCTGAGTGCAGAGATGGCATCATGCGTGCCCTCACCTTGCCCCAGCAGATGCGCTGTTTGATGATCCAGGAGGACCATCATGTGCACCACCTGCTTCAGGAACATCCTCCTCTGGGATCCAACTTTCCAGTCTCTACTAGGTGACCTTAGAGTCTTTTCGCCCGTAGCTGCTTCCTACAGTCACCTTGCTGTTTCATGCCAAGTCTACTGGCTCTCACCTCGTGTTTTGCAGCCTACAGCTCATCATGCACCGGCTTCAGCTCCTTCTCCTTTCCCCAGGGTGTTGGTGTGTTCCCCAGATAACACTTCCCAGTGCTCTACCCTTTGCATTTGTGTTGCACGGCTGATTTCTGCCTTTTACAGGAATTATTATTCTTCCAGGCACCTTTCATCAGACAACCCAAAAAAGAGCTGCTCAATTCTGAAATGTTAACACTCAGTCAAAAGACAAGATTTGTGTTTTCACACATTAATTAACACGTCTTTTGACGCTGTGGCAACTAGTCTGTGGAACAACACAGAGCAGTGTTTTGGTGTTATGATTTAAATGGTCCAACAAATTATTGATTGGGCCTTTGGGCCCATTTGCAAAATTTTTAATAAAACAGTTATGCTTAACCTTAAAGCATCACAAAGTGAATGCATTTAATACTAAACACGTCTAACAGTTTAATTTGTGTTGAACAAATTGAAACTAAAACAAAATGTATCCACACATTTTATACTGGGTGATATACAACAATACAATGCAGAATTTCATTAGGAACAATTACACTGACCACTCAGCTCTGTAACAGACATAATGGCTATTGACTGGAAGACTAGTTGCACTTTGTTTTACTACACTCATACCACCATGCACGCCTCTGTTAAGCTGTTCCAATTGAAGGCCTTTTCAGAATTATATCTTATATTGTCTTTGGCACCAGTAATTGACCACCTGCTTTATTTCACACATTTAGAACAATGCAGTTTAAAGAAAATGACAGATCAATTTATATATTCAATAATGATGAAGCTGGACCTGTATTACGTATGTAGAAAAACACATTCAAACAACAAATGTCCCATCATCAACCCATAGTTTTAGTTTTTGGTGTGTGTTTTTCAGAAAGCAAACACACGCAGACACATGTGAATACAGCTACAACACATTTGACACCCACAGAATTGTAAACTCAAACTGCGATTCAGGCCAGTGCTGACTTGGCATTGAATGAATCAGTATACTTTGGGCAAATCATTATTGCCCAGCTAAGACTTTATGAGGCAACCAGAGATTTTGCCTTTTTTTTTTTTAAGCCTTGCGCTTGGACTGAGGTGATAACATGATTTTACCACAGATATTTCTTGCCTTTTGTGTGTGAGGGCTCGGGACGAAGGCATGTCGGAGATTACAGGAATGAAGAAAAGCCTGCGAGAGCTCTGTTATCTGTCAGGTGCTTCTGAAACATTAAAAGGACCTGTCATCTCACGCATGTCTTTTCCATTGGCTTGCACACATACAAATTCATGCAGAGGTGCAACAGGAAACAGTGTAGGTGCCTGTGTAACCATTAAGGAATTGTTTTAATTGAGGTGTTGTTGCATAGATGAAAACCTTATCCACTTGTATCAGTGGAGCCCCAGAATAAAATATAGACTCTAAATTAGGCTTAATATAGCCACTGTTACAGACAGATATGAGAGTCTCCCCTCTTCTCATGTAACATTCAACAATAAAAAATGCAAATGAGGATTTTTAACATCTATAAGTCAGGCACATGGCTTCATGATAGTGGATCTCACCTCTAGTCTATGAATGAGGTGAATGTTGCACAAAAATGTGAGGAAAAAGTGTGAAATATAGTTTGTACGACAACTTGCTGATATTGGAATTGGATTTGACATGAGTGTGGTAACCTCTGGATATCTGGCCTTGAAGATTACCTACAGAAACACAGAAATGTCTTTTGTAAAGAACTCTGCACAGCCACACATGCCTGCACGGCCAAACTCAGATCAACACATGCTCCCAGAAACATCCTCTCAAACAACATCATCCATTTGACAAGACCCAATTACTGTAGAGTACATTATTTACAGGTCAGGGAAGTCTGTGAGTTACCTCATACCTGACATCAGTACCTGCTGTCATCTGGTTGTAACTGGCATTTCCTGCTGGTATGGATTGACAGTCAGAGTCTACAGCTGTCATTTCATTTGCTAGTTTGTCAGTCCTGGAGAGAAATGAAGAAAACACCTCTAAGTTCCTGTAGCAGACCAGGTTCAGTCTTTCTGTTGCCGCAGTGATAGACGGGGATCTCAATTGCATGTTGGGATAAAATCTGGAGGCTCTTCAAACACTGTGTCAACAACATAACTGGTACCCTCTATGTGAAGATCAGAACTCTTTTCTGCTTTTGGTTTTTACTATCCTCATCTGTAAAAGAAAGTAGGAAGATAGAGTAAAAAAGACCACAGCTGCAGAGAGAGCATCAGAGGGAGAGCAAGAAAGAAAAGGAAGCTGGACTTACCATAGACTCTACAGTAATAATCTGATTTAACAAACAAAAAATGTGCTTTCTCATTAAGATGGATTGTTGGCTAACGTAGAGTTAAAATGCATTATCAATTCACATTACAACAGAAGAGCACTATTGCTATATAAAAGCTTCATTGTGTTGTCCATGTTGTTCACTAACAGTTGCTGTAATTGATTAGTTTGCAAAGTCCCACTCATTGTTGTCGCCTTTCGTTTATTGAGTGGAAACCCGGGCTGATTGTTTCAAGCTCTGACACACCACTCAATTCATGGTTTCATGAGAAGTGCCACATTTAAAGACGTGGACAAATGATTGGCCCCCTTCACCTAAAAAAAGAAAAACCCACGAATGTCAATAAAATAAGTCGAAACTGACAAAAGTAATAATAAATAAAAATGTATGAAAAATGAACTCATGAAAATCAAACATTGCTTTTGAGTTGTGATGGACATTTTTTAAAAACACAAAGAAATGAAACTGGCCTGGACAAAAATGATAACACCACTAAAAAAAGATGTTTAATCAATTGACAATGGGACATCTTAAACTACAATGTGTCATGTAATTAGCTTCACAGGTTTCTTCACACTTGTAATCAGTCAGTCGGTATATTTAAAGGGTGAAAAGTGGTCACTGTGCTGTTTTGATATCATGCTGTGTACCACACTCATCACACTTTTTTTAAATACTTCAATTGAACCACAACTTAAAAGCAATGTTTTATTTATTATTGCTTTTGTCAGTTTTGAGTTATTTCAGTGGCCTTTGAGGGCTTTTCTTTCTTTAAAGGAAATGTACCAGTAATTTTGTCCATGTCTGTACACAAAACTGTCAGTAGCTGAGCTGTGTTGTGGGAAATGTAGGAGCCAGATTCTGAGAAGGAAGAAGAATGTGTGGAATGAGAGAGGTGAGCTCTCTGGCTCTGCTGCATCCGTTTTGATCATGGTTTGAAACTTTCCTTCATGAATCTATCAGTGCTAAGTCGCTGCACTACGAAATGTCTTGATCTAAGGGGAAGTTCTTGAAGCACCGAGGCTTATTAATTTCAAAGGCATGAATTTGAATGAACAGAGACAGGAAACAATTAATGTGGATCCAATTTCCATGTAAGAAATGCAGCTAATTCAATTTTATACTGCACACCTAGAATAGCAAACTAAATATGCTCCAGTCAAATAATATATGTCCGCTACGATAGCGGTTTTAGGAGTTTTCTGGCAACACCTTCATGCACCATATTTCATTCGAGATAAAATCCCAGCTTCTGAAATGAAATAACGCCCTCTTCTTCTGTCAGTGGTCACTCCAGCTCCTCTCTTCTGCACCTCTGACTATCTCCTACTGTCCTTTCTGTCTCCCTGCTCTATTCACATTTCTTCACCCTATCTTCTCCTCACTCTGTCGTCTGTATTCTCTCTCAGCCGCAGCTCAGTTCCCCTCTGCTGGTGAATTACTCAGGTCAGAAAATGAGCCAGCTGCCCAGACTAATCTGGAAAAAACAGGCGGCTGGAGACCAAGACAGAGGTTGACAGAAAGGCCAGCTTTTCCACATTGATAAAAGGCTGTGCTCATGTCTCAAATCAGATACCATCCAACTTGACCTATAAATGTACTCGACCGCCACAGAAAAAGAAATGCAGCTTCACGTCTGGAGACGCTCCATCTCCGCATAGGAAGTTCAAAATCATCCTGAAGAAGAAATTTGAATTTGACATTAGGATCTCAGAGTGACAGGGAAGATTATGTTGTTGTATTGTCTTGAGATTAAATTAAATAAACCATCAACAGTGGAATAATAACACGAAGCACTTTTACATCAATCATCTGCCTTTTTTTGGGCACTGTGTGTTACTGTGTGTGGGAGTTGTAGATTGCTAATGTGGGTTTTGTTAATTCATGCATAAAACCTTTTTAATCATTGCAACACATTTTTTGGGCTATGTGTCTCAGCTCAAGGCACAAATTCAAATGGAAAATGTGATCCCTGCCAGGGATGGATTTGCACAGCCATTAATAGGGTGTTTCAAAATGTGCAGCTAACCAGACTTTTGGTTTCGCCGCTCCACAGTAATTAGTCCCACCGTTAGTTTGCGGGCATTATAAGAGGTATGGAAAAAACTGTCTTATCTTACCCCATGGTTGAATATCAGCAACTTTCATGTCCAATTCCTAAAATGGTTTTTCTGGCATGGGCTGAGAGAAAGATTAAAAAGTTCTGCTGCCCCGTGCGTCTATGTGTGTGTTTGTACTTCCTTGATTTTCAGGCCTAATCATCACATTTCTGTCCTAATAGAAAGTTGTAGGTATTCTATATGGTACGCTGGTAGAAAAAGAAATTATTCATTGATACTGTGATTCCGTGAGGTTTAAATAGCGCCACCAGCAGGTTTATAATTCTTCCTTATCAGTGAAATATCTTATACAACATCTACTTAATGGAGGTTTCTACAGAAATAAAGTTGACAGAGGACAAATCCTGCAGAGGTTTATGCAGCAACAGCTTTGTCTTTAGCACAGTAATGTTAATCTTCCCTTCTTTCTAACTTCCTTAGTGCGCAGTACAGTGTTTTTTTTTTTTTGTGCTCTAACCAACATGATAACCAGCTCGGTGTGAATATCAGCTCACAAAGTCGCTGCAGTGTAAGTCAAAATCAAAAGAGACGTATTGGAGCTGTCGCTGGCCAGTGTAGGTGGATCACTGTGGTGGGGTTGTCCACTCAGCAGTACCACTGATGCCAGCCTATATGTCCTATTGTGATTGAATCAAGTGAACTGCTACTGAAGCAGCATAAAAAGTACCCGGTAGTGCTGAGAAGAATAATAGAAAACATTACTACTTTTTTTAGCAGTATTGCAGTTGTGTAACCATACAGCACGGTACAGAACAGGGATAAAGTACATTTTAGTTTTACATTAAAATCACTCAAACTGCCTTTTGAGTAATTAATGAAATATTTGTTCTCTGTTGTTTTCTTGTTTCAGTGAGATCTTTGGTCTGTCCACGGTGAATTAAAGATAATCTAAACCAATATTGTTTTAATGGGACCACTTAACGTGACATTGGTTTTAACACTGGAAAAACTTCAAAAAAAGTCGTCAGGACCAATGCTGCAAATTTGTAATATTACTTGAAGGTTGAAATCAAATTTTCCAATTTTGTTGATAAACAATTATAATAATACATAAAAAATATGGAAAGATTATTTAATTTGCCTAATGTTTGACTGAAAGATGGCTGCTTTGCATAATTGGAACAATAAACACTTTGTTGAATGATGATGATTGCCATGCCTCATTCCATTAGAGTTCAGCTGTGGCTCATCTGCTATAAACTAGATATATCACTGACTGAACTGGACAACCTCTGGGCTCCGTGTGTGTGTCTTGCTTCCCCCCCTCCAGCTTCTCCCTCTTCTCTCGTCACCTTAAAACCAGGATCTGCTTAGTGTGATTAACATTGTTGTGAGTGCTACACACGGTCACTGCGAGTTGTCATGGCACCTATTTTTGCTTATGTTTGCGCATCACTCTGACTTTCTGTGTCTGTATCTGTAACACATGCTTGCAGCCCATGTTGTGCTATTATAGCATGTTATTGGCGCTAACCATGTGCATGCATGTAGTAGGGCATATTAAGTCTCTTTCTGTGTTGTTATGATAGCTGTTATTACTCATAAGTATGTTTTTCTAATCCCCCATCTGTCCTTACTGAATAAACAGACAGGTATATTTACTAAGAGGGTTTATAAGGTTAATCTGTTCTTCCACAGTGAGTGCCCATTTCCTTTATAAAATACTTTGCCTGTCATGTGTTTGCCTCAGTGACCAAAATGTTACAGGGACCTTTAGTCACCTTTAATATCCTGACCTTTAGAGTGCAGGCATTATGCGGTGCATCTTGCATGCAGCTTCAGTTTTGGGCAGCTCATTTGTGTTGAACTGGATTTATTTGCCACATGCAATTACACAAAAAACTTGAGACTTCTTCCACAGCAGATACATTTAGCCTGATCAAACTGACTGATTGATGATTATGTGATAGTCCTAGCCTAAACCTGTGGTGTAATTGCTGCTTCATTATGACATTTTTCACTAAATGATAGTTCTACAAATACATAATTATCATTGTGGGATGCACAGTACGAGCACAAAAGAAAATAACAAACTGTTGCATCATAGATCTTTTGGGTTGAGCAGAAACCTCATTCACAAGGACTAAGAGCTCTCTGAGGGAGTGCTTCTGAATATTTTGTCCATGATTTGCAGCTTTTATAGAACCAATTTCAAGGTCCAAATTGATTGCTAATAAACCTTTTATTGTATTACTCAAAGTATCAAGATGAAAATTGACTAGAAGAGATGAGAAAACCCCTTAGCAGAAAACATAATGCTTCTGTGCAGCAGTGCCCTGCAAACACTATATTCACAGACGCTATATGCTCATAGGAGTGAGGTTAATGTTAGCAATTATTTGTGTATGAGAGATTTAAGAGAATCTGTCATCTTCACAGTTTTATTGTATTGTGAGTAGGAGACACATAGAAAGGCCAAAATAAGAGTGTAGTCACATTATCTGCCTCTTGAATTAGTGATGGGCCACGTTCCCTTAGAAAAAGAAATGTATCACCTTACCTTAAACCATGCACTCATAATGTCCACACATGTCTATTACTCTTGTTTATTTAATTTTTTGTTGTTGTTTTGTTTTTGTTTTTTTGTGAATTAAACTTTCCCACAAAGTAGCAGAACAGATAAAGTAGCTACGTAAGGATAATTTAGGGGGCGCAGATTGGTCTGCATGTCATCAACAGCAAATGGTTCTCATCAGGCTAAAACAGGTCATTTACAAGTTTGTCCATTAAGGAAAGTCTGGTGAATGGAATACTTGGGGATTAGATTGAACTCTTGTGGCTGTGACTCATTTGGTAGAGCAGTCGTTCACAAACCAGGCCCCCTGGATGGAAATCTTTTTTCAGGTAGTTAAATCAACCTGAAATCACTCAGAGGCAAGTACAGAACTCAGGTTAAACTGAAGTTTGATGTTTGAGTTTCATAAATACTCAATTCAATGCACCGTGAATGTTTCTTCTGACTAATACTGTACTTTATTGTAAACAGTGTGAGGAGTAGTATGACTGAGTTCTACATCGCTCGAAGAAAACTTGAAAGAGAGAGAAATGGTTTGGGTTGTTTTCATTTTGTACATCAACCTGCTCTCCTATGAATTCCACATCCAGGGCTATTTATCATGTTTTTATTTTTTCTTTCTGACACCCAGGCTGTTCCTTCTGCACAGAGCTGCTGCTGCTGCTGCCTCTGAGTTCATTTTCTTGCTTGGTTAACCTTCAGTCCAGTCTGTAGCTTCTTGTGGAATCAGCAAATACTCAGTGCTTTCAGCATACTGCATGATTTTAACTCTTTCCCAGGATATCCTGCCCGACCTTCCTGTGAAAATCAAAGTTCAGTCAGGTTTGTAGGCTGCACTGCCAAAGTTTGAATAGTAGTGAGACTTTGCAGTGTACACATTGCACCTTCTAGATGTTTAGACAAACCGTGACACCTCAGAAAACTCTAATTAATATTGAGGCAAAGCGCAGAGGTCTACAGAAATGTGTCTGAAACTCATGCATGTTTTAAGTAAATATTTTTAAGGACTCCGGGTCCATAAATAAAACATAAATTCTTGACTTGTGTGGTAAAACAGGAGAGGAAAAATAGCAATGTCATCTTTAACACTATCAATATTAGTTATTACAGGCAACACTGCTCTTGGTATTGAGTTGTTTAATTAATTTTGAATTATTTATATGTACCTGTGTGAGTGTGTGTGTTGAATGTGAGAATCTGAATTTCATAAGATATTAAGTGTGACATATTGACTAAATCTCATTTTCCCATGTTTATCATGTTTACACGTACCTGTAAAATATATCATATACAGGTAAACCACACCAAATAAAATGAATATGTGTATTTTCTTACATACTACATGTGCAATAATGCAGCCAAAACTTTCAAAAATGCACAAACATAAAGTGAAAACTACTTTTGTCACTCTGCAACTTCTTATTCAATAGTGTATTGTTTGCCTTGGTTGGTGAATTGCCAACTAATCCAGTCAAAAATATCTAAACAAACAGGCATTTCTGTACATTCATGAATGGATCACCATAGAATTGCTTTAACTTGGTGATCCTCTGACTTTTCATCCAGCAGCATCAGTGCCAATTATGTTTAATGGTCCTATACTTTGGTTAATGTCACAATCAGATCCATCTTTATAAACATTAGCATTAACATAGTTATTGTGGCATGATGGCATTCCCATTTCCTCAAAGTACCGCTGTGCATAACAACGGCCTCACTGAGCTACTAGCATGACTCTTTTTGAACCTGGAAAAATAGGTTAATATTTAATGTGCAAGGATCTATCAGAATTCTGAATTTACTGTGTGCGATTCATGGATTCATTTGTGAAATATACCGTACAGTCACTCACTCAGTGGTGCTGTTCATCCATTCATTAAAGCAGAGTGTGGTAAAGAGAAAATTACACTAAACCATGCCAAAACAAAGTCGGTTTCATGTGCACTATTTAGAGGCAGTCTGCTTTGGCTGCATGTTCATTCGTTCTAATTGATTAGATGTAATTCAGATTCATCTCGGCTTCATTTTTAAAAAGGTGCCAGACTTGCTAACACCCCTTTAAAATGAGCAAACTCTATTACTCCAACTAAATTACACAGATTACTGATGTGAGACAAGCACCAAGGCTCATGGAAATTTTAAAGAAGAGCAGCTGATATGGTCTTGAAGTAACCACTGGACTAGATAGTTGTACATTATAGTTTACAATGTATGTTAAAGTGGCACCTTATTACCCGTTGACTTGGTTAAGGACTTATTTTGTTTTCTTGTATGGTTGTCTCTATCTTTCCACTCACTTCCCCTCTGCCAACTGTTTTTTGTTTTGCGTGTTCCTTCCAACTTTACTTCTTGCATGAGGCGAGAAGTGACAGTCCCTATCCCATGAGGTTTTTCTGACCTTTGGGTTTCACTGCTTAAGACAGCCCAACATTCTCTGAAACCACATACTGTTCGGGCTGATATGGAGTGACAGAACTACTTCTGGCTCCTTTTCCTTTTTAAGGTATAAGCCTTTAGTCGATAGTTAACATCGGAGAGAGACATATGCAACCTTATTTAAACCTAAAATGTAGAGATTGTGTGGCATTTACTAAAGTCAGCTGTGAGGATGCTTCTTTTATGTCTGATCTTAGGATTTCACACGGATACATATTCATTTATTGTAATTACTTCAATATCTTCCTTGCATACTAACTAATTAAAATACGTTTTTACATTTCTGTCATTCCCCAAGGCATTCAGTAAAACAATAGCCGGTGGGCTAATCGTTATGTCTTTAACAATGCATCCGGAATAATAAGGTTTTATCTGACGATTCTCACCGATTTCATTTTCAGTGAATCTAACATTGCAATAAACTTTCACAATATTGTTTACTCAAAATGGAAATGAACAGGAGGTAATGGATAAAAATAAGACTAAACCTGTGTCAGAAAGACTTCTGAAAACAATTCTATTGGCAAGTAATTAATATTACTCCATTATATAATGATCATAATAGAGGCCATAGAGGGAAATGACAGTGGTTGTGCGTGACTGTGCAGCCTTTGTAAAGGAATTTTAAGGAAATCCAGGTTCCAGTTGTTGTGTATTTCAACCTTGTGGTTGAGCTAAAGAAAATCCACCTGGAATAATAAATGTTTGTATATATTTCTACTGCAATCAATCCAGTATGTCAAGTAAGCTGGTTGACGTGCTCACACTGTTCACTGTTGTCTATGATTCACTCATCGATTAACCACACATCGGCTGTGTACAATGGCAACATCTTATGACTGTGTTGTGTTGTACAGTGAAGTTCAGCAGCAGCTCTTGTAAATGCAAACAATTAAACTGCACATTAACAATATATTTATTCTAACTGATTTGTTTCTGAGGACTCCTGAGGAGTCAAAGTATTCTGCTCAAGCTTGGCTGCACTGACTGTCTCGGAGTTTGCCCACTCCACGGGGCCATACAGCTGGTTATTTTCAGACCAGTGGAAAGTGGAAAGAGAGCTCTGCAGGCTATGAAGACATGTATATGGTGAATGCGTATACAGCCGGCACTCTGAGACACAGACATGAAGAATTAAAGGCAAAAGCAGATGGATGTCACACTGCGCTGTTGCTCCAGATTTGGTTGAATGGTCGACTCTGGTCTGATGTACCGTGAGTTTATACATAAGCATATCCAAAAGCTGGGAAAATAAACTTTTATGTTAATACTAGCTTACTAGCTTCATCGTTTATGCACAAAGGATCCAATTTAAAGGTTTTGACACATATGACCTGCCCACCAGCAGCCTCTCGAAATGATGCCTGCAGCTGGTGCATGTCGAACTCTGACCAGGCCAGTATTTGAGAAAGAGATTAATGTTGAGGCACAGCATTATTCAGACTGTTGACTGCTGCTTACATTAATGTGTATAATAAGGTACAGCTCAATAAAAGTGATAATGTATTATCCTAATGTCCACTACATGATAACTGTAAACTAGCAGCATGATTGCTAATGCATCTTTGTGTAATCAAGCTTGTTTATAGATAAATCCTCACATCTTTATCACATTGGAGCGTATTTTTTGTAATAACCCTAATTTTCTTCATATAAAAAACAAGACATAGAAGAACAAGACACACCATCAAAAAACATTGAATTTAGTTTTGTCCTTATTGATTGTTGATGATGCTTCTTTGTTACTAAGTCATTGGATGTTACCTAACATTAAGAGTGGAAATAGTGTTTCCATTTTAGTCTCTGTAATGATGTGTCTCACTGGGGAACTGCATTTATAAATTTCAATCATGACACACTATGACTCTCTCTCTCTTTCTCACACGCACAAACCCACCATTTTCAAATGTAATTGCAAACATGGAGACAGTCGTACTAAATCTCTGGAGCTCGTAGTGTTTGTTAGTACTTTACTGCACCACAGAGACATATGGGAGCAGCAGCATACATCATGACAAAGAGATTAAGACGACATATATTTCATGGCTTTTCATTTCTAGTGGATTGAATCCTGTTGCTCTGAGTTGGCTCCATAACTTCGGAGCACAACTCTTACACCTTTTTATTTTGCATCTTTGCTTTTGTCAGAGAAATATCAGCAATGTCCCAGTGGAATGAAATAGGATTTATGTTGTTTTTTCAAGACACGTTCCATCATTTTGGCAGGGTCATTATTTTTTTTAGCATGCATGCAAAAGTCTCTATAATGGATATACTGCAGGTATCTAAAGAGCTATGGCACAGAGCAGTTTGATGTAAAAAAAAAAAAAGACTGAACATTTACATGACTTAACATTTAAAAGTACAATAATCATCATTATCATTTTTATATATTATCTTGACATTTTCTTTATGTCCTTCAGTCCGTTTTAAGCCACTCTAAGGATTTTTCAGGAGCACCGTCTTAATTTCATGAGTTTTTGGAAAGCCTGTTTGAACTCGTCGTTGAACACGGTGTAGATTACAGGATTGATGAGAGAGTTCAGGTATCCCAGCCAGGTAAATACATCAAAAAGCACTGGATCGAACCAGCACTCTTTACATATGGCCATGACGAGTGTGCCAACAAAGAAAGGGAGCCAGCAGATGATGAACGCACCCAGAATGATGCCCAGCGTCTTGGTTGCTTTCCTCTCCCGCGCTGCACACAGACGTTTCCTCTCCAGCACGCTGTCTGCCAGCTTCACTTTCACACTGTTCATGAACAGAGGCGATCCTCCCCCACCTCCGCCTGTACCTCCTGCTTTGCCAGAGTGTAGGTGTGCTTCCTGGTTGGAGGCAGAATTAAGAGAACAGAGAGAGGAGCCTGCAGAGGTCTGGATGAGCTGTGCTGTGGTGAAACGCTTCCCAGAGGCTGATGGCGTCTTAAAGATACGGGAGCGGGCTGCAACATAAATCCGTCCATAGAGGATGATGAGAAGTACCGTGGGAACGTAGAAGGCGCCAAAGGTGGAGTATAGGGTGTATGAGATCTGATCTGTATTCACCACACACTCTGTCAGCTCCTCGTGGGCTTTGGCCTGTCGCCAGAAAAGTGGAGGCATGGAAATCGATATGGAGATCACCCACACCACCCCAACCATGACCCCCGCCCGGCGCATGGTGCGGCGTTTCGAGTACCCCAGTGCGTCTGTGATGGCCCAGTAGCGGTCTAGTGCAATTACACACAGGTGCAAGATGGAGGCGGTGCAGAAGGTGATATCAGATGACAACCAGATGTCACAAACAATCTGTCCCAGTGACCAGGTCTTGCTGACAGTGTAGACAATGCTAATCGGCATCACTAATATGGACACCAGCAGGTCGGTGACGGCGAGGGAGCCAATCAAGAAGTTGGCAGGGGTGTGGAGCTTCCGGGTCAGAAAGATGGTGGCGATGACGAAGGAGTTTGAAAGCACTGTCGCCAGGGTGACAACAGCTAACAGAGCGGACAAAGACACCTGCAGGCCGAGAAGCGTGGCCTTGCTCCAGGGTGGAGCTGTAGTGGTGTTAGGGATCTCTGTGACGTTGTGGATGAAATAGTGCAGTGAGCTATTATCCAACGCCATTTCACCTTTGCCCCTTTCAAACCCTCGTTTCTACAAGGTTTAGATCAGCTTTACTAGATGGATGAGTTCAGACATGGCACTGGGAAGGCTGCACACTCTGCTGCAACTAAGTCGTTTCCCTTTATTTCCCATTCTGTGTATTGCAGTGTGATTTCATATCAACGTTTAGAAAACATCTAATAGGATAATTACAGTTCACAATACTGCTCCTGCGCTCGAAGTCAACTCATTTGTCCATTTCACTTCTCCAGTATTGATTTATCTCACAGGCGTTGGAGCAGGAGAGACGAATCCCGATTTGTATTCAGACAGGCACTTCTTTTCTCTCTTCCCAATCCTCCCATGTCATCTCCAACTACCATAGCTGACAACAAGACATTCATACCAAGCGTTTCAATCAGCCAAATGCTTTAATGGCCTTAATGGCTCCTCCTATTCAATACGTTAAGTGCGAAACTGCATAAAGGAAGATGATAATGTTTGCTTGTTGCTTCTCTCTTATGTATTCTGCACATGACGTCTTTTAAATCCATGTGGCTTTTGGCAGCTATGTAGACGTTGGTGTTAAAATGTCATGATCAGCAAAGCTTTACTTAGGTTCCCCATTTTATGCTCCTCTTCACAGCATTGTCTGTTAAAAAAATTCAGTTGCAGTGTCCAGAAAAAATAAAAGATAGAGTCTGATTTTCATGAGGCTTCCTCTGCAGTTTTTTCATCCTAGGAGAGACAAATAAGAGAGAAGAATAGTTAGGAACATTAGTTAAATTCAACTTTACCATCATCTCCTCCCTCATATTCTGCACAGGCATACACAAACACACACACACACCACCCACACTGCAAATCACACAAACTACCTACCTGTAAACTCAACCTCAACCTGTAAATGGAGCATTATACCTCAATACACAGACTTCACACCCACACAGACCCTCTGCCACTCTGTTCATTTATTACATTTGTTGTAAGACTGACACTGAAATCTCCAGGCAAGGTTTATACACAAGAGCTTTAGTTAAGTATTCAGTATTCAAGCTTCAAATTAAAGGCAAGCAATACCAGTAGTATTCTGTCAAATCATCGTGAGCAGCAGTGTTCGTCCTGGCCACTTAAAATTCAGATGAATTAAGAAAAACATACATTAATTCATTTAAAGAAGTTAATGCAGCAAAAATTTTTAATCACTTGTTAATGTATCACAACTCAAACTGCAAATTCTGCTAAAGCCTGACAGATAAATTGTTTGCTGATTCTTCATTTATGCTTTGCAAAAGCCAAAGTGACTATGACAGAAATTAACAAAATGTGCTTATTGGAACAGGACCTGTGTATTTCTTAATTGTTTTCTTGGGAAAACTTCACATTTCATACATCAACAAATCATGAAGCGTTGGCGTGTTGGAATATTAAGGAATAAGACTGCAGGAAAACAAACAACAGTGTTTGCTACAGTAATTACTAATGTTTGCTTTTTTCATACTTCACACATCCTTCTGTCGACACATTACGAGTGTCGAGACTGATTTCCGAGTGCATGTTTGTTCCTGATACGACACTGCAAATCACCTCCATTAACTGAAGTGTTGATTGGCAGCTGGGCTCTCGAGGGGCATCGCTGTGCTTCAGCTGTGACAGTAAATAGAAGTATTAAATAGTAGGTGAAAACAGAAGTATCCGTTTTATTTACAGACACATGAACAGAAAAAAAAGGAATCAGTTATGACTAGTGTGGGATTGAGTTGTCACAATGTGCAGTGTTTGCTCTCAGTGGTCATGACTTCACTGAAGTCTGTGGTCCAGATTAAAATTTAATGGACCATAACATTGGTATATATATATATACTGTATATATATATGATGCAACCTTTCATTCAACTTCAGTGGTGTTTTAGCTCTAATCTCATCTGAAACTCACATCAGCAAATTCATTTTCTACAACAATGAGTGAGAGTAATTAATCTGCTTTATGCCCCCAGGTTGTTTCTTTTTTTATATACAGTATATGTCAAGTATGAGGGAATTACTTCCACTTGTGCTCATATATGAACTGATTAGAAAGTGGTGGTCAAAGCTCAAAGGTCAAAGTCAGTGTGACCTCAAATGTTCTTAGACAAGACTGTATAATGACGTTCAAATGGCAGCGAGGGTAGCTGAGTGGCTGCCCTCCATCAAAGACTCGAACACACCGTTCAACAGCAGCTTGACATCCACACAGACTGAAACACGCACACACACACACACATACACACACGGTGGTCTTACTGAGCCCTGCTGTTCTGCACTGCAGTTTTTATAAATCATAATGATGCTGCAAAAGAGGAGTCACTCTTTTATCTTTTGTAGTGTGATTTCCATTCTGTCACACAATAAGCACTCACTGCCGTGTGCTTCAGTCCTAAATACCTCTGTTACTGTGCTCATTAAACTAGCTTTGCTCTTCTCATGTAAAATGAGTTTCAAGGACTAAGGTTTTCAAGCCCTGTATTATGTAACGGGGGAAGAACTAATAGTTTTCATCATAATTTGATTGGTGCATTATGATTGTGAACCATTAGGTTGAAATCTGTGATCAATTAGAGCCAAAATGCCAATAAGTGAAGTGAGTCAGATAACCATGATGATATTGTCAATCTCCACCAGAACCACAGAAGACTTCACACAACAGAAAGCTGAACTTCATACATATGCAAAAATCAATTTGTTTTGTATTTACAGTAGCCTGAAACAAAGAAACGTGCAGATGTATCAGAGAAAGCTCTAAGTACTGGTGGGTGTTGCACACATTGAAACATTGCATCAGTTGTCAGGCATTAAAGCTCAGTCCTACTATTTAATTTACTGCACTGTGAGAACTGCAGTGTTTCTAGAACATACCCCCACCCTACACACACACACGTGCAGTAGCATGTTTGATGGATGATCGAATATCTTATCAGTTTCCACATCAAGTCAAGGACTAGGACTATCTCCTAAGGGTCTGGTTTACAGCACAATGAGATAATGAGATTCATAATGAATGGATGAGAGGAAAAGATTTTCAATTAAGGTCAGGCCTTCCCTAAAATTGGTCGCATACTGTTTGTGTGAAATCTACATCTGGTTTAGAAAATTAAGAGCTAATGCAGCATGGACTGTTTTAGCCCAATAAGATGAGATTGCATTTATCTTTCATAAACCAGGAAAAATATTAAAAGAGAGTGCTAAGAGAATAATAAAAGACGAAGGTGTACAAAGCATTAAAAAAATGTGGTCATGTGGTTCTTCTGAAAAAGAAGACCTGGTCCCATGGCACCACAGCCCCATTCACTACAAACTCAATTCATTCGTTTCAGGCTTGAGCCAAATCCAAGCAGATGCTGCAGCATGTGCAGCAGCCTGTTTAGTTGCTCTGGGTGAAACAGTAATACCCTCTGAACCCAGCAGGCCTGCAAACACCGCATGGCCTCACAGGAGATAGGGTAATTGATTTAGCTCAGTGGAGAGAGCGCCATCGCTCCCTCCGCTGTCCGCTAATGTCTGTTGTTTACTGGAGTAAGCACTAAAAGGTGGGTGGGGGGGGGGGGGGGGGTGAAAGTTTATATGGGGTAAATGGGAGAATGTTAAGATAAAACAGGAGTCAGGGGACGTGTTGCTTTGCAGCTGCATAGAGAGTCGTGCTATGAGTTGTCAGTTGATTGTTTTAGCAATATAAATGTGTATTCTGCTTAGTGCCACTCAGCTATAGATGGATGGGCTGCTCATGTGTGTGATAATGAAACTATAACACATAGATTGGTAGGCATGTTTGAACAGTAAACTCAACTTCTAGATGATATCTGTCAGAGTGCATACAATAAAACTAACAGCAGGGAGATGGAGTCCTTATCTATAAGATCAGGTTCGTCCACCACAAACAGCAGTATGGCTTTGCAGAAGTAGGGTGCATTTCATGAATGGTGGGCATTGCCACATGCTGGTATACTACTCTGAAATTCAGGAAAATAGCAGATGAAATCACAATGTTTTTCCAGGGCTCAGGGGTTGATAATATCAGTCGTACGCAGGTGCCGGGGAGCGTGAGGAGTAGGTGTTTTTCTCAGGCTGCGTGGGCTGCACATACTGTACAGACTGCACATGTACAATCCCCGGTATACTTATCTGGCTGTGTATATGGTACACAAAGCTAAAACTCTGTAGCTGAACGTGACAACTTTATAAATCAACCAAAACAATTAATCCTCACAGGAACTGACACTGGAGAAAACTGAAGAGTTCATGTTGATTTATGGTGACTGAGTTGTCTGTGCTGCAGAGAAGGTCTAAAGGGAGTGAAGATAACCAGCGGTACAGTGACAGTGGCCCCTTCAAACCTCTGGGTACAAACCTCAGTACTCATAATGTCACTGGACAATTTTGCCTCTTAGCAGGAAATTGATTTCTCCGTTAATAAAAGTTCTCAATTTATTTTACAGGTTTTAAAACTGGTTCAAATGCAGTCTCTAAAAACACGATCAAATCCTCCTACTGCAAAGACAACCTCCACTCTGCCATATTTACTTTTTCACCACTTCACAGTAATACAACCCTTATGGTATGAACATGACCCTTTGAAAGTGGAACAAGTCCAGTACAAATCTAGGATGCCTGAGAGGCCCTTTAATAAGAGTGGATCTGTTGTAAAGCAGATATCATCTGTCACAACCAGCCAATGTGTGCAAATGTATGTGTTCAAAGGAAGGAGGAGACAGATATATGTAAATAAATTACAGTACACAGAACAGCTAACACAGAACCAAACAGTCTGTCCATTTGACTTCAAAACAGCATCATGATTTTCATAAATCTTATTCTCTATATAACAAGTAAAATGCAACCTCGTCCTAAACAAACTAACTTCCTTGTAAATACACTGCTTGGAAACATTTACCCCTGAGTGAACACATCTCGTCCAATAAGCCTAAGTCCTGTCTCAGTAAACCATATCTAGTCTTGTATACGCTACCTTAAATTAACCATTTTATTCCATATAT
The DNA here is from genome assembly GCF_900324465.2 of Anabas testudineus. Classification (NCBI taxonomy): domain Eukaryota; kingdom Metazoa; phylum Chordata; class Actinopteri; order Anabantiformes; family Anabantidae; genus Anabas; species Anabas testudineus. The sequence continues at coordinate 9,820,823 of NC_046630.1, forward strand.
CTGCAGACACTGATCATCTTTACAGAATAAACTTTACACTAAAATGTTTACAGGTCATATATAATAATATATAATTCATTACTAGATATCTTCAACAGTTTCCATCCATTCGAAAACTGATTACAAAGTTTAAATGGTGTTTGATGTTCGGTTTTTCTCCTGCTAACCCGAGCATTTTAAATGAAGACACACAGTGCAGATTGTATGGAAAAGCCTGTCCTGAGGGACATCAGCGATGTAGAGTGGAGACAGACTTTAGAATAACTCTGTGTGATCTGCTGAGTCTGGCGAGTCCTCACAATGTTAGACCCATCTATTACAGTAAACTCATAATGATTTGCATCATATAAACTTGGAGCCATGCTGACTGGAGTTATAACCATCATGTTTATGGTGCACAAAAGCACACACGTTTGTGCAATTGGCACAGAACATAGAGTGTTTGATACAATATTGTGCCCTAACTGCATAATATCTAATCAATATCAATGATCAATGATGTTTGCAAGTATGTATGGGAATATTTGCACCACACCACCCAGTTCACATCTGTCAAACCATCTTCACATGCACATTTTGAAAATGTATAGTGGTGTGGTACCATCTTTTTAACAGATTTCATAAAACACAAAAGAAAGACCAAGCTCTGGATGCCATGATGGGGACAATTAGGAAGATGTAGTTTGACCAACAATAGCAATAAATCAAAATTTGATTTGTGTAAGTGAAGAAGCTCTGCAGTTGGGATTAATATCAGTGGCTGATGACAAACAGTCAGAGTGCTTTTATCTTTATCTCTATGTTTGAGTGTGTGTGTGTGTGTATGTGAGTCATAAAAGTGAAGGGGCAGTGATTCACCAGAGGTTGGGAAACAATGATCCTGGAGACAACAGCGGATGTTTGACAAGAGCACTGAAGAGGACAAGATGAGAGCCTATTAGAGGTATCGTTTTCCCATAGTGACAAAAAGTAATGACACAAAGAACATAGAGAAGAATAACAAAGATTGAACATAGCTAAATATAACAGTGTACACAGTGATTTACACAGAAAACATACAGTACAGTATGTGAATACTAAATGGAAATGAAAGTGAATATATCAATCGGTACATCTCGATATAATGTCAGCTCAAGTGTGTCTGCAGTTCCTCTAATGGCTGTCAGATGTACTGTTAAAAAAAAAGGAAATTCAAATAAGTAAAGTAAATCTATTGGAGTCGCTATGACGAGTGGAGTCCCAGTCTGCTGTTTATCACAAATCAACAGAGGGTGAGAATCCTTTATGGTTAAAGCTTTAATACTGCGTGCCATAATCCAAGAGCAGGTTTTGGACACTGACTGGTAAGTTTTGTCACGTCTGGAGACGTCCTCTCAAATTTAACAAAGCTTCCTCCTGATCCACAGAGTACACTATACCATAATTATTTCTACGGGGCAGCAGTACAGCACTACTCACTATGCTTAGAGAACTGACCTTTATGTGAAAATTGGCCTTTAAGCTCTCCGTTAAAGGGACACTACACTCTAGGTTTCTGTCTGATCCATTTCATCCAAGGTTTTGGGAAAAAAATGACATAAGGAACAGAGTAGTGGTTGTACATGAGCTGAGGAAGTGGCTCCAGTATGTGGAGAAGGTTTTGTGACCCATTTATATACAATACCTATACGCTGTTGCTTATAAAACCTTTATAACTATGTCACCAAACATCCTGCTTCTCTTACATCCATTACTGACTGGGCTGGAGGTTGAATCTTAACCTGCAGCACAAATATTTTGTCCAACTTCTCATCCTCCTTGGACAAATAATGTCTTCAACATGCCAGTGCAATAAAATACTGCTGGTCACATGGTTGAACAATAGCATGAAAGTGGATGAAGCAGCCTGGTGCATGTGGCGAGGAAGACGAGATGAGACTGCATTCATCGTGTCCCGATTCGTTTTATTTTCCTCTTAAATGTAAAATAGGTAAAAAAAAGTGCTACAATACTGTTATTTGAAAGTTTACTTTAGCAATTTGTGTATTCTCTGACAATTCTTAGTGCGAGTTTAGTCAAACATGTAACTTTTGTTGGATTTTAAATTAGAATATTTGTTCAGGGGGTAACAAAGACTGCACAGGCAGCTGTAGGCCTGACGGAGAGTGCATTGATTTTATTGTCAATTAAGCAGGATGGATCCATACAGCATGAAAGAACCCAGAGAAAATGTAAAAGTCCATTTTTAAGTACAAACAACAGAAACTCTGACATCTTGACTTTGAATTGGAAAGTTTTGGACAGAGACATGGTGCTGTCAATTAACACAGAGAAATGCTTAAAAAAAATACAGCAAGGCTCTAAAAACTCTGGGTTCAAAGCACTGGCTGAGTTTTAACTCTACAAAAGATGGTGGAGTGTTTGAAACCACACTGTGCTATGCTAATGTGTTAAAGAAAAACACTAAGGGAGAGGCAGACATGACTATAATTTAAAAATTCACCAGTCTTAACCAATTCCACTGAAATTGTCTCAGCTCCAATCTGCAAATCAAATGAAACCTGCTGTTTATTTGAAATCTAACTATAGCATGGCTACTTTCTCAGATGAAAAATAACAGAACTTTAGGTTAAGTACACTTGAATTAATTAATTAAACATTGGTGTTTATGCTCCTGGCTTCCTGTAGCACACCTTATAATTTGTGACTGAATTTTAAATAAGAACATTGTCTGTTCTGTAATTACAACATAAAAATCATCATCAAAGGCATCTTCATTAAGTCGATAACGTGTTCTGACTGAGGGTGCGTCACTGAAACTGTTCCCCTCAGCAGCAGGTGACTGCTCCGTCTCAAATCTCTGCATGTGTGCTTACAGTGTTGTGGTATTTTCCACTTGTCCGGCATGTCTCCCTACAGGCTTTCAGTCAACAAATTACAGACTCTTGGCTAATGTGAGACAGCTTTGTCCCTCAGCTGTTGTCAAGTAATTGAATACGGGCACGTATCAACGTGTAGTTAATCTTGAAACATTGACCGCTAATGAGCTGAGTGGCAGAGCTGCTACTGTGAGAGCAGGAACTATTGATTGTGATGTGACCCCGGCTGTCAGTTTCATCCTATATGACACGTTGCCATGATCTGTATTTACGACTTCCATCTGCAGGGCTCAATCTTAGGATTATGCTCTAATTATAAGGGTAGCCTGGCTATAGATTAGTCAGAGACGGAGGCATATGGCAATATAAAAAGAGATTAGAAAATAAGGAGAGGAAAAGGAATGAGGAGCGTTGAGGAATAAGCTGGAGTGAAAAAAAATTAGACAGAAAAACACAAAACACAAGGTCTCAAGGGTTAAAATCATCCTGAATACTAAAAAAACTAACATTACCCTGAAACAGTATAGCGGAGCGGGCTCAGCACTCTCTCCTGAACGATGGCATGGAAAATGATGCAGCAGAGCAATGTCATTTTGTGAAAACAGTGCTTTCTCATGCTGCGTCCAATCCATGGCAAATAATCCTGGCTGTAAATCCAATGGGATTACCACTGATACAGTCTCCAATTTCTAGATTACTTTAATTCCAGTGTCAGGAGAAAATGAGGCCGAGGCAGAACCACAAGAAAATGTGATCAAAGAAACTGTTTATATGTGGACAAGTCAACATGAATTTCTCACATTGTGTCAGATTTTCATTACGTTGCGGCTTGATGCTCTGATTGATTTCGGTGAAGCAAACACATGATGTGACTGATCAACCAGTCAGCTGCTATGCTGAATCAGACAGATCCTTATACATCTACTGTCTTTACCAGATGTTGGTTGTGTATTTCTGTCATCTTGTGTGTCCGATGGAACAAATGTGCTTTTTTTTTTATCAGTCTGTCTCCTCAGGCTGACACAAGTAAACGTGCCCTGGAACATAATTTTTACACTTTCAATGTATTTTCTTCACCTCACGATCTGTGCGGATACATTATAAATCTTTATGAACATGATAGTAGAGGAAGAGGTGCTCACAAGTTCAGGTGAGGCAGAATGCCTCCACTATGAAACACTTCACCTTTATCATCTACAGCTCTTAGATAACTCACTTTAAACTTCTGACACTCGTTGTTCCTGCCCTAAATACTGTATCCTCTGAGGTTTTCATCTGCTTGTTCATTTTTAGATTAGACACGGAAACATTTAGACAGACGTTTTATGGAGGCGCAGATGACTGGACAGAAGTTGGAAGGGGGCTGTTCTGCTTATGGAGGATTTCCAGGATCAGTATTGTCCTACCTGATGTTAATTATATGAATGTCTGACATCAGTAAGGTTTTTTATTTGCACGTTCTCAGTTGCTTTGCAGATCACATAAGACCTTGCTACGTTTATTGCTTGCTGTGGGAGATGACGATGTTCTGAAAGCTTTCACATCTATCAGTCGCTGATGACTGACGTTATGTAATGATTATTTGTTCCATTTGCTCTTCCAGTACTGTTCTTCTAGTGCTGCTCAATTTCAGCCTTTGATGCTCCAGCTTTCTAACATCTTGGCATGTTTACTTTCTCTTGGTTTGTTTACTTGATCTTTCTTTCATTGGAGAACACTTTCTACAGCTCGCCAGATTTATCTGTTTGCAGATACTTAGGGCAGCAGTATTATTATGGCTGCAGCATATAACACGCAGGTTTCAGTTACAGTAGTAATGGAAATTGTAAGTAATGCTGCACTGAGACTGTCCCACTGTTGTGTCTTATTGACTTGAGGGAGTGTGGTTGGTGTAGCTCTCTCTCTCTCTTATGTCAGCAGTTGGGCCAATTAATGAATGAGGTCTCAGCGTTTCTCTCATCTTCCTCACTATATCCTGGTCATTATTGCGGCATTGACGTCTCCTTGGTACAAAAGGAATCACCACATGAATGACACCTCAAAGACTTGTGGCAAAGCTATACACTCAGACAGGGGTGTTTCACGGCTGAATGGTAAACTCGTCTTCACACACACTGCACCACCATCTGCTCGGCTGCGATGCTGCATAGCCTGCCAGTCCTGTAAACAGTGAAGTCAGTCTGCAGGACAAACAGCGTAATGATGAGACCGTGTTAAATTAACTAAATGTTTTTGTGTGTCTGCTGTATTGTGTCTTTTCGCAGATTCTTTTGTGAGATACACACTTTATATGAAGTAAATGCTGAGATCGTGGATCGAAGCTGTCCCTCAGCTGCATACATCTGCTTTGTTCTCTCAGTTTCAGCACAGCTCCCTCAGTTCCCCCAAACTTCTGTCTTGCGTTGCCAGACCCAAGCAAACATGCCGTGCCTAAAAAAAGTGACTGCTATGACTATCTGTAGTGTTGCTATGAATTACAATCAAGACACTTTGAGGAATGTAAGCTAAAGTACTACGTGTCCCATTGGGAGCCTGGATGCTGACATGGTGTATACAGTATCAGGATTGGTTTTTAAGCCTTGTCCCCTTTAGTTACCGTTGCTACATGTGTCATCTTTTAATCTTTCACGAGAGTATATGTTAGTGAGACAGGTTCTATATAACTTTTAAAAACACGGACTTCACATAGCCGTAGACCAAAGCAGGCTTCTCATTTCTAGCTGGCAACTTTGTGGTCTGAAATGATAACTGCCAGAATTTATTACCTTTGGCTAGCAATCAAATGAAGCGACTGGCTCTGTGAGATGGTTGAAACTGTCTTAAATAAACAGTGGATGTCTACATACAATATATGATATGCAGACACCATATGTACTGTATGTGAAATGACATATATGACACTAAATAATTCATGCTAGCTGCATGTGCCAGACAAAAATTCACTCCATGATCGCTTCACTCGTTCTGAGGCAGTATAATATACCTCCACCTAAGTTGGGGGTAGCAAGCCCAATAGAGACGTTTTAAAAATAATATAACCTCTCCATGTAAAAACATTATTAGAGAGATGTGTTCTGTTATGCACATATGGTATCCTCTTAAAATCATCAGGCTTTAACTGCCTGTTCCTACATTAATTATTAAACCAGAATCGTCTAATGAGCTACAAATGAATCCTCTTTGTGGTGTGTTCTCTAGGGCCCCAGAGGAATGAAGAACTGCTCCATCATTGTATAAAAAGGACATATTAAAAAATACAATAAAATGCTATAATTATATATTTGTGAATTCAGTGTCATTAACACGTAGGGAGTGGAGATAGCATGGTGTAAATATGAGTTTCTGTCATCTTGATGATTTGTCAAAACAATCCTCTGTCTTTAGTTGCAACCTGATAGTTGCATGTGCATGTGTACAAGCGTGACAGTGCATCTGCGCGTACATGTGCAAAGAAATGGAGGGACATTAGGCACTGAAAAATACTTTTCATCAGCGCTCCGAGATGGTGATTCTCTTGCATTTTCCTGAGTATCTCTCACATCAGTCAGCTACTTGAAGCCAAAATGCAACACTCTCCCCTGCAATGAGAGCCCGAGGTGGGTTTCTGAAAAGCTTGAGAGCAGAGAGGACAGGTCTATTTTTTTCTAGCTTGAAATGGGTTTAATGCTTGGGTGGCTCAGCTCTCCTCCACACCAGAGGCATCTGACAGTAAACGATGTTAGTCAAACAATTCAGTTACTATAAAGATTTTACGCAGTTCTTGTCTATAGCCAGTCACAATATGATTATATTTGAATCCTTTGCACAATTCCTCACGCTGTATAATCTAACCACCACAACATCACATCACACTACACCACAACATGTTTCCAATGTCTGCCACAAACCATATCATCCTCACCAGCATCACCATATAGAGTAACTCCGCTCTCTTGCTGCATACATCTTTAATAAATAAATCCATATGCCACAACTGTGCTTGGTTGGAGGTAAACACCTTCATTATAAAGTCAGCATCATGGGCGGTCGACCAGTGGTTTTTCTCTAAATCCCTAGTCCCCAGTGTTCAAGCAGTATTTTATCTCTGGCACTTTACAGAAATGTAAGGTTTATTTTGTGTTAAGCAAGTTTCATCACACGATGAACTGCTTGCTGGTCATTAGCTGGATCCTAAAGTCAGAGATCCAAATAGCCATAACAACACATGCACAGGGTGTAGATTAGTTGACAGGAACAGGTAAAGGGCAGCTCTGTAAGTTTCAGACTGTAATCAGTGATCATGATGATGTGAAATACTGTGTTTCTGTCGTTTAACACTGTCCTTCGTTGAAGCCAGCATCCTTCGTCTGGCACACTGGAGCTTCGTGCATGTCTTAACACCCTTGAAACCCTTTAAAGCTCCTGCTATTTCCCCATAGGGACTCTTACGTTTGATTTGTAGTCCTTAACAGCTTATGGTGACCTTGTCAAAGTCTACTTTGTCACTGTGTTCATCGTGCCACTAAAACCCTACTGGGACTCAAACGGTTCGTGTGGTGATAGCGTACTCTCGCATCCTTTGGGTATGAGATTATTTCAGGATTCTGTGACTTGATCAGATTTATTTTCTTGTGACATTTGTCTTAGTAGTCGAAAGCAGACAGATTATATTTATCTGCTTTCTTTTTATTATTTTGGAATATAATGTAATGTCATACTGATCCTGCGCTCTTCGATCCGTGCGTAACTGTTCCAAACAGACTGAATCTGTGGAGAGGTTATTTAAAAATAGACTACTGTTAATCTTACCATATTTTTCCTCGTTTGGCGTTGTTATCCTCTTCGTCTTGGATAACCACAGCACAAAAGCAATCGGGGAATCCCAGGAGAGTTGTCCATTTACGCACGTCCACTACAAACAAACGAACTGCCAGCTGGTTACGGTGAAAGGTACCAGCGGACAGTTTGAGTGGATGTTGCTGCTGCTTCTCAATTAAAACGTAGAGCTCCACGGGAAGGGTTCAAAAACTGTCCCAAGAACTTGAGCGACTCGAATTTGTTTATTTGTTCTCTCTAAACGACTTCACGAGAGCGCGTTTCTCCAAAGTTCAAATCCCAGAAATGTGAAAAAGAACAAAGTGTAAAAAGTTCAATCTGATGCGTCAAGACGCAGCTGGTTGTGAGTTGTTCCCAGCAGCGATTAAAGCCCCGGGGAGAAACACGGGGGCTTCCCGGTGCTGGTGTGATCCGCTCTGCTCGGGGGGGGGGGGGAGATCAGCCAGGCGTCAACAAGTCACAGTCAGATCTACGTTTCTGGGAGGTTTAGATGGGACTTACTGCATGGGAATGGATACGATGCGCACCCCTCACGCACTGTGACTGAATTTACTCGCTGCAGCCACACGCGTGTGTTAGTCCGTGTATTTCATAGTCCGCCCCTTCACTGTTCCAGTAGACATCGGACAGAGGAGTTTCCCAAGCTGCTTCAGATGGTCTCATCAAAAAATACGTTTATTTTCAATTCTGTTTAAGCCACTTACAAATAAAAATGAGATATATTTTTAAATATTGGAACAATTGGAATTGGAAGTGGAAAATCCTTCCACAAATGAGAATTACTTAACTTGAACTATTGACTCAAATAATTTGGTTTCTGCAGGAGAAGAAAGTAGGTCTGTGATAATACCCATTATTTATTATTTCATCATGTCATATGTAATTAAACACCGGTCACAAAACGTTTGAGAATCTCCAGAGGAACCTCTAAAGTCGCGTTTCCATCTGTTTACTCAGAATAATCCATGTCTTTTGTCGAAATCCTATGCCATAACCTTGCTGAGCTTGAGCATTTCATGCGTTGGTTTCATAAAAAATTAATTATTTCTAAAGCCCCATCCAGACACATTACTCTTGTGTTGACAGTGTCTTGCATTTTTAATATTTTTATGCTGAAAATGCATGCGTCAGTAAAAATAATACAGAGTAACGTACAGAATCTGTTTGTAGTTGCACAGTAAACTGGACAAAACCTTAACTTGTGCTAAAATAACTGTGCTAAAGCTCATTTATTTTATAAAAACATCTAAGGCAAAACTCTAAATCAATATATACAGTAAGTTAGGATAAAGACATGAGTTAAAAACACTAATGCTTCTCAGGTTTGACTGAGTTTTAGGCCAAAATAACACAATGTCATCAAGTAAAGTTGGAAATAAGAGCTGTTTAATCGTAAAGAAACTATTTTACTCACATTATTTTTAAGTAACTGCACATTTCAGGCTGAAATTTGATATTTTCCTCCTCATCAAACAGGTTAGTTTCCTTTGTATATCAGAGAATTAATCTCAACAATGTTCTTTTTCAACATCTTCTTTAAAGTACTAATAAAGTATCTGGGAATGATTGAATTACATGATCTGTACTCATTCACAGAAAGAGCGGCCTCGTTAGTTCATTACATACTTCGATTGAGCTGCTGTTTCTCTCCCATCTCCTGTATATTTTATCTTTAATTGAATCAATACAAGCTCCTTGAAAGCAAATGATCAAGATCTTCAAGTGCAGAAAATGTTAATGAAGAAATGAAACACATCACACACACGTAAAAAAAAGATACACACACACACACACACACACACACTTAACGGGTTGTTTTATTTAAAAATGATAATAATGGGCAGTTTTGTTTATGATCCCGTCGTCTCTCTACTGGGAAAGTGAGTGAACACTTGCAGATGAAATACACAGATGTGTGCTTTGAGCTGAGCCCTTTTGAAATATGTCTTTTTAAATCACGGGACAAAAGTTCATCTGATTTGAAAATGCATTTCTATGTTTTGGATAATGGTTACTGAGTGAATGAGAGATTTCGTTTTTTCAAATTTTCATCTCAAAGCAAAAGAATGCACAAAGCTTTTCTCCCCTGAGTGTGAATACCAACATGAAAAAGCAAACAATGTCTGATGTTTGAGCTTCAAACGAACGTCCACCTCCATAAAGGCGTGCATCTTTATGTGGCACAGGGTTATAAAGTCATGCATCACAGTGTTCCACTTCATTTACAGCCAAGAAGACCAGTAATAGGATGACATTATGATACATTCAGGTGTCTGTTGGAAATACCCAAATAGAAATATACAATAAAGGGGCTACATACTGTACGTTTAAGTCTCTTAGGAACTAAAATGTCTAAAAACTAATTCTAAAAGTTGTTAATATTCAAGCTCAGTGAAACTTAATTGGAGGTGTTGCAATGTTTTTCTTTTATGGTTATATTATCGTAATATTAAGTTGACAGCAGAGAAATGTCAGGAGATACAAGTGGAACAACACCCAACATAACTCTAGTTGGACACAAACAGCCTATGGTACAGTTCACTGTCGGTGCCTTAACCCCAAAGCCTCTACGATGTCCTGCGTTAATTGTTTGAACAAATTTAGGGAGATGACTTAGGTTCAGTTAAACCAGCCTATGTGCTGTTATGAAAGAGGCAAATGTGTATTGGTGACTGAATTAGATTGATATTAAACCCAGAGAAGACATTATGGGGAACAACTACAGTGAAAACTCATCAGACTTTGCCGATGTCACATGTGCTCTCCCAAATTGACAGATCCTAATTTTCCGAGCTGTTGCAGTAGCACCACGTGGTAACAGCGAGACTCCAATAACTCCTGCTGCATGTTTATGTGATGCATAAAGAGATGAAGAAGGAGCACTCACATTGAAGCCTCCTGGAGATTTACCAAGAAGGAACCAGATATCTTTATTGCATCTCCAAGTTAAACAGATAAAAGATCAAACCTGCAGCACCTCCCTGTATGTAAAGTGCAGAACAAAGACATTATTGTGTAATGATCCTATCCACAAGGCAACTTTTCACACATGTGGGATACTACACTTCAAATTTTTGTCTCATTTCTCACTTACTCTATATTATGATAGAAATATATCAGCTGTCAATGTCCTGCTGTGTCCTTAATTGTGCAGTCATGCTGCATATAAATGTATAAGTCCAATATGTTTTGTTTTTGTTATGGACCAATTCTTGCAGGAGTCATCAGCCTCTGAATGTTTCATTCTGTTCGGCAGCAAGTTGCTAACTGTGTTTGTCTGCTGTTTGGTGCTGAGTAGGTAGCATACTGTCATTTTTTTAAGACCTTTTCTGCTGAAAACAGTTTCCTCTCGCAGCCGAAAGCAACACAACAACAACATAAGGACTGAAGCAAGGTAGTGAAGTTGTGGAGTGGTCAGATAAACAACGAGCTGCAACTCACTGTGAAACTCCAGATTCAGGTCAATAATTCCCTGTAGGTTCATTAGAAGCAACCTACTTTTCATTGTCACATTGTTTTAAAACTTGTAAAGGATAAGTCTGGATATATTCTGTATTTTTTCTATTGTTACTTAATCTTATGAAAAAACAATATTACTATAAACATGGTCACTGCAGTGTATTTTGAATCAATGAACAAAATGTGTACTAATCTGTGACAGAAAATAACATCATTTACAGAGTGACTTTGATTTTTTAAGAAATAGAAGCCAGACACAGTAACTGTAGCTGTTTTTAAAGATTTACTTGTTTATTGTTACATGTTTATTTTAGAGTTAGCGCCACAGAGAGTGTACGACGTACTGACTGGATGGACTAACACATACTTGGATTCGTTTTCATGGGATTTGTTGAAAAAGAAAAAATATATAAACCAGCCTCATAAAGAGACACTGATGCCACGAAGCACAAACTTCTCACTGGCTCAATGAATACACTGCCTTTGTACAAAGTCAAGACAACAGCATGCCCCCTGGTGCAGTTACAACAACAGATATCAGGCCGCGTGTCAGCTGCCGACTTCACTGTTCTTCAGTAACAACTTGAAGGAGCTCAGTCGTTTGCAGAAAGTTGTTCCCACTGGATTCTTTGCAGAATACTAATGTCATCATGTTTTTTTATTAACTGTAACTGTCTGTGTTTTCCCCACAGTGCATGAAGTTTTACAAGTCATCAATTGTGCATTTTAATAGTTTCAATACACGCGCTGAAAATGTCGCTGCTGCTTCCAAATTACGCGTTTCCTGCTCAGTAGCTCACAAAATAACACAACACCATCATCATTAGGTAAAAAAGAAGCTTGTCTCTTCATATATTTTCTATAGGAGTACTCGGTTTGATGCGCTGATAGATATTTTCACATCTCTGACATTGTTGATTATTTTATTACAAGCTACTGTTTTTCTTCCACTCCAAGTTACCAGGTAGCAGAAATCACTGACCCTTACTTATTATCAGTTACTACAACCCCATTTTCACCTTTTATATGATGCAAACAAACTCTATTTTGTGCGTTAAAACTGGTCTTTAACTGTCTTCACTGGTAAATATCTGCACAGTGATATAACTATGCCATATTTTCCAGTATAGAACTGATCTTTATCTCTTTGCATTTAAAGTGTGAGCTCCAGGGCAGCTTAATGCTTGTTAACCATCAAACATACTGTACACTTTCCCTTCATGGTCGCATAAGCACACATTTCTACGTAATTACAGCTAAGTGACGAACACTGCTACCAGCACAGGAAGAAATGAAGTGAAACTATTGGATGAAGAGGGCCCTTCATCCATACTTTGTTTTGTTCTTAAAAATTAGGCACAGAGCAGAATGTGATCATCTGTAGAATATGCAGGATGTTAGTTGCTGCTAGAGGTGCGAAACCACCCAACTCCAAACAAAGCATGTCCACTCCAGCATATTCTCAAACATAGCACTAGGTCAGGAACAAATGATGTGGAAACAAGTTGCCATTAAAGGAATATTTGCGAATGAGAGACACTATGTAAATAAAGTCACTTATACAGTGAGGTCCTGCTCAGAAAATGGAGATGGCAGTTATCAAATCCATACATCTTCTGAATGTGGTGGTGATCTATTGTTATGGCAACAGTGAAAACATTGGATTTACAGTATATAATATCTAGCGACAACCATTTCAACTCAAACAAAAGGCCGTACTGCAAACCGGCAGCAAACAGCGCAGATACACAGTGACAGCTGCACAGTGTGATAAGCACCTGCATATGAAAATCAACACAGACTGTAGGTTATCAGGAGAATGTGCAGGATGTTAGCCGGTGCTGACTTTACCTAGTCGGCCAGGAGAACTTAACTTTGTGGGTGTGCAGAGTCTATACGTTCAGAGAATTCATTATTTATGAATCACATTTATTGAAATTTGGTGCATTTAAAGTAGTTTTATTAGTTTTTTTTTTTTATGTTGCCAGGTTTAGTTTTATTTATTTATTTATTTTGTGTACCATTATCATGTCTTAACACTGCAGCTAAGATCACAGCATACATCTTAAAACCAGCAGTGTGGGTGAATGTCCAAGGACAAATCAGTTTTCAATCCTTTCAACTCGCCTTCTTTTAACCTCTTTTTCCATATTCGCTCTTCTGACCTTCGCCTCTTTGGTCGTGTGGCGATGTGTGTGGAAGCAGCAGAAGAGACCGTTTCTCCGCCATGTCTCCCTTTAGCTGTGTAGTACCGTGTGATTTTCAGAACTCTATGCCGGCCTTTTCAATCCCTATTTATGGGCTTATCACAGCATTCGTTCAGCAGCTCGGTGGTGGTCCAGCAATCGATTGGCAGTTTTTCAAAAATAATACAGAACTTCACCTGTGTGATCCCAGGTGCCCTAAAGACTTGTGCCTTGATGAATGTAATCAGAGTAGCCGGTGTTGACATCAATACATCTGCAGAAAATGGAGTTTGGTTTCTCTGTGACCACAGGCATGCATAGTGGGATCTATTTGCAATGGCCAGCCACTAATGAGTTTTTGTTTCCACCAAATGGATTATAAATGACCCTAACAATACACTGTTACAGTCATTAACTCCGTCCCTTTTAAAGCACTGAAGAACAGGTTTCATCAACCGTGTCTCCTAACATGTATTTTTCCATACAACTAAACTGTAGTTGTAATCATTCCCCACAAAAACAACCCAGTCTAATCTAGTAAGAGTGTGTTTATTGTGTTGCTGTGTGTTTAATTCATGTAGGGGTGGACCCATATATTTGGATATGTAGTTTATCAGTACTGCACATCATGAACCACCTCCTTGCACCTCACTCATATTTTAAAAACACCTGAGTCTGATTTGAAGCAAAACTATATTAAAAGAAATGGTTACAGTCCATTATTTCACTTGGAGTGAAATTCAGTAATTGTTAAAGTTTAAAGTTCTGCCGGACTGTGTTGATTGGATTCTGGGGAGTCTCACACTCACCGACAGACACCTGTGTGCTCGAGACCATCCTCTCTAAGTTATGCAAAAGTCTAAATCCCAGTGGGACTCTCCCCCCTTCAGTTGTCCCCAGGATAATGCTTCCACATGACTCACCTGTCTGAAACTGTTAGCACTGCTGAATCCACTCCCGTACATTTGCACACCTGCACTCAGACACACTGCACTTAGATACTGAGTCCAGCGCTGCTCCTGTCCGTTACAGCTGGGTTGCACGGTGGAAACGATGGAGTCAGGATCAGCTCATTAATCCTCGCGCCAGCTGTCACCGGAAACTCCGGGACTTTGGCCACTCATTCTGGACTGTCAGTTCAAATCCCACCAAGCGGTCTGACCTTTGAATGCTGACTAGACAAGGGGTTGGACACTAACACGGCTGGACTAGGGGTTCTTGTTAAGATCCGTCCCAGTGGAATTTGTTGCAGGGCTGAGCTGAAAACTGTGTTAGGGATTGTGGACCAGAGAGATTCAGGGATTGTCTATAGTGTCTGTGCTGCAGTTGTTAACACACCTCAGAACAAACCCAAAGCTGCTTCTTGAAGGCTTCTGAGTGATCAAAAAAGTTTAGACCGGGGTTATTAGCGACAGACCAAAGTAAAGAAACACATCGATAAGTAAACAGGATTACAGTATATTGATTTGTAGGATTGCACCTGTTTTACCTTCTCACAAACATGAAAAAGGTTCCTCTGTGAACCTTCATTGGACTCATATAAACACCACTGTAACAGTGGATTTGAATTACAAGTGTAAACACACGTGTTCAGCTTTCTACGCGTGTGTGTGCTGTAAAGGTGATTTAGGCTGTTTTCCTTGCTGGCTGCTCGTGTGTGTGTGTGTTTATGTGTGTGTGTGTGTTGTTATGTCAAGCTTACAAGCACCAATTTGAGTTTCAGACACTGATAGTGAGAATGTTTTTCCACACTCTCCTTTTTCAATAACTGAAACATATATAGAGATTTTATTAGACCAACATAACATTTTACTTTGACTCTACTTCTACTTTAGGTTTTAATGAATTTCATTCGTTGCGTTCTCTGTTGATGTCTCTCTACAACACCATGAAGTGAGCTATGTTACTGAACTGTAACAAAAATAAACTCACACTGAGATGACGAAGAGTTTGAATCTATGGAAATCATTACAACAATGAGCTGCAGTGAGTACGACAGCAGCCGCTGAACGTGGTGTGGTTTCCACAAACACAAGAAACTCATTAAAACATTTTTATCTCAAAAATAAGAAGTGAGGTGAAAATTAAAGAAACGCTATTAATTGTATTAACTTGAGCTCACGCTGATGCTGTGGGGTGGGTTTGCTAATGAAACCAGGAGGGGAAACCTTTTTAAGTTGGCTAATCTCATTTAG
This sequence comes from Anabas testudineus, assembly GCF_900324465.2. Lineage (NCBI taxonomy): Eukaryota > Metazoa > Chordata > Actinopteri > Anabantiformes > Anabantidae > Anabas > Anabas testudineus. The sequence goes on from NC_046630.1 coordinate 9,836,336, forward strand.
CTGCAATGAACATTTGTACACAACCTAAAGCTACAGTGAAGAACAGGATTATAGGTCCACGTACTGCAAGCTGACCAGTTAGTGTATCTCCCACTTATTAAAATCAACTGTGCCTTTAGTTTGTAAGAGGTTTTCTCCGCTCTGTGTGGATTTTTGACTTGTAATGTCATCTTTTCTTGTGTGGAAAGGATAAGAAGTACTTTTTCCTGAGTTAATCAGACATTTGGGTGGCCGGATTCCCGGGGGAGATTAAAGGCTTTTCCAACTGCAGTAACTGGAGATACACTTTAAGTGCACTGAACTCTGAGAGGATGATTTATAAAAGGGAAAGAAACTCACCAGGACTTCTCAACATGCGGCCAGCATCATCGTCTCTCTTTGTCTTTCTGTCACTGAAACTGGTAACGTGGTAACGAAGGAGTTTGGGATTGAATGTTTATTTAGTTTAAAACCTGAAAAAGAGGTTAAAGGTTTAAAACAACAGTGAATAGTACAATGAAATTATTTAGTAGTAGAAGGTTCAGTTGTCGAGCTGCTGTAACTTCTTCTTCTTCTTCTGCATTTTGTTTTTCATTTTCATAAACTCCACAGTTATTAGTTAATTAAAATTAAAATGAAGCATGAATCATTGTTTAAAAAAAACTATTAGCGATGACTAACTATAATGAGGGTAAATGAGAAAAGTAATTCACAAATTAGGCTACAGCATGTTTCACTGGAAAGCTCATGTGGTCGCATTTGGATTCTATATTAGTGGAGTCTCCCACAACAAGTGTTGATGTCAAACGTTAAAACTCACAGCTCCCCTTCTTCCAACCATGAGATTTCATTCAAAAGCGGCTTCTGTGCAAAGTTTAGTGTGGGTGAAAGTTGGAAAGGTGGAAGGTAGAACATTACTTTAAAACATTTACCACAACAAAATATAACAATAATAATAAATCATCATAAATAATAATAAATCTTTTTAGATCTTGAGGTTTCTACAAGCTCCTGTTGTAAATCACTAGACCTGACTATTTCTTTAAATAAAATTAAAAGTATAGTTTGATAACCAGCACTTTCTAAATAACAACAAATATATACAAGACAAACCCAGTGATATATATATTGATTTCATGGCTGTTCTACTTTAATTCAAAACCTAATCTCATTACACTGTAAGTAACCTTTGAAATATTAACTTAATGTCACTGTGGATTTCAGCAACAGTAACAATCCACAAGTCCTCCACAACATAAACCGACTAAATGGACTGAGTGGACAGATGGAAACAGTCTAAACAGCTACTAATTCAGGCTCATTTCTATGTTTGGAAAGACACAAAACACCAACAGGAGAGTGTTTACAGGGAGCTGCTTGTTTGTCTCAGTGTCCACTGCCCACAGTTCAGTCCAGTGCTGTTCACTGACATAATGAACAGCTGCTGACACCGACCTCAGCTGACACACACACACACACACACACACACACACACACCTTTGTTAGACACAGACTCCCACTTCCATGTTTGCAGCTTGTGCGCAAATACACAGCAGCCTAAAACGTCTAAACAGATTCAAAGTTCAAGGGAAGCTGCTGCGGGTCCAGAGATGAATGGAGACAGGTGTAATATGCACATTCATAGGTGTCACCTGGAGTTTGATCAGTGACTTGAACATAAGACGGACTGTCACAGCGCACCATTGACCCAGTCCCAGTCTCTGTTTCCTGCCCTGTTCAATTTAGAGGAGGCAGTTAAGTTCCTTTTTGTACTGGTTCAGGGTTGGGTTGAAAAATAAATTGGCTGCTTTATAGTCTGTCAAGATGCGTTTTTCTTCTGGACATTTTGGTGCTGTGGGGGTGTCTTTTTTTTATAATAACTGTGTAACACTTGATGATGGATGGATATTATTAGTATTTTCTATAATAGTCATAGATGATGTAAGTTGGAGTCGGTGGTGGGAGGAAAGTCTAGACAGATATTTGTTGACCTCAGCATTAACCTTGGTTAAAAACATGTTGTGTTTAACTGCAGAATGTCACTGAAACTGACATTTAGTCACCTTGTTTAATTACTGCTGTCATGAACTAACTGAAACTGAGCACCGGCATAAGCAACACGTGCATGATGATGAATTATGCAGATCATTTTTGATGTGTGGATGAAGTAAAGTAAGTAATAAGTAAACTGTTACTCATACATATGGGATTCTTACACAACAGTGAGAGCAAGGGTCACACGATGATCATCAGTGGAACAATGGAATGAGATGATATAACAAAACCATAAATGTATATCTTCTGAATTCATTTACTACATATTATAACCATATTCATTAACTCTTGGCATAAAGAGAAAAAAAAAACATTATAATAATAACCAGAAATACAACATAATTAAAAAAATATAGCCTGTGTGAAAATCTTGTGCTTATCTTTGCTTGTCTTTGATATTGTTGATGCTGATTAAATTGCCAGAGCATTGCATCATTCACATCCAAATTCTGCCCAAAGCTACTGCCGAAGTCCTTCATCCTCTGGTCAGCTTTTTAAATGTTGGTATTTAAATTACCAACATGTATAGGCTCAAAAAAAAGACAGTAGGGACCATAATTAAACATTTTATTGATGTTAAAGATGTAAACCTTTGGAGAGGGAGAGAGGGATTTCTAACATTTTATGTATGAATGGAAATGAGTAATTACTGAATACTATAATCCTTGGTAATGTGCTGTTTCCTCAGCATGCAGCTAACAGCAGGGGGTGGCTGAATAAATCAGCAAATCCTTTCTATCAGATCTTACTATCACTAGGGAGAGAGTGAGAGAGAGAGAGAGAGAGAGAAGCGTGAAAAACATGAGACGCATCTGTAAGTGATAAATTGATGAATGGCATGACCCATGTTTAAGAGACTCATTATAAAAACCGGAGATTTATTTGTATGTTTTTTTATTTTGTATGTTTTTTATTAGTTTTTTGCTTGTTTGTTTTAGCTTAGAGTTACAGGTCATGAGCAAATTGATCCCTCACAGTCTTATTAAGTTACTGTCAGGAATTGGTTAGCTTAGCACAGTCTCCCTCGCACCTCCAAAGCTCATTATCATTAATTAACATGTTATATTAGTGTGAAAATCACTCACTGTGGTTTGATGGGAGGTTGTGTGCCGTATTATTTCTTGACTCGTCAGTCTGCAGTATCTTGACATCTGTAAGCTTTCAGACATGTGGAACTCGTGCTCTTGTATTTTTGCTTTTATCTGTGTCTGGAGAAGCAAAATGTTCCAACATTGTGCTAATTTAATTTCATGCCTTTATCTAAAAAAGGGTGCTAGACTTTTTAACACTATAAGCCCCTCGTAAGGTGTTGAAGATTTATTTTACACAAAAAACATCACCAGATGAAGAAATTTGTTTATTCATTCTAATATTTTAAATCTCTAAGGCTCGTGTCCATGTAGTTGTGGAATATAAAGTTACATTTAGGGCAGAGGGTGGTTTAAGCAGAGTTGTTTTTAGTATATTCCAACTCCTGCTGCAACATTTCACTTATTGACTTCATGCAAATTATGAATCAGGAAAAGATGTTTGGCCTCACCCAGCGAGCATCTGTTTCACTGAACAGGCTGTTCCTAGCACTTGCTGAACAACTGTATTGTTTGACTAGAGGGGGTTAATTCATTCACATACTTTTTATTTACATACACGCTCCAAAAAGAGGACCAGTGAATATTTAAGCTTCAGTTTTACCACACAAGTGACACCAACCACAGTAAGTAAAATAAAATCATGAATCAGTGTTTATCGCAGCTAAAGCTACTCAAAATATTAATCCAAATCTTAATTTGGAAACTAGTATGCAAAGTATATTTTTAGAAGATTTATTAGAAACAAAGCAAGTGCCAGATGCTACTAAATATCTTTGGTGCTGATCCCAATTCATGTTCTGGCGTGACTTGGCATAAATAAAACTCAGTCCACACACATTTTCAATATATTATAGTTGAATTTTTATGAAGATGCAGCAAGAAATTCTGAAGAGATCTTTTTTTTTTTTACCACAGCTCGAACATTGACAGCTGTTTGTCATGTAGCTTTGTTGGCTCCGTCAGGGTCCTGATCTCAATCTGAGCCACCACATCTCAAATGTTTTACTGACCCAATAATAAATAAAAGATACAGATAAATTAATTAAAAGCCCAGAGGTAATGTTAAACCAAAAGCAGAAAGGCCGTTTGACCTCTTCCTGTTGAATGAGGATGTGTTTCTTTCTGCATCCCAACTCAGAACATGAATAATCTGTGCGACGCACAGGTGAATGTACAGTTACATTTATCTCAAAACCTACAAGTAAATGACAATGTGCCAGAGTTTCTAGATGTGTTTTTTTAAAAGCTTTGAATACAAAGGATTCTGTTAGATTCAAGGTTCAAAATAATATTTTTCAAAGTGTCATTACTGTGAAGCTTTACTCCCTCATGTCACAGTTGACATTTGACTAACAGATGGAGGAAAAGTGAAAAGGTCATGGCTCTATTCTTACTTTTTTCAAATATATATATTTATATCTCCATCTTCTTTCTCCTTTACGACACCCTCACATTTTTCTTTTTTGTGTTAGATTTCTCTTGATTTTTCCCCGCACTGCCTTTTCCCTTGCTACATCTTTATCTCTGTACCTGCACACTGAGGCTTGTTGGAGAGAGTTGAAGTGTCACATCACATCAGTGAGTCAGCTCACTGAGTGCTTAACATCTGGGATAAGCCTATTTCTGACAGTATACCATTAACTGGCTGCCTTAAAGGTTACACTCAGTGCCACAGGAATCACAGCTAAATTAGTTTAATTTTACTGTCAAATTGTCTCCTTTAAACTACTTCAGAATGCAAAACTTATAATTTGGTGCCACACAACACAGATTACTGGTTATAGTGTGCTGCAGCAGGTGATATCAGCCAGTTGTATTTCAGTAATTCGACTTTCATGCTGTTTTGCATACTGATGGAATTTTTTTTTAATCTCAGAGGAGGCTTCATGATGCTGGTTATTTGAATCTGTCTGTAAAGAAAGACCTCACTATACTTTTTTTCAGTATTTATGTTTACAACAGTAGGAGCTCTGTCAGACTGTACTGTCACAGGTGCTTGAAAGCTTAATGCATCCTCATCATGCTAACGTACTGATTCTTTACAGCTCTCTAGTCACTCAGTTTGTAGTGTAGTGTTTTTCTATGCCAACTAGCACTGAACACAAAGTTCAGACGAGACTGCAGGGAATGGAAACATTTTAGAGGTATTTGTTCAAAGGGTTACAAAGTGATGTCAAAGACTTTAGAAATTCACCAGTCTACAGTTTGGTAAACAATCTACAAATGGAGACACTTTGGGACTGTGGCTCTACCAAGAAGTGGGCGACCAGTCAAAATGACCCCAAGAGCACAACAAACACTCATCAATGAGGTAAAGAAACAACCCAGAGACACAGCAAACATACAACATACTACTTACATTAACATACTTTTTCCAGTATCAGTATCAGTTTTTATGGTTGTTCTCAATAAAGACACAAAATATCAGATTAATTTTGTGTTAATATTTTAGGCACATCATTTTTGTTAATACTCTTGACTTAGATGAAGATCAGTTCACATTTTATGACCAATTAGAGCAGAAAACCACAACATTTCAAAAGGTTCACATACTTTTTCTTGCCACTGTATATTCATACCTCATATTGTCACTCTCTGCCCCTGCCCTCCCCCTCCTTCCCTTCATTTTCCATGAACACATTTATCACCTTCTGTGCTCGCGCTCTACCTCCGTTCCTCAGTGCATCCAGTTATCGGTGTGAGTGGTTGTGGGAGGCAGAGTCCTTCGCTACAGGCATGTGTGCGCTTATTCTGCAAGCCTGATCACTAATTCAGTGAGATCAAAGGTTATCCACTCAGGCCCCATTTATAACAATGACACCCGGTGCTTGTCAGCAGCAGTGTGTCAGACCAGCAGGCAAAGCTGGAGAGGGTTTGATGCCTGTGATTTTTGAACAGCTTCAACCTTTCACCCGTTCTTGCAGCTTTCGCTATTTATTCTTTTCAGGTAGATGGGTTTGTTTGTGCCCATAATTCAACAACAGTTTACCAGCGAGTACTCCAACTTGAACACAGTTTCTCCTCTGAATAACACAAAGTTAAATACCAGCAAATATTCACTACAGCTGCAGGTGTGTTTGTTGGCTACCACTGTGGACGATGAGTTCAGCACAACACAGTGCCACAGAGTCGCTCCTAAATTATAACTCAAACCAAAACAAAGCAAAAACACAACATGCAGCACAAGTCTGTCAGGTAGGTATAGCTAAAACGATCTAGTACAACAAAACTGCACATGTCCTAAAGGGTACTACTGTTCTTTCATTTTAATTTTACATTTGTGTTCAATGTGCATACAGTGTGTGTATTTTCAGGATTTACTTACATTATAGTACTATTATAATCTAATAATATTGAAATGACCACTTAAAGGAAGCAGAAACCAAAGGCCTGAAGAGAAATTAGTCAGACAGTTTCAGAAAGTTTAATTAGATATTTAATGAATGAATCCCGTCACTGTCAACAGTCATTAGCATGCAGAACTAAATCTCATTTCAAAAACCAAATATTAATGTTTTGCATTAATGCATTTCTTCATATTATGTCCCAAAGGTGGAAGTAGAGGATTTTATTAATGAGCCATGAAATCTCAGGGGAAGTTAGGTAGGGATGAATGCACGGTGCCCTTTTCCACCAGCAGATGTTTGGTTCTTTCTTTTAACCGTGGCCACTTTGTTTCTCTAATGTTTTCCAGGTTGTTTGTGTGCATAAAACTAACATGCACTAACTATGCATTTGCATATCATATTTGTTTTTGTATCATCATTTTCTATGCCACATGTGTGTGTATTGTCAGATACACAGACAGTCAGATATTAGTGAAGCCTTCGCCAGTGACAGGAGATGTGACGAAGCTTGATATTCCTGCTGGCACAATGCAGAAATGTGTGACTGAGCTGCAGAGGTAAAGCTGACAACTGTGGAGCAGGTTACGATCATTAAAACTAGAAATAGGGTTTATGTTTAGGGTTTTTGTGTGGTTCATTGATATTTAGGCAAATGAAATAATCGTGAAATAATGGCAATAGTGTGAAATGTAACAAATTAGTCTCAGTTGGTTTCCTCTTGCATAGTTAATCTGAAAAAGAGCGCGGCTTCGTATCCGAAACTGAGCCTCAATTCACAAAGCAATCCAAAAGAGCTGACTCTGCAGCTGGTTGTGTGAACGCACATCCCCTGCTGCAGAATGTATGGACGAACTGGAAGCTGGAATTAAACTAAACTAAACAAAGTGAATAAAACCATCAGGGTGAAGAACTCCACTCAATTTATATCTTTAAAGTTTTAGACTTTAAAGAGAAAAAAAAAGACGAGTCGACACATTACAGGAGAAATGAATGTGAATCACACAACAAAGGAAAAACAAGTGGAAAATGAATTTAAATTAACTTGCAAACGGAAGATTCTTCCTCTCGCCACAAAAAGGTTTATATTGTCCCACCAGATTCAGCATCTTCTTAGTTCTTAGATTTTAGTGCCAACCCAATTATTTGCGCTGAAGCCTACGAATCCCTTTTGATTAGTCCTTTTGAAAGTTGGAGCATCACTGTTATCTCTCATTCCAAGGTGCTACTCCATCCCAGCGGCCCACAATATAACTCAATGGCCGCTTTCAGCACATTGTTAACGCTGTTGCAAGGATAAAATATTAAACTGGAGGGAACTTTCAGAGGAGTGTGGAGTGAGAAATGGAAAATGAGGACTAAGTGCTGCAGGTCCATTCACATGTTAACAAAGTGAAGGTTTAAGAAGTTAAACAGGATGTGGTGATGAATCGAGTTTTGAAGCACAATAAGTAGTCTCGTTTCCCTCTGTAAAACAAACGTATGTTGTTGTTCCTACAGCTGCTCCCTGTGACAGGCTGCGAATGTGTAGATGCGAATGTGTGATGCTGCTGTCGCTGCTATAAACTTATTGTAATATTCACAGTGTGCTTCACACTGTAAACATCGTGCCACACAACATATCTATAATTAACCAACCATTCTCAGAGGTGTTCAATATGCCCATACATTTCTTTGACACTGATCTCCGTGACTGTGTAGTACCTTATATACAGAACAGCAAATCTGCCTTGAACAGGCAGCAGCCGCAGTGACCTTGTGACCTTTGTCCTGTCTTTATCAGAGGTCGATTTAGTCACTTTCTGCTATCTGAGTCCCTGCTGGGACTCACTGAGAAATATCAATAGTGGACTGTACATGTATTGGAGAATCACGTCCTGAACACATATGAGATTCTGTCCATTTATTGGCTCTGTGGGAATTCAGATGTGTGAGAAATGAAGACAGTAATAGAATGTTAACGTTTGACTGAGCAGCAATTACAATAAGTCTATCATAATAATCAAATAGAGGTCATTCTCAGATACGTCCTACAACTTTTACAGTTAAATTTTTAATATGTTCTGGTCTATCTCACTGTAGTACAACAGATTTAAATATATATTTCATAAATAGATTGAAATAGTAATTAACAGCAGTAAATTTGACTGTGTGCTACATTATATTTCAATTCAAACAAGATATAAAAATGAATGCCTGTAAATGTCTGTACTTGCTTCTGTGAAGCAAATCCACCAGGGCTGGGAACCTCCTGCCCTTTTTGTTCCCTCTGACCTGATTTAAGATTCCTGGATCGAAAACCATCTCCTCTGCCTTCTTGTCTGACGCGCAGGTAACAATACCTCCATTATAACAATGACAGCAGCCTCAGTGTCACCTTTCAGAGGACACCACAGTGGTTGTGCAGAATCACTGCAGGGTATCTTGATGTGCTTTCTTTACCTGCAAGTTTTGTTTTTCTGAGAGAGAAATAGAAGACTTATATGACCTTTATATGTGTCTAGAGGGTTTTATTTATAGATGGACACCGGCTCAGTTTTTTGAGATATAGTGATGTTCTCACCTTAGAGTGGAAAAATAATGACCCAGTTACACCTAAATCTTCTGCTGCTCTAAAATATTTATAGTTTAAGAAATAAAGCAGAATGTGTCAACCCAAGGTCAACATACTAACCTGTTCTGGAGCTTTTGACCAGGTCTCACAGTCTTCATCAGCACACTAAATGGGTTCAGTTGCCATCCATGAATGGTATTATATTTCTGAGCACTATGAGACTCATTATTGTTGACTTAGATGTTAGTTTGTTGAAGAAGCAGCAAAAACAAATTGGGGGCCGCAATGCTAAAGAGACTTGCTGAAATACATAAATAGTTGTATTTGGATTTTGTATGTTGATGACCCCGACTGTGGTAGAAGTTACTATGCCAAGTATAAATAGCTGAACACTAGCTCCAAGTTCAACATCGTGAACAAGAGATTTATTCTCAACTGTGCTCTTTTCAGCACTAAACAAGAGATTACAATTGGATTACAGACCCTGATACTGTCGCTGATCAATGTAAAAATCTGTTATTTTACAAGCCTGAATAACTGTGGGAGTACATACTCAAAGATAAGGTGTGACTTTATTAAATCAAACTAAATATATAACTTTCAAAAACATTTACAATTGCGATCGTTAGGTTGAGCCATGGGTCATTTGATCACCAGCATCACAATGGCAGCGCGACTGTGTATAGAGTGGAAACTCAACACAGCGCGACCTCAACTCACATTCTTTATACTCTAACTGTCTCAGTAGGGAATATACAGTGTGTCCCTGTAGTGACTGCAAAAGCACCATCTGACTAGTTTTTCCAGCAGAGACACAGAGAGGCCAGCTGTCACCGCTCACCGCTGTTGCTTTGTTTGCTCCTGTACCCCCCAACCCTTCATCAGCATTTTTTCAATATGGTGAAAGAAATGGTTCTACCAGAATTTGAGGGTGCACTCCCAACAAGGGGCTAATACGCTATTCTATTATTTCACTTAGAGCTTTACACATCTCATTTATTGTTTACGTGAAAATGTTGAGAACAGGAACCTCGCTGCTTCAACGAACCAAGGACTCGTCTCTTTCCTGATGTCTTACACAAATCGAAAAAATAAAACAACTATTACATGTTTTTTTTTTCTTTTCAAAGTCGTCATCACGCTTGTGCAGTGAAATCTCAGTAAATTAGTGGAGGTGATCAAATACATCTTTAGGGATGCTTTAGGAAATTATAAATCAGTCAGTACATTTACTGACTCTGTAAATGGTGACTTCACTGTCCTGAGACAAATGAACACCACACTTGTTATCAGTTTTTACACTGACTGTCATCCTTGCGTAAATTGCACTATTACAACAGTCACCACCTATTAGCGCCACATCCTAATTAAATAAATGTTAAGTGTAAGTAATACACCATCCAGCTTCATTGCATGTGAGGCCTGGTGAGGTGACTTTGCAGATGATACCAGTGTGTGTGAAAGCCTCAAATCCCTTTTTAGTTTCTATATTACATAATCTAGCATTTCTCACACTGATATCCTGACAGGGTTGCTTCTTTCTGCGAGTTGTCTCTGTGGTCAGTCCGGATGCTTCTCTAATTAAGATAACTGTAAAGATACACTGTGTGGTTTCACATTGTGCTTTGCAACCGTACATCTTGCCCTGCATCGTACAGCCATGCAAATGTGTTACTCATCCGGCTAACAGAGAGAAAGTACACAGAGAGGGGCTGGCAGGTCATTAGCAGGTTTTATGCTTCACTGTCTCTTCAATTTGCTTTTTCCTTAATTGCACAGTATAATACAAAGTAGGCAACAAATTGCTGGCTTGCTTACTTTAAAATGAGTAAGAGTAAAAGCCCTTAAGACTTCACGCTCACAGAAACAATCCTAACATGTCAAGGTTTAGCAGGTTTAATGTTCATTATGTGGCACCTTAATTCTGACTGATAGCTTGTTGCCATGTGCAAATTTACATTTTCTAAGTACAGTTACAGTTTATCCGTGTATCCAAGTGTCTCTACCAAATTATAGTCAGAGCACTACATTTTATTGTGGTGGGGGGGGGGTGTTTTCTTAATGATGGAGTTAGGGTGAGAAAAGCTCATGTATTATTAAGCTGTGCAGGATGAAAGGGTAGAGACAGTACATGAATTATACATCATATTATTTGAGCTGCAGTCTTCACCCCACTCTTGGCTAGTTGTGCCTAGAGCCTCGTGTCATGATGCCTCCTGTAGACGTCATTTTGGTTCCACATGATGTTCAAATCACTCAAAAGATGTGAACTGAAAACACAAGATTCTGCCAGTTTTGTTTACCTTAGAAATACGATTCATGGTTCGTGACAGCTGCGGTGACTGTCACCTTCTGCCTCTTCACACAGAAATTGTTTTTATCAGTGTTGCTTTCACAGTTTCCTTGAATGAAATACGGTCTCTTCAAACACGCGCTGTCAGGTTTGACAGCATGAAATGGGTAGATGCAAAAGCGCTGCTGCTTTTCAGCAATGTAAATCAGGTAACATTTCGACCTCTCCACATTACCTACTCTTACATGTGCATGAAAACAGTAATTACTTGGTTTAAATCTTTCCCGATCTCAATAATTGTTACTTACTTAAGAGAAAATGTGGCACCTTGTCAGTAACCATTTCAATATGACACATGCTAATAACCAATTTCTCCCCAGTTCATTGAGCTCCAAAGTGGTGAAGATATTTCTTTCATAGTTTGTCTTATTACTGCAAAAGCTTTTCAAAGCAAATGAAATGATATATGCACATGTTCATGGCATTATCTGACCTTAGACTAATTCTGCCATTTCAAAGTATAGCTATAATATAGTATTTGAGTAGTACCAAAAAATAAATACCTAAATTGAAGTGCATGTAGAATCACTAAATTTAGAAGGTACTGAAGGAAATACAGACAAGCTCATAAGACCATCAAGCTTGACTTCACTTCCATTGCTAAGTGTCATGTAACAATATATGTGCCAGGATATTACAAACACAGTAACATTAAGTGAGAAAACCATCAGCATGCATTCGGTCCCAGACTTGAAGCTGTCATGTTGCATAGTTTTTATTTATACCAGTGAATGTGTGGCTGCCGTGAGAGAGGTGTAGAGAGGAACTTGGTTGTCACCGTCTCATTCTCCTGACAGGACTGGGCTCGGGAGAAGACAGGAAGCAGCCTCGTTTCCTCTTCCACTTTACATCAGAAAATGACGCCTGGAGAGTTGGAAAAAGAAGGCAACAAATGGCCCAATACAGCACCACCAATTTTCCTACCTTTGTGTAATTTTAGATTATGTTCCTATATGTCACAGCAAGTGGGGCGAGGAGACGAGTGGCGAGCAGAGGGCAGACTCCTCCGTATATTTCTAATTTTCTCATGCATACAGTAGAACGAATCAGAAATTGCAGAAATGCATTATGAAATATATATATGTTCACCCACTATATGTCCAGTCCTCCACACACTCTCAAATATAAGGTTGTGTGTATTCACACACATTGAGAGGTGGGAAATATACTGACTAACCCTAACCCTTATCTAACGTCAGTGTCAGCGTGACATGTTAATAAAATAGTGTCTACATCTTTTAAATAGACAGGAACTATACTAAGTCTCCAGATGACAAACTTCTCTTCTGGCCGAGCTTCTCTTTATGCCTCAGTTGGTTTTCCTTATGTGCAATATTGAAGCCTACTCAAAGCTGTGGAGATGGAGCAGAATGCAAAGCTCCTACATTTAACCCCAAATGACATGAACCTATGTCTAAAGCTGGTGTGACAGCAGATCCTGACAGGAAACTTTTACAGTCTGAATATCTTCTAAAAAGGCCTCCCTCAGGTGCTCTGCCTCAGGGACGTTCTTTTTTTAGTAAGGACAACTTGTTTCAATCCATCAGTTTGCCAAGTCTTACTATGGAAAAACTAGAACACATTTCCTTGGGTTATAAATATCGCATTTGTGCAAAAGCCAAGATTTAGATTGTGCACCTTAGTACAGAAGCCTTCATGACCTTTAGGGGGTCATTCACTCAGGATAAGCATGCAACAGTCGATTGTGCTGTGATGCCTGAGCTGATCCATCCAAATATGCACATGACTATTAAATCAATCGTTGAAAGGTAGCATTGGTGGAAGCTGTGGCGAGAAATTACATCGGCATGGGCATGATGAGTGAAATAATGATGACATGTTCTTTTATCGTCTCTGTACAGAAACATCAAAACTTTGCTGCTTGAAAAGTTGTAAATGAGCCTAACTAAACTACAGTTTCATCACATTGGGACTTTGACATAATTTGGAGGAAGTATAAAAATACTTCTGAATTTGGAGAGCGGCACAATCTCAAACCACCACATTGTTCAAGGACACAACTCCCACCCTGTTCCTTTCCCTTCGTAACTGTTTTCTGCAAGTAACTTGCTGCAGTCAGCACGCCCACCAAGACTGATGTGCATGTTCCCATTTCCCACGTTTTCCTCTCAAAAGCGACACAGCAAACAGTCACATCCTTCTCTCTGACTGATCGCTGTGTGTTTTGGATTTTTTTTCATATGAAAGGGATCAGTGGTTTGTCTTTTCTCTCTTCTTTTCCACCTCTTATCCCTGTCAGAAAGACGTTGATTGTTTTTCCCCAGTCCTTCTTTAATCTCCCAGTGATGAGGTGGTAGATGTGGAAAGTCTATTTTCTCATAAAGACTCTGGTGGCAATCTGTCAACTCAATCCCTTTCAACCTGCATGTGTGTGTGTGTGTGTATGTGCACACATTTGTTCATTTGCGTGCCTCTACTCACTGCGCCTGTCAACGCTGAAGTGTGTGAGGCCACCCATGGTGGTCGCCATCTCTTTTCACGGCTCTGTGGGTTTCTCTGCCTGTGAGCCAGCTTTGCTCTCTGCAACATATGCAGGGTAGTGATGATTAGAATTACTACATGAGGTTACAGCTACTATTAACTGTGGCTGACAGACCAGGAATGGCACTGGGGAAGATCATTACACAACTCTGCAGAGAGAGGAATGACACAAAGTCATGGCATTAATGAAATCCCAGCAAAGACATTAAGAAGTTAAAAATCTCTAAATGGTTTAGTCAATATGAAAAAAGCCCTATTGAAGTACTGAACCGTGAAAGTGGCTGAAAAGCTGCTACAAAATGTGTTAATTCAGCAAACGTTTCATTTAGATACACAGACGCTGTTGGTAGTGTTGTTTTTCATTGTAGGAGAGGTGATTACTCACCCCCACTGTCAAGTACAGTATGATTGTAAAAACATGTAGTGAAAGAATTTTCTGTTGAAATACTTTGCTGATGACATGATTGACAGAACAACATTTCACACACTAGCTACTACAATCAGTGGACCTCCTGAAAAGAAGTCCCACAACCCGGAGCTTTGATGATCTATGAATGTCGCTCATCATGTTTTAGTTGGTTGTCTCTATATGACTAATAAGCAGCTTTTAAACCATTGGTCAGACAGAGTAAATAAGGTGAAGACTTTACCTCAGTAGAAAATCTAAAAGTTAATGAATAATGATAATTATTTCCACATATTCAGTAGTTCTTTAGGAGGTAATGTATGCATTAACATTAAACACAGGTAAACTTGTTGGAAACAGCTCCTGCCATGTGGTGATCCTGATTTTAAACAGTTAATCAAGTGTGAAATGCAAATGTCCACAAATCCCACAGTAACAATCTTCATTTTATCTGTAATTTTTTCATCTAGAACGAACAGTGCACTGTTGACATTTGATGACAGCATATTCATCAGGTAACTCCCTAAATCACCAGCTATTATCTTGTGTGAATCAGCAGCTGGGCATCCTGCCAGTGTGGTTCTGTTTGTGTGTGATTTATTACATATATTTACACATTTGAAGATCTAAAATGATGCATATATATGCATCATTTGGCTCCTGCTTCAGTTTTTACCTCTAGGCCTGTCAATCTATATGAATTACATTTCAGGCAGAAGAAAGTCTTCCTCTATAATCCCTTACTACAGTAAATCAGCGCTCATAAATGCAATAGAATTGTTCTGCTTCTGTTCACATCAATCAGTCACATGGAAGCGGCTGCTGCCCCTCACCTCTTGTCTTAACCCATCTCTCTCTCTCTCTCCGTTAAACGGTTGTTAAATGATGTAGAGCTACATGTTGGTTGAGTATTGGTGAGTATGAGCCAGTCACACAGCTGCAGTATCTTATTTTATTGTTTGCTCCAGTCAATAGTGTTGAGATGTAAACCTCTGCAAGCCTTCTGTCTTGATTTATTTAAAAAAATACCAGCTGATTTAACACACCCTGCCATTCATCTTCTACTCTTAACAGGCTTGTATGCAACCGAGTAAAGGAAATTTGTTAACTCCACTTCAGGAATTACTGCCTTTTGTGTAAATCTCTGTATTAAGCTGTCACACACAGGATTTAAAGGTGTGAGGCTTTTAGGAGATGCTTCTTCAGTGAAAGCTGTGGCTCTTGGTGTGTGAGCATGAACGACAGCTCTAACACTGCGCTCGGATTACAGAGCGGCAAACCCGATTACAACAAAGCAAAAGTCAATGCAAATACAGTACCTGTCAAATCAGAAATGAATCATCACTATTTACTGAAACAAACACAGATCCACAGTATTTCCTACTTCCTGTTTTGTTTTCCAGACAGAAACAGACAGTTGTCAGACAACTGTAAGTTACTTAAAAACCAAGCTGCTCCTGTTTCACCAGGTCTGGTTGGTAATTTTGTTCAAATGGACACGGATGTTAATGAGGTTATTCTCCTCATCCTCCTCAGTGAACTTGCTGTTGGATGTAGCTTATGCTTGGAGATTTGAAATGTATTGAAAGTAACTAATTAATGGCGTGGAGTTTCAAAAACATTGACATTTACTAAACTTGGATAATCCACTGAGACACTATTGAGTAATTGGTAGGATCCGGTGTTTTTGGACCATGACTGATGCCAGAGATTAAAAGTGAGGATGACTTGACCTTTGCAGCCTTGATTTTAATGCTGCCTTTTTTATGCATTTTTTAAGTAGTTGCACTAACACTTGTAGATCACCAGTATCTTGTATTTCAATCTATTCTTCCTCATATGAACACGTGGGCTTTACAGCTATAATGTGGCACCTGGGACCATGAAAGAGGTCAACAAAACAACAGACAGAAACTAATGTGCTGTCAACCATACAAAATAAATAGCATTACAAAAGAACTAAGGGTGTCTTCTTTCTAAATGGCACTAACGTATAAACTTAATGTTGTATTTAAAGCCAACAACTTAATTTAAGGAAAATGAATCTAAATCAAAACTTTGGTGTCTCACAACATGTAAAAAGATCAAGTGAAGCATCAGCTAAGAAGCTGTGATCTTCTTAGCATACCCACCAAACACTTCTCCAAGTATTTTTCACATTTTTCCAATTTAAAGTATTCAAACTTCATTTAATAATGTATTGTATTGGTGTTATGTTTCATATTTATTTTAAAGTATAAATACTCTCTACTACACTACTCTGTAAACAGAAGAACTCATTTATCATTGTTTGTTTCCTTATAATGAAATGTAATTGCATTCTGTTATCTACTGTTTATACAGCAGATAATGCAAATGTTTTATGTATTATTTATTTTCTTGCTAGCAGGACTAGTGATGAAAGTCAATTTAACCTCTCACCTTAATTTTAGGTCAATGCAAAGCCAGGTGAAGAAATAGGAAGAGACATATATCTGAGGTGTGTGAGATATAGGCCATATGGAGAGTACCCCTGCAAAATAGGTTTCATGGAAGTACAGCACATGGCTCTAAATGTCACGTCTTGTCTGATATTCAACCTCTTTGACTTCAGAACATAGCAGCATACATACTCCTGTTCTCATGTGTGGTCTCTCCAGCTCCTGTTATTTCTCTTCGGCTCTCTCTATATGTATTAGAGGACAAACAGGCACAGATGTCATGGAAAAGGACTAAAAAGAAAAGGTTAATCACCTCTGAGGTCTCATTTCACACCGTGTGTTGCACATAAAAGACTGTTGCACGCCTGATATTCCTCTGGGTTTGTAGTTCCCATCGGCAACGTTTTGTCCACCTTGACCTATTAAGAAAGCGACAAGTTTTGGCCTCAGAGCACCGTCTGAACATTACTCTGTTCCACAACACTCTACCGCTACAACACTCCTTTAATTCACCTGGATTTATTTCATGACGCTGAAGCACAAGCAGCTTGTACTTGATTTAAACCGAGTCACGCGTGGTTTTACAAGGTTATATCTGTCTATTTGCTGCCAGCACAGCAACCAGCATCCTTTATTTACTTACTGTGGAAAAAAATCACCATCAACAGTAGAGTCGCTAAGAATCACACAAACCCAGTTCTTAAACTGATGAACGTTCAAGTGGATCATGACTGACGTGACCCTTTTCTTATGTCTCGTGGATTTACACACGTATATCTTTGCTTTGATTGATTTTAGATTAAATTCTGCACTTTAAACCAAAAGACTGAATAAGAGCAGCATCAGCATTGGAATTACAACAAAACGAAATAAATGTGAGTCTCAAAAAAGGAGTCACTGCTGTAGGTGTAAGAAACTTTAACAGTACTTTAATTACTTCTCTTCAGACAGAAAAATGTTTAAACTGTAATTGTGCTGTAACCTTCCTTTTATCACCTTGGCTCATGCAGAGAACTGTGGCGCTTTGAAAGACTCTGCACATAGATTCGCTTTTGGCTTCACTTGATGAATGCAAACCCAAACAATAATGAATCTTGGCTATTATCAGCAGGAAAATGTTCCTATTAGATCAGTGCATCTTATAATCAGAGTAATTTCATGCATAACTAAACAGATACTCCAGACTCAAGCAGTGCTTTGATATTGAATACAGATTAAGTAGACACCATTATCATCACAGGGCATGAGCCATTAGTTTGATGTGAATGTGTTGGCTCTCCTGTCTTTTACAATAATCAGGATGGACCACAGGTCATATATGAAACACAAACAACTTGGCAACCTGGATTTGCCAGTACTGGTATGCAAACATTTCCTCACGTATTGCAGTGTTTACAGTTGGGTTATTGCAGACAACACATGCAGCTTTCCAGAGAATCAAATTAATCAATTTGACTTGCTGGTGGTACTGGAGGTAAAAGAGATTATTAAAAGCCATTAGCATTCATCATCAGGGGACCGTAATCGTGTTACTATATAAAAAAAAATTACAGACTGATTAGCGTGCATCCTCTGAGGAGAGTGGATACCTACTGTGCATTCGATTTAAAAAGAATCTGTTTAATAGTTTTTGAGCTATTTCACTCAAAAGACAAACATCAAATTCATAAAGTCGGAGGATCAGTGAAGACTTTAGGATTAATCCTCTGAGGAGCATGAATCTCTGCCAAAGATTTCATGGTAAATCCACCCAGCAAGCGTGCGTAGGGCACCTAACAGGCAAGCAGTTATCCTGACAGCTGAGCGTTAACAGTAAGGAGCTCATGTACATCTTTCTACAGCCCAGACTCCAGAGGTAAAACTAATTCATGTACTCATAACATTTTAATGCAGTGGAAAACTGAGGTAGTACATGTTGACCACCACCTACTCAGCATTTCTTCGCTCCCACGTCGATCTGACAAATTAACAAATTAGTGGTAGGAAAGAAAATATAATCATTTCCATCTCAAATTGCTCCATTTGATAAAATGATCAATCAACAAACATCATCTTCTTATAATACATCAAGAGCCCTGAACAACTGTTCTGTCCATTTACACGAATTACACAGCTATGTGCAGGATACATTTACCTCTACAGAGATAATATTTCAACTCTTAGCCTTTGTTGTACTGAGATTGTTGAATATACTGTAAGGTTCACCTGCTGGTGATGTTTTTACAGGTGAATAGAGTCTATGTGCAACATAAAGCTAATATCTCCCTCGTGGGTGGAGGGAGACAGTGAAGTGGGACTAATAGGACAAACATAACCCTTCTGTCAGATAAAGCACCATTCAGAATAGTAAATACAGGGAGGCCGAGGCTAAATCACCTCTTTACAGTCCTTTAATGCCAGGAAGTAGGCAGGGATTAGAGGTTTTATAGACACTGTGTTCTGGTAGTTTTTGGAGTTCAGATAACAAATGATTGGAGTAATTAAAGATCAGTGCAGATGTTACACCCTGAAAAGGGAGAAAATCAGGAAAGATGACGCACACGGACTTCACTCTATGGCGTCTTTATCCAGAATCATTTTACAAAACATAACAAACATGGAAGCAAGCATTTTACACAATATGTCTATTGACATTACATTATACGTCAGAATACATCTGTCTCAGTTCCTCAAATTCTGTCCCTTATACACAAAATGTGCATATGATCAATCCACTAACTCTCATTATGTCTTTTGTACAGTAGCAACCAAAAAAGAAATACACAGAATATTATGTGAATTCACATTTACATCATCCTGTTAAATTTCCCTTTACCCTATCAGATTTAGCTGCTAAATTACTTTTAAACAACATTTTACTTGACCCCTGTCAGTGTACATATAGTAACCGTAACATAAATATGTTTTAATACACACATACAACATTTGCATTTCAACATTCCACCACGTGTAGAGCTAACGGCTTACATTGAGCTAACCATGCCTGTTGACACTGTCTACCACCTGGGTGCTAATACCTCCATTACGTTTGTAATAAGTTCCATTAACCCGAATATGCAATAAACTCCATTTCTTCCACTTTACTATACATGTATACATTCTTTATGGCCTATCCATACCGTTTTACACCTATATTTATTACACATTACACACACAACACAGCGCATTTTCACTCGTTATTACCGAACGTACATTGTGCCACACTTGCTAGCTTACTAGCTACTTCCATCGTTACATAAACAAACTATGTCATTAACAGTTATTCGAACAGTTATTAACGTTATAAAACAAACTTAAATCAACATTTACTTACTTACTGGATATTTATACAAAACTTAGAACAGTTTCAAATACCTGAAAAGGGAGAAAATCAGGAAAGATGACGCACACGGACTTCACTCTATGGCGTCTTTATCCAGAATGAAGCTACCGCGGCGATACTCCCTCTACTGGATACTCAGGTATAACTAATTAATTACAATGTGAACTCACCCAGCAGATTCAGCAAATTCCCTGCTTTATCACAGACTACACTGCTATTTTCTATATAAGGAATTGCATTTCTGTCTGGAACATTAACACTGTTTATAATACATATTTAACATATTTCAACTATTTTAAAAGAAGACAAACTCCACAAATAAACTCTGCATCCTGTACTCTATTCTCTCAATTCCAAACTTTAACAATACTGTCCTAAACTTCATCATCTGTTACTCTATAATTTCCATCTACTACACTCTCCCCTGCAAAATAGATGTCGTCCCGACATCCAATTACTTGAAAGGGGACTCAATTTACATTCTAACACCTATACATGAAGACTGGTTGGTAGCCCCGGATGTGCTCTCCCCACATAGTTACTGGTCCATAGTCTTGGCTTACTATTGAGTGGTACTGGCAGGGCGTTACAAAAGAACTGCTTGTTTTGTAACACATCGGAGTCCCTAATCGGTCATATGTAAAGAGTTTCGGGGTTCTCCTTTCCCTTTTTGGCCTATGGTAACTTGGCTCCTCTTCATCGACAGTCTCACTGGAGGTTGAGTGTGGAGAGTATGGCACATCCCCTTCTTCAGTTACCTCAACCAACTGTTCCTCAGAATGGTTGTTGTCAATATCTTCAACCTCAACATTTTTCTGCATGTGAGGATTGCTCTGCTCATTTGTTTCCTCAGATCCAGATCCTGTATTTGTTACCTGCATCCCAAGCTCATGGTCCTCTGGTATGGTGACATGCACGGTATCCCTCAATATTTTTGGTGGATCGGTTGACCTTGTGGGAGGATGTATCACAGGTTCCAGGAAATACCCATATTCATCCTCTTCATCCTCTTCCTCCCCATCTGGGCTCCTAGAGGGGAGTATTGGTGTGGTTTTCCTTTCCTTTGGTTTTGTCATGGGATTCAGTTCCAAAGGCAGATGGTCACACGGTAACAACAGGTTTCGATGTAACACTCTTGATCTTCCTCTTCCATGCTCGGGCTTCACTTCATATATTGGGATTCCTTCGCCCATCTGCCGAACAACAACATGAACATCATCTTCCCAGTGGTTGCGGAGTTTCCCAGTCCCACCTCTTGGTGACAAATTCCTGACGAGGACACGATCACCTGGATACAGTATGGAACTTCGCACCTTCCCATCGTAATTCCGCTTACTCCTTCCTGCTGCTTTGCTTGTGTTCTCTCGTACTATGTCGTAGGCTTGTTGCATTTCCTGTTTCCATCTCTCCATGTATGCCTGTTGGTTAGCGTTCCCGCTCCCAGAGATGAGGCCGAACATGAGGTCAATTGGTAGTCGTGGTGACCTTCCAAACAGTAGATAGAAAGGTGAAAACCCAGTTACTTCTGACTTGGTGCAGTTATATGCATATATGAGTTTATTTAGCGACCCTTTCCAATTAGTTTTTTCTTTCTCAGTAAGTGTCTTGAGCATCTGTAGGAGGGTACGGTTAAAACGCTCCACCTGCCCATTCCCTTGGGGGTGGTATGGTGTCGTTCTTGACCCTAACACACCGCAGTTCCTCTTCAGTTGGGCAAAGAGTTGATTCTCAAACTCACCTCCCTGATCATGGTGGATTCGAGCTGGAAGTCCAAACTTTAAAGCATAGTCATTAAAAATCCGATCTGCAACAATTTTGGCAGACTTTGAGGTGGTGGGATATGCCTGGGCGAAGCGGGTGAAGTGGTCAACAATGACCAATATGTATTCATATCCGCCTTGGCATTTGTCCAGGTGGAGGAAATCGATGGACACCAACTCAAAGGGCTGCGTGGTTACAACATTAACCAGTGGGGCTCTTGTCTCTCTGCAGGGTATCTTTTGTTTCAGGCATGTGCAGGTTCTAGCCACATAGTGTTCTATTTCCTTTTGCATATAGGGCCAAAAGAATCTCTCTCTGATCAGTGATGTTGTTCGATCAATGCCTTGGTGGCCCATCTCATCGTGCAGCTCCTTCAAAACTGTAGCTTTATACTTTTCAGGTAATACCAACTGATTGTATTTTCCTGCCTTTCGAAAGAGGATGCCATCCTCATTCACGTAAAGTTTCTCCCACCAACGTAGAAGGCATCTACTCTGACTGCTGAGGGTTTTCATCTTAGATTCAGATGGTTTTGTGTTTGTGAGTTTCAGTTGTATCACTGGGCTTATGTGTTGGTCGTTCCGTTGTGCTTGTCTGAGATCTGGTGCAGACAGAGGCCTTAGTCCGCTCTTACTCTCAATGTCACACTGCAAGGGTGATGATAACATTGCACACGCCCAAGGTGAAGAGTCTTGGGTCTGAATGGCTTGGGTTGCTGCAGCCACACAGTCAGATGAAAGCTCTTCTGTGCAGTGACTCATCATGGCTTCTATGTCCACAGGCATTCTGGACAAGCTGTCTGCATCCACGTTCTCTCTGCCTGGGCGGTATCGAATGGTGAAGTGAAAGTCTGCAAGTTCTGCCACCCACCTGAATCCGGTGGCGTTTAGCTTGGCACTGGACAATATGTACGTCAGGGGATTGTTGTCACTAAACACAGTGAATGTGGGAGCATAGTATAAATAATCCCTAAATTTCTCTGTGACTGCCCACTTTAACGCCAGAAATTCTAATTTACCAGAGTGTAGATGGTAATTTCGTTCTGGTGCAGTCAGTGTTCTTGACCCGTAGGCTATCACACGAAGTTTTCCCTCTTGTTGTTGGTACAGTACGGCCCCGAGCCCCTGATTGGAGGCATCCGTGTGCAATATGAACGGCTGTGAGAAGTCTGGGAACCCAAGCACTGGGGGCTCAACAAGACAATCTATTAGCCTCTCCAGTATGATCTGATGTTCTTCGGTCCACACAATTGGGGTATGTGAAGGCACGCCCTTGTCTCTCCTCTTCAGATGTCCATTATTTGGATTTGTCCTGGTCTGTTTTTCTTTGTGACTGTCTGCTGTCCCTTTCAACAGATTGTAAAGTGGTCCTGCGATCCGAGAAAAATCTTTTATGTATTGCCTATAGTAACCCAATAAGCCCATTACTGCTCTCAGTTGCCCCACCGTACTGGGTCTCTTGTCCTTTAATGCCTTCACAGCTAGGGTATCAGCTGGATCTATTTTGCTACCTTCAGCTGAGACAATCCTCCCTAGATAGCGAACCTTGCGCTTAAACACCTGGCATTTGCTTGGTTTCAGCTTTATCCCATACTTTCTTAGCTGCTGGAGTACACGCCTCACATGAGCCACATGATCCTCAAAGGACTGGCTGTAAACCAAAGTGTCATCCAGGTAAGGAACGCAGATGTTGTCCCGTAAATCCTCCAGACATTCCTCCATGCAGCGTTGAAATGCTGCAGGGGCGTTCATCAATCCAAATGGAATCCTGATCCATTCAAAGAGACCCCATGGAGTCACAAATGCAGTCAAGGGCCTGCTGGCTTCATCCATGAAACCCTGATGGTAGGCCTTGCCTTGGTCTAGCACCGAAAACCAACTATTGCCTCCAAGGCTGTCAAGGATGTCCTGTACTCGTGGGATTGGTTGTCGATCAGGATGTGTTTTCCGATTCAGTTCTCTGTAGTCTATACAAAGGCGGAGACTACCATCTTTTTTTCTCACACACACGACTGGCGCAGAGTAGGGTGACTTAGACGCTTGTATCCACCCCTGGGCAATGAGGTTGTGGAGATAGTCTTTTATCTCTTTGTAAAGTGGCTTTGGCACTGAGAGGTAAGTGCGTGCTACTGGCTCTATATCCTTCAGAGATATGCTCAGTTTCAGGGTTGGAATGTTCCCAATATCCTTGTCGGATTTTGAAAATGATGCACTCTCTTCTCGCAGCATTTTTTGCACCTCCACCTTTTCTGGCTGGCTGAGATGGTTTAAGTCAACAGGTGGATCCCACACACTATCATCAAGTTCCGCACTGCCTACCTCAATATCATTCACTGACGCTGTGGGAAGAGGAATGGGTTTCTCAAAGGCACTAGCTGGGTACACAGCTTGCACTTGGTTCAATGTGCCCACTACAGTCTTTCCAACCAGTGTGATATCATGATCAGTGGGGTTTTGGACATCAACTACCATGTAAGGAGGGGCTCCACCTCTCAGCGTCACCAGCGTCTCACAAAATTCAAGCCCTTCAGGCCATTGGGGGTTTACATCTGGCTCAAAGAGAAGTGTGACGTCTCTTTTTGGTGACTGGATGTTCACTTTACATTCAATCTGAACAGAGGTGTGTTTTGGGATGTTCACTTTTTCTTTTGCAGTGCGTGCTACATATTCGCATGATGTTCCAACACTCACAAGGTCAATGAAAGCAGGAACACTGTTGTTCTCTAAACTGGGAAAGGTAGCTCTGAGGATTGCATGTAACTGTTCTTTGCTTGTCTCATCTGAGTCTTCAACAGCCTTTTTGACTATCTGTTCAATGACATTATAGCCTATTATGGGTTGAGACAAGCTTCTGCCCTTCATAACTAGTATAGGGACAATAAGTTCCCCTGCAGCAGCACAATCTGCAGCTAGCCTAAAGGTAGTCTCTATCCAGCCCATGTATGGCATGCTCTGTCCATTTGCAGCTGTTATTTTCAAGTCATCTGGTCCATCAACTAAGTCTGACACATCTCTCAATGATTCATGGGGCAAATGTCTTTTTTTCCAGTTTTCACTCACTATGGATACTTGAGAACCAGTATCCCATAATGCCTGGGTCTTACTGCCTTGGATGTAACAATCAATGACACACCGTTTTCCCACTATATCCACGAGCTGAGGCTGGCTGTTTCCTGTTGCAGTGTCTCTGCTATGTACTTTATGGCAGTTATCTGGCTTACATTGTTTTCTGTGCTCAGCCCAATGTGCCACTTGACAACCTTTTGTGCAGTAAGTACCCCTCTTACAAGATGAACACACTTTAATCTTTCGGCCTACTGGAATAAAACCACAATGCAGACACCTCTGTTGGGACTTCGTATTGCTCCTGGTTACTCCCTGTCCCGTGGGGGTAACCCTCTCTCGTTTAAATGATTCTCTGGTTTTGACACACCGACTCTGCACCCAGCAAGGAAATGCTCCCCACTACCACATCTGTAACAGTGGGTACAGTACTCAACATTATTTTGATAACAGCTGAAACATCTTCGCTGCCGTGCACGGTGTGAAGGATAGTGGTAGTGTTGTCTGGCGAACCGTTGTTGGTACTGGGCCACATCACCCCTTACTCCTGGTCCTGGGGGAGGCCAAAGATTTTGCCATTGTTGCTGTTGGGACTGAGTGGCAGGGACGTACTCTTGAACTACTGGTGGGGGTGGATGTTGAGGTAGTACTGGAGGAGATTGTCGGATTGACTCTTTTATCTGAGCAACTTCAGCAGCAAGAGTTTTTAGCACAGCCATGTCTGAGCGCACCTCTCTCAGTTCATTCAGTACAGTTGGCTCTATCTTATTTGAAGTGTCTTTATTTGAGTCTTTCTTTCTTTTTTCAGCTGATTCATCACTCGCCTGACCTGAGTGCACAATAGCTGGCCGCTGTTGCATCATTTGCCTCCGTTTGTTCTGCCTCTCCGCCTCATTTGCACATGCAATGTTTAGCTTTTCAAGGAGCAGTTCATCACAACATGTCTGCTGTTGTAAGTACGGGAGGAGGTCGCTCCTGATACTATCATTCTGCAAGCCTGTGAGAACGGTATGGAGGAACATGCTCTGCACAAGGATAGGGTCATATTTCAAGGCTGAGTCAGCTTCCTGTGAAGCAAAAAGAATTTTCTGTCTCAAGTCAAGGGCCCTAATCACAAAATTCTGTGGGCTTTCCTTGCTACTCTGTACTTCTGAGGTTAGCTGTTTGTACAATTCTGTTGCACCTTTTTCCTGATAGTGGAAGCGGAGAATACGCCTCAAGGTGGGTAAAGTCAAGTGTGGCTTTCCCTCAAGGTAACTGCGGAGTTGTAGACCTGGTGCTATGGCCCTGATCACAGCATCAACTATCTCTGGTTCAGGAAAGCCTTTACTGATGCCTTGTTCAATTTGGTGGGCTAGACTTGAAAAACTAAGCTTCTCTTTTTGCCCTGGCTCACCAATCTGACCAGATATTTTGAATTCTCTGCTCCACTGAAATGGGAAACGTGTCTGCAGAGTCTGCTGCTGAGCTAGAACTTCAGCTTGTCTCGTGCTGCTACCACTAGTGTTAACTGACTCCTGAGCTGCACTAGGGTTTTCTTGAAGAGATAACTTCAATGCTAACTTCATTGCTTCTAGTTCTCTCATCAACCTTTCTTGCTCTGAAGGCAAAACAGACTGTTTCTGTGCTACCCCAAGCCCTGCTTCATCTAATGCTCTATTCTCAATAGATCCACGTGATTCACTGATTTTATCCCTTAACATTAACAGCTCGGCCATGCCCCCATCTTCTAAATCTTCCACTTCATCCCTGTTCAAATGTTTTACAATAACTGAAATGAGGAAGGAACGGCTCTTGCCAGTTAAATCTATCTGTATCAAACACTCGATGTCCAGAAAATTACAGATTTCAAGGAGAGTTTCTCTTGTTAACGTGTACAATGTTCCTATCACCTCAAGTTTGAAGTCCTCAAGTGTTGTTGAATCCATCCTGAAAGCTCCTGAACAATCCTCAATAGCTGCTGTTGTCACTTTAAGCACCTACTGATCTCTGCTTGTTGTAGTCAGCCGTCTGCAAGCCTGAGGTGGAAAGCCACGCCGTTTCTCGCTGAATTTCCACGTGCTAGTGCTGTACCTCAAACTGCCTTTGGTCGCTGAGAGCTGATGCCGGTTGTCACTGCTGCTCATAGTCTACTGCACACTGCTAGTGGACCGTTGTGGACTGCTGACACACCGATGTACACTCTCAATGGACCGCTGCCAACCCAGGAACAGACCACTGCACACTGCTACCAGGCCGCCACGCGCTGCCATTGACAAAAGGGGTTCGGGATGAATAGTGAGAGGGATGTCTGCCGTCTAGAAACTGTCCCTAATCACATTTCATCCCAGCAGTGCCTCCAAATGTTACACCCTGAAAAGGGAGAAAATCAGGAAAGATGACGCACACGGACTTCACTCTATGGCGTCTTTATCCAGAATCATTTTACAAAACATAACAAACATGGAAGCAAGCATTTTACACAATATGTCTATTGACATTACATTATACGTCAGAATACATCTGTCTCAGTTCCTCAAATTCTGTCCCTTATACACAAAATGTGCATATGATCAATCCACTAACTCTCATTATGTCTTTTGTACAGTAGCAACCAAAAAAGAAATACACAGAATATCATGTGAATTCACATTTACATCATCCTGTTAAATTTCCCTTTACCCTATCAGATTTAGCTGCTAAATTACTTTTAAACAACATTTTACTTGACCCCTGTCAGTGTACATATAGTAACCGTAACATAAATATGTTTTAATAAACACATACAACATTTACATTTCAACATTCCACCACGTGTAGAGCTAACGGCGTACATTGAGCTAACCATGCCTGTTGACACCGTCTACCACCTGGGTGCTAATACCTCCATTACGTTTGTAATAAGTTCCATTAACCCGAATATGCAATAAACTCCATTTCTTCCACTTTACTATACATGTATACATTCTTTATGGCCTATCAATACCGTTTTACACCTATATTTATTACACATTACACACACAACACAGCGCATTTTCACTCGTTATTACCGAACGTACATTGTGCCACACTTGCTAGCTTACTAGCTACTTCCATCGTTACATAAACAAACTATGTCATTAACAGTTATTCAAACAGATATTAACGTTATAAAACAAACTTAAATCAACATTTACTTACTTGCTGGATATTTATACAAAACTTAGAACAGTTTCAAATACCTGAAAAGGGAGAAAATCAGGAAAGATGACGCACACGGACTTCACTCTATGGCGTCTTTATCCAGAATGAAGCTACCGCGGCGATACTCCCTCTACTGGATACTCAGGTATAACTAATTAATTACAATGTGAACTCACCCAGCAGGTTCAGCAAATTCCCTGCTTTATCACAGACTACACTGCTATTTTCTATATAAGGAATTGCATTTCTGTCTGGAACATTAACACTGTTTATAATACATATTTAACATATTTCAACTATTTTAAAAGAAGACAAACTCCACAAATAAACTCTGCATCCTGTACTCTATTCTCTCAATTCCAAACTTTAACAATACTGTCCTAAACTTCATCATCTGTTACTCTATAATTTCCATCTACTACACAGACCAGAGGGGGACTGACAATCTCCAGCTAGCAGCAGGATGACGTGAGCTAAAATATGGAGCAGCTGATCAGAAAGAGACACACTACAGGAGAGTTACTATCAGCTGGAAACCTCACTTAACTTCTTGGCTACTGAGAATGAAATACAGGAATATGGAGGGCTGTAAATCTGCTGACTGAGGTCTGAGAGCAAGAAGGAGGAGAGAGAAGGAAGAAAATGAGAGAGAGGCTGTGAGGAAGGAAAGAAAGAGAGATAACTGACAGTCTTATTCTCATCATTATTTGCTAAACCTATGGTTTTCTACAGTCATCTTCTAAAATGATTTCCATATGCAGCTCATTGAATTTAAGAAACATTTTGCTGCTCCTAGATTAAAACTCTTCATGAAGTTTGAAGATGACTTTAGTTCAACCAGCAGAACAGATTTATTCAACCAGATACATTTAAAATAAATGATCAGTCTCAGCTAATTTGTGCCAATTAGCAACGGCTGGCATGATGACATTTAACTTTAAGTGGTTAAAGCTTCTTCTTCTTCATCTTCTTCTTGCTTTATGCCAACATGTTAGGATTCTCAATGGGAATGTTTTATAGCAGCATTAAGATGTTCTGCACCACACGACTGTACATGCAACTAAAAACTGATCATTACCAAGAATACGTTCTCAAAACAAACGCAAAACATTCACTGTCATCTTTATTTTCATAGTTTGTTTTTTTTTGTTTTATTAACCTTTTTATTGGTATCTCAGTATCTTGAAACACTAAAGCTTCATCTTGGTTAATTCCTGAGAAGACTACGCTCTCCTGAAGCACAGGATGGGTTTTGCTGACTCCTTTAATACTAAACCTATAACCCACAATCCTTCCCTAACCCTAAAGCAGCATATGTATTAATTTATTCATATGTTTCTGACCACTTAAGGCAATTTAACAACACACAATGTATTATTAAAATACTTTTAGAATCCTCTTCTTGCAAATGTTTACTGATGCAGTCCAGTGACAGATTACTGATCTCTATTTCAGAGCAAGCTGAGTTTTCATTGCAAGGTGGATGCAAGCCAATGACTGCCTGGAAGGAAATTTAAAATGCATCCTGTTCTTTGGAATTTGGCCTGCATCACTAAATGTCAGTGCAGTTAGCACACCTAACCACAACTTCAGAGCAGCATAAACTTTGTTGTCATTATCCAGACTGCAGCAGCATTTTCAACAAAGTGTATTTAGCAAATTAGCAGTGTATGAACATCTTCTCTAGGGTATACACTGTCTGTAAATGCAGTTACAGCAGCATGACAGCAGCACATTAGCATGGTTGTTGGGATATACAGTACACAGTCTAGAAACATTCATCAGGAAGACATTACTCTCGACTCCAGAAGACCACTTTACAGGAGCCATGATGTGAACTTGAATCACCATGTCAGCAGCACTGTACTAGGGAGATGATGCAGTAATGGCAGTGAAAGAACTGGGAGGTTTCCCTGCAGCTGAGGACACACTTCTTCATGGACAACATTATGTCAGCAGCATCCTTTGTGATCATTACAATGATGAAAGTTAGTCTGACCTTCTTCCTATGCTGTCTTTAATGGAAGAATCCAGAGATTGGCCTGAAATGTTCTGTTGGAAAACAGCTGATTTAACACTGTTCTTTGACTGTGCTGACTCCTCCAGCAGCGTGATTAATGATTTATTATTTAAAAGTTGGGAGATGCTTTCTTTACAGGAAACAGCAGCTGTGGTCAGTTTGAATTCATGTCAAACACAATGTGCTGCAGAATGACAAGTTCTAAATGTGGAGAGAGTTTCAAAATGTCCATCGGCGATACAGTGAAATGCTCATGCACGGGATTTACATACACTGCATCCACATGTTACTGAGACATAAATTGTTTGAATCATGATTAAATGATGCTTTCCATGTAGTGCCAAAATAAAAAGGAACATCAAACATCCTAATTATGATAAAGAATCTGATTATTATTGTCTGGTATCTGCACAAACACTTATTCACCTGCCCTATAATTTAATAAGAAATTATGTACAATAAACATCCAACTACGTATTGATGTGTGGTAGAAGTCTGACACATTCAGCGTGAAGGACAAACCAATCATTGCTTGTCGCTCTCGCCTTCGATTACTGGTGAAAAAGTGAATAGGTCAAATCCAGCTTGTTGAGCTAAGATGCAACAGCATCGAGACAGCCATGAATCAAAAAGTGGTTTTTAACCTCAGCTGCTGGACGACGCTTACTGAAGAAGTAACTATATTCATATCTATTATATTCTGTATTGATTCTATTAATTTTCTCATCAAGTTTTTATCTATCAACAACCTCAAAAACAAAAAAATACCTGAAAGGAGTTTGTCTGTAGACTTTTTTAAACTGTTGCACAGACTTTACATTTGACAGCTGGAGCTGGAGAGACTTTGAATTTGACTTTCTTAATTTCCATATTGCACACAGAATCTGAATTGAAAATCTCTGTAGGGCTAAACCGCTTTTGTTGCCAGGTTTGTCCATCAAATAGATTAGCTTCTTCAGGGACAGCCCTGGGACCCTGGCTTCTGAATCCAAATCTTCCCTGTCACACAGAGGAGAGAGGCAGAGATGGATGACACATGAAGGAGAGGAGGCAGTGTTCGTGGTGGGTTTGTGTTTCTGACTGACTTGTTGATAAAACAGAAAACACTTGTTCAGGCAGGTGCAATGGGTAAAAAAAGACAGTGCAGTTTTTACTGACAGAACGTTATAAAACCTTCAATTCAGAGGAAGGAGGGGAGCTGAGGAGAGAGAAAATCACTGTGAGGAACAAAGCAACACACACACACACACACACATTTAACTTCTGGCTTTGTAGTCAGAATGACACAGTATAATAAACATATGGCTTATTGTCTTCCTCTAATGGTACAGGGTCACATTGCAGCAGCGTGTTTGCATCTCTAGAAATGCATATAATTTATCTGTTTCGCTGTGCAGTGTCCGTCCACATATGTGTCTGTGCTCATTTACTTGAGCCGCTGCATGTGCATCATCCTATTTCAGATAAATGCCAACAGGCACTTGCAGATTAAGAAAAATGTATTGGAACAATACTCCATAATAGGCTTTAGCTTTTTGCTTTCAGTGGGGTGACACCTCTATTATACAGACAAGTGGAGCAAGTCGCAGGGTTGGGTCCAGCCCAATAAAACCAACTCAGAGGTGCACACCCGACACCTACAAGAAAAGTAAAGGTGACGTGTAGGGAGAAATGAAATCCTTTTTGGAGGAAATTTGAATATTTAGAGTGATAAGAATTCAGCTGATCCATGTAATAACCTAATGTGACGTGTGCTAGCTTGTTATTTATGATACTTTTACAGTGTTAAAGTTTTAATTACACCAGTAATTATTTTAATTATATTAGTAAATTGGTAAGATAAGTTCTAGTCCTCAGAGACCAGAAATATAATATAATATAATATAATATAATATAATATAATATAATATAATATAATAGGCCTGTTTGAAAGATTAATGGGCAACACTCATGTGCCTTGTGTTTGCCTTTCTTAGACCTGACCTGAGTCTAAATGACGCGATGTTAATGTTGGATGTTCCCTTCAATCAAAACAGAATCTACACATTAGAACTCCTCATGAAAAATGTAGAAAGAGAAAAGAGCCTGATTGTGAAAGTGAGCGCTCACCTCTTACAACGCTGTTGAGCCATGTTGGAAACATGGAGGAGATTTAAGAAGAAGCTTTTACAGCCCTCATTCCAGCAGGAATGTGTGAAATGTTTTCCACGAGCAGTAGAATCCAAATCAACTTGTAGGTGGAAAGTATTTGCATCAAAGATAGGCCTGAAATAGATTAGAGCACAATTCCTGCCAGGACAAATCATGAACAGAGAAACAATAGCTACAAGCTTTAAATTTATCACCTACCCCAACTATATTTGTCCACTGTTATGTGAAGTGGCTGTGCATGCATGCACCCATGCATTTAAATGAATTGGCATGAATGCATGTGTTTAGGTGTTTGTTTTTCAGCGGCCATCCAACTCGTCTCTGCTGTCCCTCATGAGCTGCTTGGCACCGCATCACCTCAAATGCCATTAACTCTGTCTGAGCACAGTGATTTATCATTTGTTAGATTTCCACAGGGTGTTTTCTTTTTACTTTTTTTAATCAAGGGTAGGATCCCATGCTGAGAGGCTTATTCAGCTGTGAAACAAGGACCTGTCGTCCCCGGCTAACGATACGCATCCTTAACAGAGTGAGTCGCTCGCTGACAAATTGGGTCTGCTCACACAACAACAGAAAAGGCAAGAAATAAAGAATGGGACAGAAATGAAAAAGAAAAACAATGCGAGAGTCCAGATGGACTAGCTTTATCGTTTACCATACACCAGTGTGTTGTGTCACTGTGAATGTGGAGAAAATGTTTGGATTTGTGATACAGTAAATCATTATGGTGTCTAAAACGTTTGCAAAGCTCCGGTCTGCCCTGATGAAGGCTGCAACTAACAATTATTTTTATTACTGTTATTTATTAATTAATTTATTAGTCTATAAACAGAAAATGCTGATGTTTCTATGGCCAATTTCCTTTTTCGACAACTAATCTCCCTGAAACTCTGAAAAGTTTGACACTAGAGTAAAGGAAAAGACAAATACAGTGCAGCACTGGTCCCTCTAGATGCAAGACTGCAAACAGAATTCACTAGTGAAAGTAGGTACATTTACTCAAATACTGTACTACAGCACGTTATCGACCAACTTTATATTCAACTATAAATACATTTTTAAAAATTCAACCAGTTGCAATATTAACAAGCTCCCGCCGTGTTGCTGCATTAGAAATTGTCACATATTGATTAGGTGAAGGATCTAAATATTTTTCCACCATTCCCCTGGCTGGAGACACAGCCAAACGAAGCATCAACACAGTGATATGGGACTATTGGCTCGTGGGTATAGATTCTGTATTATTCAAAACACTGCAAGCTGACTTGGTGAAGCAGAAGGTCGTTTGTAGCTACAGTGCAAGATATTCTTAGTCTGTTTCTGTACCTCAGGGTTTTTTTTTTTTTTTTCCTTCACTTCGTGAAATATTTATTCAAATGAATGATCGAGTATTTTCTACAGGTATGTTTGTGAGTTCAGTATGAATTGAGTATACACTGGTATGTACTGCCTCCAGGAAATAGCCATATGCTCACACTTTTCCCCTTCAGGCGTACAGCAGCTGTGTGTACACACTACAGAGACCGTTCATTATGCTGCCGCAAGCAGGACTGTAGACTCAGCTTCACTCGGTTGATGATGATAAAAGCTCTGAATGAAACTCATGCTTCATGTTCCAGAGTCAACCTTTAGACTCAGTGGTAGTTACTTTGGGGAGACGAGATGCTGTAGTTTATTTAAGATAATCAGCTTTTAGTGTCCGCTAATTAGTGCACGTGGAATTTCTCTCAAACGTCTGCAACTTAGAAATGAGCTGTGTGGGATAACAGTCAATAACATCTTTATTATTAAGCCAAGAATAAAGCCTCACTGGTCCTTTCCCTGTCCTTCTATATTTTATTTAACAATCAAAACCATAAAGAGAAGTCTCTCACTGTGTCGATCAAAGCATGCGCGGCCCTCAGGCACCAGTAGACTGCCACCTAAATCAGGGTCAACTTGAGAGCAATATTTTATTAGTTTTTTAAAGTCCAGTTACTTGAAGTTTTGCTGAGTCACTCCTGATCTACAGTGTGAATGTCTAGCCATGCTGGAAGAAAGTTTGTACAGCTTATAACATATAGTTCTCCAACAGCCCTGTGAGAGGAGTCATCGACCACCAAACGGTTACTGGATTTGTTATTGAATCTTATTTGACAGGGTCAATTGATTAAATGTGTTTGTTTTTGTTGTTGTTGTTTTTTTATCTTCTCTTCGTACACAGCATACAGCATATGTAGCTGAACCATGTACATTAAACACCAGTGAACTTCATACCCACACCACAACAACTGTGCTCTAAAGATAATAATACACTTCTTAATTGAAGTTCATTTTATCCCACTCGAGTCGGCAGCTTTATCAGGTGTTGGCGAGTTATGCACTCAGCTGTCTGGGGGACACTTTTTGAAAACTCATTACTGTTCTCTGGACCTTAACATGGTGTTGAAACCACAGGCTCAGGAAAAGGAGACGAGGTAGTTTCCACCAACAGAGCAGTGTCTTTAACACTGAAGCCCCTATGAATGCACTGATTGTTCATTGGTCTGAATTGAAGAATCAGCTCGATGCATGTATTTAAAATATAGCGTTAAGCATCAACAACAGCTCAGTTTGTTGTCTTCCTTTCCTTTCTAGCTGGATCTTACCTGTGATCTACTATAGACTGGCATTTTGACACTTTCGACCCAAGTTTTTATCCCAGGAGGATACAACTATACTTTAAACATTTCATTGGAAAGAGCGTGCTAACTTAGTGGCAGTGACATTGCAACAAGTAAAATAGTGTAATACCATGGTTACATACAGTATAACGAATACTAGTACAGTTTATGCACATTTTAATGTATAATAATGTATAATATTAACCTTAGCCTCCCATTTGTAATTCTGAGCTGGAGCTATCTCCCACCCAGTCACAACAAAATCTGGCTTCAGCACACAGCTTGAAAAATAAAGTTAAAAAGATTTGCTGGACTGCAATATAAGGACCTTGAGCCAAAGTGCAACTTGGGAGGTGTGAGTGAAGTCGTTGCAAACCTGCAGGCACAATGTGAGCTTGGCTGGGAATGGAAAGATGCGATGGAACATGATCATGATGTGATGATACATACTGCATGTAATACAAGCCGATGCAGCACATACACATTATTGTGTTGTGATTTTGTCTCTGAAAGTCTTTTGCAGGATTCATTTTCAGTCTGGATTTGTGTGTTTGTGTGTGTGTGTTTGCTCTGTTTACCCCTCACCCAACAGGAAATTAACTCACTGCTGATCAGTGAACGTCCAGGAACAGAAAAGAAGACGGTCTTATTAAAAATGTGTCAGACGCTGCAGGTGCTGGATCCAGAAACATGTCAGCTTGAACTGAACTGACAACATGTTGTTGCCATCATCTCTTGTTGGTTTCAACACACTTTTTTTCTCCCCTTTTTATGTACATACACATGATATACATGCTTGTATATCAAACTGATGTGATCTCCAGTGATCTGATCACCAACCACAGTTCATTTAGCAAGAATGATGTCAGCTGTCCTGAAATAAATGAGCTCTGCAGCCTCTCCTCACTGCTCACCTCCATCAAACTGAGCGACACGTAGCTTATGCACAACTTACTTTCTCTTAAATTTCTATTCAGCCTACATCCTGAATGTGGTTGTACAGTGCATGTCGGTGGATATTAGCCCTGTGGGACACAGATGTTCCCATAGAAAAGTTCAGGGAAGTGGTTGTGCGCTGCTCTTTAGCAGAGGTAGTTGAAGCCAGACATGCATTTGCCAAACCACCCAGTTAATCCTTAAAGTCTTTTCTCTTGTAAAAGTAAGACATGTTTTTTTAAAACACTTCTAATAAAGTATAACTCCTCTGAGTTGAAAAAGAAAGAAACACTCACTGGAACTAATTGGATGAAAATAACTGAGACTAACTTATCATGTTATCTACAACGATGACGGCTTCACCTTCGGACCTTAACATATTTTGGTGAATCCATTCAGATTTAATTTTAACCACAATGGTAAACAGAGTTTCCACCTTTTGGTTGTTTTCTCCTTCTATGGTTTAAGTTGTTGAAGTCCTCACAGTGAAGGTATCTTATTTCTAATTAATGGTGAACCTGAGTATTAAGGACACTCTTTTATGGGGTTTGCATGTTTCAGTTTGAAACACTAAAATGTGCCGTTTATTTCAGTCTGTAAATAACTGCACAATTTCTGGAATAAAATATGCAAATATCAAACAAATAATAAATAATTTCCTTAACTTCTAATAAATAGTACAGTAGAAATCAATCTAACAGGACTGGATGATGAAACTACCACTATGTCCTCATACATCCTTCTAGTCATGTCCAACTGGGAGCAGACCCTAAGGCTTAGCTGGAGTCTAGATCCACAACACTGGATGAATGATACACACAACTCAGCCTGAGAAAACTTTAGGATAACTCATCAAAAAGTCCTGAAGGATGTGACTGTGGTAAGAAATTATAGTATAATATATTAATTACAGTTAGTTAATATTAATGTCTATTAATATGTGTTATTTGTTTATTAGTCCAAGAATGCAAGTCCTACTCATTCATGCTTATCAATCACAAAATCAAATACTAAGCAATAAACATTTGTTTCCATTTACATAGTCGAATGTTACGCCATACAAATGTGTGAACTCTGTGATAGTTAAAACAAACAAACAAACAAACAACAATATAAGATAAAAATACAGTGACTGTGTTCCAGTCTCCACTACTATTGTAACAAAGCCACTGCTAAAGCCAAAAATACCATAATGCTGCATAATGTGATCATTTGAACATGTTATACCACAAATACTCACGGGATGACAAACTATTTCACACATTTCACGGGTTAATTGTAATATAATTTGGCCAAAGGTTTCAGTCCCTTTTCTTTTACTGTTGTCTGTCTTGAGGAAAAAAGGGTTTTTTTATTATACAACTGCAGAGGAAGACATGCTGTTAAAAGGCCTCAGTGCATCGCATCTTTAGCTTTAGCAATAGAACATTTATGTTGTCTGCACTTTTCCTCTTTCCCCTTCCCAAACCTCAAAGCTGCCCCCAGCCTGAACCTTTGATAGTGTGCCTTTGATAGCTGTATATCACTCAGTGTAGTTAACCTTGTGCAAGACTGTGAGGAGACTGAATTTTATTTCATTGCCTGTGATGTTATTCCCCAAAAAAAGATTTTCTTTTAACAATTATATATATATATATATATTTAGAGAGTCAAGAAACAGTATGTGAACCTTCTGGAATTTCATGGTTTTCTGCATCAATGTGTCATAAAACGTGATCTAAGTTAAGAGTATTAACAAATATGATTAAATACTGACACGAAAATATATAATCTTCCATGTCTTTATTAAAAAAACAACCATAAAAACCTCATAGTACTAGTGCCACTGTGTGTGTGTGTGTGTGTGTGAAGAGTGACTCTGCACAATGTTGCAGCAAGTGTTTCTCTTTTATCACTTTCCTCTGGCCTTTCACAGCAGACGATTCTCTACGGCATATTATTTATATTGTTGTGCGAGGAAGTGCTGCCTCAAATACAAAAAAAAAAAAAACAATGATAACCCCCAGTCACCACTTTCTGCAGCGCTCCAACTAATTACTTAATAAACAAGCCAGAGGAGAAGCTTCGGAATAAATAAATAGCCAGAAGAGTTTTGGTGTAGTGAGTCAAACAGTGTGTCTACTATAAATTACACAACTACAAGGCGCAGAGTTCACTTCCTACACAGTTGTTTAAAACTTGAATCAAACATAAAATTTGAATTTAATAAGATTTAATGGGAAAATACCCACGTCACCCACCTGGTTTCTGGTGACCCCAGAGTCCTGCCAATCATTTTTCCTCTGGAAACCAAAGATGTTTCAGTGGGTGGTTGTGTAACAGCTGGTTGTGGTCACCACAGAAGGTGAATGTAGGCTGCTTCTGCTTCCCACATTTCTTATTCACCTGATTATTCGGCCATCACGATGACTCAAAGCTTGTTGTTCGGCGACTTGGCACACTGTCGCACCCACGCTGCTGTCAGATGAAAGCATCGTCCGCTGTTATCAAACTTTGGATTTCTGAGAAATTTCAGAAACATTTCAAATCAGCCATTACTTAAGCCAGATGCCTACGACAGAGATTTGCATTCTGGAGCCTCGGGACTCGACACTTTGAAGACCATCGTGAGAATGATGCAATCTGTGAAACACAAGTCTTAAGCTACTCTGCTGTCTTCACACGTACAAAACGCTGCATTAAATTCACTTTAATAAGAGGTTTGAAAAAGCTGCCTCAACAATGAATGACTATGAATGCTATTAAAACATCACTTATCCCTTAAGTCTCCAGGTTTTAGAAAAAGAAATGGCACTTTAAGCCTTTTATACTGATCAATCAGACTAATCAGGCAAAGGATCAGCGACCTAAAAATGACACCTTCC
Source organism: Anabas testudineus (assembly GCF_900324465.2). NCBI lineage: Eukaryota > Metazoa > Chordata > Actinopteri > Anabantiformes > Anabantidae > Anabas > Anabas testudineus. The sequence continues at coordinate 9,874,960 of NC_046630.1, forward strand.
TGTTTTTGATGAAGAAGGCTTTATGTTCCGTGACCTATTGGGGTAAGAAGGCGACGAGACAGATAAGGATGTAAATGTACTCTCTATTTCCTGCTAGCCGCATGTTTATTTGACTATTTGTCCTGTGTGTCGTGCAGTCGAAGCGTCGTTGGGTTCCTGGTTGAAGGTGTCGGTTTTGTGCTGTACTTCAATGCAACCCACAGAAGCAGCCGTCGTGTGAGACAGTTTTAACTGCTTGTTTACATTAATTAAAATAAAAAGCAGGTCCACTTTGTGTTTTAGTGTGGTAAAATTCCCCATCTTGATAGAAACATTTTTAAAGAGGCCTCAGTGGCCTTTCTATGAGACTCGATGTATCCCTATGTGCTCACGCTGCAGTCTGTGCCACCAGCCCACTGTTGAAGTCCCATCTTTAACTCCCTGGGGACGATGTCCACATAGCTGCCGTTTAAAGACAAGTTTCTTGATCACACCTTTCTCCACAGTCATGTTCTGTCCCTGCTTTCTTGGACTTCTTTGTTATTTCTGATGGGTGCTGACTGTTAGCAGTGGAAACTCTTATTTGTTACCTGTTTGCTGGTCAGAACACCCGACAAGAGAAATATGACCAGCGAGCACAGACACGTACGTTATGAGCGGCTGTCAGTCAAACTTTCGTTTTGTTTTTTTCTCCCATGGGTTTGTGTAGTGTGAACAAAACTCTCCAATTAATGAGTGGTCTCTCGGTTTGTGTGATTTTTGTGTTTACAGCCGTGTGTTTGTTGTAGACAGTCGACAGTCTGAACAGACTGAAAATAAAATAAAGCAATGAATCTTTTCTGCTTTGGTGTAAACTAAGAAAAAATCTACAGTGGTTCTCTGGATCTGGCCTAAATACTTTATTGTATTTTCTGAAAAAACTGATGCTGTGTCACAGCACGTAGATCATGCTTACTAATAAACTGTAAGTATGACTCATTATAAGCTTCTTGCCTATGGAGAGTCTCCATACATCTGATCATGTGCACTAAAACTTAATAATAAGAATACACACCCCCCTCTAACTCACTCTGCTCCCAAAAAAAAGCAAAATCTGAAATCTGAAATTTCTTCTCTTGTTGGTTGTTGCAAACTAAACTAAAAAATGTCTTTATACTGTTGCAAAGGCAACAATTCAGCATCATTTCATTTGTTAAACATTTGCATGTAAAACCAGATGTTTCCTTAGTTCTTTCCTTTTAAAAACACCATTTGCATTAGTACTGATTTAAATAATATGGAACTCAACACTGTAGATTTTAAACATTTTGAGCACAGATGCTCTCGTCATACGCCCTCACACATTCACAACAACACATTCCAGTCTTTTACATGAATTAAATATTCAGCAACTATTCAGTTTATCACCTTTTTATCATGGCTGGGGAAAAACATTTCATTTGTACACACATTCAGATATATTATCAGGTGTAGAGTGAATTCTAAATCAAGTACGGTTCGACTGTCACGACAATGTTCCAGATGTTCCAGGGTGCTGACGTTTGACTGACTTCAGAACCACATAGTGTTTGAACAAAATGTTTCTCTCCTGTGTTTTCACTGAATCACGTATGTGGTTCATTCACCTTCACACTGTGGATCTTTGCTCTTTCTATTTCTCTCACAATTACACGGCTCTGGCAAGATCAGCACTTCATGGTGTGAAAATTCCCGTAGGCTCAGAGCATTTGAATGACTGATATCCTATTGATTCACTCAATTGATTCACTCAGACACAACACACACGAACCAAGGTTATTGAGCTTTTCATTCATGCATTTTCCATAAACACATATTACCAAACTTGATCACTGAAAATTAGATTGTTCTCTCGCCGTGGAAATCTTGGGAAACACTGTTGGTCACTGTGAATGTTAAAACGCATCCAGCCAACTGCTATATGTCAGTGTCAATCTGCTGCCTGTTTCTAGTCGTGTCTCCTCTTTCATGGTGCGGAAACACATTTTTCTTCCTTTCATATGGGGGGAACATGATTTGCATTTTAAGATGTGCTCATTTCATGATATTTCATGAGCCTGCAGGGTATCAGGGAGCTTAGCAAAGAGGAATACTCTCAGTCATGCAAGCTAATTGGGCAGAGAGGGTCATTTCCAAAAGGTCTTATCAAGCTCATATTTTTTTGCTCTTTAGTCTTATTAGGCCCCTTAAGTTTAAATAAGCAGGAAACATACTCTATTGTAACAGTTTAAAACAACATATTTCAAGGAATATTCCTTTATTCTTATATTACTTCATATTTTCAGGTCATGTTTTACTTCTGACACGTTACATTTCAAGAAGAGAGACTACTGTACGCCAGATGCATTGTGCATAATGTATGTGGATAACATTCAGCATCCATTTTTCCTGTGGCAGTGGTGATACAGGAAGCTGAATTACTTCTTTTGTACACTATTTGTCCCCTGTTGCTGCTTCCATCACATGAATTGCCCGACAGGATACGGGAACACATTTCCCAGAAAGACAAGCCGCTACACACACAGCAGTGCAAATGTAAAAAGTGACTCGCTGTGGGTGTCAGAGTCAGGCTCCAGTATAGTGACTCCACTATACTGCATCTGTATTTTCATGAAATATGTTGGTCAGTCAAAGCTCATGCATTTCTTGGTTTCTCATTTACAGTCACTTTTAAGTTTAGCAGCTCTTCACTTTTAGTTGATCTGCAACTTGAAACACTTTTCCTGAAGGTAATTCTGATAATAACAGTTTCTGTCATGTCTGTGGTCCTACAGGGAGTTCTCCAGGAGTCCTGCTCTAAATGGTAAATGCTATGACTTTTTCACAATATTTACAGTAGTGAATTTTTAAGGTGCTCGTACATAAAGCCACACACTAGTCTCTGAATTCAGACTTTAATGCCCTAATAAAAATGATCAGCAATAGGCACAGCTAGTGCAGCTGCAGCCTACAGTAACTGCACATTACAAATAGGCGTTAGACCTTCTTTTTGAAACATAATACCTTCTGAACATGGTTGATAAAAGGGGAGAGTCCAAATCAAAAACTAGTAATAAAAGTGAAAAGAAAAAGAAAAACATCTAGTGGTGGGTCAGAAAGTTCCGACTTTACAGGTCGGGATAAATATCAGTGGAAGGAACTATCATGTTTTAGTTTTGGTTGGTTTTGGTGCCTCTTTAATTTTACATACAAGCAAAAACTAAACCTGCATGAAGGTATGATGGGATTCAAACTCTTGCTAACTCCAATCAGCGCCACACGACTGCATGTTTCTGCTTTCTGTCTCACCAGATAGGCGGCATGCAGTGATGATGATATGGATACTTGTACCCTCATGGTAATATAGTATTTGCTTTGATTTCCATTTTGTGCTGTGGTGCATATCGAGCGTGTATGGCGCCTCTAGTCAACTGCAAAACATACTCATGCACTGTCGATGCACTGCACACATTGCGAGGAAATCTTGTGAACAAATATTTCTGAGACCTTGTTGCCTTTGTTTGTGTGAAAGTGAACCAATTCACCCATGTTGGATCTTTTTTTACATGTACTTCCCCTTCCTTACACTGTAAATTGCTGTGTTTAGTCTCATGCCCAGCCTTGTCTTGCTCCAGGGTACGCTGTGTGTGGTTCATCCTTATCAAAGCTCATTTTTCTCAACACCAGTTGTAGTTTCAGCACTCAATTTTCTATCATTTACGTTGATGCAGATGGCATCTACCTTGCCAAGCAGGAGCAATTACTTTTTAACTACGGCATTATTGACAGCGAATTATTGTTTTGGGGGCGAGAACTTTTTCTTCTCAAAGAAACGGACGATCTAAGTCGCTGTCACAGCTGCTTTCCAAATCAAGTCACACACAGAAGCAAGACGGGAAGAGGGAAATGGTGTGAGGCAAGCAGAGAAAGAAAGACAGACAAGTGGGAGCGGTGCTAATGAGAATGTCAGAGACAGGAAAGCAATTTGAGATGTTCACACTGCAGACCACAATCAGCTGTCATGATTAATGGTCTGAATTTGTTTTTCCCCTCACCTCAACGCACTTCTCTCTTAACTCTATGCTCCTCACGTCTACAGCACAAATAAATAAGTTTCACCACAGCAGCACGAACACATCTATCCAACCAATACAGCGACCGCAGCAGTGGACATAAACTACTCGGCCAACATGAGAGACTGTAACTCAGTACTGAGTAAAATACTTTGTTATTGAGTTTGACTCAGTTCCTGATTACATAAAATGAAGATGATCATCCACACTGATAAATACCAATACTGCAAGAATACAGACTTTTACTTTACATTTTGATTTTCAGCATGCTACTGGATCCGCAATGCAATAGAGCAATGTTACCTGAAATAGCAGTGCAATTAAAAGTTGATGCTTCAGATGAACATTTTCCAACTATTACTTTGTGCATATTAGAACTTAGGCACACTGAGATAAACAGGTGCTAATGCTACTTCAATCATCTGGGTGCAATAAGATGACACTAAAAAGAGTCAAATCTCAAAGGAAAATGTTTGTTTGCAGAAGGTTACATGTCTTATAGTGCAGATCTGACGTTTTTTGGTCACATCATGTCACAATTTATTCCTAAAGTCTAATTCCTGGTACCTCTGCAGCATTTTGCTTTAATCAGTACGCCACCTTTTCCACCTCAGCCAAGCATGGCATGTTTCAACTTCAGCATCTATCCAGGATTCGTTATGCACAAATTCACAAATGCAGCCTGTGTGTCTAAAGATATATCAATTCTAGAAAGAAAAGTGGTTGTTGCCTTTTCTTTAACACTGGAGCTGTAGCTTGAATTTAAGAACTGGTATCAATAAAGTCAGAATTGAACTGTGCGCTGTAGTAAAACTCTTTGAAGCCGCCATCAAACATCACTTTCAGCCACAACCTAAAACTGCGAGATGAAACCATATGAACAGCTTTTACCTGCATCTCTCACCAGAGGTTAAGTACATTAAACAAAGCCAAACACCCGTCATCCCCACCATCAGTTTCTCTTTGTCAGGCAGAGGAACTGTCTTATTGTTTTACAGATATTTTTTCCTCTTGAATTAATAGACTACTGGGGGTAGTCTCTAAACACTGTCAAGTTACAAAGATGAGGAAACTGAACTACTCAAGAGCCAAGTTAGATTTATTCTTTAAACAAAGACATCAGCGTGGAATCCATCTGTCAGGCCTGAATACCTCAGCTGAAGGTTGAACTTTTCAGTGCTGTGTAGAAACAAACAAAATAGCTTTTTCTGCAGCAGCGGTTTTACTAAGCAACGTGTCTAGTACAGTATAAAGTCATCACTCGTCGTTGCTCCTGTGCATGTTCACTCAGTGATTTTCAGAGGGAAGAAAGAGAGAATTATAACCCTAAAAGACAGATTACCTGCACCTGTCGTCATCCTCCTGTTTGTTTGTGCCCAGACCCACCGGAGACAAACAGTAGATCTCTTCAAGGCCCTCCTTGCATTCCTCATGTCACAGATTATGATTAAAGTCTCTTCTGATGCCCAGAGCGCTCCGCTTTTTCCCATTTGCCTTTCTCTCCTTCACTCATGATATCGGCCAAGACTGCTCCTGCTTCTTTCACCTGAGCGTTTGGTGTCTTCTGGGGTCTTTGAAATGAACTGAAGAGGAAGCAAAAATAAACGTCAAATATTCCTGAGGATGAACCGAGAATGGAAATGACCTGAAGTTCAGTTTCAGTTTCAGGTTACTGTAAAAGCAGAATAGCTGATTCAGTGTCTCCCACATTCACCCTGTACTCAGAAAGAAGTTTCAGGATCAAATGCATTCATGCCAGCGGGTTATTTGTGCAAGATGGTTCAAGATGAGTTGTTAACTTGCAAGTAAGTCATGTCACTGAATTTTAGAGGGTTCTCAGTATGTGTAGGCTGTACATTTGGAGCAAGTCAGCATTTTGCAACTTGCAGAGCAATGACTGCTTGAGAAATGGTTTCAAACTGAGAGAACAAATCAGCATTTTTAAGATTTTAGTTGAGCTACCTCAGGTGACTCTGGACCATCTCATAGTTATGCTGCTCTTGCTGCTGGGTGACCACCCTTGATGCACTGAGCTCCTCTCCTCTCTACCTCTTTGCATTTATATGCCAACACTGCATGACATTAGCATTGTCTCTGTTCTGTCTTCCTCCCTGCATACCTTTCTGCAGGTGTCCTTTCCTAGAATGTAAATATACCTAAATATATTTGAACTATAGGACGCACATTATTCTGAACTAGTGACTGGAGTTTGGCATCTCTGGTGTGAGGCTGATACAATGCATTCCTTGATACGCTGTCAATGATCTGACACATTGAAGATGCAGTGACATGATATGATTGATACAAGACAAAGAAATGAATAAAGCACTGATGTTGTGCTCTTTAGTGAGTTTGTTGGCTGGCTCAGAAAGTTAAGGCTGCTGAAGATTGACAACAACAATAATAGTTTAAAGTCGTCCAGTAACAAGATGGTAAGCAGGACTGTTGGACTCAGCACTGGAGGAAATATACAAGTCACAAAGACCAAGTTGATGAGTGTTTTTGCAACAGTTTTCTGGGCTGACTCAGAATACTGTTGAGAAAAAAAAGTTTTTAATGAATGATTCTGAACTGGGAGTTTTGGAAAGAAGTCAAGGTTGTTAACAACAGTTAACTAGTATCCAGCTAGTTCAGACCCAGTAGGGTTATTGGGTCTGATGATATTGATGAATAGGAGCGGACACATTTTTTATCTGTGTTGAGAGGGATGATTTTTGATGGGGGGTGTGAAAGTAAAATTTGGTTTGCACTGATCAAACAGCAGCGGAGCATCTGAACTGTAATAGCTATGGTATTTTAGTGTTGTGTGTGAAGAAGAATGTGTTTTACTGGTTTATTAATACATGGCATTTTTCCCAATGCCATTATTGGTGGTTAAAAATAAAACTGGTAAAATATCAAGACTATAGACCAGTTGCTTTGGCTGGCAGACTTTTCAAAGTATTGGAACAAACTCTTTTCATTAAGCATTTAGAACATATAACAGCTACTGATAATCACTGTTTTTAAGTCCAAACACAGCACAGACACGTGAACTTTAAATTACTGGACAGACTAAAATAATGTTGAATCCCCATTTTACACTTTTGCTGTTGTGTTGCTTCTAGAAAGGCCTTAAACAAGACACCACCCTCAAATCCTTAAAGATACTACTACAGCCCCTTCATGGACAAGTTAAGAAAAGCATAATTCTTCAGGCAACATTTCCAGTGGCCTCTAATGGTACTGCATGAAAAATGTCCCTGTGGTCCAAAAAGCATCATGATGATAAAAAGACAACTGTTGAAATGATACTGGAAATACAGAGAAGGTTGGGTTTAATCATTCTATTAATAATATTTATCCTTTGGAGTTTTTTAAATATGTAAACATTTAAAAGAAATTGGTATTATTCAAAAGGCGAGCAAGTCTGGGTATCATCTTTGAGTCCAGTATCCAGTTCACCTCAAACCCATGCAACAAAGTCCAAAGCTTGGCAGACTTGCATTGCTCAGTTACTGCCACTAATCTAATCTACTGGAGGAGAAGTTCTGCAATCACTGCATGCTAATTATGTGCTGGGAAAAAAAAAAACTGTCAAGTTTGTTTGCCTGAGAGCCAAGAGCACCTCATCTCCGATATATATTATTCAATGACAATGTCGGCTGATGCTCTTGTTTTGTGCTGCACAAACTGTAATGTCTTTGTTTCTGACCTCAGGCGCAGTTGGCCTGCAGGGAGCTTCAGCCTGGCACACTGCTCCTCCATGCTTGTTAGATTCGAGTACCAGAGTCTCAGCTGAAGTCCATGTAGCACAGGAAGAGGAAACTGTTGATACGATGACATATTGCGCAGCAAAAGATAGCTGGACATCCGAATATGAATGTGAACCTTAATATAAATTGTGGTGGTTGGAAAAAAATACGTTTTAATTGTGAGTAAATATTATTCTGCTGTTAGTATTTCTGCTGTGAGAGAGACACTGAAGGAGAATGGGAGGATGCACGTGTGTAATAAATATGCATTGTCGTGCACACACAGCACTGTGAGGACATCATGTGCCTCAATCTCACTTCTTGCCATGGATGTTTCCAGATGTTGAAGAGTTTCATTTCATCATGTCGTTGGGCTTCTACAGATTCTGCTCACATTGCGACTGGCATTTGGGCACAGAGGAGAGAGGGGGATTTGATGCAGAGGAAATGGAAAAGACACTGAAGATTTTAAGACAGGTAACAGGTCACACTTTGACACACACGTGATTATCTGCGGTTCTCACCTCCTCGGAAACCAGCGCTGTCCCTTCATTTCTGTCTTTCTGTCACCTACAATCTGTGTTTAAATAACGTCTAGTCCCCTTGTGGTAATTGGATTCAACATAGGCCACAGCAGAAGAGACGGTCACACAGATGGCTCCTCACACACTTAATGATGCATTTCTGATTTTTCCTAAATGAGGTGAGCCGACTTAGCCCGCGTCTACCGGGGACTCTCTGAACCCTGCACATCCCACAATAGAGCCACTAAAAGGTTGTCTTGTTCCCTTTGACTTTTTACTCAAATGCAAAAGGTTTAACACCAGTGGGACATAATGGGATCAGTGTTGGAATTTAAAAAAGTTCAGATTTGAGGCACTTTAATAGAGTCATCCCAGAGTCCAGAGGGAAACACTCTCAGCTACTAAACACTTTACAAGATAAGTTTGGATAAGATGAGATATTTCAATGAGCTCTATCTTGATAAAAACACTATATTAGGACTAATAATGGAGCAGCATATCATTGTCAAAGTAAAGGATGTGAATACTAACCCTTCCTGCTCTGTGTCCTGTTCATGCCTAGGCATGATAGTCAAAATAAAACAGTCTCTGTGCTTCCTATGGAAAACTACCACTCTCTCCCCCGAATGTACTACATCCAAGTTAGTATACTGTACAGTCACAACGCAAAGGGAAGTTACCAAGCATCTACCTGCTAATGTACCACTGAGCAGCGATACTTGGAGTTTGATAACTAATTCCACCTCCGAGGGCAATGAGTTCTCTCATTTTCTCTCTCCTACCCATTCTCTCTCTTCCTCTGTCTTTCTCTGTGAGCTCCTTCTGCTGTGAGCTAAAACTCCAGAGATATAAAGGAGGACAGGGGGCAGAGGAGAAAGGCTGCTAGGAAAGAAGTGATTTATTTCCAGGCATTTCTGGAGAAGCATCATGAATAAATTTAGAGATGGGTAGGCATTCACACACAGCTCTCTGATTGTTCTGTCTCGTGATCTTGGAGAAAGAGGAGGAAGGGTGGTACTGTTCACAGTATGTCCATGTCCTCAGGAACATAACTCCACCTCGTATTTTACAGTATGTCTGCCATGAATTGGGCTATTTATTGCATACACATGAGCACAGTTTTATTTTTTATTGTATTAATAAGGAGGGTGCCTTTGTTCCAGTTTGACCCTTTATTCATAAACCATAAATCGATCGATCTTAGCTGGCATGTGTTGATTTAACTGTATGTGTCTCATTTTGCAAATTCAAGAAATATGGAAATGAGGAGGCATCTTAGGTGTTAAAATAAACAGCAGACATTTGTTCACTAATAGGTTCCCGTATTAAAATTACAAATGATTGCGCATTTACTATTGTGATAATGAAGTAGGAGTATTTTAATTCAAGTTACCACTGGTTTCATAACATTCAGAGATGTCAAACACAACAGAAAACATGAGTCAGTGTCCATTTTGATAGTGTTTGCTCATTATATGATTTATGTTTTAAAATACCAGTCACATAAAAAATGGTTTTGTTGTTGTCTTTACTGTAACTTTGGATTTTATTATCAATAAAACTATTGGTTGAGCCTTCACCAGTACATCAGGTAGTGCAGCTCATCCAGGATGGCACCTTAATGCATACTGTGGCAAGAAGGTTTGCTGTGTCTCCTGGCATAGTGTAAAGAGCATGGAGGAGGTACCAGGAGACAGGGAGGGGGCTGTAGAAGGACAACAACCCAGCAGCAGGACCACTATCTGCTCCTTGCAAGGAGGAACAGGAGGAGCACTGCCACAGCCCTACAAACAGACTTCCAGCAGGCCACTAATGTGCATGTTTCTCCTCAAACTGTCAGAAACAGACTCCATGAGGGTGGTATGAGGGCCTGATGTCTACAAATGGGGCCTGTGCTCACAGCCCAACAGCGTGCAGACCGATTGGTATTTGCTAGAGAACACCAGGATTGGCAGATTCGCCACTGGCGCCCTGTGCTCTTCACGGATGAGAGCAGGTTCACACTGAGCCCATGTGACAGACGTGACAGAGACTGGAGACTCGTTCCATCAGGAAGCATGTCTCCTCAGGAGCGTGCCCAGACGTTGTAGGGAGTGCATACAGGCACGTGGAGGCCACACACACTACTGAGAAGTTGAATCAGCCTGTGATCTGACTTTTCCACTTTTATTTTGAGTATGATTCTGAATCCAGACCTCCATGGGATACTGATTTTTAATTCCACTGATCATTGTTATGTTAAAATTTAGAAATTTATTTGTATTTAAAGTGTCATTATGTTGCATATGTATGTCAGTAGTGGAAGGTAACATAGTATGTTTTAAGTACTGTACTGAAGTCTCATCTTTGACTTTTGGGTTGTTGGTCAGACAAAACAAGACGTATGCAGATGTCACCTTGGGCTCTAAAACTATCATCAAACTATAATATCAAAAATAATTAATACTTTTATTTTCATTAATGTAGAATCTAAGAGAAGAGTAGAATGTAAAAGAATCTATTAATATATTATATAATTCTCTAATGGGACGTTTAGTTAATTAGTACTTTTACTTTCCCTTTTTGTCTTTTTGCATTTGTATTCTTACAGTTAAAGTACACTGAGCTCAATCTGCATTTCATGGTTATGCTCTGGTTTGTCACAATAGAACTGAAAATGGAAAAAAAATAAAGTCAAGGTTTGTCATAGAATAACAAAAATGCACTCTTGACTTGGTTGTTAAAACATTTTAAAAGTTGTAAAGTATCAGCTCAGCAAAGACATCGTTATCCTCAGGAATCCATTGAAAAGTTCCTCATGAGGGTTTAATCTCTGCTCAGGTAGAAGTCTAACAGTGTTTAACAGTTGTTCAGATGTGGTGAGGTATTTGATTTCCTCAATTATTCACACAATCGTCTCTCAGTCAAAGAGTCCCAGTTACTTTAGACCGAGACAAAGACTAATCTAATCTGTTGAGGTAACTCAAAGACAGCCTTGTCAAACAATAAAAGAAAATTGAAATGTTGTAAACATTCCCTTATGATATGTTGTTAGTTTTGTGTAAACCAATATTTCATGTTGAATCAACTTCACAATCAGAGTTCATGAGTGCAGCCTCTGCTCCTCCACTAAAACAAACCATGGCATGACATAAAAGCTGTCAGACGATTTCAATGTAATCTTATAGAGTCGAATAATTAATGCTGTTCTTACAAATAGTGGTGATAGCTGCACTCGCTGCCCTCCGCAGATGCAGTACAGAATGATTTAGAGAGCTGTGGGTAGCCTGCAGTGCAGCATCCCTCAGGCCGTTTAGGGTTCAGTGTTTTGCTTCAGAACATTTTAGCTTTGATGGCGTCTGCAGACATAATACCACCCACAGAATAGACCGTACTGTCAGCATCACAATTCACAGGCTTTAAGTGTTTGCTTTTTGCAAAGTTGTGTCAAATAAAAACAACAAAGTGATCATTGACACCAGTTTAAAAAGAAATAGGTCCCGTAAAGGCCAGAGCATTAATAATGCTGCTCGGCTGCGGTGACTCCGAGAGCACTACAGTTTGAGAACATAGAAATAGACCTCGAGCAAAGTACAAAAAATAACTTTACAGAATTCACAACACAAAGGCAACATTTAGAAAAACACTGACTGTTTTTTTGTTGGTTTGTTTTCTTCTGAATGTAGAAAAGAACATGCAACACACAGGCACCTGATCTGCCTTTGGCTTCAATCCCGGGTCCTTACACCCCCATGTTGTCCTGAAAATGACCAGTCTTTTTAAAAATCATCTCATTCAGATTTCAGAACACTGGGGTTGTAGCAGCATGATGCATATTCATTTAAAGCCAGATACAAGTCAGAGAATTAATTATTAAAGCACAGCACTCTGTGCTCTTTCTGCTAACCCACCAGTACTATGAAGGACATTTCAGTCAATTGTGGATTTTCCTTTGGTCAGTGTGCGCCATCCTTGCTTTACCAATAAATGTGGGTTCCATGGTTTTAGTTTCACTGTGAAAACAAGTATTTCACCCACACAAAACTGAACTGAGTAGATCATAAAAGCTTATGCCTATTGAATAGTTTGTTAAAGAACATGGAAGAAGCAGCGGGTTCTCTGTACAGTACAATGACACTTCTGAATCCTTCATACAGCCACTGGTGACTGTCAAGGAAAAGCTTCAGTTTGACTGGAGAGGATTCTCAACACCGTGTTACACGAGAGAAAATCAATACCAAATGCATAACTCATTGAGTTTCATTTCTCCTCATTATGATCAATTTACAATTCTGGGAGAGCTCCTTCACTCGTCCTCATCTGTTCCTGCTTGTTGTAAATGAGATCAAATTCAGTTGCAGTTACACATTTTGCATCATTTCGTCTCTGCGTGCTGCCACGGTGGCTTTGAATGAAGCACATGCTTAAAGGTGTGAATTTCCACTTTAAGGAGAAGGTTTGAAAATATGAGATCAACAATATACCACAGTTTTTATATCTATTTTCTCAAACTAACATGAGGACTAATTAAATGATTCAATTTAATACTTTCAGCCAAAGACAGCCAGGACGTTAAGTGAAATCCGTGCTCAGTTCATTGCAGAACATTCAACCATTTGCCCTGTGAAGCACTGTCCAGAGAGCTTCAAAGCATTTGGCTGAATCCGAGCAGACAATATATTAAACACTTCAGATTCCGTCCCGCTGCTTTTGACAGATCATCTCATCATTATCATCATGCAGTAGAAGAGCCCTGGCTCCTACATGCCAACGCAACAACACTGCTCGCTTCACCCTGCTTCACAGATGACGTGGCGTCTTCGGTCATTTCTTCCCCTCTCCAACCTTTTCTCTTCCTATTTTTCTGGTGCACGTTGATTTTTATCTCATCTGTGCAAAGGATGTTGTCCAGAACTATAGTTTTTCTGTCAAAATCCAAGCTGGTCTTTCTGTTTTTGAGACCTACTGACGGTTTACATCTTGTGAAGTCTCCTCTTAGTTGTTGACCTCTTGGAGGATGCTGCTGATCTGGCTGACGGCTGTAAAGCCGTTCTTCTTCACCGTGGAGAACATTTCTGTCATGCACCACAGGTCTTTTGACATTCCCGAGCTTATGCAGATTATGATTTAATTAAAACTGTGTCTGTATCCAAATATGTACGGACCTGAACATTTACTTTTAAACTGTTCTTTTTCCAGCTCGCAGGTGGATGTGTAGGAGTACCGTCTTCCTCTGATATTGTATTTGGACAAGAAAACACCACTGTTTTCAAACCCACTAGCCTCATTAGAGATGTTCATCACTGTGCGGGTTTCTGCAGGCAAAACATCTTTCTTTCTCACTCTTTGCCCCTGTGTCTTCTGAAATTCCTTCACAGGCTTTACTTGGTGAACAGAAATAAAAACCCACTTTGTGTGCAGCTAGAAGTCGGCTAAACTCTTCTCATTAAACTGCGAAAGCTCTTACTGCTTTGTGTAGTTGCTTAATGAAACGCACCCCTTCCCCTCTGGTGCCTTGGCATCTGATCCAATCAAAACCCAGTGCGAGATTTGAACACAGATCACAGGATGATGTGAATCCGATGATATGGCCTTCGCCGTCATCTACGGGAGATTTTGGTCTGACTGTCGGACAGTGTTCTCCAACACCAACATAAAAAACACCAAATGTGGAAATGTCTTTTAGAAGAAGGATGTTGCAAACCTTCATTTCACAGAATCAGTGCCTAGGGGCGTTGAAGCTGTTCTGGCAGAACGTGGTGGCTTAATGTTTGTGTCTACATCTCAGAGAATAACCTTTTCTTTCTCAGGAAAAGCATAGAGAAGTGCTTTGGCAATCAGTTTTCTTTCTTTTATCATTTCAGTGTAAAAATACAATGATGTTTCCAAACTTTTCATACATAGACATATACAGCTCACACTGCAGGGTTCAGATTGATTCATTAGAGGTGGAATTTGTTCTGGATGAGCTCCATTAGTCGAGGTGGTTTGTGTGTGTACGCCTTTTTTGCTGGAAGGCGTTATGGCTGAGGCGCTGCTGGGTAGTCTGCCGCGCCGTAGAACAGACACATACCTAAGCACTTGTTCGAATGCCAGTTTTAAAGCCTTGTTCGTGCCGAAAGAGGCTGAAAAAAAGGCAACAGAAAAGCCTTCCAAATGCCTCCAGAAAAAAACATTACCACCACATGAAATGCATTTGTTTCACATAGCTCCAGGGTGAATTTCTTCTCATTTGAAAATCGCCCATTTAAGGTAGCGTTTTACAGCATATATAACGATATTTATTTGAGGAAACCCATGAGACGTGTCAGGTCTTCTAGACGTTATATCACATGTGCTCTGCCTGCGTTCGCCATTCCATACACTACCCTGTAAATTCACAGCCGAGAATCAATTTGCTGCAATTGTTTATTGTTCCTCAGAGATTAATACTGAAAATAGTTTCTGTCCATCAACTTTGATAATCCTGCATGGTTACAGTTCTTTACTGTGCAAATGAGGTTACATAATCGATGGAGTTGCAGAGCAAATCGCAAGTGCAGAAAAAAAAAATCAATGATGCCAAATGATTGGGGAAGAATGCAGAAACAATTTAGGCTTCTCTCCTTTTTTTGCTTGTGACATTATTGCTGAACTGACAAAAGGCTGCCGTGGACTTAATGTACTCTCATTTATTTTCTTCTCATTAATGATCTTGTCTCTCTTTTTCTCTCCTTTCGACTCTTTTCCTCTCATCTCCTTTAAAACATAGAGCTCCGGTGATTTCCATGTTGACTGAGACTTCAAGGTCATTTTTGTGTTTGGTTTCAAGCTTCTTTGCCACAAATATGTGTAATATATAATCCGTATTTTTCTCTCTGACAGTGACACTGTCACAACTGTCATAGCACTGTCACTGGTTGCTGTAAAAGCCACTGAAGACTAGTCAGTTATCACCTTTCCAGAAATTCAAATTGAGAAATCAAAGTGATAATGCACAAAGACCTATAAATCTCTCTATAAATCAGAGAGCTCCAACAGAAAGAAATACAGAGCAATAGCACACATATATGTGGCAAAGAAGTTTGAAACAAGCCAAAGCTCACTTAGTGTTTGAACACATTTAACAAGACAGTAGACTAAAGCACTAAAAACCTCTGAAATTACAAGTAAATTGAATCAATACCTCAGCTGTAGTCTCAACAAAGAACTGTTCCACAGCCTGAGTAATGTTGACTTTTTCCCCACAATCATTACAGGCTCACATTCAAAGAAAGCCAAAGGGCGCCTTCAAGCTGGCTAAAGAGCCAATATCATTGGAGTCAATAAGTTCGATCACTGCAGCGTTAAAACATATGAGGTTAATTTAGACGACAAGGTGCACTTTCCTCTTTATTCCCGTACTCCAAGATGATAACATGACACCATATATAACTAAAGACATGTCATGCTCACCAGAGTGAAATCAAGTGTCAACCTCGCATCTTGTTGATGCGGCTTTACCCACCACGTGTGTGTGTGTGTGCCTGCGTCAGAGGTGCCTCACTACCGTACAGTCGATAAAGGTTTTTGTGATTTGTCATTCTCTTTACCTGGATCTCAATTTGTGAATCCAATCTGTGACTCTGGGAGCATGGGAGCAGTAATCTCTCCCTGCTGCAGTGTCTGCACAGACGAACTGCTCTTGTCTGTAAATGGATGTAATAACTGCTGCATGACTGAATGAATCGAGCTGCGCTACTGTCGTTTTAAATCATTTCAATTACACTCAGAGGTCAGGGAACATAAACAAGGCACGAACATACACTAGTCCACCTCATGTTTATAAAAAAAGGCATCATGTCGCTGCTCGCCAGGCGAGTGCATCATGTGTAAAGGGGTTTATGACAGTTACTTATGACCTGTCATCAACAGCTTGGTGGATCTGAAAAATGGACGTACTCTTAATATTGACAAACATCCTCGATCTGCATCTCACTTGCAGTTTTCTGGTACTTGAACCCGAGATATTTCTGCCGTTTCAAGTGGATAGGTACTGATACTGAAGTGGTCTGAAGAAAGTGGATAAACAGGCACATTATAAATGTGTCTGTACTGTACTACTGTGAATATTGATGCACACTGATCACATGAAAGCTAAGGATGTGAAAATGACTGATTCTCAGTCAGCTCCATGTTTTCCAGATTTTCCTCTGACGTTTCATACTGTATGTGTACCAAACTCCAACTTTATCTTTTTCTCTTGCTCTTTATCTTTTTCCCGCTGCCTCGAAAGCCTTTGAGACTTATAAATAAATTTGCTCCAATTCAAGGGTGACATCGGCAGGCAGAGGGAAAACTTCATATTTAGTGTTCAGAGAGGGAGTCTGGGCATTTCTTATAGAAGCAAACACCAAGATTTAGCAGGTTTTCATCAGAAATAAATTAGATGTGTTATACAAATGTGTACCCTGACATAGTCCTCTTTGCTAATCTGATTTTAAAGCTATCTGTGGTTCAATAATGACTCAACAGCGTAAGCTTGACACAGACTCGGTAGAAACGAAACATTATTAAAACATCAAATAAAAGCTTAAGAACCCAATCAGCTCATGCTGGCATGTAGGAAAGCCTTCTTATCGTTCTCATTACTCTCACACTCTCATTTCGAATGCACAGTGTTGTAAAACATCAGGTCAGGGTTATCAGCATTACTGTTGCTCAGTCCCATGAGTGATTTGTGTGGTGACGCTACACTATAGTAACTGCAGTGACAGGAAAAACTAGGTGAGCCCTTTGGAATGACCTGGTTTTCTGGTCATAGACTGGGATATGATCTTCATCTAAGTCACAAGAATAAAAGAGACTCGAGCCAGCACTTTCAGTAGGTGTAGATCTGACCTGCACAACATATAAAATACAGTTGAACCATTACAAAACTGCTGTAAAATCCTCAGGATGTCGTTAACCAAGGGTCCACATATCGTTTTCAATCTGTGAATGTAGAACAGTAGAATGATTTTGTTTGTTTTAATAGATGTGACTTAGATGAAATTCAAACATAAGGAGCCATGAAAGACAGATCAACACCCTCCGTGTTGTTCAATCTTCAATGTGCAAAGTCAGTGCTAACCTCCATGTCTGAGTAAAACACAGAATTAAAGAATGAAGAACAAATGTCTTCGCCTACAAGTACAACTTGAACCACATCAGTGAGCCTGAGTTATGCCAATCGACTGACAGCAACGCCAGCTCCCAGGTGTCAATCAACCTCTGCCTCACACTAAAGCTTTTTACAATATTTCTATGGATATGTCAAAAAAGTATATTATCCTTATTCTTTCGTTGAAATTTCAACCCTAAATCTCACCTATTTATAATGGACCACATTATGGCTCCGATACATGAAAACACCAGCCAGTGAGAGGACGACGACACTGTCTATAATTGCTGGAGCCCATAATAGGCTGGGCCTGCAAGAGCAGTTTTAGGCTGCCGTGGTCTCTTCAATCTGTCTCAGATGGCGTGATTAGAGGGTGATCTATTGCAGGCAACACCATCCAAAAATCTAATTTTTGCAGCCGCCGCAGTGATTTCTCCATCTGTTTGCTGGAGACACAGCGTCCCTCTTTAACACAGGTAGACAGCCGTCAGATTGGCCTCCCGCCTGATCCTCAGTGGGCATGAATATAATATGAACTATATACAGAGAGAATGGAGAGAGACAAACATAGAAACTATGGGATGTCTTCCCAGCCGTAATACAAGAAATCCTCCTTACACCATATGCTTTAATAAGGAATAACTAACATTTTGCCTCAGTGGAGTCACTCAGAATGAAAATGCCATATGACACAAATACAGTGCCCAGACATGCACAAATAATCACTTTAAGACATCGCAAAGCGCTTAGAGGAAAGATCAAGGCAGATGTATGGACAGGTTTTAGTTGAAGGATGTCTTTCAGCATCCGTCTCAATATATGACACCAACTGCTGCAAATAGACGAGCTACAGAGACTCTGAACCTGTCAGGCTCTAGTATATTTTAAAAAATCTCCCCCACGCACGGCCTATTATGCTAAAATGCGATTAAAAGGGAAGAGAGAAAAGTGAAACGAGAGGAAGCAACTTCAGAATACAGATTACCAACTTAAAAAGAAGTCAGGGCTAATTGGCCTCACATCCTGTGAGAAGGGTTTATAGACTCAGCAGATATGCAGATAAAGAGGCAGATTATCTCAACAGGGTTTGTACACAACAAAACAATAGTTGATTTTCTCACTCTGTTATTTTTTTGTTTAATAATTCAGCAGCACAAAGAAACAACAGCTGTATGATAAAGAATACCCACCATAATAGTGAAATTCAAACCTATTTAAAGTGTAGCCCACATAATTCATATACACCTGCAGCCATACTCAAATGCTGGTTTAACACCGTCTACAGACTAAATTCAGTGTGTTTCAGTAACCAAGTGAGAGTCAGAACTACAGCATCTTAAAACCAGCGATATCTCCTCTCACTTCAACCTGTTAAAAGCAAACACGTTACTTGTTTTCTGGGTTGCATCACTGATGATTTATAGAAGCGGGACAAGGTTTTCCCTTTTTTTCCCCCAAGTACTGGTGAAAAGAGCAAGTGACTTTGTTGGTAATAACCTCAGTGTGTCCTATTTTAAGCAGAGAAGGTACAGAAAACTCAGCAAAAGAACACTGAAGGCTGCCCATTCTTTCCCAGGAGATCAGTTGTTTCTGCACAGACGTGCAGCTAAATTGATGAGATTATTCCAAGCTACCCAGGACGAATTGCACTTCAAGACATCCAATAACAAAGTTCTGTACAGTATAATTACTTCCTAAATAGAATTAGCAATCAATTCTGTTTTCTAGACAGGTACTCTTACTCTTATTAATGTACAGGTAGCCCACTTAGACCTCTATGGATTTCTTTTTAGAATTAAACCAGCTCTCAACAAATGTAATCAAAATGTGCTTAGTATTTATAAATCAAACATTTCCACATTGCAAGGAAAAGAAACCGTCTAATTTTTCTCTGAATGTAGAGTAAACAATGAGAAAAATATTTAAGGCTTAGTTATAAATCTTATTGTTTTAAATTATACTGACATGACCCAAATTATGTTTCCACAATTAACAATGTAGTGAAGCCTAACACTGCTCTCTGCTGGTAGAAAAGCTGAACTGCAGTGAGACAAAGAGCACTTTCAAAGATGCACTTGACTTTGGTTTTAGGCGTATAATTCTCCTGAAAATGTTGCATATGACTTCATGTGGAGCACTTTCATAAATTAAAATTTGTGTTCCTATAACAATAGAAGTGTGTACTGTTAATCCAAATGCACAGGTAAAGCAGTAACTGAAGAACTGTGGGGTTTCAAACCGTGTATACCAAGTATATAAATGCATCTACTCTGGTCGTCCACATTTATACATTCAATTACATGACCTGCATTACACTGCTGTACTCTGAGGGCAGCAGCCATATTCGTAAAGCCAGACTTCCGTAAATTTGCTCAGTGTCACTACTTGATGCGCCAAGACCTGTTGTACAGCAAATTTTCAATTGCTACTATGAACATGCACATGACTTCAAATTACTATTTTAAATTAAAAAAAAAAAAAAAAAAAAACTTATTGTCATCCATAAAGAAAAAGTCAATACACTTAGAATAAACATTTATTTCTTTATTGGCCAGAGGACACCAGCTCAGACGAGGACTCCATATTGTTTGAGAACGTCTGTGTACTTTGCAATTTTGCTCTCAACGTTCTTTTCTGCCTGCTTGGTCAGCTTGGTCAGTGTCTTTTTCTTGGTGTAGCGGAGCTTGGCCTTCTCCTTTCTCTTCTCCTCGAGGGTGGCTGTGATAGCCTGGTACTTCCAGCCAACCTCATGTGCCAGACGCCCAAGAAGGGCGAACTGAGGAGAGAGGGGAAGGGAAACAAAAAGAAAGATTATGCATCATGTCATGCTTTAGGGGGGGTGTTGATATTGCGCTTATGTTTGAGATCTTATGTTTAAAGCTTCAACTTGAGGCTCAACTTGTTAATGACTTGACTCAGTAATCAGATCCGTAAAATTTGTCTCATCAATAGATCAGTTTCGGGATAAAGGACTCATCACTGTCAAGCAAGAGCTGCTGTTGCAAACGAGTTGAAGCATTCAGAGTTTATCCACATTTGCGAATTCGACTCTACAATGCAACAGTGTGACCCAACCTCATTTTCTCCGCCCTAAATCAAATGTGCCTTACCTTGCGAGTGGGCTTCAGACGCACAATCTTAAGAGCAGCTGGGACAACCATGCGCTTCCTCTGTTAAACAAAACCCAAAGTCAGAAAAAGAAGGAAACAGAAGATCTGACCATTGCAAGGACAGCATGTCTCAGACGTCATTTCTTTTCAAAGTTACTCAAACAAGGTAGGTAAGGTATTAAGAGCAACATCACCGACAGCAAAGTTAAATCCATGTGTTTCAGCCACATTGAATACAGCGATATTGTGGCCTTTGATTGTTAATTGAGATTCATCACCTTGTCATAGGGAGGGGGGATACCGTCGAACACCTTCAGCCTCTCCAGAGCAGCCTGTCCTCTTTTGGTTTTGTGGGGCAGCATACCTGTTTATCACAAAAGTCTTTAAGTTATATATGTTCAAAGATCAATCAATGCAGCTGTATCAACTGTTTGGCCCAAACAACTGTACTTCCCAACTCAACTCAGCAATCAGATCCGTAAAAGTATGTTTCATCAATAGATGATCAGTTTCGGGATAAAATGCTCATCACTGTCAAGCAAGGAACTACTTGTGCTGGGGCATGCATTATACACAAAAATGATTCACAGAAAACGTGACCATTATGCAAATCCATCTTGCTATATTCTCAGTTTAAGAGTCTTATCTGTACTGTATAATTTGACAACAATGAGAAGTTACTGTGTCCCAAGTGGTGGCACATTCACCTCTGACAGTCCTCCAAAAGATCCTGCTGGGAGCTCTGAAATGGTATGGCCCACGAGAGGGGTTGGTGTTCATCCTCTTACGCAGGAAAGCCAGGTACTTCACTGTGGAGAGCCAAACAAAAGAAGTATTTAGAACTTAATTGTGTAAACAAACAGCAGTGGGAACTGTTAATTTGAGTATGGAATGCTGATGTCTCAGATGGTAGTGCATGTAAGGTATTCTCATGGTCAATAAAACTCGAATAATTGTGGTAAAACATCACTGACAACAAGCATGTGGAACAAAAAAGAAAAAAAAAAAGCAGACACATTCTGTACTTACACTTGTTACGGTAGAAGTTGCCGGAGATGTTGATGCCTTCACATCTCACCACCACCACTTTGTGTCCTGGAAGACAAACACTGGCTTAGCATTTAGACAGAAGATAGTAAAATCGTGTTAAAAGACATCTGCGTCCCGTCTCAGATGGTAGTGCATGTGAGTTTTTTCATGGTCGTTAAACTCAAGCAAGGGGGATAAATTGTCGTCATTGACAGTTTGAGACAACACAATAGCTTAGTGTGTACAAATGATGTAGCCACTAAACATGTCTCAGGGACAAACATAACCACGACTCTCATATTAGACTTTAACATTTTATTTTAAAACTTACCCAGCAGAACCTGTTTAGCCACAATGGCAGCAAGGCGGCCAAGTAGATGGCCTCTGCCATCAAGCAGCAGAACCTGCGAGTTAGAAAGAGATAATATGGTTTTATTTTAGACCTAAAAGTCAACATCAGATTTTGTATCATCTTTCTGTCTGACATTAGCCAACTCTGACGGCCTGTTCACATTTTAGCTGCAGCCATCTCGTAGATCCCATTTAGTCAGATCTACCATTGTATTAGCGGTTAAAGATAAATCACAATGTCACCAACATTACTAATTAGAAATACTTTACATACTTAGAGAACCGTACAGTTCCCTTCCCAAAGCACTGTGGAGGGAACTTGCACATGGACACTACGAACATTAACGTATCGCCGGTTCACATGAAGTGTTAGCTTAGCATCAACGTCAAAGCATGCTGACACGTTTTCTAGAATAGATCCAGATTATTTTGACACGCAATAATAAAGTTGATTTATTTTTATAATAAAAGGAGATGCACACATTAACTACAGTGACTATGCACGTCAGTTACCCAGACCTATCTACGTATAGTAAGAACACAAGTTTAAGCTAAGGAGCTAACAGCGTTGGCTCGTTAGGGAAGCTGCCATGATGAAGGCATGACCACTGAGCTCCATCTACCCGTCTCCAACAAGTCTTAAAATCCAATCCTTTAAGACACGCCGAGTAAAAAAACGACTACACGAAGAAATGCTATCACATCGTCCTCCCGTTAGACGTAAAAGCCAAGCTTTACTTGCACTAAAAAGTCAAATAAATGAATTATGACTCCGCAGCCGTTTCCCACCTTATTGAACCGGTCCGCCATGATGTGCGAAAAGAAAGACGCACGGGGTTGCTCGTGGTAAAAGGCAGGGGCAGGCGGAAGTGACGATACACATCTTCTTCTTCGTGGGTTATGCAGATCTGTGTAAAGGTCGGTGCGTGTTCTTCCGCCGCCGCTGGAGAAATGAGTTGTTCAACACTCCGGTTTCTGTCATTTATATTTTCACAATTTCCTGCAAGCAACTTATATATTTTTCATTTCCTTTACTTTTTTGTCAGCCAGAGCATTCTTAGCTACCTCTAGACTGGACTGAAACAGCTTTAACCTGAACCTCCTTGCCCTTGTCTAGCTGTGTTACCCCAACACATATAACTATTTATTTCCCTTTTATGTTTTCCATTAGTTTCTTTATTAATTGAGATAATATTAGACATTTACACTTGAAGATTGGTCTTTAGCTCTCCTGATGGTGCTCGCTAAATAACAGCTCCCTCTGCTCCTTAAAATATGATGACTTATAATTTTTAAAAGATAGCTGAGCTAGAACTCTTTCTTCTCCATAAGATCCACCTTGTTATCTCCAGGCTGAGATTATAGGTGTATATTAAGGACACTTAAGCAGAATTCTATGCTTTGCGTTGTCAAATTTCTCAAATAGGTGTTCTACATAGACAATTGGAAAACTTCTTTTAGAAAACCTGGGTTGATTAGAAGAAACGGCATCCATCCCACAATAGATGGTGCATCTCTACTATGTGGAAATATAGCAGAGTTTAT
The DNA here is from genome assembly GCF_900324465.2 of Anabas testudineus. Taxonomy (NCBI): domain Eukaryota; kingdom Metazoa; phylum Chordata; class Actinopteri; order Anabantiformes; family Anabantidae; genus Anabas; species Anabas testudineus. The sequence continues at coordinate 9,898,402 of NC_046630.1, forward strand.
TAGACGACCTAAACCCTGACATCTCAGAGTGAAGCCCAGGACGCAGAGACACAGTCTTACCTGCCTCTCTGCAGTTTCCTTACAGCCATCACTCCCCCAAAACTAGTAAAACCCCATAGAGACAGTGTCTGCTCCCCAACCACCTAAGTTATATATAACAAAAACCAACATAAGAGGAGTAATTCATAGAGTTTCAGATGTAGAATGGGAGGCAGAGCATTTAGCTATTGAGCTCCTCTCCTGTGGAACCAGCTCCCAGTTCAGGTTTGGGAGGCAGACACCCTCTCTACATTTAAGTGTAGACTAAAAACTTTTTTTCTAAAGTTTATAGTTAGAGATGGCTCAGGTGTCTCTGCCGGGGGACCTCTCCTGATACACTGAGCTCCTCTCCTATATCCATTCAAATGAAACCATTGCATGTCATTAACTTTATGTCTTTTCTCTCCCGTAGTTGTGCTTTCTCCTCTCTGTCTCACTCCTCTGCAGGTATCCTCAGCCTGAAGCTGTAGATCTATAAAATCCCGTCCAACCTGACCAGTGTTTTTGCTGCTTGTTGTTTTTTGTTGCCTGCCGTTCTTTTCTCTCTTCTCTTTCCACTCACCCCAAATGCTCGATGCAGATTGCCACCCACCTTGGGCCTGGTTCTGCTGAAGGGTTTCTTCCTCTAGAAGGAGTTTTTTCTCTCCACTGTCACCTAATGGGGTTGTGTTTTCTAATAAATATGTAGACAGTTATATTTTATATTTTGGAGTTTTTTTCTCTCCACTGTCACCTAATGGGGTTGTGTTTTCTAAATAATTATGTAGACAGTTATATTTTGTAAGGTCTTACACTGTAAAGTGCCTTGAGATGACTTCTGTTGTGATTTAGCGCTATACAAATAAAATTTAATTGAATGAACAGTTATTTGTTTTATTAATTAATACGATTATTTATTTGCAAAATAAATCAACTATATGTCTATTAAATATCAGAAATTTTCAGATCCTAATGTGATGTCTTCTTATTGTTTTGACTGACCAACACACAAAGCAATTTATTGTACAATTTCACTTTCAAAATCAGTAAATACACCAAATGTCCACAATTCTCAAATTGAAATTAGTTTAATGAGTTTCCTTACAAGTCACTTAGATGACTATCATAATCACTACATTTTTCGTTGTTCCCTATCTTAACCTTTACTTAAAGTACTGGGCTTAGATTTCCATTTACAAATGATACATCACACAATAGGAGTGTTGCCATATAGTGCAATAAAGATATCTAGGTTTTTTCTTTTATTATTATTTGCCTGCAACAAAAAAATGCATTAACCAAAAAAAGGGAAAGATTTAAAAAGTTCTACAACTTGTGTTATAGCAAGCCATGGAAACAGCAATTATTTTATGAGTGGTTTTAATTGCTTTCAAGCATTGACACAGCAATCACCCAAACATTCATGACTGGCCTGGTGACACAGGGCATGCAGCAATAGGACGAATGACTAAAAGTGCCTGGCTGGGATGGTAAGAAAAGTGGAACTTTTTGGGAAGATTTCACTCAGTCATCGTGCTTCAGCTTCCTAATCTTTCCCTTGTGGCGGTCAATCTCACGCTGCAGACGCTCAATTTCCTTTTTGTGGTGTTCAATTTCCTCCTGGTGGTGCTGTTTCAATGCAGCCAGTTGCTCCTTCTCTTTACGTCTAAGGTGATAACAGAGAAGAGGAATGATGGCCAGTCAAAAAAATATAGGATGGCAGATAACAGACAGAAACAGGAAAAACACATACTTGAAGTACATCTCCTCCTCAGCAGCCTGCTTCTTCCCAAAGGCTCCACCTGCCTCTCTGACGGATCCTCCACCTCCACCACCTTTGCCTGCACCTTTGCCTAGCTCACCCAGCTAGGGTAGGGCAGGGGAGTGTTCAAAAGAGAACATACTTAGTATACACATTCAGCAACACATTACAACACTGTTAGGGCTTTGGTACGTACAATTTAAGAGACATAAGGTTTTACAAGACATAGTTCAAATGTTAATTTCTCTATTAGGTTTTATTATCAAGACTTCTCTATGTGATATCAGTGTATGTAAGATGTTAAAGTCAGCTGATCCCTGTCAAAATTACCCTTTTCTAAAGGTCAACATTCAGGTCATTTCACAAAAGAGTAGAAACTGCTCCTTTGTTAGCCTGGTAATAACATGTTTTTGGAACAGACTAGAAACAGTTTGTGCAAAAACTAAACAACCAAAACTACAGTGGACAAACCAACTCGTAGTAATGGTTTACTTTCTGATTTACCAATTCGTATTCTAGCTAAACATAGTAACTAGCTAACAAAGATTATAAACGATATCATTAAAAGGAGTCCCAGCATATTCCTCATGGCCATTGTTGCAAATAGGGTCAAACCCCTAAAATTGCATTACTACAAATTATTACTACAGTGTTGTTATAAGTAATCATCATCAGTACTTTACTGTCAATAATATTAGTTACTAGCTACTACTGAGCTATAATCACGTTACCAACAGTTGTCTGTTAACATTCAGCAAAACTAGCTAACTGCTAGCTAACATTTTACATTTACAGTGACTGACACACAACAGCCAAACGGCGTTTTAATGAACTGGTGAATGTACAAGAAGTATCGCACCTGGTCGGATGACATTCTGAGTTGTGAAGTGATCAAACTCCTGATGTTAGGCCTTAAAAACCTCGCCATGTTCAACTCTCACAAGAGAAAACAACACAGACAGTGACAGTGGAAGCTTGTCCTTGTCTACGAAAATACTCCACAGGACGCCACCATTACCAGGGCACGACAGGGGTACCGACACGAGCATTACGACGGTCTACTGAGAAACGGAAATTAAATACGAATTCATATACAGGTTTTATTTTACAAAATGTCTCAAACGTATTTTAGATATGCAACACGTTAATAAATGCAATGGAATTGAAAAGACCATGTCCTTCTTAATGGTATCGTCTCAAAAATGGAAAACGTGATCCCGCAATAGTTTACGTTATTTACGTGACTCTTGACCTTACGTTCATACTGTACTGTCAGACTTTTAGACTCCGGAAACTACAAGAAAATATTATTTTAAATACGCGTTAACACTGGAATTTGTTTGATATTAAAATCAAATCTACAATAGATAGATAAAAATGTTAAGAAAATATATTTACATGTGAAAAATGTAATGAAAAATATGCCATATTGCCCTTGTTGCTAATATTAGCTAAATCCATGATGGCGTATTACACAGCAACACATAAAAAAAAACGTGTTTTATATCACACACAATTTGAAGTAAAATGTCATAGCCTTTTGTAAAATATCACCCAGAATAACAGGATTGCTGTGAAGGATTTTATTCAATTCCGCAAATAAAGAATACAGACTCCTCTTCAAACAAACCAAATGCTGGCTTATGTGGCGAAAGGTACCCTGCAGACCCCCTCCACCCAAGTCCTCTATAAATACTTTGCTTGCAAGGCAACTTTGGGCCCAAAACACAAGAGAAGAAACTAAGAAACACCATGTCAACTTAATTATTTTCAATCACATTCAACATTTTTTCACAATTCACATCATACGTTATTAATCTACTCATCAACATATGTACAGATACGGCTGGACCCTAGTTGACAAGCAAGTGCTTTAGAACAAATAAAAGAAGACCCTCCCCCTAAATGCATGTAAAAATGAAAATCACAAATGCAACCTAAATTCAAATACCTTTTTTTTTTTTTATTTGCACTGCTCTGTTAATAAAATATCCATTATCTGAACAAAAGAGGAGGAACTCACATTTTTTCACTGCGATAAAGTATCTATATATATTTTCTCTTGCCAAACTGAGAATTGAAGATGATGACTAGATTTACATGGTTTCTCTTCAACTTGTCTGGGGTTATTGCTAAAAAAGCAAGAGTGCACTTCAAGGACAAGTCTAAGTCGGGCCTGTGTATTTGAAAAAGCATTGTCATGACTTGACACTAAATCGCCTTTTTCAGATTGGCTTACTGCAGGATAACCTAACCTCATGCTCTCAACAGTCAGATGCAATGTCTGCATAACAACAGGTACACATAGATCTGCAAATACATGTATAGGATTTGTAAATGACTAATTCTATCACTTTCTTTACCTTTTTATAATTTAAAAGAGCAAGGTAATAATTATTATTTATAAAGCCAGACTAAACAAGGTCAGTCAGCAAGATGTCACCTCTGCTTTGACAAATGCTTTTTTAAAAACAGATGCATTGTTTACACCAAGTGCACATTAGGTGTCTCTACAGAAAACAAAGAGACTTCGTTCAGGCTTAGACTTCGGCTGCTTAGGCTGCTTTGCGCTGATATGTTTTGGTTTTGTTTAAAACAAGGTTTCAAAGAGAACAAAATAGAAAGTATGGCAAATAAAGAAAAGACTAAAACAAGATGGGTGGGGGGTGTGGGTAGGGGGGACAAGTGGGTAGAAAAAGACCAGGGTGTATCACAGGGCCAAGACTGGTCTGCGGAGGCCCTTTGGAGGAGGCAGTGGTCGCTGCTCCCCCTTCCGGACACGTCAGTCTTGCTTGATGTTGCCCAGCGCTCTGAGGCGCTCCAGGAGAGGAGGGTGGGAATAGTGCCACATGGAGAACAACCAGTCAGCTACAGGAAAGCCAAGGTTGTCCTTGTTGAGCTTGATGAGGGCAGAGTAGAGTTCAGAGGCTTTGCCCATGCTACGTGCAAAAGCATCTGCCTGAAACTCAAACCTGCGACTCAGGACTGTCAGACAGAAAGACAGGAGCTGCAAGGACAAAATACAAAAACATAAATTTGAGAGAATGTCCATTTGCAAATAACGAAAGTGAAATAACATGTCAACAGATAAAACAAAATTAGTGAAACAATACTTATACTACTCATTCTCATGCCCACCTCATTGTATGGGGAGAAGATGAACTGGAAGATAATCATCAAGCCTATTAATGTGGGTTGGCTGTCAATGAAGCCAAAAGCTACAAACAGCTCCTTACGTCCAATCAGAACAGCAAACAGGGAGAAGCACAGGAAGGAATTCATCTGAAGGAAGGACAGAGTTTACTCATGTTATCATCACATTAACATCTGAATGTGTGCATGCGAGCATGTAGAAAGAAAGTTCAGTCACCTGACTGATGACAATATTCTTGACAGTATGGCCAAGCTTCCAGTGGCCGAGCTCATGACCCAGGACTGCAAGGATCTCCGGGTTGTTGCATCCTTGTTTCTTGTTCTGTGCCATTAACAGTAAAATCAATCAGAAACCTGTGCATGGTCTCATAAGCTGTCACAGTGAGTCAGTTTGTCCTTTAATTTCTCAAGTTGCATGAGTACCACCTTTGGTTTACTTCTTGATTGTCAAACTACACATTCCTTATTAAACCAAAAAATGACACACAAGCCCTACCTGCTCATTTGCTGGGAGGTACTTTCAGTAGGAATATGGGAAAGTGCATGAGATGCAAGAAAGACTACTTTTACAGAACACAGATTATGTTGATAGAAACAGGTTCCATCAAGTACCATCAACCAACAGATATATGGCTGCATAACCTTTGGCTTGGCTTTTGACTCGCTGGATGTCTCATCATTCTCTGGCTGCTCCGGCTGTGGCTCTCCGGTCTTGTTGAGAGGCGAGTAGTCCTCCAGGAGCGTGTCAAATAGCACAATACGCTTGTTCTTGAAGAACCCGTAAAAGTACGCATTGCTGTGAGATGATCGCTTGGAACCTGAAAATATGCAAAACATTAAATAAATGTTTAAAAACTGTGGGCCTACAGCCAACAAAGAAAATAATAATCTAAAAAAATTGATTGAAAATGACAATATAACAAATGAACCTGTAAATCCATGTAAAGGCATGCTTGTTTTAATTTCTACCTTACCTTCTACAACATAAACCTTGGTGAGGGGGAAGCTTATACTCTTGGCCATAGCCTCAATGTTTGTCTTTAGCTCTCCTTCTGGCAATGGGGTGAACTTGTCAAACAGGGGAGCAATGTAATCAGCATAGATCGTTACAAGTACCTGAGAATAAAAAAGAGGAGATGGTGAGGTATGAGTATTACCTATGAGCTACACCTTGATTATTAAACAAACTACACATTCCTTATTTTACAAAAATGCTCAGTTTACTCATTATTCAACATCTGCCAGTGTGAATCCAGTACCAACCAGAGAAACAGCCAGGGTAAAGAGCCAGGCATAGATGAAAAAGTAGTCTCCACCAATCTTGATGATGTACAAAAGCAATGAGGTTACAGGCAGCAGTATACACTGGGTCACAACAAACTTCTTAATGGCATCCTTAAAGAAGAACCCCAGTGTCTAGGAGGAAGACCAGACAAACAATGTTGGATTACAGAAAGAGTCGAAATAATTAACCACAAAATCAAGCTGATTCTTTTTGAGAAAAAACACACATTCCAGGTCTATTAATAGTGACCGCTGGTCAGTCGGTTACCTGCTGATTAAAGCCATGTTTCTCCTCAATGACAAATGTGTTGTACAAACTCCAGGGAAGGCCAGTTAAGGCACTGAACAGGGTGGCAAGCGTCAGAAACACAAGGGACTGTGTGATCTCGTACTCTGATCCAAATCCAAAGCGAGCTATCACAGTTCCAGCAATGCCCCACAGTAACGGGATTCCACCCAGTAGCAGGATCAACTAAAAAAGTTAATTAAAACTTTTAAATGTTTAGAACAAATATTTAGAGTTATAGTGAAAGAGATATGTATATATAATGATATATATGGTAGCACAAATACATTAGACAGACACTCAACAACACAGGTTAAACCCTGGCCCTTTAATACTTGTGTTCAATACACATATAAATCACATTTCAGTGAAAAGCATGATGTGAATTGGCTGTAAGCAAAATGTCATAGTGTTTCGAACTAGTTATTGTTCTTACCGTTCCCTCCGTCTCAGAATAGAGTCCAGACCAAAAGCTGAAGTTGCTTTTATCTAGCTGATAAAGACGTGACTTCTCAAAAGTTTCAGAATCCATGATCTTCCCAAGCTCCTGTGGCACATGTCTTGTTGCCCTGTATATCCTCCTCTGTGAAGTGAGGAGAGAACAGCACCAGGTAAATCTGCTATTTTATTCATGACCATCGTAGAATAAAATGGAAAAGCTGATATGTGGTTTTTTGATAAATGGTTTTGGAGTTTCTTTGTTTAATCATTGTCAAATATCACGAGAGAAAAATTCTGAAACAAATACATCACATTAGACAAAATCATTTGTTTCATCCAAACATCTCGTCCAAAAAGCACCTCTTTAACTTATTTCTGTCTTTTTTTTTTCCAGCTTCCAGTTGTATTTCTTGCTCTCAACTACGGTAAATTACATTTAGATGACTTGTCACGAATCACTTTTGTATGCTGTCCTGCACTTTTATGATACATATGGAAAAAGCCCAGTATAAACAATAATTGATTTGAGGTGCATATATAGAGCCTATTTGTTTAAGTTTGCTTACATGTTTAAAATGCACCATGTCTATCAGGATTTGCACCTTCCTCTAAATGTGTTGTCTACACTTCATCTAAGTGCATGACAATTTAATGAAACACGGATGTCAACATATATCACCAAAACAGGTCATGCTGATTATCTTCAGATGTAGACTTCTGTTGCAACCTGTTCTGCCTTAATTCCTGTTTGTAACGGAAATTCAGCTATCATTTCACAATACTTAAAAAATAAAAAAAGCTGGTCAGTTGCACAATTCACAAAGTAAACAGCTGTTAGCTTTTTTCAGTTTCTGACAACTGAAAGGTTTTGAAATATAAATGTAAAAATGTGCACATAGAACTATATTGTCAATGCACAGAATCTGCACAACTTATATTTTGTACATACTGAGTAAATTACATGTTATGTATGTATATCTTCGGGAGTAACTGTCAACACAGAGACTAAGCAAGTTATGCCAATTAATTCACTTAACTCTCCAGCTTGCAAGACGCAATTACAGTAATGGAAATAACTATGTACAACCAATGTCAAAAATGCATTTTTAGTCTCTATCGTGGATTAGTTTTAGGACGTAGTGTTATTTCCCTGTCGAGCACACATTTACAAGGCAGTAACTTAATTAATTATTCACTTACCTGCCTGTAAGAAAGGTATGCCTCCCACAGATACACTGTCCACGAAAATCCTAAAACAGCATAAAATATCTGCTTTTCGACCGGGAGGTCAAATATAGTTTCAACCATCTTTGCTCTGTTTTTGGTCTATGTTGTTGGAGCAGGACTGTCGAGCTCGGCAGGCGAACTAAATTAACGGTAACGTTATCGTTAGCCTGACTGGTAGTTTTAGGCTAGCAGCTACTTAGCTTCCGCTCTACACACAAACAAACAGATAACACTATAAAGTTGAATTAAGGCAAAACGCTCCCACTTTAAATCGACAGATTCTGACTAAAAATGTTAACACGGAAATCGTAGCATCCAGTTTTCATTCCTAAGTCAAGGCTTTAACAGCTAATATCATTCCATTCATGAGTGCGAGCCTGTGTCGGGGAAATGTGGCAACGAATTCTGTCCCCCCTGAAACCTCTACTTTAACTTTAGTTCCGCTGCTAATGAACTCATCAATCAATGTTAAGTAAAAGAAAAACAACACACATTGACACCAACCATTGTTTTGTTAATATAACTATTATTATCGTTGTAAATTGTAATAAGTATAGTTCTTTGGATCAAATAAATGTGCATGTACTGTACTACCACACAGAGTTAAGTCACTCTCATAACCTTGAACATGTGTGCATTAGCATGTCCACGTTTTCCACTGTATGTGTAATGAACCATATTAAGCAAATATGAGCTATTGGACTGTTGTTGCAGGGTGTTTCTTATGTTGCAATATGACATGGCTCATGTCATTTATTAACACATTCTCATGTTCATTCAACCTCTGAAGAAACTATTTTCATATTACTGTACTAGCAGTTAAAGATATCATTTCTCCAATTACCAACCTTCTTTGGGGTATTGCGAATCTGGTGCCCTGTGGTAGCTTACTGTCTAATACTACTTACTACCTGTCTAATAATTGTCATTACCGCAGTTTGATTCTTGTATTTATTGTATTACTCTAGAGGTATGTTGATTGTTGCTATATAATTGCTATTAATGTTTTATAACCTTTTATGAAGAATTAAATCTGAAAATATTAAATATGTAACTTGTAGGTCCCAACAAATGAGTATGTTCCTCTTCATTAAAAACATTGTGTCATATTTATATTTTTGAGTTATTCCTCCACAATTTTCTGCTTCAACTATTTTTGGAGAAAATATATATATAACTAAGCAGAAGTCTCCAAAGATGCCAGTTGACTTTGACATATTATATAACATTCTATAAAATAAAATAAATCAATTACACACTTATGAAAGCAAATAGCTGTTTATTCATTTCCACATTTATTTTATTAGAAAGTGTTACATACATGTCTTCCAACATCTGTCCACTGCATCCAAACACTGATTTAATATAAACTGAGGTGAAAAATAACCAAACATATTCCTCAACAACTTAGTAGTAAGGAAATGTTTTTCAGTCACATTTTCACATGAGTGAAAAGGCCTTGCATTACGCTACTGACCATTTCTAACAATCTGAAAATCTGTACATTTTTCTTGGAGAACTACTGTATATACACATAATGAATTACAAGGTTGTTGTCTCAATGCCTTCATAACATTTCTAAAAAATTCATAATCTTCAGTCTGATGTTTAAGCTTGTTTTTTATCTTATGCTAATTTCTATAATGCTTCAGTTTTGCAACTTAAAAAACAAACAACAAAAAACAATACCATTATTTTGGAGAAAGAAAATAAAATACTGAAACACAGCTTGCTTGTGAAATACAAAGTAGTTTGCCATAGCCACGTTAAAAAGGTGCTCAGTGTTCAACTTCCAAGAAGCAGTTTGCTGTTGTTGGTGTCTGATGGGAAGAGGTCAGGCAGGGTGGTGGTGCACACGGGTCTCCCAAGGACCACCACAGGTCTGAGGTACTGAAGCTGTTTAATTGCCAGGTCCCCACACCCAGCCAGAGCTTTGTCCAGGATGGACTTCAAGTTTTGGACTGATGTGAAGTCCCCAGTCATTGCGTGGGGCTTCAACAGTGGGGAATGAGTGCGTCTGCTGCGGGTGTGAGAGATCCCTAACTGGTTGTTCTCCTTGACGGAACAACTTCGTCTGAAAGAGTCTCGCCGTTTTGCTGGCACCGTATTTTTTTCTTTTGGGGTGGTGTCTTGTATGAACTTCAGAAATGAGGATTCAAAGCCCATAGGTTTATAGGCAGCAATGTCAAAGGGGCGTGGAGAAGGGCTACGAGGCTGAGGCTCTTTCATGTTTGAAGGCTGTTCGGATAGTTCGTTTTTCCGTTTCAGTGGCTGCCGAACAGGAGGGCTGGACAGTGCTGCTGATCCATTCAACATTTTACCACCATCCTTGTTGCTTGATGCGTCTTGGAAGCCCTCTTCAGTAGTTAAGTGCAGTGAGCATGGTGGTGAGAGGTCAACAGTGACTGGACGAAGGAGAGGTTTAATTTTATCCAAGCTTAATCTCTCTTCCTGTTTCTGACTGGTTGGTGTTGCTGCAGCTGGGTCTTCAGTGTGCCCACCAGTGCTTGGTTCACCATATAGCACCTCGTCTGCACCAACAAGGACACCATTTCTCTCAACAGGTGGTGGCTCTTCCTCTTCCTCCTCTGGGAATCCCAGTGGCTCCTGATTATCCTCATCCTGAGGCTCTGCCTTGATGGAGTGGAGGCTCATGGGAGCAGGCTGCACCCCTGTGTTTTCTGGTTCTGCCTGATATTCCATTTTGCGAACACCATTGGGGGCACGTGCACCTGCAGAACTTGGTCTTGCTGACTTCCTCTGAATCAGTTCCTCTAGCTGCTCAGCATTAAAAACAAGCTTATCTTCATTCTTAACGAGATCTTCTCGACGCATGCGGTGAACCCTCAGGTAGTGACGATTCAAGCTGTGTAAGTAAGTGACGACAGAGTCGCAGTCCTGGACCATGCATGGATAGGCCACACGCAAACAGCGGTCTTGGCACATCTGTAGTGCTTCTTCATGAGATCTAAAGACAAAACGGCTGAAAGAATTTCGTTTCTCCTTTTTTTCTCTCAACACTTCCTGCTCCTCCGGACCCTCCTTGCCCATCTCCTCTGGCTGGGCAGTTACTTCAGGCATAGGACTTGATCTCTCAGGTTGTGTAGTGGGTGAACCAGGTTCTTCTTTCTGAGGACTCTGTGGTGCAACAATAAGCTTCTTTTGGCACCCAGTAATTGACTTTTTGTGAGTGCTCTGCAGACGTACTACCAGTGAATCATAGAACTCACAGGGACTATAAAGTGAATGTTTTTTAAGAGCATCATCATGGTTATACACTCTTGTGCAGCCTTCATAGTTAGATCTTACTAGCTCTGGTGGTTGAGAGTGGCAATCACGAGTGTGACGCACAAGGCTGCTTTTAAGGTGGTAGGAGGCGCTACAGTTGGCAAAGTGACATTTATATTGGGGCTGTGGTTCATCTGAGTTTGGGAGAAGTCTTTTCTTGGCGGGTTCTTTTCTGACTTCATGACTGTGATGCACATCGAAATCTTTTTCCAACAAGAGCTGAGAGCGATTGTAGTGATGTACCAACTGCAGGTGGCGCACAAGGCCTCCTTGGGTAGAAAAAGCGGCATCACAGTTTTTTGCTACACAATGAAAGGGTTTACTAAATTTATCCAATATATAGCAGAGATTACTTCTGGCCACCAAACGTCTTGTAGTTCTGACCTGTTGTGTGGTACTATCCTCACTTTCTCCCTTCTGCTCACCCTCTTCTTCTCTACCATCTGCTTCATCCTCTACTTCCATTTCAGATGGAGACAGATTGTCAGTGTTCTGTCCATTTTCACTTATCGCGGTTGATGTTTTTTTCTCTGGTTGGCGCTGCAACTTGGGGGTCTCGTTCGTCTTTACTTTTAGACTTTGGTTTACTGGATGCAGAGATGTTTGCTTTGCAGGGTCTTTGTTTCCATCATACCGTACAGATCCGTAGCTTATTTTGTCTACCATAGACTCGTTCAGGTTATGTACGTGAACATAGTGGGCCCTCAACACATGTTTTTGTCTGTGACTCTTAGAACAAAGCTGGCACACGTAAGGCTTAAATGATGTGGTTTTCAAAGACGTCAACCTTTTGGCCTGTTCAATAGTACGGCCATGTTTGGTGTTATAGTGTCTCAGTAAGCTGTAACTCTGTGCAGTCCTAAAACCACAACCTTTCATCTCACAGACATATGGCTTAGCAGTGGCTAATGATTCAATACTATCTTCCTCGGGAGTCGCTGATGCTTGTTCAGTTATGACATTTACCTTTTCCTCAGACACATTTGGAGGCCTCTTATGGAGCAATACAACTGGAGGCTTTGCCATGATTGCCTGATGAAGAGAGATTTGTGATGCATTAGACTCTTGGACTGAAGAATTGGACTGAGGTGGTTCACTCGACATACTGTGAGGTGATGAGGAATTTAGATCTAGTTTACTGAGCCCAATAAGAATTTCTTTCAGAGCACAATTTTTTGTTTGAAGGATTGAGGAAGTTGTTTCATTGCTTCTGGGATGAGTGGATGCTTTTCTTTCTTTACCAGCCTCCACAGATGGAAATTGTATCAAGTGCTCATTTTTCTCAATTTCATCACTGTCTAGATCAGGGTCAGTCTTTATTCCTGTGCTTTTTAAGTCCTGGTCTTTGTCATGTTTGTGTTCTTTGTTCTCCAGTTTGAGATGTTCTGGGTGGGCACACTTCAGGTGTCTCTGGACATCTCTGGCTCTGGAGAAGGTCATGCCACACTTCTCAAAACCACAAGTGAACTTACTTCCATCAAAACACACGGCCACCAAGGTCATTGTTGCTTTGGGTTCCTTGACAGATTCAGATTCTTGCAAAGAGGAGGCACATGGACTCATGGACGAAGAGTTTAAGACATCTCCATTTAGAATCTCTTGTGAATCAATTGACTTTTGAGGGCGGGGTGTCACTTCAGTAATAGTCTTAAAAAGTTTCCGCTTTGCTCTCCTCTGAGCCTCAAAGTCTTCTTCAGAGAAGGTGATGTTGTGTGTGGATAAATGCTTTATAAAGTCCTTTTTGGATAAATAGTATTTTCTACATTCAGCACTAGAGCAGGTAAATGCTGCATCTCTGAAATGCTGTGCTTCATGATGGTAGATTTGTCCCAAGTCAGAGTAAGTGACGTAACAGCCTTTGAGTTCACACTGGTAGTTAAGCTGATAGCCATGGGTCTGTTTGTGTGTAACAAGTTCATTAGAAGTACTAAACTGAGCACCACAACCTATAACCACACACATGTAAGGCTGATCACCGTAGTGAATCCTTCTATGTTTGCGGTGATGGTGAGCTGAGACAAAATGTCGTCTACAAAAAACACATTTCTCCCGCTTGTCTCTCATCTGATGAAAATATTTCACATTGTCATCACCTTTGTGCTCAGACTTTAGGTGGACATACAAGTACTTGGAATGTTTAAAAATCCGAGTACAGTCAGTTCCTGGACATGGATACTCATCTCGGTTCTGCAGTTTGAAGTGCTGTTCAATGTAATCAAATGTTACATGCTCATCATCATCTAGATGCTTATCTTTCACAATTTTGGCCTGTTCCACAATGTGGTGCAACACTTCTGGATCATGTGTAGATTTGTAATACAGCATTAAAGAGGGGTCAATGGTGATCTCTCCTGGTTCGATGTCATCATCCTCATCCATCTGTTTCTGCACGTCTTCTTTTTTTATGCCGTTTTCGGAAGGATTGGTTTCACACTGAATGTGCTGTTTCATGTGAGGAACAAGTTCCTTTCTGCTCTTAAACTTTTCCAAGCAAACAGGGCAAGGGTGGCTGTTGTCTGCTGCATGTCTTTTGGAGTGGTGAATGACTTGGTTGTCAGTGACTGACCTCTTACAAATCTGACAGCAGAATTTCTGTTTTCTTGTCTCATACTCTCCTTGCAGTTCTGATATCCTAGAAGGCGATTTTGTTTCCTGCTGCTCCTGATCATCAAGACTTCCATTTATCCTCTTTTGATGTTCTGATTCTACTTTCACTGTGACTCCATGAGCATCATGTTGTTTAGCCTTCTCTTGTTTGTCTACCACCTCTTCCTCTTCCCCTTCTGAATCTGGCATCAACCCAAGAAGGGAGATGCAGTGATACTTAAGAGTTTTCCAGTCCCAGAATTCAGGGTCAAAAGGCCAATATGCTTTAAGTGCTAGCAGCAACTCGCAGCGGAGTGAGTTGGGAACAACCTCGTTTTCCTCGTCATACTTTTGATCTGGACGCAAGTAAAGCTCCTCAAGGCGGGTGAAGACCTCCTGGCTGGGGCCAAGCAGAAACTCTGTGAGTAGGCAGGCACGCAACACTTCAAGATCATCTGGAAGAAGGCAGGACACCATTTTACAGACAGAGATCCTTGTTTCTGAGTCATCTTGCTTTGGAAGCTGAAGGGCCTTTACACAAAGTTCTACCGACGTAGGTACCCCAGCTAGGCCATCCACCTGAAAAGAGAATGATATTTTATTACCATAAAACAGTGCGTTACATTTATATCACCATTAATACACTCACTGACCACTTTAGTAGTACATTGTACACCTGTACAATCCAACACAACAACAAAGCAGCTCTGCTGTTCTATTTTTACAAGGCTGTGATTTCTCAGCTTTTGTTGAAACTGTCAGAAAGGTGATAACTCTACTATATGTTTATTACTATTAAGGTTAAAGTCGGTGGTGGAGTCATACTGGAGTGCATTGCATTGAAAGTGTTTCGAAAATGTTTTGATTACCTTGAAAAAAAATAAACTGAGAAATAAAACCTTGTAAAATCTGAATTTATGCTTAGTTGGATTGCATTAAATTGTACAGGTGTAACAAATGGGCAGTGTGTAATAATTTACCACATTGTTAAACTTGATGGTAAAATGTCTGTGCAATACCAAATCCTAAATAAATGAATCTGGCAAAAACAAGTGTTTTCAGAAGAATACTGGAAATGCTGCAGTCACCAAACTTGGTTCACTAATAAGAAAATGAAAATATATTTTGTTCCAAGAGACACATAAGGAGAGTGTCAACTAATGGAAACATAAATAGGAAACACAAAGATAAACAGCCTTTTAGTTTTCTGTGGTTCCATCATTTGTGGAACTACTCGGCTGAAAAGTTTTATTATACAACCATTTTTATCCATGAAAAGGACATAAAAGGGATGTTCACACTCACCTCTGTCTGTATCACACGAACCAGGTAAAGTAGATGGTGGACTGTTTTGGCAATGGCACCTAATTGAAGGCATCGATCCAGAAGAGACTGCAATGAGGAGTCAATCCTCCTCTGAAGCTTACTCCAAAACAGTGTCAACTCCCTTTGGTGAAAAAAAAGACAATTATTCGGTTATTTTCTCCTTACATTAACATTTGGCTGACAAATGTTAATGTAATTGCTTTTCAAATAAAAAAAACATCAATTTATATGTGATCTTTCAAGATATAGTCACATTTTCTACAAATAGTTTGCACTTGACTGGAGTCATACTGGCAGTATGTGCAACCATGCCCCTTAGCAGTGAGTACTCACCATGAGCAGTAAAGGCTCTGCTGTTGGAGCTGCTGAGTCAGGAAAGTTGTACACAAGATGAAGGCTGTATTCTCCTCCCCCTCTGTCTCCAAATTACATGTGATCTCTAGAACATCCTTACAGTCAAGTCTGGATATCTGTTCAAGGAGTGCATATAATGCTTATTGCCAGTAAACAAGACAACAAATCTTCAGGCAGTATTGATGAAAAACTGATCAATATTTTTCAATAAACCTATGTCCATTTGGTTCAACCTCCATTGGCACTATCATCATTAGGTTGTAGAAACTGGGCAAAGTAGCTAATGAGTGATGAGCAAAAACAGGAAAGGCGTGTTGTAAAAGGTTAAAAAAAAAAAAAAAAAAAAAAAGGCAAATGTGAGTAAGGCGAAATGCCAGACAATTAAATTGTGGCATTTGGGGTCAGATAAAAATTTATAATTTGAAACAGTTCTGATTTCTGAAATTCTTCAAACAATGTGCTGTTATATTATATTTTATCACATTTGACAAAATCGGAGAATGAAGTGATGTATCGTTGCATACCGCGCAGTACTGAATATCTGGTGAACATATAATACCTCCATAATTGCTTCTTCACTGGGCAGTAGGTGACAAAGCAGGGAGACATATGTTTGACGAAAAGTTGCTTGGTTGGAGATTGCATTGCATTCAGCGCAAGCTTTGGCCAACACAACAGCCTTGGCAACTTCACCCATCTTCTCCAGATGTTTCACTCGCATCTCCATGAAGCCTTCACCCTCTAAGCTGATGTATGCATCAACTAAAGACAGATTTCAAACACAGCTTGATTAGCAAACTAACAAGAAAAGGCCAGTGTGGCAATAGGCATTATAATTGAAGCCTTGTATTGTCATCTATAAATAACATAACCTAGATACGACCAACTAGGTTCCTAACCTTCTTCTGGGTTGGTGACTTGGCCAGTGAGGAGAGAAGTAAGGACAGCGTTGCTCCACGCACCTCCCTCTCCGGTGATCTGAAGTAAAGCTTGGAGGTCTGTGCTTCCATACTGCAACAAGGTATCATGAGCAATCTGCAATGAACAGAAGTAAAGTAAAATTGAATAACCCCATTCCCATTCTGAAACATCAGCAGTACGTCAGTACTTTTAATACTGTCATGTGATAATGTCATGAAATAATGAGCTCTACAATTGAGACTACTCAAAAGGCTGTTAGTTCATATTACTGCAAAACTGACTTCAACTAGTTTTCTTCTCTTTAAAAAGCAGCTCAGCTCAAACTGCCAGATTTATAATTAATATTCATTTGCTGAAGACTCGTAATGACAAAAGTTAATGGTATTCCAATTTATATTTGTGTCATTTTGTGGATACAACCAACAATCAGTGAGTTAGAGGTTATAAATACGGGGGTTTACATTCAAGAATGGGCAAAAACACAAAAAAAGACAAAGCACTGCCGTCTAACCTCTTCTGAGTGCTAACATCTTATAAAGGCGCAAATATTTAAATTCCTTTTATGCCCTTTCTAACACAAAAACACACACACAATTAGAATTGTAAAAGTGAAAGTACTGAGGTACAGCACAAGAAAGTATTGCAGTAACAACTGCAACCAACTGAAGATCAATCTTTCACATCACTGTGGTGGAAATGTAGCCCACTTTATAGAGCTGGTTTCATTTAAATCTAAATACACTGAAGCATTTTCAAGGAAGTGCCACATCGCCATCATCCAAGATTAATTCTACTTTTTTGTATGTAAAAACATAATAAAAAAAATTAGTCTCATTATGAACAAACTCCCCCATTACAGCTTCCACAGGACATCAGAGGGTAAGTTGCATTCAGGTGCTGCCACCAGCAGGTGTGCAGACCCCTAAAAAAAGCAAAGGTTTTCGCAGTTGTTGCTCTGGAGCATTAAAGTGTGTATTAACTGAATTCCAAGAGGGAAAGACATAAGCAATGGTCTTAGAGAAGGAATGTCATGTCAATCTGGAAAGGGCATAAAACCATTTGCAAACAATTTGGAGTGAATGTCCAAGCACATTCATCCGAAGGTCAGAAATAGAAAAATACCCAAGAGCTACATGTGAGACCCTACATGCTTTACTTAGCATGTTAAAGGTTAGTAATGCATTAGAAAACAAAGTTTTTAAGTTTTCTTACTTGAACTGAGTGGTGGAACTGGACCCAGGCTTCATAAGGGATTTCATTTTCAGGCACTGACAGCAACAGTTCAAAACAGCTCCTGTAAGAAATAAAAACACCATTACAATGATTGTACAGAAGAGACATGTTTTCAGTATTACAGTCAGAAGTTAAATTTAACTATTACCATCTAATTATAAAAGTAAAAGTTGATGCAAGAATTTCTATTAAGCCGAGACAACCCTCATCTTTTACATAGGAACGTTAGCAGAAGGAAGGCGTGTCATCAGAACAGTAGTGTGTGGGTTCCGCAATTAACTGAGAGACACATTATGAAGCTCTAACTAACCTAATTTAAGTCATGTCGGCGTGTTCAATCACTTCTTTCAGACAGGCTGTAATTTGCTATATGAACCTTTCAAGGCAACAATCACTTGTAGTTATACAGTACAGTATGTGAAGCTTTTGGAATTCTGTGGTTAGTTCATATGTTAATGTGATCTGATCCTCATCTAAGTCAAGAGCCCTAGATGAGATTATGACAAATTAATGCAGAAAACCTAGGTTGACATAGTTTTTTTTGCCACTGTATTGTTTGCTTTAAGTAGATTCATCCATTGGCAGAGTTACAATTACTACTGCTAAATTTAGTAATAAGTGTTACTTATTGGACTAAATAGCAAACAGGTAGGGGTTGAGAGGACAGTGTTACTCATTGTCTGTTGAACCTGTTTTACAACTACTTTTACTAGCAACTATTTTTAGTTGTTTTAGTTACATGCCTATAAATATAGTGATGGAGTTATTGGTCGCTGTAATCATTCATCTGCTGTGGCTGTAGAAATAGTTTTATTTAAGTACTACTTGACACAAACTTTGTGTAAAGATCTGTGAAGATCTCTAGCAGCAACCATCCAAACACAGAGCAACAATCAGGAAGATCAGGCTAATGAATTACTCCGTTTTACAATCCCTTTGGCTGGTAGCCAGGTTTCACTGGAACTTCCTCTTCTGTGGTTGAAAATCAGTGCTAGTAGTAAAGGTGAACGTAACAGATGATTTAGGTTTTCTAAATCAGAAACTCTAGCAGTGTAAACCAACTGCATTACCTGTTTTGGAAATTTGAAGTCAGGCACAATAAAGATGCATACAACATTAAACATTAAACAAATTGTCAAATCTATAGGTATTCGTGTCAAGGGATGAGAGAATTCAAAAATAACAGAAGTTTTTTAACCTGTTATCCGTTTAGTGACTATTAAAAGTCCAACACAATGTAAACTTTAACATGACTAGGCAAGTTCCCAACAATGTGCGTGAACCATAGGTTGTCGTTTTTTTGACTAAAAGATTTTTTTGCTTGTGCGTACAGGCAGCGAGACCATTTTTAGTAATATTCAAAAAAGCGTACTACATATTTCAGTACTCACAAAGCTAGTCTCTTCAAAACAAGGGCAACTCTGTCTGATTCTGCAGTGAGGTGGGATCGAGCTGCAGCAAAGCAGTTTATGGACAGACAGTAGACCTCCAGAAGAGGCAGACCATGCTCCATGGAGTTCCTGTTCCCAGCATAGTGCATCAGTGCCTATAAACACACATACAAAATAACAAAAATGTAAACAATGACTAAAAAAAATAACTACAAAGTCTGTAAACACTTCGAAAAACCAAAATCAGATGGGTTGAGCAGATGAGAGATACATTAATCTGGAAGGAAAGGGGTTTTCCACCTGAGGGAGATAGGAGTCTACAACTGATTGATCCCAGCTGACACTGTCTGATGTGAGGTGCTCTTGATTGGGTCTGTGGGGACTTGATTGTATGGCAAATGACAACTCAGGACCTTTGACAGTGATCCAACATGCACTAAAAAGCTGACTCCAGGAGTAACACACGATATAAAAGGCATGTCAACTTATACCATCACAAAACTAAAATAATTTTTACTAATGCATACATAATACAGAATAGAAACTGGTTCATTCTTCACCTGTAACTTAGAAAACATGTAGTTTGTTAATATTGTTGTAATTGTCAGCTGTACGCAGGTACAACATCAGTGTGTGTGCACACCAGCATGCCACCTGTATATAGCTGACACATTAAAACATCGTGGCACTATCAACATCCCAGGGGTCTCATTTGTCAGACAGCAGGAATTTAGCTGGTGTCTAAAGAGGACCTAAATTAATTCCCCTCAGTCCAAAAATAAGGTCCACTCGCTCAGAGGGAGCCAAGAATAAGGTCTCAACCCTGGAGACCTACATCAGTGAACTAATTACATCATAACTACTTCCGACTGGAACAGAAAGTCAACATCTGCACAAAGCTGCTAGTCTTTGTTAAATATCAACCAGTTAGATGCCCAAATCTAATCAAAAACCTTGTTTTGGCATAAAAAAATGGCAGGGATAATTCACATTTCTGATTGTGGGTAAGAACAGGCCCTCAATCAAGTGGATATCTTATTGATCACAATTACATATGTCTTATTGCTGTCTCTCCACAATGTTCAGGATAACAAAGTGTTTTGTAGCATGACTTGTAACAAGTCTGTATAAAAAAAGTAAGGAATAAATGGTTGCATACATTTCTATCTATTTGACTAAAACTTTAACAACACATAAAAAAAGTGAAACTATCTTTTAACAGTAGCCACCTTCACACCCACACAAAGCTGTGATCGGGAGACCTCACTACTGAATTCCTCTCCTCTACAATCAACTCTGGATGAAAACCAAGTAGTAAAATGAAGGTAATGGTCTTAGGGTTCTTAAATAATGAACCCCAGCTAGAGGAAACCAATATAGTTAACCCCATTTTGTTTCTCCAGTTCAAATACTATATTTGAGTTTAAATTATAACCACTATGATACTGGGAATAAGGGAAATGTAAATAAATGGAATGCAGTCCGATTGTTACCAAGAGAAAAAATAATTACAACATGTGAAATCCCCTTAACTTCCAGACCATTTCAACACAAAATGCATATGGTTAAGTGACGACGTTACTTGGCTGCACAACCTTTGACACTTTAACCAAACGGTTCGAGTATAGGATATATGCAACTTGTGCAAATATCCCAAATGCCCTGTTGCACTAGCCATAATACGCCCAAACTAGCATGGAAATATGGATAAACACTGCGCGACACCGCCCCGCCCCACACACATCCAATTACGCATGATATGCCAACTGTGGCAATGTCATGTGCATGCAAACATCTGTAATAGGTTTCCTGCTTTGCATGTACCTAAATAAGTCGAAGCTCGTTATAGCAGTGGATGTCAAATAAGCTTATTATATAACTTGCAGCACTAAACTGGGAATATGTCATCCCAGCTGCCCATGTAATTAGCTCACTGACAGCAAACCAAATGATTTTGATGTGAAATTGTGCGCATAGGTAAACGCAAAGAAAAACACGCCTTGTGCAAATGCTCCCTAGTGCTACACCTGCATTAAAGCTATCTGGACAAGCAGCGGGGCCATCGGCCGTCGCAGTTCAGCTTGCAGGCTGCGAGAAAAACAATCCTTTCTGAGCTAACGTTAGGCTAACGCTAGTTTCGATGTTGCATGTACACATTACCTGACAGAAGTTGTCGCAGTACTCCGTGGAGGACGCCGTGGATATATCTTGCTGCCTGAGCACGTCCTCGAAGGCTCTCAGCGTGGCCAGCAGGGTTTCCATTGCAACCAGAGTGTCCTCAGCTGTGTCCAGGGCCCGGTCGCTCCATTCGTGCTCTGGTTCGACATTATTCTCCGCCATCTTCACTCTCCGCCACGGCGCGTATGCAGTGCAGTCTGACGCCGCCTTCAAGTGCCGTCGGAATATTTAACGATGTCAGTTGAACTTCACCCAAATGACCCGAAAACGCAGCGGGGGAGGTGGGCACCCTGTAGCGGCTGTGTTGGTTTCATTAATGATAGATCATTGTTAATTGCAGTTATATTAATTCATTTCTTTTTCTCATCTGCCTGCTCTGCTGATTCACCTTGGGATATAACTAATTCAACGATGTTTGATTGTTTTAAAATTGTTTGTGTCGTGTGTCGTTTACATGTATTGCATTCTTTTTGAATTTTGCGTTTAGTGCTATTTCATATTTATTTAGTTCATACATTTTTTTATTTTAAGCCTGGACATGGGGACAGGCATTGTAAACGAGCTTACTTATAGGAAGGGTAGTGATGGCACAGTTTGTAAATTGTTAAATATTCAATAACAAACATTGATTAAACTTATTAAATACTTGGGCACACTTGTGTTACAGGTTCTCAAACAGTTATATTGTGTATCTGTGTATTGTATTGTTAAACCCTCCATACAAACTATTAGTGCTGCAGCTACAATTATTTTAACTATCATTTCATCTGCTGAGTATTGTATTGATTCATTAATTTACCATTTTGTCAAAACATTTGAACCAATAACTGATAAAGTTTCCGAGAGCCCAAAAAAATGTTGTCATTTTTGCTTTAAAAAAGACAAAAACGATTATGATAGATGAATGATCCGTCGATTAACTTGTCCACCAATGGTTAAAAGACGGTCCTTACAGTCTAACATTTTTGACCAAAAACACCTCCTAATTTGGTGACAATGGAATTTACGAAGAGCACAGAAAGGTATCATGTCACGTCGCTTAATTATAATCTACCTGATGCTCCACAGAGAGTCCACTGAGTAAATGTGCGCAATTCATTTAGAGATAATGCAGAAAAACCGTGATAAATATGTATTATTTCAAGTTTAAATGCATTATAAGTATTGTACCTGTATAAATTTGAGGTGTTATTTAGGCTTCAACGCACGAATTCATTAGAAATAACAACTAAAAGCATATCGGTCACTTGAAGTATGGGCCTATTATGCAGTCATTAACATTTCTTACTTTTATTTTTTATTTTTTGCATTTTTTAATGAATTACCTTTATCTATAATGGACTATTTTTCCATTTTGGTATTAGTATTCCTACTTAAGAAGTCTTAATACTTCCAGCCATCACTGCTTAATATGTAAACTGCAGGTAATTATACATTTCTAATCTTAAACAAACGACACCTTTTGCATGTTTTCATTTTCACTCCACTCCTCCTCTTAAATCATTAGATTTGTCGCCATCCACAGGAGAGCGTGTGTAAATCCTGACCCGGAAATAAATTACTCCTTCTGGGCTACACGTGTGGAAGGTAAGCAAAATCTTAAAATGGGTCTGTGACGAGTTTAAGAAGCAAAAATGGGTTATATCACAGATTGTCCTGAGCTAAACAGGTTGTTAACTCTGTAAGATCAGACTGTACTTACTGAAATTTACTTGCTGTACAACAAGGTAGGCGCTGACGTGATCGCAGTTTGTCATTAAATCCATGTATAAGTCGACAGATCATACCTAATATTAGCCTACAAGTAATGTTATCTGTGTTAACCTATACATCTTGTTTCATCCAGTCCTACGGGATCTAACATGGGGAAATCCAAACAAACAGGAAACCACAAGAGCGACAAGAAGAAGAACATTGCAAAAACATGGAAGACGAAGCGCAGGACCAAAGACTTGGACCAGATCCACGCAGACATGAAGCCGGAGGTCGCAGCTAAGCTGCTGCATCAGGAGGTGGACTACGATGTGACAGGATGCGCACAGCACTACTGCTTACACTGCGCGTAAGTTGGACACGAATACACATACCCAAAATTATTGGTCTGTTGTCACATAAAACGAATAGAAAAGGAGCTTTATACAAAGGAGATTGGAAGTTGATTTCAGTAGTCCTAAAGAGACAAAGTATGTGGTATTTTGCTATAAAAAGCTAAACATCTTGCAGAAAGTCAGGGGGAAAAAAAATCCCTATAAATATATTAATATTTTAATTATGTGCGGTCTCCTTTAGATTTATTGTTGGGCACCTGTAACTCTGCCAAGTTGGAAATTTAGTTATTGTTTCAGCTTTGCAGAGCAAAGCCACTGAGCTTACCAGTATGTTCCAGACAGCTTTGTAAAACCATGTAACTTGATGTCTTGCAGGAGATACTTTGTGGATATGAAATCATTGAAAGAGCACTTCAAAAGTAAAGTGCACAAAAAGCGGTAAGGCATCATTCTCTCCCTCGTGTTACTGGATGTGCAGTCACACAGTTTGACCGAAAACCCACGTCACTACTCATAGCTTATGTTCATGCTGTAAAATTTGGCCATTTGAGCTTAACATACCTCTTCTTGTTCGATCCAGGTTGAAACAGCTCAGAGAGGAACCCTACACCCAGGCAGAGGCGGAGAGAGCAGCAGGCATGGGGTCCTACGTCCCTCCAAAAATTGTTGAAGTGAAGACGCAGACTGTGGAGGAGGACATGGACTGAGAGCTGCCTACCTTAACCCATAAACTGATTAATCCAATGAGAGAAGCATTACCAAAATGGATTATGCTCCCGTCATCTCCTGCTGTCACATATGGCACGTGCTTGTCACTTTTATGTGACAAATAATGTTTGCTTTTCAGTGGTGATAACAGTGATTGTTGGACTTCTGGTTGTCATTTTATACCGGATCATCTAACACAACGTGTACCTGTATTAATTTTGAGTATGCATAGTATATACTCAGAGTATGAGTGTGTAGAATTGTGTGAAATGATAATAAACTGCCAAAACTGAGTGGATTCAGTCAGATTGTATTTATACAGTACATTATAAATAGGGGGTTGTCAATATATATGCCACACAAATTATGTGTGTTTATTTTTTAACCTCCAGTTCTTTTTTTTTTCTTGTAAAAAAATGTATCATTTCACATTTTACTGATAATCAAGCTGGTTTGTGTATTTTTTTTCAATCCGTTATTTTTCATCTATTTAAATGAAGAATATTGGTAATTCAGAGATCTGCAGTCGAGCTAATTTCTGTATCGTCAGACTTCTATAACTCATTTATATAAAATAATTACTTTTTGGAACCACATAAAAGAATTAAAGTTGTGTTCAAGTGTTAAAAAGGTTGGAAACTCAGGAAACTACTGTCTGATTGGAGATAATAAACTGATCCAGTGTTTTCCCTGGCATTGTAATGGTCTAACACATCACTGGTAGTGACAACCTCGGGTTTCAATCCAGCATTTTACTCAGCTGTGTTTGTGCTGCTGTGTCTTCTCATATAGAAAGAAAATACCCCCAAAAACATGCATAGATAATTAAGTGACTGAACTGTTACAGCATGGCCCCATTGTGGATGTGTTAAAACTAAAAGAGCAAGATCCATCAGAAACAAAGCCTTCTCCTCTGCTAGACCTGGAGTTACAAAAATGTGATGACGGACTGCTCTTGGCAAAGAAACATATAATTTACGCTTATTTAGCAGACATTCCTGGGCTGGTCAGGGTAACTGCCTCTTTAAATGTGACCACTGGCAGCAGCAGCTAATTTCTAACAAACTAGAAACTGTGTCAACAGCAACATCTGGTCAGCCCCTTCAAATTAAGACTAACACAACTGGAGCCCAACATATTTATATTATATATATTTTTTAAAATAAACGAGTTAATGTTGAATGGATTTTCAAATTAAACTCTGAGAAATTTATAAAATCAAAACTATGTCACAGTTATGGATGCTTGATTTAAACACTACTGAACTTAATTGGTGTAATTGGTGATTGGTTTCAATTTTTTTTTTTTTATATTTCGTCCTACAATATTTTTTCTTTCTATTGGAAATTGTCCCTGTAGTAGGACTAAAAAAAGTTAATGTTGGATGCTGTATAATTGAATGTATGTTACTAATGCTGCTAATACTAATTGCTAATGCTAATGCTAGCTACAGTTAGCTAGGCCTACACAGAGGGCTTTTATTTTGACCCACAACACTCCACATATCCCGTTTTTGTTGCGTATTAGATGTTGACTTGACGTCTATTAACCACCTCCATACGGTTGTGGATGTGGGAAATAAGAAATCTGTGCAGTTGGCTAACGACTCACAGCTGTTGCCTGCGGGTGTAACGGCCGGAAAAGACGCGCAATCCCCGGCTACGGGACAGCAGAACTATCGGTAGATTCCAAGCATTTTAAGGAGACGGTCTCACTGAAGGGTTGTTGCCGGTTTGGGATGTTATTCAAGGACCATGTCCTCGTCTAAATAGCCTCAGCGGAGGTTCAGGATGGCCGCAGACGTGGATAAAAGAATCCCCGAGGATAAGAGCAATATTTCCCCGCAGAATGATCATCGGACTGTGGAGTCTGGATCCTGGATCTCCACAGTCATATGGACCCTAGTGATCGTCGGGGCTGTTCCTCTGCTCGCTTTCGGGATCAAGTATTACCAAGATGTCCAGCTCCACAAACGCCATGTAAGACCCGCATCTGAAAAACATCACATAGTATGATATTAAAGCGCTAATCTGAATTTAAGGGCATTTAATCCTGTCAAAATAAAGATTTGCTAGGGAGATATTAAACTCTCAGAAAATCTGATCCAGGTTACTGTAGATTAACTTTTTAAAGCCAAATCACTTACGTGTGTATCTGTATTAATAGAAAGTTTGCATTAACCTACTGCTGCATGTTTTCATCGATGATAACCAACCAATACATTTTTGTTTTTATATTTCAATATTGCCCAAAGTCATCACATCAGTCACCACATCTGCAGTTTTCCAGCTCACGGTGTTTAATCAGAGGGGGGTGGGTCTGCTAAAACCCAGCCTCTTGTTAAAAACCACACTTAGTTGTCTACAAAGGGTCCCTGAGTTGCTCTACTGTATGCAGCCCTCCCCCCTCTCCCTCCATTGTACAGGC
Source organism: Anabas testudineus (assembly GCF_900324465.2). Classification (NCBI taxonomy): domain Eukaryota; kingdom Metazoa; phylum Chordata; class Actinopteri; order Anabantiformes; family Anabantidae; genus Anabas; species Anabas testudineus. The sequence goes on from NC_046630.1 coordinate 9,925,033, forward strand.
GCTTGTGGGCACGCATCTGTCTGAGAAAGGGTGGTCTGAATAAAATGCAGGCAAGGAATCTGTGGCCTCTGGGCTGATCTTTATCCAGACAGAGTGCTGACACTGAACAAATGGTGTATCATGCTTCAGGAGAATGTCAGACCTGTACATAGACACAGTTTTTGTCATCCACCTGAATTGTTTTTTGTAACCATGTGTCATAAGATGGCTCACTGTCCTAGATTTGATGCTGCATTGAAAATCCCTCAAGCATGCAAAATGACAATAAAGGTAATGTTCATGTCCCTTCAACAGGAAGACAGTGTTCGAACACTGGGTGCAGAGGGACTTTTTCTCTTCTCCTCCTTGGACACAGATCATGACCTCTATCTCAGTCCAGAGGAGTTCAAACCTATTGCTGAGAAACTCACAGGTGCATCACATTATCTGTCTCTCTGTCTTTCTTATGTATTCACTTCAACTTCTTCTCCAAAATCCCAGTCTCAGTTGTCACATATAACCCTGTATCAATTGTGACCCCCCTCAGGAATTACACCACCGGTGGATTTTGAGGAGGAAGTGATTCATGACCCCAATGGAGAGACTTTGACCTTGGAGGCGAAAATGCAGCCCCTCCTGCTTGAGTCTATGACAAAAAGCAAGGATGGCTTCCTCGGGGTAAGAAACAGAAAACTGTGCAGGTCTTCTTCATGCAGGAGGTTTAGTGTTCTCTTTGTCTCCACTGGTGTACAGACTCTCTAGAGGACTGCCTTGATAAGAGTCACAGATTAGCTGAAAAGAAGTCATAGAAAAGCATGGATTAGATTGTGTAGAGATTTTTAAATAATAAAGTTTTCTAAATAACCATCACTGCAAAGAATTAGACATTATTGGTATTAATTGTCATTTATAGAGATTCCAATATATTTTCTGACAGACTTCAAAACGTGTTAGGAACAAAGAGCTGAATCAACAATGAGAATTATTGTTTTAGACTGAGTAAATTGTGGCATCAGAAATTTGTTCTTCCTTCCATTATTTGTTGCAGGTTTCTCACAGCTCTCTTAGTGGGCTGCGGATGTGGAAAAACCCAGCAGTGCCTTCGTCATCCTTCTCTGCCAGCCAGTTCAGGGTTTTCTTGCCCCCAAAGAACAAAGGCGAAGTAGGAAACACGTGGTGGGTTATTCCTAGTGAGCTTAACATCTTCACTGGTTACCTGCCTAACAATCGTTACCACCCTCCCACCCCAAAAGGCAAAGAGGTATCTTGAAAATTAATAATATTCTAGCCGTTGAGCATGATTTGGTTGTTAAGGCTGTGATACAGAATTTAGATTTCTTCTCCCACAGGTCCTTATCCACTCTTTGTTGAGTATGTTCCACCCTCGGCCCTTCATCAAGTCACGCTTTGCCCCTCAGGGCACAGTCGCTTGCATTCGTGCCAGCAACGATTTTTATTATGACATTACCTTCAGGTGAGGAGGATTCATGGTAGTGCTTTTTCATCTATTAGCCCATTAACTTTGAAATTATGCATACTTTACATTAGTGCTGACGTACGTGCAGAGCATACAAAGGATTTTTAGATTAAAGTCTGACAGGCAGCCATTGCTTTTGCTCTGAAACAGATCTGTCGGGAACTCAGAAACGTGAGATTTCCAGATAACAACCAAATTCATACTATGCATTGTATTTTCAGTTGAGTTTCGATCAAGAGGATAAAAATGCATGGCTTCTGGTGTTAAGTGAATTTATTAATTGAATTGTTTCAGCAGAGACTACTCTTTTGGTTCACCTCTGCAGAATTCATGCTGAGTTCCAACTCAACGATGTTCCAGACTTTCCCTTCTGGTTCACCCCAGGCCAGTTCACCGGTAACATCATCCTCTCTAAAGATGCATCTCATGTTCGCCACTTTCATCTTCACGTACCTAGTAACAGGTAAAACCGTTAAAACCAGTTTGTCCTAATGCTGTTGTCAGCTACTGTAGTTCCAGCCTAACAGTGTGATTTGTCTTGTTGGGTCCCAGGTCTCTGAATGTGGATATGGAATGGCTGTATGGGGCGAGTGAGAGCAGCAACATGGAGGTGGACATTGGCTACCTGCCACAGGTACAGCTGCAATGATGCATTTCCACCTAATAAGAACATATTTCTCTGTTACTCTATTATTGCATCACTTACTGTTATTATCTTAGCGTAGTCACACAATAGCGTGTTCTTTGTACTAATCTCAGTTTTAGCTGTTGGTCATTCAAGTAAACCTCATTCAACTTATTCTGACAGAATTTTACTATTATATTTACCCATTTTTCAGCAGCAAAATGTTTTTTATATATTTATTTATTCCTTGGTAATCCTTGAGTATCTGGTTCTGTTCTTTACTGAGTGATTTCATGATTTCTCTTCCTTACCACAGAGCTTAAGGATAACTACGATAGAGAAGCTTCGATTTGCTTATATTAGAGGTTTTGTGTCTGTTTACAGTTGGAGCTGCAGGCCACGGGCCCATCGACTCCCTCCATCATTGTGGATGAGAAGGGCAACATCATCGACAGACGAGACGGCAACAGTGAGCCGATCCAGTTTGTCTTTGAGGAAATCCACTGGGCCTCAGAGATCAGTCAGCAAGAAGCTGCTCAACGCATGGAGGTGACTCTCTACCCCTTCAAGAAGGTAAATGTCTACATTTCAAATGTATCCCATTACAGGCAAAAAAAAAAACATCTAGTCAACCCATTGTTATTTCTCATTGCTCTCCTTCCCAGGTGTCTTACCTGCCTTTTTCAGAGGCCTTTGAGCGAGCAGAAGCAGAGAAAAAGCTGGTTCATTCCATTCTACTTTGGGGAGCATTAGACGACCAGTCCTGCTGAGGTGAGATCATAAACAGATAGTTGTAGACTAACTGACTGATTAGAAGTTGATCTACGGTGAATTAAGTGAATATTTATTGTACTTTTTAAAGCATTTCTTTAACAGGACATTTTTCAACATCAGTCTCTGCTCTACATTTCTGTAGGTTCGGGGCGAACTCTCCGGGAGACAGTCCTGGAAAGTTCGCCCGTCCTGGCTCTGCTCAACCAGAGCTTCGTCAGCAGCTGGTCTCTGGTCAAAGAGCTGGAGAACATGCAGGTGAGCCACAAGGCACCATATTAATTTCAGCCAGTAACCAGCTGATTGGAGAAATGCTTAATGCTTCAATTACTTTATCTAACAGCCTTTAATTTAACACTAATGATGCTATTATTAATACAGTTTCTTCTTTTTATCAGGCTGATCAGCAGAACCCTGTGTTGAGTGAAAAAGCTCGCCTACATCTGGAGAAGTACAGCTTCCCTGTGGAGATGATGGTGGCTTTGCCTAATGGAACCATTGTAAATAGTTTTGTAATTAAGTAATGTGTATTAAGCATATTATTATCAGTATTTAGTTAAGAAATGTAATGTGAACTAGTAGCAGTATAAAGTTTTGTTATGAATGAGGACTAAGTAAAGCTTTCATCTTGTACATGTTTTTAGGTCCACCACATCAATGCCAACTTCTTCCTGGACCAGACGTCCATGAAACCAGAGGAGGAAGAAGGAACTTTCAGCTTTTCTGGGGGGTTTGAGGACCCTTCCACGTCCACTTATATCAGCTTCCTGAAAGAGGGGTTGAAAAAAGCCAAGGAGTACTTGGCAGAGTAAATGTATGTGACAGAGATTGAGAGACTTGTGTTTACAAGGAAATCATTGCTCTGGGGAATGATCTAAGATAAGGAAAACCCTCCAACAATTATGTAGAGAAGCTTTCTTATCTGTGTTGGCAGCTGAAAAATGTTTTTGCCTTCTTTCCTCTTTGCTACTATTTATTTGGCCATCTCTCTTGGTCAAAAATGAAGTTTTCTATACAGTATTTGTAATGTGACAAACAGTATACAGTACTGCCACTATCAATATAGTATATTTTAATGAATTACAGAGATATGAAGACCTTGCACTGAGAAGTAATATTTGCTGTAACATATTTAGATCTGCTCTCTTTGCTTGTAGCTGTTGCTGTAAAACGTAGACAGCGGCCTGCCAAGTTCCACATACCATTGGAAAGGTAAATCATATGTGCATCACAACAGAGCATAGCATTAACTATTTTTCATATGGCAGATAGAGTTTTCCTGCTGCTGAGTGCACCCAGGGACAGCGCTCGTTCAGCTGTTGCCTCCAGGTGTGTTTCAGCATTTTGTGAAGATTTTGCCTGAAAGCTCTGAGTGGGCTGGGTAACGCCTGATGTTCTTGCTGAGGCTGCCGGAGGCAGCACCCTTCTCTGGCTCAGGGAACACAAGCAGCAGGAAAAAAAAGTTTTAGTTTAGAGGAAGATGTGACCACACCAAAGAAGAATGTTTTTTCATAGGTGCAGTAGCTGGAGAAAAGCTAGAGCAGCTGCTGAACCCAAAGATGTTCAGCTGTGTCTTCAGCCAAAATGAAGAAATCCTTCATACTTTTAGGAAAATAGACAATTTGGAATTTACCTTTTCACTTTAATTAATGTCCTCTTTGAGTTCTGACATCGAGAAAACACATGGAATATTGAATTAGTAACAATTAGTTATTTTGATAAGTTGTAATATGATTATTGCACCTTAACAAAGTCTTAGCCATGTGAAATATCAACCTGTTTGGAGCCATTAGGCAAACTCACTATGTCTCTGTAATCTACCAGTGCCATTTTCACAGGGTAAAATAAAACAGGTTTCGTACAAACTGATTTCTGTAATCTCTGGTGACATCTAGCACACGCTGTAAAATACAACAAACAATCATCGAGATGATTTCTTTAATTGTGCCGATTTTTTAAACTAATCTACAACACTGTACAGTGTGAGCACAGTAGATGAGGTTATTGACTCACAGAACGTTATACAGAACATACAGCTGAATAACAAAAATTGCATTGATTGAAGTAGTAATTGAGCTCTTGTCTCATGTTCAGAAACCTCTATGGTGTATGTGTCACCACTTGAAATGAAATGAGTTTAGTCATGAATGAGGTTTTGCAGATTCAATTTGAGCACAGCTGTTTTTCAATTGAGATATTTTCCTCAAAGTGGAGCTTCGAGTGTTCTTACATGTTTAGCTTCAGCATTAGTTTATATGGTCTATGATGTGTAATCATGAAATCCCATTCATTTGAGTAGTGACTGAGGAAAAGAAGCTTCTATTTGTGAGACTGTGGTCTGTACATGTGCAGCTGAGAAATCTATTTACTATGAGAAGACTAATGTGTTTCAAACATTTAGCATTAACTAAACAGTTACACGAAAGTGGGGATACACAGTGCCTATGGCGGCAGGTGTGCCACTGTGTTCACATGATAAATGATGATAAATAATGAAGTTACTGATTCACATTAGGAGCAAAGTGCAGTCTCTGAGACTTGTAACCCACGCCATTCAAAATAGAGGATTCAAAGAATCCAGTTTCTTCACAGTTCAGCTCTACTCACTATAGCAGAACTCGGGTTGCTTGCCAAACCCACAGGAATGAGTCAAGCATAAAGTAGTCCTCCATTACACCCCACTGTGGGACAGCAAGCTGTTCTGGATCAGCCCTTTTCAGTTCATTAAAATCCACAGCACTTAATCACATGGATAAATCCAGCAGTTCTTGTTTTTACATGGATGTTACCATGAAATGAGGCAGCAGGCAGCTGTAATTGTCTTTGCTCCATGATAAATATAGTCTCGATAAAGTTGATCAGAAGTGATGTGAGTCATGGAGAAACTCAGAGCACACCCAGTCTCCTCAGCTGAAGGACCACACCTCCAGCTCCATTACACGGAAGTCATCTGTTTCTGAGAGGCAGCAGTTGTTGAAAGTTAAGCAGGGGCTGCTGCGACCCAGGTACAGATTCTCATCCAGCCACAGACCAAAGTGACCACTGTGAAACAAACAGAAAATAGAAAACTAAAGAATGTAAGGCTTCTTTTGAAACTTGGTTTGACTGAAATGTACATTTTTATACGTTACCTGCCTCCACCAATAGCAAAGGAGTCCAAGTCTCCTTTAATGAAAAAGGAGTTTTCTCCAGTCCATCTGAAGCACTACACAGAGACAGTAAGAACAAAGTCATACTCAGAATCTGAGGGTTTATTTAGTACACTTTGGTACAATCACTACAATGGTAGTATGGTATGGTTGTTAGTAGTCTTACCTTGAAGCGAGGGTGCAACATGAAGAGGAACGTTTCTCCTGTGCCATAGAACGTCTCACTGGGCCTCAGAGGGTGGGAGAGGAAGGCCCCAAATATCTAAAACAAAACCAAAACACAACAGTTATAAATAAAAAGACATAACAAAATCTACATCTGACAACTGAGATAACACACCAGAGTATTTCTACCTCATCAAGTGCATCTTTGATAACAATAAGCACAGGAGAGTCCGTAGCCCCGACTTTTCTGTAGAGGGACTTGAGACTAGCACCATGACGAGACGTGCTGTAAGCCAAGCGCCAGGTGTGGCCGACTGTCCTGGGAGGAAGCTCTTTGCATATCTGGAATAAACATATAAGCAGAAGTGAGAAGTAAATGTGATTAAATAAAAAGAAGCAAGGCCTTGACTACAGCAATATTAACAGTCAGATCCTGACATCTACATGCTCTTAACTCATAGTGTAAGTACCACCTGTCTGTGTCTCTCTGTGTGTGTGTCTGTGCTTGTGTGTGTCTGTGTTTTAGAGATCCCTAAATAAACATCACTATAAACCACACAACAATCAGTCTATTCTTTTGCTCTAGCGCCACGTGCACCAGCTCATCTGAATTGAACTTAGTGAAGTCATAGCATCAACAAAAAAAAGGACTTAACCCTGAACTAGAACAGACTGCACCACAAACTAGTATTAGATTAGTTGTTTTTAGTTACATATTTACACCTCCTAACTGCCAGGTGGAGCTGACTGTTGATCAGCTGACAAAGCTTTTATGCTGATATATAAACTGTATGGAGTGTAGAGTAAAACAGACAATGTGGTTTATTTCAAATATAATTGTATTTATATTTATACATCTTCTATCTTTAGACCCTCAGTTCTGACAACGAAGGAACCCCTTTTTAAATGTTATTTAAAAATTATGCAAACAGCTCCAACAGTCTCTATCTATCTATGGTTAGAAATAACCTGACCTAACCATCATTAATACACGGATCTATGTAATGTACATATGTCTTGAGATGTTTGTGCTGTTTGTCACTCACCTCTTTAACATGTGAGGCTTCTAAAATCTGACTGCTCTCTACAATATTATTAAGTCCCTCAGGATCCCGGTCGGTGACCAGGAGCTTCTCCCCACCATCTTCCATTAACACCATCTGCAAGTCACAAACATACAAAATAAAACACAACACACAAGACAGTTCTTAGTGCACCAAGATGCCTGATAACTTAATTCAGTCTTCATTAAGAATCCAACGCTTCAGTCAGGAAGTCAATGAGTTCAAATGACATCTATGTCTTGTTCCCTACTGTCCCGTGATACAGACAGGAACACACTCACCTCCCAGTCGTCTCCTGAGCTGCGGTGCCTCTGGAACACCTCTCCTTCATTGTCCTCCTCCTCCTTCTCGTCCTCAATAAGTACAAACTCCTCTTCATCACGGTCTGCCTCCCTCTCCTGCTCCCCTCCCTCAATGATACACAAGTCTGGCCGACATTGTGTTAGGTAGGCGTACAACTTGTCAGAGCTACAGAGGGAAAATAATACAGTCACTTGGACGCTGAAATGTTGAAATGACAAACAGTGACAGCTGTGTCAACACGGCAGGACGCTTTTGAATGCAACTCGTGCTTTTCATGCGCTGTTATGAATTTATTCTTAAATCAATAATTTAGACTTGACATCGTATAAGTATTTTTAAATGGTCACCACTTGAGGGGCTGGCTGGTAATGAGTAAAGCTTAAAAAGCAGTGGTGGATGAAGTATTAACATCATTTAGGAAGTACAAGTAGCAACACCACACTATAAAACTACTCCTGAATACTGATATGAATAGTAATTGTAGTTATGATACATAGATAAAGTTAAAGGGACAATATTTCCCTGTGAGCTGTAGTAAAGGAGAACATAAGATATATATGAAGACTTAATACTCACATTTTGAATATGTATATCAAAATGATACTCAAATTTTAGTACCTCAAACTGTACCCAAGTACCTACTTCTGTGTTTGTACTTCCCAACACCGTTAAAACTGTTACTGTTTGCATGCCATATTTGTCTTTCACACAGATCACGTTTAACCAGTTGACAGATTAATTTCTACAAGAGCCATGTGTATCAGTGTCAAAGTACCGTTAGTTGTTTTGATATTGTTCAATGAGTGACGAGACATGAGAAAAGACGGAAATATTAAACTGGAGTGACAAGTTTAAGTGGTAGACATCAGGGGTAGACATGTTCTAAAAGAATGTTAATTTTAAACTGAGGTGACCAGCAGGTTTGCCATTGTTTTATTTTTAACCAACTTGAAGACCGAGATACAGATGTGTTAAAGGTGCATTACAGATTTTATACAGTCAACAGGTAGAGCACTATGCAGCAAACAAAACCAATTTTAAAAAGTTTAAAAAGTAACTAAGATGACATCATCAGGTTTATTTGAAAGCTTGGGCTTGAGACAGAAAGAAAACCTGAATTACAAATTAGATGTGTGGGGTTTGTAGTTGGAGTTGATTAGATCACTAGTCTTATGCAGTAAGTATTATGGGAACTATAGAACCCAGTGTTTTTGTAGCCTGACCATACTCTTGATTAAAAGTACAAAAGAATCTGCTGAACAGAACATTTTAAATCTGTCTCTTCTCTGCCATTAGTTACTGTACCTCTCTTGTGAAAGGGCAAGCCATGCATCCCTTTGCGGTAAAGTTTTGGTTGACCCCAGATGAAGACCTCCTACACCTTTTTTCTTTCCTGCGGGCAGCTGAACCCGCAGCCGCACAAACATCAGACTCCCAGAACCACCTACTGATGACTTTTGCGGTACTAGAAAATAAAAAGAAAACAGAAGTTGAGTTTGGGAACAGAGAATGAAAACAACTAAACAAATCATCATCATCTATTGTACCTGTTGTCTGACTCTTCACATTAGATGTCTGGGTGTCATCATTGTGCAGCAGCTCCATCTTCATCTTACTCTCTGCCTCTTGACCTCCACAGCAGAAGGTGGCAGCGCTGTTCAGAACAACCGCTCCCAGACCACCCACGGACGCCTCAGACAGCACCTCTAGAGGGCTACTATCAAGCTCCAACTCTGCCTCTGCCATGTCTCTGCTCTCCATCTCCTCTTCTTCAGAAACATCTTTAGTCAGGCTCAGACCCAGGCTGGACAAGTCTGATGAAACTGCAGACACCAGAGAAGGCATCGACTCCCCCTTCAGGTGTGGTAAGGTAGGTTTGCTTGCTTTGCATTTCATGGTTTTCTGGGACATTTTCTTTCCTTTTCTCCTAAAAACAAAACAATTTAAAACCCTTGTGTGGACTTTTTATACAATTTGAGCCTATGTATGTTGTTTAATGACTTGTTGCTGACCTCTGTTGGGAGGTGTTGAAGTGAACATGTGAGATGTCAGAGAAAAAGGAGACTGATGCCAGGTTGTCAACAGAACAGGACAGGAGATACTCCTCACAGCCATGTTCCTTCACCAGAGCAAGTGTCTTACATGGGTCAAAGAAGATCTTATTGGATGTGACCAGCAGGATGCCGGAAACCACACCCTGACAGAAATCGAAGGGGTTTATGTTAGTCTACAAATGTCATCAAGTGAAAAGAGACATTAAACATAAATGTCCACACTCACCTTTCGGTCGGTGATGTAGCGGCAGAAGAGTTTGAGGCATGGCATGGCCTCTGGTCCTTCCCCCTGACAGCACTCCGGCGGCAGAGCCAATAAGCAGAGCTGTCCATCAGGCAGCGGTACCGCCTCCACATCCTGACAGCACCACATATTGTTTCAGCAAAAAAGATGAGATTAGAGAGTAAGCAAACAGTTAACAGCCATTTCCATAATCAGTTATGTAATTTTTTTAAGCTAAGTTAAAAAACGTAATCACATGTTGTAGATAGTTGTTGGTCATTTGCGTTATCTATGGCAAGAAACGCTGAACTCTGAATTAGTCATTTTCAAAGTTCAGCATTTTTTTTCCACAAGTTGCTTTATATATATATATATATATAAAAAGGTTCAACAACTATATGTCCATATAAAGACTGAAGCAGGTTTTGCTTGCTGTAACCATTGTTCCTGTTAATATAGGCCTTTATGACATCAGTGCTTCCTACGTAAGGATGACCAAATCCACAGTCATCCCTTTGAAGAAAAATGTATTCAAATATTTATCTAGATACAAGAATTCAACCTGTTGTCACTTTAAGTGGATATCTTCTTCTACTAAAGCCTTTTTAGTATAAATTTAACCTTTATCTGAGGAAAATCAGGTCATTATATTCTGTAAATGTATTCCCTAACATTCAAGAGTCAGATTCTAATGCTTGCACATTATCTACATCATAAAAAAAAAAAGTAATTTCTGCACCCACAAAACATGAATCATGTTTTGTTTCTGATTCTGAGTAATGTTTTGGTAATTGTCTTGTTTTGCTGCTTGTTTCCATAGTAACATGTTTCGTTTGATTCATTAAAATATGTGCTCAGCTAATTTTTTCTCATCACAACTGGAAAAATTCATGGTGATCACATCAAGATGAAAAGTAACTAATGGAATTAAATCAGTTCCCACATGAGTAGCACCTGGACTGACAGACTCGACAGCTTCACACAGCAGCAAAGAATCAAACATATTGTGACACTCTCTCATTTTCACCTAACATACAGATTAATTTTGCTTAAATCATTACGTCACTGTCAAAAGTTGTTACGTAAACAAGGTACCCATGGATATTATAGCATCACTTTCCTGCTAAGGTTTTCACACATTTCCTTCTATGCATTGTGGACTATGTTTAAATTTAGGACACATGAGGTCTTTTCTTTAGTAGCACTTAACTAAATTACTAACTAATAGTTTTATACTATGACTTTTGACTGGAGCTGGTTGAAGTGGAGTTTTAACTATTTGGCTAAATACAGTTATTACAGTTCTGTAGATTAGTGGTTCCCAACCTAGGAGTCGGGCTCCTTCAAGCAGTCAGAATATAAATCTCAGGGGTCTTACATATGATTATATTAACTTTTTGGACCTTTCTCTAACCTTTGATTAGTTTGTTTTATTTTTTTGTAATCTATCATAATAGCTGGAAACCACTAATTAATCTGTAACAAGAATGTCGATTATCTGTCTTTTTATACAGTACATACTGATTTAGTAACTTCTACACTACAGTGAATGTGAGTATCGCTTCTTTACTTACCAGTAGTTTGTCATATTCTGCTTCTGGTGAGGGAGAGTGAGGTGGAGCAGATAGTGTATCCAAAGAGTCCTGATCAACCTCCACATCCTGCTTCTCTCTAGGATCAGAGTTTGAGTTCAGCTCTGTTTGAGACGATCCGTGACCGGTGGAAGTGTTTTTTGCCTTCGGGACAGCCAGCTGCTTCAGAATGGAAGCCATTATAAGAATAACTTATGCACTGAAATAGTTACAACCCTGTGACAAAGTGACTACTTCCTCTTTCTATACGTCTGCTTCTATTTCCCCTCTTATCTTATTTCATGGTCATATCTTATATCTAGCTCCATGGGTCATATGAGGACTGTGGATGAGGAGCTAAAATTTACAAATGTATGGCATCATAATGATAGCAACTAATATAAAAACAATATATACTGTCTGAGTTGTCCATAAGCATAGGGATTAGGTGATATACTGATTCCTTCTGAATGGGTTTAATGTGGAGAAACACGCTTCCTACTTCCTGCTACATATTCTCAGGCAGGCAGGGGAAAGGTCTTGTTTTGCATGTCAAATCCAGTCATCAACAGTAGGCAAATTTCTAGCCTCTTACATACTTAATACATGCGTCACAAGTTGGGAGCTGCCATGTACTAACAGCTGTCTCTTACCTCTCTAGGTATGAGGAAAGCAGAAGGGGAGGATACATTTGAGGAGGTATTGTGGCCCATTTTGCTCCCTTCTGCTGAGGATGTACTGTTACTGCTGAACTGGGATGAGACACTAAACACTGTGTCTCCAGGAAGACCCTAAAACACAATCAAAGATAAGTCTGTTAAGGGTATCTTTGAGCAGACTGTCCGATCTCATCTTACCCAAGATGTTGATATTAATTACCTTTGAATGAGTTTTTTTTGTAGTCAATTACATGTTTAAAATGATCCTGGCAAGATGCCACAACACTTCCTCATCCTACAATCTTTCAGTTAACAGTATATTTTAGTATGGTTGAGATCAGGAAGCATGGAAGAGCTCTGAACATGTCTTCCATCATATTAACCTGTGAATACAACATTCTACGGTGTGTATGTAAAATCATGTATCTGAAGAGGTAAAGCAGTGGGTCTGCAGCACCAGTTCCGCAACTGTCATCCACTGACAGATGGATCCATTGACCTAAATTAGATTACTGGCGTCTGACAGATTATGTAACCACAGAAAAACTATGTGCTTTGTATGAGCGTGAGCATGCGGAAGTGTCTTGGGTATATGTATGAGCATATGTATGAATGAGTTAATACAATGTGGTTGAGAAAAATGATCAGTGCAATCAAATCCTACTCAGCAGCATCACAAACTAAATGACTGTGAAGATACTGCAGTGAAATCCAAAAATAATTATATCATCACTGCATTAGTTCCAGCCACCTAATAAACTGGCACCTCATTGTAATTTACATATCACGCAATGTAAGACAGTTCATTACGTATGTAGTAATAAGCATTTACGCCCTTTACAGATTCATGATAACACAGAAACAAATTGCAGGCTGACACACAAAGAAGCAGGACTTGCTTTGTTTTTCAATTCATGCTTAACAGCTTAGCAGCAAAATTGAAGGCCCGGCTCACAAATACCTTAGAATAAACGCCTGAATAGACATTCCTTCGGTTGTACTTGCTGTAGAGACTCTGAAACAGACTTCCCATGGTGCTGGAGAACAGCTCTGACACTCATCTCTGAACCTTGAACGCCTTATCAAACTTTTCCAAGACCATAAAATCCGCTAACTGGCAGCAGAATACGTGCATCAATAAATCCGTGTCTGTCACTTCTTATTTTTTTTCCCTCTTACCTGTTCTACAGCTGTGCTCCTCAGTGACCACAGGAAGCAAAACACAGTGTGAATAGCCAAAAAACAAAAACATGTGACTCACTGTGCTGCCTGAGCTGTCACCTGACAGTGCACCCATATGTTCTTGTTTCATTGCAACATTGTTTGGATCCCATGAGGTCCCTGCAAGGAATAAATACATTTCTTTCTTACCCTGAGAAAAAACATCTTGAGCATAGTAGACAGTATGAGGAAGCACAGTCTTAACACAGCTTCCTAACAAGATTAATAGCAGACAGTGTGAAAGGCATGCCTGCTGTCCTCTCTGTATGAAAATAACTTTATGCAAAGATGTGAAATTACCAACAGGTCCAGTATGAAAACTGTAAAATGTAAATGTAAATTCAAGCCTTTTGTATTCTATTTGACAGCCTGCTGACTACCTTGCAGGTAGTACTGCCGCAGTTTGGGGTTTCTGATGTGGGGGATGTGGTTGAGAGGCCGGCCCACAGTGGGTTGGTGTTGATGCTTGTTTATGTCTGAGGGGTCCTGCAGTACTCGAGGCTGAGGCTGAATCTCCCAGGGCCCCTTAGCAAACTGTGGAGGCTGAGAGATGCCAGGAGGAAGCTTTGAACCTAGCCTAAAAGACAGAGCAGGAAAACACTGTTTACCGTACCATTCTACTGTAATCACATTTCAAAGGTCCACTTGGTAAATTTGGTAGCTTTTAGTCATATGTCTTTGATTCTTGACTTAAATCATGAGGTTTTAGGTTTAAGTCCCTTTAATAACCTGGATTTGAGCATTCATTGTTTCGCATATTTGAAGTGTACAGAGCAGCATTCACAGTCTGATCCAAGTTATTTATAGGGGAGTGGGAGTTGTCTGTGCGATGACTGGGGACGTGAGTTCCTGGAAAGCTGATGTAGTTTTCACCCACATGGTGCTTTGTGATGAAGCATGGTGTTCATCGCTGACAGTTTGTGACACCAGCTGATAATGTGTTTTTTTTTTTTTTAAATTATCAGTAGTTCAGCACAACACACAGTTCAGTACAGTTTTCAGATTTCTTTTTCAGTAATCTATGTATTTACAACACTGACCTGCTCTTGACATTGCCAAAGTAGCTGGTCCTGGTCTTGTCCTTCTTGGGCTCGTGGTCCATGGCCCCTAAAGTCTTGGGCCTCCTCACAGACTGAGCCATATCCACGTTTTCTTTATTCGGACACTGACACTGGCAACGGTGGCAGATGCAGAGGGACGAGGAGCTCAGCTGGCATCCTTCCTCCTCCTTTTATTCCCCATGCTTACTTTTTGCCCCAGTTACAGCACCTGCACCTGACAAGTCATAACATATCAGCTGATTTTATAGACATCACAAGGGCAGAAGGAGGGAGATGGGATGGTAAAAGCTTCACTGTACCTGCAGCCCACATGAGCCCATTAGAAAGTGAGAAAGACATTTAGCAAGAGTAATGGGGCCAGGTTTCCAATTCAGTGAATAGGATAGTCAATCATTTCATGCATTTGGTGTGTGGGAGTGCTTTTAATCAATGCATCTGAGCTTGTAGTTCAGGGTTCTTGGTGTATGTATATTTTCACTTCTGCATGTTGTGGCTCTAAATCAGATACTATGACTGACAACAGTGCACAACCAGATAGTTCACTTAGCATTAACGCCCTTTCCAAATTCACGACATACCCCACAGTCCAATTTCTGCAACTCACCCTGCATTACAAGGCGCACACAACCAATGAGCGGCGACTTGTCGTCTGTGATTTTACAGCAACAACAAGATTAGCTTAGCTTCGTCCTGCAGCATCCGAGACCTCCTAGGAACTCTGCCATATGGTTAAAATGTGCAGCGTGCACAACAATAGCTTCCTGGATATGTTTGGGGTGCATGTCTCACCGTGGTTAGAGGAAGTAACATTAAGCGTTTTAGAAGACATTACAGACCGACCGAGACGGCAGCTGTGGCATAAACAACATCACATCAGCAGCCCGACGGACATGGAGAATTTATAACGGAGCAGTAGCTTTACTGACCCGCGTCTTGGCAGAGGATGGAGACGGGTGGCGGTCATATGAGCGTGTCTTCATATTGCAGTGTTATGATATCACTGCAGACAGTGGAAGCAAGTTCAATGTTCAAGCTCCACCCTGGGCTTAAAGCGCCGACGCGCAGACTGTCTGTCAAGATAGTTCCCCTCCCCCGAAGCGGAGGGCGGAAGTGGGGCAGTGAGTCATCTTGTTTTTTCGGAACTCTCTGAGTGCGCTGATAGTGGAGATGTATGATTATTGACACTAATGAAAACGCCCCATAGCCTTGCAAAGTTTACAAGTGTCATGTATTTTAGCTAGTTTAATTACAGTACATTAAACATAATGACATTTAGACATATAGGCTCATAAAGATCGTTTTGGCTGAAAATAAATAAATAAAATAAACAGAGAGCAGAATTCCTCTCGGCGGCTCCAAATTGTAATTTCTAAGCTGGTGTAGATAATGAAAATTGCGACAATTTGAACTACATGTCCACACACTGTCTAGCACTGTGCACCTTCACCTCTAGGGGGCGCTCAACGACCAGCTTTGGCAGAGTGAGGTCATGAGGCTCCAGCCAATCAGATCACAGGAAGAAGGAAAGTTTCCGGCCTAATGAACGACAACACTACTTTGAAAGACGAGCAGGAGAAGCTGCTGCTCAGATTCAATTTGATGGTGAAGCGATCTGACTCTTCATATACCGTAAGTAGCGTTCATGCGGGGTTCGTTGGATTTTGTGAATTTAAGGGGACCACACGGCTGTGGTCTAGTGCACAGTTGAGGGTCAACCAGGGGGCCGTTGTTGGTTGTGCTAAAGCTAACAGAAGGTCCCTGTATCTGCTAACCCTAGCAACCGGCTAATGGTGAACTGAGCAAAGCTAACGTTAACAAGTCACTAATCGATGAATTTACCATTACTTCTCAGTTTTGCCATCCCGTCTCATAATCTTTTTGTACTAACATTAAAAATAGCTAGTTAGAGGACCCGGTAGCGACAACTTTACCGTAGACACGATTACCAGTTTTTAAATGTAGCTTGACACAGCCAGCTAGCTAGTTCTGTTAGCATATGTGTTTCATATGTTGATCTTGTTGTTCACGGCGACATTAAAAAGTTGCTTAGGAACACATATTCTCTGGGGGTTATGGTGTATGCGGAAATGCACGTAAAACGTTTTAAAATGATTTTTTATGTTATTTTTTTAATGATATACAGATCTATGACAACTGAAATTTACCACTGCATTTAGCGAAGGTGAATAGTTATCATCAACATTATCATCATCAGTCGTTGTGCCTCTGTATTTATATGAGAGTCTTAGCCTAGCTACTTTGCAGATTCAGATTGTTAAAGAAAATAAGCAATTCAAAAGTAAGATGAAATACGTTAGTTGGCATTAGTTACATTTGAACTCACCTTTAACAGCTGCAACATTAATATTTTATTAATATAAAAATTATTACATGGGCAATTCTAGTTAGTATGGACTAATGTTAATTACTTTTTACACTTTGTTTATATAGGCAGTTGTTTTACTGTACCATAAACGTCTGCATTAGTTAGCTCATGTGTAGCTAGCTAATGTTATAAAATATAGAAGCTGCATGCATATTACTAAAGAAATTACTAAAACAAGTAATACAGTTATCAAAACTGTGTTTGTGTCCTGCTTCTTTCTCTCAACAGATGCTCTGACTAATCACTAATTTATATCCCAAGAGTTGGCAGTGAGACGGACATGGCATCTGTCTACTGAGCTGCTCTGTCTGCAGCCACCATTAGCACCAAACACTGGTGTGCAACTTCTCGAACGATACTGACCCAACATCACCATGGAAACAGATACAGTAAGTTCTGTTATTACTGTTAATTGGCTTCTTTTTTTTTAAAACAGTTTAACATATCACTCCACAATTGTGCAGGAGGAAATATTGTACATTAAACTCTATAAAATAGTATGAAACTGTTATAGTGTATGTAGAGACTGACGGTATTTATGTATGCAGGAGGTTATTCCTATCTGGCAGAACAAGCCTCACGGATCCACCCGTAGTGTTGTAAGAAGAATAGGTTCCACTCTCCCACTTAAACCCCCACAAAGGGCACGTTTCCAGGTACATACACTATATCATCCTTTTTTTTAATTTACTGGTTGTGTTGCAATAGAAATGCTTGTGTATGCAAAGTCATTTTGTAAACTTGTACATTAGGAACTACCGGGCCTGCCCCCTCTCCGGCCTATGGATGGTCCTTTGGTTCCTACTTTGGCAGACATAGCCTGGATTGTTGCAGATGAAGAAGAGACATATGCCAGAGTGAGGTCAGTATACTGTCAATCCCTGAGGGCAGCTGTTAAGGGTATGGAGTAGTGCTAATTTGCTGCTACATAACTGCATTACCCCACACTCTAAGTCTCCAATTTCATAGGTGGACATTGGTTCATAGGAACTTTGTTAAGGTGAAACCTATTGAAGACCTATTGCATTGTTTTACATTTGATTGAACTCTCCTGTACATCTTTTAAACTTCTGGAAAGTGCAGCCTGGATGCAACTTAAGCCCATTAATTTAATTCAATGTATTTATATAATGCAGTCATCTCAAGGCAGTTTATATAGTCAAGACAAAACCATACAGAATCAACTAGAAAACCCCCAAAATCTTTTATATGGTAGAAGTTGCTGCCTAAAGTCACTGATCACTCACTCTTCTGTTTTCAGGAGTGATACACGTCCTCTCAAACACGAATGGCGGCCCACGCCTCTCCTGGTGCTCCACAGGAACTCATCTGTGCCCAACTTCCGCCGTGAAGGCAAAAGGGTAGAGGGGCTAAGGAAGCCTGGAGTCACAGCGTTAAATCGCACCACCGCCTTGCAGGACGAGCTCAGCAGACTCCGTGCACAGATTGCCAAAATAGTGGCAAGTGATTCTGGTATGTAATCCAATCTAGAACTGCAGTGGTCAAAACATAAACTTCTCAGCTGTAATTCTTGAATTGGAATAGCAATTAAAAGCACAGGGACGTGAGAATTGTTAACACAACTTTACACTTACTTTATGGTTAAGACTCATAAAACCACTTACATCAGTGTAGGTCTAAGATTACTTTATTGAAACCACGTGAGTGTGTTTTTACCAGAGAATTACCGTCTTCATGTGACTGATTCTTTTGTCAGCTGCTCTGATTCTCCTAAATCTCTCTGGTAATAAGATGTCTTGGCAGCGGTTTGTAGGTCAGTGACTAAAGATAATCTCTTGGGTTCTGTGGCGATTGTGCGTCACTTGTTGAACATTTGAAGAGGGATGTGATGAGAAAGTATCAGGTATTCACTTGTGTTGTATTTCCATTAATTGACAATGCACTTTCTGATGTTTTCCAAAAGAGACATAAAATTAACTTAACTATCAGATTTAAACTCTGTTGTCAACCTGGCCTACCACTCAAATTCTGTAATATTAGTCCTGTGAGAGAGTTTGTGAACAAAGGACAATGTAGGATAGATAATGGATAATACAGTTTTAGGGACATTTGGACTTTCAGGGGGAACATTTACACTATTTTGATGAAAAAATCAAATGCTGCAAAGTGAATATTGGATAAATTGTTAGTGGTTTGACTCGGCCAAGTCTCAACACTTGAAGCCTAATGATTTCTGTGAGAAAATATACAACGTACCCATAATCATTTTTAGATTTACATTGGAAATGACACCAAATGTCCCCTTCGAATTCCACTCAGTAACCATTATAGATTCACTGATTTCTGATCCCTGCTTTGCTTTGGTTCTTGCAGGTTCCAATCCCCTGACCCCCGATCTGCTTTCCCCAGATGAAACAAGTATGAGCTTTTCCATGGCGCCTTTCGAGACAGCGTCCTACCAGCCGGCTGCCACAGCTGCCGCGTCCTTTGTCATCAGTGATGTCACAGAGGAGGAAGAAGAAGAAGAGGAGGAGGAGGAAGATTATGAGAAAGATGTAGTCTCTGGGGTGTCAGAGCTGGTCCCTGACCCTGTGCCACCTGTTTCCATGACAGCATCGGCAACCTTTGACCTGGACAGACCCAGCATGGACTTCCGGGAGGCAGAGGAAGATACAGTGTCGCTGTCAAAATCCACCAGCTTTGCTGATGTAATGGACATACTGAAGGACATGAACCGCATGAAGATGAGTAATGACAGGTAAGTAGGTCCTGCTTTGTCATGCGTGTTCCTTTTAATGATCTTTCATATTAATGTGGTATTTGTGTATTAAATATACTAGAAGATTGGATTCATATGTGCGTGTAATTTACTGTTTGGAGCACACAAAGACATGTCATATATTCACAGGTTGTTTGTTTTTGTTGTGTCATTTCAGATACAACAGAGGCTGCACCTCCCTGAGAGAGGAGGATTCAGCCACTCTAATTTCAGAAGCTTTGAAGAAAAAGTTTATATTGAAGGACGAAGATACTGCTGCTGTGAAACGGAAGTAACCTGATCACGTGTTTAGTGTCACTACCCAAACCTGCTGCTCCATGTAAGTCAGGATAGGACAGTAGAGTTTTTATAGTTCTTTTAAGACTTTTTTTCTATAACAAATCTTTAATGGTAACGGGGAAGGTCAGTATATACAGTGGCAAAAATGTTGTATCACATGTGGGTTCTTAGCTTTTGTTTTTTTTTTCTCTGCCTCATTATTTTTAGGCCATTGCCTGTGGAATATCTATCCGTGGATCCACAACCTTGCTCCTCAGACCCAAGGCAATAGCTGTCTACCAGAATTAGAACAAGAAACGCTTTGTCACAGACATTCGAAAGCGAATTGAAATTCACATTACTGATGTAGTGTGAGGAGAGAACGGCCAACTCCTGATAACAATACTCAGTTTCAGCATTGCATACAGCATTGGAATTATTTTCATTGAGACTCCAGCTGACCGCTGTCAAGTAACTTGCCATGTGTTCCTTTTTATTGTGTTATAGCACAGTGCTGGAGGAGCTGTCATTCAAACCCCTGACACAGATTTTTGGACTTACATTAGCGAATGTCCCACATACAGAGCATTTTATATATTCACTTGTGAAAAAGACACCTTCCTTAGTTTCTTTTTCTCTCTCTTGAATTTACCACAGAAGACATGCAAATAAACACTTATTCAGTTGTGTAAAGACGTCCTCTACCATACTTGAAAATATTTTCTGAAGAAATGAGACAGATCTAGTGTACATACAGAAATGTACTGTAGCTCAACAGTGTGTATGGAAAAAATTAAGTTTAGATCTTTGCTGTTAATATTTGCATCACATTGCTGAGTTTGGAAACGTGCCCTCTATTATGTGTTTTTTGCTCCACTGCTCCTTTTATCCACGTCCTCTTGTTTGTAATTAACATAAAAACTGAGAGTGACTGAGCCACAAACAGGATTTAAAACCCAAACTGAAAGCAAGAAAACGTTGATGGTGTTGTTTAAAGAGTGAACTGTGTGGTGTGAGCGAAACGTGCCCTTCAGTAAAGGCCACAACAGATCCAAGCATGTGTAGAATGTGCTAACTGGCATAAGACGCCAACTTTGTGATGTTTGTAACTGATTTGACATCAGGGAGGTGATTTCAGTGTGGGCATCACAAAATCATGAGTTAAATGTAATCCTCTTGCTGACGCCTTACCACACACCTATTGCCTATTCTGATGCCTGATTTTAATTCCCTTATTTGGTGAAAGTGCCACGGGCCTTTTCAGTTAGCCCACCCATCAATACCTGCCCATGGTTCTTCCTTAATGTGCCCTTCATCCTGTACTTTGTTCAGCATTTTGTGTCTTCACCTCACCAGCATCCAGAGAAATCCCCCATTAACCCCCATTAAAAAAGAATTTGTAGGTATTTGTCACCTTTTTATCCACTCATGTTACCCCTGAACTCTTTTTTCATGAGTCATGTTTATGCACATATGACTAGGAACCCTTTAGTGTCATTTTGCCACGTGAAAAGTTGCTGGTATGTTTTCTGTTTGAATCCAACAAGAATGTGCCCATCTGTGTGTCCCTGTGTGCAGCAGAGTTAAGTATGTTTTGTTATTTTTTTTTTGTTTTTTTTTTCTTGCTAGACTCGGCCCTCAGCTGGTCTTTGGTGATGTTCTCACTAGTTAATTTACTCATAGGTCACAGTGATTAACTAGAAAGGATATATTATTATATGCAAGTTCAAATATAGTCTTTGTATGTTTGCTTTTGACATATTGAATCTTACAGAGTCCACACTATCACCTGCATCCCTAAGCATGATACGAAGTTGAGTGAAAAGTGTATCTGATGAGGATCGTCTGCAGAATTTATTGCATTTTCTTTGAATTTAGACTGTTAACTGTGTGATAGTGTGATGAGTGTTTTCCCACCATTGTACCTCTGTGTAGGGTTGAGCCAACCCAACTAGTATGTTTTTTTTTTCTTTGTCATGTAAGGACTTGTAAATAAAGATGGGCTGATGTTTTGCAACTGTTAAAGTAGTTTGCCTTTTGCATATCTGTGTAGTGACAAATGTTACCACATGAGGGCATTAGAGGTGAACAAAATGAATGATTTACTCATCATTGCTAAATAAAGCTAAACTATGGCATGTGCCACACAGACCTGACACCGTTAACACAACTACTGTGAGCTGTAGTAAACAGTTTGACAAATAAGATGCCTTATAGATTAAATTACTCACATTAGTAGCTGTACTTTTAACAGTAATAATTAGTACTACTTACATGTTGATGCTTTAATAACTGATAATTCAAATATATTCTGCATTTACACTCGATGGATGTCATTTTATTCATTTACCTGTAGGATGTTTGACTTACAACAATTTCTATTTATAAAATGATGATTATATGTCAAATAAATGCAGATCATTAAAAAGTACCTTAAATTGTACTTAAGCATCATAGATGTACTTGGTTTCATACTTCCACTGATGTGTGGTTAAACTGGTGTATTTCTTTGAATCTGAAGTCACCTCATCATTTTTCAGCTGAATAAAATCTGACACACAGTTGTAATATGAAGTACCTCTTCAATTGATCACACCGCAGAGGGCCTGTACCCATACGCCTGTTATTTCAAGGATTATTATTAACCCACATTCTTTCCCATTTCCTGCTCTTTCCCAAGATGATCCGACCCCTCAGTGAGTCACAGTCTATTTTCTGTGAGAGTCCTTGGCCTACTTTGTCCCTCTTCACCTCCACAATGGACTTCCTACCTATTTTAGATACAGGGAGATGTCTGTGGAGAGCTCAATTAATAGGGCTCAGTGTCAAAAAGAGGCTCTGTTAAACCTATAAATACAGGCCTGTAGTTCAAAGTGACATTGACACTTTTTCATTACTATTGGACTTGTTAGAAATGATTTCAAAGCAGGATAGTAAGTAAACGCTGGAATTGCTGGACATTTCCAGGAAGACGTCTTGTTGAAAGACTTCATGTGGGGGATTACAAAAACATGTGGACTGAATCCACTCTTCATGTTTCTGACATCAAACAGACTAAATCGGTCTCTCAGCCAATCGGACAACAGATGATCGCTCAGAGATAAGATATGAAATATTTGGCTCAGAAATGAAAGTGAGTCACAGAAATAACACCTGATCATTCAGCTACATGCTGTAGAGCATCTTATAAATAAATAATTATTCAGATATTTGGTCACAAATCAAATATAAAACAATACTTGTTTTGATGATGCTGGCAAACAGGTACTTATTGACACATTTAGTGGTTACACATTTGGGAAACTTGTGTCTGTTATTTTATATTTATTTAATATTTCACAACAGTCTCCTGTGGTGGAGAATGATGTTATGAGAACAGTAAATCAAAACTGTAAAGTTGAGGTCCTGACAGCTCAACAATGCTGCTTTAAAGCTCTGCCAAGCTGAGGGCTGCAGATTTAGGTTATGACACATCTAAAACTCAGGTTTATGACGTCCTTAAACAAAAAAATTACAATGCTTCATTCCAAGGGAGATATAGTTGTTTGTACAAGTTAGAAATTTACAATTGTGATCCTTGTAGTACGCAAATTGTTGGAAACTAAAATTATTAGATTGGAAAAAGTGGCGGACCAACTGGCTGACAGACTAAAAAGCTGTATTTTTTTCTAAAGTTGGGCTCTAATTTCTTTGTATGTTTGTAGAAGAAAAACATAACTTTCACACAAAACAAGCTGTATCTCTTGTTACAGCTCTGTGATAAGTGGCTGTGAAGCAGTTAACACACCAACAGGTAGAGCATCTGTCATAATGACGGGTCAGCGTGGCTCCTCTATCTCCCCGAGCCTCAGAGCTCTTCATCACTGCCTCCTTAAGTTGCTGGAAGCTCTTCATAGAGACCTGTCACTGAGAACAGAAA
Source organism: Anabas testudineus (assembly GCF_900324465.2). Taxonomy (NCBI): domain Eukaryota; kingdom Metazoa; phylum Chordata; class Actinopteri; order Anabantiformes; family Anabantidae; genus Anabas; species Anabas testudineus. Next base: position 9,948,658 of record NC_046630.1, read on the forward strand.
CTTCCACACAACACGAGATGATTTCTCAAGTTGCCCACAGGCAAAACATATCATCAACAGAAATGCTGTTTGGTTTCCCTCCATTTAGCGAGAACTGTCCTGTGCGGTCTAAATGGAGGAAGTTTGACTTTGGAGAGAAACATTGTAAAGGTGTTTGGTTTTGATGAATTTGTCTGACAAACGTGTCAAACACTGCTGCAGCAGGGAGGAAACGTGGGAGCTACAGCTCAGCTGGAGCATGACCAGGAGAAGACGGATCACTCCAGCAGCGACCTATCTGTTTCATAGAGAAGGAAATATGTCTTTCTCCTATGTTTTCCATATGTAAAACATGTCAGTATCGTGGTATTAAATGGTACAATCGGCGTTTTTGGAGTGAATCTTAAAATGCAGCATTAGTATTGTCAAGTGGTTTTGTTTTGTAGTGTCATTTGGGAATTCAATTATGTGGCATTAGCGAAATAGAATTCAATAAATGTTTTCAGTGCATTGATGCCTAACAGTGAAAAATGAAAGTATTTGTTCAATGCTAATTATGTAATATTCAATATAGTGTAATATTGAATGTTTCAGTGCTATTAGTGTAAAAATACTCATTTTGCCCTTTAAACTGAAAACAACTTGAAGTTAATTTCCCATGATATTATTATGCAGATCACAATGAAATGCTTTCGTTAATTTAATGTGTCCTGCACACCTCTAAAGTCATCATTTGATGTTGACAAGAAGAACTGCAGTGGTACACAGTGAGACAAGATGACCAGCGTAAATCAATAATAGCCATTATTATAATAACAGATATTAGATTGTTCAATAATAAAACCATTTAGCAGCTTTTCTGACTGTATCTGATATGTGTTGAGATACCAAACAAGTGAGTTTACAAAGTATTTTTGTCAGTGTGGCTGTGAAGCTCAGAATGGTCTTGAGTGATGGAAAAACCAGAGGAAATACCAGAGGCAGAGAGCTACATGATGACCAAAACAGCCCTCACACTGTCCTCATCATTATCCACACATGAGAGGACGCAACCTGAGAGCACACTAGGAACACAAGAGCTCCATGTTCATATACACATTCAAAGTCTCGGCATTATCTTGACAGAAAAAAGGAAACTCTGAATTAAACATGTCATGAACCTTTTCAGTGTTTACAGAAAACAAACCTGGTCGGACATCACACCAACTTGATGTGGCCAAGATATTTCAGTCTGACACAAAAAAAGATTTTCGGGGCCGTATAAAAAAAACCTCACAGCTTTTGTGTGTCTGCGTGCGTGTTCAGTTCGAGTGTCATCTCCCCTGTTGTATCGTAGCAACAACCAGCTGAATGAAGCTGAGACTGAGTGGATGACAAGGGTCTGGGGGAACACGAGCGTCGCATCTGTAACGTGTAATTCTCTCCCAGTGTCACCCACGCGTCCGCCCACGTCACCAAGACACAAAACTAACACTTATGACTCACAACAGGAACAACTCCACAAGAGCGACTGCAGCTCCATTCAAATCACTGCGTTGTTTCTATTTTTGGAACCCTTTTAGTGTTTCTGTCTTATTAGTGGGTTTGCCCTCAAAACACGATTGTTTTGTGATGCAAAGTAAACTGCATCCATAAGTGGAACTGTTGATAGCGCACAAGTGTGGCGCTGTGCTGCCTCTCACCGTGGCACTGTGGTGAACCTTTTTTCATTGTTTGTCAGTGCTTGTGTTCAATGCAACATGGTTCCTGTTACGAAGATTGAAATGTGTGTATATCTGTCAAACTAACTCTTAAGTTGTAGTTAATCTGCTCTTTTTGATTTGCATGTTTTGCAAGTTTCTTATTTGTGTGCATTTACTGCAAATCTCTGCTGCTAGTTTAATAAACAATATCTCGAAAGTACATTCAGGACAGGTGGAGCTTTATTTATAACTGGTCAGCTGAAGTCCTAAACAGCCTGTCGGTATATCCTGTAAAGAAATCTTATCTTGGGTTTATGGCTGTTTAAAGAAATTCCCCACAAAAGATGGGAGTGAAGTGCAAATAGTGGTTATTCATTCATTTCCCTTGTCTTCCCCCCTCAGCTCACGAGTCTCGGGTTAATAAGAAATTGATGAGAGCTGGTTTGTGTGTCCCAGTTGGACTCCCAGTAATATAGCCATTCATAAATAATGCAGTTTAAAAGAAAAAGTTAAATCACAGAAGCCAGTGTGATCTTCACGTAGTGTGTATACTGTACATTCATGATGCACTACACACACACATTTATGGGCACACGTATACGCCTTTTAGTTGTGCACCTCTCCTCTCCGTCTCCATCTTTCTGTAACTTTCTGCAGGTATCCCCGGCCCACAGCTGTGTTGCTTGTTGTGCTTTTTCTCCCTCCTCACCAGCAGATGGCCGCCCACCCTGAGCCTGGTTCTGCTGGAGGTTTCATCCGTTAAGGGGAGGGACGTTTGAGTCTTCAGCACCTCACATTATAACATTATAGGTGATTTTGTAATGACTAAAAGCAAAAGCCAGATTGTGTGGAGACAGCGCTGTCATCCTTTGCACATTTCAGACTGTGGATGTAGCATTAAACACATTCAGTTTGCAGCGCTGAAGCGCTCCACAGTGAGGAACATCTTCAAGTATGATAACTATCTTCAGTACAGTCTAAATACATCTGAGTCAAAGACAAGAGAAACACAGAGAGACCGCTAACCATCTCCACTGTTACCACAGCAACCAGTAAAGCCAAGCTAGCCATATTTTACGGGGATTAACAGCCTGGTTGGATGGCGTCTTTAATAAATTAGATTGCTTGGCTGAACTGACCTGTGGTATAAATAAAACATCTCTCTTCAGGCCAAGTGTGTGAATAAAAGCTTGTGAGTTTACATGAATTGAATGTTTGATGATGTGCACACCCACTGATGATAGGTCTTGATTCAGCGGCCTTGTCCTCATGTACAGTGAAGCCTAAAATTCAAACGCCTCATGCTGCAAATGCCATTAAGAAAATGAGCCATCATTTCCTTTTTAAAAATGAAACTGTATGCTGTATCTGTAACGCATTTTGAAAAGTTTCAATAGGAGACAATGGGCCTGAGTGCTACAGACACAGAGAGACAGACTGACACATTGCTTATGGAGTTTTTATGGGATTTGATGACAGAAAAATATACCATAATATGTGTTGTGTTGTTTGGACAAACAGAATCAAGAGATTAAGGCCTTTCTGCTCATGTTTCTCTGGTGTAAATATATTTACTGGTCTGACTTTGCAAATGGGAATTCAGCAGCAAATATCCTGACAGAACTCACTTGACCAGGCACCAGTGGATTATTTTGTTAAGTCACATATGTAGTAATCACAAGTAACTGCCAATTATTCTAATTAAGTCATTTTTAAAAAGCTGCAGCCAGTGGATCAGATGCTGCTCTGTGCTGTTTTAGCCTCTGATATCTCACTGGTTCTGGTACAAACCAAGAATAAGAAATGACCAGCTGGAGAGCAGTGACGTGGTCAGCTGGGCGTCACTGGGTCAAACACATAATAATAATAATAATAATAATGATGATGAAAGAATGTCTGTCTGATTGTCTAAAGAGGAGAATTTATCACTCCTGCGAAGACTTTTTTGTTCTTAATTCCAGCACAAAACACCACAGAAAGTGGAAAATTTTTCCAGTCTTTTAACATAATCACTTTCTTTATGGGGTCTAGGTACAAAGAAACTGAAGTCTAGCTCTATCTATCCATCTATAATAGAACCAGTAAGAATCACTAAGTAACCAATTGGTTTTATTAAGCTGGTGAAAAATGCACAAATTGTCATTACAGGTGTTAATCTGATTGCTCCCCGTTGCTTTATACATACATATACGTACATTTGTCACGTCAACCTCTTCCAGCAGCAGTACAAAACCATAAAACACTTTTTTTAGCCATTGAACTAATGTAATGTCATTTTTTTTTAAATTTATTGAACATATGACACAAATCCTGGAGAGAAAGGTCTCTGCTGACTTTTCCAGTGTGCTTCTTGACCATTGAGCCACTGCACTTCACCATATTTTGTTTTTTTTAGGCCTAATTTGTCACTGTCACCCCTTCCAACATAACATAAATTCAGAAAGTCACATTTTCCTCAAGTGATACCTCTGTCTCCCTCACACACTCATACACACATGGACACACTTGTGTCTCATTACTTTTCGTATACCCTGCAGAGACTATTCCTGGGATGGCTCATAATAAGATGGGCTAATTAGCCTTGGTTCTTAGGGAATCCATTTGCTCACAACTGTAACACATGCTGGGATACTTGTGTGTGTGTGTGTGTGAATGTTTGTGTGTCTGTTATAATGTCAGGCTGGGTCATTGGTAATAATGAACATTTTCTGTTTTGCTTTGGGCTTGAAAACGTAGAATAAACTGATGGCGTACACCTTCATAGGAGAGGAGTTAAAGGGTCATTTCAAACATTTGATAGCATCTGATTCTCTACATGCTTCCATTCATTTGCAATAAATACTGACCAAATGAGAGTTTTTATTATTATGGTTCACACAGCTGCTGTTTGGTATGAGATTACTCCATATGCTGTGCCTAATGAGCCATGTAAATTATAGGACTGATGCAGTGTTAAATTAGAAATCACTCGTGTACAGAAGCTCTGTCCAAACACCGCTGATGAAAACAAACTTCACATCTCAAACTAGAAAGTGACCTTCACATAAACTTTCCACCAGGTAGTTAAAAAATTACTGTTATAATAAATCTAGAGGAGGACAATGATGACAAAAAGACATGAATCATTATTTATGATAACTACAACAATCCATTAGGTCTATCAGCCCTTTACTTCTGCCCTATGTGTAATAACGCTGATGACAGGATTCAACGCTGATCATGTCGTCTTGGCACCAGAAACTGACGCGAACACCATGTGCGTGAGCAGGAAACTACGCTCCAAGAATAGCTGGCTGGCATGTTGAGTCTCCCAGAGGAGCTGAGAACTCACCAGAAAGAGGCAAAATGTGGAGTTTGGCACATGCAAGTGTGACAACGTTGGTCAGGGGGGTTCGTAACCTCCCGGTAGCCGAGAGACAAAGAGTGGGAAACGCACTGATGAATCAACTATGTACTGTTTACAAGAAAAAGGAACCTTTTCTAACTTATATGCTGACATTTGTTTACTGGCATGAAACAACTGAGCACATAGAAATTAGTAAGTCACGGTTTAACCACATGAAGTTAAGATAAACTAATCACTTTTTAGCCATGTTAGCGATCCCTGCTTAAATATCTATTAAATATTAATTAATATCTTAATAAATTAATTATGAAATGTTGTACAGACATTCATATTCAACATAAGATCAACCACAGGCTACTGTCCCCTGTAGCAGTGACTGAAATGCATTAGTCAGGTACTCAGAATGTCAATCTACTATTTCATTAATAAATACTTAAATTTTGCTAAATGCAAAAGCAACAAATTTTTGGAAGAAAAAAAGCAAAAAGAAAAAAGCAAGAAAGAAATCATTACAAAAGAACAAGCCTCGTGAAACCCTTTATTCAGAATCATTAATGCCAATTGCTTCGGCTCCCTGTTCTGTCCTCCTCCATCACTTCGTCTTCCTCTCTCGTGTTTTCACGCCCTCCTTCTTTGCTCCAGAGGAAATTATAATGTTCTCTCTCTCTCTGTCTCTATTTCACACTCACTGCGCTGTCCCCTTGCTTCCTGGTACAACTGGTCATACATTTGTGATTTTTCTGCCACACATACACACATCACATGGGATGCATTCAACTATGGTTCTTGCTCTGGTTGTTTGGCTCAGTGGGGTTGTCTTACACTCTCTCCAGAGTTTGGATAGGGGGGTTATCTTAACCTACTGTTATTCTTACTATAATGTCCAAAGTGGTAAGAGTAATATAGATCAACAAATCAACAAGTTGTTTCAGTCTTGACCTTGGAAACAGAGGTTTAGTGTCAAGTAAGTGAGACAGAGACATCCAGTCGCAGTCCGAGGTCTTTTTCTTTTTCATGGCTTCATTTTTTATTGGTGGATGGAGTTTGTTGACATACAAGCTCAGAAGCTATCTTGTTTAACTTTAAAGGAACAATTTGATATTTGTGGAAATGTGATGACTTGTTGATTTCTTGCAACACTTTAAATTTGAAGATCAGCGGTACTCCCATGACTGTATGGTAACTAGTATGAGGAACAGGGAAATAGAAAAATAGAGATGTTTGACTCTGTCTAGGTAGATAACCAGCATTTTAATCATGTCACAAATTAACATGCTGTATTTTGTTGGATTAATCAATACAAAACTCCAGTCTTAAGTGTTATCCTGATAGATAGACCTTTACCCTTTTCTTTGGTAGAGGTACTCAAATCTAAACAGGCATCTTCATTATAGGTTCTAAACTAACCAGACAACTTGTACCCTCAACTCAGTGATTTACTACAAACGTAGACCTATTGTATGTAATAATCACGTCCCTGAACTTTCATTCATCCTGCAGAGCTTCCTCTCATGCTAGGCCCATTAACACTAGATGCATCCTCAACACTCGACTAATCATCATTCAGCTAAAGCCTTTTAAAAAGTTGTAAAGAGCTTGTTATTCACACGTGGCTGAGCAGTCAAAGTGACACATTCACAGTTTCTGGTAAACTATAATCTGACAAACTGATCCCTGGCCTCACAAACAACATGATTACTCTCAATACCCTGAGTTATTTTGATTCTTTATTTAACCCAAGACACGTTTCAGAGGATTAGCTGAGTTTTTAAAGAGGGAATCCCTTCAGATCATGTTTCGAAAACTGAACAAAGTCCATGTCTCCTCTGAACTGTGTTAGTCTTTGCATTCATGTCAGCATGAGTAGGATGCAGTCTGGCGCCTGCCTCCTTCATCCCGCAATATAACTTCAAGGACATCACATCACGGGGGAGCCTAGAGGGAGGCAGAGTGATGTATCACTACAGTGGGCATCACATCTTCCACCAGAGGCAGGTGGGACGCTTCATATTTCTCTGCAAAAAGTGTCATAATGTTGCTCATTTCCTACATAATGTGCTAAAACACTATCTATATTATAGCGTCACTGTTTTCTCGGCTGACTTGAGTATATATCCTTTTAGAAACTAGACTAGACTTTCAGGGAAACCTCCAAGTATAATTATCAACTGAAAAATGGTTTGGGGAGTAGGGTATGTTTATGCTGCATTCATGTCATGTGGGAGGGAAGGTAATGACTTATGAGCATCACTCAACTCCAAATGGTAGCTGTCAGTCTCCTTGTGTTGCTGCACAACAACACATCCATTAAATGTCAGTGTTTAATTCCTTATAACAACAGACACTGGCAGCACTCCCTTCATTTTCAGCAGCCAGTCTGATATATGGTGTAACTTTCCCAGGCATAATTATGACTTGCATGTTGACACGAACACTATTTACAACTGAAAGTTTTAGATGAAGTTATCTTTCTTATAACAATAACTAGTGAGGTTAGGCTATGTGAAAATAGTCTAATATGATAGGATATGCTTGACGTCCAGGACTTTCACTTGTTTGACAACAAATCTCTAAAAGTAACATTAAAAAAGAGAAGAAAGGTGATAGAATGGTGGAAAACGTGGTCCCAGAAAAAGCTTTAAATAAATGGATGAACAAGAAACACGTGATTATATTTCATCTTATTTTTTCTTTTTGCTTATTTTAGAAACGCGGTGATTCAGTTTGGCCATATGCGAGTTTTCTGTCTGAATTTGGAAGGACGGAGGATCTTGTCATATTTCTCCTCCTTCCCCATCCTTCTCCCTCTTGGTCCCTTTCCGCTCTCCGCCCATCAGAGTATTGGCAGTGAGACGCACGGCGCGCAGCGTGGACCTGGAGTTGTCTTGGCAGCATTACGCACGACGACGATCAGCGCGACAGATCAGCCTCCTTCAGACACACAGGGGACTTTCGAGTTAGACTGGACTGACTTTCAACTTTTCATTTGGAGAGCCACCGCATCGCAGCGTTTTCAAGACATTTTTCTTATCTTGTGCTGTGTCCGGATGAGACTCGGATCTTGCCCACTTCCCAGCAGCCTCAGCAGCGGTGGATCTGGATGACTTTTCTTCTTATCCTCGGGTCACGGTGACTACAGAGGAATGGAAACGATGTAAACAGCTGGTATGAGAAAACAAACTGTCCAGAGCAACAGTGTTTAGAGATCAGATAAAGAGAGGATGATCCCACCGACCAACAGGATTCAGGACGAAAGTGGGGGCAAAGAGGACGAACGGGACCAGAATGAGACACCGAAATCCCCGACGGCGAACGCCAGCCAACAGGAAACCAAGGTAATTCTGTCCTGTCATTATTTCTTATTTACAATCAGATCTCATAGACGCATTTATTGTGATATCGCACCGTGTATCGGACCAACTCTAAATAAGGATAAACAAACTTGAATCAACATGGCAATAGAACCGAGTGACCAGCCATGGGCTCCAGATAGAGAAAAAGACCGATTTAAAGTGAGCCATGATCAGCCATGTAAAAGAGAGAAAAAGTAAGGTGAGTGGCAACAGACAGACTTCAAACAAAACAAGACAAGAAATATCAAAAACAGGACACAAAACATCTTTAAAGTTTCATAAAGAGTTAGTGCAGGCTCCAACATAATACTCTCTGTGAAGAGGATTAGAAAACTGTGCTGCTACTTTACCATTTAAGAAAACATTTAGATTAAAGTAACATGTTAAACTCATTATAAAAGACATGAATCTGTGTAAGATCAGCTAAAGAATATAGTATTTAAATACCAGAATAGAGAGGATGGAAAAGCTCTTTAAGTTCTCAGTTGTACTGTAGTGATTAAGGAAACAATTCAATGTTAAGAGTATAATATGTGTATATTAATAAGTAAGAGTTTGTACTTTCTACTTGTGGCTGATGCAGTAAAAGTAGGCTGTGTGACAGAGTTCCACAGATGCCTGAGGCGTTTTGCCATCTATGTGGGTCACATGTTGCCCAGACTATTACAGATAGCAGTACAATATTGGACTAGTCAGCAGTGGATGGCTACAGCAGCTCTCCTTTCTTGTCCCCAAACCTTTCATAAAGGACATGTGCAACTTGTACTTTTATTCTACAAAGGATTCTGTATTTGTGCAATCAGTCGTCAGGTTTATCACTTGCAGCTGGGATGACGGCGATGATGATCTCTTCTGGTGCATTGTGTGTGTGTGTTTTTTTTTTAAGTCTGGAGCTTGGGAGCTCTTACTTTGGCATGAACGCTCACTGTGTATTTCCAAAGGCTCCTGGCTCACTTTTTACATAATTTCAAAGCTTCTGCCAAACAGCCACACTGACTTCCAATATCATGAGTGATCGGTCCTTGAACACCTCAAAAAAAGACAAAAAACAATTCATCACTCTTGCAGACAGCCTAAATATAGTGGGTAGGCTGAATAAGTCAAGTAAAGCTGTGTTTGTGTTTTTATTCCTCCTTAAAGAATACTGTGAGGCCTGAACATCAGAAGCTCAAGGTGAGCGTCCACTCTTGTGCAATCCGTAGCGTTCTGCTGATTGTGGGTAACAGCGTACCTGCATGTATGTACAGAAAGATAAAAGTTGTCTCCACATTACAACTTTTACTGCGTGCATTCTGAAATCACGTAGTCAAGTTGATGCCGCACAAGGTTAAATCCATAAGAATCCATACTTCTAGAGGGCACTCTTTGTTCCGAGGTGGCATTTGTAAACAATATATGTAATCATATGTAATAATTGCCTTTTTTTTCTTTGTTTGTTTTGCATTACTGCTCAGCCTCTATTAACCTTTCCTGCTTTTTGATAACTCCTGTAGACTTGGTTGTTATTAACCCAAGCATGTGCTCTTCAATGCATGCACTACTCACTCTGCTGGTTTAGAGGTATTTTTAATTTTTAAGAATACATTTTTTTTTAAACACATAAAACCACTTAGCAGGAAAAAAAATGCAGCATCTTTCACTGTTAATATCTTTGTAGATAAGCGCCACAAATGCAGATTTTACGGCAACATAGTTCATTGATCTGATTCAGTTCGTACTATTGTGTTTTACTACAGTTTTTCTTTTCAGGGTAAGTGAAAAGTAAGTGTAGAACTGCAGTAGTTTGCTGGAGAGTATACATGTGCTGTATGTCCGTGTCTGTTTGTGTGTGAACGTGTGTGTGCACCCATGTGTGTGGGTGGTAATGGTGGAAAAAGGGTCCCGATTGATTGTTTCCCCAGTGACCTGGAGAACTGATTGATCGTCACCATGCCAAAGCTGCAATCATGAGCCCTATGAACAGTTTGCTCAGACATGTTTCTAAAATATCAACAACAAACTATGTGCATTATATACAGTATGTTTATCCACATTATAGTAATGATATTTAAAGCTGGGATTTCATGAGAATGTTTCAGCTTAGAATTGGTTGATGTAAACTGTGTCAGTGTCATTGAGGACAGATCAACCTTGACCACAGCAGAAAACAGTAAATCCCCACAGGCAATTACCTGTTTACAGTTGTACAGTGCTGTACTGTGTTCTACAATATAACAGATCATTAGGAATCCTTCGTTACCCATGAATTACTTCAAATAATAAAACATGCAGACTAACACCAGCCAAAAAACCCCCCCCAAAAAAAACAGAACCATAAAGTCACATTACAGTAGCTTAGAGATTCTTTATTGCGTGTTTGAGCCCAGAACTAAGTGGTTTCCTCCGGGGAGGAAGTACGCACTGTGAGGTTAAATGAGGAGGTGTCAGTGTGGAGTGTTATGAATAGTATTACTGTAAAAGAGGAGGCTAATGAGATTGATAGAGGCTGCAGCCAGCGGTAGCAGTGCAGTGTGTGAGGAATGATGTTGATGCGGTGCATCGGCAGAAGCCGAAAATTACATTACGTTCCAGGTAGGAAACCTCTAAGGTTTTATAATGAGCAATGATAAGTTGCCCCAGCAATCGTCGTCTTTTGGACACTCAGACATTTTCCTAATGGATTTAGAGACTTTGTAGAGTGGTAATGTGTTTAAGTAATTACATGAATTTACTTCACATTCAGTTGCTCTTAGTTTTCTCCTCTGTCATTCTTTCCTCACTCACTCCATTTTTCTCTTTCGTCAGCTGCAGAGGCTCAAGCGCTCTTTGTCCTTCAAGACCAAGAGCATCCGCAGCAAGAGCGCCGACAACTTCTTCCGATCCAGCAACGACAACAAGACGGAGCTGCTCTCCGATGTGAGCAGCAGCACGGGCCATCTCTGCAATATTGGGATGGCCCCGCCACACACCACTAACCTCCCCATCCCTCCGGTTCCTCCAGCCATCCCATGCGCTCCTCCTCCCACATCACGCTCCCAGTCACGCAACCCGCTGCAGGTAGACTCGGCAGGTCACTGCTTCATGGAGCACATCTTCAAGAAGCCCACGTTCTGCGACGTCTGCAACCATATGATCGTAGGTACGGTTCCAGCACCTCCCTCCTTCATTAGTGAGATCAGAATCAAAAGCGCAGACACAAGATCAGAGACGAAAGCAAAGAGAAAGCTTCCCCACATCATCTAATGAACTTTGCAATCACAGCATTGAGAATAACCTTTTCATAATGAACCTTTCATCAGGTTGTCTTTTAAGATCACGGTAGCACGAGGAAGCTCAAAGTAAAAGTGTCATCAGCATTAAAAGTAAAGGGAAATGAAAACAGTGCTCTGGAAGTTGAGTCAGGGCAACTTTTGACTGACTTTTCAGAATATCGACACACAAAAACGCACACAGACAATGAGGATCCTGACTCTGAGCATTCAACTTGACCTGCCGACATGTGACTGAAGTATCTCCGTCCTCCTTTTTTGCACACGAGCTCGGCTCCACCATCTGTCTCCTAGGATGTCAGATAGCCAACAGCAGCTGTGCCAGCTCCCCTACCTGTTCTCCTCGCGGCAGATGTTCCCATTTCTCAGGCTGCTCCCCTCCTTGTTAACCACCAGTAATGAGAGACCACTAAGTCTTTATATATAAGGGTCTATGCAGCATGATAATGACAAGGGCTGCCCAGTACCATCTGCTCAACAAACCCATGATATCTTGGTAATAGGGTACTGGTAGATGTGTAATACTAGAGATGAGTATGTGGCAGGTAACATCAGATAAATATAATCATTAGTGAGGTTAAAACAGCCAAGTTTGGATCTGAGTTTTATAGGTTGTGAGACAAGCGCTAGAAAATATTAAAGCTGCTGTCATCGATATTCTTAGGTCTTTAGTGTAATGTGGGAATTGCAACTGACTCTGCAGTTTCTCTCAGCTATATGGCTCTGTAGTGTCTTCCTGAGCACTGTTTCAGTTTTATGACCCACAGCTTCACTTTCATTGCTCTCCTCAGTGTTTCTCCAATCCACTCTACTCTAGTTGTCTAGCACCAAACAGCAGACGGACACAGTCGGTGACCAGCTGGTGAACACAGTTATTATATAGCAGCTAAGGAGCCATGATATTTTTAATTAATAAAATTAAAAGGAGACTAGTAATTTAATGAGTGGGTGCTGATTGCGTCAGTAAGCAGCAAGTTTGCTTTATCAACAGCTGATGAAATGAATATAAAAATATTACTGTTTTCTGCTGCCCTCAAGTGGAAAAAAAATAATTAATGTTGAATTGAATGATTGAATTTGATTTAATTGAGTTGATTTAATTTACAGAAAAGAAAAGGGTGGTGTGTGTGTGTGTATATCTGTGTCTGTGCATAGTTGAAAGGCAATACAGTGTGAGGAACATGGGGTGAAGACATTTTAGCTGCTACATACATACACAGTGTCAAAGTTAGGCTTAAGTCAAGGCCTTGGGAATGAGCACCCCCCCCCCCCCCAACTATTGATTGATGTGTGTGGGTGTGTGCAATAAGCAGTGATGGCGCTTTCAGGGTCTGACAGAATCAAAGCTGCACACACGAGGGAGGGCGTTTTATAACATCATGAAGTTCTTGAGTTGTAAATGTAAATATCTTTAAATGATTTAGATCAAAGTTTCACAAATCATCACTGTTTTAATCATGGTTTACCATACACAGTAGACTAATAGAATAATATTGCAAAAAGCCAGGCAGAGATATTACACACCCACCTCCTTCAAGGAACATTTAATATATAAAAGTCTGTACAAATTGAATGTGTCATCCATAATGGGAAAGGGTGGATTATATTACAGTGCTCACTGACTAATTCATTAGGTTTACCACCCAACGGCAGAGTAAATTAGTAAACGTTAAACAGAGCAAGATACATATTCCTTTTTCCTTTTCGCGTTTGTATTTTAAAATGTATTTAAAAGAATAATCCATACACTGTTCAGCTGATGTGAACAGTGGCAATGCAACATAAGGACGGTGAAAGCTGTCAGCATTATGATCATCTGATCTTGCTGTCACTTCAGCGAGAAAACACTTTTATACACAGGCTAACAACTCTGATTTGTCTGATTAGGCGTCTCTTCAGCACTGTGTGAGTGTGATTGATGATGATTGACGGTTGGTTAATTGATTGACAGACGCGCACTCCCCTAGTTTGGTTGCACCTGTTAGGGTGCGATGGCGGACTTGTTATCTAATCGGCTACAGCAACTAAAAACACTTGTGTAGTAGGGCACAGCCTTAAGGAAGAATAAGGAGAACATAAAGAAGCTAAAAGGATGCTTGGAACATGCATAAATAAAACATGAATCAGTGAATATTTAGCCATAATCTTCTGTATATTCCATAGACTACTGTTTTTCTTATTGTATTTTCTTACCTGGACTACAGTATATACACGATATACTGCTTTGTGTCTGTCGGTAAAAGCAAGTGCCTTTGTTGTGATGGTCAAAGTGAATTAGTTTCACTTGTACTGTATATAAATCTGCTCTGATCGAGAACAGCTTGATGCTGAGATATTGATTGCAGGTCCTTGCTGCAAATAGGCTATTAAATAAATGTCTGCATGAATGAATGGGAGGTTTATTTGTGGCTGAGGAGAGGGCAGTATAATTTACAGTACTGAAATAAAATATTTACAGCTTTTACGATGTGTTTTTATGTGAGAAATTCTGCATAGAGCGCTTGAATATTTGTACTACATCTAGTAACCCCTGCTTTTCTGACGTGGCATACAGTACAGGAACATCTATAGGACTTAAATATGTCTGTCAGTTAGTAATTACAGATATCCTGCAACATAAAGATCAATTAAATCAAGGCATCAGAATTACTGGGAATAAAAACTCAGGTTGAACCCTGAGACGATTTCATTGTGGTGTTTTGGAGTTAAGGTCAAAATCTGCCAGTAGACAGACGAAGTTTGTTAGATGACAGTTTATTACTCCTCCCTGTATAAAACACACACATTTGGACCCATGGACACTCACTGTAAGAGGTGTAAGATGATGGGAGCGAGTGTTTGAATTTAAGTTTGAATTATATACAAAATGTCACCACACGTGCTTTGTCACAGAACACAACCACTGCTTGTTGTGCCGTCGCACTTCAACTGATCCTGCATTTATCTGTTTTAACATTACAAATGGAGGCCTGACATCGTCTGCCATGTCTTGAAAATGTCTCATACACCAGTACGCAGTTAAAAGAATATGTAACTCCTAGAGGGGGAAAAAGTCAGGTCATGAAAAGTGACATTTTTGGATATTCAAATTTAAGCCTTGACTGTTTGTTGGACATTGTTTCAAACTAGCTCAAAAGCTATTTGAAGTATTGGCACAAACCCTTATTATACAGGCATTCATGGTTCCTAGAAGATTAACGCTATGGACTTTGATGATCTGATTTATCCTCCAGCTCCACCATGAGCATCAGATTAGTGATTTCATTTGAGTGATGCTTTGGATGCATTGCTATAAAATGGGATGTTTGCTTTAGTGTTGGCGTCAGGTCAAAATTTCAGTTTGTCCAATTCTGTACTTTATAAAAACCTGCAAAGCGAATGACATCCCCTTCACACTCAGTTGTGTTGTGCTTAGAGCTGATTAGCAAATGTTAACAAGCCGCCAGTCTGTTCACATTGTTATAATAAGTAGAGACTCATTATAACGGTCATGAAAAACAAGGACAAGTCTGGACTCTAAGTCTTGTTGAAGCTGTACCATTAACAGATACGAATCGTTATTGTCAGTGCTATGACGGATCTCGGTTTAGATTACAGCAGCGATTTAAATGAACAGACATCTCTGCAGCTAATGCTTCTCATTGTTCCAGGTCACATTTTCAGGTCAGCGTAAGAAGAAGAGTAGGCAGAGGAGTTAATGTCAGGATGAAGGTTATTTTGTTAGGGAATCAGGAGGCGTGAGCTAAGGTTGTTGACTTAATGGATCAATGTATGGTTATTGTAAGGAGTGTGCAGCGTGAGAGAGATACTGTAGGGAGGAAGTTGAGGAAAGGAAATGGAGGGGGAAAGACCGTGTGGGAAAAAATAAGAGACACAGTGGAAGGTATGGAAAGTCTGGCAGGAGAGTTGTCCTTTACTCTAGTGTAAGTGAGTAATGGGCTTTAAAGCAGAGAAGCCAAGAAAAAGCAAATGCCACAGAGAGCAGCACTGTCACTCACTTTCTCTACATCTGTAATAGCTTTGGGCCCTGAACTCCTGCAGGAAAACCCACCTACACACACACACACACACACACACTAACGTCATTACCCAGCCATTACCAAAGGACGGCGACAATGTCAGGTTATTGTATCATCCTGTTGAAAGACAGTGGTTTGTTCCCTTTTTAGCTCTTATGAGTTAATATGAAGGCGTCTCATTATTCCCCGTGGTTGGAATGAGTCAGCTCAAAAAAAAAAAAAAAAAAAAAAAAAGCCAATCAACAACAGCTTGATAAGAGCTTCATTTGCTTCCTGTACCTCCACAGAGTCGGACAAGAGCTACAGTCGGGGTGTTTTAAAGGTGCCATGGAGAATAGGTTTGCTGACATGAAAGGGATTAAAACTCAGATGTGCTTGTTGAACAACATCATCATTTGACCTCATTTAGAGAGACTTCAAAATGGGTTCCAGGATCACGTTTCTCTCAGTTTCTGTCTTTGTGTAGCTCTGCCAGCACTGGGACTGTGCGGCTCAGCCAAAGAACACAGAAACTTTGAATGGGGAATGCAGATCCAGTTTTCCACCCATTACTGAGTTTCAAGAGCCTTGCTCCTGATATCTGTGACACTAGTTCACATTACGGGAAGTGAAGAGTGAGCAGAGGCTTATTTCACCCAGTCAACTACACGAGTGGCTTTGTAAAGTACACAGTATCTTGTGTTTTCTGTCTTGTTCTGGGATCAGTTGTTCTGCTTGGTTACAGATTTACGGCTGAGCATTACCTCTGCTCACTGACCCACCTCACCCTGCTCATCAGACTCAAGATATTTGAATAATCTGCACTGAAATACTGTCATTATTTGCTTGCCACACTGGACACTTACAATGCACAATAACCCCCCCTTCTTGATGCCCACAGAAATAGATCGATAATTTCACATGCTGAGTGTGGACCAGATCAGGGCACGTGCTCATTCAGTCAATAACAAGCCGGAGGTAAACGACTGCTACAACTAATAACAGCACTGGAACTTGATGAAACACTCACATGAAACAAATATAACACGTGTGTCATCTCAGGAATCCCCGTCTCCTTTCACATTCTGTGTGGAAATGACTACTTTGGTAATGTGACACACATTAAAACTATTTCCACATACGCTGCCTGTCCAAAAAAAGGCAGACACTCTAACATTTTGTTGGACCGCCTTTAATTTTCATTACGTCACACATTCACAGCGGCATCGTCTGCAATGTCACAACATTTATTCCCGTCCAGAGTTGCATTAATATTTCTCCATGATCTTGTATGGATGATGGGAGAGCCAGACCGCTGCATAAAGTCTTCTCCAGCACATCCCAAAGATTCTCAATGGGGGACGCACGATAAATCCTGATATTGTCATCTTGGAATATGCCTGTGACATCAAGTCAGTCAGATAGCTGACCTCATTCTTTGGGCAAATAACATTGCTGAACCTAGATCTGAGCAACTGCAACAACCCCATAATATGTTTGCAAGTACTGCAAGAATACAGTGAGTGACTCTAAACCGTCTAAACAGTAAAATTATAATCTGTCAATGATGATTGATCAAAGCTACTGTAGATTTTTCCAAATGTCATTGCAAACAGATATACAGTACATACATTCATGCATACCCGCTCATTCATCTCTTGCATTGTTGTTGTCTTTGTTTTAGCTTCTCAACACACAGTGACAGGGTCATAGTTTATTATTAAAGACTGAGCTGCAGTCATCAAATCTGTGACCTTTAGGCTTTGCCAGCACCATACTCTTTACAATCTCACGTCTCTTTTTATTCTTCCATCGCCTACAGTATTTATGTTATCTGTCTTTGTCAAAGGATTTTTATTTGTTGCTCATTCACACGCCTCTATGCACACATACACAAGCTGAATGTTTATAGCTTCAGTCTTGCGTAACTTTTGGTTCACAGATTAATCAGATTAATCGTCATTTATTCCAGCAACTCTGAGTAATGTTTTATTAAGAGGATGAGCCGCGCTCAGGCAGAATTCGGAAACGGTGGAGATAACACTGGCTCCACATATTATTTTGCAGGTTTTATCTAGCATTTCCCATTTTCTCTGCTTTTTTCCTGTGTGCCATTTTGCTGCTCGTTTAGGAACACAGTTCGACATGTGACACGACAGATCTGAACCTGTTGCCTCTTTTCTGTGTGTGTCTGTCAGGTACAACAGCCAAACATGTGGTGTTCTTGGCTGGAAACACGGCGAAGCATGGCCTGCGCTGCAAAGCCTGCAAGATGAGCCTCCACCACAAATGTGAAAATGGCGTGGGACAGCAGCGCTGCATGGGCAAACTGGTAAGCTGCATGACACAGAAAGATACAAGATATCAGATACAGACAGCACACTTTTCACTCTGAGCTTCATTTCTTACTGATGTCATTATGAACAACCAAAACAGTCATATCAGAGTTGGCTGCCTGACCGTTTCCCACCAGAATGTGCTTATTCAGAAATCACACTCTATGTGTGAGTGTGCTGGTACATCTGTGACCACCATCCATCCTCGTCATCATCCTCATCATCGTTATATCATCACTCTGTCTGTTTGTGTGTTAGATAATTGTAATGCAGCACACCATTTACAAAAACGCTGACCTCCTCTTCACCTCAGTCAAGCTCTGCTGTGCTGCCAACAGTATAAACCATTAAACCGGGATGCGAACACCCTGAAGCAGCTTTATAGCCACTACTAAAGATGTCACATATAGTAGATTTTTATGTGTTTGCCATTTCATTGTGTCTCTTTTGTAACATGTAAGTCAAGCTTGGCCTTTTGTAGGGGGTGCAAAAATGTTTTTGATTAATTATCACTTTCAAAATTATTAAATAGCAGATTTTATATTAGATGTATAACAAAAACGGGTAGTTAGATATATTTATCTGTAATAATTAAAGCGAATAATTAATAATATGACCCTGCTGTGGTTATTAGCCTGTCACTGTTTTCGTTTTAGCTGCAGTTTCTGTAGTTTAAGACCCTGTGATGCATATTACACAGTTGTGTAAATTAACCCTTCACAAAACCACTTTAAAAAACCTTCAAATTAACATATTTTCTTAGTAAGTAAAAAGATTTCTAATCAGTTTTCTCCTTTGTATTGTTTTCTGAACTATGAATAGATGTATAATAAATCTAAAACAGACAAAACATTGAAGTGGAGCTAATAGTTGATTTCAAATACGTGTCGACATAAACAGTTAGAGCAAAGCTGCCTTATGGAGAAGGGGAATTTATTTAATGTTTCAGCCTTTCAGTGTTATAACTTCATAAATCAGGGCTAATGACCGTGTATTGTAATAATTTCCAACTTGAGAGCTCAAGCTTTTTTGATTATTGTCTATTGTCTCCCTCCCAGTGACACAGTTTGTGGGTGCCTATCCTCATCACTGTGTGATCACAATTGAGATTGTGCTCTTTAATACGATTCACCATCATCATCATCACCACTCATCGTCTATGAATGTGCGTTATAATGAGACCGTTTGGGTCTGTTAGGCCAGACTGGGTGGGGAGGATTTTGTCGTACTAGTGCAAATGAGAGCCAAGAAGAGTTCATTGCTTTTACTTCCAAAGCAGCACAGAAAAGTGCCAGGTAGGACTGAACCTGGACTCTTCACACACACATCCCACACTGAAGAGAGAGAAAGAGACTGCCGGGTCGTATTATGTGTGATTTTCTACCCCGTTCTTCCACAGTATTTGGTATATGGCACAGTATATGGCCGTAGCAGACGTCCAGGCAGGCTTTCTTCTTCCCAGTTGTGACATCTTTCAACTAGATGCCTAAGGGATGAAGCTTGAAGATATGATCGGCTCTCAGGAGTGGAAAATGAGGTTGAGAGGTCAAGCATAAAAAGGGACGTTTCCCCAGTGGAGTACAGCTCTAAATCCAACTTACTCTAAACTTGGA
Source organism: Anabas testudineus (assembly GCF_900324465.2). NCBI lineage: Eukaryota > Metazoa > Chordata > Actinopteri > Anabantiformes > Anabantidae > Anabas > Anabas testudineus. The sequence continues at coordinate 9,968,213 of NC_046630.1, forward strand.
CACTTCTGCAGCCAATGTTTGTTTCTCTTGGCTTGAGAACCTTTTAGCAAAGAAATCAAATTACGTCATGTTCAGAATCTTCATTTCTTTAGCATGTTCCTCAACTCACTAACACAGTGATAATGTCTCTTTAACAGATGTTGTTGGTTGAAAAATGTGTGGTATTTAGGTCTTTGTAGCACAGTTACATAACAGCACTCCAGTTGTATTTCCTAATTTAAACAGCAAAACTGTGGTCCACGAAGAAACCGTTTTTCATATATGGCAGAGGCCCTGTAAACTTCAAGTTAAACTCACAACTGTTACAAGTCACACTGACCACTCGCCAGAAAAGAGTTGATTTGGTTATAGAGTATTAACTCTAATTATTCACTATGTGTCAATTCACGTGTGAGTCACTGCTTGACACTTAGCAGCCACTGAGATTTAAACCCAGATAAAGATCACGTACTGAATATGCTGCATTAGATGATACAATCCAAAAGTTTAATTGATTCACAATGTGACTTGTGACAAATAAAATGATTTGCTCACCAGCTTTTGATAAGCAATGCTGATCACTTAAACATAAACTAAAAACTACACCTTCATCCAGATCATTTAAATTGATTTCAGCCCTGTGTGATGTCTGCTGTTATTTATGTACAGTATTAAAGCACAATTTAAGTACAAGTTGGCAATTTCCTGACTAATAAAGAAAGTTGCAGATGAAGAATATGAATGTACTGAACCTCAAAGAGCCACAAACAGGACAACGCCTTAATAAGTTAATAGTTAATGTGCAGATGTTTTGAGGCAGGCATCCTGCCTTTATGTCTAAACTGCTGACAGTAGATTACACACTTTGTTTTAAAGCTCACACATGTTTAGTTTTAGCACTATTTGCCGTGTTCAAGGTGCATAAGGGTAAAGAAAGAAAGACTCTTTCTATGCACTGCGGTTAAGGAAAACCTCAATGACTTCCTGTCCCACATTTCTCCAAATGCTGCTGCCACACCGTCACTGACTGCAGTAGTGACTTTGTCTTTTGTTTCTAGATTATTAACTACAAATTAACTAGATGGGCTCCCAGCAAGTGCTCTCTTCTAACCTTTTCCTTAATCAGATTGCTCCTGAACGTCTTATATATCAGTTCGTCACATGAGCCCGAAGAACTCTACAGTTGCTTGTCTTAGTTGTGTCATCAAGAAAAAGTGTCAGATGAAGAATTAATCGTGTCTGATTAGCGCTGTAGATTTCACCACCCGTGACTCGGAATACATGAAATGTAAACACATAGAAAAAGGCGGTGAGGATGTAGGCTTCCAGTGGGCTATGGACCCTCTAATAAGAAATAATGTGAACGATGTGATCAAGCAGCATTAATCTGGTTCAGCAGCAAACTGAACATTGTGTGAATGTTTACCTACTTCGTCCACAAATCGGAAACACGACTTACATTAATCATGACCCAGTGCTACTACAGATGATCTTCTGTCTTGCTTCTGTACGAATGAAGGATTCAGAAATGAAGTGGAGCATTGATCGGATAGGAAACAAGGAGGTAATGGATATATAAATTATAAATGTTTCAAGGCTTTAGGAGATGAGAGGACGAGTCAAGACTATGACTTTCTCTAGAGGGTGCATTGTAGTTCTGCACATTTTCTACTCATGCATATTAAGATTTCAGCTCTGTGCGTAACAAATCAATTGCTGATTTAGTATGTAATGATCAAGCACCATACAAAAATGTAATCATTCATATTTTTCATTTGAATAAAATTTAATTTAGATTGAGTGGAACTAATGTTTCACAGCTCAGTCTCCAGGCGCTACAGTATTGAGTGTGGATTGAGGCTGACGTCATTTTGGTAACAGCAACAGTCCCTTCAGCATAATTGCGTCCCGCCCTGCTCTGCAGCTCTAAAGCTCTTTGTCAGCCATTGTCAGCTTTTAATTTCATGACCTTCCTAAGGTCATAATTTTGTTTACTGTAGAAAACACGTGTTAACTGAATGATTCTACTTTACTGGATATAATACTATAGGTGCTAATGCACATAGCTGCTTGTTTTGTGCCCTGGTTACCACGTGTGAAGTTTCCATCTTGTTGAGTTAAGACAGAACTTTGTGATAAGTTTAGTGTGTTAAGGTCACAAGTGTAGTCCAGTACTAGGCAGTATTATACATTGCACACAGATTGCACATGTGCTCCTCACATTACAGTACTGAGTGAATATCAGCTCACATCGATCAATTGATTTTTCATTCATACAGATCATTTAACCATGAAAATGGCAGCTTTGCACAATATGACATTTTAGCCTGCCACCGTGTACATATACAATCTTCTTGTGTTGTTATGTGACAGTGTCCAGCCTGCTCAGTCTGCAGTGTGAAACATACTGGCTTGTTGTGATTCTTGTAGAAGTATGAAAACCAGCAGGAGAGAACTTTATCTCTGAAAAACAACGTCTGACCAAACAGAGTTACGTGCAGTATTTCAGTGTCAGGGTGGTGCACCGCCTGCAGCACTGCATATCGATTTCTCTCTAATACGTGTTCTCTCTGTCTTTTTTCCTCTCTGCCTCTCTCTCCTCAGCCAAAAGGCTTTCGGCGGTACTACAGCTCCCCATTACTGATCCAGGAACAGTATGGCTGTATCAAAGAAGTCATGCCCATTGGTGAGCTGCTTAAATCTCCATAATAATAATATTTCTAAGATTTACCTGCATGGTCACCACTTGTTTATCAAGTAGTAAATATTATCTTTTATTATTTTGTTCCAAAGCCTGTGGGAATAAGGTGGACCCCGTGTATGAGGCTTTGAGATTTGGAACATCTCTGGCACAAAAGGCCAAGAGAGCCAGTGGCTCTGAGTCTCCACACAGAAACTCGGTAAGGAAATTATAATTCATCATGTCCAGTGGTGTTTGTTTTTAGTCTGTGGTCACATATACTTAGATATCCTAATTTACTACAATCACATATCAACTTTTATTCTAAGGAGTCTGTTTGTACTGTTCCGTCTCTCAGTTCTTCTCTTTATTTAAGCTGTAATTTACTGTACATACAGACACTAGCAGATTAACCTTGTCCAGTTGAGGTATTTTGCTTGTTATATTTTATCCCACTACAACAGACATTCTGCAGCTGATGTTCTAAATAGATACTGCAGGGCTGTAAACACTACCAATAAAGGCAGTCTGGTCCAAGCGGTCGTGAAGGGAGATGTCGGTGCAAACACTCACGTTACAGCTCTGAAGATGGACTGGACTGACTGTGGAGCCACAGTCCTTTCCATTTGTGTGTAATACACAAGCAAATCTGTTTTCCGTAGCTTATCACTTGTAATGTAAGCTAAACTGTACGATGACATCTGAAAGCTGTTGAGTCTGGGCCACCCTGTGCAGCTGTTAGTGTGTGGGTGTGTGTCCCTGCACATTACCTTTATTCATCTCTATTGCCGTCTATCATCTGTATATATCTCCATATCTATCTTTATGTATTGCAGTATCACTACCTTAATCAATCTCTCTGTAAATTTATCTTTGTATCTAATTCTACGTTCTGTCTTTGTCTCTATTTATCCGTCTAATCTACTTTATCTGATGTATCTAATCTCTGCAGACCAGTGACTTGGATAAGGTTCCAGAGGAAGTGGTGGCGCACAGCAGTAGGCAGGAGCTGTCGAGTAGACACAGTGATGATGGTGAGTATCAGCTGCAGTACACCGTGTGCATTCAGTCAAAGCCATGTAGAGAAAAAGGAAGGACGCCGCTATTGTTTTTCCCATAAGGCAGAGAAAAGGCTGCAACATCGAATTCACCTCCTGCAAAACATTAAAAAGGAATTTGTATTATTTCCCACAGAGCTGAACTCGCTCTGTTTGCTGTGTTTGCCCTCTTTGTCCCTACTATACACTATCCTGAAATAAAAAAAAGTTTGGACCTCTTTTAAATCTGAATTCTGTGCAGCCCTTGAAGCCCAGTGGTGGCTGAGAGTTTTCAGCTGCTCACTCGTGCCTGTAGTAAAAGTCAAAACACTCAGTAAAATGCACCAAGGTGATGCTTAGTGTTGAAAAATACCATTTGAGCTGCAATACTGCTTAACTCTGCTTAACTATTCATTTTGGAGATTAGTCCCAACAAAAGAAAAAAATAAATACATTCACCCCACAATACGAGTCATTATGTTTTAGTCACATCTTTCATTCAGTGCTATCACCAGGTCAGTGCTTCCAGTTCCAGAAACGTCCTCCCATAGTCACACAGGTTGATTGCTGTAACCTATGCTGAGCTCATTTGTGTGGTCAAAAAGACCCTTTTGATTTTGCATTTTTGTCATGATGATATTTATCTATAAGCTTTTCAAAGTTGCATGAAGTACTTAAACTATAATGTCATTTATCTTCAGTTTTCACAGTCATTGAGAATGGGACAGAACATTACCACCAGCCAGAGAGAAAACATGACGATTTACAGGTAAGAAACCAATTCATCAAATTCATATCAGAGTATAGTACAAGTGAGGACATCGGGCATCTATTTTATCAAATCTCAGTGAATTACAAATACAGCCTAAAGAATTTTCATCTTTTCCAAGATAAGTCGCTGCTACTTTTCTAAATAAAACAAAACGTTTAGTATCATAAACACCATGTAAGGAAGGAAATGGAAAGTTAAACTAACTGTATTATTCTACAGTGATTTCTATTAGTGCATTACACCTATGAAGAACTGACAGTAAACTGTCTACTCAGCAATTTCACCAGTCTGCAGTAGTCAGCTTTTTCCTGTAGCACATTTTATTTGCATAGGTTGAAAATCTCTGAGAACTTTGCTCGCTGACAACCTCTGAACTCTGCTCTCTGAGAACTGACACCCAGCCAGTTCATTCTGCATCCAATAAGCGCTCTGCGCTTGGCCACTCGTTTCCACTGTCACTGCTGAATTTCCCAGGACACTGAGGGAAAACTTCTCTTCTTGCTGTAGCAAATCATACCCGAACTGACATGACTGCTGGCCTCAGTTGATACTGAGAAGCCTTGACCCTGATGTTTGGATCTGCAGCTGTGGGATCTGCACTGCTGTATTTATTTCTCGACAGTGTAGATGCAGTGCAGATGGTGCAAAATTCATGCCAGCGAAAGAAGAAGGTTAAACTTCTGTGAATATCTTATCACCCCCTGCAGAGTAGCAATGAATATTTCATGAGCAGGTTTCAAATCTGCTCTTTTCCTTTCTCTGTGGAATTTGTGGGAGAGGTGCTTTCAGAACCACTGCCCCTTTTACATATTTTCTATGTGCAGCCATCTATCCTGTTTACTTTTATAGTTGAACATGTTTATCTCGGTTGTCAACAGTGGAAAAAGAACCACAGACACTTGGACAAGTACAAAAAATGAACAAATAACCAGACAGGGGCCAAAAAGCGCAACATGCAAACACACACACACACACACACACACACACTGCTCTTTTCTGCAATCCAATCTGTTTCACAGAAGAGACTTGATGTGCGTTATCAAACTGGACAGAGCACAGCTGGCAGCGGGCTGTTTGTCTGTCAGCCGACAGGTCCATTAGCTCAGTCTGGTGGACGGACAGATGGAGGCTCTGCAAAGGTAATGAGCAGAGAAAAAAAATCTGCTTCCTCACCAGCGAAGGATCCTCCAGTTTGAAATGAGAGGCTCACACGCACAAGTGGGAAAACACGCAATCACACACAGGATCGCCATCTGTTCACACTTTTCAGGTTTAGTGTTAAACTTCCCCTGAAATCGAATGACAGTAAAACAGTCGGCTGGTGCTGTGATTTCTTTTTTCTTTGATTCTCTGTTTGAGAAGTTAGATTTTTGTCTAGGCGGCGCTCTTTTTGTTTGGGTCTTTTGCTAAGGCACCTTCTGTTTGTTCCAAACGTTGCTGGCGAGAAAATAAAATCACTAAATGAATATTACTGGAATGAAAATGCTGATAGAAATAAAAAATAACTCTGCAGTTCCTCTCAGCCCAGTGAAGCACTTTAACATCCATTAGCTCATTGTTTTTTTGGTTTGTTTTTCTAGCCCATGATTTTGACTGAGTCGTGGTTCACTCTCGCTGCTCTCAGCAGCAGGCAGCTGTTTCAACCAAACAATGGATGCCAGCCGACCAGTTTCTCAGTAGCTGGTGGAGACCAAAGTCTGAGCTCTCTAGATGAGATATGATCCTAAATGAAGGCTAAAATTGTATCTACTGAATGTGACATCAACATTAAAAGGTGATAATACAGTAAGTCAAAGTTGGTTTTACTGCTCCCAGTGAGTAATATATCAGTTCATGTGGGGTTAAAGGAATATACGCTGCTGTCTAATCGTCTTTTTTCACCACATGATCTCTGATCTCAAATACCATCTTTATTTACTACTACTCGGTTATGAAGGTTACTATCTTGGCCTTCCCGACCTCTCATCCACTATTTCAGGCCTCCACAGACACACAAGCCTCTCAAGGGCAGTGAGTCGCTTTTTGTTAGCTGTAATGACTTGCCACTTGTTTGATGCTGTTTTCACCCTGAGGCCACAGAGGCAGTTTGCCTTATGGCTGCAGTTAACTCAACTCATCCATCAGACTCTTTGCTAGTCCACGTGGGTGATGCTCGGGGAGTCACAGAAGACCAAAAGCACTTCTCTTCATTACTATACAGAGCCACAAAGACTGCAAAATATGCAATAGTGTGTCTAAAGAGTTATTCAGCACATGCAGGAACGAGGAAAGTTATGATTTTGGGGGGATTTCAGGGACGCAGCAGGCAGGAATCAGACTTAAGGTATTGGTGATGGAACAGATAAATGCACCCAACAGTTTTCTGAGCAGGTGTGAAGAATGCCAGAATGGCAGCATATCTCCCTGCTAATTGTACTAACACCTCTCTGAGCACTTCCTCTCTTCCCACCCACAATGCTGTCCAGTTTTAACTTCGTGAGCGTTCATAAAAACCTGATCCGGCTTCTCCCACTCATGTTGATGGTGGATTAAAAAGAACAGATTGTGGAACAACTTAAACAGTTCTACAGTCCACCAGTGTACTGAAAACAAGGGCATCTCCTGCTTATGTGAAACAGTAAAAGATTTACAATGTGCATGCAATGGGGCGTTTTTGTGTGTCGCGTGCAACTTTGTTCTGTTTTTGACGCAATTTCTTGAAAACCAAATCTGTGTGCTGTTTGTCGCCCAGTTGGAGCAGCGTCAGCTACAGAGAGACGTCCTCAAACTCAACGCCTATGTGGCCTTGTTCAGTTTCACGCCTCAAGAGAGCCATGACCTGGAGATGAGGTTAGTTTACACACACGTCACTCTGACATACTGTATATCTACAGCTGTTACCTGCTGTAACACCTTCATTACTCAGAACAGCAACTATTCAGCGATCTGCAGATAAAATACTGCCTACACTGACAAACCTATATTGATTCATTTAATCTATTTTTGCCTTTAAAAGTGTGTTGAAGAAAAAGACAACAAGGTGAACAAAGAGGCAGAGACCTACATCTCAGTGTCTTCTGTGAGCACAATTCAACTTCACTGTGAAATTAGATATCCTCACATAAATCCCCTAAGGTCACCTGCCAGAAAATAAAATCTGAAGCTCAAAGAGGTTACTTGGCTCATTTCACCTCTATTAATAAATGACGTCCTAAATATTACAATTACTCTTCTCATTATGATGATTAGTCTGAATGACATAGAGAACACATTTTTGCATTTTACATTAGTGTTCCAACCCTTTCAGTTACGCGGATCAGGGGCTGCGTTTTTTTATTTTTAATTAACTTTAAAATCATAAAAAATTGATTAGTCGCACAGACCTGCTATACACACACAGCAGCAATTACCGCAACAGAGCCCCTGTGTGTCACTGACTCCTGTTGCTTGTTTTTGTAAATTAATAAACTGCATTTTATGTATTTATACAGTCAAACAACACAGAGAGATTCAGGGACACAGTCCACAACATAAAATCCGTGTACATATAAACAGGATTCTTACCATTTGACTTGTGTCTGCACCTTGTCAGTCTTCATTTAGTGTCTCATTCCAGGAAATCAAGCTGTGTTAATTAGCATCTGTTTTTTTCCAGTTTTATGTTATGCACTCGGTGCATTCAGAGCAGCACCAGTGGAAATAGACAGAAATAGATTTACAAAAGGAACTAATTAGCCTCATGTTTTTGAGTTAATGGTCCTGAAAGATTCATTTCTCAGGAGTGGCCTAATTAATGGTACCTGTGTGTCGTAATGGCCTATTAATATTAGTCAGTGTCTTCCAAAGTTGGTCTCTAACTCCATTTATAATTCCATTATAGCTCCCAAGATGTGTTGAGAGTTTGATTTGATAATACGGTTCTGTAACTGATGGACTTGTAAATAAATAGGTTCTGTCAAGCTAAATATTTTCAGCTAAATTAATGATATGGAATCACATGAGATCTCTCAGAAGAGAAGCTGTGAGGCTCAAAAGTGAGGAAATTAAGTGCACTAAAGGAGGGGGGGGGGGGGGGGGGGGGGGAGCACGGTGCATATCTGGCTAAACCCACATCCCAAGAGACCTAATTAACTAATTACAACCACCTGATGTGCCGCTCATTGGGCATGCTCAGACCTGTAATATGCTTTGTTTGTAACTCTGCAGAGCTGTGTAGCAGTCGTTCTCCTTCTGAGATCAGAAGGTTGCACAGTTATTAAAATGTAGAAATGATATACAAATGTTCAATCATAACATTTATAATTAATGTATTATGTTGTTCAGTCCAGCTCTGTGTGTTCCATTGGAAACTAAAACACCGGCTACAGATTTGATCCCCTGCTTTAACCAGGATTGATTTGCCATCATCTGCAACATGCTTTGAAATACTCCCTCATTCATCATGAACAGTCCTTCAGTCTAAGTACCCATTTGTTCCTGGTTCTCACAGAAATCCTCAGAGGACTTAAACTATACGAGAGTGCACTTGTTCTCTCTCTCTCTTTCCTACACACACACACACACACACACACTGATGGGGTGTTCCTCTCAGGAAAAATGTCACAGGGCTTCAGTTTAAAATTCACACTCACCGAGCTTTGTTTCTCCGTGTTCTCCCTCTGATGAAGGCCTACACCAGTGTTTTTCTCCCACCACAGATAATAACAAATATACCAAACACGACATCAACACATAAAGCAAGAACGGGGGGAAAAAGGAACCTTCAATTTTCATTTTAAGTGTGAAATCAGGTTTGTGATGAGTTTCAGCTGCTGCCACATGGCCTGATTACATGATTACTTTGGACTACGTGGTGATTGTAATGATGATGCGAGATGCGTTTTTTTAAATATAGATTGAGAAAACTCCTTTTATTTTGTTTAATGAACAAACATTTCTCCCACACATTTCACGCCTCACTTTTTCCATAATTCACCAAATCGCACGCTAACTGCATGTATGCACAGTATGTTTCCTGTTCTTTAAATTGGAACAATATGTTTCTGCTTTGTTTTTCTCACCTCACTAAATTTTACAGCATCAGGTGTTGAGCTGTTTTTACCTACAGCAACAATGTTTTCATGGTGTTTGTTACAGAGGACGGTCACGGCTGTGACTGAACCACAAGAAGAAGAGAAGGGGAAATTACACAGGCTAACATTTGGCTCAACTGTGCTGCTCCCTTTGATTTTTGCTGGTCAAATGAAGCTGACGGCTTTGAACAGCTGCTAGTAATTATGGCACATGTGGGGATGGAGTACAGTGATTCATGCAGTTCCTGGATAAAGAAGAATAGCTTACAGCAAACGGGATTAAAGGTGTTATCACATGTTGTTTGACATGTTGTTTGTTTGAAACAGCAGCATCCTCACCAGTGGATTCATGTAGAGAAGCTGTAAAAAAATGAGTGATACACATTCACAGAGACTTTATTTACACAAGTATTGATTTTACTAGAGCCCCGTGCAGCATCCACATAAATGCATTTAACACATAGACAAATCTTAAGGTAGAAAGGCTACAAGGCTTAGTCATGATTTCTAACCTATGATGGGACAGTTGTTGTTTGGGGGGCGCTCTTTAGTCAGTCCAGGTGTTGCTGTTCAGGCCATCGAGTCTGAATTACAAACTGAGGACCCAACTAGATTTATGTGACCATGCAAATTAGAAGAATGAAGCCTTATTATTTAGCAATTGTCTATTTTACTTTGCAGAGCAGGAGACAGGATCTTAGTGGCTGACGACTCCAATGATGATTGGTGGAAGGTAGGTACAAAACCAGCACATTACACCTAAGTAACGACATGGCTCATCTAAAACTTTTTCTCTGTAGGCTAATTAACCTCCAGGGATGATGACTAAAATTCAAGTTTGCATACAATGCATCCACAAAGCCTAAAGATGCCCGTATAGCAGAGGAATTGATAAATTACAGGAAGTCAAGCTGTAAATTATAGGTCCGTGGCAACAGGCTGCCTTTGGACACAAATGCATGACAGATAAATTAGGGAGACGAAAGGGCCAAAACGTGACTGTACAGAGGCAGCCTGCTGCCTGTAGACCATGAAGAAACTCATCATGCATTTGAACACTGTTGTTGTTCTCTACAGCCTGTAGATAAACAGAGACATCTGCTCCGTTTGGCCATTACACAATTGAATGTCAAGATACAGACATTAGCGCCTGATGCTACACCTGCACATAACATATATCTACATTCTGCAGATAAATACACTGTATTTTAATAGAAAAGTTAGTTTGATCTAAAATAAAACTTTATATTTGCTCACACTTCACTCCCGTGACACTCTTCCATGTGCCAGGTGATTTTCATTTTTGATTCATTTCTTTTGTTCAGGGCGTGATTGAGGACAGGATTGGTTTCTTCCCAGCAGCCTTTGCTCATCAGGTGCGGGCTGGAGACCAAGTGTTTAGATGTAACAGGACGTTCATCGGCTGTAAGGAACAAGGCCAGATCACCCTGAAGGAGGGGCAGGTAATGATGATTAGAATGACAGTGCAGTACAGTATCTGCTCGTGTTGAGGTTTGTTTTAGACTGTGTCAGTCTTTTTTTTTTTTTAGATTGTTCACTACTTTAAAGGAATTCATGTTCCAAAAGTAAACTCTGCAACACTTCGATCATTTTAAAACCTGAAGTTGAAAAGGCCTGGACATCAAACTAAAAAAGTCATCATGTGCTGGGGAAGCGGTGACCTTTATCACAGACATTAAGATGTCCACATTACACCAGTGTCTAATTCATGATCACACTCCGGCTATTAGAGCACATCAAATTCACATTATCCAGCAGCTCTTCAGACCTCTTATTACCCTCCTTCAGGTCCCAAGACACCTCTTACCTTCAGTGATTCATCCCTCACACACACTTATTCACTGAAAGGCTCAGCTGGAGTTGGCTGACACAGGATCCCTCTTATAGGACACTATTAAATTAGCATTTTTGCATAACAGCTAGACTCAGCTCGAAACTCCCTTTTCCACACAGTGTATTCAAGTGCATGTTGGGACTCAGAAGAGACTTGAAGTAAGAAACCCCCAGTGGAGATGAAACCACTAAACACAAGATGAGTTCATGACCTTTCCAGTCAAACTAAACCAGAGGATGATGTAATAGAGTTCGAACATGAAAACACAGCGTGCTCTGGTCACTGAGTTAAATTAGGAGATGGAAAGAGAGAAAGGCCTGATCACATTAATGAAGCTCAGTGTACTTTCTGTACTTCGATTTCTTATTTGTTGTTGTTTTGCTTTCAGATTTGTGTGAGCAGTGAGGGCGAATGCAGCGGCTTCATCCGAGTGGCAAGCGGAAAGAAGAGAGGCTTTGTGCCGTGCGACGTGCTAGAAATCATCTGAGAGAGACACTCAGAGAAGGCGAAAGAAGGGGGACGGTAGGATCAGCAGCCTGGAACTGAACCTACCCCGAGAAGAAGCTGGAGTTTGAACTCAAAAAAGTGATGCTGGTTTTGTCACTGACGACTCCACTTTGTTGCAGGTCAGAGTTTCTGTCCCACTCAGCACAAAGAGAGAGATGCTGACATGTCAAACCGCTGGTTGTTTGCAAGGAGATGCAAAATCACTGTATCACTGGATTTAATTTATAGAGCCAACGTGTGTTTCCCCCCACATTATTTTTACTCTGCAACAAACTGTTTATTTTCTTAAAGCCGAGCTGCTGGCCGACTTTTATAAAAGAAGGAAACAAACACACATGATTATTTTTCAAGGTTTCATTACATACAGTGTCATAACTTCTACAGTTAGTTCAGTTTCTCATGCTTTTTTTGTTATTTTACAAGTAAAACATTAGCTTTTAATGCACACTAGTAAAGAAAAGGCTCTGATATTGATGACAAAAACACAAACTAAACTTTTTAAAAACTATACAAAAAGTATGAGAGGTTTTACTTTTTCCCTAAACGTATTGTTAATTAAGTTTTTGTTTAACCTCTACTGTACAATCGCAGTCTTATTTCAGAATTTAAAATGATTCCTATTTGTTTCTCTTACAACAGGCGAGAAAGCACATGAGGTGCAACAAAGAGATGTGGAGGAGTTTTTTCAGAGGACTTTGACACAATCAAAGACTTATGAAAACCCCTCTGGTCTTCCAAAAATATCACCCCCACAATCCTCAGGTTCACCATCGTCTACTAACTGATGATGGGAATAGACAGCAACTAGACATTTGTAACTCATTAGTTACCCAAGAACATTTTGCACTGAGTCCAAGCTTCAGAATCGGATAGATTTCTGTTTAACAGCTTGTCTTACAAATATTTTTATGGATTTGATATTTGATTTTTATTTAGTGTTTTTCATCATCGTTTTCATTGCTATAGCAGAAGAGAACCAGAAGGTGCAGATACAGGATAACCAAGAGAGAGGGTATGTGGTTTTTTTTTTTTACTGATTTGACAATCAGGAATGATCTGTGAACATGTGATGGTGTCAATAAGGCAATGAAACATGTCCAGAAAGGACAGCATGTTTATTTGAAATGTGACTTTTCTCACCTGTGTGGTTTTCCTCTTTTGCAGCACAGACTGTAACATACACTGCACAGACATAGTAGATCGAGTATATCTCTTAAAGGTTGTTCTGCACTGAATCTTGGCTTTGTTGACTGTCCAAGAATGCTCTATTGTACAAAATGTACATAAAAGATTAAAATTCCTTCTTTATCACAATAACCACAAATGTATGATGATTTTTTCACATTTCTGTCTTTCAGGTTCAGGTGTCTGCATCTTTCCCCAAATATGTCAATCATGGTTTCAGTGCAATTTTGTAAAGCTAATATGCAGAATTTACTGATTTGTCATAATGATTCATACTGTAAATTTCCATCCATGGTTTCCTCTCCTCTCGTGCTCATTAATTAGCTATCGATAGTAAGCTCATCATTCGCTCAAGTGGGCCCCTCAAAATTATGCATTATGCATGTTATGATGTCATTTAGTTGGTATTGAAAACAACTGGATTGTGTCTGAGTTATTCAGAGTGCAAAGAACAAAGGCAATTTTCACAGCAAGAAGTGAGAAGACAAATAAGATGAGGAAGTTGCTCTAATGCTCAGAGATGCCCTGTAAACTTTTCTATTGCTTTTTCTCAGATCAGTTTTAATGCATTCAATGCAACGTAGCATGCAATGGTCATTTTAAAACATCTGCAAAAGGTGCAAATTAATGAATGTTCATACAGAAAAGCTTAAAAATGAAGATCACATGTCTTCAAAACATAAAACATTAAGCAAACTTTATAGATATTGTGCTGCATCTGTTGATTGTACTTAAATGAACTGTAATTACTGAATACAGCATAAAGATTAATGAATACACTAATATACAGTGAGAGCACAGGATTTCTTTGCATTGTGCAAATGCAATAGCCACTTAAATGAAAAAATATAGTTTAGCATTTAAAATCAACTAACTAAACTCACAATAAAAAAAAAAAGCAATGGAAAGTTGGTATTGGATATCTGCCCTGTTTGGACTTCAGCACATCTGATTATTTTTAGTCTGTATATTTTTATTGTCCATGCTCAACTACACACACACATAAACGCAAAAGAAAAATCATCAGTTTGAACATGTTCAGAGTCTTCACAGCTGTGATATGGTTGAAAATAAAAAAGTGAGAATCGAGTAAGTATCTAGATCATGAATAGAGATGAACTCACTCTGCTGTACTCATTGATAGTTGTTTTTAGTGCCATTAATCTGATCAGTGTCATTACATTTGACTGGAGAAAAGCACGTGTGAACACAGCGATTTGTGAATATTAAATTAAGATGTAGACTCCTCTTTGTTATGCAGCTGTTAAAACATTTAAATTGCTGGTGGAGGCACAGAAAAACACACCTGACCATGTCCACGGGACGCCATATACTTGACTGCAGCAGCCCCCGTTGGTTTGTTAGAGTAACAGCAGCATCTGGTTACTGGCATGATTCAGTAATGTTCCATTATTACATAATAATAATAATTTTCAGACATAGAGGTGTGCATAAACTAGACATCTACTGCACATCACAACAGTGTCTCTAACTTTTCCTTTTTTGGCTGAAAATAATTTGTAGTTTCAGCAGAATGACAAAAAAGTCATTTAACTACGGTTAATGTGCAAATATGAATGCAGTTCATAAACCCTGAGCAAGGTATGAGTGTGTCATAAAACTACCAGTATAATTGCTACGCCCCAACACTGAATATAAATAATTTATTCTTCGACAAATATTTTGTTCCACCATTCAAATGTAGCTTGAATTAAGGCTCCAGCTGCTTAGTAGAGCAGTCAACTTAACGCTCCACTAACAGCTAATTTTAGACAATGAGTCAAATGGCAAAGTGCAAACTTTGCTTATGACTAGTGCACAGAAAATCATCACCTCAGCTCTGGACCTCTAGAGTCTGTCGGCTCATTGTTTAGCTGTCTGCCCCACCACTTCATCATCTGTCACTCTCACTGCCTTTGTCATTTCCAGCAGCAGCAGCAGCAGCAGGCCACTCATGAGTGAAAAGACTCAAAACACATGGTTACCTAATGCTACAGACACAGTGAGGAACTATCTGGTGAACATAGTGGTGCATTATGCACCCAAAGAGTCAGATAGTAGCTTCAGAAGCTGTTAAACTGGACTTCATTAGATTTATTAGGACTCTAGACGTATGTTCATGCTCTTTAGGATGATGTCAGTGCAGTGTGTACACTGTGTACACTATAACCTGTACACAGGTTATAGAGCTGCCCCCGCTTAAAGCTTAAGAAAATCTAATTTAAAAAATCTTTGAAGACTAATAATATTCTTTTAAACAGTTAAAAGAAACATGTACGTAGAACAAACCAGCAATTATTTGGACACTTCAAATTCCTCACTAAGAAATTCTGTACATTTAATTGTTTTGGTCTTGTTATATTTTTGCATTTTGTCTATTGTGCGTGTGAAGGAGTGCCCACATTAAACTGTGAGTTAAACTTGTCACTTGAGTGTGAAACAGGAAGCGGGGGTCATAGTTGTTGGTGGTCTGTACTTTATTGTCAAGAGCTGAACCTGTGAAAACCAAGAAGGAAACTGTTAACAGCACAACAGTGTCAAATGGCATGATGCAGTTGAGTGCCACCTTTCACCAGACACTTTAGCATTCAGAGTTTAGATATTCTATTATACTGTTTATGTGGAAACGTACAGTATTCTAACAAGTAATCATCGAATCAAATATGTACTTTGTAATTGTTGTAATTGTGACCACTTGAAGTTGTTTATAACTTGCATATAATTGTGTACTTCCAGGAAAGTGAGCAACCAACTCGGACTATCACCTCATCTATAAATTCAAGATATATATATATATATTCAAGACAGAGAAGCACACACACACACACACACACACACACACACACACACACACACACACACACACACATGTAGATGTTTGGATTGGAAATTGTAATTAAATGTGTAAATAAATTGTGTAACATGCAGAAATTATTTTATTGTAAAAATTAAAAATGTCTGCATAGATTATTCTAACAATAAGATTCTTAATCCAGCTTCACATTTTGTACAGTTCCTTTTTAAATTGCAGTGACCTGGCTTTTCTAAACTCTGGTGTTAAGCAAAGTGCTGATGCTCGTGTTTAAGAAGCAAATTGCAGAAGAACAAAAAGCCACAGGAAGAGTAGCTGAAGATTTTTCCTTTCATTGGTTTGATGAAACAGCAACATTAAGACCACATGTTAAACCATTAAAATACTGAGGTAATCACTACTTTGGTTACAAGTTAACATGCTAATTTAAAATGTGAACATGCTGCTAAATATCTATTACATGTTGGTGTCATAGTTAGGCTCATAAATAATGGAACAATTATTATTTTTTTGTGTTGCCAGAGAAGAATATCGAATTAATTTGCTTACTGTTGGGTAGCTTTTGCTGTATGTTTAGGGTTATTAGTTATCTGCAGGATCAGTTCTGTAGCATTTGGCTGAATCTGAGCAGAGTTATCAGGAGACAAGGCATCACTAAACACCAGAGACCTGGTTCCATTGGCAGCCATACATACCCATAAAAACGCCGCCACCATGTTTGACAGATGATGTGGTATCCTTTTAAACGTTCCTTTACTTCTCCGTTCATTTCTCTTCCCATCATTCTGCTTCATGTTTCTCTTGGTTTAATCTATCCAGTGAATCATATTCTTGAAATAGTCTGGCTTCTTTAGGTGTTTTCTGGCAGCACCGTATCCTCTTAAGCGTTTTGCACCTTGTTGTGAAAAGTCTGCATTTGCATTTATGAAGTTATTTATTGAGTGTAGACTTTGACAATGACACGCCTACCTCCTCTAGCGTGATCTTGACTTAATTAGATGTTGTGAAAGGGTTTTCTTCAGCATGGACAGAATTCAGTGGTCATCAACTTCAGTTTTTTCAGCCTAATGATGACCCCCCCTTACTTGCATAGACACCACCTTGGACAGGCCACACATGACCATGCACTTGGCACATGCAAGGGGGCCCCGAAGACGGTGGTGTTGTTTTCCTTGAATAAGTGCACTGGTAGGAAAAAGTGACTGGGTAGGTGGTGTAAAGAAAGTTGTGAAAACAGCCTCCTTGAAATCATCTTAGAGGTTCTTGCCTAGCAAGTGGTTTTGGTTTGAGTTTGTGTCAGTGCCAGCGCTGCTGTGGTGCCACTCACCTCTTTTGTCTATAAAGTGGTTTTTAAAGACACACTCTCACAGACTTCGAGATCACTGCTCACTGTCAGCAATGGAAGCGTCTTCAGCCCTCCTCGTGTGCATGCTGGTGGTGACATGTTCAGGTGGCCCGTTGTGTTATGTCATTTTCAGTGTTTTCCATTTGATAACTCTTTGTATTTAAATCCTAAATGAATCGCTGATTATTTTTCTTGTTCACAGTCTGGACCGTAAATGGGAGAAGCATTGAGGTCAACATCGATGATCAGGAGCTGGTGGATGTGGAAGTTGCTGTGAAAGCTGGGAAGGTAAAGTGGCTATTTTGACGCATCAATGCTTAAGCAACATTTTAGTGTTGTAGGTTTATATGTAGATGGTTTAGTTCCCAACTTTGGGATCGGGGCACCTCCAGTGGTCACAAGATGAATCTAGAGGCAGGAAGAAGATACGAGAATTACCATCTTATGGTTGGACGCCTCCGCTAACCAGTGATCAATGACTGTTAGGTGGAAAAACTATAAAGTAAACATCCAACACATGCTTACAACTACTTTTTAATGTGTTTTAAAAAAATAAAAGTATTAGGCATGCTTATATAGTGATTATTTAACATTTTAACCACCTGATAAGGTATGTTTTTTACTCAGTATTAAAAACATATGTCACTTTTATTTGCAGCTTCCAGGTGTATGCTGGGCCTGCAAGTGGGCTTTAAACAAGGTGAAGGCAATTCTTAGACGAAATTCCACACAAGAGGTAAAAAAAAAAATTTCTAAAAACCCAATAAAAAGGATTTTGTAGTCAGAACACCACTGCATAAACAATAATGTCAATTTTACTCTTACAGTTCATTAAAGGAAAGCTGTTGTCCATCTGCAATCAAATTGGCCTTTTAAAATCTCTGTGCCGCAAATTTGTGAATTCGCATCTCGGTGTATTAATCGAGGAGCTCACTACTTCTGATAATGTGCTGACGATCTGTGTCAACACGAAAGCCTGCAAGTGAGTTGTCAGTCCAATTTTATCTTATTCATCTGTTTTAAAACCAAAGAATAACAGTTTTTTATCTAAATTATTATCATCTGCCAGTTATGAGACACTTTTAATACAAAAAAACAGCAATAAACTATCAATATATGTATATACTTATACAGACACACAAAAGTAACGGCAACACCAATACAAATATGGCAGTGGGTTAACTATGTGACTGTGAACACTGTGGTCGAGGACATGCGCCCTAGTTTTCCACGAAAACACCCATATCTTATTGAAGCCCGTCACAAAATGACAGCAAATGTATTAATTTATTTGTTCTTTTACATTTTTAATAATTAGCTTTTGTTTTTTTCATTCTATCTTTAGGTCAAATGAGTTAATGGAGCAGCTCTTTTTTCCAGACGATGAGGATTCACTGATTGTATTTAATGAATTTCCATAGCGTTGCATGAACGGATGCAAATTTGTGAGAAAAAACATGAAATACAAATCTCTGTGGTAGTGAGATTAAAATGTTTCCTTCATGCTTTGTCACCACATTTACTTTATGTTGCACCGCATCTTGTACCTTTACTTACTTTGCAATTCTTGTGCTGTTAATTCCCAGTTATGCGTCTGTTGATATTAATAATTGCCTGCATATGAAATTTGATGTATTTGTAATGGATTTTTTTTATTTTATGTTCATTAGTCTTTAACAAACTATGAGAAAATGTATAAAAACATAGTCTTTATTTTCTCCAAGTAAGTTTTCCAGTAAATTCTTCTTCCAACCCGTCTGTAAGTAAGAACTGTCTTAACAAAATAAAGCTTTATTCAGATTGAGCTTGATAAGACCACATTATTTACTTTAATTATTTAAAAAGATTATAATGCCAGTAGTTTAGAGCTTGTAATGTATGATATAAGTTTGCTTTTAAAGAAAAGTAATTTTTAAACATTAATTCAGAAAAAAGCCCCAAATTCTCTGACCAGATGTTAGAGACACGGAGATGCAACTCATATCTTACCCAGTGACAGATATTACAAATAAAGCCTGGGAGACCAGTGTCGTTATGAAAATTACCATTAAAGGGACCATTTCATTTAAATTTTTAAACTTTCATTTCACATTCTGAATTTGAACATCGTTCTTTTGTGGTCAAACCATTAATATTGAATGTCCTTATAACAAAAAGCAGACAGCTCTATGTTTTTATTAAATCTGCAGTCACATCTTTTAGTTTCTGTAGTTTAAAGGCAGAAGAGATATTCTGGTAAAACCTAGAGATTTACTTATTAGTGTTTTTTTGCGTTGCCCATGTTTAATTTGAACATTCAACAGTAGTATAGCATGTAAAAAGGCAGGAGGAAGAAGCTGGTAGTGGTTTCCTTCTCAGTAGCTGAACCTGTGAAAACCAATGAAGACACTGCAAATAAAGGCTCAACAAACCTAACACATAATACATGGAAACACACTGATACTTTTTATAGCTTTATGACCTTCCGTCTTTGGGCTGCCGTCACTTTCATGCTTTGCGAGTTCATAATCGGAGTAGTACAGTATATTGTTTTCTCAAAGCACATCTGGGTGCCCATAAACTTGATTCACAGTTGTGGTGAGGGTTTCGGAGTAATGCTGAATTTATCTTCATGTGTTGGTTAACACATGAACAGGTTTCTTGACATTGTATATACAGCAGCTTTTGCTTCATGTGCAGAGAGCTCCGCTTTTCCAAGCAGCGGCTCCCCTGAACACATTAAGTAGTGTCAGTCACACTCATTTCACTTTTGCAGCCCATCAAATAAAGCACTAAGAGTTTTAAGAGGACTATTTCTTAAGATTATATACTAAAGATACTAGATACTAAAGATACTAGATACTAAAGATTTGTGGCTCCAACCACAACACTTGTAGGTTCACACACCTTTTCATTTGTTCTATAGATGCATTACTTGGAAAAGATGACTGAATAAATGGTGTGAAGGTTGGTGGTCCACACAAGTTTCTGCACTGTTGTGGGTGAGTGTTTGTGGTTTGAAGTTCCGTCAGCTTGCCTGCTGTGTCACCCTTACACCTGCTATATAAACAATTTGGTCAATACAGACACACTCTCACACACTTAGAGATCGCTGCTCACTGTCCACAATGAAAACGTCTTCAGTCCTCCTCGTGTGCATGCTGGTGGTGACATGTTCAGGTGCCATTTTCTTTGCTTTTCCATTTGATAAAATTGTCTTTTTATTTAAATCCAAACTTAACCGCTGATTATTTTGCTCGTTCACAGTCTGGACCGCACAGGGGAGAAGAATTGAGGTCAACATTGATGATCGGGAGCAGGAGGATGTGGAAACCTCTGTGGAAGCAAAAAAGGTAAAGTGTGTACTCTGTGTTAAAATATCAAATGACTAAATGTTCCACCTACCTGTTTATACACTGCCTAAATAAAAAGGTCACCACCTTTATTTAACTAAGCAAATAGTTAAGAGTCTCCTATTGGATAGTTACTGCTTGGATGATTATGTTTCAGCTGACAACAAGTCATTTAACTTTCCTTTGCTCGTTTTTCAAACTATGAATCCCCTTCATTTGCAGCTTCCGGGTGTGTGCTGGGCCTGCCAGTGGGTTTTAAAAAAGGTGAAGAAAGTTATCGGACCAAACGCCACAGCAGAGGTAAAATCAAACACGATAACCTGAGAACAGGATGTTGTCGCCTGTCAGATCATCTCAGTAAGAGAACTAATGTCATTTTTACTCTTCCAGAGCATCACGTCAAAGTTGTTGCCCGTCTGTGATAAAATTGGCCTTTTAAAATCTCTGTGCCGCAAATTTGTGAAGTCGCACCTCAGTGTATTAGTCGAGGAGCTCACTACCACTGATGATGTAAAGACGATCTGTATCAACACTGGAGCCTGCAAGTGAGTCAGCAGCATTTAAATGTTGTTACCTGATCTAAAACCATGTGAGGATAAACTGATTGAAGGTTTTAGCAGTGTTTTAAATAAGAAAACAACCGTGCAGTAACGTCAGATTTCAACACATCTCTAAACAAAAACTGAACAGTATTACTGTAGACTGTAGAGTACAGTGTATACTGAGTAAGTCTGACTACAAAATCCACTATTCATACAGTGGTAACTCTAATTACAGCTCCTTTTACTCCTTTCATTTTAGTCATTTTACTTTTTTGCTTGTTTCTTTTCTTTCTGTAGGTCGAAGGAGTTGATGGACCAGTTCTTCTTTTCAGGCGATGAAGATGCACAAATTATCATAAATAAATATGTGTAATGCTGAAAGCAAGAATTCTGCATTTAATCTTTGACAGAAAACAGGAACCACAAGTGTTTGTGATAGCGAGTCACTGACCCTACACTCTGAGATTAAAATGACATGATAGCTTTCCCATTGCATGCAAGAAGCGCACGTCTTCTATCTTCATTTACTTTGCAATGCTTGAAGTGTTAATCTGCTTTTTTTCTGTCTTTCAATAAAGACATGAAAGATCAGAATTTGTTTGTGTTATTACTTTAGGCACATCGTATTTATTAATAATCTTGAATCAACAAATTAATGCAGAAAACCATGAAATTGCATTGAGTCCTAATTGGCAAATGGTGGTATAATAACAGAGGGACATTTTCAGTTTCCGTGCTGCATGGTTATTTCGCACGTAGCAGTTTATTTAAAAAACTATTGTGTCTGAAGAAAACAAAATACCATCATGCTGTATTTAGTATTAATATCAATAAAGGTTCACTTTATTTAACACTGAAAGACAAGATGTCCAGCAGTAAAAAGTTTGAAATATTAAAATTAATTAAGTTAATCGATTAGTTCATGGTGGATTTAAGAAGGTGGACACTGGGCACGCACGGCTGTCTTTAGACTGGTGCATAACATTTGGGTATTATTACCCATTCTGTGAATTTAATAGGAGACATATTGCAGCCTGGGAAATCAGCCTTAATAAAAATGACCATTAAACAGGCTCCAAAACCACAACATAGAATAAATTATAGATTAAAAAAGGTCACTGAAAGACAAAAGCATCATGACTCACTTTAATCATTTTTAAATCAAATCTTACAATAATTAACTAGAATGATAATGAGGTGCATCATGACACTAACACACAAACTGTCTTTTGCATGAAATGACTTTACATATGTGCATAAATAAAGTGTGAGTAATGGACACAATCCCTGGTTTAGTTTGTGCAGTTTGTTCCTTTTGAAGATCTGACTGGTGTCAGTTCGAAACCTAAAAAAGAACAGGCATTATAAAACTTTATTATTAATAAAAATAAAGATTCAGATTAACAACTTCACATGGCTCCATTCAACGTTATTTACAAAGACCTGTTACTATTTATGAAGCTGATTTTAATCATCTCCTCTTCAAGAGGAAGCTGCGGCTGAGAGCAGGCACTTAGTGTGTCGGTCAATGAAGTGTCCATGTTGTTGACTGTTGTCCCAGTTCTGCTTTAAGAACTGCCGGTCCAGCTTGTTGAGTCCTTGATAGCAAAGACGGAGATCCTTGACGAGCTCTGACAAACCATCCAGATCTGCACTCTCCCAGGGGCCTGACACCTGACAACCTGAAGGTGAAGCGACAAGCACAACTTAGTATCTTTCCAAACCCAATCTTAGCCTATTCATGCTTTTAATTTGAAATGTTATTACCAGTATTTATTATGATTTTATTTAATATAAATTAGGTTTTTGAATTTTTGACCCACACATAAAGCATACCTTGAAGATTTAGAAGGGTTAAAGGTCGACCAGCCTCTCTGAGAGAGCTCAGGATGCTGTGAAGTCCTGCTGAGGTGACAGACGGGTTTCCAGACAAGTTTAAACTCACCAGAGACGAACATAAAGCCAGGCCCCTGCAAAGGATATTTTTAAAAAGTACTCAGAGAAACAGACAGATGCGCAGGGGAGTATTTGAAATTACAGGGTAAAAAAATATTTCAAATATGAAGACATGCTACATGTTGTGAAGTCATTATTACACTATAAATATGACCCCATACACAGATTCACAGAACAATGTTCCAGAAAACACACACACACACACACCTGGACAAGGAGGATACACTGCTGTCAGTCAACCCGTTTCCTGCCAGACTCAGGTGGGTCAGTGAACAGTCACCCTGTGAGGGAAGATAACATTTTAGTTTGTCTGGACTGTAGCGCTGGTTTTACAAACCCCCCTCAGGTAATGTTAGTTGATTACAGAACATGAACCTGAGATAGGACTTTGGTGAGGTGCTCCAGGGTCAGGAAATCAGCTGGACCCCTGCGGACAGCAGACAGGTCCAGATGTGTGAGACAGTGGAGGGGCAGAGTTTTCAGCACCAGCTCAAACCCAGTGGACCCCAGTGCATTGTGGGATATACACAGTGATTTCAGGTGACCTGTGCCTGTAAGAAAAAAAAGGATGTTCATGTATGAATTTACTTGTCGATCCTCTAAATAGCACTTGGGTATGAGTACGAGTATTAATCAACTTTCCCATTACATAACCTCTTCTTCCATCGTTCTCTTAGTTCCGTTAAACGACATGCAAAGAAAAAAATTCACACTTTGAGTTTGTGGTCGTTACCGGTCAGAGCGCTGGCTAGCAGGAGTCGATGCTGCTGCAGGAATCGAGCAGTGAGGCCACAGGCCTGGAGGGACAGCTTGGCTAACAGAGGGCAGCAGGACAGCAGACAAGACAGTGACTCTGACACACCGTCACCTAGCGGGTTCAGGCTGATATCAAGCTCCTCCAGGAACTAAGAGAGAATATCATCACAAATAGCAACAGGCATGAGGAAGGAAGCCTCTGCTAAAATACCTTCATATGGTTTGACCTCAGATGTGATGGGAAAATGTGCATGATGTGCCAGATGATGTTTTGAAACTGTGGTTTGTGACACGAGGCGGAGCTGTGGTTTCGGTGAGCAGTCGTACTAACCATGGCG
Organism: Anabas testudineus; assembly: GCF_900324465.2. Taxonomy (NCBI): domain Eukaryota; kingdom Metazoa; phylum Chordata; class Actinopteri; order Anabantiformes; family Anabantidae; genus Anabas; species Anabas testudineus. The sequence goes on from NC_046630.1 coordinate 9,992,360, forward strand.
CCACAAAACAAGACTTTCAATGCATCACCACCAGTGTCTCATCTGACCTATTGCCTGATTCTTGGCAAAGCCACTTTGTGCGCTAGTCATACAGATAATGTTGTTTTTTGAGGTCATATCTATTTCCTTCCAGTAATGCTATAGAATACTAGTGACTAGAACACATTTTGTAATTGTATAAGTAATTTGTTAATTTGGATACGAATTTGCTTTAAGAAACACAGTGCAAATGACTGTCTTCTGAATTGCATCAGTGGTAATGGTCAGTTAGGGGCAGGTTCCATTGCAAAACATCTGCACATTATCTGTAAATAGCTGCTATTCTTTTAAAGTTGAAATTAAAAGATAAAATCTGGCAAACATGGGGCCAAGGCTGACTAACTGCGTGAATTTATAAAATAAGAAACACTGATCACAAGCGGAAGTGAATGTAGACCGGTCCTTCTGAAGTCTTTACCGGAAACGCAGGATGACTCTGCCCTTTCAAAGCATTTACTGCCTTCTCCAGCCCCTCTCCTGTAATGTGATTTGCAGAAATGTCCAGCAGACGGAGTCGAGGCATGGTGATTGTTGTGGCAACCAGCTCGGGGAGAAGGTTGTCCTGCAGGCGGTTACCAGAAATACGCAGTTCAGTGAGGCTGTCCTGAAGTTTTAGAGCGCGAAGCAGCGGGTTGAGAGCAGAAGGCGCCAAGCTCAGGCCACACAGTGACACGGAGGAACTCCCATCTTGCACCTCGCACAGCCGGGTGACACGTTTGTTCTCATCTGAAGGACAATAAAGACACACCTCTCTTCGTAACTATAACCAGAATTTATAAGTCCGCCTGCTTCACAGCATGTAAATTCTTTTCCTCACCCGCTGCAAGGCTCTGACAGGCCTTCTTGTAGCGCTCAGGGAGGGGAGGGAGATCCCAGGAGCACACTTCAGCCAAAACCTGCAAAATACCACAAATGTAAATTTTTTGTCCTGATGAAAAGACGTTAAAAACAAAACAAAAAAAAAAAACAGTGTTGAAACACTTGATGTGTTCAGCCATCACCTCTTCATTGGTATGGAGTACAGCCAGCAGCAGGTCCTGAGGGGAGAGAAGAGCGCCTTCCTTCTGCAGTGAGAGGCGAGGCAGGAGGCCACATTTCTGGTAGTAACGCTGCGCTGCCTGCTCACACAGCCACGACACAGTGCAGGAGTCCGACTCACTGGAACGTGAAGGTATGGATGTAAATGGTTAAAATAAATAAATAAATAAAACAATGGTTACTAAGTAAAATGCTAAATCTCTTAGAAAATAATGCCAGCACTGATTTCTCTGAAATATACAGTGTCAACACACCAACCTGTGTGGTACCGGGATGAGGAAAACATCTTCCTGAACTCTGACCCTCATTCTGATTGGAGGAGGCAGTGATGTGGGTAAAGGGGCAGCCAGTGTTTGAGATGGAGGCTGGAACAAATTCAATAATAATAAAAAAAAAAAAAAGAAATATACATACATGCAAAGCAAACCGACTATTATCCATTAAGCATCATTAAAGCTACAATAACTATGTATCTTAAGCTGAAACTAACATGAGACTCAAAATCGTGCTATGATACCCCACACTCCTCTCTGCACTCATTACCAAATCACAATAAGTAAGAAGCAGCAAGAATCACAGACTGAAACAGAATTAAAGAGCATTTAGCAGCAAATATCTCTGCTGTGATGCCAGTGTTGTGAGTCTGACTTCACAGGAACAGCACCTCTCCATATTACGATACATTTTGGAGCATATGTTATCTCTACTGAAAGAAACTGTTAACTGAGTTAATTAGATCATAACAATAATTCATTGCAGGACAGTTTGACTAGACTTTGTTTTAGTGTGTGTACCTAATATACTATATACTATATACATATACTATACCCTGATGACCAAAACTGTGAAATCTGAAATTAAAATCAATCTGAAGTAAAATGTGCCCACTTTGAAAGTGAAACTGTGCAGAATGACTCAGCTGGTGATATGCAAGAACACCACCAGACTTTAATATAAGTTTTGATCAACCCACTGCCAGTTACAGCCACACTTGTCCAAGTCTGAAGTTAATCATGAATGAAGAGTCTAGTCCCCAAGTCATGCTGATTCACCAATAACTGTCTAGCCAGTCATTGTTGTCTTGAATAAGTAACATCAAAAGGTTCTAAATTTTTCTGAGGCAACCATTAATTTCCAACCTGAATATGTATGTGCGGTGGTGGTGACTCTGGCCTCATATCGTCATTGTCTGTAATAGTGGGGCTATGTGGCCTGCTGACTTCTCGCCTGCCTAACCTGACCATCCCAGGCATCTGAGTCATTTTGACCTGGTGAGGCTTCAGAGAGCCATTTTTTTTCAGTGAGAGACTCCTACTGGAAGAAGAGGGAAGTGCAGAACCTGAAAGCAGAAGCACATAATGAGAGAATGATCTGCATAAAATAAAAAAAAATAAAAAAAAAAAAAAATGAAATAAACTCATTACCTCTGCAGGTTGTGTCTGAGTTAAACTGTCTGTTCTGGCTTCTGGCTGCTGAAAATGAGTTGGTGTCCTCCCCTCTCTGCTCCACTCGAATCCTTCTCTTCTTCTTCGGCTGAATTTCCCCCAAATCATCTTCCAACCAGTCGTCAGCCAGGTACTCCTCTTCTGGAACCAGAGCCGACTTGCTGCTGGATGCAGCAGCGGGTGAGCTGGAGATGCTGGAGAACTGAGGCTCTGACAGACCCTGGCGAAGAGTTTTTGCGCTGCCCAAGCCTCGAATAGCACTGTGGTACTCCTCTCGTGCAAAGACAAATGGGGCGGTGGTATCTCTGACAGTTTCTCGACCTGAGTTAGGGATCGAGCCGGCTTCTTTGTTTAAAGGAACTTCCTTTTGGGTTGGGGCTTCTGGGAAACTGGGTCTAGGGCGAACAGGACGCAGAGGACTGACAGGGCAGTCAGGGTCGCTGTCATCTGAGCAGCTGCTGTCATTCTATGAAATATACACACATAAATCATGTAGTGCAACGGCAGATCTAAAGAATTCAGTCTCTATAATCCAATGAATCCAAAGCATTTGTTAAAAGAAATTAAGTTGAATTTTTCTCCATACAGAAAGAGTTCACCAGATATTACCCCATACAGAACAGCAGCTTCTGTTCCTCTGGCTCTGTGCCCTCTGTGCCGCTGTGTTGAGCCACTGCTCTGCCACCTTCTGGGACTGGCAGGTACTGCCTTCACCTCTGAGTTCCTGTTGTTTCGAAGCCATTCTTGGCTGGCTGAACAGCCCCCCCCAGAGGATGACAGCGGCTCTGAGGTCTCAGCATCAAACAGCTGGCTGTCCTGCAGGGCATCGAACACTTTGGCTGGGGCCGGAGCAGCGGGCACTGTGTTAGACAGAGATACGGGGAAAGGACAAGTGTTTGCAAGGATATTTGAAAGGCAAACTAAAGCCAACGTGTTTCTCCTTCACTTTTTCTCTACTTGAGCAGAAAACAGAGTAAGTTTTTTGAATGCTGAATCGTGAACATAGTATGGTGATTAAAAAAAAGGCTCACCTCCCCCTGCTAATGCCTTCCTCAGCAGTTTCTCTGTAGTGATACACTCCTGCTTGGTGTCCTGGTCCAGCTCTCTGCTGTACGTCCTCTGCCAGTGACGCAGGGTATCCATGGCTGTCTCTCCCTGAAGACAGTGAAAGCATGAAAGAGATGCACCCACAAAGTTTGTGAGACTAAAACCCTACTTTTGTAATGACAGCGTTCGGATCATTGGAGTAAAAAATATGGAAAAAAAAAAATCCCATCTACAACTACTTGCCCAGCTCCCCCAGTGAAATTAATCTGGGTTTATAAAGAAATAATAATTTTGATGACAAACATGTAACCACACAGATACCTTGGAGTTGCGTAGTGTGACAGAAGCCCCACGTTCCACTAAGAGTCTTCCAACTTTGAAATTGCCACAAGCGAGAGCATCATGGAGAGGAGTCACTCCTTCACATAACGGACCACCAGCATCATTGACGTTAGCGCCGCGCTCCAACAGCAGAGCTACAATGTCTGGAAGAGAGGATAAAAAGAGAGACAGAGACTGTAGGACCGCTTTTTTTTACGTCACCCTTAATTATCACAGTATAAAAACAAGTCAGTCGAACTTCAGGGATTTCAGTCTGTTCATTTAGGGAGTGCTTGAAGTGCAACGCCGCTAAAGCAAGATGACCCTCAAAAGGGAGCCAGTTCGTGTAAGATGAAGGCATTGACTTAGGAAGTTACCATAGTGACCGTGGTTACAGGCCTCATGCAGAGGAGTCCAGCCGCAGTAGTCTCTGGGATTCACTGGGTGACCCTGACATAAAGACAAGCAGGAAAATCCTTATTATCATTCAATCCAGGTTTTCTAACAGCTTGATTTTGTCTTTCATCTTTGTGAACTTCACTTCTTATAAATGATTCATAAGAGAGTCGTCTCTTCTGAGATTAAGTGAAATGAGTATTGTAGTAAATTTTTAACAAGCTTCAAAAGTGTCTCAAGTCCAAGACGTTGATTTAATATTATTTCATGTTACTGGACTTTTACATTTTACAAGAGATTCAACCTATGGTTGTGAAAAGACAGTTATTTATTTTTACTCTTGCTTTTTTTCCTCACCTGTTCCACCAGGTACTGGACTTGCTTCAGGTTTCCATCTATACATGCTCGGTGCAGCGACGTCTCACCTTTCTCATTCCTCTTATTCCACTATAGCAGGAAAACGGAACAAGAAAGAGGCAGATGGTGAAACACTGAAGATGTAAGACATGGAATACAAAGAAGAGATGATTGCTCGAGCATGTGTCAACTGATTTATGACTCACCCTTCCTGCCTTCCTCCGTCCTGATACCATCTTTTCATATCCTTCCAAATCATCATCTAGAAAAAAAAAATCAGAAAAGACACAAATTAAGATTGGAAACATTAACAATTTGCCTGAAGTATGGGGGTATGTCAAGTGGGCAGGTTGCCGGTTTCCTGTTGGAAAGCTGTGACGTTGTCCACCTACCTGAATCTGACAGGATGACATCACTGTCATCCAGAGGTTCACTGTTGTCCATCTCCTCCTCTTCATCCTCTTCACCATCGCTCCCATCTGGACTCCAGCCCTCTGTGGCACACAGCTCCTGCAGCTTTGCCTCAGTCTCATCAGCATTTGATGAGCCACTTCGTCTCTGGGACAACAGCCAGAGCCTCAACACACGTTTCTGTAGGAGAGAGAGTGGTCAAACTCATGTACACACACCCACCCACAAAAGTTCCTTAAGTGTTTAATTGTTAGTAAGGTTATGCGTTATGTTTACGGCTAAATAGGAAGGGTGATGTGAGAACTTTTTCTGTCATATATTTTGTTAATTTAGTTTGAATTCCAATTAAAGTCCAGTGCTCATAACTTTCAGTTTATCACTGAGCCTCACCTGTAGTCTGGTCTGGCCAGACTTCTCAGCGCAGTGTAAGGCTTTATTGTAGCTGCTCTCTACTTCCTCAAAGGCACAGCCGCTCTCCTCCTGAGCTGTTGCAATGTTCAACCAGGTGCTGCACTCCTAATACAGACACATACAAGTGATAGGTTACACCTTCAAATATTGGAAACCCATCAAGATTGATCATTGCTAATACCATAATCTATGACCAGTGTAAAACATGTTTTATTTATTATGCATTTAAAGCTACAAATCAACTATGGGAGCACATACAACAGTCCTTTGAACAGAGTAATGTGGGGTTGTGTATACCTCAGTGGAGCTGCCCTGTCGTAAAGCCAGCTCCAGTCTGTAGTGCTCCACTGCCTTGCTGTACTGTCTCAGGTCTGTGTAGGTAGCAGCCAGGGACACATGGATCACAGCAAGCTCCCTTGCAGGTTTTCCCATTGCCTCAGCACCCTTTAGCTACATCACATTGACGACACAGATTTACAGTATATAATTGTTGTGCCATTATACCATGAAATGTATAAAAGAAAAATACAATCTGATAAATCTACATCTATTTTACCTGTGCCTCATATGCATCCAGAGCTTTGCTATAGCAGCCAATCTTACAGTAGAGGTCCCCGAGCTGCTCTGCCAGCTCAACAGCCTGACGGGAGCTGAGTTTTTTGCTCTGATCTTCCCCCAACTCTTCTTCTAACTTGCAGCCTTTGTCCGCTATAAAATGAGAAAAACGAATTACGCCGTCAATTCAGCTGTTATGTTGGAATTTCTGCAAATATGTCAAATGAGATAACTTTAATAAAATCAAGAGTGAGTAAATCAAAACCAGCTCACCATATTTAAAAGCTTTCTTTACTGCCTCCCTGTCCTGTGGCTGCTGAGATCCCAGCAAGAGAGCTTTCTTCAGAGATCGTCTAGCTGCTACAAAATCACCCAGAGACAGCTGCACCTGTGGATAAATGTCACGGAGATGAATGAGTAACAAAATGCAGAGCCACAGTAAATGTACGAACTGGCTGATTTCAAACAGCTAGCTGCAATAATTTCCTCAGGAATTAGCTCGTACTTTGCCAATGCAGTGAAAACACTCGCTCTCACTGAACCTCTCTTTGATCTTTCTGGCACACTCTTTGGCTTGTTCTAGGCAGCGCACAGCATTAGAGTGTTGGCCGTTACGGAAGTAGATGTTGCCCAGGTTGAAGTTTGCACGGTAGAGATCCTCCAGCAGCTGACTCTTTCTTTACAAGATAAAAAGAAAAGACTCTTAACAATATGTTACAGTAAGATATTTACTGTATAGATGAGTTTACTTAATTAAGTTCCTGTACTTAATATAAAAGTTATTGATAATTTGCTATCTGAGTTTACATATTATGATAAGTAGAGGTAACATACTCAGCAATAAAGACACTTCGTCGAATAAACTCGCTACAGCGTATGTGGTCTCCCAGATGGTCACAAACCAGACCAAGATTCAGGAACAGACGAGCCTTCATCTCACTGATCTCTCGTCCTGGCACTGTTCCTGGAGTGAAGAATGATTCAAAATGTTAAAAACTACAAAACTACACTGCTCGTCCAAAAAAAAAAAAAAAAGAAAAAAGTCCCCAGCTGGATTTGACTAAGCAAATGTGTAACCAACAAGCAAATGAAGTGACCTACAAGTCCCTGAGGACACATACAAGCTGTAGAGAAACATTGCACACCTTCTAGACGATCATTCACAATGGCCAAGCTCTGCCTGAAAGCATCCTCAGCTTGCTCTAAGCTTTTTCTTGATTGGTCCGATTCATAACAGAAGAGGTAGGTTCGACCAATAGTGGCCAGCGCTCTTTGCTCCTCAGCGTGATCTCTGACAGAGCGAGCCAAATCCAGGTGGCATCGCTGGTGCTGGAGAAGAAAAAACACATACAACCCCTAAAGTGTTTCCTAGACATCCTTGTGGGATTTAAGTGATCATCCACAGTCTCATGAAGTGCACGTAAAAATGTAATGTAAAGAGTCCAAACAAGGCAATAAAACAAAAGTTGATTTTGTGTCTGAAACAAAAGGTAAAATCAACTGACTTTCAACGCAGCTTCAATATTTCCCATCTCTGCGTAGCACTCTCCTATTTTCCGATTGGCCACAGCTCGTCCGATCACGTCATTGAGAACCTCAGAGAGAGACAGCTCTTGCTGGTGCTCCCTAATGGCAGATTCATAATCACCTGAAATGAACAAGGATCAGACAGGACAACCTGAGGAAACTGCACTATGACAAACCTTTATTTTACAAATTTCACAGAGAAATAGCCTGAATTATTGCAAGATTATTGCAGAACTGATTAAAGCAAATAAATACATAAAATAAACACTATATGAAATGAACACTGAGGGGATTGAGTTGTTATGAGTCATGCCATGTCTCATGTTAGATAAATACCTTCTGTGTGTTCATCCTTTAAAAGAAAATACAACATAGCAGCTACTATTTGTAGCATCAAGAGGGTGGCCATAAAAACCTCTTACCATTCCTGGACAGCAGCTCTCCCAGCTGATTACAGATGCTGGCTTCCTCCCTTAAGTTGTTACTGTTCTGGGCTTTGCTCTTTGCTTTCTGTAGCTCTGTGGAATAATCGCGCATTTAAACAAGTAATTAACCCAAATGGACAGAGATTGCAAATGTGCAATCAAAGGTAAAGCAATACTTACGTTTAATCTCCCGTGCAAGGCTCATTGTAAGTCAGCTCTGCTAGCTCTCTGCTAGCTAACAGCTAACGACAGCTAACAGTGAATGACAATTAGCGCAGTTAGCGCGCTTCACTTTAGCTTGAGGCTACTAAAGGTGAACAAATCGACCACCTTTTCATTTCATTCTCACTGACGTACGCCTTGGCTTGTCTGTTAATGTTCTCGATATCGTTTATAAATCCGATCCTGTTCGATTTCTTGTTAAATAACACCTCATAGGAAGCATCTTCTCGCTCTGTCAGTAAAGTTTGCAGCGCCCCGCCAGTTGAGCGTAAACCAATCACCTCACTCCATGATGGTGTGCTGTTTTGTACCCTGATTATGGTCTCACAGGCACAAATCCCGCCTCGGTCACAGGGATTAAAGGGTCGTGTGTCCAACCATGCCCCCAACTGCTATCATCTGCTAAATCTAGTACTTAAATATAGCGGATTTGATTTGCTGACGTGTCTGTGAACGGTATATAACCTGAAAAGAGAGTACGCCTATCTGTCTGACAGACCAATTTCAGGGCAACGAGGATAAATAGAAAGAAGCGACTGTTGATTGGTCAACTCCAGAGCGTGACGTAGTACTACGTAGAAACAGTGGACTAGTGCAGGAGTTCATTGTTGCTCATGATGTAATAATTTCTGTAATAATTTAACATTTAACTAGGTCATACATTGAAATCAGTCACAGTATTTTAATGTGCTGTGACGGAAATAACAGATTAAAGAATAAAACATAAACAGCAACACATTATATTATGATGGATGCAAGACGTAGGAATATAAACATTGTCTTATGGTTACAAGTCATGCATTAAACATTTAATTCAAGTACGAGTAGGTACTAATATTAACAGTAAGATGTACTGCACTTATTAAGAATCACCTCTGTATGTATTATTTGATTGTTAAATAGTGATGTGTTAAGAGGTAAACAGTATTTTAATGTTGTAGCTGGTGGATGTAGAGTTAATGTTATCTACTTACATAATGTTGAGCACTTTAATCTACAGCAATCCGTCATATTGTATAAGATGATCATATGGTTTTTGTAAATTCTTAAGCTGCAAAGCAGGCCTAAGTGGGTGCTGTAGCGGTCAAATGCAGTTCAAGATCCCTTTAACCCTTTTTAGTGATCTCTCACACGTTGCCTCCACCACGATCGACAGTGACAAATGTAGTGCATTAAAAGGTCCAATATCCCCCTGTAAAATGTAAAGTGGTAGAATAAGCACTAAAAATAAGGTGCATGGTTTGATTTTGCTTCTATGTGTTGTCCTCTGTTTAGAGTTTGACACTAGGGAAGATTTTAGACCCAATATATAGGAAACATTTGGAAGTGTGATACGCAGGGGTGAGAATGGGCATAGACTGCAGGTAGGTACAGTGCATCCAGACGTCCGGCCACTCTACCACACAGTCCTGATTGGTGAAGTGCTGCAGAGATAGTTGTTCTTCTCGTTCTCCTCTCTTTACAGAGAAATGCTGGAGCTCTTTCACAGTAATCATTGGGTTCTAATGGAGGCCACTGTGGTCAATAGGATCTTCAGTGCTGCAGAAATGTTCCATATCCTTCCTCACAGCTGTGCCTCGACACAATCCTGTCTCCTTGGACTACATGGGTTGGTTTGTCCTCTGACATGCACTGTTAACTGTGGGGCATTATGTTGACAGGTGTATGTTTTTCCAAATCATGTTCAATGAACTGAATTTTCTACAGGTGGACTCCAATCAAGTTGTAGAAACATCTCAAGGATGATGAGTGGAAACAGAATGTACCAGAGCTCAGATTTAAGTGTCATGGCAAAGACAGTGATTTTTTATTTATTATTTATTTATTTTTTAAATACATTTTCAAAGACTTCAAACAAACTTCTTTCATTTTGTCATTATGGGGTATTGTTTATAGATGTTTGAGGAAAATAATGAATTTAATCCATTTTGGAATAAGGCTGTCACATTACAAAATAGGTGCTGTAAATGCGTATTAGTGAACTGTATTCACTAAGATCTGTTATGTAGCCCATCAAGATTGCAAAACAGAAATTGTAACGCAACATACATACGTTATTTATCAACTGTAAATGTCATGCTATACATGCAACCCGGGCCCCTTCACATTTATTTAATTACCTAATAAAATATGTATATATGTATTATCAAAAGCAAAATGTTAACTACTGACTTTAAAAATTATTATCTCTATATTTTATAAACTGTAGAATATTTATATTGGCCTATATGTCTGTAATTCAGCATAACTAAACAATATGTATTACAGAAATAATTGTAATTATAATGACAAAGAATACGTTCACCTGATTTTTTTCTCTGTGTCAGTGTTTTTATAATGCAGTTGGCAGCTGTTATATTTGCTCGGTCAGCAGGACAGCTGTAAAGAAGGATCCGCAAATCTGAAACACAAACAATACCTAACATTACTTACACCAATTTTCAGATTGACGTCCATGGAGCTAACCCAAATTCATGATCTTATAATCCAACTCTTCAGTCTGCTAAAAAAAAAAAAGGGACACATGCCTGTATGATGGCGTCAGTGCTGAGGCAAAGTTTGATTGGTGTGTTCAAATGGACCGCCCGCCTTGACAGGCAAATAGTGGTACAGCCTCCAGTGTGCCACTTAACTGAAAAAACACACCCATTATTTAGCCTTTGAGTGTTTTAGGGGGACTCATGAGTGTGTGGTGATCACACTGGGGTTGCATGTTAGATGGATTACAATTGCATGCATTTTGTGTTTTGCATGTGTCACTTGACAGAATAAAATATAAAAAGCATTAATTGTTAAAAAGAAATTTAAAAATCAGTTGTTTTATTGACCTAATATTAAATATTCCGTCTGACTTGTTTTGTTTTTTTGCGATTCTGAAAACTATGTTGGCCTCAGCTGCATATGATTACACATCAACCCGTGTAATCATTTTTAGAGCATCCAAAAATATTCCCAAATCTGGGTCCCCTGAGAAAAACTGTGGAAGATACCACCACAGGCACAAAACAATAACTCTTCCGGTTGACATCAAACAAAACTGAAATCTTGCAAAGCCACAGACAAGCAGAAATGCGGCTTTGTCAATTTTTGGCACAACGTCAAAACATTTTTTGAGGTGCCAGATATGAGACTCCAGCCTTTCACATCAAACACAGAGCTTCCCTCTCAGTGCCTGTGTGTCGGTATCTCTAAACCGTTGACCTTACAAATGAGCACGCTGCATCACTGTGAGAATTTGTGTTTCGGGGCGGTGCAAAGTGGAGTGTAGAGCACATCAGAGTGCAGGATATCTGAGCACAGCAGAGCACAGAGAGGAAGGCACATCCGCCGCTGGAGGGATCAAATCTGTACCATCTGACGCTCAAGGATTTATGGGTTTAGTCAAAATTGCTTTTCCCACTGTGGAGATTAAGCACCATAGGATGTTTTCCACTCAGACGGTAGAATAGCCCAGTGTAGCTGCTGCTGTTGCTGTTTTTCTCCTCCTGATTGACTCCGGTGCTGAAGACAGGGGAATGTCTCAGGAAGGCAGAGTGCTGCTAACCCTGAAGGGGAGTAGATTCTGACTGACAGGAGAGGTCCGTCCTCTGGGGAATGTGAATCATGCAGGTGGACGCTCTTCTTGTCCTCTTCTGTGTTTGGTTCACAGGAGCAGCTGGGAGGATGGCCCAGCCAAGGGGTCACAAGCTGGAAACCTACAAACAAAGCAGGTAATGGCAAAGGAGTCACAAATATAACAAAGGCAAACACTAGTGTGTGGTTTTATTATCTCAGCAGCATGGATGACAAATTTTAAATGATGCTTCAGATGCAAAATTCACATATTATTTCAACTTCTCTTCTCCCCACATGGACTTCATTATGTTCTTATAGTTAGGGTTAGGGTTAGGGTTAGAGTCTTTTTTTCTTGATTTACACGATGTTGTCCTGCATTTCCTGTGTCACCTGTGCTGCCCCCCACCCCCCCCCCCCCACCCCCCCCGCCCCACCCCTCTGAAAACAGACTTATTCAGACAGCAGATTGGAGAGTGGAGAGAGAGGGAGACCTAAATCCCCACATCTATTTATGTACTACTGGTGAATGCTGTATTCTCCTGCCCCACAACTGTTGCAGGCCAGTTAATGACTGTTTCCCCCTTTAGCAGCAGTTGTGGTCAATGTCATTTGCAGGTGATTATTTAGGCCAATTGCTGCCTTGTTAGTGCAGCTATTGGATTATATATTTTAGTCAGAACTGAATTAGATCTGAACAATCATTAAGGTGTCGATAGGTCTACGCATTATAGATTGAACTGGTGATTTAAATATGTCGAATTGTGTCTGTTTAAATATAAGGATGTAAAAAGTTTTATCACTGCTGTTTAGTGCAGCAAGCACTATGTAGAGAGGCAGTCTGGCATAACTGTGGTGGAAGAAATGTGAATTTATTCTACAAACCAAGCATTTTTTTAGAAATGCTGATCACTTGATGCTGCTATTCAAAATGTAATATCAGCATAAACACTTTAATGATTCAGATTCATTAATAGAAAACCAGCAAGTATTCACATTTAAGAAGCCGGAACCCATTAATATTTTTCCAATTATGCTTCAAATAACTCCAGACTCTGTAAGTAGCTCTACTAACAGACATTTCATATGTTTAGACAACATATGGACACATGAGAAACTTGATGTGAGAAATGTTTTGTGTAGACATTGTTAGAATTTTTATTGATTTGGGGAAATAAAAACAAGTTTGAAATAAATTAAACACATATAGATCAGAGCAATATGAAATTAAAAGGTAGAGATAAAATTTAATTTATTTTAATAAATTTGCCTAGTTTTTTCTATTAAGTGAAAAATGCTATTCGTAATTCCCGTACTCCAAATGGATGTCTTAAACCAAAAGTCCACAGTTTCAAATTAATGATGTATGATTATGTGGGAGAAAGAAGCAAAACTAGGGCATTTTTATCTATAATTTAATCTTTAATCAAGATACTTCCTGATTATTTCTGTCCATTGGCTAATTGACCAACCAGCTAACTCTCTCAGCTCTGGTCCAAAGTTAAAAGTTGGCTTTGAACAGAAAACTGGTTCAGAGAAATAGTGTAAATTTGAGCCTGATCCAGTGTTTCGATCTTCTCCTGTGCCAAACTGTGTCCTGCAGCGTTTGAGTGAAGAATTGTTGTTGCAAAAAATCTTTCACTAGTGAAGATGATAAGATTTTCCCAAGCAGGCAAAGTACAGTGCTGAATGGCTCATAATGCTATCAGCGGTGAATGATTTGCATCAGCTTAATATATTTAACAAACCCTGTCAAATCATAATCCTCTGCCTTTAGATACAGTATCACTTTTCATGTTGTAACTGTTGTTATTTATAGAGCAGATGTCAAACGGCAATATGCTCACTATTAGAACTCTGAATTTGACATAACAAACATTACATCATAATCAAACATCATAAGAAACCACAACACCCCATGAGAGGCCAAGTCAGAGATGAAGGGACAGGGTTAAAGCTGCCTTTTCAAACCTAAACAATCCTCCGTGAAATCACAGTCATTAAAAGTAATCATCCCAGCCCTAAGGGGGAGAAGAGGATCATTAATTATGAGAAGAGCACAATCACAATCATGTGCAAAAGACAGTAGGCAGAAGTGGCTCAAAGCTGTGCCGTAATCTCCAAACACCAGAATCTTGTTATCAAATATGTGCGCCACTTTTTCTCTTCCCATGTACTCGTTAAAAGTCCTCTCACATCAGTCTTGTCTCTGCTGACACGCACAGTCTATGAATACAAATCAAATGTAAATCTTTGATTCATTTCCTAGCGTTGGGGGGTCGGGGGGGGGGGGCTCATATACTTATGCAGAAGTCTAACTCGTCCTCCCCCTGTTTCTCATCGCCGCACTCCTCCTCTCCATCCTGAGTGTGAAATTGCAAAAGCGGCTGGATGTTGCCAGCGTGTTGGGGGTGGGAGTTTTTTTTATTACTTAAAATGTTTTCTCTCGCTGCTTTGAGAAGGAAACGCAGAGACGGAGGGGGTCTGTGTAGGAGTAGAGCCCCACATATGAAAACATCTGAGGAGAAAACCCTCATTAGGTTTTAAACATCATTTGGAGTGGCCACTGTGAGATTCCCGGGATAGTAAAACAGCACATTTTGATGATACACTGTGCTTGTTTTTCTGACTTTCATTTTACTTTTACCTGTTCAGACGCCCACATGACCAGCTAAAGTATACAAACTGGAAAATTAAAGCATTGCTATACAAAGCAGCAAAGCTTTAACAATACTGTGGCCTATTTAGTTAAAACTGTGACTTCTTAATCTTTATTTAGCCATATTTATTGCATGTAAATGTAAAATATCAATACAAAAGTCCAATGCAATTGCCACACAGCTGACCAAACTGTGAACTTTAATCCCCTTTCTCTTAATTTCAGATTTCAGCAGTTATTGTTCTCTGCCTTTGCTACGTAGCATATTAATGTGTCCAGAATGACCTCTGCAGAAATCTGGCCCATTAACCCTGATGCAGCCCTGCAGCGATGCAATGCATGCAGAAAACAGCCGAAACACCATCAAGCCGCACAGAGCAGGCAGTCTGCTGTGCAGCGTAGGCAGTCAGAGAGAGGATTGGAGAGGCATTTCTGCCAAGAGGATTAGGAACCAGCTGCTGGATGGATGCAGACGAGTAGCACCCATTGCCCACAACAACACTGCAACTAGCACCCAGAGGAACTCTTTATTTACAGTTTCTATTTAAATGTTTTATTTTACTGTAGTGGGTTCTTTCTGCTTTTGTACAGTTTATCTCTCTCTTGCTTCCTCTATCACGTTTCTTTAATGCATGTCTGTGGTTGTCACAGGGATTTGGTCCTGTCTGTCACAGCATGCTCTACTCTATTAATCCATTTTAGGGTTTTTGGAATTCATCTTTCTCTCTCTCTTTCTCTCTCTTTCTCTCTCGCTCTGCTCGTGACCTGAAATTGCTGCTTACAAGACAAGTATACAGAGCAGGCCTCTTGAAAAGTGACACCAGGGAAGAGCTGGCTTCCTCCAAATTGGATGTGATGAGGAAATGCTCTTTTGCCCTGTGTGTGATGATTTGTGGATAAACTGTGTGTGATGTAACTTGATGTATTACATGGCCACAAGTGAGAAACATAAACAAAGAAGGCAACATTTTATTACTGCTTCAAACCCATGTAGATTTAGGCTTGAAAGTGACATGCAATTTTCAAAATTAAAACTGCAACGAATTATTATTTTCATCATAGATGGATGTACAGATTCTTTTTTAAATTAAACAAGTAACTGTGCAGTAATAAAAATATATTCTATGTCTTATTTGTATACATTATTTCAAGGTGGCATGCACAAATTCCTTGTTTTGTCTTATCAACAGTCCAAAACTCAACAACTCAGTTTATATTAATATGACTCAAAAACGTGCAAACAGGGAATTCTCCAATAAATATAATCAATTATCTACTACAACACTGAGGGGTGAAACATATTCAAATATGTTATGAGACTGATAGAAAGGCCAAAGGCTTAATTATTATTATTATTATTAACATTTTTTTAACATGGATCAGCAGTCATACAAGTCATCTCTTCAATCAGTATTATGATATGTAAAGCCAATAAGTATTTTTATCTTGAAGAATGAACAACTGATTGAACTAATTGCTTAGAACATTGTTTCAGCACAAGTCAAAATATTCAGTATGATATTTCACATAAAAATCTAGTAGATAGAAACTAAAAAAAACTTGAACTTAATTCGATATTTCCCAAAATGAATATGCTGGGTTGCAGAGGTGAACGAGAGGAAAACCAAATCCCAGCAATCTCTACTACTCTACTACTTTGTGTATTGTTGTGCTGTTGCCATATGTGACAGATGTTCCCAGTTATTTATTTATTTATTTCTGCTCTTAATTAATAGGTCGCGACGAGAGACCAGAATGGATGGGAGAATGGATGTGGGTGGAGGTCACAAATCTGGAAGGTAAAAATCTTGAACTAAAGCATTTCCAAAATTAATCCTTTTGCTGCTTTAATATTAAAGTGTGTGCATTATATGTTTGTTTCAGTCCGATATACAAACGAAGTCCGGACATGACAAAATCTCCAATGACAAAATCTGAGCAGCTCCTGAGAATAGATGACCATGACTTCACCATGAGACCAGCATTTGGAGGTCAGGAAATAAATGTGGCTTCAAATTTCAGTGTCTTCAATGAGAGTTTATGTAACTCAGACATGTTGGGTGGATGATTGTAACTTAGTCAGGAAGCCACAGGAAGTGCTGTGGGATAAGATCTGTACAGTGATCATTGGTTTAGTCCTATAAGTATTAAGCTCTTGGAGACCTTGATGACACCATCCACATGCTGTTATACAGTTTTCAATTGCAGCTCAGTTCTTTACATCACAAGTGTTAATACATGTCCTTAGCATCACAGTATATTACAGGGATTTGATGGCAGCTTTTTGGACCGCAGGGATTATGCTGAGATAAAGGTGCTCAGGCTCTATTTGTTTTTATTACGAGATAGTAATGGAATACAGTATATGTTCCTAATCTTTTTAGTTGTTTTTATGTTTTTGGGGCAAATGACCAAACAAGAACTATATTTAACTGAAAAAATGAGCCATCAGGGCTTTTACCTCAAAGCAACAGACATGTGCTGTTTTTACCAGAGCACTTTTAATCACACGACAATCTGCTGCTGAAAACACACACAGTGACCCAGTGCCGAATCCTTTTGTGCCTGATTTCCACCATCAGGTGCGTCTTAGCTGGGAAACGGAAAAGAGAGCGGGATTTCATCCACCGCTGCCTCAACTTTGATCTATTATTGTGACCTAATTAAATCTGTGTAGCATTGGATGGTGGTGATGTAGGGTAGAAAGGCTGAAATAGGTCGAATAAGAAGTCCTATCCAGACCGACACAATTGTGGCTCAAACTGTCGCTTTACATTTGTGTGATAGATATAAATCAACCAACATCTATTGAGAGAAATGACATGAGTTGAGGTTTTATTTCAGGTCCTCCAATTCCTGTGGGAGTAGACGTTCAGGTTGAAAGCCTGGATACCATCTCTGAAGTGGACATGGTAAGTATGAAACAGCATCAGTGGTTCCAGCAAGTGTTTAGTACTGTGCTGTTATAATCTATTAGGATCATATTGTTCTTTTTCCTCCACTACATTTATTTGCAGGGCATTGATACATGAAATGTTTTGCAATCACTTTTCCCTTCTGTAGGACTTTACTATGACGCTGTACCTACGTCACTACTGGAAGGATGAGAGGCTAGCATTCCCAAGCACCACCAACCAGAGCATGACCTTTGACAGTCGCCTGGTGAAGAAGATTTGGGTTCCTGACATGTTTTTTGTCCACTCAAAACGCTCCTTCATCCATGACACCACCACTGATAACGTCATGCTGAGGGTTTATCCTGATGGCAACGTCCTCTACAGTCTCCGGTACACCCAGCGGCAGCAGCCTATTTGTCTTGTTGTGAAGTACTAACTCACACTACTAGTCCCTACGTCTCAATAATCATAATCCTCATAAAAGCTTCTGACAGTAGTTTATTTACCGTATCAACAAAGTAGGGGAAAATTAAGGGGTAACAAGAGTGGTAGAGGTTAAAAGTGACACTAAAAGAATATAATATAAGAACTAAGGACTCTAATCAATGAGACTGTGTATTATTGTTGTTTTGTTTGTTTTTTTTACTGTAGAGTTACGGTCACTGCCATGTGCAACATGGACCTCAGCCGCTTCCCTCTCGACACCCAAACCTGCTCGCTCGAAATTGAAAGCTGTGAGTAGACTAATCGTAATATAGACAGACACGTCAGCAAGTTGTTTTTTTCTCCATTTAAACATACAAATCAAAATCCATTATCCACCATTCATTAACTAATCATTATCTAATCCCACATAAGCTCAAAGTTGTCTTTGGGCAAAAGGACCATTCACATCTATGGCCAACATAGTGTCACCAGTTAATGGTGAAGCATGTTTGTGGATTTATAAAACACAGATTTCCAACCCCCTGATTCACCACTGCTGAGGCTCAAAGATTGGAATAATTAAAGCATACAATGAACACTGGAGTCTCCAGGTTACGATGATTAGCAGTGCTTTAGTCTGACAGTTTCTCATGTTTGATCTTCTTTGTCACACATTTCGTTCATGCAGCATTGTTCATGATACTGTACATCTATCTTGATTTGGTTTGGTAATTACTCCAACATATTTGCAACCAGATGCGTACACAGATGATGACTTGATGCTGTACTGGAAGAAAGGAAATGAATCCCTGAACACCGATGACCGAATATCACTGTCCCAGTTCCTCATCCAGAAATTTCACACCACCACCAAGCTGGCTTTCTATAGCAGCACAGGTACTGTAATAATAAAGTAAAATGATTATGCAAATTGACCAAATGTGAACATCATGCATGTAAAAACTAACTCATAGTTCAGTTACCACTTACATAAATCTCATTTTATTTTGAAAGCATTTTCCAACGAAGGGATTGAGAGTTCCTCTACGTGAAATCGTGCACCTTGAATGTCACGTTAAGAAGAATGTACTAATATTTAATCCTTGCAGCGAAACGAAATGAATCAAACCACTGCCAACCACTTGTTCGCTGCTGGAAAGCTGCTGTGAAAACCCTGCAGCCTTCTCCTCACCATGTGTCCCTTTGGAGCAACGTGAAGCATGAAAAGGATTTTGTGTCCTATCTTTCTCCACCAGAATAGCTGGGAACCTCAGCTTCCAGTGTTTGTGCGCTGTATCAGCCGCTAACATATGACATTGTGGCATTGTGTGTGTGACAGTGATATTTCTTTTTACCAGGCTGGTACAATCGTTTGTACATCCACTTCACCCTGAGGCGCCACATCTTCTTCTTCCTGCTGCAGACTTACTTCCCCGCTACTCTAATGGTCATGCTGTCCTGGGTGTCTTTCTGGATTGACCGCAGGGCTGTCCCCGCCAGGGTGCCGCTAGGTAGGATAGATTCTACGAAAGACTTGTTGTATATGAAGATGATAAATGTGTGTGCCAGATAGTTGTTGAGAGACTTCACTCAAAATCTATTTCTGCACAATGAAAATGTAAAAATATCATCACCCGCTGCTCATCTATTGTAGCTCTTTCTCAGTTACGTAGTTTGTTTTTTTTTTCATCCAACCCAGTAACACAGCAGGGATGTGACTAAACTGTTCTCCTTCCAGGCATCACCACAGTGCTGACCATGTCCACCATTATAACTGGGGTCAATGCCTCCATGCCGCGGGTCTCTTACATCAAGGCCGTGGATATTTACCTCTGGGTCAGTTTTGTCTTTGTGTTCTTGTCGGTGATAGAATATGCAGCGGTCAACTACCTCTCCACCGTACAGGAGAGGAAAGAGCGGAAGCTGAGGGAGAGAGTAAGTATTATTTTAAAACATAAAAACACTTTTTAGCTGTTAAATGTTGATCCTTTAGTGACACTAAGGCAGAAGGATGGTCCACTATGGTCCAGTCTGTCACAGACAGACAACTATTTACACTAATCTAATGTAACCTGCATGTTTTTGGACTGTGTGAATGAACTAGAGCAACAGCGGAAAACCAACACAAGCACAGGAGAACATGGCAACTCCACACAGAAAAGTCCCCAGAGAGAACTTTTTTATCGTCTTTGAGAGAGTGAAACATGATCAAGTGCTGTGAAAACTTGAGTTGTTGCATCCTGTAGCATGTTTAGTCATTGGACAGGAACTTTTATCCCAAAAAAGTGTCAAGGAACACACATCAGGAGCAACATGGGGTTCAGTCTCTTGCCCAAAGTAGAGGAGCCAGAACTCAAACAGCCGACTATCTCTTAAGATACAGCCACTGAAATAATAGCTGCAAATAAGGACTTTCTCATTTAAAACTAAAAAGGACACAACTGAAATAAGTTGAAAGAAACAAACTGGGCTGACCTGGTTGCATATGTAAATATGTTACACATTCAAGTGTTTCTAAAGTGGTAGACATATTAATTTATAATTAATGGACATTTCCAATAAATGAATATTTTCTTAATTGGCTCACTCTGAAGCTGCTCTCAGGCTGTGGCATCTTACAGTATTTTAGGGACTCCAGCTTGTGCACTATATTGCTTTTCTTCATCTGCCAAATGCTGCGGCATATGGAGCCAAATTACCCACGTAGCCCGGGGAACATTTCCTGCACAAACATCCTGTTATTAATGTTTCATTACAAAACTATTGAAAGGCCCCGCATGGGCACAAAAATTTGTATTTATATGCTTATTTTAGTTGTTGTGTTTACCATAATCACATTTGTGGCTTACTTTCCTCTCTAGCTCCCTTGTACCTGTGGCATCGGCAATCCAGATGAGATGATGGTTGACCCCCAGATCACTGGCTATGGGTCCATGGATGTGAACACTACAGGTAATTATGGGATGCCGGAAAACGGGGGCCGGCAGGAGCGAATGTTGGCCCAAGTGGCACTTAACGACCCCCAGATTGCAAGGCAGGTGAAACCTTCCAGAGGCTACGTGAACATTTGGATAGATACACATGCCATAGACAAGTACTCGAGGGTTGTCTTTCCTGGGGCGTACATCCTCTTCAACATCATCTACTGGTCCATTTACTTGTAACATGGGATACAGAAGAGCAACATCTACAGTACTGTCCATCATTTCGAAGAGCAGAGAAGGTGACACTGCATTGATGCATTTTCAGACAGAAAATACTGCTCATAAGATGGGGACCATTGGTAGATTGAATGACCGCTGCCTTCTTGAGCCAGCCGCTTAAGAATGAGCTGCTGACAAACAGGACAGTCTTCGTCACTGGCTTTGTCACTCCATCAAATCTGTGTGGTTTCATGCTCTAACTAACTTGTGTTCTCGATGGAAAGATGTTTGGAAGTTGTTGTCGCCTGGGAACTTTCTGCACACAGAGACGCAAAAAGGTGGACGCGTGTAATTGTGCAGTTTAAACTCAGTTATGTTTGACCACATGTTCAAACCAGAAACTGTGAACTGAAAACTGATTCCCAGCATACGGGCAGATTCATCTCCTTCACTTATAAACTTTTGGGACATGCTTTTCTGCACTTTTGTGTGGAGAGTTAGATTAAAGGAATGAATCAGACCTTTCTGGTAAATATAAACCTTAAGCCAGCAGTTGGTAGCTTTAGCACAAACACTGGAAACAAGAGCAAACCAATAACCTGGCTCTGCCCAAAAGTAAAAGCAGCAAGTTATATCTCATTTGTTTAATTTGTACAAATAAATAAATACATTAATTTAAATTGTTGCTATTTATAAGCAGAAACCTTTTGGACGGAGCCCGGTTAACTGCTGCTGCTAAGCGAATCTAACTCATCTCAACAAAGTGCAAAAAGCATCATTTATATCACTGTGGAACCACATAATACAAACATTCTTGCAGTTCAGTTTTCCTTTTGCAGCACGTAACTACAATTCAGTGTATGCTATATTTTATTGTGATCTTTGTATCAGTGCAATTATTTTTAAAGCTGCAATATGCAACTTAAGCTTAGCCACCCTGCTTTGTCCAGACCTCACTCTCCCTACTATGATGCGTCTCTGCTTCACTCAGGTCACTGTTATGAAATTACATCGCTTATACGTTTTAGAAGCGAATATCTCCGCACCACTGCCAGGATTTTCTGTAAGCACCTCTCCACATTAACATTAGTCGTGTTAACTAAAAAAATATTTAAAAGTTGCATACTTTAGCTTTAAGTAAATGACTGCATTCATAATTTGACAAAACTTAGTAAAAAGGTTAAATAATGCAGTTAATTAAAATCACAAATGTAAAAAAACAGTATATGTTTAGTAAATCCCAAACACTGATTATGGTGTTGATTTTTTTTTTAATGTCTTTATTTCATCTTTTTTAAATACAGCTCAAGCTCATCTCCTGTGTTTGGTGTTGTGAGGCTCTGACATTCACTGTGACCTTTTAGTTCTTAGTTTGATCGTCTTTTCAGCTTGAAACAACTTTATACTTTGTTAAAAAAAAAAAAGATATATACAAAATATATATTTTGGTGGTTCACAGGAAAGTTTATTAACCAAAAATACAGGTATAAATTTAATTCTGGAAAGATGTTTTATGTGAGAAAATCTCTAATAAATGTTTTGTTTTCTGCAAATGTGAAAATGATTTGAGCAGAGCTTATAGGTGCTGAACAACAAACCCCATAATACTGTACACTTTAAATCTCCATGTAATATTTAGCTTGTGCAAATAGTATTGGAAAGAGATGCATTGTTGAAAGCTGCTTTTCTGCAGACAACAATTAAAATCAACTTAAAACACAAAAACTGACAAATTTGTGACCACACAGCTGAAGCACTATGACACCTAAAGTAAAAACATCCTAAATTTTGATCCTATTTTCCTCAGTCTTACACAGTATATTTAAACACTGCTGGAGGACAAGCTTACACAGCTATTAAACACTGGATTGCAACCAGTTCCAGGGTGTCTCTTTTCTCTGTGGTGGACCTTGATTTCTGATGAGCAGAATAATTTAAATTGCAAATCTGTAATACCATTAACCGCATCATGTGATGTAAATAGTTACATATGTATTAAATTGAGGCTTCCTATTGGATCTTTTTCTGTAATTTCTTAGGGGCAAAATAGTGGATTATGAACAATGATTCTATTTTTACACACCTTTATTTTTGTCTAACTAAACCCAGGGCACATTGACAATTAAAACTTTGTGCATTATGATCCTAAATATCAGCAAAGCATCACTGTAGCACAAAGGAGTGAAAAGGATAAATTTTTCCACCACATCTGTGAACACTTTTGGAAAACATTTGTTTTCGATAGACTAAATAAAACAAATTTAAAGGTAATTCATCCTATAGTTGCTGAGACATTTCACAAATCACATACAGTATGTAGCACCAAATAAAAAGTAAGGAATTCATTATGATGGGTCCTCTGGGAACAATGAATGCATTTACAACAACAACAACAATGGAAACTTCATCTGCTAGTAGAACAGGACTGATTCTCTAGTGACAATAAATGTACACAATTTAATCTTATCTATCTATGTTGAAATATTTCTGACTGGACCAAAGTGGGGGTTTGGCAAATAGACCCTTGACAGAGATTAAAGCTCGATTCCATATCCTGGCATCATTTGAGATACTCAGGAACTTGTTATGAATATTATATCCACATTGAGTTGTAGTGTTACAGCTCCATTAAAGTGTTGCTGCCAGAAATGTCCTTTATTTAAATTATTACTTTTCCTATTATAATTATTACTTACTATATTTAATAATGTGTTTGTATTTATAGAGCTGTTAAAGCCACATCCCTGTCTTCTACTCATTTCTCCTGTTTGAGTTTGGCCAGACTGAAGTCCTCTCTCACTTGCTTTAGCAGATCTGGGCAGCACACTACATCCACAGCTGTCATAGCCAGGGCTTTGGCTGTCCTCAGGGTGTACAACTGGGCCTTTTCAGCTCCTGGCACAAGAGAGACCAGAGAAGAAAAAATAAAGTGTAGAGTAAATAAGCATTAAATAAGCAAATCAACAGATCTGGAATAGGATGATGGATGATAGAAAATGTCTGATCATAGCGCCATTCAATTTTATTACAAAAACAACAGCTGTTCTTTCCAGACACGCACTGCCATACCTGCTGCTTCGGCATACTCCTCAGTGTGGTTCAACGCGCTGGTGCTGATGTAGAAAAAAGGATGGATACCAGGGACTACGACTGATACATTGCCAAAGTCTGTGGAACCTGCCAGATAATTAGAAATTCACTGTGATAATGATTCTGTGTTGATTCAGTAAACAACAAAAAGATCTGTGAAAATAAACTAGATCACAGTTCTGTGGTTACACATTTTATGTGACAAAGAGATGATCGTGTCTGCTTCTAGGAATTTTATAATTTGTACCTACCACAGAAATTTGCTGGTTGCTCTGGAAACTGAATCCCTAATGTTTTTCCATTCATTTCATACAGGTTTGCCAAGGTGACATTAGGCAGAATGTTATAGTAGGCATGTGATGGGTAGGTTAACTCCACCTAAACGAAGTACAAGAGTTCCCTCATTAATAAAATGTAGCATAAAAAAAATCACAACACATTAAATAAATTACCACAATACACATTATAAATTGATATGAGGCACTATGCTTGCTTTGTAATGTGAGTGAAACCTGCTTGAAGCAAGTGCAGATGTAGAAGAAAAGCAGTCTGAAGCTACCAGTAGGTTATATAACCGGAGCACAGCACTTGTAGCATAATTACATGAATATGTTAAAAAGGATAATGTTATATAACAGCAGTCACCTCCAACATTGCGCTGCTCTAATACAATATGTCAGCAAACACTATTTGTTCCTACATCTGTACGTTAGTGTTACTCTACACGACCGGGGCATAATGTTTCCAGCCCAGAGGGAAGCAACGTCTTAGTTGAGCTAATTACTTGGCAACCAGTTGCCTCAGCAGCTGCCCTGAAGCAAGCCTCAGCTTTTGCCTTCAGGTCACAAAGATCCTTAACCAGCGGGGTACGAAGATAAAAGTCCAGCTCAGTATAGGCAGGGATAATGTTGGGCTTCACCCCTCCATGTTTGATGATACCTGTGGTAGACAATATGCAGGACAGAATATAAGGAGGAATGCATATATAGGGTGCTATGTCTAACTGATTTATCAGAGATGAACCATTTGTATCTGTATTTAAATGTTTTACTGCAGCATGGAGAAACTGTCTGGCACAGATGCCTGATTTCTAACTTTGAGAGCACAAAGTCTGATCTCTAATGCATTTCCATCAGATTTAAACATGTCACACAATCTCTCTGCAGCATATCGTGCTTTATTCGCCAGTTTTTTCAAACCATCCTCCTTTCTTCGGAGGGATATCCAAGTGTCTTTTGATTATATGCAACATATACCAACAAAACACTATCACAGTCTCTGCCTACCGTGAAGCCTCCAGTCTGGTCTGAGCTGCTGTCTGAGCACAGAAACGCTGTTGTAGGCTAACACAGCAGCATCTAGGGCATTCACTCCCTCCCAGGGGTATGCAGAGGCATGAGATGCCTTTCCATAGTACTTTACCGACAACCTGTGAAACATCAGCACAGAGAGTTGGGATGTGTCTGCCGAC
This sequence comes from Anabas testudineus, assembly GCF_900324465.2. NCBI lineage: Eukaryota > Metazoa > Chordata > Actinopteri > Anabantiformes > Anabantidae > Anabas > Anabas testudineus. The sequence goes on from NC_046630.1 coordinate 10,017,792, forward strand.
ATTAAGTCGGTAAAAGTTATATGCAAGCGTGTCTATTGAGGAGTGAGGTGAAGAGAGGAGGCACAGACAATAAGCCATGAATCTACATGACGAGTGAACAGGAACTTACTCATCGAGTGCGACACACGGCAGGAATGAAGCATCCTGTTGAGCTGGATGAGCCATCAAGACGAGGTCGATGTCAGCAAAGGCCCCCGCTTTGATCAGTTCAATCTTTCCTCCTATATCCTCCTCTGCAGGTGTTCCCAGAACCGTTATCTGGCATTCAAAGGGTTTCATTCAGTAATTTGACATAAAATATCATCTTGTGTGTCTCTGTCATACTGACTGTTCAAGAGAGTTCAAAACTTACTACTCTTCTCAGGACATTATACCTTATTAGCTGATGATGTTTCCATTCGTAACCAAAGACGTCCAACAGAGACAGAAGTTAAATGTCTCCCTATTATGAGCTATGTCTATGAAAACCAACTAAAAAAATCCAGATAGACTGGGACACTGAAGCGGTGGGATGTTGTGAATGGAAAAAAATGTGTGAATTATTATTAGACAATGGCCCCTGGTCACAGACATGTAAAAAAAAAAAAAAAAACACCATCCCTCATAAATAAGAACAAGGCTGTTGTGTCATTTTGTGCTTCTTTGTGGTCACTGTTACATCTGTATTTGTTTCTCCTTGTGCGTTTTAAGCCTTTTTGCTGTAGTTGTGCGTATTTTTCAAGTTGCTTCAACAAAACTATTTATAAGGCCATTTAAAATAAAATATGCCTCTGCTCTGGGCTGATGTTTGAAGGCATGGAGTCCCATTTTGTCTGATTATTATTATTATTATTATTATTATTATTATTATTATTAAATAAACCTGCCTTTCGCTGTAGTTACCTTCACTGGGACGTGCAGCTCAGTCTGCTTCTCTAAAGCAGCTTTCAGCCCCACAGCGGCCGCAGCTCCCACCTCTGCTATCAGGTTGTGCCCGCATGCGTGTCCGATACCCGGTAGCGCGTCATACTCGCACAGGAAGGCCACGTTCAGGACCGGCTCCTCCTCCCCTCCGCCGCCGCCGCCGACCGGACCCCAGCTGGCCCGGAAAGCGGTCGGCAGCTTGTAGTGACTTTGGACCGTCCAGCCGCGATCGTCCTGAGAAAAGAAGCGCACCAGTCTGTCGTGCGCATGTGTCTCCTCACCGGCGAGTTCAGGACAGCTCCAAATGTCCCGACTCAACGCGCCGAGCTCGTCTTTATGTCCGTCTATGCACAACTGGAGTGCGTCTTTCATCTGCTGCCCTGTGTCCATGTCTCTTATGTCTCTTTAGGACAACACTGGGTGCAGAAATCACCCAAATCAGTAATGCCAATAAGAATAAGCGATGGGTGATTCAGTTTCAGATGAACAGATGCATTTGATCCACTGTGCCTGTAACTTTGGGGTTATACGAAGATCGTCTATTGAACAACTTCGCTCTCCTCGACACATTAGTTCTGCATAATTAGGATCAAGACGAGACAGAAAGTGGGCAGAGCTGCCGGTTTCACGCCGGAAGCAGTTGGACTCTTATTAAACTGCTTTTTTGGAAGCTTATTTTTTTAGGCAACACATGAATCCACTCTTTATTAATAGATTGCATCTTCCCAGGTTCATAGTCGTTGACAATTACCAGCTTTTCTGTTGCTGTGATGCTGCTTTTGTTCTGGTTCTATTTCTATTTAACTAAAATGAACTCTGTATTTTCAGATTTCTGAAGTTTGTAATGAAAATGCCGTGCTTTTGTAAACCCGTACTTCTTGCGTTACCACATCTTTCTTGTCACAACAGCACAACACAGTGAAAACTAATAATGTAGATTCTCAGTTTTAAGCCACAGGCATGGATCGCCATCTGCTGGTCAGGATCACATTCAGTCCAACACATTTAACTATATGGCCTCCATCAAACTCTGTATGACCTAAATGCTAGTTGATTTGACCCAAGAAGTTCCTCAGCACAAAGATGGGACTGAGAAAACATTATATATATATATATATAATACCTTTCTCATCTCACCACACTAGGGACTCAGAGTTACACACTTTGGTAAAAGGCTTCGTTTGGACACAGAACTGACTTTATTTTGCCTCTAGTGAGAATAAATCAGTGTTTTCAGGCTTTTCTATTTTACCTTGAACAGTTTAGTGAATATGGAACAAGTAAACATTGAGACGTGCAGTATATGTATTTCTTATATAGCTGTGAATCCTTGTCTTCACAGCTGGCAGAAATGTGTGTGAGAGAGAGAGCAGGTGTACATGTGTGTGTTTTCTGCCCATATTCCTGTAGGAGGTTAATTGGGGGCGGTTGTCAGTCACAGGAGGAGACATGTTAAACCAGCGCTCAGCAAGCTGACACTAAAGCTGCCTCCTGACATTGCCTGTCTGTCAGCTTACTCTACGCCCCGCCAGTGACGCTGACACTCTCTATTGTGTATCAATTAAGTGACATCGAAGGGAGACACCCCTCTGTCACCCCATTGTCTATTCAGGGATGTGCCCTGGAAGCATGTGTTTGATTTCACAGGATTACACATGTTGTTTTTTTTTGGCCTCATACTGGTCTGTGCTTCCAAATATGAAGAGTTTGAAGAGATTTGTGGTGTGACAGTGTTAATATTTATTGTAAGCTGATTATTTCAAATATCGCTCAGAGAGAGCCTAATGGACAAACACAAGTCCACACCAGCCTGAGAGAACCAACAGTCACTAGAAATTAATGTAAAATGTATTGCATCCACCGAGTGATTCAACAAATAAAACCTCTATCTGTTCCCATGTCACTCCGAGCACATGACACATGTTAACAAGCACTCAATATTTCCAGTAGCGCAGATATTTTAGGCTGAGCCACAAGCCATCCCACAGAGCAGGAGTGATGCATGAGTTATGATATATGCATGCAGGCATCTCAGCAGCAGGACACCCCAGGAAGGCTGACATTGACAGCTACAATGAATGGATGTGCTCCTGATGACAGCATGTCTCTGAAATGGGAGATAAAACAAACAACAGAATATTCCTCTGTGTGTGTGTTTGTAGACATAACAAGAGTGTGGTCTACATATTAATGTGGTTTGGATTTTTTTTTTTTTTTGCCTCTACTCTAGCGTAAAGTATGGGAGACCATTTGTGCCAGTAGGAGGGGGAACAAACTATCAAGGACATCTGGAACTATATTCACAAAAGTCAGCACACGCATTTATATTCTAGAGCGTGATCATGGGTTTTTCATGTCTTGTCCCAGTCAGCAGACTCTCCTCTAACACTTCATTGTCCCCGCATGCATTCAGTCTAAAATAAAAACTGAAACGTGAGACAAGATCTAGACAAAACAAAAGTGGTTTAAGAAGTCACGATTGTGTTACTATTGCATGATTGTAATTGCCCAAAGATGTTGTCCATGGACAATGGGATTTGTCAAAGCATCTGAACCTGTCCAGGTTCACTTCTGCTCGGAAGAAGTGTAAAGAACCCGCTAAAATCCTTATCACACTTTATTTTTATATTAGAAGCATCTCATCTCAATTAAACACCACAAACATTAGTGAAAAATATAGATGTTGCTATTGCATAGCAGAAATACTTAAAAAAAAATTGTTTTTGTTTTCTGTAGCAAATAGCTTACATAGCCTGTCAACTATTTGCTTAGCCCTATGAAATGGGCTAAGCAATGGGCTAAGGGATCTTCTTCCTGTCCCTTAGGGTTTCCAAACACTGGTTGAGAACCAGCATCTTAGCTATTTTACTAAAGATTGTACATACTTGACATCAGTTAACCGTTGAGCTAAACATGCTGATGTGTTATAGAAATATTACGGTAAATGTAATCGATAATATATTTTTTGTTTCTTGGCTCTAATGGGCTTCCATATAAACCTCAACTCTACCAGTTTTCAAATCCTGACAATTTGTTGATGAGCCTGATTTTAAACATGAGGTTCCAGATGAATGAAGGGAACTGACAATGTGTCAGTCATGCTTGCTCTGTCCTGTCAGCATCACTATCGAACCAAACGCACCCATAGTGGAGTACCCCGGAAATCCAGCCTGCAGCGTTCAGTATCGCACAGCGAGCCACTTGTAGTAGGAAATTATTCCCCGAGGGCCTGTGAGATGTGTGTATGCATGTGCAACTTGACAGTCCTGTTCCTGTCATTAATGTCACATCAGTGCACACAGTATGCCTCTGCATTCTCTGAGCTGGAATACATTAACACCTCGGCTGATCAAGTCATCCTGCTTCTTCAGGGGGTGGACTGGGGGTGAGATTACTGTGTTCAGAATGTGTTCCCGTTTTTCTGATGCATGATGGCTGATGATTTGACTTAGCTTTGTTTTGGTCTTAAAAGCTTGTGAAGCATTTCTATTCTTCACTGTCAAAGCATGTGCATGTAAATTCTATTAAAATGTATATAAAAATCAAAATTTTTTATACAATTGTGTCTATTTTGATAGTCTTACTGATTGAACTTAAAATAGTGAATTACTGTTTCAGCTCCTGTCAAATTAATAAAAGCTTTTACATTTGTTGCTCCCTAACACCCTGGTAGGAAAAATCCCAGGGCACACAAATAGTGACACACTTCCTCGTCTGTGGATGCAGCGCAGAGCAAATCATTTGTTTGTGATGTTTGCGAAAAAGGTAGTTTGTATGGGTGGTGAAAGCTATTACTGTGGTGCAGATGAAGTGAGGAATGCAAAATAGACTGGAAAATAGATATCAGGGTGCTGTCTGCGCAGTGCCAAAACATCAAAGTAATGACTACAAAGCAGAAACGTCTCACAAAAATACAAAATCTAGATTGCCTTTTGAACAGAATACATTTCTGCATCCTTTGCTGTTTTTTTTTTTTCTGTCTTCAGAATGAGTTATTTTCTACTCTGTCCTCCCTAGAAATCCACGCAACTGCCCTGGTTGCTTCAGTGGCAGCCCTGCCCTTTCTTTGTTTGACAGCGCTGTAAAGGCTGCTGTCTCCGGCAATAACATCAGCCTTTGTGGGGAGTGTGTGTCGAACAGTACGAACAGTCCCTCGGATCACAGAGGAGCCGTAATCAGAAGGGTGGAAAGTGGAGCTGAAGAGTACATGTGAAAATGTTACCTCACTGAGTTGTTGTGCTGGATGGTTTCACGGTTTTAATTTGGTGCTATTTGAAAGGTGGGTAACACCTCTTTTCACATCAGACGGAGCTGCTTTTGAAAACCATTGTTAAACCTAGAGACACTTCACACTGTGCAAAGCAAACCACACTTTAGCCTGATTTTCATATGACCCACTTGTCTTGCATTTCCTTTGGAACACTAAGCTTAATTTGTAGTGTTCAAAATTCAGTGGGTGAGTTCCTGAGGGGCAGTATTATTTTCAGTTTTCTGTTCCAAAGGAGAAAAGGAACACCTCCTTCTTTTCTCTTGAGGGGATCCTCCAGCTCTGATAAATGCCACAGGCAGAAACTGAAGATTATGGTGATGCTGGGATGCTGAGGGGACAAACATCTAGAGGGAGGATAGAGAGATCAAGCAGGGATCAGTGTTTCTCTCTAATGGGGAAAATGCCTGAGACAACAAAAGGGGCAGAAGAGAAAATGTCGTGTCAGTGTGTGTCTGTACACAGATATATTGACAGTATATTGGAACTGTACATTACTAGACAGAATAGGATTCATCTTCTGGAGACCATGAATATCCATACCAATTCAACAGCATTCAATAATTGTCATCATAAATAAATAATAATAAAATCTTAATGAGGCTAAACCTTTTTTTTAATGATTGCACTGACGATACCTCAATTCGTACGCAATACATACAGTGACATCGAACCGATAATGTGTTTCCTCTCTGTGTAAGCCTGAGCACTGTCTCTCTCACTCTGTCTCTTTCAACCCGTCAGGGAGAAAGCTTGAGTGTTAATTGGAAGCTCTCCCACGGGAACTCGTAGGCGTCTTCCTTGTCCTCTGTGTTTATCGGCTAATGTGATTGCCATGGCTCTCTTAGATTCATAGTTACTCCAGAATAATGAACATGCTTAATATTCCTTTCAGACTCTTGTGACCTGTTGTGCATGAATAATGCTAAGCATTCAAAGAATTAAACCCCAGCTGACACAGCTGGATTTATTGTAGTACAACAGACAGCGTGGTCTGCTGTGTTTATGATGGATTTGTGATGTTTTGTTGCAGGGTTAAATGAACCCGGCTTTGAAACATGTTCTCACTTGTAGGCGCTTGACACTTGTGAGGTGCTAATGTTTTCCAGAAATTCTTCAGGAGAAGCTTTTATGTTAAATATGGGCATGTTTATAGAAATGATTAGAGAAATACGTTTGGTTTGGGAAATATCTTCTTTAAGCAAAATGCGTTGAGATACAGTGTAATTTGACATTTTGGTAAATATGTCTATATACTAGACATATTACAGCTGATTCTTATGGCTTATCACGTTCCTGTGCTTGGCTCAGTGATGTGAGTTGTATTTCAGTAAAGACAACAGTTAGACAACAAAATTTGATTCATTTTGCTCTACAGAGCTTTGATTTAAATTAACTTGTTATATCCTTCTATCACGCTGCCTACAAGGCCATAGGTCATATTTCTGAAGCTGAGAAGTGTAGTCTTAGTATGCATGAATCACACACACAGACCGAGCACTTGACGTGAGATAACGTGCGCTCTGGAAAGTGCTTTTGTCAAATTAGATTTTACAGAAGAAACCGTCACAAGTAGCTAATCCTTCCCATAAGAATTTAGTTTGCCATTTGTTTTGATCTGGTGTTTGATTGATATTAAACACATCCTGATTTCTCAGAGTGACACCACTGAGAACGTGACCTAATTATTATTCTACAGCACGTTGTTTATTCAAGTGAAATGAATGAGTAATGCAGAATCAGGCAAACCAATGTCGCTAATGCTCTGCACAGCACTGTTTTTAGGTCACTCTATAAGTAGGCCATAGGCACCTTAATGTGTTGAACTTAAACATATAGGGAATTCATCAGTAGTTTAATTGTTTCAAATTGTTAATAATGCTGTATCATGTGCAGCCTTTGCTGTTTAAAACTTTACTAGTAAGAGTCAAATTATCATTAAACTACAAGTTACCTTGAAAAATCAGACAATCATCATGCAGGATATGAAGACGGGGTTAGTCACCACAGGATGCTGCTCACAGTCTGATTAAAAAGGAAGGCAGCAGTGTCAGATATGGAGGCTATTATAGAAAATGTTTCCTGCTTTTGGGTAATCACTGATTGTTCCTCCCAAAATAGCTTACTAACAGTTGGGCTGGGCTCATTTATCTTCCACGTGCCATAAGTACAGTTGTTAGTAAACTTTACTCTGTTTTATATCATTTACAGTGTATGTAATATTATCCATTTATTTTTATATATACATGTGGTCGGCATATACAGGACCTATGTCTATGCATACTGTATGTATTAGATACCTAAATGTAAGTGCAAATGAAGTTTAAGAAACAATGGGGGTCACAACTTTGTGTTGCTGAGCTTAAAAAACTGTTTTTTCGAAAAGTGAAAAAAATCAAATCTATGAGGAGAAAAAATGTGAACATTTTTATTTTAGTATCTTTTTGTTTGTTTTGTTTACCCAGTTATTCTCCCTTTAGAAAGTTAAAATCACACCCCATCAACACAAACTTACCACTTCCTACATACTTATATGTACCCAGTGATGAATGTATATTTAAGTTTTGTGTAATTTGGCAGATACTTTCATTCAAAGTGACTTACAAGTGAGGTACAAAGCAGGCAGAAAATGTCAGAGAGAGGACGTGTTTGTTTTCGGAGTCATATAAGTCAGTGCAGAACTATGATCAGTGGTGGCACATGTCTTTTATTGAATCAAAAAGAAGATGTGCTGCTGCATTTGTTCATCATCTGGAGAGGTGATGGTAAACCTGTTAGTAGATAAAGAAAGATAAACTTGTCATTGTAAACTCAAACACTGTTACAGCTTGTGTTATAACTAATAAACCATGTCTGCACTACTCTGTGGAACGAACAACCTTGTGCGGCTTGTCTATTTTGTTTTTGTTCTAACAATTGCCTGCATTTTTAGCATTTCTAGAAGATTGCCTTGATGTTTTTTCTTGTTTGCTATGAGATCCAAGGTAAAATAACTTACAAAACAAAAGGGAAACAGACAGAACAAAGCATGAATGCTTTTATACTCTTTCATTCAACACAAGCATCCAACCTCCTGCCACTGTTTGCAGCTCCCCTGTGTTTATCTCTTTTCAGCAGCACTATGGATGTTTTTTTAGGAACGCAAGATAGGCTCATTCCTGTGCGGGTGTTGTTGGTTTTATCTGAGTTTATATTTTGCAACCATAAGAAAAAAGTCTCTAGAAATCCATGAACTGTCATTTTGCTACAAATAAGAGCATTGTTCATGTGAGCAGACGTAACTTCAGCCTTCATTTGAAATAACAGTGTTAATAACGACATTAAAACTGAATTAGATGGCTGTTTGCACAGTAATCACACCACAAAGATGGGATGAAAAACGTATTATCTCTAATGTGCTTACAGTATGCATTAAGACATTTCCTATTGATCATGATCAACACCTGTCAGCTTTATTAATAGACTTTTACACTGTCTGTCCCAAGATCCCACAGCTCATACATCAAAGTAATAATTTAGACACCTTCTCTGAAGGCACAGACCTCCTCACACTTACTCTGTCACACATTAACACAGACACACACACACACACATGCGTCGCACAGGAAGCTGCGAGATGCACAGAACACGTCACAGTGAGTGACTCTGAAATGGAAACGACCAGGAATAAAATGGATAATATGCTGATTTCATTGTGGGAACAGGTGTTGCTGCGTGACACATCATTAATCAATCAAAACTTAACAATGAACTCTCGACTCTGGTGGTCATGACCTTCGACCTCCTCCGCAAACATGTATTTGAGAGAGACTGATGAGGTTTCAACCGATGTGAACCCAAGAGTCAACTAATGCTGGCTCACTGATGCACTGGGTCTACAGACATTAGTCACACGAAGAAACTTATTTATCCTTGTTTAAACCTGCATTTATTCTCATTTTGGCCACTTGGCTTTAAGATAAAACAAAGCTTCACGACAGCATATAAGGCTGATATGTCAAATGTGTTGGCAGCGACACATGGAGTCTGCCTGTTGTGTGAGCTTGGGAACATTGTGTACAGCGGGATTATAGAGGTTTTAATGAAAACAGCCTCAACTGTTAGGAAAACAATGAGCTACAAGAAGCTCTGTAACGTGGAACTGTGCAGCCGTGTGACGATTCTTTGTGGAGTTGATGATCCCTTTCTCGTTTGATCTATTGTTTACTTTAAAATATAGACTGCAGCTGCATTAAAACTGAAAGAATAGGTTATGTTTGTGATCTGTTTTTAAAGATTTACATCTTCAACGAATGGACCGAGGAGATTTCTGGACAAAACACAAAGCAGTCAGAGAAAAATTATTACATTAGACTTAACAAAATTGTAGAATATGACCATTATAATATATAAATGTAAAATAGATAAGTGCCAAACAGTGATTGATTTATAACAATGTTTCAAAGCAGTTCCCACAGAGGTTATGGCATAAACTTTTATATGATCAGATTTTTAAAGACGTAAGTCAACGTGACCTTGGGTACTGACCACAAAGTCTCACACAATGGAAAGCATAATAATTAGATCTGTCGCGTTCACGTATCTCAAAAAATAGTGTGAAAAGAATTCAAATAAGGAGCCACTGACAGAAATGTAAAGCCACGTTGCATACAAATAATGCACAGGAAATAGAGGTGAACCTGTTTATGCAAATGCACATCAAACCTATAGCTATCAACATTACTGATGGCTCCCAGAGTGTTATAGATCACCACAGGTTCAAGTTTGGCAGAAGGCACAAAATAGTCTATCGATGACAGACCAACTGGTGCACACCATGGAGAAAAAGCAATCTGACTTGAAAGATAACAACACTCCTAATGTGGTGACAAGTTCACATCACACACAATCAGAACAGGAGACATTTATCCAGTGCTTTTAAATACCACTCATACAGTGGTGTACACCATTTGGGTATTTTGTCCCTACTCTCTGAACTTACCTAAAGGAGCGTGTGACGACTATGGTTACAATACTAAAAATGCAGCTAAGGTTGTGGAAGGTCATGATCTTGGACTGATATGAATACTTTGTTAAGGTTAGATGGCTTTAGTGGTCATGGTTACAGGAATAAACAAACAGTTAAGGTTGTGAAACAAAAGAAACAACTTCAGCTTGAAATTGGAGAACAGTGGTCGCCCACGTCAAAGTCATCCCAGTCTTCTTATACTGACTTCAGCACTCTTTAAACTATGCTGTCTGACTTCCTTGTGATTACTATGGCCGTTAGAGGTCACCTAACTCGAAATCATTACTTCAATCATATTAAGTTGCCTGAAAAATGATCTATAGGCTTGTTGTTTTAGGAGAGGTCAGTATTTCTTGTGCAGCTATGCTGCAGCAGAGTCTCCATGGTTATGTACCTGAAATGGCACGGGTTGACAAAGGTATGATGGTAACTGTAGTAGTCTCCTCAGCTTGTAAGTCAGAAATCAGAGTCATAATTGTTACTGTCTAGACACAAAAAAATTGTTTTCTACATGGTTTGCATGTGTGCAATGCGTAACAATTAAAGCAGTTGAGTGGAAAACAGGTATAAATAAAAGAAAAACTTTAAGCATCCCGAGAAATGCAAATTTTATTTAAATTGCTTATAAGCAATTAGAAAAAGTCTTAGCAGCAAAAGAAAGATCTTAGAACAAGAAGTGAAAAGGTGAGAAAGTAAAAGTTAAAATGATTTACATCATATACTGTTACTGGTTCTGTAATAGGGCTCTCAGCCTCAGTGACTAATGTCCACAGCTGATTTTTGGTTTCATCCACATACATGTAAGCCTGACGTCAATTGGGCCACAAGCTGTGGAGTGATAAAGTGATAGAAAGTGTGGGGTTATAAGAGCAAAGTGAGGGAATCATCTGCGTTCGCCAAGTTCAGCATGATGACTGCTGGCTGTCTGCCAGTAGGGTTGTTTATGCTCTGCAGCCATCGATCTATTTTCCAGCCCAGATGGCTGTGATTGCTTTAAGAGGGGGAGATGTGAGCGCTACCTGACAAGAATTAGAACATTATCTGTCTTTATGTGCTATTATTTTTGCTGTATTTTGTGGCCATTTTTTTTACACAGGCTTATTCCAGTTTTAAATCCACAAAATTCACAATTTCTACATCACCAACCAGGTAAGAAAAACAAATCACCAGGATTATTCTCTGTAGAACTGGTTCTGCGTACTAGATACCAGATCTGGTTTGGATATGTTTGACTCAGGCAAGACCCACAAACCAGTGGGAGTTGAAATGTCATCTGCTGCTGTTTTTCATCTTTGACCTCAGCCTGTTATTAAAAAGGTCTTGGCTTACATTACGTGTGATACCATCATCATGACCCCTCAGGCCTTTTTCAGTCTCCCGTGGTTTGCTGTATCGCCCAAAGGACTGTACGAGTATTCGATGAAAGAGTTTAAACGTAAGTGCTTGTACATCAGAATCTGAGTTTACTGAACACACTTTGATAAGTGGGGGGACTTTAATCAAAAGAGAAAGTCTCTAACAATAAAAAGAGAGAAGAGGAGACCAGCATTACATGAAGATCGTCTCTCTCTTTCCAGGATTTAACTGTGGTTTTGTTCTCTTAAAGACAAACCAACCATGTGGCCAACAGACAATCCGCCTCTAATGCTTCATGTGCGGTTGATGGAAGAAGAAAGACCAGCTCAACCTGCCCCTCATTGCTCACCACAAATGCATTTAGACTGATGCTGTGGACAGTGTTCAGTTTTTTGTCTTGTCTTCCTGTAATATGTACACACGTTTAAATTCCTCTCACCAAAGCGTGTTGGAAGAAATAAGAAAAAATACAGAATTTACAAATTTGCTGCTCTAGATAAACACAAGAAAACAAATCTTAAACTGTTGTTTGCTCTTTAATGTCAACTCATTTGCTGCGGAGTGTCTTCATCTCGCTAAAAGCTAATACACAATGTCTCGTTGATGAAAGAACTCCTCCAGGATGTGAGAGTAAAATTGTTTGGTGGATGCACTTTCCAGTAATGGAGGCATGAGCAGAATGAGAGTGTAAAGCACTGAGGTGGCTATGAAATGTTTTCAGTGGAAGCACAAACCGTGACATTTTTACAAGCAAGCAAAAACCAGTAGTAAAACTTTTATTTAATATATCAACACTCCTTGTCCCTCACTCATCATATCCATCATTGATATTGATGTTCACCAAACACACAAACACACATATTCAGGAAACCCAGTACTGTTAACGAAGATGTGAACAGCTAAAAATAAACTCAATTTCACAACTCCTCTTCTTTGCTGACAGAAAAGGGACCCGGTGTTTACAGGTAAAGTGACTGCTGGCGTCACAGCAGTCGGATCCATTTGGGTTTCTCGTCAGTCTGTGAAGCTCTGCAGCTGGGTGTGGGACAAATGAATTATTTTCTGGCTGTGAATTAGCCGGTGGCACTGAGAGATGATTCCAGATTATACTAAGCTCTGGCTGGAGTTTCGTGAACCTCTCATGGGTACATCCTCATGATGGTGACTTTTATAGGTCCCGCGTCACTCTTCTTAATAAAAAATAAATTAAAAATACTGTGAGGAGCAACATTGAGACAACTGAGCTGCGTAAGCTCTAAACCAAACTATGAGTAATTCATCTGTGCCTGTAGCATTCATTTGCATAGTGTTTGCGCAAGTGAGCATTCACTGAACCACCAGCTAAATGTCTATGATTAGCACTGTGTTCTGCTGAGATAAAAAAGGTCTTTATATGACTAAATGGTGCATGAAGGGGATTGTACCCGCTGACCATTACCATTTTAGTGTGTCTGTGTGCTCTGCTGTGAGAAACTCCTGCAATACTGAAATAGAAATTCATGCATAACGGCTGATCAAGTAAAACACAGACTGAAATTCACTGATTTATTTATTCTTTAATAAAACCTGACATTATCTGTCTTCTTATACTGGCACGTTTGGTGTTTTTATAGTTTCACAGTTTGCAGGGTTTTTTTTCTGTGCATGATGAAAATGAGTTACAGACGGCACCAAGTCACAACTTTTTCATATTACCTGCTGTGCTGTCTCTGCGATGAATATCTGTGCAGAAAATCTGAAGCAGGAGGGGAACATAACGGGGAAATCCAACGTTATTTCTCTGATGGTGCTTCCTGGGTGTGGAGCTGTTAGTTCAATTAAAAGTCTTTGGCAAATGGAGCAACAGACACCTTTCATTTGCCTAATGAAACCAGGTTGATACATATAATTACCTGATGAAGTCAACAGTGATTGTAGACGGCTGATGACTAATGATAGGTGATGATGCATACGATTCTTCTGCACATGGGATAAGGAGACACATGAAATATATTTAGTAAACATTATATTTGGATATTTCTATCCTTGCTAAACTGATTTGACGTAAACTCTGTTCTATGCGGCGTCACCTTCACCGCAATATTAAGTGTCCCCAGCTGGGGGGGAACAGAATATAGAAGTGGCAGATTAGGAAACGGTTAAGAGCTGTCACAGTTCAGCTACAGCCTCCTCCCCTGCTGTATTTATGCATCTTTTCCTCCTCACCCCCTCCCTCTCCCCTGCCCAACATCCTACCATTTTCCTGCCCCTCGACACAAACACATCAGAGACAGACAACCTCGTCTGATAACATGCTGTGAAACCACTATATTCCCAAACCCAAAATGCTTCTGGTAGCAAGAATAAAATAAAATTATGTGTTTAATCTGGTTCAAATGTCTTTTATATGTGTATTTTGGAGGACTGTGTGGTCTGTGAGTGAATTCATAATATAAGTAGTTACTCAAATAACAATTTAGTTCAAATAGAGTGGGATCAATATTAAATGAGTTGGCAGCAGTGTTTTCTTTTTAAGAAATCCTGCTCAAATCAATCACTTTAAATCACTTGCAGTATTCACCACCGAAGACAGATGGACGTGAACTGCACTGCATTAACAGCCTCCCATCGCTGCACGACACACATTGGTGGAAGCGTAGTTAGATAAAGTGAACTTGTACATGTTGCTGTGTCAGTTCTACAGAGGCCTTTTGTCATCACAGACAGCTCTGTCTTTAAAAAAAAAGAAAATCGCCTTCTGTCACTGTCGCTTTGGTGAGAATGACACTGAATTAATGATGATAATTATTACGATGGATGTGGACTGCAATACTCTGCCCACTGCTTTGAGAGTGGATGGATGCTGCTTTCAAGCCAAAAAGCACAGTAAAACTTTATCCTGATAAAAAGGAAAACACCAAAGGCCAGTGAAACAGACGCCTCTTTAAATGTCTGAATTAATTTCAGATGAACTCCGCAGTCACTGGTCATTAATGAGATGTTTCACTCACACTGCCTGTTAATCTGAGTAAACTATCTTCATGAAAAGGACATGTTGGATATACTGTTCTGCCACAAGTGATCAATTGCAGCTCGAATCAGCTTCCAGCGCAGCATAACAAGTGTTCAGTAATTAGTTGGATGACTCCTCAGCCTCTTCTGTTATGCCAAAACTGGAGGCACTGGCATCATGCGCAATGCCTTTCATTGTTTTCCCATGATGTTCCCCTCGTGCATTGCCAAATGTCCTGTATTTTCCACAAGAAGATACATGTAATTTGGGAGATGGCTCCGCTGGGAGTGCATAGTGGAAATAATTGCGCAGCTGCACAGGGCAGGAAAAGGACTCCTAATAGTGGGCGCATGTGACCCCGAACTGCAATAAATAAATAGATAAGTAGTGGAGGATACTAATAATAGAATAGATACATAGAATAGAATAGAATAGAATACAATACAATATAGAAATACTATCCTGGATGCAATGTTTAAATCAAGTACATTTATATTAAGTAAGTATTGGCAAGTACCAAAACCAAACACAATCATTATGCAGAATGGATCTTCAACATGGTATTGATATATATATATATTCTATATCACAGGTTCAATGTGTCGCTTGTCATATTTGGTTATTTATTGTTTTGATACAGGTATGTATTGAAAATAACAGACTTAGCAGCAATAAAGCACGTGTTTTTGTTCTACATTCAAACATTTAATGTACCATTTCCATCATGGGTCTTTCCAAACGGCGTCTACTCAGACTTTCCACTCACCCCAACCAGTCGAGGCAGATGGCCGCCCACCCTGAGCCTGGTTCCGGTTATTCCGTTAAAGGGAGTTTTTCCACTTCACTGTCCCCTGGTGCTTTCTCAACGGGGATTGTTGGATTTTATTTATGATTTATAGCTGTTTTGTTATGTTCTGTAAGGTCTCAAAACTTTCAATGCACAGTGCCTTGACATGACTTTTGACTATAAATTAAACCAAACCGAGCTGAACCTCAGGACCGGAATCAGCAGTGTGCCATCACACTCAACTGAGGACAACACCGTACACATTTTAGACAGAAAATAAAAAAAAACAAAAAACAAAAAAAAACAGATGGTTTGAGAAAGGAGGTGGAGGTGTCAGACACATCTGTCATTAGTTTTCCAGGCTGCATTTGAACCAAGTTCTCCTACTCCTACATTCTTTCTATTTTCCACATAAGGGCGGTGCTCATCTCTCGCATGCAGCAGCTGTCTTGCTCCTGAACCTCTACAGTAGGTGTGGATGATGCTCAGAGATGCGCTTCCTGCGCTCGAACACCTCAAACCATGTGACCGAGAGCACAAAGCGGAGCCTCACAACTGTTCACCGCCCACTTCCAGAAACACACACCGAGGAGCCCGACTGCACTGTGGGTGACTTCAGCACTGTCTGGGGAGTGGACACGGGATAATTCCCCTGGTAAATCAGCAAAACAACAACAACTAAACCACTGGACGGCAACACGCTGCTGCCCTTTAATCGGAGTTACTTCAACTGGTTTAGTCCCAGTTCAACCAGCTCAACTGTTTGTTTTGTTTTTTTCTGTCGTGCATCGGTCCGAGATGTTTATTCTGAGAAAACTAAGGTATGTTTTTAAATTTGTCTTTAATCATTTTAATAATAATAATAGGTTCATTTCTGATTATTCTCGTGTGTTCGTTTTATTTTATTTATTTTAATAATAACACTGATGCGACCATTATTAGTCCATTAATTTATTCCTGCCTATTGAGACAAAATGATATATATATTTTTTTTATTTCAAACTCAACTAGTAAATGGTCAGGTCGTGTTTATCTAGCAGCCAACATTGTTCTCCCTTCTTCTCAATAATAAAGTAAATGTCTTAGGTTAAGTCTAACAATTCATGATTAATATCGTCACTCATGTTATTACTGGCATTTTTGACTGATCAGTGCACTTTTTATCTTTTCCCCTTGATGCCTAATTAATCCAGTGATTATTGAAAAGCAACATAATGCTTAATGACCACCTTTAATTAATAAGGAAACCCTGGGTGTCCTACATACTTAATGCAGATTTCCCCCGAGGCTGCATAGGTTTGTCATCAACTGTTCAGTTTCCCACTATTGTCTGGGGTGCATCTGTTTAAGAGTCAGCTGGCAGATACACTGATTCGCCCCAATATCTACCAGGAACAATTTGATTTTCTGCTGTCTTAATCTTTAAGACGCATTGATGGAGGCTGAATTGAAATGTAACATAATGTCTTTATGAATTTTTAATGCATTCGATATGCTTTGTTTCTTAATAGATGCTGTTTTGTGTGGCTCTAATGCTGATTCACCACACACCTCCCCTTTGAGCATCTCTACAGCTACACATCAGCCATGAATTTGGCTTTGCACAGGATAGCAGGTGCCACAGTGAGCACTTTAACAACAGGTGTCCAGTATCTTAGCTCCAACGACGCCAGCTACGACGACTCCTCCATCGACTCAACTCTCATCAAGAGTGGATTCCACTTTGAGAAACCTCACTCTGCTTCAATCAGCAACTCTTTGTCTGGACTTATCCCTGGAAATAAGGAGGTCATTTACAGTGGCCTCTCTCCTATTTACCCCACCAACATATCAGCCTTTCTGCCTGGTAATGGCACTCCCATGGAGGGAGGAGCAGCACAGTGCGGGGAAAACTCTGTGGACAATCTAGAGTGCTTTATGATTCTGGGTCCCGGTCAGCAGCTTGCAATCGCCATCTTGGCACTCACCCTGGGTACGTTTACAGTGCTGGAGAACCTCATGGTGCTGTGTGTGATCCTTCACTCCCAGACGCTTCGATCTCGACCTTCGTACCACTTCATAGGCAGTCTGGCTGTGGCTGATCTTATAGGAAGCATCATTTTTGTCTACAGCTTCCTGGACTTTCACATTCTCCACAGAAAAGACAGCCCTAATATTTTCCTCTTCAAGCTGGCTGGGGTCATTGCCTCCTTCACAGCCTCTGTAGGAAGCTTGTTTCTCACTGCGATTGACCGCTACATCTCCATCCACAGGCCAATGGCGTACAAACGCATCATCACGAAGACTAAAGCAGTCATTGCCTTCAGTGTGATGTGGACAATCTCAATTGTCATCTCGCTGCTGCCACTGCTGGGCTGGAACTGCAAGCGTCTGAATTCTGTCTGCTCGGACATTTTCCCTTTAATTGACCAGAAGTACCTGATGTTCTGGATTGGGATGACAAGCATCTTGCTCCTGTTCATCATCTACGCCTACATGTTCATCCTGTGGAAATCCCACAACCACGCTGTCCGCATGTTGAGCCGCAGCTCCCAGAGGAGTGTGATTGTTTACACCGCAGAAGGGACCAAAGTGCAGACAGTGAGGCCTGAGCAAGCCCGGATGGACCTCCGCCTGGCTAAAACCCTGGTCCTGATCCTGGTGGCCCTCATCATCTGTTGGGGCCCACTTCTAGCCATCATGGTTTACGACCTCTTTGGAAAGGTGAATGACTTCATCAAAACTGTGTTTGCCTTTTGCAGCATGCTCTGCCTGCTCAACTCCACCGTAAACCCTGTGATCTACGCCATGAGGAGCAAGGACCTGCGCAGGGCCTTCCTCAACATCTGCCATGTGTATCAGGGAGTGATGCAGTCTCTGGACAACAGTGCAGAGACTGACTGGCACACCAGGAGTGTGAGAGGCACAGCAGGTGGGGCAGGGAAAGATAGTGCTAGCTGTCGAAAGACTCCATTAGAAGTAGCCCAGGTTACCATCTCTGGAGTGACAGAGACTTCTACTGCAGAGCCGGTTTAAAATATGAGCTGCTCTGTTACAACTGTGATGTGAAGATACTGTAGAATAGCCCGATCCTCATAGTACACTGATCTGTAACTGTGAAATGTGCCAAAACATGACTTAGATGCAACCGTTACAAACACGACATGCTTTCTCATCTTTAGTTCGGGTGCAGAAACATTTCCAGCTTTAATATGTATGACATTTGATTTTGTTCTTTTTCTCACATTAGCTTATAGCCTATCATAGCAGTATTGTGGCAGTAACGCAAGGCGTGCATGATGCAAAATGTCCGTTTTAAATGACAACACATTGCTTGTAAGTAAGATAAGCATCTAATTTGAGATCAGCTATTGATGATATAATTTATGAGACCATGATATTGTGAAGTTGTGGTGCTTGTTCGATTTTAAGGACTTTTTATTTATTTTACTGTATTTTGTAAAGTGTAATTGGAAGAAAGATTTTGAGATGTTAATGACATTTTTGATCAAATCAAAACATATGTGGTTATTTAGGAATGTTAAATAGCTGCTTACACATGTGGTTATAAAACTGAATTTTGTGAGAATTTGTACTGCCATATTCCTGTCAAGTGTCTAAAGTGCCATTGTGCTCCCTAAAAGTATGTATATATAAGGAAATAAGTTCAATAAAAATATGACTTTTGTCTATATTTTCTACAAATAAGACAACATACATAGCACCTTTGTTAAAATCAAGAGAACAATTTCCGCAAACATCCCATCAGCCCCTGTGGCTAATTTAAAAGCCATAAGAAATGTTCTTTTCAAGATTTAAAAACTGTAAGTGTGTGTACATGAACATGTTCTGCTGCAGCACCATAAGCAGTGTCTGCTTCCAACTGTAATAGACAAAAAATGTAAGTTTTCACAAGGGAATAAAAAGTACATTTGAGAAAAGTCAATGAACATAGTGAAGTATTTAATGATAGTTTGGATGTTATTGGTTTCTAAATTGAAGTCAACAGTTTTTTGTATAACACTGCCCCCTGTGGAATAATGAGACATTGACTTTAAACTTGTAATGATGACTAGAGCTCTGAGCTTGCTTAAAAACTGTAAATGTAATGTATAAAAAGATTACAACGTGATAATGTTGCATTCGATATTTTTGCATAATGCATAAAATAGCTAGAAATGCATCAACCTTTCGTCCACGCATCCTTTAAGTATTTCACTACATAACCCAGAATGCATTGCACCGCGTTTCACACGTGACGTCACGAGCCGGAGAAGCCGACAGCGCTTGTAGCCTCAAATGAAAAACAAGCAGCTAAGTTGCTTTAGCTAGCTCCCGTGTCCACAGCACACACTTGGCCCGCAGCCGCCCGATTATCACCTCAACTTTTGGGAAGCATTTGTTTTTGAACAACGCGAGTTGCTGAACGTCGGTCGTCGTTGCCGAATAGGCCAACTTCCCCCCAGAAGGTAAGAAACAGCTTTTATTTAAACGTCACATCGCAACGCACTCTCCTACCAGTGGTAGCCAAAGAGCTAACGTTAGCTTTGTTTTCTTTTTGATTATTGGCTAGCAAGCACAGCTAACCTTAGCTAGTTAGCTGACATTTAAATCCTCGCCTGCGCAGTATGCTAAGATGTGTTCGTCGGCGAAGTAAACAGACTTGTCGTGTCATGATAAACAATGGCCATGGTTAGCAGCTTTGCGAAATAACTAATGTTATCTCTCTATTGTTATCTTGTTTCGGTATTTTGCACCCCCCCTTCTCCCTTTAACAAACTGAAGTCATGGCGTGTGGAGCCACACTGAAGAGGACCATGGATTTCGATCCGCTGATGAGTCCCGCTTCACCTAAAAGACGAAGATGCATTCCCGTAGCTCCATCGTCCTCCTCCTCATCCCCTAGGAAATATCTTAGCATGGAGCCCTCGCCATTTGGGGAGTCGTCGTCAAGACTTAGTGCAGGTAATGTTACTTACGTCGGCCAAGTTGGCCTGCTTGTCGACGGGCCAGGCACTTTTAGCAACATGTTGAGCTCTATAGCAAACAAGCATGCTTAGCAATTAAGTTGCACTAGTGGATTCGCGTGACAGCAGTTTTGTCTTGCTGATAGACCTATGTCTTTTTTGTTGCCTTTTGTCCCTCTAGAACAAATACTCAACAACATCAAGCAAGAGTACAAACGCATTCAGAAGAGGAAGCATCTAGATGGAGGCTACCAACAGTCAGACTGCTGCTATTCTCCAGAGTCCCCTTCCCACTCGTCTACCATGAATGTTTCCAGCATGTCAGGTTAGCTGTGTAGCTGTCGGTCAGCTGACCTCCTGTATACGCTACACCACTTCACACCAATGCACAATTCAAACCTCTTTATTAAGTTTGCGATAGACACAATGCTGGGTGGCATGAGCCAACTTGTGCTCAACTGTGCTGCTGTGGTTGGGGTAAGCAGCACCAAGTTCCTAGGACCTCTCCTGCACTGTGAACACTGCATCACCGGCCAAGAAATCACAGCAGCGTTTGTACTTCCTCCACAAACTAAGAAGAGCCAGACAGAGGCACAATTGAGAGCATTCTGACCAGCTGCATCCCTGTGTCCTGCAGCAAAACCCAGCAGGACATAGTGAGAGCAGCTGAGAAGATTGTAGGTGTCTCTCTACCATCCCATTAACTTTGTTTTAACCAGTCTGAGAAGCCCATGGATTTTCCTTGCACTACTACATTTATGCAGTACATTGAGGCTGTGGCATGTTTGTATATTCGTAGTATTTTTTTGTATATGGTATTTTTGTATCTTTTGTTTATGGCTCTTATGTAGGTACCAGGGGTATTAGAGGAACTGTATGTAGAAACTATTTACTCTATATATGTAGAATTTGACTATAGGAGAGGTGGTTAGGTTAACAATAACTGTCACATGTATTCAGGCAATCACAAATACCTCATATGACATGATTCTTACATTTTTACCTGTTTTGTACAGGAACGTCCTCTGGAGGCGTTTCTCCAAGTAGAAAAGAACAGCCATTATTCACCCTCAGACAAGTTGGAATGATCTGCGAACGCCTGCTGAAAGAAAGGGAAGATAAGGTGCGGGAGGAATATGAGGAGACCATGACTTCAAAGTTGGCAGGTTTGTACAATTTGAGCAAGAAAATTCTGCTGTGCTGATCAGGACTAATCAGATTTATGAAGTAACTCAGCTAGAACCAAACACATACTAAGGGAATGTTTTTTCCTGTTTTATTTTGTTTTGTCGGATATTAGGTCTGCAATTTCTCTTAACATTTATTATCCTGGTAATTGAATGACTAAATAGTTTAAAGACCCAGCTGATTTACTATTTCAGCTCCAATATTCACTAATGCAGGAGCAGGAAACACTGCTGCATGATGCTTTGCTCAGTGATCAAATGACTTTCTGTTGTTTGCCTCACAAACTAAATTTCAATGTTGGTATGTAAGTTGTTGTGTTGTGACATGTCAATTTTAATTTCCTGTACATTTCAGAACAATACGATACCTTTGTGAAATTCACACATGATCAGTTAATGCGACGATTTGGGGAGCAACCTGCAAGCTGTGAGTTGATTCATTTTCATCTTAAATTATTTCCACATTCCTGTTACTGGCAAACTGTATGTGAATACATCTTGGATCTGGGTTTGAGCTCTGCCTTTGAAGTAATAAGTCTGGTTTCTGTATTTTATTTTATTTCCCTCCTCTCCAGATGTTTCCTGAGTGTGGCACAGAAATCTCTGCAAGACGGCATTCTCTTGCTGCAAGCTATTATGTGATCTCTCCAGAAAGAAAGAAAAAAGCTCATCATTTTAAGAGATTCAGCTTAGCTAGTTTAAATGAAACCTTTCTTACTGTGCCATATTTCTGTCTTTGGGCAAAGGTTTATATGAAGCTGTTGTAAGTTGTTACCACTCTGTTGTAAGCAACTAGGTGCTTCCCAATGTAAATCAATGGACCCTATCAATACCAGTGGCCTAAGTTCCTCCTGATGTAAGTGTATCTACCATTATCGCTCTTTTGTAATGATTCCCAGCATTCCAGGCTTTGTCACTTGTTTCTGTTTGTTACATGTAAATACAATAAAGCAGTGTAGTTTTACACAAGGTTTGCTGGTCAGTCTGAGAGCAGGTGGAAGAAGTACAGCTGAACAGAAAGAGTAAGTTTGCAGTTTGTCTTCTGTTCATTGCTTTTATATTGAGCATATAGTGGGCTGTTATTTTCCCCCTTAACAATGTTTTATTTATTTTGACTTTTGTTTGGCTGGTATCACTTTGAAACCAATGTACCTATTGGAAGGAAAAAAATAAAAACCTTTTAGGAATAAAGATTGGTTTTGGTGTATGTAGGACATTTCTATCCACTGTTAACTGAGATTTTTATTTGTCTTAACTGAAGCCAAATTGAAGTCTTTTCATTTATTATGAAGTGATATCAGAACCAGTTGTTCACAATGGGCTTTTTCTTAAGATGGTACTTTGACCACCCTCCTCATGTCCCCTGCAATCTTAAACAATTGTATGTCTTTGAGTACAATACAGTAATACCACTGCTCAGATGAGATTCAGACAACTTAACCCTTTTTGGAATAGGATACAGTTGGATTTAGGGAATAATCTGTCACTCACAAGCACAGTTACATATGACTGAGA
Organism: Anabas testudineus; assembly: GCF_900324465.2. NCBI lineage: Eukaryota > Metazoa > Chordata > Actinopteri > Anabantiformes > Anabantidae > Anabas > Anabas testudineus. The sequence continues at coordinate 10,040,753 of NC_046630.1, forward strand.
CAATCATCTTTTATTAAACGGGAAAAAAATACTTTACAAAATGTAAATCTAGGTCACACTTATTAAGTTTTACAATCAAAGGAGACAAGATCTGCAGGGGTTTCTTTTTTTTTTCGCCCCCATGTGACTGCTTGGTCAGCAGCCTCCCCAGGTGAGTCGAGCCACGTGGTCTGTCTTCTGCTTTGTGGACTTGATAAAGCCCAGAAATTCAAGCTCTGACACAGCTCGGATGAAACGCGCGCTAGAGACAAAGTTAAGGAACAATATCTGAGAATAAAATTAAAACCGACGTTCATAGAAAACTGGCACCAAATCATTTAATGTGATGTAATTTACTCAACAGAGGAACTGTTACTAGCAGGTATTACAGTAGTGTCTATCACTGTTATTCTGATTTCTAGTGTGAAATTACCTGCAGAGATAAATCTAAAATGTATATTTTCACTTTATTAAAACAGGTAAAAAGTGAAACAAGTTATGGAAGGATACTGTTTGACGTCATCCACTTTCCCAAAATTGTCAGAGTCTGGATCGTTACCCTCAGCTGCAGAAACCACAGTAGAATAAGCCTGAAAACAAGTTGAGAAGTGATGTAAAAAGAGAATGATATACAAAGATAATTATGCTTTTCTCCTTAATAGAGGTTCACTGGCAGAAATGAGTACACAGTGCCTATAAAAAGGTATTTACCCCCTTGGATGTTTCATCCTTTTATTGACAAATCAATCATGATCAATAAAAGTTAGCGACTTTGACAAAATGTTTTAAAGATTGCTTCATTAATGTCAAAGTGAGAACAGGTTTTCACAAAGTAATGTTAATTAAATAAAAATATATAAAGGTGAAATCAGTGTTGACATTAATGAGGTATTTTTCTGAATTTTATTTTATGTTGCCCACTTCAATTGACTACGATTGATTTATAATGTTAATAAAAGGACTAAACATCCAAGGGGGTGAAACTTTTTATAGGCGCTGTAGTTACTCACTTCCAGCCAGTCACAGAGGTTAATCAGCCTCCCACACTCCAGATGGAGCTTATATGCGATGCAGATATCAGGAGCAGCATTAGAGACCGACCCATCTTCTGTCTTCAGGTTTTCATTCTGAAACAAAAGTAATCAAAGTTTTTTATAAAAAAAAAGCTAAATACATCACTACATAGTAACAATTATAACCCAGTATGAGTACTTCTCGTACGTTCAGGGCCTTCTCATGCTGAAATAGTTAAACATTTGAGGTATATGTACCTGAAGATAATAGTAGGGACTGCTGAGAGCGGCCTGAATGCAGGTGCGAGGTGTGGCGTTGAGATGACGTCTCACTGTGGCAGACGAACTGTAGTAACAGACTTCATTCAGTGTGTGAGACTCTGGGGGAGACAAGTGTTTCCTGGGAAGAAGAGAGGTATTAGTATTAGTATAGTATTTAAGAGAATAAAATTGTTGCCATAGAAGTTATGATTTATCTTACTTCACTAAGTCATCGATAAAGTCAAGGGCTTCATTTCGCAGAACCTCAAATGGACTCAGTTTCTTGGATCTTCGAGACTCGTTCATCTCTAACAGTGTCTAAAATACAAGAGACCAACAGCCAAATCATTTCTATAGTACTATTTTACTACACAACAAGATGAAGAATCCCTTAATAGTCAAGCAATGTAAACAACGACCGTCATAAAAAATACTATAAGTTACCTTCTGCAGCTGGAAGAGATCGGTTTTCTTTTGAAGATTTTTCATGGGAGAGGTGATGGTCTCTTCCACAGTGGGAGACGTTTCAGCTGCAGCTGCTGCTAAGAACACAAAACGAGAATTAGTAAGAAGATATGTATGCTTATTCCACTTAGAGAAAAAAAACTTTATCCCAAGATGAACAGTCAAGGATTGAAAAATATTAAAAACAGAGCTTGACTACATTAATAATGCTTACTATCCAGCTGCTTAAGTTTGGCGAGCAGCTCCTCCAGGTGGACAAGAGCCTCCTTAATCTTCTTCGACTTGACAGGCTGCAGAATCTCTGCACACCTCTGGAGTAAAGTGATCAGCTCATCTTTCGCCAGCATCCTGGAAGGAAAACCACAGGCTTACAACTGAAATGAACAGCAGCATCTGAAATGGTCAACTTCAGATTGTGGTGTTGTTGTTAGACTGAGGATGGGTTTGTTCAGAAAGGTAAAATGTCTCCATGAAGTGAAGACTTGGAAGAACATACTGTATATTAGTAGAAACAGACAACACGGGAACAGTAGGTCACATTAGCTGCGTCTTAAAAATCTTATTATCCAGGCTTACTTCAGAAGCTTCATGGCTGACTGGTAATCCTCATTCTCCCATACATTCTTCTCAAGGCACGTTAAATGGAGTTCCCTAATCTGTAATACACAGCTTTAATGTCACATCAAGGCAAGAATAATGCACATCTACATAAAAGTAAAACAGCAGTAAAAGTAAATCGAGCTATATTATACAAAAATTCTAAATAAAACTTTTACATTGAGACCTAAAGCTGTGCGTTTTACCTGTTTTCCAAGGGGGTATCGAGGCAATGATGAGGTGAGAGTGTGGAGGCAACTCAGAATAGGATAGTAGTTTTTGTGGTATTTGTGAAGGTCCTTTATCAGTTTCTTACACACCTCCTAAAAGCAGTAACCTGCATTAGATAATGTCAGTGCAGTCATATTGACCAGTGCTGATAATCATCTCTACATGCTTTGTTTTTAGAGGTCAAACATAATGTACCTTTAAATGAGTGTCATCATTCAACAGACTGGCCTGTTCCTGAGGTTCCTGTTTCTCTATATACCTGGGAATAAAAATACACAAGTTAGACAGGACTTAAATGCCACAATTGACTGCTGAAAAAGAAAACCTACACTACACAGCAAGCCTGTAATCTGCATTTGAACACAACAAATCTTAAAGGAACAATGTGAAAGAGTTAGTGACATCTAGTGGTAAAGTTGCAGACTGATCTCAATAACCATTCCCCACCACCCCAAATGTGACCGAGTCTCCAGTGGCCATCAGGTTCAATGTCATCTACAAACTGCACCAAGTAGCAATTTGTGAATTGATAAGGTTAACTGATACTTTTAACATGAAAATGAGACCTTCTGCTTTTGAGGAAGTGTCCATTTCTGGGCTACTGTATAAAACACACGGCAGCCTCCGTGAAAGGTGATTACACACTAATGAAAACATACTTATGAATAATATATCCCTCTTAATCATACACACTGCACCTTTAAGTTACCTGTGTGTTCATCGTACGCTTACACAGCATTTACCTAGTATTAGCAATATGAGATCCTACAAAGTAGACACTAAGTCCACTGTATGTGAAAACCAAATCATGTGAATGTACCTCTTGAATGACGGCAGTTGTTTGATCCTCTCCAAGTTGCGGTGACTAAGCTGCATCACGTTAAGCTGTGCGTCCTTCTTTTTACAACACAGTACACTAAGAGGCTGGGAGTGAAAGTGCTCAAGCAGAGCGAGCTGCACAAATACAGAGCAGTTACTTTGTTATACATATGGATACCTGAACTACACATTCACACAAAGAGACGTAGAGCAGGCTGCTGTAAAGGATTTAGAAGCTCCTCTGTACCTGCACGCCTTTGATGAAGTTTCTCACTGAGAAATCGTGGTAGAGAAAGATGCTGATCAACACCTGCATCACTTTACTGTTGAGCTTAAAAGGGAAGTCATTTGTCAGGATCAACTGGAAACAAAGAGAAAAATACAATTAGCTTCATGGGATTACATAAAAAAATGATCAGTTTATTAATACTTTTAATGTAGGACAACATTTAAGTTGTAACTGCAGAGACAATAAATAATTTAGATTAATGTAAATAGTCTCAAAGTGATATACGGCAATTATATGGCACATGTGATCATATTATTGTGTTTATCACCAGTTTTAAATCCTTTAGTATTGCAGTATTGCAGGATGTAAGTAAGCAAAAAGAAAAACATCCTCACACGTAAGGCATTTGTTTTCAGGAAGCAGGTTAGAGAATGATAAGATTACATTTAAGATTTGTGCAGCAAAGCTTTGTTTCAGCTGTTTAAAAGTCACGCCACAGCCACTATACCACAGCAATGCAGTACTTGCACAAGTACTAGTGCATGTATACCACTAACTTAACAATATCTTAATGCATTTCTTTTGTACTGCCCTGTGATGAGAGTGAAACTACCTTGTCTATGACTGTGGCCAGATGTTGTGTGCAGGAAAGGGACTGGAAGAGCTCTATACAGAGCAGAGAGGACACAGAGTGAGGCAGCATGTGTTGGATGGTGCTGGGTGAAGTGGCAATACCAAAGATGAACATCAGTGGGAGACGGTCAATGTACCGACTGTGAAGAAGGAAAAAGGTTTATGCACATTTGTGATGACATTCTATTACACTGACACAAAAAAGATGAATAACAAATTCCTTTTACTCAAGAGATTTAAAAGCAGGAGACAAGTTTTTCATCAGCGTTAACAGCTTCAGAGCAACACACTCTAGATTTTTCTGGTTTGCTGAACAGATTTTAAATATGCTTCACCCTTATGTGTGGAGGCTGGTGCAAAAACAAAATAACTGAGAAACTGGTCCCTAGTTACTGTACCTGCAGATGAGTATGAAGTCTTGGAGAACTCTTGGGTTGAAAGCCTCTAAATCTTTGAAAATAACTACAACAGGAGGCTGCTGCTGCTCATCTTTGACAGGAGAACTTCGCTTTTTTCCAGGAGTACCAGAGTTGGATTTCTGAAAACCAGTGAAAAAGGGACTGATTTCTTTCAACTGATCTAAGTTATTTTAAGCACCTATTGTAAAATCACGTACACTAATAATATTCTATGCATTCCCACCTTTGTTACTGTGTTGTACCAATCACAGAGTGTATTTAGGGAGCAGTGCACGCTCTTGTGGACCTGACCATTGGTCTGCTCAGCTGCCTCCTCTTCATCGTCATCCACAGCCACAACTGTATCCATCAACCTCTCCAGAACTCTCTTCATCAAATGCTTCAATGCTAAAATGATGAAGCAGAACTATGTAATTAAAAGCTCAAACTGCTAAAGGAACCTGACAAAACATTTCCTATATTTGTACTATTAATCACCATACCTCCACACTCTTTGGCCTGCACAGAGGCCACGTGAGGAGTGACAGACTGCTGGAGCAGCTCAGAGAGACTCTGGAAGGTCATGTCATGATCTGGGACATTCACACCTAAGGACGACATGAAGGCAAAACAAAGCATGTGACACTTAAATCAGGCTTTGAGGAAGAAGAAACAGGTACAGCAGAAGACTGATGAAAACACAGACAGTGGAAATACTTAGCTTCCATTTTATCCTGGATTGGCTGATGTAAAGACAGTCAATCATTAAATGTCAAATGTTAGCATCGCCGCCAACATACCAAGCACAAGGGCTGCTGTGGGAATCTCACTGGCCCTCATCTGTAATGCCCAGTCACTGTGCTGACGAGTGGAAGAGCACTTCCTAGTGAAGTCCAGCAAGCTGTCCAGGATTTTCCTGTTGAGTTCATCCTGTAATACCTTACAAACATTAAAAAGAAATGTTAAACACATTTGTTTTCCAGATTTAAATACACACACTGTTTATGAGGTCATTATTGTTACTCCCTGTCTCCAAAAGAGATTAACAACAGCATAAAATAACTAAAATAAATAATAAGTAGGGTTTGATGGATTGGAGGTGAAAGATTTCCTGTTGTTGTTACACGGCCTTGTTCATTATCCATGTTTGCTGATGATGTTTAGTGCACTTTAAAAATGTATTTAGGTCTAATAATAGGTACGGCAAAGCTTCACCGTCCTTCATGATTGTACACATACACAATATTTTAGTGCAAAGTAAACAACTTCACAACAGTAAGGGTTTTTATTGCAGTCATGCTGTTAAATCTGTTCTTACCTCTGTGTCTGTTTTTATTTTGTCCCATAGATCCTGACACAGTTTGAATCGTACGTCACTGTTTTCAGCCCCTTCACAACCATCAGAGAAATAATCCTCTGTGGAGAGATGTCAACAATGTGTTTATAAGTTAACAGGTCATGTGAACTGTCAGTTCATTGAATATTTGGATTAACATGACGTTAACTCACTCGGACTCAGCGTCTTTCTCTTCTTAGCACTTGGCTTGAAAACAAAGCAGCCCTGAAACACCAACCACCATAAGTCACAAACTCCACTTTGATACGATAGTTTATGAAGCGACACGTCTCATGCAGCCTAACGTCAAAGCAGTGAACGTTACCTTTGATACAGAAGAAGTCGACATCTCAGTCTCAGCTACATAAAACCACAGGTTGGCTTTAAATGAGTCTTTCTAACTGTGAAATGTCGATTTGACAACACGCTGGCGTTTCACGTTGAAAACTACTTCCCGCCAACATGACGTTTCCGGAACAGGTTGCATTCAGCAAAACAAAAGGCTCCACTCGTGTGTTCATGTTTTTCAACTTTTATTTCATTGGGCTTGGTTTAAAAAAAAATGCACGTCTTAACGAACGTTTTAACTATCGCACCTCTTACATTTTACTGTCTCCCATTATTTTAGTCTAAGAACATTATTCCTCTCGGCGGTTTTCATTGTGAAGGACTTTTGTTAACATGGCTCATCTTGAACATGCACTAAAGAGTCGACATGCCGGTTCCTGGTGCTTATAATGAAATTAAAATATGTATTATACAAAACTGTAATACTGCATTAGCTTTAAATCTTTATATCAGCAAGTAAATTTAACTTTTTGTCACGTATGTTGTATAAAGTAATAATAACGCTATAATACTTTGTGATACTTCAGCTCAGGTGTACTATATACAATTTTGAGGAGTATGTGTGCTTTTAATTATTTATTTACTCAACTACAATTTAGAGGAAAAAATATTGTACATTTCTACTTCACTATTACATCTGTGGACTTTTAATAAAAACTACAACAAATTAAAAAATGGTCATATTATTATGGACAGTACATAAAAAGATTAAAATCAGCAGCCATGCTGTTTTTGTTCCACACAGGTCTCTACCGTAACAGTAAACTTTGACTCTATTTTTTTATTAACTATATTAACTTACTATTCAACTACTAGAAATTATTTTCATTTTTAAAATGTTGTCAAACACATCTGGTATAGACTTACACTTTAAAATTATTAACAGCATCAAGGTCAATAAATATATATATATATGTTTAAAATACATTGATTTATTAATGGAGTTCTGGCAAATTAAGTCCTGCAAAATGACTAATTTAACTAATGCTTCTTTAAAATTTAACCAATTGCATCATGTTATTGTGGGACATTGTAGACAGCTAGACCTCTGTACTGTAAATCAAACTAAACTACAATAATCGCAAAGAGAGAGAGAGAAACACCACAGCTGCAGACGATTCCTTACAAAAAGAACCAGTAACATTTTATTGAACACTTTGTGGAAGACATGTAAATATTACAGATAGGTCTACTAGTGTTGAAAAAGGATAAAATAAATACAAACGGAACTTGAAATCCCATAGGGATATATAAAAACATAGTTTTTCTTTAAAAGTCTCCATTTAGCAAAAGAAAAAAAAACATCTTCAGTACTAAGCATAAATACAAACATGATTCTAAAATCTATGCCCTATAGATTACCTGGTTATTATAACTAACATACATACTTAAAATCATCCGAGACATTTTTTTATTAAGTACAAAATAGGCCATTTCATTGTTACTGTGACCATTACTGTTAAGAGTTGGAAATCTGATGCATTATCAAACAAACCATTCTGCAGCATAACTTCTCAAATCCTGAGTGAGACTGAGTTAAAAACAAAATATTAAGCTATGATCCGCTATAAAGCCACTTTTTTATTATGACTATGGGCCTCATGTCTTGTAGCTGCTTTAGCAGAAGATCAGCACCGTCTGAAAATGTTTTATCCATGACAATCTTGACATTACTCACTGATTTGAGATTTAGGGGATTTCTGAAGTCTACAAGATTTTCACAGCCTCTAAATTCATCAGTTATTTTATTTTTCATTGCAATTTTTTGTTTGTGAGTTAGTTGTCTTTTGGACGGTAGTTCAGCACTAGATTTGTCATTTAATTTGCGTTTGGAAGGGTGAGTTGACTCGGAGGTTTCCAAAAACTTAAGGAAGGAGTCCTCAAGACCTAAAGGCTTGAAAGACCCTGGCATAACCCCGTCATCACATTGTTCTTGGGCTGAAGGGGTACCAGGATTTGAGTTCTCTCTTGAACTGTTAACAGTCGAACGGTTTCTAAGTGTCTGCATCCTCTCCGGACAAGCTGGTGTAGGTTGTGCAGGTTTTCTGGGACGGCCTCTTTTAGCGCCTCCTTCTGTCCCAGTGGAAGCTTGTGATTCTGCACTATCGTCGTTGGATAGCTTGCTGTCTTCCTGGCCTATTCTATCCACCAACTCATCCGTCTTCTGGTCACTGGGCTTTGCACCTTCTTCTGGTTCCGTCTCCTCAGAAGATGAGCCTGACGCTCCCTCGGATTTCTCTGCATCTTTGAATCTGGAGCGTGAGTACTTTTTGCAGAAAATGAACTGACTCCTCTGGTCTTCAATGTATCGTTCTGTGAGGCCATGAGTGGTGTAATGCTTAAATATATTTCTTTCAGCCCGCTCCACTGCATCACAGCCTACGATCATGCATGGGTACTGCAGGGCGGACTTCTTGGTGCACATGGCTGATGCCTCTTCGTGGGATTTTAGTGTCGGTTTTCCAAAACTAGTCCAATGTTCAATGGACTTTACATCTTTCTTTTTAGTGTTCTTCTTCTTCACTTTGAATTTGTTTTCTACGTTCTCTTTTCCATTGGTAACCCCCGGGAAGAGGCCTACAGATTTTGTCCTTCTTCCGTCACTTGTTTTTGGATCATAAACATAATCATGCTTCTTGATCAGGTGACGGAGGAGGTTTGATTTTGTAGTGTAAACACGGTCACATGCTTCATACTCACACCTGAATGTTGGGTCAACTGAGCCACTCTCAGAGATGGCAATTTCTTTGTGGTAATTCTTAATGTGCTCAATATATTTTTCCACAGAGTTGAAGGGGAGAGCACATTCTGGCCGGTCACAGTTGAAAGTCCCTATGGTCATGCTAGCCATCATGGCAGTAGCTTTGTCACGGGTGAATTTGTGAAGTAAGAGGTAATGTTGCACTAACCTAGTGATTCCCATGAACACCCTTGAACAGTTTTTCACTTGACACCTGACTTCATTATCTTTTACTAAGTTTTGAGTGTCATCCTCTCCATTTGTAACATTAGTCTTTTCAGTGTCTGTCTCAGGCTTGGTGGCAGGCAGGGATGCTTGATGCATGGCCCTGTAGTGAAGAATCAAATTGTGCTGGATAGTGAATGCTGCAGTGCATCCTTCATGAACACAGCGGTATGGTCTATATGGACTGTAGGCATTATCTGTGTCACACATTTTGAGGCTCAACCTCCTTTGAAGTTTCTCTTTCCTCTGGGATTCATCCTTTGTGGGTGTGTTCTTGGAACTGCTGGGTTTCTCTGGGGAGGATGAAGCAGATCCAGAAGGAGGGCTTGGCTTTGGTTCTTCTACTTTTTTCGGTGTTGCATCCGATCGTACTCGCTCCTTTGCTTTGCCACCTGGACTTAGTTTGTCTTTCAAGCTAGATTTCTGCTGCACATCTGGACTGTGATTTACACCAGCCACTTTAGCTTGCTCTGGGGTTTGTTCAGGAGCTGGTGCTGCCTCACCAAATGAGCTGTCACTCAGATAATTTTGAGGCGATGGTAGTTGTGTAACAGTCGATACATCACGTGCAAAGCCCTCTTTTACTGCATCTCCTGGTGAAGTGATTTGAGGAACTTCTGAATTGTTTTCATTGTCTGTTTGAGGTGCAATTGCAATGTCAAGTGGTTCTTGTTTTATAGCAGGTGTTGTAACTACAGACCTTGTGAGGTTGGCGCGAGCTTCAGTGGTTGCACGGCTAATAAAAGCATCGTCTTTGTTAAGTCTAAATGCACGCCTGTTTCGAGCACTGATCCTTAGCTTCTGCATTTCTGCCTTTGACAATCGATGAACTTTTTCATAGTGAATTCTCAATCCCGTTGTTCTGGTGAAAGTTTTTGGGCAAATCTGACAAGGATATGGAGACAGCTTGGACGGTGTTCTTTTTAGTTCTTCTATCATTTCACTAGAGTAATCATGCATTTTGCTCAAGTGTTTAAATAATGCTTCCTTTGTCATGAATGAGTACTCACAATCATCCTGTTCACATTTAAAAGGTTTAGGTACCTTTTCAGAGGGCCTGTCCTCACTTTTACTGAGTATTTTACTTTTTTCAGTGTTAGGGGCTGTATTACAATGACTGACATTTTGCTCTAAGGACAGTGCACTCCGCATTTTCCCCTGTGCAGCCTCAATTAAATCCAACCTTTGAAAGGCATGTGAAATTTCCATCAGGTGATCCTCTTGATACGGTACAGTGAGGGCTGGATTAGCCAAATCTACTGCCTTCTCTTGCTGGGTTTCAGAGGAAACTGAGAAGGAGTTTGAATATTCTGTTATATTTGTATTTTGGGGCTCCTGTTTTAACATCACAGGTGAAGTCAGAGTGGTCAAGCTACAAGATTCCTGTGAGAAATCCCCATTTGGCATGTTATAAATTGTTCCATTAGTGTCAGGGACATGCGGATCATTGAGGAAATCAAGAAATGATGTTGGCAGATCAGCCGTCAGGTCGATTTCATCTAGAGGTCTGCACTGTGAGCGTTTAGACAGATGACCTCCAAGAGATTTGGTGCTAGTGAACTCTCTGAAGCATCTCCTGCAAATGACTTTACCATCCTTAAAAATTGCCGGCCATTTGGTCCGCTTGCTTAACCTGCTGCGTTTCCCTTTCTGCATTTCAGGGTCACCGCTCTTTTCATCTGAGGGATTAGCCTCACATTCAGCATTAGGACAGTCCTCTTCGTAAGGGAAATCTGTGTGAACGACACTATGTGGATTGAGCATGCCATCTGCAGAGTTGTCCCTCTGATCAAAACCAGTAGCTGACATATTCTCTGTTTTAATGATTTCAGTTGTAGTCTTTGATGCAATATGGGCCTCAGGGCTCAGACACTTCATGGGTATATCAACTGATGAGCCTTGAGTAAGACAAGAGTTTTCACTCGGAGCATACGGAGGATGGAAACTTCCTTCAGGGACGCTGTCCATGGTTGAGATACTGTTTCCATTATCCAACTGTCCTGTCATATTTGCACTACTTTTTCTCACATCTACACCTTCTGCACTTCCCTCAGGATGCACAAGTCCAAATTGATGCCCTCCGTTATGCATTTGTCCTCCATTGTCAAGCATCAGAGAACTTGACACATACTGAGACATCAAACTGGAATCAGAAGGAGCATGTGAAATAGAGGGACCGTGTATAGCTGCCACTGAATGATCTCTATCAGATGGGAGAGATGCTGTAGTTTGATAAGGGTCTGCCTGCCACTGAGGATAGCTGCGGGAGGGATACTCATTCATGTTAAAGGCATCTGGATAGCAGTTATTCATTGGAGGAGAAGACCATGACTGGGAAATGTCTGACTGCATCATCCCCCCAGAACTGTTTGAGTTTCCCCATGATGGGTACAGTGTAGGGTTCACCATTGGAGTGATAGGCACAGGCTCCATCGATCCAGGATAACATTGGGCAGGGGAGGTTGAGCATCCCACTGGGTAATCCATTTGCTGTATCCCAGGTTTGTTGCATAGTATTCCTGGCTGATTGGACAGCCTGTTCCCCAGGTTCTGAGACTGATTTGGTGAAGCTGGTCCACTTGGTGCTTTCTTTGCTGTAATTTTTGCCACTTTGTTATATTTCTTTGCCAACTTCCAGTCTTCAAATATCTCAGGATGTTGTTTTTTCACATGTCTAGACAAGCTTTTGTTTGTACTGTATGCCCTGGTACAGTCATTATATGGGCAGCAATGCAGGTTCTCGTCCGTGCCAGCACTAACAGCAGGTGTGCTGGAAGGATAGCCTTGTAGTGAGCAAGGAATTTCGGTCTTAATTTGACTCGCAGAAATTATCTGTGGTATCGCTTTTGGAAATTCATTAGCTTGTACTTTATGCTCCTCAGCCTGCTGACTTGTTGCTGGGTTTGTTGCACTGGGAACAGGATATACTGAAGGAATTTCACCTTGCCCAGCCACATTGTGTTGCACCTGTGGAGCCTCAGGTGGTAGTGTTGTATCAGCTGGTGCTGGAGTGGTGTTTGTCAGTGGAGTGTAACATTTCTCTGGGTATTTTATTTCAGGCTCTCCCGCTGAATTCAGCATGCTTTCAATTGAGTGTTTTACTCTCACTGGAACAGGCTCTTTAGCAGCCTCTGGTGATCTACATGGTGATGTGTTTGCTTTTGATGCTTCCTTCATATAAACATCTATATTAATTTTTTCAACGCAAGTAACGGCAGAGCAAGTGTCTTCTTTGCTCGAGGGAGTCTCAGGTAGTGGCCCTATATTTTGAGCTACAGGAAGGGTTTGATTTGCAATGGGCAAACTGTTTACTACATCATTTGTACTATGATTCTCTTGGTGAGACAAAAATTGAGACTGTGAGTAGAATATTTTGCCACAATTATCGGTTTGACAGGTGTATGTAAGGTAATGTTGGGCTTCGTGATCATACAACAGATAGGCCTCACTGAAAATCTGGCCACAGTTAGGGAACATGCACTGGGCCTTAAATTCTGAGTGTGTTTTTCGATGCATAAGAAGCTCAGAATTGGAGTTAAAATTGGCCTTGCAATCCAATTGTATGCAGATGTATGGTTTGCTGCCACAGTGCATCTGCAAATGATCATTAAGATGTCTGACATTAACAAACTGCCGTCTGCAATACTGGCACACTACTTTCTGTTTTTGTATCTCTAAAAACCTCATGGCCTCTTCATCGTCCTTGTGAGATCTGACATGAGCCATGAGGTTACGGAAAAACTTAAAAGCCTTGGAGCAGTTTTTAACAGGACAGAAACAGTCTTGGCTTATCTGTGTGTCAGATGTAGTTTGTTCTGGCTTAACTGGAGAAGCCAATTGCTCACCAATTTGAGATTCAATTTTAACAGGGCTCATGTTTGTCTTGGCAGCAACTTTTAAGTTTTTCGATGGACTTTTGGGGGACTGAGGTGGTTTGGTTACCTTCCTTGCGGCTTTCATTGCAGCTAGTCTTTCTTTGCAAGATTGCTTTACATGTGATGCTACATGTGGCTCTAACACTTCCCTACTTTCAAAACTGTCTGCACAAATTGGACAAAGATATACTCCGTCTTTGAAATGCTTCTGAGCGTGTCGAACAATTCTGTGACCCAAAAACTCCTTGTCACACAAAACACAATACTGCATGTAGGCTCTCCAATTTCTGAATCGAGCAGACACAAAGCCCTGCTCCCGAAGTTTTTTAGCCTCTCTGTTTTTTTCTCTTTCGTCTGTGATTTCATTGAGTTCATTTGTAGTGGTTAACAGAAAATCCTCCAAGTCTCTGTATTCAGGGAGCTTGCCAAGAGCACTTTCCACCTCTTGTTCATCTGTGTCGTTGAGTGTGTCAATAGATGACACAATAGCTGCCTCCTCACCCATCAGTGCCAAGCAGTTACGTTTCAGTGTTTTCCAGTCCCAGAACTCAGGATCAAAAGGCCACTGTGTCTTCAAGGCCAGCAGTAACTCACAGCGTAAAGAATTGGGCACCGGTAGACTCCCATCCTCCTCAGGCTTTTGGTCAGGTTCATTGTACAGCGACTCCACAGCATAATACGAGTCAACAGTAGGCTGGAGGAGGAACTCCGTCAGCTGGCATGCACGCTTAACCTCAAGATCACTTGGCAAGAGGCAGGAAATAGTTTTGCAGATGGTAGACTTGCTGTCCTTATGGTCAGTGGAGGTCATTTTCAGAGCTTGAATGCACATTTCTACACACACTGGAAGTCCTACCTCTCCAACCTACGGAAATAAAAAAAAGTCATATTATCAATTTAATGACTAATGATTCTGGTATCAGCTACAAAATTGGTGGGCTATTTTTCTTACCTCATTTTGGATTACTTTAATTAGAAACAGAATGTGACAAACGCTTCTGCAGCGTAGAGCCATCTCCTTGCTGTGTCCAAGGAAAGCATCAGCAGACGACTCTAAACGCATGAGTAGCTTACTCCAGAACAGCGTAAGTTCCCTGGAACAACGTCACAAACACACCTTTTTAAAATCTGAGATCATTTTTATCAGTTGATCTTCAGATCATACTTTGATTATTCATTTCATATAAAACATCATAAAAACAATGAAATACACTCATCACAATTTCCTAAATCCCAAGCCCCAACATCTTGCTTTGACTAAAACCCCAAAATAATTAATTTTCCATTTTACTAATTCCCTTCAGGACATAATAAAGTTTATCTTAGCTTAATTTATGTAAAACCATTAAAAACTGGTATTTCACATCTAAAAAATTGCAAACATAAAATAATTTATTTTTGCTGGGAAAATAATACATGAATAATCATAACATGAATAATCTATTCTGTTCCTACACTGCTGTCAAGAGTATGTATAGTTGTTCTACAACGGTTTATCTGAAACAAACACTCACCAGGCACAGTAAACATCTCCCTGGAGAAGCTGTCGCTTGAGAAATGCAGAACATAAGCAGAGGGCTCCTTTCTCATCTCCATCTGACTCTAAGTTGCAGATCATTTCAAGAGCATCTTTGCAGTCTATTGATGCAATCTGTAAGGGAAAAAGATAAGAAGAAAATCTGTCACATGTATCATTTTAGTCATTAAATATACATCAAGTACTAACAATTAGTGAGTTTTATTTGTTGGATTCAGTTTTAGTTTTGAGAAATAATAGTCTATTATGTTAAATTTTTAAATATAATATTACACTTAAATTACAACACTTTATCAACAATCAAACTGTGCTGCTATGTGTCATTTCCTACCTCCTCCATGAGTTGCTCCTGACTTTTTGTCATGCAGATGCAAAGCAGGTACGTTTGTTTGAAGTTGCCTTTTCCTTCATATCCGGGATACTCTGAGCACACTTTTGCAAGGACAGCCGCTTTGTCAACACTGTCCACTTTGATTAGGTGTTTTATTCGCATGGTAAGAAGTGTAGGACCTTCCATCTCAAGATATTCGTGAACTAAGAGAGAGACATAAAAACACAAAACTCATGAACAATTTCAAACAATTTCAACTGTACATGTTAGTGTTGTGTGTCTCCGGAATCAACATAGAGTGAGGATTTACCTTGCTCAATCTGAGGGATTTGATTGGACAAGATGCTGCTTAGAGTAGTATTGGACCATACGCCATCCTGCTGCGCCAGAACTGAGAGTAGGCAAAGCTGTGTGCTCCCACTTTCTTGCAAAAGGCTGTGTGCCAACTGCAACACAAGACAAATATATGTGTTACTAAAACTTAAAAAACTAAAATAGTCACACTTTGTCAATTTGAGTCAGCTGTATTTAAAGATGCTGCATTTCTAATTTTACATGTCAGGCCACGGAGTAATACCTTTCACCCTATATGCTTTTATTACTAATCCTGAGTTGAACCATTCTAATAATAAAACAACCTTTTCATTCCTTATCACTGCAATAATTCACTAGAAAGAAAAATCCAGTAACAACCCTCAGGATACTGACCTTCATGGAGGACTGAAACTCCTCCCATAAGGCACCAGGAACATGCTGGGGCAGTAAGA
The DNA here is from genome assembly GCF_900324465.2 of Anabas testudineus. NCBI lineage: Eukaryota > Metazoa > Chordata > Actinopteri > Anabantiformes > Anabantidae > Anabas > Anabas testudineus. The sequence continues at coordinate 10,056,537 of NC_046630.1, forward strand.
GCAGCAGCTCCGCACAGCTCCTGTAAATGCAACACAGTCATTTGTTTAAGCAACATTTAGGTCAAGGATGTGCATACACTTCACAAATAGCCGTATAACAATGTCTCTTCACAAGCTGTGGCCATGATTTAAGTTTAGGAGTTATTGAATTTCTTTTCACATGGCAATACAATAGTAATAAACCTGGATGTCCCAAATGTGTGAATTTGGAATTGAGCTGAAATTAGGTTGCATCCTTGACATTAATTATAGTTGACTTTGATTCCCTTCTTTGTGTGCATGTGCTACACTTCCATGTGCAAACTTTATTCTGCAGCTCTTCCCAAATATGTCAAAGCTCCCCATGAGGTAGCCTACATTTCTACTCTGAATTACAGCCTCAAGGACTTTATCTTCATAACTACTTCTGGACATTGTGTGAATAGCTAAGTGTTTGAAGACTATTTTTCAAACTTTTCATGTCGAAATTTCCTCTGGGTTAGTTTTTTCTATTATGTCAAACACTATGAATCTATCATTTAATTTCAAAACTGATTATAGAGTGCATATGAAAAGTATTTCCTCACACAAACACACTTAAACTAGTGGAGCAAAATGCAAAAAAGCAAACAAAGTGCTGTGTCTATTGAGTCCCCATCCAAATTGTTACAAACCATTCTGTGTTATACCAAACACTAAAACTTGATTATGACAATTTAACAAACCAACAATTTCAGTTTTACATTATGACATTAACATATGAAATGCACGGTAAACAAATTTTAAAATATAAGTGACACCCATATCAGAGTTGCTACTCACAGTGCTAACTTTTCAAGTAGGAGTGGCACGTTTTCACATTCGGAGGAGAGACAGGAAGCTGCCTTAGCAAAGCTGAGGATGGCCACAGTGTAGACCTCCAGCAAAGGCAGTGGATCCTCATCAGTTTTCCAACGTCCGGCATGTTCCACAAGGACCTGGAAAAAACATTAAAATAAAAGGCAACAGAATAAAGGTAAAGTGATGTCTTCAAGTTAAAGTCAGCTGCTGATTTGGCACATGTGAGTTAGAATGACTTCTAATGTATATAAATAATAATACAAGTGCAAAGTTCATAATAAAGTGCAGAACATTTTCTTTTTCCAGCATCTTTAAAGGAGCATTTTGATTTTCTCTATTTTATATTAGTATTAACTGACCTTCTTTCGGATTTTGTGCAACCGGGTGGATAAGATGATAAACTGTGATTTTCTACCATTTTATAGACTAAAATAATTTGAGCAATGTGAGGAGTTGCACATTTTTTTGACCAACAAAATTTAACTAAATTAAAACTAATCATTAGTGAAGGTCAATGATCACCAGCAGATTATAAAAAATCACATCCTTAATTTGCTAACTAGATAACTATCACGTTTTATTTATACAGTCCACACGTTTGTATTTGTATAGGTGTAATAACATGTGCATGAATTATGCTTAGCGAAGCCCCTTTATCAATAATATAGACCAAACTAAATTTGGCTTTAGTGAAATACCACCAGGTTTCAGGGCAAACTATTGCAAACAATCAGGAACAAATAAATACATATTTACAGTTAAATTAGATACTCTTTACATATTTGAACCAAGTGCTTAAGACAACACAGGACAGAAGTTGTGTGTTTTCTCCTCCTCACTCTCCTGCTTCCTAAACCTGCATCAGTGGAAATCCCTCCATTTCTGTTACACACGATCCTCGCAGATGAATGACTGTGATTGCTGCACATGTAAAATACAGATTCATCTCCAGCATGATTTTAACTGCACACACTCCGTCCGCTTTTTGTTTTTTTCTTGAATAACTTTTGCGTTGCATGAGTTCCTCAGAACCGGTTCTTGAATGTGGAACAGATCCAAACTAACTATCATCTCTCGCTAATTTACTGCAGCGACCGTAATCTGTGCTGCATCGCAGGTAAATGGAGACCTCGCTTTATATTTACGTGGTCAGGACAAATTAATGAGGAGGATGTGTAATGGAGTCAGTGACCACTGCCTCACTTTTCCTTTTAAATCACTGCCTCAACCAGCTGCGGGCAGATCGGCTGTTTTAACACTGACATCTACTCCACATATTTGTCCTTTGGCTCGTTATACGACAATAATAACCATCTCCGGTGATGTGGTTAGCTGGATTAATTAGTGCAAAAGGCCTGGGCTAGCACCTTGAAAAGATCATTGATCTTTCGGTACAATAAAACAGCTTCACAAAAATAACCCATTTCTACACCAAGCTAAAAACCTAAACAATCGTGCGCGTTATAACGATTGAATGAGGTTTTCTCCAGCGAATTCAACCCTGTAATTCAGTGCATATCAGTGCAGTCGCACTGTAAAATCTCGCTAACGTAGCTATCCATTTTTTGCACAGCATGACCACTGCACAGGACAGGGGGACCCTGCATACCAGCTAGCAACATTCATCTGCTATTAGCCATCTGGCCTGGAAAATACGAGTAATGCATGCACATTGCGCGCACACTCGTGGGACTTCTCGGCGCATGGACGGTCACACTTTGCAAATAAGTGTATGCCACAGACTAACATCGTTGATAGAACAGCTGTAAACTACAGGGGAGTTTTTTTCCTCATCTTCAAATGCCAGGCAGCTAGCTCGGCAGCTAGCTCCTTAGCTACATTGTTGTAGCAAACGTAGACGCGCATCCTCGGCCAGGAAGCCAGAGGGGCTGCAGGCTGCCCTGGATGGGCAGCAGGAGAACGGGCTCACCTGGCAAAACTCCTGGCAGAAATGCAGGGAGGCTTCCAGCGTAGACTGCGAGCTCTCTTTCAACGCCGTGGTCAGACCCTGGAACCTCTCTCGGAGCTCCTCAAAAGCTTTTCGTGTGTCATATTCCTTCTCTGTCTCCCCCTCCGCCATCTTCACAACAATCACGACCGCGTACGCACAGATGTTACGCTGCCAGACCAGCACACGCACGCGCACGCAGGGGGGAGGGGAGAGCACACAGTATGCTCCACATATCCCACTACACTTATCCCACCCTGATGTCAACAAAGCATGCGTGACTTTGCATCACACAAAATCACACACTGCACACAGGTTGGACCTGATATGTTTGCCCATCAGCCAATCTCAGTATGACTGGATTTCCAGATTTCCTCTACATACAAATTCACCTAATCCATGCTAAGACACTGCAGGACATGTATGACCATCAGCAGTGAGTATCATCACACCACTAACAGAGTATATTATATTTTTAGAAATACTTGTATCATCCCTGGATGTGCACATCACATAGAGTGCAGCATCAGTCTCAAAACAGCCATTGGTTCAGTGTGACTTGTTTTAGGACACTTACAGGACGGAAGCTGCATATTACCATATCATTACTAGTGATGATCAACTGTTATGATTATGTTTCTGAAATAGGCCAACCATTACCATATAGTTTCAATACATAGCCTCAAATGATGGCTAAATGTGTTTGCACAGCAGTATAGCAAAATGTGAAATGACATAACCTTAGCGTGTACGCAGTTGTCACAATGTTCATATCCAAATTTTTTGTGAGCCTTTGTCATCCATGTTGGTTCAGATTTTAATTTCAAAGCTTTTGTTAATTGGCAGTCCATCATAAGTAGTATAAGCCTGTAATTAACCTCAAACTCACATTTCACAAGTGTGTTACATTAAAATAATGTAGCAGATGCTTTTGCCTAAAGGAAGTCACACACTCTTCGAAAACTACTCCCACACACACACAAACCGTAATGCATGGACATTTAATGTAAGACACAGTAAGTATGGGTGCACATTTTAATTGCTTCCTCTACAATACAATCTTCAATCTACAATTTATTATACACATCTATTAACTTAATATATAGACACACTACACACCACAGACATAGAATTGCTACAAAAATATTATCTGGCAACACAACAACAAGAATGGTCTCCAGGTTCCATCTGTCATATCTTGTGAAAATAGCAGGTGCTGCAGTGGCAGCTTGTATGGTTTCTCACCCTTATGCCCGCCACCTCTGTCTAAAAGAGAAACAGATGCAAAGGAAATAACTAGAGTGAATATCAACACTGTCACATCAGTCTTCACCATACGGTAAATGTAAACATTAATTTTAGCAATGTGAGGAGCTGCACATTTTATGACCAACAAAATGTTACAAAATTAAAATTCAATAATTAGTGAAAGTTACTGAACATCAACAGATAATTTATCAAAATTAAAACACCAAAACAAGAATCAAATAGTCAATCATAAGTAGGTATCCTGCATTAAAAGATTCTCTTTAAGTATTGTCAGCTAAATGTACTGTCAAAAGCAAAATAAATAATTTTGCTGATCTTATGACAGATACAATACTACATTAATCAGTAGTTTCTGAGAGAAGCCAGGTCCCCGCAACACTTCATACAAGGATACGTAGGACACAAGCCGGTGTTTGTAACTACAAAAGCTGTCACATGAATGGTGTAAAAATCTGATCTCTTGCTCTGAAATATAAATTATTAGCAAAAACTGCAAGTATTCAAGATACAGGTGTCACAACTCACTTTTGTTTCTAGGACTGATTATTGATATTTCCAAAATAAAATGACATATACAAAAATGTAATTAATTTGGAAACACAACTGACAATGATTATGGAAATTAAGTTTTATCTGAGAAATGTGGAAAACATTTTTAGAGGACAATTTAGCTTTTAATAATGAATGTAGAGGTTGATCCGTGGACATAGTCAAACTAATTCTTGAACATTAAACTACCAGGACAACTCACTCATGGCACATTTGAATATTACTGTAGTCTACAGTATAAAGAAAGTCTTTTGTAGTTTCAGAAGTACCTCGTAACTGTGCTTTGCAACACAGCACGTTGCCTCTGAGGTGATGTTCTTTGGAATCGTCATCGTCTTCATGGCCTTGAGGGGTGTTGGGTACGCTCTGGAGAAACAGCAGCCCATGCACTGGTAAATCGGACGATCTCTTGAGAAAACACTGTTCTTTTTCAGAGTGCATTCCTCACAGCCCACTAGAGAAAGATGGTAATAGTTTCACAGAGTTAAAACTATCACAGGATCACAATGCACAACCTTTAAGAATACAGACATGCACAATCTGAAAATACAGTAGGTAAGATCTGTCTTATAATAATAATAATAATAATACTTGGGATAATATACAAATATTTGAATTACAAACTAATCTTACCGTTTGAGAAGTCATTGTTGGGGTAAGAGTCTGCTATGTACAGAAGAAAAGACAACAGGAGAAAAGACAGTCCAGCTGATTTCACCGAGCCCATTGTCACGACAGCAGTAACCTAGAGACAAAAAGGAAAAGGTCAATGAAAAATGTATTCAATGAAAGACCTGTCAGTGAGCAAGTCATAGATGGAGGTAAACCATTACCATGTTGAGAGAATGTCTTCCCTTCATTGTGCCTCTCTACAGGTCTCCTTTATACTGAGAACCTTTGCTTCAGCTCATCTCATTTATACCAGTGTCTCTGGCAACATCCTGGAAAAGATAAAACCTACCAACCTTATCAATGATCTCACTGACGTCCAGGGCACAGCTTTTCTCATAATCCCTTTATAGCACAGACACAAGGGAAGTCAAAACATACTTCCATCATCCTTCCATCCTGACTATGGATGATACATATAATCCATGGGTTTTTGTTACTTGGCAACGGAAGGTTGTTATTATTTCACAGCAAAATAAGGGTCATTAGTTTAGGTTTTCTCGGTCATTTCAGTGAATTGCAAGAGCAACATTCATCACTCTACAGACTTGGACCAAATTATTGGCACCCTTTCTTCAAGGAAAGAAAAACCCACAAAGGTCATTGAAATAACTTGAAACTGACAAAAGTAATAATAAATAAAAACTTAACTGAAAAATTAACTCACACATTGCTTTTGAGTTGTACTTCAAAAGAAGTAAAAAAAACTAAATTAAATTAATGAAACTGACCTGGACAAAAATGAATCTCTCAGTGAGACGGACTGCACCTGTCGACAGGTATTTTGTCTCACTCCTTATGAGCAAACTGCTCCAGCTGTCTCAGGTTTGAAGGTTGCCTTCTCCACACTGCATGTTTCAGCTCTTTCCACAGATGTTCAATATGATTTAGATCAGGACTCATTGAGGCCACTTCAGAATGGTCCAATGATTTGTTCTTAGTCATTCTTGGGTGTTTTAGCTGTGTTTGGGTTATTATCCTGTTGGAGGACCATGACCTGTGACAAAGACCAAGCTTTCTGACACTGGGCAGCATGTTTTGTTCCAGAATACCTTGATAGTCTTACTTATAGTCTAACTTAGTGGAGTCCTCCTCAGTCGTCTTCTATTAAGTCCACTTTAATCTCCTAAGACAATTCTCTGTTTAGTTTTCTGTGGTTCATGTTGAGTGTGGTACACACCATGATGCCAAACAACACGGTGACCACTTTTCAACCTTTAAATAGAAAGACTGACTGATTACAAGTGTGAAGAAACCTGTGATGCTCGTTACAGGACACATTTTAGTTTAACATGTCGCTGTGGTCAAAGTATTGAACATCTTTTCTAGGTGTGTCATCATTTTTGTCCAGGCCAGTTTTATTAGTTTGTTTTTTAACAAACTTCTATTAAATCACAACTCAAAAGTTAATTTTTACTACATTTTTATTTATTATTACTTTTGTCAGATTTAAATTATTTCAGTAACCTTTGTGGGTTTTTCTTTCTTTAAGGGAAGGGTGCCAAAAACTTCATCCACACCTGTATATGTAGCCTGAAAGCATTTAAATCGTGTATCTGAATGATGGAAAGTATAAATTTAAAAGGATAAGACAAGAAAAGAGCACCTTTTGAAGCAATGGCAACATTTGCTGTTTTTAAAAGAATGTATGCAACATTTTATTTAACTGAATGCTGATTTAACGAGTGTAAACCTTTTCCATTGCCCACATAAAGTCTCTCTTCAATTTTCAAACATGCATTAGTTTTAAACATTCAAATAACTTGATGAAATAAGGTAAATACATCTTTCAAGGTTGATGCTTTCTATTCAATATGAAATGTTTCTTAGTACATCTCAATCTTTAATTCAGTCTAGAGTTGATACAGCTGATATGAAACACTTGATATAGAAAATGACTAGCAACCTTTTTTTTTATGTGTGGTAAACCATGTATTTGATAACCCACTGAATATATTATTACATTACAAAACATTACAATAATTGTTTATTGAGGGGTCTTTTTATCTATAATTTTATACTGAAGTCCAGACATCACTCATTGCATCAGTTCAGTGGTTCTGCGTTGAACTTATGAATAAATGGAGAGATATTAGATAGCTGTTCAAGAGGATACATCCGCCTGCCCCCTACATTTGAAATGTCAAGGATGAATATGAATTTATGTTGTGTGCCATTTGTGTGTTTACTGAAGTAGCCATGTCCTGTGTCCTTGCGAATCTTAGGCTAAGGATTTATTACCAGCACAACTTGTAATTCAATAAGTGTGGAGGACGTGATGTTTAAAGACTCAGGAGCTTGTGTTTGTACTCTTTCCAAAACTGTAACACAGTATTTTAAACATCATGACATGTGCTTCTAACTTTCATTGCTGTTAATAACACTGATTGTTGGTGTAGATTACTTTTATTATGTTGTTGGGCAAATATTGTAACACTAGCAACATTATTTCAGTACATGGACCAATTTAAGTTCACTCAAAATTAATTTTGTATAAATAAATAATTTCAGCTCATATAAACATTTTATCCTGCATCTCTCAAGATCAAACAGCTGTTGTTTTTTTAATCCTATTATGCTTATTTGTGTTGTTTTTTTTTCATACACCAGAAAATGTGCCATTTGCAGTAATGTAATGTCTAAAAAAACATCTTGAAATGATCATGACGTGAGCGAGTTATCTGTGCCGGATATCTGAGATGTTGTGAGAAGTTCAAAATTTAAAATAGGATTAGTCTAAGGACATGCTTTTCTCTCTACAAGTTATCTGTTTCACATCCTGCTGATTCATCAAACATGTTTCAACAAACATGTTTTTGCTTTTCCTACGTTCTGCATTCTCTCACCACTATGGCCAAAAGTTGAGACTCCTAATTTTAATGGAAGTATGTACAATATTCTCCTTTTGGTGGATACTTTCTAGGCTCTCTCCTTGTTTTGATAATATCTGGATGAAGGACCACAGGGACACAGACGGTTTGTGGAGTAAATGGTGTATAGGCTCCATGCTCAGACTCACTAAAACACATGTCAGTTATATTCTCAGAGTTTAGGTGTCAACACAGATGTTGTTCATGTAGGGAGCAGAGCAGGTACGGCAGAGGTTAGCAGATTGCTATTATATTCAGTACGGCCTCAAAATCCGAGGTGATGTGGGTATAGCATCAGCAAGAAAGGCAGTAATTCCTGAAAACAAATTCAGCTGAGATCAGCAGTTTTGAAGCTAAGAACTAAGCACTTAGCAATATGCAAGACCACGACTCATTACCAGCCCGTTAAAGCCGTTAAGGTAAAGCTGTCTGACTGAAAATGTTTATAATTTCCCTTTGAGGCACAGAAGCACACAACGATCACAGTTGTACATGTGCATGATGGAACAAAATAGTGGTTGGCATCAGAGTTTGTTACACTGTGGTATTATCACTAAAAGCAAACCAGACCGGAAGGCATGTTTTCATATTAAACAGAGTAACCTGCTACTGCATGAATGATTACTTAAACATGACAAAGATGTTTCAGTGTGTTTTATTAGGCTACTTTAAGCTAAAATCAGAACATGCAGCACAAGCATAAGGATAAGAAGCATAAGGATGTACCTCCATATGACTTTTTTCATATTTTTGGCAAATACAAGAGCTTACAGGAGGTGTTGTTTGCTGTCTTGGTAATGCTGCCTATTAGTTGTAGTGTTTAATGGTTAAGTATTTCCTTACTTAACTTTTTTATTTACTCAAACCTTGGTTTTGCAAAAAATACATCTGTTGGTGGATTGTATGTTAAATAAATTTGGCTTAATATTTACATGCATTAAAGTTCTTCTTCAAACGTAGTGTTTTTTAAATGAGCAAACCTTGGATTAGGCCCCACCTGGGGGAGTTACTGGAGTCAGTTAAGAGCCAAGCATTAACACTGACACAGGTCATATTTAAAAAATAACAAATGATAAACCTTGACTGTTCAAGCAGCCTATTTGACATTTGACTTACCCAAAGTCAGTAAAAGGGGAATTTAGACATGAACAACACTTTAAGAGAGAGGAGTTAGAAATATTAAGAACTATAACACTGTAGATATTCCTGTAATAACAAACACAAGTAGCATTTAAATTCTGATATAGTTTCTAATCCATGCATGATGACAAATCTAACTTTTCTTGCAGAGAATTTTTTACAATGTCAATAAAAATATGTAATTTTGCAAAACAATAGCTTTTCCCTTATATTGTATTTACTAACACAGGTAAATAATATCATTCTATTGATGCAAATACTCTTGACTTGCTTTTGTTTGTGAAACACGCGAGTGTGAAACCCATGAGAAGAGTGACACGGTGTGGCGGAAACTGGGATGTAACTTGTTTGTAGCTTGTTTTGTTACATAGACCCACTGGTCTTGGTGGCAGACAAACTACAAACTGATTCATGGCCAAATCTGGCCTTAAATCAAAAATATTTGACCCCCTGATAAAACAAATTTTAAAATGTTATATCGTTTTTCATAAACTTTCAACTTGAAAAACGCAAATAAAAGGCTTATGTCAATCTTAATAAATAGAACTTCACAACATGAAGGCCTAACAATAAAAGACAAATGAAAAAATGATCTGCATGGAAAACAGAGGGGATGCTATTTCCCCCAACAGCAACTTCCCATTGCAACATAAATGAAACAGGCTGAAATGAATGTGTTTGGGTTAAATAATCCAACAGTGCAACAGATAGCCTACATTTGTGTTTTAGTTTTTTTTATGCAATAAAATATGACTTAATAAACAAAAGAATGACACCTGAGCTTTTTTCCCACACTGGCCATCACAGTGCTGGCCTCCACAGTTTGTCCACCGCATGTCTGATACACGCTGTTCAACTTTAAATGTGGACTTTCATTTGATGCACCAAAAAAAATGTATTATTGTTATTATTGATTTCACTGTGGGTGGATGCATTAGATTATCAGTAGGCTAATAACTGATTATGGCATTATTCAGATTGTTAGTTTGAAGTGCTCATTGTTTACTTGTGTGTGTTTCCCTGTGCTGGTGCGTTCACTGCTCCTCACTCGTTCTGATCGATGCTCTGTGACCTGCTGCTCTACTGTAAAAAGCATACAAGGCAAGCCCGTGCAGGGCTCTCCAAGAAACCCCATCGACGAGACAAAACTCGAGGCGTGAACGTGGCAGCCATTTTACATCATCAAGAGTGAATGACTGAAGCCGGACCAGTGCCGGGAGTTTTACACTTTTTCTGTCTTTTAAATATCACATTTATCTTCCTAAATAATCAACACCATACACGTTGGTGAGCCAGCGGCAGGTAGGGCGAATGCTATTGATTGGTCACATGATTACTGCTCAGTTGATTGCTAAAAAGGCTGAATCGTGCGGTGCTGTTTCAAACAATGTGGAAACTGGTGGTGGTTAGGAACGAGTTCTCCAGACCGGCTTTTTGAAAATGGACTCTTCCTATGTGGCGGCACGTTGACAAACCACGTATCTAGCTGGCTAAACCTGTAGCTTTTAAGGCCTCGCTGGGTCGAATACAACTTAAAAGCCGTACTTTGCCAATTGGTGAAGTCCGTGCCGACAAATGACGTTGTAACAATGGCCTCATTGAAATTCCGTTCGAATTAGCATGCTAGCCTAAGCTAGCCTATTTTGACAGATCATGAAATTGACATGCTCATTGTCATTGGATGCTAACAGCAGCTAACTGACAAAAGCCAGTTGTCTTAGCATGGGTTTGCAATCCCGCGTTACTGTTGTACTAACTGACATTCTTCTCGACTGCTAAAATGCTAGATGCAGACTCATTCATAGACAATGAATAGTAGAGCGTAATGTTATTGTCCGCAAGATCTGTAGTTAGCGTGATTGCTGTAACATTAGCTGTGGGAACTAGCCCGCTAGGTAGCTAGCTTCAACGTGTGGAGTGAGTCCCTCCCCGCTAAAACTAACGTTATCCTCAGCCTCGATTCAACGTAAATACTTCCCTCAAGTTTGCTAACGTTACACACCTAGAGATTCATGTTGATTTTCAGGAGGGCATCGCTTCAACTTTTAATGTTTTAGGACTATTTTATCCACAGAGAAAGCACGTGCTTACCGATATGAGATTGATTAGCATGTACTACAAGGTCTCGACTGAATATTTTCAAGCTAGTACTAGCAAAGGATAACGTTAGCTTATTTAACTTTAGGCCAAAACAGAAAATTGCCGTCCACGTTTTGCTGAGTCCAGCGTTGCCGGATACAGCAATGTGAACCGATAGCAACTGAATATGTGCTTTGCAGAAGTTGTACCCTCAGTATCTACCAACAATAACACATTGGGAGGTAATGTTGGTCCTACACAGGATGATTGGAGTGTTTACCTTAATGTCACAATATGTGCTGCCAAAGTGTCAATAAACAAAATGCTAATGTGTGCATCACTGGTCAGCCACCGGAAACCGGGGCTTACTCTGTGATGGAACACGTGTATCAGCTATCTAGCCTGTGCTGAAGTCAGCAGTGTGAAGGTAAGCTAACATGTAATTTAGAGACCAAAGCATACGAGGCTTCTGCACCAACAGCAACCAAGAGGGTTTAGGCATAGGCGTTAGCAAGTGAACTTGGCTTCATTTGCACTCATTTTAGTCCAGAAAAGAACAGAATGGAAAATACTGCCAGATGGGCAAAAACCTGGCAGTACCATATTTACAAAGTGTACTTTAATTAAATTCTGTGGGGGATTTTGGTATGTATGTTTTTTTTTTGTCCTTGCGTGCAATGCATCTGTGTCAACTGCCTATATACAAGTTTCTGGGCTTTTTCCTCATGTAATCTGAAAATTACGAGGGTTAAGTCAGGACAGTGAAAAGTCTTAGACTGTTAAGGAAAAAAATAACACTTCATATCGACAGTTTGTGCTGAAAAATCATGTTTTAAAATTATGTAGGTCTGAGACTTTGCACTTTCCTGAAAACACCCCAAGTCTTGCCCTTGACCCAGGATTAATTTGGCTCATTGCATTTGCACAGATTTCTGGAGACATGGCCACAGAACATATTAATGGAAATGGTCCAGAAGAACCAATGGACACCTCTGCTGCAGTTACCCATTCTGAGCACTTCCAGACTTTATTAGAAGCTGGTTTACCACAGAAAGTTGCTGAAAAACTAGATGAAATTTACATAGCAGGTAAGGCACAATGAATATACTTGCATATTGAAATATGCAAATTCTCATGTTTATCAATTTCTTGCATGTACTGTCATTTGTATCACCTTTTTCAATGGGGGAATTGGGATCCTGAAGCAACTTTTTGTGGTTTCCTACCAAAATGGGTACTGCAGTGCTACAAATTATTAAATTACACATTAATGATGTGAGAATGTGTAAATGATTGCAGCATTTGCATTCCCAATATGGTTGCATGATCACTGGTGTCAAGGCGAATTAATTGTCATAAAATAATATTTTAGCAGGTAACTGACATCAATTTTCAAAAGGGGAGAGTTTTGTTGAGCATATCCACTCTCCATTAATTTTTTATGAATTTCTTTACATACACACAATTATTGGAGACTGATTATGTGTAAGTATGTCAACTTGATACTTAACTGACATGTCTATCAATTTGCTCAGATCTGTATAAGTTTATCTGGGATTGAACTGATAAAAATTCTGGGGGTCATTTTAGGACAGTCGGATCTAGAAAAGTACTAGTCTGGCCTTTTCAGCCAGATGGGTCTGTGACAAAAACAATAGCAACAGCTGTCTGTTGGAACTGTCTGCCTAGGACAGGTGACAACCCTTCCATAGAAGAGAATGCAGATCTGCTCATTAGAAACTCCCAACCATAGTGTAGTGGGCCACTGGCATATCAAATTGCTCTGACACATCTGTTGTGATTATTTCTGCAAAAACATGCTGGTTAGACAGTAAAGTGTAGCCTGTCTACTGAATACAACTCCATTAGGTTAGGCCTGGTGGTAATTGATTTGAGTAATTGCTATATATCCATTACTGTTGATGCTACTACTAAAATGAATGATGATCCTTTCAGTTATACTAGTATTTCTGTGATTGAATAACAAAGTAGAACTTTCTCAGTCTTTGTCGTTAATAGCTCATATCTGTTTTGTCCTCTTCTTTTAGGTTTGGTCTCGCACAGTGACTTAGATGCTCGAGCAATTGAGGCTCTGAAAGAATTCAACGAGGAAGGTGCTCTGCAAGTCCTTTTGCAATTCAAGGACAGCGACCTCTCACATGTTCAGGTGTGCATGTGGAACTGTTGGTGTATGGTTCAGTTAATTTCTGATGTCTTATCAGGTGGATGATTGCCCTTTGTACATCTAAGATGCTTTTATGTTGTTTAATTGTGATTCACACTGGCTTTCACTTATTATTGAACTTAATTTGCAAGACAAGTTCAGTCTTACTAATTGTCCTAATGATGTTGTTTAATTGTCTGATATTAATTGTTTTGTTTTTTTTTACCCCCCTTCCAGAACAAAAGTGCCTTTCTTTGTGGTGTGATGAAGACGTACAGACAGAGAGAGAAACAAGGGACCAAAGTGTCAGACACCAATAAAGGACCAGATGAAGCTAAAATCAAAGTAAGAACTACTTGAATGAATGTTAACTATTGTGATTGAACTAATAGCAAATCTTCATGTGTAAGATGCTATTTGAACATGAAAAATTCATGTTGTGCAATATTTCTAGAAATCTGCTTTGTTTTATTGATGCTCAGGCTTTGCTGGAGCGGACTGGCTACACACTTGATGTGACAACAGGCCAGAGGAAGTATGGAGGTCCCCCACCAGAGTCTGCCCATTCAGGGGCGCAGCCCACCATTGGTACAGAGGTATACAGTTTTATCTTGCACTATTTACTAGGCATAACCGTGCAAGCGTGATGCACTTTTAAGTTGGGTGGTGCATGTGTTAGGTCAAGAGCATTCAGGTTTCATGTGGTGTCCAAATGATGAAATATAAACATGCTGTAGTAACCATGGTTACAGTGGTAGTTTACCGCTAAGAGCTGAACGGATACCTTTTTACCTAATGCCATCTATCTTGTCTTCCCCTTACATTTGAAATTGAAGAGTTGCTCTCATGAGCCCTAATCTTTTCCTCTGAACCTTGCAGATATTTGTAGGCAAAATCCCCAGAGACCTGTTTGAGGATGAGCTGGTTCCGCTGTTTGAGAAAGCTGGCCCCATCTGGGACTTGCGCCTGATGATGGATCCTCTCAGTGGCCTGAACAGGGGCTATGCCTTCGTCACTTTCTGCACTAAAGAAGCTGCACAGCAAGCTGTCAAATTGGTATGTCTGTTCTACTGCAGGTATAACCAGAAAGGAAATGAGTCTGATTAAGTTGTTTGACAGATATCATAATGGTAGATAAGGATGTGAAAAGACAACTGCCACTTTTGTTTTTTGGCTCACTTGATTACACTATTCATTCTTCTGCAGTGCAACAACAATGAAATTCGACCGGGTAAACACATTGGTGTATGCATCTCAGTGGCCAATAATAGACTGTTTGTTGGCTCCATCCCCAAGAGTAAAACAAAAGAGCAAATTGTTGAAGAATTTGCAAAGGTCACAGGTAAGTTACTTTCATCCATTGATTTATCATTCTTTGTACTATTTGCTCAACAGCTTAGATTTGATTTGTTCTACATTTAATATGAAATGTATAATGCAAGAATCAGTGGGAGAAGCTTTGAAAGTGAAGGTTTTTTAGGCATTTCCTCTTTGTGTCCAAATGATGACCTCATTACTATGCTAGAGTGACTCATGTTACTATGATGGCTTACCGCTAAGATCTGAATGGACACTGTTTTTATTTTATTATATTTGCTGCTGTTGCTAATAATTTCACATTGCTGTGAAAGGTGATTTTGGCTGAGTAAACCTGTTTAACCACCTGCTGCTTTTTCCCTACATCTCTCCCTTTTCTGTTTTTAGAGGGTCTAAATGATGTCATATTGTACCACCAGCCTGATGACAAGAAGAAGAATCGTGGATTTTGTTTCTTGGAATATGAAGACCACAAGACGGCAGCTCAGGCCCGTCGTCGCCTGATGAGTGGCAAGGTGAAGGTGTGGGGAAACGTGGTCACTGTGGAGTGGGCTGATCCCATTGAAGACCCAGACCCAGAGGTCATGGCAAAGGTAATGCACATGATCAAAGGTCATTACTAGTAAGCTTCTAAGTGTATGTGCAAGCCATCTGCAGTTACATTTGTTACATTAATTTTCTGCACAAAAACACTTGTTCTTAATTTTTCAGGTCAAGGTGCTGTTTGTGAGGAACCTAGCGAGCACTGTTACAGAAGAGATTCTTGAAAAGGCCTTTAGTCAGTTTGGCAAGTTGGAGAGGGTGAAAAAATTGAAAGACTATGCCTTTATCCACTTTGAGGAAAGAGATGGTGCTGTGAAGGTATGGATGTAAAAAAAAAAAAAAAAAAAAAACTTGACTCCCTGGTTATATATGTCATGTATTTACAATATATTTGAGGTCATTATCATGACAATCTTCTGTCAATTTAACAGGCGCTGGCTGATCTCAATGGCAAAGAAATTGAAGGAGAGCACATTGAAATAGTGTTCGCCAAGCCCCCTGACCAGAAGAGGAAAGAGCGCAAAGCCCAGAGACAAGCCGCTAAAACACAAATGTAAGAGCGAATAATGCACAACAAACACATTACCTCTTATCCTTTGATATAAAACAGGAGGTCATGTTCATGTGAATTCTGCATATCCTTTCAGGTATGATGAATACTATTACTATGGGCCTCCCCACATGCCACCACCCACAAGAGGTAGAGGGAGA
Organism: Anabas testudineus; assembly: GCF_900324465.2. Taxonomy (NCBI): domain Eukaryota; kingdom Metazoa; phylum Chordata; class Actinopteri; order Anabantiformes; family Anabantidae; genus Anabas; species Anabas testudineus. The sequence continues at coordinate 10,072,615 of NC_046630.1, forward strand.
GGTGGAAGGGGAGGTTATTCTTACCCTCCTGATTATTACGGCTATGAAGATTATTATGATTACTATGGATACGATTATCACAACTACCGGGGCGGCTATGATGACCCATACTATGGCTATGAGGACTTCCAAGGGTCTGGGAGAGGACGAGGAGCAAGGGGAGTGGTCCGTGGCGGTGCCAGTCAGACTAGGGGCCGTGGAGTTGTCACACCAAGGGGCCGGCTGGGCTTCTCACAGCGAGGAGGCCCTGGAACAAGCAGAGGTATATTTAGAGTTTTCTTAGTGTGATAAAGATAGTTTCAAAGTTAAAGTAGATAAAGTCAAATTGGGCACACTGTGGTGGTGTGGTGACTAATTAAAACTTGACTTGACTATCACAGGAAAAATATTACTAAACCACACTGGCATTATTTTTGACATGTTTGACGTGTCTTTCAGTGGGTCAGTTATTTAAACACAGAGGAATGTCGGAATTGGGGAGGAAGTGTATTAAGAAATTAATATAAATCGATATGACAACCTTGTATAGGTATAACTTGTCGTAATATTATGGTGATGGTCAGAAAGCTGTGGTAAAATTTCACACCTTTTTTTGGAAAAGCAACACCTGCTTATTGACGACATCTTTCAGACAAGAGTGTCAGTTTCAGTATATGAACTGGTTCGCCGGGGAATGTAGACAACGCAGTTTTCTTGTACTAATTCTATTTTTCTTTTTATTGGTCTAGCAGGGAAACGGGGCAGAGGGCGCTCCTGACCTGTCACAGCGGATACTGACTTGATGTGTGGGGTTACACCGTAAGCTGCAATGGATGAATGAAACAAGAGCAAGACAAAAAGGTCCAATGATATTCCAGCCTTACAGAAGAAGCATCTCCCCTCCTCCCATGTTTTTATATTAATTTTTTCCTGAAACTGCCATTTTTATGACAACTGGAGGATTCTGAGTACTCAACACAGCCTCTTTTCCCAACTTCTTGTACCTAGCTCTGATATACAGAGCTCTTTGTATTGCCCTTACAATCTACCCCTTCCCTGACCCTGAACATGCCATTTAAAAAAAAAAAAAGAATAATTATTGAAGAATTTGCACTTTTAATTTCTTAGGTTTGAAGTGGCTCAAAGGAGCTTGATGCTATTGTGTATATTTTTGTGCTAATCGCAATTTTACTGTCAGAATATCCATGTTAATCTTAATTGTTTGATCTGGATGTTTGAAAGAGAACATTTGCAGGTTTTTAGGGTGTACCCACCTGGCATGGATAAGTCAGGCATTCCAGGAAAGTGGTTCTTTTCAGAACTTGTCTTTTAAAGGGTTGGTTGACTACCTCAGTACAGAGGACTAAACTACCCGGCCTGTACTGTAAATAGGGAAACTATATTGATAAAAGCAGGGCTTGTTTTCATACAAAATATGCACAAGAGCTGTGGTGCAGAAACAATGTACTTAATGTAATATAGTCATTTTAGCTGCAGCTCTGACACAGTCAAACTGGGCATGCAAAACAATCTCATATGATGAGTCTGAACAAGCCCTGCTTTTATCCTATTTTGACCTGAATTAGCCGCCTTGCTTCTTCAGAGTATGTAGTTACTGGTTGTATAGTTTTTCGGATAAAATGTTACTTTTTGTAAAGGCTTCAGCATCACAGGCGTCCAACTGCCTTTGATTAAAAAAAATAAAAAAACAAAAATAAAGCCCTGCAGTGTCCCTTTTGTGCCACTGTATTATTCCAGTGGGTTTGTTTTTATATTGATACATTTTCAAACAACATCAGAATAATGTACAACAATCTAATCCAATCCAATCATGTCCATCTTGAATGGTCCCTTTCCAGCTCCCAAGACAGCAACTATGTAGAAGATCTTTTGAGTTAATCTTGATTGATGACTGAATTGCCATATTGCCCGGCCAGTGAGCATGTGTGCCTAATGTTAGCTGCTTTGATTTGGTGAGGGATCATAGTCAAATAGTGGTAGAAGGGATACTGCAGTGAATGATTTCTATTTCCAGGTATAGCAAAAAGGAAACTGTGTTCTTCAATCCCAGTTTTCTATACAGTTAACTCCCTCAAAGTCATAAACAACCACCTTTTGAAAAAAAAGATGTTAGCAGTTTTAAACTATTGTTGGTGGCCAACAACTTTTTTTGCATTCCTGCAAATAAATTGTTTTATACTGTAAAATGGAGGTGAGTGTAACTTATTTTTGTAATAAAGTTTTTGATTTCTATCTGTGTCCTACTCTTTGGGTAAAATCTTTGTGAAGTGCAAATGCTGTACTATCAACTGAGTTTTGTTTGAAGCATTTTAGCAGCAGTCTTTTAACTGCACACTTGTATATTTTCATTGATGTGACACAAATATGGTGTATTTATAACATATGTTAAGTATATGAATATATATTACAAACTATTCTGTAATTATTATTATTAGCAATATCAGAAGAAAGTGGTTGATAGAAAGTTTGAGCTTTTCAAAATTATGCATTCTTCCTCAAATTAATATTTAGTGATAGAGTTTGATCAAGAAACTACAACAGTGTGATATTAGATTGTAACTCTGAAGGCTGTTTAACACTAAAAAAGACTTGTGCTTTAGAAAAGCCAACAGAGAAGATGTGTCTTTAAATAAGGCACATTACTGGCCTCTCATTTTCTCTTGCATAAATAATGACTGAGGAAGTAATGACTTCCCTAAACGACTTGGACCTTCACATACTATTCTCTTACTAGGTTGAAGAGCAGTTTAGGTCTTTAACTGTGTTTCTATATAAACAAGATTATGTTCAGCTTAATTTTGACAGGTTTGTTTTACCATTTGAGTGCTGATTAACTCATTTCTAAGCAATACCTGCAGATGCATAGGGCCACTTGTACTGACAATATCTCTGATCTGGTTTCTATTGAGGTGGTTGAATCACTGAACACAGTAGGTAACCATAACAACTGCAGTGATGCGGGTAACCTAGCGACAGTGTTCACAGCAGCTTCCTAAAAAATAAACAAAGAAAAAGCTGAAACTGATGAGTATTTCAGTTTCTACGTGTTGTCGGGTTTATTTAAGTGTTATAGCAACTTATTAGCCTTTTAAATAATTCGACGTAAACCCAGTGGAAGTCCGTTATTTAAGAAAACAACAATGAACATGGCGCCCCCTCCTCTGCTGGCTCTTCTGGTAAATTTGAAACACAGCATCGCATTTTAAGGTTTAGGTTTAGCTCCTTATTCGAGCAGCTGGTACATTGTTTTTTGATTTTTCTTGTCGATAAAACTACAGGAAGCAGTGTTTTCCAGGCTGCTGTGTTTTCTCCGTGAGCACAGCGGAGGTGACATCACGCGTCAACAAGGCACCAGCCGCGGTCCCTCGGTGGGCAGGAGTGACAGCTAGAGCACCGGAGCCATTAGCTCCACACTGAGCCAGCGACCGCAGCTTTGGGACGGACGATGCTGTGTAATCACCGCTAATCCAGCTGTGGACAGCTGTGTGCTGCACAGCGCACATCGCACGCCTGCGGATCTGTTCTGCAAATTCATGGCGTCGCTGCCGGACCTCGTTGAAAAATGGCCCATAACATGCACCGTACCCTGACAGTAAGTGTCGGAGTTTCTAAATACAGTCACCGCAACCTGCTCGGCAGCTGAAGCTAAGAAGAAGCAAACACGATCGTGAGTTGTTATGTGTCGTAGCTGCGCGCCCTAGTTGACATGTAACCCTCCATAATGAGCTCTTTATGCTGCAGTAAGAAACTGTAGACGACATATGCACATGCAAAGATGGGTTGCATCAGGGATTATTTACAGAAACTCAGACGCAGAGTCCATCTGGACCGCCTTAGAGAGCTGGGTCGACAGTATCCAGTCTTCTGCTTTCTGCTGCTGGTCCTGCTTCTGTCCACTGTGCTTTTAAACAGGTGAGTAGTTCATCTATAAAAACCCTTATTTCGATTCCCCAGGTTTTATAATGTTTCATGTTATTAATTGTAGTGTATTCCTTGTGTTTTCTTCATAGATACATTCACATTATAATGGTGTTCTGGTCCTTCCTGGCTGGAGTCGTCACTTTCTACTGCTCTTTGGGGCCCGAGTCTTTGCTGCCCAACATCTTAGTCTCCATCAAACCAAAGACCAAGGTAGATCAGAATGCAGTAATTACCGAGTTCAACTGTCTGATGCTATCCAAATTTTTATTTTACAGTATTCCAGATCTTATGCATCTTTGGTGGATATCTATTCTCATATTAATAATTATGGGTAGGTTATCTCAGTACATGCTGATTTTCAGTGATGTTCAGAATTGAATATCAGAAAACACACAAATAAATATGAAGATTAGCCGTTTTGATGCTTTACTGACGCGCTGCTAAGACCCCAAACTCCCTATGCTTTTCCTGGTAGAGTGAATGGTTGATGGGATCATTGCTGTTTCTCTTACAGTCGTACCAGCAGGAGCTGTTTCCACTGGGCCACAGCTGCGCTGTTTGTGGAAAAATCAAATGCAAACGTCACAGGTGAGATAAGTGGTGGTGGTGTGATGTAGCAGTAGTAGACGAAGAACGCTTTTTCTGTTTTGTTTTTTTGTGTGTTATTAGAGATGGAATCAAAGTGAAACAATGTGTATAATCTTTTAACTAGAACAGACGACAAATTCATCATTTTGCATTTGGTCTGTCAATATTAGTTCAGGGTGTGTGTTTTCTCTTGACTTAATGGAAGATTTGACACTGCGCTCTAGTGGTAAGATGCAGTTTTTGCTTTCCACTTTGTTTAATGATATGTTTTGTTAGGCCGACCCTACTACTGGAAAACTATCAGCCATGGCTGGACCTAAAAGTTCCCTCTAAGGTGGATGCTTCTCTGTCAGAGGTAATGCATATATGACTTTTAAAATTTGATGTCACTTTTATTTTAAATGACCATATTATCTCATAAACAGTGCTTTGTTTTTCTTTTCAAGATTCTGGAGCTGGTCCTGGAAAATTTTGTGTATCCTTGGTACAGGTAACCCCCTTTTTGCTGTGTTTTCTGCATGTTGCTGGGCTGTGTTATGTTGATGTGCAGTGACGGATGTGACCGTTTGTTTTTTTGTTCTTCTTCAGAGACATCACAGATGATGAGGCGCTTGTCGATGAGCTGAGAGTAACTTTACGTTTCTTTGCAGCTGTGTTGGTCCGTCGAACCCAGAAGGTGACAAATCGCACGTCATGTGAAGTTACAGGCTTGGGCTGTTGTTTGATTGGTTGTGAATTTTGCTAACTGAATCATTTTGTCTCTCTCTCAGGTGGATGTGGCTTCACTCATCACGCAAAAGCTTCTTAAAGTTTCCATGAAGCACATTGAAATAATCAGCAAAGCGAGGCAGAAAGGTACAACAGATGTAGAGCATCACAACTTTAATTTTGTTTACAGTAAAAAACAAACAAAGAAACAACAGCATCCACTTTCTGTTCTCCTGTGTAGTAAAGAACACAGAGTATCTTCAACAAGCTGCTCTGGAGGAATACGGCCCTGATCTCCACGTGGCTCTTCGCAGTCGCAGAGATGAGCTTCTCTACCTCAGGAAACTGACTGAGATGCTCTTCCCCTACATTCTGCCACCGAAGGCCGCAGACTGCAGGTAATTCGATGCTGTCACAGTAAAGGGCACGCCGTGCTCCCACACAAAGCATTACAGCATCAGTGCACGTCATTGTTCGTCTAGGAGAAATCCTGGCATCACTGAAACTATACAAAAGCAGATCAGATCAGATCAGATCAGTCCTCTCACTCTTTCACTTCCTTATTTCCTGCTGCCTTATCTCTTCACTCCTCTCAGATCTCTTACTCTCCTGATAAGAGAAGTCTTGGCTGGTTCTGTCTTCCTCCCTTCAATGGACTACTTGGCTGATCCTGTGAGTGTAGACACATTGAAGGGCTGATTTTCTGAATGCAAAACTGTTGAAGCCTTCTGCTGATACAATGCATAAGCCTAAGACTATCCTAGATTAACATTTAGTAAGCATATTAATAATGTTACGATGCATCTCTTTATGACATCATAACTACTGTATGACTTTTTTGAGCTTACTGGGTGCTGTCTTTTTTCAGGACACCGTGAATCACTTAATTTTGATTTTCATCGACAACTCCCCTGTACGTATACAGCACTATACAGTCTGTTTACATTTTGTTTAATTTATGTGTAGTAAACATGTTCCATTGACTTTTGTCGTTTTAGCCTGAAGAAGCTACAGAACAAACTTCAACGCTGGTTCCCTTCCTGCAGAAGTATTCTGATGCTCGCAACAAAAAATCCTCGGTAAGTGTCTCATTCGACTCGGGCTTAAGCACTATCACAGCTGCGAGTGCCCTTTTTCTTAGCAGTCCTTTTTGTTCTGTCTTGTCTTGCTGCCTCTTTTTTTCATGGGTCAGGTGCTGAAACTGGAGTTGAAAGAGATCAGAGAACAGCAAGACCTTCTTTTCCGTTTCATGAACTTCCTAAAGCAGGAGGGGGCTGTCCACGTGCTGCAGTTCTGCCTTGCAGTTGGTAAGTGTTTTTTAATGCTTTGCCACCACTGAGACTTTCATCATCTGAAACTTAAAAAACGGCTTGGGTAATGTAGGTGTCACACTCTTGCTTCTTAATCTGGAGTCAAAAATTAACAGCACAACTCACTAAGTACCGTCTATACTCTTGACACTGCATAGTAACACATTCATACACAATGAAACTGATATGTCTTACTGCATTAACCCCTCAGAGGAATTCAACGATAAGATACTGTGCCCAGAGCTGTCTGACTCAGAGAAGATGATGCTTCATGAAGAGGTGAAGAAGATCTATGAGACCTACTGTTTGGATGAGAGCATCGACAAGATCCGCTTTGATCCCTTTATAGTGGAGGAAATACGCAACAGTAAGTAACAGTGCTTTCTCAAAATCACTCAAATTCAACTTACAAACACACGCTTTAACAATTGTCTATGCTATTAATAGAGTGTACTTTGGTTTATTTTCTCAGTTGCAGAGGGCCCATTTGCAGAGGTGGTGAAACTGCAGACCATGAGGTGTTTGTTTGAAGCCTACGAGCACGTCCTGTCCCTCCTGGAGAACGTTTTCACCCCTATGTTCTGTCACAGCGATGAGGTTTGAGTCCATACAAAGAAATACATCACTCAAGTTTGCATTCTGAATACAGTATTTTCATAAATGTGACTGTCTCTGCTCAGATTGGATGTTAATATTCTCCAACACGTGAATGTTGATTGTAGAAAAATATACATCTGCTGAAATTAGAGCCCGTTTGGAATCTGTTGACTCTCTTGCGCTGTCCTCTTCCGATCTCTCAGCCACCAACCACTATTGTCTGAGTCATCAATACCAGACGTGCAACTGGCCAATGAAACAACTCTGGCAATGTGCCAAAACTGCCAAGCCAAATTTCACCCCTCAGAGACTGTTTTCAATGAATACAGCTGAGTGGACCGTGCTCAGCCATTGTCCACAGCGGGCCACAGCCCTGCATGAATAGAACGTCTGCAAAATAATATATTATTTCCATAAAAAAACCCAAATAATGCAAAATAAGCCGGATGGTGATGATTATTGTTAAAGCATAAAGGGTCCACTCACCACACATAGCTGCGTATTTCTTTAATGTGGCTTTTATGCTCTACCAGATTTGTGTGTGCAGTGTTTGATTGATCTGAACTGTGGATTTGTTTTGCATTTTCATGTCGCCGTCCAGTACTTCCGTCAGCTTTTGAGAGGGGCTGAATCCCCTGCCAGGAATTCCAAGATGAGCAGGTAGGTTTCGCTGCTTTTGTGTTTTGTGTGTAGCAAAATTCATCAGTTATCTGATGAGAGGCACAGGTGAATTTAAAATAACTTTTAACTAATTTTCACTGTTTCTTAAAACCTATAATGAATCTCAATGGCCACCGTGTTTGGTAGTATAGTATAAGCCATCAAATATAAACATGAATCGAGTTTTGTTGTAATAATCTTAAATAATCTGTAAATTAGCTCTAAAATATATATATTTTTTATTTTGTGACATAATGGGAATTAAATTGTTAGTAAATTAGAGTCCAGCAATTGTCTGTAATGTTTTCTATCACGAGGTGTGGTGTGTATGTGGCCACCAGGCCCTGCCACTAACTCCTTGTGCATATTGTTCCAGAAATAGCCTCAGTTTGGATGACATTCGGTGAGTATAAGGCATTAGCCTGCTGATTAAAATAGTGGCTGGCTGAGCAGTGCTGCTGCACGCAAGATACAAAAGACACTTCATTCTTGCCTGACTGGTCCGCAGAGGAACATGTGCTGCCTATTTGACAAATTCACTGTGACCTGGACCCACAGCGGCTTTGGGTCACCGAGAAGTAGCTGATAATGTAATAATGATATAGATTTAGTGCTAAAGTCATTTTACCAACAAATCTGTGTTCCATTTGGTGCCTTTACTGTAAATGCAAGTGAGAGAAGATGGAGAAAAGTGACTTTAATCAGTTAATCTTCACAATTGGAGCATGAGTCATTAATCATTTGTTAATCAAGCTGATCAAGATTCATGCTGCTGAATATGTTCAATATTAAAAACTTCATTTTTAAAGGTTTAGGCTTTAGTTTTTACATATTTTTTCCCAGAAAATGTGTGTTAGCTTGTTTCAGAATGGCTGATTGAAGCATCAGGGGAGCACGGGAAGGATGTTTACCGGTTGTATGTTTGTTTTTTTTCACTTGGTTATAAGAGCGATCTTGTTATAAAGGCAGCTTTCAAAGCAGCATCTATTGTGCCACTCAGAGGAGACACGAGAGACAGTAGATTTCAGCGGCAGTCCGCTGGATAACACTAACCAACTAAGAGCCTAAACCTCCCTCATGTTTGTGATTCAGCAAACCCCCACCAGTCTGCCCGTCCGTCCGCTCGTTACTCCATCTATGTATTGCTGTCACCGTGCTCTGTCTGTGACTGTATGTCCCCTCTGATTCTGTAACCACCATACTGCCTGCCCTGGGATGAACCACAGTCCTCTCCCTCCTCTTGTCTGTGGGGACGTGACCCTGTTCTGCTTATAGTTCCTGGGACTGGAGCCCCGAATCCCCATCCTCACTCTTCACCGCCTCTGGCAGCTCTTCACCTGCATCTTTTAACTCCCTCCATGCCCAGTCCACGTTCACAACCTTCCCATACGGCTCGCTATCCCACCGCCACTCATCACCCAAGTAAGTCAGGGTCCATCTGTGTATCGCAGGTCGCTCGGTGTAATGTCGTGTTGACCCCATGTGACCCCAGTCCCAGCCAGATGCCTGCATGGTGGGATGGATGCATGGGATCTTTATTATTTGTCATTTACCCTTCCTCCAACTCACAATACAACCTGTTGTTTTTGTCACTGCAGTGACTTTTCAGTGTTTAGCTTCTTGTGTATTGGGCCTCACCATGGCGATATGGTGATTTATTTTATTCTAACAGGCACAGTGCACCTGTCTGTAGCTGATCAGACATTTTTGCAGCCATTATAAAGTTGTGATCCCACTGAAACTAGACACCTGTAATGAAATCACTGCTCCCTGCTGTGCGCTGTGTTTGCTTTTGGTCCCTAACCAACAACCCAGGCATTTCATTGTGACTATGGCTGTAAAGTGATATTTTCGCTTTGGTTTGGCTACCTTAGCTTCTTTCTCCTTCTTCCCATGATGCCAGTGCCGTACAGTGCTCTTTCCTTCCCCCCCCCCCCCACTCTCCCCTTTCCGTATTGGATTTTTCTGTGCCATCTCTCTCAAGCTGCATGTGCTTTGCTGAAGCCATGCATATCTCCTCCACCACTCATTCTCTAATAACCTCTTTGTTTGGCCTGCAGGAACACATCAAAGAGGGGCGAGTCCTTTGGGATCAGCCGCATTGGCAGTAAGATCAAAGGAGTGTTCAAGAGCACTACCATGGAGGGAGCCATGCTGCCATCTTATGGGCTGGTGGAGGGAGAGGACGATATGGTAAAGCTAATCTAGATGAATTAATTTGTTTATTGTCACAGAATGACACAAGCACAAACAAGTGATGTTGGGTCTGTTGCTTTATTTCCACTACCAGATAAAACACAAACCAAAGGACCTGAGTTGGGTTAATCTAAAATTTAATGCAATACCAATTATCAAAATTATCTTTCACACCAGTTTAATTTTAACTAAATTAAAAATAACCACTCTATTGCAAAAAAGAAAATTACAACCAAAGCGGTCCTCTACACTGTTATGGTAATTGCCACCTGGGGGCATCGGTGAGTAAAGAAAAGAAAGCCACAGTTAACAAAATCTGTCTCCCATGTGTGCAAAGTTCCCCCTAGAGCTTTCCAAGTTGATGCAATCACATGATGTAGTTTGTGATCACTTCTGTCTAAATTCCCAAGACATTTACATGATTCCCGAAAGAGGAGTGTCCAAAAATCCAGTCGAACTTCTTCTTCTCAGAGAGTTCTTGATACTGAATTTATGACGAAACATGTTTCACACTCTTTAAACAGCATATACAACATGTAATCTCCACCTGCCTCATGTTTCATTTAAGTTTAATCAGCCGTGTTTAGCTGCGCTATGAACTTTTCACCATGTTTAACTTAACAACTTCAGAGAAGGCCTACTCTGCTTGCCCTTGACCTCTCTCAACCTTCAAGGTGGAGGAAGCCATGATGGTGCTGGAGGACGACTCCCCCATGGAGGCGGCTTCCACCCCCAGCACCCCTCGAAACCTCTCGGCCTGGAACATCACCATCCCGTACATCGATTTCTATGACGACGATGTGAAGAGGGAGAGGATTCCCGTGTTCTGTATTGATGTGGAGCGCAATGACAGGAAGGCAGGTGAGGCAGAAAGGACTAGTCTGAGAGAGGTCATTCTGCTTTGCTGTTTGAAGAAGCAGAGTGAGCTGTTCCATTTCTGTAGGATATAGATATAGATTTGCATTTAAAGGAAACATTTGACTAATGTGTGGTAACAATATCTAACTTATTGGTCTGACAATAGATTTCTCTGTGTTTCTCTGCAGTGGGACACGAGACTGAGCATTGGTCTGTGTACAGGAGATATCTGGAGTTCTATGTGCTTGAGTCAAAGCTCACAGAATTTCATGGTAAGTTTTCATCATATTGATACTTCAGTTTTATTGAAGCACCTGTGCACTGGTTTGTTTTTATTCACTGTCATAAGGAAGAAATTTACCACCAGAATTGAGATCTAACAGTGAATTCAGAGATTCCTTCTTCCAAATGAAGCTTTCCAATTTAAAAAATCACTAAAAATGATTTTTTTCAGTGTTCAGTGTGAAATCCTCTTCTTTCTGCAGGCTCGTTTCCAGATGCACAGTTGCCTTCGAAGAGAATTATTGGCCCCAAGAATTACGAGTTCCTCACATCAAAGCGAGAGGAGTTCCAGGAGTATCTTCAGGTAGAGGACACTTAAGTCTTTTAGTTCTGAATTTGATTGGACAGATACTAGGGTGTCTTAAAAATTGGAATATTACCCTACAGATAGGGTGACCCTGCTAATGTCTTGAGAGTTAGCTGGCGAATCATCTCCATAAAGCTCATCAGCAAGCAGAAGCATGAAGTGCTCTAAAATCTCTTTGTAGACAACTGCACTGTCTTTAGACTTGATAAAGCACAGTAGACCAACACCAGCAGATGACAGCTTCAGTTCCTCTAGACTCTGGGACCTTTTACTTTCATCTGAAAAGCAGATTTTGTCTAATTATTTTTCTTCTTGGTCCAAATAAGACACGTCTGATGTCGTCTGTGTTTTAGCAGTGGTTTGAAACTAGGAATCTAGCATCCATGGTGGCTTAGGATGCCACTGACTCCAGCCTTAGTCCACTCCTTGTGAAGCTCTTTGTACCTGTTGCTTTTGCACCTTTTCCTATCATACTTTTTTGTTCCAGTCAACTTCTGACAAATATGCTTTAATACAGCACTCTGCGAATGAGAGCTCAGTCAATGATGTCTTCCTAACAGGTCAGCAGTCTTCCCTGTGATTATGGTTGTATGTATTTAACTAGGCAGAGAGATACACAGTTCTTACAATATATGAATAGTAATTTACTTCAAGTGAAATACTGTAAGCTGCAATCATCAAAATTAAACACAGCATTCCAGACATAAACCTTTCAGCCCAGTGCACCTGGATAAACAGGCGGTACTGGAGTGACCAGACAGCAAGATTAAATTGGAACAGTCACTGTTCTCGAGCATCTGTTCCAGCATCCTGACAGGAACACCCCATGTGTAATTTCAGAAAATAGCCTTTTTAAAGTGATCAATTTCAAATAGTGAAGAACAGTTCTTATCTCCGGACCATAGACAGGTGGTAAAAAAAAACTTTTAAGAGATTTGAGACTGTGTTTTAAGGAAAAGTGTCCAAATTCGCAACTGCACATTGTTTGCACTCTGAGATTTATTCCTCAACACACTTGCTTATGACTCTATTACGTTTTGCCAGCTGACTCACTGATCCCAGATGTTTCCACACTGGAGCATCCTTGAGCGAACCACCAAGGGAAAAACTTTTAATGGTCTGTGCTCACAACAGCTGACAGCACCAAAAGCAGTCAAAATATTCACTGGGATGTATCACCTACGTCAAAATAAAACCTAGAGCGAATGAACGAAACACTACTTTGACATGTGCAAGTACAGGTATAGTCCATGAGAACACATCTGTAATTGAATGTGGTCACATGGGAACCTGACTAATATGCTGCACCTGCTTTTACTCAGCTCCGCTTCTAATTGCAAATATATTTTAAAACCAACACTTCGTCCCAAGGTGCTCTGAATAATAATAATGTCCATCTGCAGAAGAAGACGACTTACAACGTCGCGTCTTTGCTTGTTTTTCTGTGCAGAAACTTCTGCAGCACCCAGAGCTGAGCAACAGTCAGCTCCTCGCTGACTTCCTGTCTCCTCATAGTATGGAGTCTCAGTTCCTGGATAAGATGTTACCTGACGTGAACCTGGGTACAGTATAATGCACATTATTGTCGAACAGGTTGAATGGGACTGAAACCCATAAGATGGTTTATATTTAAACATGTCAAACACACTGTGGAAATGTTTCATCAGCCTGACCTTGGGTTGTGGTGAAAAGGTAACTGTGTCTCGGACAAAGGCGAAATAGGACAAAACCATGCGTCACTAAAATAAACTTTTTATTTTTCACAGGAAAAATCATCAAGTCAGTTCCCAGCAAACTGATAAAAGAGGTAAGAAATGCATTCCTATCACAAGGTGTGTGTATGTGTGTGTGTGTGTCAGACCTTTTTATGTGACTAATACACCTACAAGAGAAATGATACTGTCACTGCAACTTATACAGATTACTGCTTTCTCTGTCAGAAAGGGCAACATCTGGAGCCTTTCATCCAGTCCTTCTTCAACTCCTGTGAATCTCCCAAACCCAAACCCAGCCGCCCTGAGCTCACTATTCTGAGCCCCACCTCAGAAAATGACAAAAAGGTTGGTAATCCAGTCTTTGTCATACACTCTCTCTCTCTTATTTTGCAAGCCTGGACTTAATAATAATAATCTAATTTAAGTACTAGAACAAAACATTGTTCATTGTTGCTTGAAATGTTAAATTGCTTCAGAATACTTGAAGCTTTGTCTTGTATTACTCGAATTCAGTTGTTTTGAAATTGAAGTACTCTGAACTCAAAACTGACAAGTACTTGGCAAAATGTCTTGTCCCTGCCTCTCAGCTCTTCAATGACCTCTTCAAAAACAACGCCAACCGATCAGAGATGACAGAGAAGAGACACAATCAGAACTACTTCATGGAAATGATCACCGTTGAAGGAGTGTATGACTACTTAATGTATGTGGGTGAGTGGAGTTTGTTTATTGCAGTTTGTCCATCGAACCCCATTCATCACATATATTGAATTATTTTATATTTGTATAAACGTTTTCTGAAACTCAGTTGTTGTCTTTTACATGAAATGAGGAATAAATAAAGATATATACAGTTCATTCTGTCGCTGTTTCTCTTCTCCTCTTCGTGGTTGTCAGGCCGAGTTGTCTTCCACATCCCCGACTGGTTCCACCACCTCCTAATGGGAGGAAGGATCCTGTTCAAGAACACGCTGGAAACCTACACTGATTACTATCTTCAGTACAAACTGAACCAAGTGGTCCAGGAGCAGCGGCTTGTCTCACTCATCACCTTACTTCGAGGTATAATACAGTTTGCGGCGCGATATTATATACTGTATATGTTCCTATAAAAGAGAAACATGAAAGTGGCACCAATCTTTAAATTAAATGACATGTGTATATTTCTTGGTCTTCTAGACACAGTTTTCTGTGAGAGCAGTCCACCCCGCTCGATCCAAGAGAAGCAGAGGAGGGCGAAGAAGACTTTTGAAGAGATGATGAGCTATATTCCAGGTAGTCGTTCAGTTCTTTCGTGCTGACATTTCATATTACAGGACAAATGTACAGACCTAAGTAAAAAGGGTCAATTTCATATGTTGGGTGGGAATTCACAAGTCATTTATCTTTAGACTTTCTGGGGAAATGTATTGGAGAGGAGGCCAAGTATGAAGGGGTACGTCTCCTCTTCGATGGACTGCAACAGCCAATTCTCAACAAACAGGTACAAGGACACACACAGTTTACATTTAGTACACGTTTCTGTAATACAAAAAAAGACCTGGGAAGTGGCAGTGACAGTGAATTTGGGCCAGTATTCCTTCCATATACAGTATCTCTGGACTCATACTTAGGTTGGATGTTATGGATACAGCCATATATTGTTTTGTTTTTAATAAATCATTTAAAGATGACTTGTGTTAATGCTTTTCTTCTTCCTTTCCTTCCTCAGCTGACGTACGTGCTGTTGGACATCACCATTCAGGAACTATTTCCTGAGCTGAACAAGGTAAACAACAACTAGCTTTAGTCTCTACAGAAATATAGTCTATTATAGACTATTCATCCACCTACTACCAGCTTATTCTTTGCAGGGTTGCTGGGACATATGAATAAATTTGGTCATCATTGCTCTCCAACTAGTGAAACCTGAGACGGTTTACAATGATGTCTGACTAATGCTAATACCCATGCTTAATAATAGAAAGGGCATTTTCTCTATGCATATGTGAATGCATTGATACATTGCACTTGTCAGGAGCTTTTATTCACAGTCATGTTACAACAGCTTACTGTATGGTTTTGTTTTCAGCAGCAGGGACAGAAGGAGACATCCGTGTTGGCTCCATGGATGTAAAACGAACAATGCAATGAACATGAGCTGACATGATTGCTTAAGATGACAGTAGTGTATCCTTCATGACTGGCTAACGTTGATCTGGTTATTAAAAAACCAGCATGCAGATGACAAGAAGAGGAAACAGAAGCTATTTCTGCCGCATGTGTCATTTTGTAAAATAAATGTTGTAATAAAAGCAACTCACACTGCTGCTTGTGTGATGGTTCTTAAACATAAGCGTAAACAGTGCATGGTGTGCATCCGTTTGATGTAGTAAACCTTTAAATGAATTACTTTTTCAATTTCACGCTACCATACTATTATACAGTGAATAGTTCTATGAAGCTCACGTCAGCATCTGACACCCCTCAACTGAAATCTGTTCACACAATCAGAAGGTGTGAGTGAGAGAGGAGGAGGCAGGTAACTCAAATTTAATGCAGAGCAAAGTCACACTGAGGCTCTTTGTGGTATTTACTTCTCTGTTCTGATTGGTTGGCTGGAGCCAGTTTGTCTTATCCCAACACCTCGGTTAGTTCACCATTTTGTTTATTGCACCATTTTTACTTTCCACTACTGTGGTACATGACATGTGCGACATCATGATAACTCAGACTGGCTTAGGTTTTAAACCACCTTGCTGCATATATTTGCATATTAATGAGGACCTAATTCCCCAAAACCGCTGCAACTTATTAACACTTTAATAATTCAACTAATGCCTCAGACGTAGACAAACATGTTGGTAAATAAAGTTTGATTACAAATTCACAAATGGTTCTGAATTGATTATAAAGTTATTTGGGATAAGTAGCAATTTGCAAAGTCAAAATGGAAGTTTGTTGTTGTTCTTTCACTTGTTTTATGGCTTGACTAATTCAATATGACCTTTGCGACAGGACTTAAAACATGTCTGAAGGGCATTTTTACATTATTAATTGAAACGTACATTTTCATACAAATTAATTAAAATGTAGGATTTGCACAAAATTGCTATTTGCTAAATGAAATTAAATGAATTATGTAAATAATAAATAACTGTCGGCCCATTTTGAATAATTATAGTCACGACATTTTCAGTTATGTAAAAAAACTGAGCAGCCAAAGTTGAGCTTCTCTTTGTCACAATTTCAAGGACAGACATAAACCCAGCAGCAACAGTCCGAAGCGGCCCACGATGCACGCGGCCGAGTTCCTGAATGTGATCCGGCCTTCCACCGCAGGATACACGCGCTTCATATCTGAGATGTATTTGGATAAAACCGAAATATCCATATCACCTGAGAGAGAGATGGGGAAATTTTGTTAATTATTGAATTATGTTAGAAATAAAACCATCACCATGCTGCTCGTGTTTAAGACCACCTGTGAGCAGAGAGAGAGAGCTGCACAGCATGTTAAACACAAGTTAGACAAATATAATAAAAGTAAATAGTATTTAATTGACAGTTAAAAAAGGACTTATTGCTACCAGTTAAAAAGAAAAAGAAAACATCTGCACCTATCATTGGCAAAGCTGAGGATGCAGGGATTGTTGTCATTAAGCCCTGTAATCCAAGAATTTGGTCGAACTCGTTGCCAGTAAATACCAAATAAATGACAAAATGTATGTAACCAAGATTAAAACCTGCTATAATTGAAGAAACACACGCACACATCAAAGCAACAGGAAGGAAGGCAGTGGGGAGGGACTTTGAGACAGAGGAAGTCTGATAGGAATTATTTTAATTAGAAACATTTCTCAGTAAAAGCTCTCATTTTGCTTTTACATAACACACATCTGTCAAGCAAATGAAACTAATGCTTCTTCGTGACTTTATACGTAAAACTACACAAATCCCACCATATTCACAGAAAAGAACAACTCATTTCAAATGTTTCTAATGACCCGTCTCTGTTGCCCACCTGTGTTGTGCTTTAGCAGCTCCTCTTTGATCATGGTAAAGTTGTCACCTCCGCCGGCAATGTATGAAGGCAAGACCACAGTGTACGTCTTCTCCGGGTCTAACGGCTCGTATTTGGGCACACGGCACTCAGTGCAGAGCATGGCTAAGGATACCACACGCTGGTTGACGGGTCTGGAGAGGTCATACTCTACATGAATACCTGGAAAAGTCCAAGAGTAAATTACAGCATGTTGTGTTTTCAGAGATGTTTCACATCTCATCCAAAACTCAGCTTCCTTTGCATGCGTTTCGAACCAGTGATCTTCTCTAGACAGAATGTGAACATTTTAGAAAGAAGTGAACAGCTGAGTCCTGTCTCGAGTTACAAATGAAGACGCCTTTTAAATGAGAGGTCAAATACTCAGTAGCCACATCTGCGTTAATCATTAGGTTTATACCATCTCATTTGATTCTTGGCAACAAATTGAATTAGCATATTTATCAAAATATGTTTTCTCCTAAGAGACCCAGAAACTAAAATACTGACCTGAGACTTGAAGGAATTCTCCGGACCTGCTACCATATCTATGAACAGAGTGTTCAAAAGCCTTTTTCACTGTGGATCCTTTTATCTGGACCAAGTCAAAGGTTCCTCCGAATGGCAAAACATTGAGGATCTCCTCCATGGTTATGGAACCTACAAGAAAAGAAAAAACATCCAATTATAGTCTATATAAAAAACTTCAATGAGGCCCAATGAGGTAAAAACTAAATAAAACAACAATAACAGCAGTGAAATACCATTGTTAGAGCGCTCATCGATAGCTGTCCGTATGCCACCACTATTCAGCATACATATACCAACATGATTCCACTGTAGCTCATCTGGATATTCGATGTTGTGGTGAATCTGGTTTCACACACACACACACACACATATAAACAGGTTAACATTGAACATATATAGACAGTAGCGTTCCAACAACAACGCTAATGACTGGATGTGAAGGAATTATTACCATAGCGTCACAGATTAGGTTACCAAGGTTGCACTCCCGAAATCGACACTCTTCAAGCGTCCCATTGAGGTAGACTAAGGTCTGTCCGACATACTGTGCAGAGTACTGAGCCAAACTGATCTTCCACTTCTCCACATCGGCGAGGACGTCTGGGTCTGAGAGAGTTCAAAAACCTTGTGAGATACATTGAATTATATGATCATATGATCATCTGCTATGTGCCAAAAACATATTTAATCAATATTCAAACCGTATCAGCAGATACGCAGTGTTGACTACCTTGAGGTATGCTGCTGTCCAGCAAAATGGGGTTTCCAACAGCTTCTATTACTTTTCCAGCCTTGTCAAATTTAACTTTTAGGTATCCAAGGTATTTTCCAAAGGCATAGGCCTGGACTACTGGCACGTTCGTGCCACTGTTAGACCTCACCATAAATGGATATGGACCAGCTGGCCGCTCAGTGGATGGAGGTTTTCCTGCAGAGAAAAATGAGATTGTGCTCTGTAAGTTAAAGAACAATCGTGCATCATGGTTTGGTGTTCAAAACTTATTTGCTGAGGCAAAGTTTATGTATGAGAGCGCGGGGTGCTTGTTAGAAAGATTCACAAACTGAATTTAAGCAAATTATAAAATAAAGTCACAAGAATAAAGGTGAATTAAAGTGTAAAATTACCGTTATAGAGGAACGTGTTGGTGTGTCCTCCAATAACAACATCAATCCCTCTCACTCGCTTGGCGATGTCTCGATCCATGTCAAAACCAGAATGACCCAAAGCGATGATCTTATTAAAGCCCAGAGTTTCTAGTTTATTGACCTGAAGCTGAAGTGACTCCACCTCATCCTCAAACGTTAGGTGTTGGCCTAACACACACACACACACACACACACACACACACACACACACACACACACACACACAAAAGCCAGATTTCTTTTGTATGGTTGCAAACTTCCAGCAGCCAAAACCTCACAACATCAAGTTGTTTACTAAAAAGAACAGCTGCAGTCCAGCTGTGGCGCACTATAAAGAAAATTAAAGCATGATGTACACTTTAAACTCCAGTGGAAAAAGGCTCTGATTCAGTGTTGTTTAAAGTGATGTCAGTGTGTATTGTGTGCAGAGATTAATGTCTCTTGAAGATTAAAGCTTTATCCCCCTGTACACATGAGGCGCTACATGACACAACATGCCAACCCAGGACATTAATATACAGTTTTTACCTGGCTGGGATAAGAAGGGGGTCTCTGTAGTAGTGTAGCCAACAACAGCCACTTTCTCTAAGCCCACACTGATGATCGTGTAAGGCTGGTAGTAGCCACTGATCTTTCGCAGCCAGGGTTTTGTCAGGTTTTATGTTTGCACTCACCACGGAGCAATTTATATTCTGAAGAAAAGGCCGGATCAGACCATCCACTCCATTGTCAAACTCGTGGTTTCCAAACGCCTTAAATACAAAATAACGCATTTAATTCCATGGTGGGCTGGACTGATTTCACCTCATCAAAACAAAACAAACACTCACTTTTACGACTACAGCAACAGGAACAACAACAACAACAAACCAACCGAGAAACTGTGTGTGTAGACATCACAACTGTAAAAATGTACTTACCATAACATCATAACCAAGTTTGTTCATGAAGTGCGCTGCTTCGGCGCCTTTATAGTAATTAAACCAAACAGTTCCCTGGAACTGGTCTCCAGCATCAAGCAACAAAACGTTCTTTTCCCTTCTCCGGATCTCTGATACTTTGGTGAACCTCCTGGCGACCCCGGCGAAGCAGCGACCGCCGGCCGGACACTTGCTCGAGTCCTCGCTGGTCTCCTCGATCCGTGCATGGTTGTCGTTTGTGTGAAGCAGCGTCAACTCAAAAGGCGACACGGTGGCCAAACAACTCAAAAACCAAAAGAGATAAAGCGAGGTGAAGAGAGCCCACCACCGAGACGCCCGGAGACTCATCGTGCCGCCGTGCGTAAAAACGCGCCAGTGCACAAAACGTTTGGCACATGAAAAAGGGGGTAGGCTTCACATCTGAAGAGGGTTGAGGAAAAACACGAAGGAAGGCGGAGAATCGGACAAACCGATGGAGAATTACAGTATTTTCACAGTTCACTCCATTCTCATTATTCCCATTAACTAAGAAACAACGTTTTTACTGTTGGTGACTGTTCAACTGTGTCACAGTCTCCCACGTTAGAGAAAAGTTCCCCAGGTGGTCTCTGTATTGTATGTTTTTGCTATTTGTTTTCTACCTGCTCAGGAACTATAAATGGAAAATACTGCAGATTTCAGATTTTGGCTAAATCTTTTTTCTTTGCTTAAGAGTAATGCTTTTTGATTGATCCACCTTTATTTTATCATGTAAGTATTTCCTTTGTTGTATTTTTGACTGACTGTAACTTTTCTATTATATATAGGGTTAGTAATAATAGCACATGTTATTATACTGTTTCCCTTTGTTTCATTTATTAATTAATCAGCATCATAGTGAGCTGCATCTTAATCATCTCTTCTGTTGAAAACCCACTGGCGCTCGTCAACCAGCACCCCCTTAGTGGACAGACAAGGACTTAGCACTTTATGGTGAACCAAAGAGAAGCACTGTGCTATTAAATACTACAGCATATTTGAAATATATAACCTAGTGTTATAGGCAACTAGTAGAATAGGGTTGATAAGTCCTCATCAGTGCCACAACTTCAAACCTAATACTTAGACGTCTCATAGTAAGTATTTTCCCATCTCACCATGAGATCTAAGAAGAGACTACAAACTATGGCCAGTGTTTGTTCCACGTTTTTGCGCCTCCCTTCATCATCTCTGGTCACCATAAATAAGCAACATACTCTTCAGAAAGTCATGACCCTGGACACATCTTGTTCCAGACCACTGGCTCCCTTGTGGTCGACCTCTCTGTCACCTCAGTTGGAGCACAAATAAGAGAAGGGTAACCTTCCCCTTGGGCCTCACAGCTAAACAAAACAAAAACAACAAAAAAAAAAAGTAGAAAAGTAGTGGCAGATGTATTCAGACTGTTTACTTAAGTAGTAATGCCATGCTAGAAAGTAATGACATTTTAGAACCACAAACCATGATGTACTTAGAGTAAAAAAAGAAAAGCGTCACTTTAGTTGGTGAAAGTGGAGTGGTGCATTATATTAGGAGGTGAGGAAGCTCAAACACTGAGGGAAAATAGCAATTATAAAAAGGGGAAAAACACATAGATGAACCGGGATGCCAGGGTGAGTAATGTAAGCACAGTACATGAGAAGTGTGGACCGTGACATCAGCATAAAACCAGCAACTCAGTGGGCTTTGACGAGCACCAGCTCTCAGTGTTTGGTGTGTAACTGTCTGCGAAACTGTTAAATGTTGCATCTGGTGCAGTTTGACACAGTGAAACAGATGGCATTGTACTTGTGAAGCTGAAGTGTCAACAGTCTTCACACACACACACACACACACACACACACACACACACACACACACACAAACCCACACACACACACACACACACACACTGAGTTTCTCCGGTCTTTGAAGAACACCGTATTCTACTGTGTGTTCAGTCTTTTGGGAGCTGAACACATGCATGTCATACAGCTGCACTGTTGTAATAAAACAATATTTTATATTATTTCTCTTTCAGTACACACAACTCTGACTAGGTGAGTTAACTTTCTGCTTTTCCAGATAGAAGTGGCTCCTCGTGGGCGGTGAGGTGAGACGACTCTACCCAATAAGTAATCGGCACGAGCAGTTCTACCATTTATTTAATTATATAAGGACTCTCATTTGTTTTCAGATATTGCTGACAAGGTGATGAATTTCAGCAGTGCTTGTTCCTAACAGCAACCCCAAACCCACCCTGCTCAATAACCTGTTCTTTATACACCGCACAAGCTATCACCCACACCAGCACTGCCCACAGAAGGTTTAGACCGGTCACCTCCTCCTGGTGTCCCCCTCTGTGTATTTCAGCACACTGACCACACTGTAAGCAACTGCACACACACAAAATCACAGCTTTTACTTCCAGAAGGCAGTAAATCAAGTCTGATCACACACACACATATATAATCAGAGTTTATTCTTTACTGCATATCTCAGAGCCATCCATAATCTTACTTTAATTGTTAAAATGAGGCCAGCTGTTGACAAATATCTGCATGCTGCAGATGTTAAAACAATGATGTGAATTACGCCACAAAATCTTCGCGACTGACACAACATTATCGCCGCAGCATCACAGCCACGGCTTTGTAAATCAATTCTACGCTTGCTTTTTCCTCCTCAAAGAGCGGGCCAGTTCCACCTCTTGAAAGCGCAGATAAAACCCATCACTGCTCGCAGTCAGTTTTCCCATCACTCTCTAAATGGAATCAGCCACTTCCACTCAGGCCAGGATGAGTGTGACCACAGTAAATCAGGCCTGTTTTAAGTCAGAAGATCATCATCGCCACTTAGCTCCTTCTCTGTCACATGTGTTCCTCTAGGGAATACAGGTCTACTCCACGATGTGCGTTTGACGTACACCTCCTCTACTTTCTAAGACGTGTGTGTAAGATGATCCCACTCAGTGGGATCTCCTAAAAAATGGGGCACAAACCCCTCTGATAAGTGGCGCAGGCCTCAGCATGGTGGCACCACCTTCTTCGTATGATCATCGGATTTGCAAAGTTCGAGTCCCTCAAGTCTCCAGTTGTAAATAGAAGCCCAAATCTCTCCTGATGCATTTTTAGCATGAGACCTTCAAGAGCTGTTTAGCAGAGCAGAAGGCACCATATGCTATGAGATCAGGGCTTGGGCACGCTGCAGTGGGACTGTTCTGCAACTACACATGTGTCCTATATTTTGATTCTCTCATTTAATGCCGCTATCAGGTTAAACATAGCGGTGCCAATCTCGTCCTGTTTACAGCAAAGTGTGTATATCAGTAATATTTGGTAATGTACACATGTATCTACACTGCTATATATTCCAAACATGGCTGTTCAGCTTCATTTCTTCTCATAAACACTGGGATAGGAAGGAGCCGTTTCCTGTAGCGATGTTTATGGGTAGGCAAACAGGGAGGGCTCAAACCCCTAACAACAAGGGATCTGCCCTGATTTAGATTTGGCCTATTTGGCCTTGATCAGTACAGCTGTCAGTCATCAAGCATAGAAAGAAATGAGTACAATAACATAAGGATCCATACAAGATAGTGTTCAAACATCAGACTTGTTGTAGTGCAGATGGTATTCCAAACCTGCTAATCTCTTTCCCTATTGGAGAAGAACTAAATCAATTTATTTGCTCAGGAAAATGAATAAAGCAGTGCCTCTGTACAACTTATTGTTGTTTGAATTTTAAATCATCTCGAATGAATGAATCGAAATGCAAATAACCTAAAGAAAACCCACACTATGGTTTATCATTCCACATCCGCCTGTGCTTGTATGTGGTATAATGTATTGACTTTAAGGCTCGCTAGATGCTGTATTACCGCACTAAAAATAGGTGTGTGTGTGTGTGTGTGTGTGAGATTGGATCTAGCTAGCAAGTCCGCTGTGCTGCAATATGTTTAGAGATGAGGAGTGATAACAGAAAGAGAGTCGCAGAAATTGGCCCGTGCTGCAGTTGCTGAACTGGGTCACTCATACTGAAGCTCAGAAACAAAAGAAAACATTACTGTCAGTCCGCAGCCTCTGTGTTTCTTATTGTTTGGTCTGAGTTTGCAGTCGTGACCCAAACAATCTAATAAAAAACTGGATTTAGAGCAGAATCTATGACAGATCGATGTTTTGTTTTAGATGTATATTTGTTGTGTAAACGATAATGGCAGCCATGTTGTGCCCAATTAGCATTAGTCATGATCAGTCGATGGGTACATGATCATGAACTCACGTGAGAGTCTGTTTCCCTGAGACCTGCATGACAATACTGGAAAATAACAGTCAAATCTGTCACTTCCTGCTGAATTTGGTGCAAAACAGCACACGTGACGTCCAGTGGGTGTAAAATACAGTTTAATCAAGTTTTACAACAAAGTCAATGAAACCGCTCTGCAACAGATGAGGTCTCCCCAGAAAGAATTCATTATCAACAAAACCGATTATGTGGGAAGAGACAAGAAGCACCTCACACACCTTACGCATCAATTCAGCATGTGATTAAATAAAGGATATACAGTATCACCGTGCTCTGTAATGCTCACGCTCCCTGGAAAGGTACCACCAACCTGACATCTCCACCTCATTAGGATGTAAAATGATTTTTTTTAACCCTGTAAAGCTCTATTCTCATGCATGAGAGCAGGTATACTAATAGGAAATTATACACCGCAAAACTAATTTCAGAATTACTTATTGTGCAGGAACTGAAACTATCTCCACCCTCTGTGGAAACAGCAGCATGTTTACTTGAGGTACATTGGTCCACTCTTCACTGCTTCCTGCTTCATTACAACTCCAATGAGCCCAGATTAATACGTAGTTAGTTTGCACTTCTGTGAGACATTGTCATGCTACATCAAACTCTAAATGATGCTCAACTGTTTAAGAATGAAGACGTTTGCTGTTTTCTGTTTGTTTTTTTAATGCACATCTAGTTTTAACACATATCTTGATGCTCATGTTGAAAACAAAGAGTTGTCCACATAAATCAAACTAAATAAATGCAATAAATGCTGGAAGCTGAAGCTGAAACATCAAGACTTGACATAAAACCTGCAAACATCCAGTGCCTCATACATCTGAAAACACATTTTATTTCACAGCTTTGTTTTCCTTTGGAGACTTGACCAGATGGTGTTCTGGAAGAAAATCAGCAAATGTTCAAAACCATTTCCAAAAATTATAAATCAAATAATTGTGTGAGTGTGAAGTTAAGTTTGTTATTTATCATTTATAAAGAGAAGAGAGGTGTGGGAGGACTGGTGCACCTTACAAAGGGAAGGTGACGTCAAAATCTAGGAGCTGTCCTCGGTCCTGATTCAACAGTGGTTGTTCTTTATCTTATATTAATGTTCTTAATTTTTATATACATTTTATAAATATAAATGTTATAATTAATTTCTATATTTCATGATGATTAAAAATTAGTTTCACCTTCTTTTCTTGACCCTTTTGCTGGTGGCGCAGCTGGGCACTATGACCCAGCAGATACCGTAGATAGCATACTCTACATTGAGAGAGACAAAAAAAAAAAAAAAAAAACAAGCCTGTGATCAGCATGTTTGATGTCAGAGTCTGTATAAAACCGAGACTTTGGGTTGACTCGTCATTCAACCACAGGGGGCCCGAAGAGACGCAGCTCTGGAGAACTTGCGCCCTACATGAGGATTATTTGTGACATTTCCCAGATGGTGGCACATCAGGACGCACTGCTCGTCTCTCACACACACACACCTTTTCTGTTTTATTTGTTGTCTCCCATTAGGAAGTTTTGTTTCATGGTTAAAGGAGGAGAACGCACGGATTTCTGCGATGAGTGGATATCTGCTTCCCCGTTTTGGCACCTGCGCATTCAAACCTAATGTAACAGAAGAAGATGAAGAAGAAAGGAATCACTTTTTATACTTCAGACTGATTATATTTATCTGACCGGATATCATCGAGGGAAAGGGCAACTTAAATGTCAGACATCTCAGAGGGTGACATAAAAGTGACTGTAAGTTATGGAGCGCTCCGGTCAAGTCGAGCCGACTCCCACGGTGAACACCACCAACGACACTTTTGTTACACATTCAGTCACAGCGGATGGGAAAACAGAGAGTCTCGCCTATCAAATCAGTCTGGCGGTGATTCTCTCTGTTATCACGCTCGCCACGACTTTATCCAACGCGTTTGTCATCGCAACAATCTCCCAGTCGAAGAAACTGCAAACTCCTGCCAACTTTCTGATCGCCTCTCTGGCCATCACCGACCTGCTGGTGTCTATCCTGGTGATGCCCATCTGCGTCCTGTACACCGTCATCCACACCTGGACGCTGGGGCAAGTCGTGTGCGACATCTGGCTGTCCTCTGACATAACATGTTGCACTGCGTCCATCCTCCACCTGTGCGTAATCGCTCTGGATAGGTACTGGGCCATCACGGACGCGGTGGAATACTCCAAAAAGCGCACGCCCGGGCGCGCAGCCGGGATGGTGGCCACAGCCTGGGTCATCGCCATCTCCATCTCTCTGCCGCCTCTGTTCTGGAGGCAGGTGAAGGCAGAGGAGCTGACCAGCTGCAGCGTCAACACGGATCACATTTTCTACACCATCTACTCCACCTTTGGCGCTTTCTACATCCCCACCTTACTGCTAATTGTCCTCTACGGACGGATATATGTCGAGGCTCGCAAACGGATTCTGAAACAGTCTCCGAAAAAGGTGGGGAAGAGACTAACCTCGGCGCACCTGGTCACCAACTCCCCCGGATCCACAGCCTCTCTGCAGTGCGGGAGACACGACACTCCGTCCAGCGACACCGGGTCATCTACAAGCGAGAACCAGGTGAAAGTGACGGTGTCGGACGCGCTTTTGGAGAAAAAACGCATTTCAGCAGCCAGAGAGAGGAAAGCGACAAAGACTTTAGGTATAATCCTGGGCGCTTATATCGTTTGCTGGCTGCCGTTTTTCATTTATACACTCTTGGTGGCCACTTGTGACTCGTGTTTGAACCCCGAGTTATTTGACTTTTTCACCTGGTTGGGATATCTGAACTCCCTCATCAACCCCATCATTTACACCATGTCCAATGAGGACTTCAAGAAAGCGTTCCACAAACTCCTGCGCTTCAGATGCTGCAGATTGTGAAAAAAAAAAAGTGTTTCCTTATTCTCTAATAAGATTTATTTATGTATTTATTTTTGGAAATGAACTGAAAACAGATATGAAAATATTAAGATAGTGCTTCTGATGCGCATGTAGTAGAAAATCAAGCTGTGCATGCGATGGAAAAATGACATTTTCGTTGTTTCTTTTATAAAACCTTTAGCTTCTGATAAGATGTAGTGTTTTGAAAAGGTTGCCTCATTAAAAGGGATGATTTAATAGTGAGCATTAAGCTGAATTACTTGTCAAGAGAAACGCTTTGGCTGCGTAATGGATGGAAATGACAGCTCTAGGTATTCCCAACTTTACGCACCTCACAGGACTCTACGTCATAAGCTTCATATTGACTTATTTGCGTCATTGTGGAGGTCCATCCAGTGAGAGGTTGTCAGTATTATGCACGGAACCCAAATTTTGATTGCACAGTAGATGAAAGCAGCTCACCGACGAATAGCCCGTTAAGGCATCAGAGACCATGGACACCTGTTTTTAACAAGACAAAATAGAAAAATCTACCACACCACCCAGCTTTCCTGTGTAAACAAACATGCTAGTTTGATTTAAAACTCACATATAAACACAACATAGTGTCATAAATCAGTTATATATTTTGATCCTGCCCCTGTATATCAGATTTATTGATGTACCAGGTAATATGAAAAGATTCATACAATATCAGTGTCAAACAAAGAAACTGGATCTGATATTTACCCAGCAACGCTGATGATAAGTTCAATTTTACTGAACAAACATCACCCTGTTTTACTTTGTGTGTGGGTCTGTTTGCTGCCACATTAAATCTGTATCTATCTGCAGTATGTTCATGTGTGAAATGGTTTGCCACCCCATGGCAAAGGAGGCTGATTTGCTGCTTTGAATGACTGACTCTGGCCTTTGGAGCTGCAAAAAATAATGCTGTGGATTTGTCAGCAGTATGTGAAATAAAGGTATGTTGTTCTAGGAATTTATTTGTTCACGTTCACATACATGCTGTGCAATAAAGGTTTTCAAGTATTTGTTTGGCACCACTGTTTTACGAGTGAGAGTTTTACTGGTCCACGAATCAGTAAACACACATTGTTTCTTTCTATTTGTCTGGATGTTGGAGGCAGCACAGATAATCTGACGGGCAGCTTGTCGTTTTATGAATTTTCCTTAAAGTGCTACCTTGAAATGTAATAAAAGCTTAAGGCCCCAGCACATTATGACAGTGTCAGAATGAAATCCAACAACCTCTCGAGGCTCTTGCAGACCTAGCAAAGCATTAAATGATTCATTTAGAATAATGTGCTTCATATCATATCAGCTCCTCCTGACTTTTTCTTGTAAGACGGGATAAGATTCAACTGTGGCTGAGATTCACACTAGCGTTTGATTTTCTTTCTTTAATCTTCTTGCCCTCCTCAGAGGAGGACTTGATCTGTGTGGTTAATGGCTGTTACAGCCCAGTAAGTTCACTCTTTATAAAGAAACCACCTTTATTTCTCTATCAGAAACGTATCTGAAATGTAGGAGTTTTGCATCAAATCAAATTTGTGTCAATTAAACTCACGTTTAGGCTTTAATTGATTGAAAACTAAATTTAAGTTGCAGTTACCTCAGAAACTCACTTTCTTTACACCGTGAGTGCAAGATTATAAGTCAACTCATTAGTTAACATAAAAACAAATTTAGACAGTTGATACTGTGTTAGAGGACCTGGAGGCTGAATGTGGCACACATGCAAAAGATATTTCCAAGGTAAGAATAATTTGTTTAGCAAAGAAATTCTACTAATGCAATACTGTGGTTTTAAATATGGTAAGCCTGTACTTTTAGTTTTATGTTATTATTCATGTTTGCTACTATATTCCCATTTGTGTTTTTCAAAATAAAATATTAAACCTTTTAATAAATGTGTTGGACCACCTTGACTTAAGAAGGTGCAGTTGTTAGAGGTGTTGCCTTTTCAAAATTCAAAAAGTTTAATTAAGTACATGTGACTTAAAGTTGTTCTAAATACTGGAAAAACCTATTGCAGCAACTTTTGCGAATGTGTGCTAACACTCTACCAGTGGGTTCCTACAGAAGAGAGGAGGCTAGTTATTTTTGATAAGAAGTTAAATTTGTTTACAGCTACCTAATAGTTTGTTGTGTAAATTTGATTTTTTCTCTTGTAAATGTTAAGAGGGGTTAAACTAGTGGATTTTGCAAAATATCTTAAAAAGCACCATGTGTCTTTGCTGAGCTACAGTCCTTTCTTTAGGTCTCATGTTTCTTTTTGTGCAAAGTAAAATTAGGAAATCCTTTTGCAATCTTATCTACTAATTGAAGCTGGAGCTGCCATTTTTTATCTGTATCAGTTTGTTTTTTTTATCGGGGTGTTTGCTTGACAAAGACCTTACATCAGTTTAGCATTCAATGCCTATAAAATAGCTGGATTCACTATGACTCAATAGCCTATAATTTGATTGGCAATGTGCATGTGTCACTCCTGCACTAACAAATGTAGCTGCTACTCACAAGCATGTGTGAGGAACTAGCTGGAGACATCTAGTAAGAAAGCTTCTTCTCAACTCTACACCTAATACTCTAAACTTGTAGTTTTTGGATCCAACTAATGCTGATTCAAGTGATATCACTGGAGGAAATTTAACTTAACGTAGCTCCCTCTTGTATAAAAAGTCAACATTTCCCATGACAATAGTACTTCACAAGACCTTCAAACTTGTACTCATACCTACACTCAATACTCTCACTTGACACAATAGTGTAGCACAAGACTTCATACTGTAGATGTCACACAGTCCTCCTACCATGGAGAGGATGGTCCACAGATCTGATCCATAATGAATCAGATAAATCTTTCCCAGGAAGATTGTTGATGTTTAACAAACACGGTTTACGATTTTGTGTAGTCAGACAAATATTGCCCGACTCGTGAAGGTAACATTGTCATACCTCCAGCTGCAGAGAAGTGCTGTTGACACAGGATGATTACCCTGTGCAAGCAAATACTGTCCACCCATTTCATTTTCTATTAGCTCAATGTGCTGCTTTACTGCTCTTCCCCAGTTCTGCTGCGGAGTAAAGGACGTTGCTGATGTAACAGCCAATGAGCCTGACCACATGGATAATGAGCCTATAAAGTATTCTTTCCCTCAGCGTAGTGCTGTTGCTTTATTCTTTCACCCTTTATGGTCAGAAGAAGGATAGTAGCATTCACCACCTGAGAAAGAACAACAACCCGCCTGCTATTAACAAATCACCTTACCAAGGTGACTGACCTTGGTCAGGAATGAAAATGACTCAGGAAGGCATCTATTAGGCACCATGAGAAGGATGTGCTGGAGGTTTTCAGCCACCTTCTCTCTGGTGACAATAATTACCATTTGCATTCAACCACATGCACATGTTTCACTGTGTTCACCTGTGAAATTGTAGCTTTTATGATTTATCCATTCATCTATTTTGTGCGAATTTGTCACATGAAAATACGATATATTGACAGATCCATAAATCTACAGGTATGTCCTAGTTTCATTAATACTGGAACAGTGATATTGTGCTGTCTGCTAATGTGCTGTGTGTTGTCGTTTCCACTCTTCACAGCAGAATTATTGAGCCCAAAAGGAGTTTCTCTGTCTTTCAAGTGTTACCAGGTGGGTTAGGGTTAGGGTTAGACAAGGCTAGGTAGCACATGGTCAAGGTGGTATAACATCATTGATGTGACCTGCATAATGCACAATAGGACCAACCAATCAAACTATCAGTCAGTGAATCCCTAATCCCCAATTTAAACGAGGTTCCAGTTAACAAATGCTGCGACCAGGAACGTTATGAGTTATGACTATTAAGCTGCACCATTATTTAACTATTTGCCTATTTAGTATCATTATGTAATAATAAAGGAATATAATACCTAATAATAATGTGACTCGTACTGAATATAAATAAAGCCTTTCTTCATAAATTTAATTCTAATATAATTAATCTAATATAAATCCCTAACATTTGATATAGGCATGAGACAACAAGACTAACGTGTTTGAAACATGCTGACAATATTAAATGCTAAATTGTGAGTCACAATTAAACATAAACATACATATGAAGTAGGAAAGACATAAATATAATTATAAAATAGATTCTGTGTTGTGTTTTATATATAGAAGAAAGTTGTGATTCGGACACTTTTTTGACTGATACAGTCGATTTCTTTAGCTCTGAGTCAACTCATACGGTATAAATTAAGTTTAACTAGTTTCCTCCAGCTATGCCATGAAAATGAAGTGTCTCTTGGGAAAATCATTAAATGAAGCATGAATTATATCTGTCAGAGTGAGATCGTATGGAAAATACTTCATCTCTGTAGGCAAAGTGTCACTGCATGGGTTCACAGCATCATTAAATCTGGAGTTCAGATGGTGAAATTCCACAACTCAACCCCATCAGCTGCACACCCAAACTATACCTTCATGCGTTTTTCGCTGTAATAGCAAGAAATCATTATCTGACTGTGGTCTGTGGAGAATGAGTAAATGCAATGGGGTTTGTTAACCAACTGTCCCATCCATCAATCTGCAGCTGTGAATCCAGTTTAACGTCCTGTCATTCCCAAAGTCGACAGCTTTGTCCGTAATGTGCATGTCTCAATTTGGAGTCACTTTCTGATTAGAATGAGGCCAGACACCCCCGCGGAGTAAACTCATTTCAGCCCAATTTTGTTGGAGGTGGCAGCAGCGTCGGCACAAACCTGGAGAACTCTCCTTCACATGATTGGCGAGCAGGTAATTGATCTATCGTTAAAGATGGGGAGACATGTAGGCCAGTGTAAAAGGATTTAACATGGGGTGGAAGCAATGTTGCCTATTCGTTAATGGTTGGAGGTTAACACGTTTCTCCCTCTGTGACACCTGATTGAATGGTTCTTGTTATTATCCAAATCTCCTGAGTGCAGGTCACAGATTGACCAATAAAGAAACAGCTCTGACAACCAAAAACACACGACCAAGATGAGCTAAAGCTATTTCTTTTTTTTTATGGATGATCAGTATGCTGTGATGTTCTGCAGCAGAAATATTCAGTTCAATTCACTTTTATTTTTGCATTGGGACACACACCTTTGTCCTTAAATGAGGAATACCGGTTTGGCCATTTCATCATTCAAAATTTAAATGCAGTGAGAAAGCTGAGCATCTTCAGACAATGCAAAAGCTCTCAACTCTCAGTAAAGCCACGCTGACATGATTAAAAACGTCTGATCCACTTAATCTCAAAGTCGGCACACACAGATGCTTGCCAGTGAGCGAATGCACACCCAAATAAGAGCGTAGATAACTCACTGACTGACTGATTTAAAAATATAACACTGCCTCTAAATGTGCTTCGTGTTTCTATAACTTTTCACGGTTACCTATGTTATAATCGACCTCGCGTGTGTCGGTCTCGGACTGATGCAGCTTTGACAGGTTTATATTGTGCAGTGGAGTCGTGGTTTGTGTGCTGCCTCTGCCATGCTGTCATAGGCTATAAGCAGGTGTGGATTAATATGCTGGGACACAAATGCATCCCTGATGGGCTGTCAATTGACCTGACCTCCTTCTCGGCATCTCATTCTTTTAGCCTCTTTGTTCCCCTGCCACACAGCATTGTTTTTCCAACTTCTCCTTCCTCCATCAACTTCTCCCCTCCATGATGCATTGTTTTTACTTTCCTGTGTCTCCTCGTGCCTTCTCTCCCATCTTACCCTCCATTGCTAACTTTCCTGCTGCTTTACTACTTTCTTACCAGATAAAATCTCTAGGATTCCACCTTTCGGCTCGTATAATCCCTAATAAAGTCAGAAACTCTTTTGAGTCCTACTGTAACATTGTCATATGTTATCTTGAAATGACAGTAAAGGTGGAGGTTTGGTGTTGCCTTTTGTTGTTAATAGGCTTTGGAAGAAGTGCTTTCCACCTTAATATAGAGGGAAAGGTAGCAGGAAGTGTAGTATTAGGACTCAGACATGAGTGGAGTCTATAAAGAGGGCCTGAATCCTCACCTGGGGCTTTCTTCCTCAACACACCTGAGAGCCACCAGCTGATGTCAGCCACAGCTTGCTGTTTGCTGTTTAATTTGGTAAACTCACTTTACTGTGATCTAAAGTTTCATTTTAACATGACATTTGTGCAACATTGCTTTTAGTTTAATGTGAAATTAGGTATTTGTAGGTATTTTAGACTAAAACTTGCAGTGATTGCTTAGTGACTCGGTGGTAGAGCAGCCATTTTGACTGTTTGTTTTGTGGTGACTCTGTAGTTTTGAATATTGTACTAGTTAATTCCTCTGTATATAACTCTGACTTAAATTGTCCAGTCCAATGGTTATTGGATGCATTTTAATTGTGGTTTCTATTTTGTTGAGCGCTCATTGTTCGTCCTGAGACAAATTTCAGTCTGACATGATTTTGAGGCGATTTTGGGTTCAGCTGGTCACATGAAAGATTCTCATGGATACATTTTGATGACGTCCTGATTTCCTGTTCTGTTCATCTTTCTCCAGTTTATGAAAATATCTTTGTGTTTCCAGTCAGCATGGTTTGCTGTGAGTTGCATAAGGATTTAATAACACTGAAATTCTACTATTCACAAAAAACAATAACCTTTCTAGATGGAGGCTACATTGAAAATTCAGTCTACCCCTTAGATATATTGCTGCCAGTGCATGATCCTTGAATACATGCTGCCACAACTGAACTTTATCATGTCCACAATACAGTTAATGTGTCACGAGTGGCAGCAGATTCAAGGTCTTTGTTAATTCACTGCCATTTGTGAACACATTCATCAGATTATAGAAGACTAAGAACATCATCATGTATGAACTCAAGTACGAGGTCACGGGGTTGACATTGGCACAAGCACTGTTAGTGCTACAGGTCTAGTAGAGTGGATCGCACTGATAATCAGCCCAGAGTGGATTTTTCCAAAAGAGGAGTGTTACGACAACCGGGACTCTAATGTTAGACTTTTGGCACTCAAAGAAAAAGCGCCTCAGTGAAAATGAGTCATGTAGGTTTTTATACACTGATCATCGGCCTTCAATGCAACTAAAATGTCATCACAAATATGGTTTTTGAACAAAAAACAATAATTTATACAAAAGTAAGGAATCAAACCTCATTTAAAAAGTGTGAAACTGTGTTTAATGGCATCAATATTTCATTTATGTACATAACTTACTGTAATGCCTATAGATGATGGATGTAACATCAGAGGTCTCTTTTTCTGCCAGGCTCTGCCAGCCAGAGACACCCCGGCTCTGTCCCTAATGAAATAACCCTTTGTGACAGATGGCAAGTACCACTTTCCCTGTGTTGCATAATTTAAAGTGACCTCTCTAATTAAACAATCATTCAAGTCATCACCTGGTTGGAGAAGGTCAAGCTTGTCCGAATGAAACCCTGGATAAGACTGGCAAGGATTCATCTATCGAAGCCAGTCGTGTGTTTGAGGCTAAAAATATGTTATTAATCAAGACTGAGCTAAAAGAATGTAGATTATACACAATTAATTCATGATGTTTGGACTTTAGAGTTCATGTGTGAATGGCACATCTCCTTTAAATGCTGAATCTAAAGCCTTTGGCTTAAGTTTAACCAGATGTGTGACCCTGATCCTAATCCTAAAGGAACTGGGTCAGGGTCGTAGACTGGGATGGTAAGATGATCTAACTTAAAATATAAAAATATAAATAAAACGAAATTTCCTTTTGCACGTACTCCTCGCAAATGTACCTGTGGGTGTACGGTAGTTTTCTTTCGGTTTTTAATTAAACATAATGATGGCTTGAGTTCATAATGTCAACCCCATGTGAAGAGATCAGACTGTACCTGATATTACATGCATACAAAGTCTGTTGGACATAAACATACACAACTTTTTGCTAATGGGGAAAATTCTGCCCCCATCTGGCCAAAAGTCTAATTAAAACTGTTAATTAAACGAACTAAAATGTGTCACTGTAAGGTTTGCCACAATCATTAGTTCAAGGTTCACATTACTGTGCCAGAAAACTCCCTCGATGGATTATGGTGCTCTTGCAGAGGCTTATTTAGTGGAGCAATTTGTTAACAACGAGCTGCTAATCCTCTTCAGGGAAAGAGGTGAGGGTGGAGCCTAACAACATGGAGCCTCCCCACCCTCATACAACATTACAGGAGAGGTCACACATGCTTCCATTGTGACGTCCGGAGCCTTGTTCACAGCAAAACTGGAATACCAGCAACAATTCAAGAAGCTGTTTGGGTCCATTTGACCTTAAATTCATGTGACAGTGCAGAAAACAGAGGACTATCAAACAGGTGGCTCTCCAGCATCCAGCACACAGGAGAAAGACTGTGCCGGGCTTAGATGTAAACACAAAGGCTCAAATGTGGCTGTGCAGCTAGAATAAGAAAGTACATTGTTTGACTGATACAGACCAGAAAAACTGCGATCCTGACCTCATTCTGCATCCTGAGAGGCCGGGATTGGCTGTGGGATAGGAGGAATCTAAACGCAGAGACAAAAGAGGATGAGAATACGAGAAGACGCAGGGCATCAGTAATCAACTTGGGGTGACTGTGGGGAGTAGTTATTTGGTCTCGGCTTGTTGACAGATCCCCAAGTTTGTTCAGCTGACAGATGAGGGTCCAGAAGGTGGACTAACAGGATGAGGCAGGGCAGCCACGTGGCCCTTCAGGGATTACAAGCAGCAAGAAGAAGGTAAAGAGATTAGACTCAAAACGGAGCCTGCTTTTTTAACCTCATCACTGTTGTCACACTGACGCCGTAGAAGGGGAAACTCCTGGGCCAAAACTCCATCTGTTCCCCGTCTTTCCTTCGTTTCCTTCACTCCCTGGCTCCCTCTGCTCATCCATCCATGCAGTCACCTTTGTTGTCTACAGGGATCCAACAGCCTCCACAAACTAACTGCTTCTGAGGAACTAAGCTGGAGATACGAGTGAACTGGACTCCTTCCTCTGGGTGCATGCCGATGGCCTTGACAGCACCGATGAGGAAACGTGTGCACACACAGCTTGTGAACTCAAGATAAAGAAGTTCTGGATTTTTATTGTTTGCAACAGTCTGTTTACAAATGTCAACGTCAGGCTTGAAAACCACATAAATTTGCCCATCATGCTTTTAAAGTCAGGACTATTCTTCACTTTGTGTCTGTTTACTCTCCAAGCAAGTCAAATCAAAGGTAAGACGTCTGCAGGCTGGGATTTCTGATTACATGTTTGAGAGTTTTCTTTCACATATTTCACATTTCTTTTGTACTATGACTAGAGAAAGGGTCGTCGTTTGTTTCCACACAACAAATTGAAGAAGTCTCATGTAGCCATGTATGACTGCACAGCTCTCCTTATGAATGATTTAACTCTTTGAGCCTGAACATTTAGCAGGTGCAGATCTAATTGTGTTAATAAAATAGAAATCGTATAATATTTTCATCCCTTATTTACACAACTATCAGGAAAGGCTGAGATTTGTAGTGTTAAAGCAAAGGGTCACCTTAGATTAATAAACCTTGCTCTGTGTTTCTTATCAATGACATTCTACTGTATAACATGAGACTTACAGTAAATAAGTGGTGATCCACTTTAAAGAGTTTTCTGGTTACATATGTATTAGACTTAAAAACACACTATTGCCACTTTTAGGGTCTGTTCAACGTGAATTAAATGGGCAGAGGCATGTGATTGATGTCCACTGAGAAAAAAATAGCAAAACATTTGTATCCCCTCGGGTTGTCTTGATCAGTGTGATGTATCCGGGTGAGCTCATTAACGTTAAAGCAAACAAAAGCCATTCTGTTCCCAGTGTCGCTGGACGCTAATCTTTTCTGGCTTGTAATTGTGTTGTGAGGCCTTTTTTGCGGCTGCACCCAGCATTAAGGCCTGCTCCAGCACTCTCACTCAGCGTTCTCGTGTTCGTGCATGTGCAAGTCAGGCTTTGGGCTTACCACCAACCCATTCAGATATTGTTTTGATGGCGTGACTGTTGATGAAAACACACCATTTGGCCACATTTCCAGATTTTTCTGCAATTCATTCAACGGGCCTGTTGCTCCACCCACACACTCACAACACACTAAACCCCGGAGAAGAGAAAGAACTGTGAGACAAAAACAAACTTCATTTAGTAACTTAAAGGTCATAACAAAGTGGAACGATTGGTTTGTGAATGGGACTACCTGACAGTCGCTGAGCAGGGAGCTATGTGCCCATAAATCTACAGGCATGTTCCTGGTGCGGGGCCAAATTAGGCTCGAGGAAAATAATATTGTTCATTGTTGAAGTGATTATTTATGTGTAATACAGTGATTAAAACATTTCTTAGTGTTTGCTGTACAGTGAATTGAGAGTATAATAGTGAACTTCTGTGCTGACCCTTTTTAATTCGACAGTTCATTTCTAATTCCTAAATCACGATGGAAACATTTTGTGCAATATGTTATACATGTTGTTGCAGATCTTTTGTGTTGCATTGCGTTAGCTTCTACCAGTGACACTGTATCTGTCCACTTCAGATGCTAATACACACATCTGATACTCTGTTGTTTTCCCGTATCATGCTGTCACTTTTTCTACACAGCATTGGTGCAACATGCTGAACATTAGTTATCACAAGTCACTGCCTTTTATAGAGATGCAGGATTTATCCTCTTGTTCCTCTCTCCTAAGGTGCCGCACCTCTGTGTCTGTTGCTTTTTATTTACATGTAACCTTCATTCTGTTTCCTCATCTTAAGGAGGCAGAGTTTATTTGGGTCTGATGACCTCCAGTCTGTGTTTTGGGGCTCATAAATCCTGGCTTATTGTCTTAAGGAGTCCTCTGAGGTTTGCCACCTGGCACCACAATGAGTGCCTTTCTTCTAAAATAGCTTTATTCAATGGATTGACTGTGGTAAAGAGTGTTGACTGGTACACTGGCTTGTGTAAGGGTGCAGAATTGCCTTCCTGTAATGACTTACTAGGGTCACTGAACTTGGTTTCTTTACTAAGGTGATTGGAAAACTAGGGCACAATTATGTTTGCGACATCTTAGTGAAATAATAAATAGAAATGGCATGTCGCAGTTAAATGCATGCACTAGTTTTTCAGTAATAAACAAAATCAGCTTTGTTTCTAATCTCATTAAGATTTGCTTTGCACGCATATTCTTTTTCACCTGTAATCCCCTGGTTTGCACATTCACACCTGGACACTGCCCCCGCCCCCAAAATACACCTTCACACTTTACCACTGAGCATCCTCAGTGACACAGCGTGTGTCGGGACATCTCAGCAACCGTTTCTGGGAGACAATAGTTTTTGCACCGCAAGCACAAATCGTTTTGTTGTGTCGTGTAGTTCCAAACCTTCCAAGTAACAATCTACGTGCCACTACAAAGCCAGATGCTATTTACAGCACAAGCAGTGGCAGAGCATGCAGTGAACTTAAATGAGATGACTGGAAAGATGCCACGAGGTAACCTATTGGATTAGCTCTGTTAAAGTAGATGCACCTTAGCAGTGGCTGGAGTCAACTTGTAGATTCACACTACAAGTAAACTTTTTCATCCCATAGAAATATTTTGCTCCTGCCTATCACAAACCACTCAGCTTGCAAACAGCCTTTTGCTAACCACAGAGCAATTAGTACATAGAGTGCAGTTTTGGTCATAAGCTAATAAGTATAAAATCATCCAAAAACACTGCTGAGAGAGAAATCTCGCACTTATATGATGGTGCAAATCTCAGGTAGTTAACAGGTTTGAAGTTTTGTGTGTTTGTGCTGAATAAAGTGGAAAATAGGCCACGTTAGGATATTTCTATATTAACTTTACTTGATTGCTTTTACAGACCTTCACGACCGCAGTTTTTCTGGACTGAGGGATGTGAAGTATCGCCACTTTCTGGAAGCCTCCAGACCAATCAGACACACAACGAACGTCAGAGCAGAGCAGGATGGACGCAGGACGAAGAGGTCGGCACTCTTCTCCACAGGTGTCAAAGTGTGTCCCCAGGAGACGATGAAAGCCGTCGTAGGCAGCCACCGAGCCTATTATAAACTCAGAGGTAAATATAGATGTTCACAGTCAGATTTTGTTGTGAGCAGATTGTAAATGAACATTTCAGAATTTGACTTTATGCATAATCATGACTGAATATTAATCCAGTAGCACTTTACAGCAATCACAGGCCAGAACCAACACATGCAAACACACTTTTCTCTGCTATGAGTATGATAAATAATGATGATAGTGATGCAAGTGTGCGCACCTTGATGTACTTGTATGTTGACTGTGTCTCTTTATGTTGTCATGTTTATGACGGCTCTGTTTTATGGTTAGCAGCTGATGCATTAGAGCACAAAATATCTTTCAGGTTGATCACGTGTGTGATTCTCTAAATGATCCTGTATGTAGATATTCAGTATTTGCTTTCATTGATTAGAGCCTGGTGATGGTATGATGCTACTGAATTACAAACTAGCACCGTCTCCAGGGATACACACGGAGAACTCGATGATATGATAAAATGAAATGCAAATTTCCTTTGTCCAAGATGTGATGGGGATGATTTAAGAGACTACGATTGCCACCTTGGCTATTACAATTGGTTAATAATAAGGTAAATTGTTCAACAGCAGCTGCTGTGACGCGCGACTTTACAATGAAGCGGATTCATTTGGTTCATTGGAGACCGCCGCCTCGGTGCAGAAATGAGTTTGTCAGAGAATAAATTTCCCACAGGCATCAAGATATTGAACAATGTGAAGCTTGTTTCATCCACAGAGGCGCATAAAACATTCTGTGGCTTCAGGGGGTCTTTGTGCTTCTGATTTTAATATTCACAAAAAAAAATTTCACAGACATGCAGCCATTTAAATATGCAATTAGAAATTTACAGACATGTTATGTGCTCTCCCAATCAAATAATCCTAAATGTATTTTATGATTTATTATGTGTGTAATTGTGAGTGAGAGAGTGAAATAACCCTTAAAAAATGAAAAATCACTGTCACAGCAAACTCCCGACATGCAGAGGTGCCAAGATCAATATCAACAAGTCCTCTTCATCCTCGGTTATTTGATTTCTCCATGCTGTAATTTCCATCCTGTCTGCCCTTGTTCCCAGCATATGAAACACCATGTGTCATCGTTTATATTTGTTTGTGCTCAATAGACAAGCAGATGGTGTTTTGCATTCATAGTTTTTTGTGTGTTTGATGTATTTTTTGTGTAGTAATCTCTGGAAAAAAAAAGTAAAAAAAAATAAAATAAAAAAAAATCTCTTTAGTTTGTCAGGAAGCAATTTGGGAAGCTTTTCGGATCTTCCTGGACAGGGTTCCAAACTCGGAGGAGTACAGAGCTTGGGTCTACACCTGTCAGCATGAAAACCTCTGCATGGACGACCTGGCCCAGAACTTCAGCAGCTCTCAGGAGCACCTGGAGATGGTAGCAAGGGTGAGAGCGGCTACGACTCTGCTTTTGCTGCATGCTCATCCTACATACGTAGGTGTAAATCTACGGTAGCTGATCCCTTGTTTCTTATTTCTAGAGAGTAGCAGAGCAGGCTGAAAGTGATGGTGAAGGGTATGTACAGACCTATTTTTTTATATAAGTTTGTACTAAATATGTTTGTTTGTGTGTGTACAGACATTCTTGACAAACAATACAGGGGATTTTAGCACAAAGAGTTGATTTTAAGTAGAAGGATTTCTGAATAACTCACAAATTTAATACAGTACAATATTCATAATTCCAAACATTTTTTTTCAGGGCTGTCACTGGAACCTCCGAGCCAGGAAGGGATTGTAAGTTGGACATAAATACATCAATACTATTAAGTAAAAACAAATGATCAAATGAACGCTGTGAATACAGCTTCATAACCGCTGTCTTGTTTCAGGCACATGGACACCGCCTCTGATTCTGCTTCCAACTCCCAGTGGTGCAGTAAGTTGTCCTGCAAAAATATAAACGTTTCTGAATCTTATTTTACTATTTTAATATTATTTTACTATCAACTGAATCAGGTGGCGCAAGTTATAAGAGCATCATTTGACTTGTCTGTCACAGGTAGGAGAGGACGCCAACATGATTAAAGAGAACAATGAGGAGTATGTCGTCGAGTTCAGCGTCACCGTCATAGACCCAACATACAATGAACTGCTCAGTGACCCTGAGGCTCCGCAACACAACGACGTCACAAGAGAGCTCACAGAAAAGGTGAGAGTCGAGCGTGAGACTACAGACAAAGGAAATGTTAGGATTCTGATTATAATAAGCATTTTAATTGAATCCATCTTGCTCTATGAAAACATTATCAATAGGTAAAGTTTTCATACAATAAGAGAAATAACCTTTTAGTAAGACAAAGGTTTCCAAACAATAAATGACAATATATAACATAAATAAAAATAGAAGAAAAACATTTTTATGACAAGACAAAATGCTCTTGTGTCTTGTTTTTCACGTTATAGATGCTTCACGTGTTTGAAAAAGTTCCAGGATTCAAAGAGATTCGCATTCTTGGATTTCGGTTGGTTGATTATGTTTTATTCAAGGTTTTATTCAAGGTTTTAAAAAAAGGTTCGGCACTATAGTTTCTGTTTGTAATAGTGATTGATTTTGAAAACAAAACAAAACAAAAAACACACCCCCTGTAGATTTAATAAAGTAAAGTTGATTTAAAGTAGATTTAATTAAAGCTCACGTCTCAAGAGAAGCTACATCATCCCCAAAAATATTCTCTTTTGGGATATGACTCAGAAATCCATTACCAGTGAAGTCTGTCTGCTTTGAGTGTTCCTGACACGTTTTCTTGTGTTGATCAGATCAGAGGATGTGTCTGTGCGCTACGCCGTGGTCTTTAATGGAGAAACGGAGCTCAGTGACGATCCTGAGGGCCTTGAGGAGTCTGCCATGGAGACGGACGAGGATGTAAATGCTCCTAAACTGAAGCACATTATTGTAAAGGCATTAAAACAGGAGCCCTCGCTGCCACTGGACATACATACCCTCAGCTTCGAAGCTGGTGAGAATAATGCTCAAATTCAATCAAATGAAGAGCTCAGAATAGAAGCTATATAAATGATTTATCTTTTCCATTCCAGTAACCACCATTTATCCACTTGCTGAGCTCAGCATGAACCCTGATGAGAGTGTATCTGAGGATGACACCACAGAGGCTTCAGCTGAGGTCACACTACCTCCAAGTTTCTTTCCCACAGTGGCAGAGTTACAAAACTCTCTGGAAGAGTCCACAACCAAACCAGAAATTCCCACTTTTGCACCTTTTATCCCAAACATCCTTCCAGAAACCTCTTCTACTGTTTCTGATGAGACACCTTTAATGGCAGTAATAGCGGAGTCCACGATAGAGCCTGCTGAAGAGTCCGGTGGTGCTATAAGTCCAGACACAACACTAGAAGCTACACAGCAGGAAGAGGAAGCAGAGGTGGACGAGGTGGAACCCACTGAACATGCTAGTGGAGGTGAGGCTGAAACCGAAGACCACGTGACAGATGGTAAGGGCCACTTTGAGTTAATGTTCTCTGTAAAACAGGACGCTGAAGTTGAATCTGGGACTTTGAAAGCTTTATTGATTACCCAAACATTAGATTGTGGTCTGGAGTCCATTTAGAGCTACTGACAGATAACAGGAAGAACCTCAAACACCTCCTTAACTTTGTCTTTGCCATCATCTGGTTTCCCAGTTTCGATTCCTATAAGTTCACTGCTGTTGTAAAGAGCAAAATGCAGGTACAGCAGACTGACGCTTAATTTTACACTTTTATGGCTTTTTAGTGACGCCCTGAAGTCACTGGACTGTCCAAATAAGAAGTATTTTTTTATTTTCCTAACACATATCAGTACAGAACATTCATCTGTCAGAGGAAATGGAGGAGGCAGTACAATTAGACTTGGCTTTTTGGTTGTGCTCATGGAGATGCTCCCTGCAGAGGCAATACATCATATTAAGGCCCATTAACAAGCAGCAGTTTGCCTGATAGTCGTGTCATTACAAACTCACGCTGTGCAGCCAAACTTTGTTCAAACCTGCAGAACTTCATTTAAATTCTAGTGGAGTCCTCGGGTACCACATACATCAGTCTTGACAAACTAAGTTTGAGGAAAAATGTTAATAAAATGTTAAACGCACAGTGATGAAGTGGCGTGGCCACAGTGAACGCTTGGGTTTGAATATTTCACATATCTCACAGCGTCAATGAAGTGTTTTAATAAGCAGATACAGAAATTAGTGCACTGTATCTGTCAGTGTATAGAATTATTTTAACATCCATAGAGCTCTACCTTTATAGAAGACTCTTAACAATCCAATGATCAAACTACTGTATCCATCAGCTCAGATACGTGAGTGCTCTGCCCACATCACAGTTACCATATCTGTGGATTCTTTTATTCTTCTGGCTATAAAACCTTGTTTAAAACCTCTCTCCCAATCTATTCAGACCATGAACCAGCTGGCATTATCAACGAGAAGCATCCAGAGCTGCAGACTGTGGAGCCTCCTTTGGCAACTCCTGATTCTCAACCTGGAGAAATGATTCATGCTGAAGTTAACAATGACCCGCCAGAGTCTACACTTCTCACAGTTCTAGAGACATCTGTGACAGAAGCAGCAACCCCAGTCTCGACACCATCATCTAATGAGCATACAGCCCAAGGTATTGAACCAGAAACAGATGTGGAGCCTTTGCCGACCTCAGTGGAGAGTGGGGAAGCCCCCGAAGACACAAATGGATCGAGTGGAGGGCACAGTGGAACAACCCCGCTTTCAACAGACTTGCCTGCTGAGAATTTGAGCATTCAAGAAGATTTAGGATCAAGTCAAAATGGGACAGAAGTGGAAGTGAACGAGC
Source organism: Anabas testudineus (assembly GCF_900324465.2). Lineage (NCBI taxonomy): Eukaryota > Metazoa > Chordata > Actinopteri > Anabantiformes > Anabantidae > Anabas > Anabas testudineus. The sequence continues at coordinate 10,116,448 of NC_046630.1, forward strand.
CTCAGGAAGAAGAGAGCGGCAGTGGATTCCCCTCAGAGTCTGACGAACGCCCCTACGAATCTACGGCTGCACCTTCCATAAGACAAGCCAGCACCCCTCTGATGGCAGCTCTGAACAAGAGCAAAGAGTTAGTGGTTTTCTTTAGTTTGAGAGTCACTAACATGATGTTTTCAGATGACCTGTTCAACAAGAGCTCCCCAGAATATAAATCACTGGAGAATACCTTTCTGGAGCTGGTAGGTACACAAGCTTTTGTGCTGGATATCATGCTTTGTCATATGTTGTTCTCATACTTGCTTTTGTAGCTCATGCTGAAATGTGTGATAGAAGGAAGTTTGGGTTTAGTTGATTTATTTAGTTTAGGTAAAAGTTTCTAAAAGCATTTTAGTGTAACTCCAAGATGTCTTGTTGTCCTGCAAGTGAGGAAGCAGCAAGCCTTATGCTCGCAGCTGCTTTTTCTTCTAAAGATAGCAGTAAAGGATAAAGCATTTATTTGTTTATCACTTATTAATAAATATCATTTATTTTTTCATCAATACATTTTATTTTTGTAAAAGCGGAAAAAAGCGTAATACGGCTTGAACCAATAGCCAAATTCTTAATCTAATCTGCAGTATGCTTTGATTTCAGAGGAACTCTTACGTCAACATTAAGAAAAAGATGGTCACATTATTCTGTTTTACTTAGACACAGCACTCTGGGTCCAGAAACTCGCCAAACCCTGGAGCTTCCAGTAAATCTGGGCCTAGGAGACAGACAACTTTAGCCTCCATACCGGTATTTTTTCCATATTGGAACTACATCTCCATTGCCTCTAAGAGAGGATGACCTTTCGATTTCTTAACTAACCTTTGTGAAATGCAGTATCTAACAATCTGAAAACACTTACCGTTTCTAAATAGGTCTCTTTAGCTTTTGCATCTGCTTTCTTCCTAACATTAGACATTAGAGCTTCCTGATGCAGCTGTTTTTGTGGTGTTACATGTGTGTGAAGTTGGTTTTAATGTTTTAAAGACAGTTTTGGGTGTTTTGCCTTAACGTTCTGAAATATGCTAAGGGCTTGGCTCTTTCAGGGACTGCTTAGATTTAGTTTCACACATATTGTGGTGTGTAATGATGTAAAATATGCATATGGAAGACATGAACGTTTAACCTACTGAGGTTAACGTGCAAAATGATTCAAACAAATAGTTCCACATTGAGGGAAATATGCATGCAGAGAGTTCAAGTATGTTTGGAGTGAAGGTGAAGGTGCACAATCTGCACAAATTTAACTGTTGAATCATATGAGCAGTTTGTATTACAGGAGATGTTGGTGCTGTCTCTGTCTGTTTAATTTGTAGTTTGAACTATTGGTTAGCTTAGTTTGCCATAAAGATTGGAAATAAGAAAGAACAGCTCCCCTGACTCTGTCCAGCGGTTACAAAATCCCCCTGTGAGCACCTTTAAAGCGTCTCCAACTAAGATTGGTTAGACACATAACTACAAAATGTAATTTTTAGACTAGGTTTCTTATATAATACATGTTAATTATTGAGCATTAGAGATGCTGTCATTTCAAGAAAGCAAAACTGTGTTTACATGTTTCGTTTATACCCCAACTTTATAAGTAAAATATCTGTTTCTTTGTACAGATAAGCTCTGATGTAATGAACTAAGGATGTGTTGCTGTCTCATGATGTAGCATCTGTTCAGTTTGGGACTATAAACTCGTGATTCTGTGCTGTGTGTTCTTCCAGTTTTGTCTTTAAAAGATTTTAAGTTGCATTAGGTAATTTCTCACCAACTAAATCCTGAATTTTGGTTTCTCCTATGTGTTACACGAACCCGTGAGTCTGTGCATGTTTAAAGTCTTGAAACTTGCAGAATGAATGAATGATAAGAAGAATCAACTGAGAGAAGAGAAATGTGATAATACACCCAGTAAACCTATTTTTATAGTCATACAGCTTTGCCCAGTTTGTGCAGCTAAAACTTTATAGATAGAAGCAAACTACCCGAACATAGTCTGAGTCATGAGGCCTGGATCTGCCTTAGTCATTAATTTGTGACTCGTAAGAAGCTTAAGTAATTCCTGCACCTAATATAATGCAACAAGGCAATGAATTTAAATGGGTCAATGATTAGCCAGGGATATTTGTCATTGACAAATACCATTAATTACACTTTTTTTGTAAATAAGAGTTTTAAATTTGTGTACGCTGATGGCAAACGGGTGAGGACTGTGCCTCTTTAAACCTGCACCATTTGACTTTTTTTTATTTAGTCTCGAGGCTCGACACCCTAAGGCTGATGGCGTGGACGTATTTTTAGGTTTGCTCCGAGGTGCCCTGTGCACCGTGTTATGTAAAGGCCTAAGCCTAAAACTGAGGAGGTACAAATTGGATTGTGTTTTTGCTGCAGTGCCAAGGAGCAGAGGAAATGTGATCACATGGGTTTAGTTATGTGAGAGACAAGACTCCAGGGTGAAGTTAAATGTATTTTAGATGTCATAAATGTTTGCTTTATTTATCATAACAATTTACAAGTTGAAGGCTTGAGGATTCATGCTGATTTTGTTTTTGTGTTCTGAAGCAGAATGGATCATTTCTAAACAGAAATCTTGTTTTAAGAACATTTTACACATATTTAACATATTTTTGTCGGATTTGGAAAAGACAAATGACTGGGTCAGGAATCCAATATGAACGGGATTGCAGTGACACAAATAAATGGAAAAATTACAGAAGAATATTAAAATAACACTCCATCTCCAATATTTAATGGTTGCCCAAACTGTGGTTTCTGCAGTTCTCCTCATTTATTGATGTATTTAGCTTCCTGGCAAAACTAATATGGTCACAGGTTTGAAGTGGTAAGTATTTACCGTAGTCTGTCTATTGTCAATATCCCATTTGGATATTTTCCTTTAAATGGGCTATTTCGGTAGAGAAGCGGTACTCTGAACCATTTCAAACTGGTCCAAGTTAATTTATCAGTCGCTGAATCACAGATGTCAGGAAACAGTATTGAAGAAATGACAAATAATGTACATTATACAGCCCATTTAAATGGACATCATGTAATGTTTTACTGGATATTGGACCCCATTTCTGGTACTGTTCAGTGACTCCCCCTCATATGTATATATACACACACTCATATATATATATATATATACTGTATATGAGCCTTTAACCTACAGTAGCTTTCAGTACCCCTGTTTTCCGTGGCCACACTCCTCTATTACTCCTGTACCTACTGGTTTGTGAAGCAACCAATAAAATTGGACATGGAGGTTGGAATGGCTTTTTTTTTTTTTTGCTGCAGTAAATCATGAGACCATACTATTCATTGTGACTTTTATTATTTTTTTTTGCATAGAGAAGGGCTCTTTCATTGTGTTTTTCTGAAACAAGAACCAGTAGATACATGTGTAATCTCAAATAAGCGAATGTGTAGTATGAAATTATGGTTTTTCTATGTTTTTTCCAAAGGTGGTGTATGTAGGCGGCATAGAAATATAAGAAATGTTAGGCATCAGATTGTTCCTTTGTCCACAGTACAGAGGGGGAATAGTACTGCTACTGATTGCGGAACAACTCGGCTTTGACCTTGTGTGCAAAGCAATAGATCTACAGATTGAATCTACGGTCTACTTCTATACTGTGACATTCTGCATTGAGACAAATGGATGAACAAACAGCAAGCTGTGTGTCCGGTGGTACTGAAGGCTGTTCTATTTGTTCTGGCTGGGCCCTCTCGTACTCACCCATTTTCTCAGAGACTATTAGCTATAGGGACCAGGGCCCTCAGTAAACTGTCTGCCAGTGATAAGTGAAGTAACCCGATCAGAGCAGAGCTCTTTAAGGCCTCTTATCTCGCTCTAGACAGCCAGGCCAGCTAAAGCATCGTAATCTCTACCTCTCACACTGCAGTGGTTTGATATTTGCCTCGTCTGTAGTGAACATGAAGTGGCTCGAAGGAGAGCGGTTCAGATCGATGAACACTGGTGCAAGTCCATAGTCTTACTAGATTGGTTTCTCAGTTATTTGAACTGCGAGGTCGAGTCTGTGGGAAAGTCTGTGTGGAAAATTGTAAGTTATGAGTCAAAATGCGCCTGTATCGAAGTGTTTTTATTGCACAGATGTTTTTAAATAAGTGTTTGGTGTTGTACAGAGACTGAAAGCAGAAATGGGAGAAACAGAAAAGTTGAGGAAAAGTTTCTTTGCTCAACAGTATAATGAATATGCACATAGCAAAATCCTCAATTGTTATGGTATTTATGGTTTTTAGGTTTATTAATTATTGACAGTCTTTGTATAAGTATAGCCTAAAATGAAACACCGTTTGGAAAAATCTTAAGGTTCTGATCTCTTCATTACGTCTTCCCTGACGCTTCCGTGACTCGAATCATCATGTTCCCATACGAATGCCCATGAATCTAATCCTAATTTTGCTCTAGATCTAATTGCACAGTCAGCGTAGTAATAGCTGGATTTCATGCTCACATCAAAATTTAATTATGAACTATTTATAGCATTCACGCTTTAAAATGTGACCTGAATAATTCAAAATGAGCCATGCTATGACAACAGGAGTCCTGTCATGTGGACAAACCGCTGGATTAAAAGTGGTTTCTGCTCCCTTGGGCATCTTCTCAGGAGGGCACAGAAATTTACTGACACTTGACACTGTCATGAATGTGATGTAATGTTATTATCCTATATATAAACATGGAAATCATTTTCATCATAGCATATGAAATCATTTCCTGATTAGCCTGTAAGATAGAATCAATCTTGATGTTACAGAATTTGTTTCTGGAAACATCATTATTTTGCCTCACAGATTACTAACAGAAAACACAGAAAACTAATATTTTAATATAATTAATATAAGTGCAACTTCTATAGAAGAGGAATAGTTTGACAAATTAATGAATCAACTGTTTAAGTTTCTCAGAAATTATTTTGCTTTCTCTCTCATACCCCACAGCTTCTGCCATATCTACAGTCAAATTTGACTGGATTTAAGCAGCTGGAAATCCTCAACTTCAGGAATGGCAGCGTTGTGGTAAACAGCAGGATGAAGCTGGACAAGCCTGTACCTTACAACGTCACGGAAGCCGTGCACTGCGTGCTCGAAGACTTCTGTAATGCCGCATCTAAACGGCTTGACATCGAGATCGACAGTCGCTCCTTGGAAGTAGAACCAGGTGTGATGAACATGTATTTCCTCATAACATCACTGTGTCCTAAAAAAAAACTGGCACATGTGCTTTGAACAGCAAAGCACATGTGGCAAGTAAAACACAGTTTTACACTGAAATACTTATTAATGTCTTTTCCTGTTGTGTGGATGAAACATGGCCTGAAGATGTGATGACAGGGTGCAGACAAAATCCATATCTGTTCTTGCTTTGACTTATGTTCGTTCATGCTGCAAGGACAAGTCGACTGCCTGTCGGCTGCAGCAACGTTGATGAGCCATCCCCCAGTTTTTCTCACCTCTCTCCTCTCTGTTGGTTTTTGTAGCTGACCATGCAGACCCCTGTAAGTTCTTGGCCTGCAATGAGTTTTCGCGCTGTGTGGTGAACAGTTGGACCAATGAGGCAGAGTGTCTGTGCGATCCAGGCTACAGCACCGTGGACGGCCTGCCCTGTCAGAGCACCTGCACTTTGCAGCCAAACTACTGCCTGAATGGAGGCCTGTGTGAAATAATTCCTGGGCACGGAGCCACTTGCAGGTACAGTAAACACAAGTGACAAACTATTTTAAACATGTTTGTGGCCACATCAGTTTATTGAAGATACATTATTTCCTAGAAGGAATAAATGACTATCGAGGATTGAGGGAATTTCTCAGTGAAGCAAAACACTGCGTTACTTTTCTTTAATTAAAGACTTTAAGAGTGTATCTATCAATTTATGTTTTGTATTTCAGATGCCCTGTAGGTAAATACTGGCACTACCATGGAGAACGCTGCAACGAGCTGGTGTCTATGCCGATAGACCCTTCACTAATTATAACCTGCCTCGTGGGGTGTCTCTGCCTTGTTTGTGCCGTTATTGGCATTTTGATATTCATTAACAAGAAATGCATCAAGGCCAAAAAGGCAGTAACTTTGGTGTAAGTACGAGCTCTTTTTGTCATTCACAGGCAGTTTCCTGCTGTTTTAAAAGCATTGTTATTCACCTCCCGGTCTCCTGTACATTGTAGGCAGACTCTTGCTCCCTATGCCTTTGAGAATACTTTGAGGGTGAACCCACTGTTTGAGAACGATGACGGTGTCTTAACTCAAGTGTCTACATTGCCATGTTCTTCAAGTTCGGCTTCTTCCCAATCGCAACAGTCCGAGCAAGAACATTTTGCCTCTATTGAAAATATACATCTGAGTATTGAGGTACACTGTGCCGTACAGCACAAGTGACTAAAAAGGCTAAATAACTAACCTCAAACTTTCAACTACAAACTAATACGATCTAACAAACTCCAATAATTGTTTCATTTCTGTAGCAAAGCCTGTTTTCCTCTGATTGTCCATACCATTGATCTTCATCTTTTTTTACATTCACCATCAAAATTCAGTATATATCTTCAAACTGTATTTTAACATCACCTAGACAGTGCTTGAAACCAATTTATAGGCCACTCTATAATGTACTGAAGTACTGTACAACATATTGAGAAGTGTTTTTAATGTTTTGGCCCCCATGTTCACATACAGTAATCGAGGAGGCAACAAGTAGTATAATGCACTTTAGTTCAATACAGTTAAGTTCACATGAGCATTTGTTCTATTTCACTGTTGGACAGTTTCAGTGAGACACAACTTTGAACATGCTTTGTCCCAAATAGAACTAAATCTATGGCTTTAACCCTTGTTTGTGAAGTAGAAGCAGTTTAACACATTTTTACACGCTTGTATTAGATCATATTTCTAGCACTGCCTTCTGTTGGTATAGTGCCTGCTTGAATCTATTTATCAGCTTGAAATGCCTCAGGAACTGTAATGCATTAGTGAAGGACACTTTAAAAAAACTGTGCTGTCCTCTACTGTATCTCCACAGATCCCCAGACAACTCTACACAACAAGATCAGAAAAGTTAGTCTCAGAAATGGTGGATTTCCATCACTGTATACCACAACATAAGGTGAGGACCAAAGACTAAACCACGAGTTAAAGATACAAACTGATCCTGTGAAACTGGATATAAGGGAATGTAATGAATGAAAAAGTTGTTTCACACTTCAGATATTCAGGATGGTTTATAAGCGACATTTTATTTTAAGGTCTACAACAGTGTTGCTAATCATCAATTACCTTTGTATACAACATTTTACAGCTGTATGATGCATTCAAAGGTAAAACATCTGTGCATTCTGTCCTTGCTGATCATTTTTTTAAACCTCAAACCAAATCACTGTTGACTTTTGTGAATAAACAGTAAATTGTAGAAAACAATGAAATTCTAACCTTCTGTTAACTTTTAAGTTATTTCTTAAAAATTTAATGAGTACATGGAGTTTGTAGATAATCCTTCTGTTATAAACGAATGCAAATAAAATGTCTTTAAATTAAGTAAATATTTGATTTGACTGACACATTACAAATGAGAGTTTTAATTTCTGATACGTAAGCAAATTAAAATTTTCCCTCTTGTCTTTTCTAGACGTGGCGACTGCCAAATGAATACAGAACATGCTGTTTCCTAAGGGCGTTGGATAACGAAGGTTTAGAAGTAACTGTTCTTTAATGAAACCTTGTTCATCTGAGAAGCAGCCGACACAGTGACACAGCGCACACGCAACACGAGGGCGTGATGTCGCTGTTAAACTGTATGTGGGATATGCAGCTGCATGAGAAATGCAGCTACAGTAGAGCAGTGATTGAGATTATGTATTCATAGCAATGAAAGTGTCTTGTTAGACAGAGATCTATGAAATTTAAGGTGGACTTAGGTTGTGTGGAACCTAATATTTATTTTATATACTGAATGTTGTTCTTTCCTCACAATGAGGTATTTATTATGAACAAACTGATACACATGGTGGTATCTTGAGTTTAGACTGTAAAATGTTTATTTTGATGCAGATTTTTTCCAAAAAAAGAATGAATGTATAAGCGATTAACATTGACATATTGTTTAATATATTGGTCCAGTTTGTCCTATTCAAAACTTTTCCCACTAATCATGTCTTGACAGTTGACTTTTTTTATATACTGTACATTTTACATTTAAAAGCAAAGAATAAAATATTTTTTGCATAAAAACCTGCAAGTTTCACTGAGTTAAAGGCTGAACCATCAACCATCTTGGAGAAAGAAATCAGTGGCACACATACTCACTCGTAACTGATATTGGTTACTGGTTGTTGCTGCAGATTTACTGTAATAGCTGAAAACCCTAAAATATGCATAGAAGATGCATTCCAGTTCAGGAATAAAGGAATTATTTTTTGAAGATTTGTAAAGATGATAATTATTTGAAAGGTGTCTTGGTATTTATTTTTCTATATGTGTTTAGTTCACTACCTGTCCAAATACACTAATATTTTGTTTGACCGCCTTTAGCTTTGATTATTGCACACATACACCGTGGCTTCATTTCAATAAGCTGCTTCAGGAAAGAAAAAAATCTGTCAATCCATCATTCAGTATATTCAGATCTTCAGCTGAACTCATTCTTTGGACACATAATGTTGCTGAACCTTGTCCTGACCAACTGCAGCAACCCCAGATCATAGCACTGCCCCCACAGGCTTGTACAGTAAGCACTAGGCATGATGGGTGCATCACTTCATCTGCCTCTCTTCTTACCCTGATGCACCTATCAATCTGGAACAGGGTAAATCTGGACTCATCAGACCACATGACCGAGTTTTAGTAGTTTCTCCTTAGATGTTTTCTTTGCTTGATTCATAATTTGACCCTTTGGAAAGAGATTAACATCTTTTCCACGACCACAGGATGTGTCTTCAGACAAGGTTGTTTAAGAAATGAGAAGCTACTTACTGCATCAGTTAAGGTTAAATAGCTTGTTGACAGCTGAAACATAATCATTAATGCAGTAATTATGCAATGGGAGGCTCTTACCTATTTGCTTACATAAATCCAGGTGGTGACTGTTTTTTTTCCCCTGTCAATTTTGTCATTTAACAGTATGAGTATGGTATTTATTTTGGTACGGGTAATGCAACATTCAATATTTTTTGAACGATGATGTTAACATATCATCTTAAATGGGATCAAATTAGTATTGAATGCAAGTTTGTAAATAGGATAAATGAAATGTATGTGTTCTTAAACATTTTGAGCTGCAAATAGTCACATAAATGAAAAATAAATTGTCCGTAAATCTGAAGTTTAGTCAAAAGTATATAGGCAAATTTTTTTCTTAATGCTTGCGACAGAGGGGATACGTCTTGTTTAATCCAGCTGATTCCTTAATTGAAGTGAGTCTCAGCTCAGTGATGACATCATCAGTACATTAGCCTTTGTTGTTTAATTAATCTACACACTAATCTCGTTAGCTGGTATTAACCAGTAGGATGTCAGGTCCATTTACAGAGCACAGCGGTGTTACTATGTTTGTGAATTGACTTCTTCCTGCTTGTCAATTAGCTACAGTACCTTAGAAAGAAAAAGCAGTCAACAACATGGAGGCATACTTTTATTTTCTACAGTATTCCAGTGCAAAGGCCAAAGTACAACAGAAGATCAAAGGGGGAAGTATTAAAATGAATCATTAGTTACTGTATGTTTCAGTGAATTAGTGTTTGATTGTCCTGTGAGATGACAAGCTGTTCCTGACTTAACCAACAGCAGTCACATGACCAGCTTAATAAAATAGTACATAAACGCACAACACACGCAAATTACAACTCATGTCTGTAAAACAACCCCAAACCCACAAAACGGCAAGCATGAAAACAAACGTCTACATTTCCCTTATTGCATATCAAATATGTAGTTAACAATACAAAAAGTTTCCTTTTTTAAAGAATTTCACCAGTCGCTGAAAGACGTGTACACAGAGGGGTAAAAAAAAAAAATGTCTTAGATGGTAAAAAGCACTTCTTTAAATAAATACATCAAGTTTTTAGGAAGAAATGAATAGTACTGTTTTATGATAAATGATAAAATTGATTTTAGAATTAGCCAAATTGTGTTAATTAATTAAAATACATTATATTTTTTTTATAAATATAACATTTTCTGTCTCTTACCTTCTATCTGTCACCTTTAGGACTTTATGTAAAGTTGAGAAAAATATAATTCTTCCTAATCAATTGGACATTAAACAGCAGATATATTCTTAATTTCCAGATGACCATAAAGCATAGTTTCATACCATAGACTGTCACACAGTATTAAAAACACGTCTATGTATTGTCCCTAGAACTCTAGAATTTATTGTCTCTATTGCAGACCAGTAAGACAAAGACCAGTTAAGACTTTCATGGTGTTGTGCAGTGATATTTCATTTTAAGGCCTCACAGTGTGATATTGCATTCAAGTACAGATCGTAAAGAAGATACAAATGCTAACACTATAGCAATAAAATGTGAAATACAACAACATACAGGTGGTTAAAAACAAACAGATTCAGTTTATGACACCAAGTGCCTACAGTGAGTATAGAAAGCATCTCTCCCTGTGGTTACCTTTTTAAATTCCACAAGCCCTGGGCATCCTGCCCTGTTTGTGTTTGTGCCTGTCTGTGTGTGTCACGACCAAACTCACGGTGGTGCATTTCATTTGCTCTGGTTCACTTGAGGAGACTCTGAAGCATAGCAGTCGCATACGTGGGACGGGCCTGCTTGTTCTCAATAGCTTTCTTGAGGTACTGAATTCCATCACAGCGCTCCCAGATCTCTTCAAACTGCCTGGGCAGGATCTCTGCCCCCCTTTTCCTCGTCAGACCAGTCTCCTCCAAGCTCAGCTCACACATCTCCATGTCGTCTTTGCCTGAGTGGTGGAGGGATAAGGACAAGCTTTACAAACAGAACGTGTACTAAACAGGAACCTGACTATAACAAACAAGTAAAGTAACAGGAGCAATAGAAAATATGCTTAAATGTTTTAAGCAATCAATCAAACAGAAGTGTCTCAAGTGTAATATATTTTTGTAAAACTACAGTATATAAAAAACAGAAGCTGCTGACTAACCTGCAACCAACACAATGGGTCGTTTATCCGGGTGAAGCTCCATCTGTCTGGCTATCCAGGGCCCGTCAAAGTGGGCGTACCACCAGCCCTTCTTTTTATTCTGAGGGTCCTTGTACTGGTCAGCTGGACGGATGAAAGGAATGCGGAAATATCGCTGTTGGCGGTTCATGGCCACTTCCTGGTGTTGGGCTGTCATCGGAGGAGCTGGGTTCTGCTCAGCTGCAGTGGGACAAAGTGACAGTATGACCATTCAAATACTGGCTCTGAATTAAAAGTAGAGGTTGTTGTTCATAACCTGAGGAGCTTCTTCAGGAGCACTGACAACAAAACAACTGTCATTTGGTTTTTAGTAGATGTGACTGTGTAAGACTTATGTTTTCTGCCTGCACCAGAGAACGTGCAGAGTGGGGCAGAAAACAAAGTATAAAGCATTCAAAACATAAAGATCAAAAAGAACCCAGGAAATGCCACATGGAAAAAAAAAAACAGGTAAAGCGGCTTTTAGACTCTTATGAAACGGCCATTCTAAGACCCCTGCTGCATCAACAGAGGCCAAGGATTGGATCCAAATATAAGACAAACAAAGCACAGCCGCTTCGGCTTTCAGGAGCTATCATATCAAAAGCAAAAGGCAAGTAAATGTAGTAGAAGTAGAAGCAACAGCGAATCTAATGTTCCCGTTCCCTATCAAACTTAATATTTGTTTTGTTCAGATGAAAAAGAAATAACATGCAGATCACAGATGGGCTTTCGAGCAACTAAATAACAGACCATGCCTGGATGGGCTGAGAATGAAATGAGCGAAGTAGCGAGCTGTCACACCAGGAGCTGAACTGAACCTGACAAAGCATGGCTGGCAGTTACTTTCTAATTAGAACAAATATTTCTGACAGAGCCAGGCGGAGGGTGGCTGCATTTTTAAGCCTTGGTGTTTTGTCGGTTAATTGAATGTTAGAAAACATAGGCGGGTTATGTGTGTGCAGGTGATTATTTCCTGTCCTGACAATGAAAGCGAGGGGAGAAAATGGAGAGATTAACGACTTTGTCGCCTGTTCGTTAATGTCTGTGCCGAGGTGTGCATGTGGCCTTCATATCCACGTAGTAAGCCTTAGAAAGAAATAAACATAAAGCTACAGGGAGACCGAAAATTTGAGCTACTAACCATAATCAGTGACACATTTTGGAGCCCTCTGGTCACTTCCGTCATCATTGCGTTTCTTGTTCTTGGACTTCCATGCGTGATAGACCTTCAGTCGACGGTGGAACTCCTCTCTGCAGGCTGCCAGCAGCTCAATGTCTGCCCACACAACAAGACCCCCAAATAGTAGCAAGCAAAAACTGATGGTACCATGATACACTAAGCATATGTTGTCATATTTATATTTCATATTCATATTTGATTGAACTAGTCTCTGTTTGGAACATTTTTACAATACTTGCTGTTGCACTAATTTGGAAGTTACAGTTTTATGGTTTGAATGTAAAGAGTTTTCTGTCATTCTCTGTTTTAACCTGCACTGAAACTCTAAATATAACACAGCATATGAGCAGTTTGCAGTGTGTGTTTTTTCCTTATCATGTAATGCAACGAAAACACACTACTTTTACTAAATGTAAGTCTATAATCAGTCAGACTTCAAACACAGCTATCGCCACAAGCTCCCACAAAGTAAATGGATTCCACAAATTAGCCAGATGTCCTTGGTATCCCACAGGGGATCTCAGTGTCCCTAGCACTGATCAGAGTACTGTATACAGTGGCAATTATAAAGGCATCAGTGAGGGAGGCTGTAGAAAGGCATCTGCTTTTTATGCTGAGGAGAGGGTTGGCTGGGAATGACTAGGAAGGGCAGAAGTCTGCCATCTTCCATAATGGTGATAATTTCCTCTTTCCACCACTAAAACGCATGCTGATGAGCTGTAGCAGCTGTGGGAACATCCTCACCTCGGTCCTTTGATTTCGTTCGTGCAAGACATCTCGTGTCTACACTCTGTACAGCTGCAGCCTAAGCTTTTTAGCAGCCACTTTGGCTACTCTAAAAAAATGACTGTGAGAAAGAAAAAAGGCCAGAGTGCAGATAGAAAACTCGCATATATGGAGATCTCTACCTTCATGTATGCACGTGTGGAGTTCCACACTTATCTGTGAATCAAAAGGCGAAACGATGTTGGCTATATAGGATGGAAAATGTGTGTATTACGCATTTCACTGTGATCAACACTGATCGAGCCGGTTGGCTGGCTGGTTTAGTGCACACGCTGACCCTCCCGTGTTTGTGCTTAGGTGATAGAGATGGCGTCCTGCTGAACTTGGGTGTGTTTGGGATTTCTCACCACAGGAAGTGTTGATGACATCTCGCAGCTCAGCATACTTCCACTTGCTGAGGTCATACTTTTTCACACCGGCGGCAGCTTTGGTTGCCTGCACCTGAGGACCTCTATGGCAAGGAACAGATGAACGTGGGTGAGTGAGAGAAAAAAGAAAAAACAACAACTAACAAACTACGGTAAAGTACGCAGACAGGTACAGTAAGTGTGACACGGTTGGAGTAACAGGGATTAGGGTTTAGGAAAAGAAGCGCTTCACTTCTTTCGTGCCTACTGTTTCAGCTCCACTTAAACATATGCAAAGCTGTTCTAATGTTACAACTTGCCAGATGCCAGCTCACATGTTCTGTCAGCTTAAGTCTTTTTGCCAGGTGTTTGTTAGCAGTAATGTGTAATGACCTAAAGAATTCAAGGTGTATTCATGCAGAGCTTTACCATATGAATCAAAGTGATGGCACAGAGTTTCAGCTACTCGAACAACTGCTGCAGGATAGTCTAAGCTCATGTCGGCCATGTCTCTGGCTTCCCTGCTGATTTGAGGCAGCTAATTCAATAATACAGAGGATTTACCTCCTCTATTTACAGTCGCCAGAGCTGCTAATGTCTCAGAGTAGAGGATTACTGATGTATGATTCATTAGCCAGATTACCATCACCATTTATAATTCATCCTGACTGGAAAGATGAAACTGATTCTGGCTGCAACATGTGCCACCGTGTAATGATGATGAACAGGGCTGAGGCTTTACTTTTGTTGTGGGGAGGGAAAAAAGAAGTGGAACTGGAGCAATAGCCAGGGTTTTGTAGTTTTGCTGTAGGTAAACAGAAAATATGTGGTTGGAGTGGGAGGATGCTGGAGGGAGGCTGGGGTCTTTTGGTTGTGCGTCAGCTACTACGCCAGCAATGCCAACCAGCTGAACGCACGCATGCACTAACGTGCTTCAGCTCCGCGTTGTTCACATGCAACACATGTGTCCTGTAGAGTCGCTTTATTGCCACACATCTCCTTTGGGATGCAAGGGATCAGCTGATTCACAGGGATAGTGAGAGACACATGCAATGTGGCCCCATGGATGCCTGAGCCAAGACTGATCAGATTAAAGACTATTGGATCAAATGTTATTCTGTGCTCACCGAACCCGAGAAGGCCTGTACAGCCTTTGAGAGGACTACCCCTGGATTTATGAACAAAGTAAGGTTGAGGCTGTGGATGGCTATGAGAGAATAGATCAACATTAAAGCTTTCATTTCCAGGTGTTTACATTTGGATCCATTTACATTACATTACATTTAGTTATTTGGCAGACACTTTTATCCAAAGCGAAAATATCTAAAGTAAGAAGAGGAACTATAATGTAAAGTGCTATTGGAAGAGCAGTTTCAGTGTCATGGAGTATAAGTTAAGAGATGCAGCAAGATAATGAACTTAAACACACTGCAAAACAACAGGAGTTGATCAGTGGCAAGAAGTGGAAGGTTTTTAAACTGGTCAAGTAAGTCTCCAGACCTGAACCAGAGCATTTTACCTGCTAAAGAGGAGACTGATCCAGATGTGAAAACCTGGAAATTTAATGTTGATCTTATGTCTTAGTATCATCTTTAGATATCAAACCAAAAGCTACTCATGTCACTAATGAGGTTTAAGCAATGTTCACAGTACATTTTAGACCTACAACCAAATATATCTTGTGTTTACTGGACTAATATAAAGTAGTTATATTTTATACGTGACATGAAAACTAATTTACAGAATCTTTGAAATGCAAAGTGCTGTATGAGGCAGGGGGTGTTCACAGTACTCGTGAGCTTGTGCGTCTGACACGGGCAAGCTTTAACCACCGCGGACTCATGCAGAGCCAATTAAGATCAGTGGAACACAGAGATCACATACTGCACATTCAGATCTAGCGCTCATTCATGATTTGCTGTGCCATCTTCATCTCCAAGTAGCCAATGATCACAGATAATTACCATCTAAAAGGCTGGTCTCAGGATTCATGCCACCTTCAATAACATGTCCCATATGTCTAAATCTGACCGGTGATTAAAATCAAAGGAACGTTGGCTTTGCATTGCTGGTATGACTGTGCATCTCTTTTAAGCAGCTGAGAGATTCAGGACTTTGGACACAGACTGAGACAGACAGCTAGGGAGTTAGTGACTGATTATTGTTGGTGTTAGATATGCTTGGATATGGGCAGTGACAGAAGACTGTACTGATATCTTACATGGCTCTGGCTGAGGATGTAGAAATAGGAAGATCTGAAAAAAACTCATCACTGAGAGAAAACACAGCGACGGGAGAAATGCAGTTACACACACACACAGACATGCACACTGAAGTCATCACTGCTTGTTTAGTGCTGCATGTACCGTGCCGTTTGTGTTTACATATAGGATACCTTCGGAGGGCTGCATCCATCTGCCCCTCTTCAGTGATGAGCTCTGCCTCACTCTGGGCGATTCTCATAGCTAACTCTCTGTCTCTTCTCTCCTGCTCCAGTATGGCGGTGCGCTGGACTTGCTCCTCACGCTCCAGAGCCAGCTGAACTTCGAGCTCTGCCTGTAAAACACGCACAAACACACACCACAGAACTTCTACTTTAATATGACTTCCTGTATAAACACTAATGCTGCCCTGTGTCTCAGACAGCTCTGCTGTGTGCCCAAGCCTGATTAGACCTATTTATCCACATTGTGGAATTGCTAATAAAGCTTTAGTGGGCATTTGTCTAGACACAACAGAGCACACAACAAACCCTCAATAACCTTTATAGGTTTGACCCAAATCCTTATTTCCATGTTTTTATTTTGCATTTTACTGAACAGAAAAATGTGTTAATGGCAAACAGACACATGCATATAAAGCCAGTATTAGAAACATTCATTATGAATGATTTGGCAAACAAATGTAAAGTTTCCAATCGAGTGGTGTCAGAAAATAAATACTGCAGAGACTGGATGGTAGACCACAAATTAGGGTAGGTATAAAGACATCATGACACAGAGTTTGGAAAAAGCAGGATACCGTGCTTGACCAACCTCTGAAAAAAAAAGAAGCTGAAAATGGGAACAGAGAGTAAAACACAGCAGATACCCTAAAAAAGTTTACTGGTGGAGCTCTAGAGCTGCAGATAAACAAACTTTACAGGAAGTCTCCTGAGACATCTGCCTTATGACAGCCTGGTGTCAACTGTCTCACGGCTAGAAGGAAAAAAAATGACGGCATGCAAATGCCCAACTGGCCTTCGGTGAATGTGTTGGCGAATATAAAGGACTATAGATGTACAGAATGTGTATTTTCTGTGTAACAGATGGATGAATGGATGGGTGATAATGTCAAAACTGAGAAGAAACAGGTGAGTGAAGTGGTGAAGCCAAAGGAAAGAAACAACAAAGTGATGACAATCAGATGTGAGTGAACAAAAACAGGCAGTTAGATTAAGGTGACAAACTATGGAAGAGAGCAAGAGGTGTGATGATAAAACAGCCCAGGACATAAAGGGACAAAGTAGTTCAGTTAGGACAAACTTGGGAAGAAATAGAGTCATCAAGTAAGACCTTGTGGGAAACCCTCTGGGAATCCGACCAATGTCATGACCCAGTTGCTGCCAAGGGTGGCCGAAGCACAGATGTTTCACTCAGAGAGGAGAGCAGAGACGTGGTTTGTTCAAATACCTGTTCCTATAATGAATGTGGGGTCATAGTTGGAGCTTTACATGATATAAATATATAATTTGGCAAAATGGCAAATTGCATTGGCGTTTGACTTGAAAAGAGATTTAAACCATCAACAAAAATAGATGTAGATCATTTTGGCACAGTCTCCACTGCAGTAAGACAGGTTTCTGAGGTGAGCTGCGCTTATGAGAGAGGTTGGTTTTCCACTACTGATGATGTGTTGCTGCGGTAATAATCTACCCTGAACATTGCTCAGTTAATTTTATGCATTTAACCTTGAAACAGGTAGAAATCCTAACAATTCAGTGACAGGGCGTGCATGGTCAGTCACTACAAGGGCGACCTCATTTGTGGTAAACACGAAGCCTGGAAGAGGCTGCGGGGAGCTGTGCATTTATTAACATTTGCACATCAAATTAAGGAAATCTACCTAAAGCAGAGCGCTGTAGGTGGTGGCAGGTTTCTTTGAGTTCAGCATGAGAGTACAACAGTGAAAAGACACATGAGCGTTGGGTCCAAACCTGTATAACTTTCTCTTCTTCCACCCTCTTCTTCCTGTCCTCCTCCTCCTGCTTCCTCTTCAGCTCCATCTCTGCTTTCCTAAAATATTTGCATAATAGATTATTTTAGGGGAGGAAACTACATGTTTACTAAAACTTCTACAGAACACGTTCCCCCCCTTCCCATCACTTACAGTCTTCTGTCCTCTTCTTCCTGTTTGCGTCGTTGCTCTTCCTTCTCCCTCCTCTTCCGCTCCTTCTCCATCTCCTCCTCAATGTGCTTCAGTCTCTCGCTCTCTTCCTCCTGCTGCTTCTTCTTTTGCATGGACGAGAGCAGCTGCTCTGAGCGTTTCACCAGTTGCTGATACTCCATGTCGATCTCCTTCCAGGTCATCACTGTGGCCTGGGCATCACCAGATGGATCAGAATGAGTGGTCACAAAATGCAAATACTATTTACTATTTGTTTATTCCAATATTTAACCTGATCAGCGCCTCACACTTCAGATGTGCAAAGCTAAGTCTTGCTGCACATGCTGCACAACACTGATTAATAATAACAAGTGATGAGATATAACGTGCTTTCCTGAGTTTGTTGGAACTGAATTTTGCCCTTTTCCAACTTACAATTGAGAGAAGAACATTTTCAGGAGTGTTATGGAAAATCCCACCCATGTGGCAAAAAAGGGAAGACACTGACTGACACCGGGTCTGTCACTTGCACACCGCAGCAACAATGCTCAATTCCCCACTATACTTGTCAGACAATCAGCAGGGGGAGAAAAGGTCACCATATAGTGGAGATTCATTAGAGTGAGTCTCTACCAGAGACACTGGGAGGGAAGATGACAAGGTCTTGTCCCCAACGTACAGAGGTCTGAATGACAGCCATTGGCATCTCATGAATTATTCACTCCGAGACACCATGCCAAGAGCGAATTCTAAGCACTCAGAGTGCCACGAGTGTCGACAGTGGGGCTGCTAATAGCCTAACAGGAGTAAGTAGGGGAAGTGTCACACTGGGGTGGAGGGGAGAGAAAGGGTCAGACGTCAGCGATGCTTCAGTGTCAATCATGACACTATGAGGAAACTAAAGTATGAGCACTCTCATCACATCTGTTGATTGCATTCAGGTAACTACAGAGTAGAAAATGTCAAGAAGACCATCACTGGCGAATTCGTTCACCGTATGTCAGGATAGCATGTGGATGTGTTTGTGATGATCTGCTGGAACTCGAGGTGAGTTCTTATTGCACAGGGTGAGGTGGGATTTCACTAACCACGTTTGATGATTTAGCAAAACAGCCTCACTAAATTAAATTACTGGAGAGGAGAAGGGGTTCTCCTTCACCCAGCTCCACGTTTTATCCTGAGGTGATAGAAAATATTGATCCTGGGAGAAAGAATGAGTAAAGGGCACAGTGTACAACATAAGACCGGCTGTGCTGAAAGGCTACAGGTACGAAAGAAAACGAATATGCTTATATATAGTATAAATCAGAAGAGAAAAATCTGGATAATGTTTATATGTTTTATGGATAAAAACATATAAAGAACAACAACAACATGTTTTATGTGCGTCGTATTGCTCAGACACTGTTGAGACAAGAAGCTTTACAATAACCAGGACAATAATCCTTGAGCGATATGTGCAGTCAGGCCTGCTCAAATGTCATTTAATGGCTCACCTTTATCTTGGCTAACAGCGTGTCGATGGAGGCGCCTAACTCCTGCACCTGTTTGGCCATCTCCTGTTTCCCCTCCTTCAGCCCGTTCACCACCTCGTTGAACCGTTCCATGTGTTTCCTCAGGTTTTGAACCTTCACCATGCCATCAATGCTATGAGAGGAGGGAAACATACAAACTAAGAAAAGAATTTGCATTTTTTAATTCAAATGTACACTAATTAGAAGAAGAGACAAACTTAGTGATCTGGTGCAACTGGCACATTAATTAAATGAAACTCCAACATGAGCTGATGAACTGTAGCAGCACAATATCATCTATCATATCATATTTAATTTCATGTACACATTTTCCCCTCACCTTGATATGTGGAGGGGAAATATCCTCATAACTGCATCCTGCTCATGTGTCCCATTTCACTCAGAAATATATATTTCTTGTAGAGATTTTATACTTTTCCAGTACATTTACACGGCTCCTTTTTATTTATTCCTATTATTATACACCACTATCAGGTTTCCAGCCTTCATATTGAATTACGTGTGTATGCTGGCCTACAACATTTCCACATGCATTGATACACATACTGCCATTCACAGTCAAACTCTGACAACTCATCATTTGGATGGCTGCTATTACCAGAGTCATTTTTCCAAATGCAACCCAATACGGCAAGATGTGCTGTATTTTCCAATGCGGTACAGTGAGACATCATTTCTCCACAGAATTTCTAGTTTGATTTGAACCCCTAAATGCGCAGTGTGGGAAAGTCATCAAAACCTAGTATCAACCATGAAGCATGAATCTGTTTAAATATAAAAGCATGTGCACAGAGACCAGAAAGTAATGCATATGTGAGAGAGAGAGAGTCTGTTTGTGTGTGTGTGTGTGTGTGTGTGTGTGTGTGTGTGTGTGTGTGTGTGTGTGGATTTGGTAGAAGTAGCAGGGCAAGACTCACCGCGGCTTATGCTTCTTCTTACACAACCACATGCGGACAGTCTTCTGAATCTTAATGCACGCCAAAGCTCTGTAACTCATCTTGTTCCTAACTGTAAAAGACGGGGAAAGGAAAACAATACAAATACTTATTCATAAGCATCTGCACATCTTGACATAACATAACATTTCTCAAAGCATATGTAATGTTACAGCTCCAGGTATAAAGTTCAGCAGATTCAATACTACAACACACTGCTAATTAATAATATATAATACTGATAATACAGTATACTGAACATGCAAATCACAAAAACCAGAAGCATAAATATCCCCAGCTCTCTTCTGTGAAAAGTTAGAGTACTATACCACATCACTACAGGCTGCTGCTTTCAATATTCTGAGGGAATGGTGTGAAATATAATTTACAGCTATCACAGTTGCAGTAACTAATAATAACCTGTGAGGAAATAATAAAGCATCATACAATCATCCAGAGGAAATTGAAATAGCTAAACTAACAAAAACAAGTTGTGCTGATGTGTCTTTCATCATTTATTCATTTATTCATTTCTGACATGTTTGTGTAGAAGTCTATTTCTACATTGGAGTTGGTGACAGGTCCTCTGTGAGATGTGAGTGGTTTTACGATGTGCAGTGTCGCCAGAACTACTTTTATAGCTTTATAACTAGTGTCACTTGTCTACTAGAAAGAAATGACTCAGGCCAAGTGGTATAAGGCTTAACGACAGAGACACACACAGTGCATCATGGTGTGTCGTACAGTTGAAGTGCTAATATCAACTTTATAGACTGTTATCTCAACAGTTGGCAGATTTAACATACGTTTGATGACAGACAGGCAGCACCACTGGACCTTCTTCCAGCGGCTGCACATCAGCCATTTGTTGACTTTCTTCAGCAGCTCCGCGAGGTGGTCTGGATCAGACTTCATGATCTGGTCGAACTCCGCAAACTAATGCACACAAACACACAAGCACAAATTATGATATCTTACTTATAGTATACTTTACTACATAGTTAGGGGAATATTTGTGCATGTTTATTTCTACTGTACCTTTCCTGGGCGGAAGAAAACTCTGGTCAGTCCAAATTTAAAGTCGTTGTCATTCAGTCCCAGAGCTTTGAACAAAGCCTGCAAAGGAACAAATTCACATTCAATTTTAAGGTTTAATTTAAACAGATATAATGTGTGTTTCTCTGCAGGAGAAAACTTCTCAGTGTTTGTAACCCCACCTTACAGAAGAGTCGTGGATTCAGTCGTGTGAGTTTTTCCGGCATGTACTGTTTATACATGTTGTACAGCTCATGGAAGGGGGCTCTGGAGGGGAAACCTCCCTGCATCAGGTCCAACACTGACACCATCCCTAATCAAGATACACACACGAACAACAAAAGATGGTCCTTATACAAGATTTAAGAAGAGAAACAGGATTGTCCAGAGACAGAAGCATTATAGGTTTACACACAAGCAAGCTGAAATGTGTTTGTCTAAATACAGCACACATTCAAAGTGTCTTATCAGTGTGTGGTGTGTGTGTGTGAGCGTGTGCACAAGGGCACAATAACAAATGTGACATGAAACAGTGTTACGTTAATGTAATCACACTCACAGCAGCTGTTACTCGATGTCATTAACTTGTGCTTTAATTAGCAGTAGGCAGCGTCCTAAAATAAACACTCGATCAACTTTCTAAATGGACGTTAAAGAATTATAAAAAAAAAAAAAAACAGAATGGGAAGTGGGAAACTGTCTTAACAGTTGTGACAGTGTGCAGAGCAGTGTGAACAAAATTAAAATATAGAACAGTAAAGAAACGAATTAAACACAATTTATCACTTATAGGAAACATATTGTTATATTTTATGTTGTATTTTTATTGTGACATTTTATTTTTATGATGCTGTATTATTATTATTACTGGTCTTAGATTGATGTTTTATTTGTAAAGCGTTTTGTAATGTTTTGTTTCTGTTCTATCTAAAATAACTATATTCTCTACATACGTGAATTGTTACACTTATAATAAAACTAGATATAATTAGTATATAATCATGATTATGATTTAAAATTTTGAATATCACAACTTTTGAAGTGCATAATATACCGCTGTTGGTTGTTGTTTTGTACCTGAGCACTGCAGCTGTGAGAGAATTAGAGCTCCCTCAAACTGGTGACTAACCATCTTCAGGTTGGGTTTCACACAGCGGATAAAACTTGAGCCCTGCACACATAAAGATTATTCAGGACAACTTGATCTGTTTCTGCATGGTGCCTCCATGATGCATACAAATACTGTATGTAAAGAAACTGCAATGAAAGTTTTACTCACAGTGCTGCGAAGCTTCTCCAGCAACAGGTTCAGCTGAGTCTGAGTGTGCAGGTGGACAAGACAAAACGTTTAGTTGCGTTTATGTTTGCGGTACGTTTGGCCAAGATGGACACGTCCTTGTTAAGAAGTGAGGGATATAAGCAAACAGCATTTACAGCATGCAAGGAACAGAACTAAGTAACAAAAAATACCAAAATAGGCTGAAGATGGATTTTTTTTTTTTTGGTTGCTGTTGAAAGCTGTGTACCTATGGCTCACTCAAGATGAGGTTTCTCACTTTTGCGAAAAAAAGCCTTAGTGTCTCATTCTTTTTTTTCCTCTCTCTCTCTATTTTCTAACTTCTCTCTATTATACCTCAAACTGACTTTATCCAGCTTTATCCAGCAAGAAAGGTTTTCTCAGAGGGAAGAGATGGGAGACTGGAGGAAATCTAAGAGGGGGAGCCTGAAGAAGAAGGAGAAAGGAGGATTGGGGAGAGGGGTGAAAAGGAGACAAGTTACAGCACAGGTCTTAAGATTAGAGCCAGAAAAGTCTAAAAAGAAGCAAAGAAGGAGCACTGGTAACTATTTATCTGCATTTTGCACTCGCAAACTTCTGAACATAACGTTTAAGAAAAAAGCAGCAAGATGTAATTACTATCAAATGCATCATACTTCTCACAAATTCTGGATAAAAATGTATCATATTAAACATGATTGATAATGCAATCACGTTTAATTCAGTTCATTTGCTATTATTGTAATATATGACAAAACAAAAGGTGTTATACTTATTGTTGTTGGGAACAGTGACATAAAAAGTCCTACAGCGGATTAAAATTGAGGAGATGTCGCCAGGTGTCTGTTCAGGGACTTTGTCAAACAGTAAAAAAATTCAGTGTCACTCTGACCTTGAACTTGTTGCCAACGCTGATGAAGCTGAGTTTGCCCGCCTTATGTTTGGAGTCCTTGGTGGTGCTGGAGTTCTCAAACAGCTCTCGAACAAATTTGTCTTTTGATTCGCACACTAAGCTCTCCAAGGACATGTGGAGGGCGTCGTTATTCTTCTCCACAAACCGAGTCTGTGGACGGATGGACAAATGCATACATTCATGCAGTATCGGACTTTTATACATGTGAATGTGCGTAGTACAAATACAAATCAGTGCTGCCAATATGTATTTCAAACATACAAAGAACCTTTTTATAGTTATAACTTCTAATGAGGCCTGGTTGTCACACAAAATATCCCAATACTGATTTTAGAGAATACCACAGATCCCCAATAGCCCAGTATGACAAGGTCTGTCTTAAGAATTACTGTTTCATAGCAGACGGCTCCGGCAAAGTGGCGAACAATAAAGCCCTCATCATCTCGGAGATTCCTGTGAATGGTCAACTTCGACTTCCTGGGAACCTAAGTGGAATAAAGCAAATCATATTTAATAATAGCACTTGAACACATAAATAATGATTTCAATCTTATCCTAATCATCAACATCAACGTGTTTATTCACATTAGGGTTGGTAGAATGGCCATATGCAATCTGTGGCTCAATAATCAAAAGAATAACACCAATATTACTCTAGTAACAGTGGACATTTTTAAGCTCAATTCACTTCATCAGTGAGTAAAACAATAATAAATTATCCCCAATGTGTGAAACTATATAGTAGAAATGTTAAGATTAAGATTAATGGCTTCCATCCTATTAAATATATAGGCTCTGCACTCCTCTTTATTTGAGTAATAACCCTCGCTGCAGTAGAGTTTGACTACATCCAGCCACCTCTAATGTGAAGCGTGAATTGGTGTCAAGGCTACACTTCTAAAAGGATTTCATGCTTACAGAGATATGAGCAGAATGACGAACAATGGGGACAAAGACAGAGACAGAGGGAGAGACGGGGACGGTGCATCATTCATGAAACTGCTGTGGCAACCACAGAGTTTCCAGGAGTAAAAATAATCACAATGACAAAACCAGTGTGCAATTACATTCTCCCTGGGTTGATAATAGACCTAAATGCATGAAGAGAACAACAGCAGACTACTGGAGGGGGAAGATAGAATAAGAACCACAGGGAAAGATGAGAAATGTTCAAGAGGGAGGTTCAGAGGTCTGACCGTCAGTCTGAAGTGGTCTTTATGTTTGCAATGCACAGCCAATGTAAAGTGTTGATCGCTGGGCTGAGGGAGACGGTTCTCTTCATCCAAAATGTCCAGGATTCCCACCAACTTTGCTTCTACTAGGTCTGGAAACAACAAACATTTATCCATCAGCCTCAACATTATGGTTTGTGGCTTTACAATGTAAAGTAGAACATCAGTATGTTTCACATTATCCTTCTATGAGTTTCAGCAAATGCTTACATTTTTAGGGACAACAACAAAAAACAAGAATCCCAAGTATTTAGGAAGTGGTGAGGTGGGAATCAGAGTGGCCATAGCACAGAAGTAACAAAATCCCTTAACATTCAGTCTCCAATAAATGAGCTTTATTGGAAATTTCCACTGTTTAGTGTTTCTGGATGTGAATATTCAAACAACAAAACATGTTCATCAGGAAGCTCATTTAGCCATATATCTGAATAATTCATATGACATGCTGTGTTTTGAATATAATCTAATAGCGAAGGACCTCGGAAAAAAATTAGCATGAACAAGCACCTGTGCATAAATCCTGGAGATTGATGAGTGAATTAATGGCCAACCCAAACGGTCATTTGCAAGTCATAAACATTACTCACGGCTGTCAGTTAACCTCGCACCTGAATAATCACGGCCTTTGAAATACAAATCAGACTGCTTCACCTTGATACACCGACTACTTCATCCCATTAATACGGTGATTCATTTGAGCACAGACACAACAGAACCGAGGGGATATCGTGTCTCCGGCTTCTCGTTGCACAAAAGTGTCTGTAAAACTCACAAATCCTCATTATGCTTTCTCCCTTTAGACACATGGATATTCCAGCTTCTTGGATAATTAGAAGTCATATTTTGGGCCCCCCTGACAGGGGTAGTTTTGCTTCCCTGACGAGTAGCTTTGAGCACAAGGAAAGGTTCACACAGGTGTCATGTGGGTGAGCCGACCTTACACTTAAACCAGCCTCAGCACATTTGTGACATGTGGGCCACGTCTGTGTCAGTGTGTTTTGCACTTCGCAACACAAGCAATCAAAACTCCATCTTAATGATGCCACCAATGTCATACAGGGGACCTGATCTCATACAGACACACTATATACACTCCTACATGTGTATACCTTTGATTTTGATCATTTGAATCCAGCTCAAGTCAGAGATCATATCAGCTTTTGAAGGCGATGTGTTCAAAGACACTTACATTTGTCTTTTTCTTTGTAGTATGTATCTCACATTCTTCAGATAAATCACAATCCTTTTCAAAGTGACTGCCCACACAGGAATAAAATGCTTGCACACAGTGTGTTGTGTGACAGGATGACAAAGTGGAACTTACCTATGCAGTCCTGGTTGTCAACATAATGCACTTCATTCACTCCGAGCCCTTCCTTTTGGTACAGTTCTTGCTCCTGCACAAACATGCCCCATAGTCAAACATCAACAGGAGAAAATTTGATATGACACTTCAGAAGGCAAACAAGACAATGTGAAAGTGGCGATGCATGATTCACATAATGAGAAACCAGCTTAAAACATTTTGGAAAACAAAAACATTAAAAAGATCACAGGAGAGAAACAACCCTGATCGTGTCCCCTGAGAAGTTAGACTCTAATGAGAGAGTGCACAGGGGAGATAGAGGGGAAAATATATGAAGAGAGAATGGCAGAGCTTAGTGTGCCAGCCACTTCTTCCTGGCTCGTGAAGAGGTCTAAGTTTGGCTTGTGTAGAAAAGTAAACCACACAGAATCACCTTAAGCCCCTGCGCTGCTCACCCACCTCTTTCAGAATGCGCTCGTTGAAGAACTGCTGCAGTTTCTCGTTGCAGTAATTGATGCAGAACTGTTCGAAGCTGTTATGCTCAAAATACTCTGATAGGAAAAAAGTAGAAAAAAAAAAAAACAACAACTTATATTTCAATTAATTCTCAAAATGAAAATTTTGTGCAAAGCCTGTGTTAATTATGTCAATGAAGGGAATTAATTCTCAAGCAGGCACCCTGGTAATGAAGTGTGTGCATGCATTAAAATACTTATATTAAGAAACATGCTGCACAGACGAAGTCTCTTCAGGCAGAATTCTTAACAAACCAATTACAAAATGTGCTCAATTTGGAAAGTTGCTTCCAGTCTGTGGGGATAAATCTATACACAGAGTCACCTTTGATTAAAACTTCCACATTTTATTAAACACTAGGTGCAATTCATTACCGAAGCCAGCGATGTCCAGCACCCCGATGAAATTAGATGAAGTCTCGAAGGGAAAACACTGGTTTACTCGTTTGACCACGTGATCAAAGAGGCGGCTGTACACCGCCTTGGCCAGGGCATCGCGGGCATTGTTTGCTTGTTCCACCTTAAGAGGCACCCTGTAGGAACACACAAAGTGGGGCAGTGAGAGAGAGTCCGAAACTAGGGCATGCAAGTCTCTTATTGAAACCTCTCTCTTTCATTATTATTTTTTTTAAGTCAACCCACATTGCACATAGCAGCAAAAGTTTAGCTTTGTTGACGTGACACTTTTCTCTGCATAGTTCTATTACACTGCTGATCTCTATAGTCTAGTTAAGCTCTCGTTTCAAATGAGGGTTTCTGAGCCAAAGAGCGTTATTAAAACTAAAATATGAACCTTGAACTCTACTAGTCTCTCTAATGGCACTTCACCACCATTTATTTTAAAATATTTACAGAGGTTGACTGTGCGGGCAAAGTGCAAATCCGCAGTGGCCAGGAGTTCAGCTCAGCTGTCCCATCTGGGAGGAAGGTGAATTTTAAAATGGAAAGGTCTGTTTTTGGCTATGATAGGTCTTTCCCCTCTCCTTTCTTTTTAGATTCCATCCACTGTGATAAAAATGAAAACCTCAGTGAAGAATTGGCTTTTCTGTTTCACTACACTGTGCATTTTATGCAGCGATTCTTAGAAAACACATGAGCTCTGTACAGTTCATCTCAGAGACAGGCCTTTCTATCAATTAACATGTTCCATATGTACAGTAGTTCAGTAATCCTTGATACCATCACATGTACCACCCTATAACCCCCAACAGGATGGAGGGGTGGATCTGTCTGGATCTTAATGACAAAGCCAGGCCCCCTTTGCTCCATCTGCTCCCTAGACGCCGGGCCTTTACTGTAGTGTAGCCATGCTCGCCTTGGTGCTCGTATAAAGGCTGCATTATTTATGTGGAGAAAACAGTTCCAGGCCAGGCCAGCATCTGGCGCTTCTGAAATATTAATCTACTAAACCTGGCCCCATCACTCAAACACTACAACACCACCAAAATACACAAGAGCAGCGTTGAATCTGCATATTGTACTCTGACATGTTATCTTTGACCTGAAAGAAATCATGATCCAATTATGGTCGGTACAGTACAGTACAGCCCCACCCTGAGCACAGTATCCAAAAAAGGCTATCTACACTTGAGTTAGTTTTGCACAAAAAGTTTGATATTGGTGTTGTGTTTGAGACAAAACTTCCACGTTCTATTATTTGCTCTTATTTGCATTCACTAACAAGCTTAATTTAGTATAAGGATTGAATCTCATTTAATCTCATTCAATTATTCTCAACCACCTCCTCCTCAAAAAACAAAAACCACAGGAGCCACTGAGATTTTAATATAAATGGTGTTAAGAATGATAGTTACTTGATAACTGTTCCTTTGGCGCCCCCTGCTGTAGTGAGCATGACTCTTGTTGTGAGGCTGACGCGCAGGTCGTCCTGGTCGAGGCCCAGCAGATCAGCACAGTACTCCAGACTTTGGCCGGACTGATTCTTGAGGACACAACCGCCTAAAACATACAGTTAGGAAATGTTTAAAGAAATTACAGCTTCAGCTAAAAACTGATCACAGAAATCAAATACTATTAAAAATATTATACTGTGTAAATGTAAAAACAGACAATAAGATTTAAAAAGCACTTTGATAGCACCTCAACTTGTTAATGTCAAAAGGCTGGAGATTCAGTGCAGAAAACACTTTATAATGAATGTATTTCTGTGCCATGTAGGTCTTATCAGATAAGAAAATCTAGTGGCAAAGAGGAAGTGAAAATGCAAATTAAATCAAATTTAAAAAATTAAATTAAAAACAGAAAAGGACAAGGAAGACAACATCATAACATCAAAATGTAAGTGTTCACCAGGTCAGTGCTTCTAGTTCGACTCTCCCTCACCTGAGGAGCTGCCTGTTTCCTCAAAGTCGATGTTGCCCAGATGCAGAACACCAGCAACCACCCTAAACAGGTCCAGCTTCTCAGTATCATCCAGACCAATCTTCTTCATGGCCACACACATCCTGTTGAAGTCGCCCTGGTCGTCAAGAAGCGGGTCCTTCAGGGCGCCCACCTTTAGATGCTTCAGAGGACACGAGAGCGTTAAAAACTGAACAAACATCACAGAGAAACTGGGGAGGATTCAATTTCAATTACGATTTACTCAAACAAATATCACAAATAGGAATCTATGTTCATGTTTTTGGCAGTTTCATTAAATTGTTCTTACATTTTGAGTAAATCTGATTCCAAATTGGACGGAAGAAAACCCTTCGATTCACACTTCAACGTGTTTAAAGAGCCTCCACCATCACCACACAGCAACCACAACAGCCCATGAACTAATGCTGCTGTTGAAGCAGCATTGTCTACAAATGTCTTAACAATTTTAACTTTTAAATACCAGATAAGAAGGAAGAAGAAAGATTTTTCACACAGCTGCACAATTAGGACTTAACACACTGTATACTCAAACTACAGCTTTGAAAATAAGATATCAGTGTTTTACATATATTCAATCCATGTTAAACATACAGTGATTGTGCAGCTTTGTGTTGTGCAGTCGAACTGAAAAAAAGCTGAATAAGTTCAATAAACATCGTTTGTATTATTCTGTCTGAACATCCCCAACCTCCAACCCAAACACCGCAAACACATGCAGACAAAGAGGAAACATGCGCTCTTATTTCCTGTTTGCACTAAAACACCAGCATGAAAAACCAGAGCGTCTCAGTGTTTACTTTGGAAAAACATTAAGCAGGATAGAGAGCAGAGAGCACAAAGCCCTGATAAAACAAGAAACATCACCTTATTGTCCTGCATATAACGGCAACACATGGCAGGACAGACAGATGTACAATGACTTCATTAGAAACACATTAAAAACACACAGTGTATTTACAACTAGTAAGCCTTATAAGTTTTCACATTTATTATACATTTTATAACTGGCATCTAAAAAAAATTTTTTTTATTCATCACATTAGGCTCATAGCTAATTTTCTGGCCTAAAATATTCTTAACATATTGACTATAACTGGTTGTTGTTGAATACACAGTACTGTATATTGTTTTGTAACAGAGTCTCTGCTTTTGATACTTTGCATTAAATATATCATCATACAGCAGATGCATGTAACATAAATCCAATTCAATTCAAATGAGTAGAGATGACACCAGAACAGAACGTGACGTTACCTCCGGACTCTTGCGGTTCTGCATGATTTGTTTATCGGAGTCCTTGGTGGCAAAGTATCTGGTGCATCCTCGGTTGAGGTACTACAACAAGGAAAAATGATGGTAGAAAATAGTTCGACATAATTAGTATTTTGATAAAGTACATTCAGACACAGTGCAGGAGCATTTCAGGCTTGGTGGCAAATCTGCTAAGGGTATTTGTATTAATTTTCATCATCTCAAATATTTACTCTGTTGTCTGCCAATATTGCTCCACAGCTGACTAGTGGTGAACTGCATAAAGTAATTGCCTCTGCTGATATGGGCGTCACCTCGGGGGCCCGATATAATGACATGACAAGATAAACATCTAAAGGCACAGCTTGAGCTACTTGTCGTTCCTTTAAGCATTGTTTTGTAGAGCACGGAGAAGAAAATAACAGCTGTGATAAATGCTCTTATGCTCGTATGACTGTGCCTCTGCTGGGCCGATAATTACACTGAAAAGACACAGAATTCAGCAGTGAAGTATTTTGTTTGTTTGTTTTCTCTCTCTCTCTCTCTTTTTTTGTTAAGGTCACAACACAGTCTAAATGTGGGTGTTCATGGAGGCTTACTGACCCTGAAGCTGTCTGGAGAGTCCAGGTGCAGTTTCTTCTTGATGTCCTCAGATGCGCCGGCGCACAGCCTGTAGAAAATGTGGTAGTTCCTCTCGTCGTTACTTTGCATGCAAATCCTCGATTTCTCTAACAAGTAATGGGAGACGAATCCACCCACAACTGCATTCTGGTACCAAAACAGAGGAATAACAATATTATAATAAACAATATTATAATTAGAACACTGCAGTACAAAAGTATAAGATTAAAAGTCTTAACTTTTAAGAGCTGAATTAAAAATGGACACTTCATGTAAACCAAATTATAATATAATATTTACCTTTTCATTGAAGTGGATTTCCACAAACTTCCCAAATCGACTGCTGTTATTATTTCGAACAGTCTTTGCATTTCCAAAGGCCTCGAGAAGGGGATTTGCTGATGTTTGACACGGGGAAACCAGAATCAGTATCACACTCCACCACGAAACCAAACACATGATAATGATGAGTTTTTATTCTGCTAATACCTTCCACAATCCTCTCATCGATGTCTTGACCACTTCCATACGTTGTGGTTAAATATCTAGTAGGAAGGGAATGAAATTAGAAAGAGAGTAACAATGATGAATATGAGACTAATGACTGAGAAGATGTCAAAGGGATGCAGCATGTTTCATGTGAGTTCATACCTTAGAACAAACTTGGTGTTTTCAGTCTTCCCAGCACCAGATTCGCCAGAAACTATGATGGACTGGCTAATCTTTAGAACCTTCATGTCCCTGTAGGCTTTGTCGGCTAAAAGGGAAATATACCACTTTATACCATAAGTGAATTGTCTAAGAAATAAAGAAATATTACGTCAGCTTGCAGTTATAAACTCTGTGTAATTAGGAAGCGTGAGCTCTCACCTATAGCGTAAACATGAGGTGGCAGCGTGCCTAGAGACTTCCCCTGATATGACTTGATGGTGTCGGGGCCGTAGAGTTTGGGGATGTCACAGTAAGGATTCACAGCTATCAAGATGTTAGCCACATACGTCTGTAGGGGATTTAAATACAAGTACGGTTCAGGTCACTGCATTTCCACACAAACAATGAAAACTACATATAAATATTTGAATAATGAGAGACAACAGAGGTGAAAAATGAGCCCACGGAAAGCTGATGAGACACCTTAACCTCTTTCCCTGTCCTGCTTTTCCCATTTAGCAGCTGTCCCACATTTCCTACGTGAGTGACTAGGATCAAGATTGGGTTTGTCAGGCTGACTTTATGACCTTTGTAGCTTCCTTTTACCACCTGGTACTTTTTCTCATGGGACTAAACACAGGGATCCTCTGTCTGCCTGCCCTCCAACCTGTCACTGTCTCTCCTTACAATCAATCAATTCCAAATACAGAATTAATTTGGCCTTGGCAGACAAGTTTAGACAAAGAAGGAAAAAAACCTACATAGATGTGGTCTTTATTGTACCGCACTCGGACATTGTTGAGGAGAGTGCCTTCATTCAAGTACATCAAGGAACCTGGAAACAGGAAGGAGGAAACAAGGTAATTCATTTTTAAAGAAAACAGCATTTATTTAGAATTGAAAAAATGCAGAGTAAGGACTTACAGTTGTCATCAACATGTTTGTTGACATCATCCTCTGCTGGGAAGACTTGGCTCATTGGAGCAAGAAAGGTCTGCAACATGAAGTGTGAATGTATGATGTAACTCAGAGAGACATGCTACAAGTTGCACTGTGTCTCCTTAGCTTTGCCAAGTTATGCACTGTACATATCTGGCTATGACACAAAACCCATTTTATCAGCATTAGCTAAAAAGTCCTATTAAATATTAGAAAAAACACTAAGCAAGCGTGCATAAACATGAATCATTCATCATGACTGAACATTACAGTAATGATGTTTGGAGTGACATGTTCCCAGGCTAAATGAGTTACTGATATTCTCACTCTGTTGTTTAAGAGTCTGAGTTAATGGAAATAAAACTCAATGGAACAAGCCCGCTGTGAGAGAAATAAGGGGAGACATGGCAAGGTGATGAATAATTTGGTGGGAGAGCAACAAGATCTGAACACCTGAGCGAGTAAGTGTGTGTGTTTGTGTGGTGCAGACGAGATGATGGTGGCGCTGTGCGCTGATGTTGTAAAAACCAATGAGGTCACTGTATTATTAAAAACAGCTAAACTCCACCCCCAACATTTAAAACAGCCACATTACCACAAACAGCCCGTGAGCACAGAATCTGCATTGTTATCCTGCTTCAGTAACTTGGCTCAGGCTGCAAATACCCGATGACAATAATAAACCATGTGAGAAACGTCCAACCAATAAAATCAACCAAGATGAACAGGCAGCCAGGCCGAGGCTCTAATGAGCTCAGCACTGCAGTAAAAAAAAAGACAGTCAATGGGTCTTTCATTCCCTCACTGAATGGGACAGGGTTTCTGCCTTGCAATAAAGCATGAACTGATTATGACCATTCAAAGTTCACACCTAATTCAAATTAAAAACACTTTCAACGCTTCTCTAGCTGAGTGTAATGCACCTTACAATATGTTTCCTTGCGATTCATTTAAGTCAAAAAGGGTAGGATAATTAGTGTCCATCAATAAAGGCCTGCCCATAAGCTGCGATGACAACATTTCAAACTGAACAAATGCTGCGCTACAGTACGCGTCTGCTGTAAACATCAGCGCTCTGCTTGCTGGGGACATGTGACGGCTCAGGTGTAACAGGTGGCCTTTTACCTCCTAATGAGCAGCTCTCCCTCCAGGCAACACTATCAGCGTACCTGCTGCTGCTCCCTTTATTTATTCATGCGCCTGTACATGCGGTCTCTCATGTTTCTCACATTTTACACATTGTTGTGCCGACGCCTTTCTCGCTGAAATTGCAGTTTAATATCTCATACCCCGCTTAGTAATTATTCAACGAAATATTAGCTCATAATTACATGTTTATGTATGTGGTGACGACCCTGATGCTATTAAGTCAAACAAAAACTAGTGCACACAAGTACAGGCAAATGTGTGACTCTCACATTAGTCATATAAAGGTCCATAATAACAATAAAATAATAATAATACTTCAGCATATCATTTATTTTGCAGTTGAACTTCCTTCACTGGGAAGCTGGGGTTCATGTACATGTGCATCTTTGTGTGATGACCCACCTTGCCCCTCTGGTTCAGTGGTTCTATGGTGAGTGTGTCAGCTCCTATGTCAACGATCAGGCCCAGCTGGAACCCGTCTGTTGGGTGGGGCGCCCATACTGGCTTCCCATCCTCCATGGCTTACCCACTAGTCAGCGTGGCCACACAACTAGTGAACAGGAAAATACAGAATGGTGAAGAGTGGCAACTTGGCACGTGTGTGTGTGTGGACTGAAATAAATATGCAAAGTGCAGTACACATTTTGCATATTTAGTTCAAACAAACTTGGATCTTGAATGTTACTCTTATTTCTGTTCCCTAAAATTGATACGGCCAAACAATACTGTACACAGAGTCCTACTTTTTGTGTCTACACAGCGCTGAAGGTAGCTGCACACTTTTGTGTTCAGTTTTTTTTATCTTTATGGCAGCAAACTCCCACGTTCCTTCAAATCTTCAAAGTCTTTGATTCACAATAAAATTATAATATTTTGCTATAAACCTATAACAAGTGGCTTTTCTCATTGATTTAAATCATATGATTGAAACCTGACCAATGTCAGACCTGTCTGTCCATGTTTGGACTCTGCAGTGTGCAGTATAACCTCATGAGGATACATGATCAGATTATGAAATTGTTCACACTGATCCACAAGTAAAATGATGAGGATTAGTTTGGTAATTTCTGTATCTGAACAGTTGATTTGTCCATTTGACATAGTTTGAAAGTATATTACTTAAATAGAAAAGCCGGGTAATGTGTCATTAACAGTTACTGACAATTAATCCTACAACCAGCAAATTGAACACAAAATTGCTTAATGTGTCTTACACATGCGCATCCCATTAGATTAGGTTAGATTGGATTAGATGAGATTAGATTAAACTTTATTGTCATTACACATGTACAATTCCATGCAACGAAATGCAGTTAGCATCAGGGATTGAGGTCAAATGTCAGAAAGGATAGATGATGGTGGTGGAAACTGCAGATGCAGCCTTCAACAAGGACTCAAAGTTCACCAGGTAGAGCACATTACTCAGCATCATACATGGCTGTCTTTCTTTTGGATCTAATGATCTCACATCATTCAACCTTTTCTCATAAATGATATTCATGACAGGGATGGACACTGTACATTGAGGATCCCAACTTATCAAATGTTTACGTTACAACAAAAGAATGGTAAATTCTTATTAAATAATTATTAATTGAGTGATTATAAATTGCAAATGTGAGCTGAATATTACAACAACAAGAGGTGAATGTAAAGGACAAATCATCTCTGGATGTCTGGAGTCCATTGAAACTTGTTTTCATTTGAATATTTGCAAAAGTGACACTTTGATTATCAAACACCAAAGCAGTAGGGCTGCTCGACACAGTTTTTCATGCAGACCATATACATACATATATATATATATATATATATACATACTAGTATGTAGGAGTTTAAAAACTGCACCAGACAGAGGGTGGATACATTTACTTGCCCAGTCTTTTATCTTCAACCTTCAACCTGAGATCAAGGCTGGTGGGATGCCTAGATATGTCTTTGTTAGAAAGGCAGTCTAGGTTTAATTACAGTGTGCCCACAGGAAATGCTCTGCTCTAATCCACACACTACACATCTTCCTGTAACAGAAATTATGACATACACAGTTAACACTGTAAACACAGTGCCATATAGGTCACATGTGCCTTCATACTGTATGCTGTGCAGCACAGGTCACTGGCTCGAGATTTTGAAAGGGATTCAACTCATCTTTCTAAAGGAAAACTTCCACACTATCTGGCATATTACTTATGGGGATGGCCTTCAGCCTGGAAGTCGACACCACAAAGCAAAAGCACCGCTCACCGCTCTCAACCGTACTCAGACCGGTCCCCCTTGAGTAACTTTGACTCTGCAGCAGCCTTAAATCCTCTTAGTATTTGACCCTAATCCAGACAGAGAGGTGAAGTGGGAGCTAAGCCCAACAAACAAAAGCCAGTGATGTGCTGTGGGACAATGCAAATCAGAAAAGTGTCACATGTTGGGTCTGAAACACAGAGACATACGCTGTGGAGAGGTGGAAAAAATAAACTTTTGCACACAAATGAATGGACACTGGCTGAGAGTTAAGGCAGGACACACAAACACGCCTCTTGTTTCCTGCCTCTTATTTCCTGTTCTCTACCAGCCAAAAGGTTCATGGAAAATGCACTGAATATCAGCTACAGGGCAATGGGTTGAAAAGACATGTATATTTAAGGCTGCAACTTGGGGAAACAGGGCTAGAAAATATCTTTTAGGTCTTAGATGATATAATTAGTCATTCAGCAGGTAAATAATTAGTCATTCAGCATTAGATGCCCCTTAAATAACAATGTTATTACTATATGGATAAGCTGGAAATAGTTCATAGTTCAAGAGTTTCTTAGGATATTTACTTTTATGATGCCATGAAAGTTGAAAATTATTTTTACTGTGACTTTTAGAGTTCATGACAACCTCATAATCAAGTTAAATATACAGTATGTCCACCCTAAGAGACGGAGCTAAGCCCCTAATAAGCCACAGTGGCTGCAGTACTGGCAAACATGATACTGAACCATTCAGCAGCATGAACATTTCTACTCTCCACCCTGAAGTTAGAACAAAATCAGCGTCACTTACGGCTCGGATCCTTCAGACAGTTCGATTTACGGCCTGGGTTTTAATTCCCTCATGCGGATGTGTAGCTGTGAGCGATCGTCCAGCTTTATGGGTCTTTTCCGTCCAGGACCAGGTCGCAGCAGCAGCAGCAGCAGCAGCAGGAGGAGGAGGAGGAGGAGGAGGAGGAGGAGGCTGTCGGGATGACAGGCGGTGCTCGCTCTCCGGTGAGCACACGTGACGTCACTCTGACCGGCAACCATTTGAAGGTTGCGTTAAAATGCTGCTCGTAAGATCCTGTGTCAGGGGGTTTCTGCTGTCTGCGCGTTTCAGTTTAAACAGCAAACAGGTGCACAGGACAGAGTTTTTGTATATTTATTTCCAAATGAGCAAATTGTCCCTTAGAACATTACATATAACATTTTAAACCCCTTTTGCAGTGTGCATGTTGATGTCAGGTGCAGACTGTTTGTGGCCTATGGTTAAGCCTGAAGCCAGGCATTGTGCTGTGTCACCAAAAACATTTGCATATACATTTATAAATATATTTTAGACTACCTAAAAAAAATTTGTCTGCCTCTGAAAGTGGAGAATATTTTTTTACAGCTCACAGCTGGTATATTATTATACTTGTATATATTAAGTACACACCTGACTACTTCAATGGCTATGGAGAAAAGACAGTAAATGTGACTTGACAGTCGTGAATATTTGAAAGGCAGGTAATCTAAAACTTTTGTGGGGATTTTTGAAGGAGACACCCGATACACCATTGAAAGCTGCTACTGGGTTTGTAAATCTAATTAGGACACCTGATACTCCTCTACTAGACCAGATCTGATTACACCAGATGACAGCATGTAAACACTAACATGACATATTTTGTTCACAAGTTAAAAGTCCAAGTTAGTAATAGCATGGCATGCTAAATAATGCAACAACAACAAGCACCACTTCACCATATCAGACACTGACATGTTTTATTTTTAGATAGTGTAACTGAGAATGCATCCTAATAATTAGTTGTTGTTTTTTATCCCCTTTCCTCTCTAGTCAATACTAATAAACTCCAACAACCACTGTAACATTATTACTGCTACATAAGTGTTTTGGTGTTTTAAAGTAATTTGAAAAACTGAATTTATTTTTTAATTTATAATATGATGGTCAGTGTCTGACTGACACTGAAAAAAGATGGAGATAAACTGCATGTCTACAATTCAGGCAAAGCTTTTATTTCAAACTCCACTATTGCGCTTACATGGACAATGGCACCATCAAGTGGCAATATTGGGTAGAAATGGCTCCAAATCCCAAACCAATTAGTACTCATTTCACAGGAAGGGCAGAGAAGAGTCAAGAGCAGGGAAGGAATGCACTGGAGAGTTGATCATCTAAGTGCACTATAGGGAAATGATAGTGGCAGAAGTTAAAGTATTAATATAGCCTCCTAGAATACATCAAACATGTCTTGTGTAGATTATTAGCAAAAAACAAACAAATAAACAAAAAATCCAGTCACGCCTCAGGACATAATAGAGTCAATCACAGTGTGTTATTCAAGTAAGAACTATCATGTCAATGTTGATGTTAAACTAGACCCTCTGAACGAAGCCCTCTTCTCACGTTTGTGTATGCATCCGGCTCCTCCACCGTCAATCAGTGGACTACTTTCCCAGCCAATTATCAGTGGGGCCCCAGCTGCTTTGGACTTTATCTGTGAACTGTTTATGAATGTCCTATCACACTCACTCTGCGGTGCCTGTGGAGAAACATGAAATGTTTCTGTAGGACCACCAGTGTTCAAAGCTCTGCAAGTCTGTGCAAGCTGGCAATGCTTTTCCCTTCTGCCTGGAAAGTTTCTCTACAGGTGGGGCATTCAAATTCATTTTGTGCATTTAACTTTTTGCTTAATATGTTTTGTGGACTGTGTAATGTGATTCTGAAGGTGGTTTCAATGTTATTTTTAAACGGTTGTTTATATCAAGTATTAATTAATCTAGTATATTAGGGCTAGTTTGTAACAACAGTGTCTATGGTGTTATGGCAGTAGTATGTGCACTCAAATCTGGTATTGTGTGTGTTTTAAACTGGATACAACAGGTTTAAAGTAACATATCATGGTATTTCACTTTCATTTCATTCCACTACTTCAGTTGTGAAATAATGTATTGTCTTCAAAATATCAATGATCATATTTTACGACTGTAAATAAAGTTAACTATTAGTTTTTTCTTACTTTCTGTTGTTTCTCCAGCATAGCCCACCAGCCAGCCCATGTCGGAGAATGAGAGGAGACAAGCTGTTACTGCCAATGATACTAATGTCTGTGATGCTTTTGAGCTTTTTACCTATACAGACATCATACGGACAGCAATTGGCAGAGGAGACCTGCACGGTTCAGATCCTTGTCCCTGGACTCAAAGGTATGAAATCCTCACACACGATACAGAGTGAACAAAAATAAATTTAAATAAAAAACTGTCTTCATATATGTTTTTCTTTTCTGCAAAAGGAGAACCAGGAGAAAAGGGACAAAAGGGAGCACCAGGCAGACCTGGAAGAGTAGGACCTCCTGGAGAGATTGGTACAGTTTTTGCTTTTGCAAAGTGAAGATGACTGCAGAATTTAATTGGTTTCAAGTGCAGCAGAAAACATTTACCATACCCACAAGCTTATGAATGTCTTCATTTGTTCACCAACGCCACTGAGCTAAAACTAAAAAGAACTAGGGTAAAGATCACATTGCTTGGGTTGATAATGTCCTGTTATATCACTAACAGGCCATCCAGAGATGGCCAAGTGTTTACATTTGGGTGAGAGGTTGGAGGAGGAACGATTTGCAGAATCCACTGTTGTGGACAAGTGTTTACTGAAGACATTAATGAGGACTTCTAAAGGAGATTACACAGGCTTCTCGTTAGTCAAAGTAAATAGTGGTTTGAAAGTTTTCAGCTATTTTCTGTGTCTTTTGTGTGTATCGGGAGAGACTGTTTGCTTTTTAATACAGTAAGAAAAAAAATCTTCTCAAACACTCCTCTCAGGCCAACCTGGACTTAAAGGACAGAAAGGAATTATGGGGCGTTATGGAAAAATGGGCCCAAGTGGATTGAAAGGTAATTGTAAAATGTCCAAATGTATTTCCTATCTAGTTGTTTGGGAATTCATTTATCATATTATTAAATTCATGTTTTATTGAACGAATGAGTAATCACATTTTGTCTGTCAGGGGTAAAAGGAGACATGGGGGATCCAGGTCCAAGGGGCCCCAATGGAGACCCCGGTGAGATATTATAAACCATCTTATTCAGTTTGTCAAACTGATTTTTGCAAAATTAAACAGACACCTTTGATGAAATTTTTTTAATTAATTATGACAAACGTGTGGTAATCCCCCACATCTTTTCCTGCTCAGGTGTTCCGTGTGAGTGCACACCAATGAGAAAGATGATTGGAGAAATGGACATTCTTGTGGCTCAGCTTTCCTCTGAACTGAAATTCATTAAAAATGGTATGATCTTAGGTTTTTTTTTAGGTACTTTGTTTTGACATTTTGACCTTTAATTTCCATTATTATCACTTGTCTTGTATGCTTGCTACTGCTTCACTTGTTAGCCTCAAAGAACTGCAAATGTTGGGCATGTCAATGTGAAATTTATAGAAATACAAGTGCTCATTTTTCAGCACTGCCCTCCCCTGCAGCTGTTGCTGGCATAAAAGAGACAGACAGTATGGTCTATCTGTTGGTGAAGGAGGAGAAACGCTACTCTGATGCCGAGGTCTACTGTCAGACAAGGGGAGGGCACCTGGCCATGCCGAAGGATGAGGGAGCCAACGCGGCCATTGCAAGCTACATTACCGAAGCGGGCCTGAGCAGAGTCTACATCGGCATTCACGATCTGGATGATGAGGGTGTTTTCACCTATGTCGATCGCTCTCCCATGACCACTTTCAGCAAATGGAGAAAAGGAGAGCCCAACAACGCCTATGATGATGAGGACTGTACTGAGATGGTGGCATCTGGGGAGTGGACTGATGTGTCTTGTCATCCCACCATGTATTTTATCTGTGAATTTGACAAGGATAGTATCTAAGTACAGCCCTTATCGAAGAGACTGCTGAAAGATTTATATATAGAGAGAAAAAGTTGACCTGAGCTAACATGTGCTGTATCATCTATCTGTAAATACTGTACTGTATGATGACAAAATGACATGCAAGTTGTGCAAACTAACACATCTTCTACTTTTTATTTTTCTTTCTCAGCTCACTAGCTATTTATTATCTTAACTCACAAACAACCTGAGTTTATGTTCTTTATTTTAAGTGCACCCTTAATCTCACATTCGGTGATTCATTAATGTTTACAACAGCATGTCAGGCAATGTATTGAGTTTTTATGCTATGCAAACTATGCACTGAGCAATTTTTGCACCAGTGCCATCAACAAACAAGACAAATAAGCAAACGCGGAAGGCTGTAGATTGTGTGGAAAATATAAAATTGAGACAAAGGTTTTTGTTCCAGTTGGGCGCTTTTAATCAGATTAATGGAATACAATATGCATTCTATATTCCTTTTCATGTAATAAGTCATGTGCTGGCTGTAAACAATAAATATTAACTGATAATTTAAAAAAAGAAACATCCGTGTAGTGGTTTTTTTTCTGCTCTTGGACTGATTCTACTTATTTATTGGTGCAGTGCCGTGAATCAAATCCTAAAATGATGCAGGCCAGCCTCCACCCTATTTATAAACCTGTATTGTAACCATTTAATAAACTGGAATTTATATTTTGTTCCTTTGGCCTCTCCGTGGGTCACATCAGACATTTTGACTATAGGAAAAGCACATGCATTTTTGATATCATTATAGATAGTTCTGTAAGAGCTACATGAAATTGAGCAGTTCTAACAAGTTAGACATGTACTGTAAGAAAATGAAAACATAATGCAACAATGAAAATGTGGCTTTATTTCTGTCAACAGAAAATAGCTCTCCACTACGACTCCACCAATGCTATGACCTTAATAATAAATG
The DNA here is from genome assembly GCF_900324465.2 of Anabas testudineus. Taxonomy (NCBI): domain Eukaryota; kingdom Metazoa; phylum Chordata; class Actinopteri; order Anabantiformes; family Anabantidae; genus Anabas; species Anabas testudineus. The sequence goes on from NC_046630.1 coordinate 10,158,102, forward strand.
AATAATTACCATCTTTGTGATAGTTTCAACAAAAACTGAGAAAATATAACCTTGTAAAAGAAGAATTCATGGCAGAGCTGTAGTATTGGACTGGATTAGATTGTACAGGTGTACCTTATGAAATGGTGAGTGTATCTCATTAGCAGTAAATTAAATCTGATGGTGTGAATTAAACACATTGGTATACTACGCTGACTTATGCTAATAAACCAAATTAACACTGATTCAATCATTCTGTGACAAGAAAAAATAACATATTGTCTAAAGAAGGAGAATTAACAACTAAAATAAATGAATTATACATGGTTATTGTTTGACAGAGTAACACCACTGCATTACAAAAACAAGACATTATGCATCATAATTACATTTTCTTTTTTGAAAATGTAATTTTAGTTGTGCGATTAATGCAAGTTGTCTTACAGTCCTGGCTGCCATTGTTTTTTTTAAAGATGGGCATCCCAGCTGAGATGATATCCTATTGCGTGCCTCCATGAAGGCGAATTTGAATATGCATGATGCAGTTCTCCTAATAAAGCACAGCACCAGTCCCTTAAGAAATGAATAATTAATGCTGTGATGAATTATGCATTTAATTGACCAGGAGTTGTCTGGCCTAAACCAATTAGGTGCCATTGTTGGTGCAATCTCTAGTTACCTCTGTGGTAAACAATTTAGACAGCTCTGCCCAACAGTGGACTGGCAGATAATCTATTGTGAAAATGGCCTGCAACTGTGAGATATGCCTGCAGTGCATGAAAATGAAGAAATAAACACACTGCATCTATCTCATGTTATATCTGTGAAACACCTATCAAAATACCACATTAGTAATATGTCTATTTAGTGATATGTAGGCCTAGTTAAAGTTTCAAAACTAAAAACAATATGAATAAATAAATGAATACACTAATTTGTTTGTCTTTCGTTGATTCTAGTGGTGTCGAGGTGTGAAGCCGCTGTATTGTCACCTTGAACAGTTGGCTTGTCACACTGTGTAAGCCAGCTGAATAAGCTCCGTTAATCCATACGGGTGTGTATCTGTGCCTCGGAGTTGCTTGCAGAGGAGTTGGTGGACCCAAGCCAGACTAAAGGTGAGCCAATACTGGAGTCCCTCACTCTGTTTATGCCAGATGTAGTAGGCAGCTGTTGCATCAGTAGCTTATAGTATCCAGGCTTCCAGACATGCAGGTGCAAATGCACACAACTATTTATTTAACTTTAACACAACAGGGTTAGCTTGCAATGCATATCTCACCACACATTGCAGCACTGGTGTGCAACAGTCCAAATGTAGATAATCTAGGATTGCTGAAAGAAAACTGCAGAGATAACACCATGTTACCTTGGACATCCAATGCCAATGGCCTACATTTATAGTAATAGATCATAGAGCTCTTCCTATGCTAGAAAAATTGCGATTAATAGCTGGAGTGGATTTACAAAGATCATGTTTACATCTGTCTCTCGGGCTGTTTCCGCCCGGCTGTTGCCATAGAAACTCTTCCGTTTAATTAATGTTAGCTAACGTTACACATTAAAGCTAACAACAGAGACGGTGGATAGGTTTCTACACCTCTCATGTGGAAGAATTGGTTTACATATCAGGTGCTGGCTCCAGTTACGCCTCCGCAGGCTCAAGAACACCCGCCACTGACACATTTACGTTTGACACCATCATGGTACGTTGCCAGCTAGGTTAACTGGCTAGCTAACGCTAACGCTAACTATGTCCCGCACATCAGGGAGAAGAGATGCACCACCGTCGAAAACAATAATTGTCTACAGGAACGGGGACGCTTTCTATCCGGGAAGAAAAATAGTTGTGAACCCGCGGCAAGTGTCGACCTTTGACATTTTTTTGACCTCTTTGACTAAGGGGCTCGACGCTCCGTTTGGCGCCGTGCGGAAGCTGTACACCCCGTTTCATGGCCACAAGGTTCAGCACCTGGACGAGCTGCAGCACGGCAGCGTGTACGTAGCAGCCGGAAGTGAGCAGTTCAAACAGCTGGAGTAGGTACCACGCTGGGAAGGTGTGTGTGGGTCAGACCCAGATCAGGAGGGCCGATCACTTCCATCAGACCTGAGATCTAGTCTGGATAGAGGTGTATTTGTTTAAAAGCCAGTCTTTCATTTGCTTTTCAGTCTGCTTTTGTGCTTTAAGTGGACTTAAAGTGTCTAGTATATCTAGTATTTAGCCTGATTTTTAACCCACTTTTTGTTTCGCCTTCCAGCATTAAAGCCAGTTTTCCTGTATTTTATCTCAAGATTCTCCTGTTCTCTGAACACCAGAATCTGTGTCAGCGCTTGATGCCTGACTTTGAGTCATCCTCATGATTTGTTAATGACTTACAGCTATTGTGAGATCACGGCCAAGAAACCACAGCAGAAGAAAACTGAACAGGTAAAATCCCTTTTTTCACAATTACCAAATCATCAACCTCTTTTCCGAAACATACATATCATTACCAAAACAGGTGCTATTTGAAATGTTAACAAGTTTATCAGAGGCAGTGTCAATAAACATACTTAAAACTATACTTAAAATTTCTGTTTACCTATATTAATTTTAAAACCTTTCAGATCCGACCTGTGGTCCACAGCAGAATAGTGGTTTCTGCCCGCTGGAGCAGAACTGCAGATGAATCTTGTACAATAAAGTGAGTATTGATTTAAAACAAACAAAAAAGCAAAAACTGTGTTACACTGTGGTATAAATCTTTTTTTTCTTCTCTTCCCTCTATGGCTCATGTAATGCTGTGTTTTACAGCGTCTTTATGAACGGAGATGTCTTGGTGCCTCCAGTTCGAATCCGTATCCCTAAGTATACGCTTAGAAGTTGGGAAAATGTTTTAGCTATGGTGACAGAGAAAGTGCGCCTTCGTACGGGCGCCGTGCACAGGTAATGTCTGATACTAAAACATTGTATTAACTGAATCATGTGCCGTACTTCTTCTGTACAAGTGTAACAGACCAGCTTTTATGTTTATTTTTCATATATACTACTGTATGTCATGTTTATCATATAAACATAGTTAATCAGTCCCAATAAACATTCATGATTTTCTATATAAAGGAAATTTGATTAGTGGATGCTTTCCAGTCAGTTTAACGGCAGCAACATGTAGCACAGAGGAATGATGTTTCTAATTAATTAGTGATTGGGACCGTGTTGGGATGTGATGTGCTCGCTGGAATACATCCAGAACTGCTTGTTAGGCAAACACTGCTTTGATGGATTTTTAAAAAATATGCTAACATTAAATTTAACCACTCAAACAATATTTCTAGCATCTTGTATTCATTTCCAAAACACTGATTTAAAAGCATGGCTGAAACAATCACAAATCATAACTCCACTTTGTGGTATTTCTTTCTTTATGTTCCAAGGCTTTACACATTAGGTGGACGTCCTGTCTGTGGTCCTGCTGAACTGGAAAACAACCAGCACTATGTCGCAGTTGGTGCAGAAAAGTTTAAAGCTCTCCAATATGACCAATGTGTTCCTAGGGATTTAATCAGGGAGAACAACATGACCGAGGGGTATGAGACCTTTGATGCCAGTGAATTTTTAGGTTTATATTTACACAAATCAAAGGTATGTTTGGCAGTTTTTTGTTTCCCTTTTTGCCTCTGCAGCCAAGACAGCCTGCCTGCTATTAGAAAGACAAGACATGCAAAGGATGTGGTGAGTACCATTGCTTCAGAGTTTTTCCTCAATTCCTCCTAGCTTATTGTGGTAATACCTTGATAGTATCAGTTGAGAAGTGTATCTGTGCACACAGCATTTCAATTAACATACCCATATGTGAGACTTTATGTGGGGGTGCAGTTCGTTATGAAACAGCACTATCATCAATCACTGTCTGCAGGAGGCATTGAGTTACCGTTGCTCTCCACTTTGATGGGTAATCCCCACAGAGACAGGCTGGCCCACTTGATCAAGTGCAGTGAGCCTTGTAGACAGATCATATGCACCAGGGGTACAACAGAAAGATCTGCTATTCAAACCAGAACCAGGACAATTTGTATTGTGATTAAGTAGACATTGAAGTGCCTCGAATCCATATGAGATTTGCTCTGCTGTGGGCCACCAAATCACACAGTGAAGTTGAGAACATGCCCACTCAGCAGGTTGAGGTGGAGATGGGGGCCCCTTATGAGACATGTGTCTGACACCTGATTTTTCTAAACATGAAAGATGACAGTGCTGTGGCAGGTGCCAATTTTTTCAGATGGAGAAAAATGCCCCAAGCTGAATCTCCTGCTTTTTCTGTGGAGGACCATTTATTAAATGCTGGTGCTTTTTGTAAGATTTTCTATCTTATTAAAACACATAAAACAGACATAAAACAATAGATGAAAACTGTTGTTGGCAAACTTTGCTTTACTGGAGTTGATTCATAACACGTTGGGATTTCTGAATCAACATTGCAGAAGACTTTCATTGTAGCTTTTTGCTATTTCACATAGCACCATGAGGGGGAGACAGAGACAGAGCTATGTCTGTGTTATACATCCACCAGCTCATTGTAGTATTACTCATTCACTACACATGTTCCTGCTGCATTTACTTCCCTTGCCTCTTTGCCTGAGTCTTCATGAATTTGTAAACATGATTTGACCACTTAATAACCTTTGGTAGGGGAAAGATACATGTGAGGAAATTTGCCCACTCTGCCTTGATCTGTGAGCTGTTTAGCGAACTGGTTACTCATACATTTATAGGGTCATGTCCATCATTAATTTCAGTTTGACCTCACAAAACAACAGCAGTCTGGTTGGAAATGCCTGTAAAAAGATCCTTTAAACATGTCCACTGAGGCTATATAAAATGTAACCTTGCTTTGCTAGCTCACTGTATGGGAACCGTGTCTGTCCTGTCCTGTCTGCTCCAGCAGTGGACCATTTTTACACTGCCGAATGGGACATCTGGTCTGGTGCAACCATTGAAGTCTAAACTGACTGCTCTGCAGAGTGTAATATTGAAAGTCTTCAGCACACCATGTTCCCATTGGAGGCCAGCATATATGCTGAGTTAGGTGTTCATGGACATGATGAGGCAGAAACTTTTGAGGGAGGCATGGCATAAAAAGAAGATTAATAGGACAGAGAGAAATGCGAAAAGACTAATGATGTGGATCAATGCAAAGCACTTTGATATTACAGTAATCATGATGATCATATATATCATTCACATATACTTAGCATGAAGCTCTCTGTAAAAACTCAGCCCAGAAAGGATGACTAAACCTTTAATAACTGTGCTTCCTGACATCAGTGATGACTTGCTGCTGCTCCTAATTTCTCCGCTTTTCTTGGATGAGCTCACTGGTTGGAGGAAGTGGCAATGCCCTGTGGAAAACTGTACCCACTCACTGCAGCCAGCATGTCTGCTCACTGAGGACCTGGCCCTGGGAGTGGCTCCTACTGATACTACAGCCAATATAGCTGCAGAATGCCAGCCCAATTGGTTGGGACCCCTATATTTCCCTTGGCTATCATATCTCAATGTCCTCCTGTTGACTCCTGTTCTCTGCCATTTGAGAGGGCCACAGAATACTTGCTGTCCAGCCCCCCTGAGCCCCACACTAACTCCAGCACTCTCTTTCTCTCTCTGTTTCTTTCTCTCTGGCCTCCTGATACACACAGTTGTCTGCTCCCACAGGACATGGTACTGTAGACATGTAATGCACAATGAGAGGTTGGATGACCTAAGCTTTTTCTCTGCCGTGTTTCCAGTGGTGCTGCTTCTTGTACTGTACTCTCCCAGTGCTGTAGCGGCCCCTGTCTTCTGCTTTCCTCTCCCCAAGTGAGACAGTCTTGATTTAAATGTGGTGCTTTAAATAAGCTCTATTTACATCTCACCACCAGGCTGTAAACATGGAAAACAAGATGTTTGATAGCTGAAATGCATTTTGATTTTGAACTATAGCATGAAGTTGTTGCACATCACTCAGATGAACTGAGGCTACAGCTTACTGCTGTGACAGTGCCACTGCTCTCCTGTCTTTGGTCTTGTGTGGTTTGTGGACAGTACAGCACTAGAGTGTGAACTCCATTTCAACTCTCCTTCGATGAATATACCAGGCGAACTTCACTCTCCTTTTGTTGTTTTAGTTTTCTCCCTCGGCCCACCAACGGCTGTAGAAATTCAAAAGAATATCAACAGACTTTGCCTCTGTATTAAAGACAGCAAACAAGTGAAGAAACAATGCTGCTATTCCCCAGACTCCATGTTAGTGAGCTTGCAAACACCATTGCCAGAAGTGTATTCTGGTGGAAGCCTGAGATCACTGCACTATCCCCCGAGCCAGTGCAGGGATCCAGCCAGGCAGCTGCAGTAAAGAGCACTGTAGCTGTAAAGAAGCATTAAGTCTGCTCTCTCCTACTCTCTGTGTCTGTGTCTCTCATTCTCTGTAAGGGAGACATAGCTCACCTTGCTACCTAGAGAGAGAATGGGAAGCCTGTGAGGAGAAAATTGCCTTTTGTGGAAGCATTAATTCAGATGTGTACCATGCTGTCTGAACATTGCTCTTAACTCTCCCCACTGTTCTGTCTTTTCCCCTCTTTTCCCTTCCCTCTTTCATTCTCACACCGTGCAACTAAGTCCTAAGCCTCTTTTTTTTCCTTCCCCTCTCCATCAATAACCTTCGGCTCTCTACTGCTGAAGAATAAGTTATTCCCTACGACTCTCTCCCTTTCCTTTTAAGCGTGTTTGGATTTTCATTGTTTGATCTGGCTTGATAAATAAGACAAATGCAGTCAGAAATTCACGGCTGCCCCATTTCATCAATAAATGATTAGTTTGCCATGCTCCCTAGTGATTGATAGGTTGTGCACGGGATGTATTGGAACCAGATGAATTCAATACCGTGGGAGTCATGGGGGAGCTACAAAGCATATCAGCTCATGAAAAATTGAGGTCAATGGAAAATGTTTTTTAGAAAAAAAAGAGCAATGAAAAGAGGAGAAACAAGTTTCGCAGAGTTTTGTCTTTTCTTATTCTTCTTCTCTTCTTCTTTACAAAAAACAGCTAAAAGTCAATGATGGATGTCAGGAAATATGCACAAATCTGTTAAGGCCTATTTTCTCCTCTCTTTTGTTATGTAGTTTGCTTTTACCGGTTTTAGGGAGGACCTTGAGCACACAGGCAGGGGCCAGATGAAGAAATACATAGTCAAACCAGAGAGAACCACACAACAGAGGCAGGTGTCCAGAAACCCAGTTCTCTTTGCAACAGAGGGTAAGCTGAACAATTCTGTAGGTTGTGTGTCTTTTGCTACAGTGTGTGTGTCTGTGAGGGCATATGAGTCTTAGTTTGTGTTGGGAACATAAAGAAAATCTAAGATTTGATAGGTAAAGGAGCTTTCTTTAGATTTTTAACCTGTTTAAACAGATCACAGCTCCCTGCACTTTGAAAGAAACATGACTCTTTTCTGTGAATATTAAATAGAGAAAAACTTCAAACACTGTCAAGGGGGACTTTAAATCATAGATGGATTCAATTATGCCATTTTGTTGAATATAAATCCAGATAGACTTGGTTCATCCTCCCTGTAGGGGAAAACAAAATGCTCTAATTTTCTCCTGATGTGGGAATCAAACTGGTAATAAGTTATTAATCACAAATAACAGTGACAAAATATCATAAAAGTGATAAATACTCCTTTTGACTGATGGGTTTGGACATTGTAGCAGTTTTACTGCTACTGTTTAATAGTGATATTCTGTTTATGATTATGCTAATAGACTTTTGTGTCTTTACTTCATCTATTCAACTCAATTGTTGTTTCATGGGTGTTCGTTTTACCATGTGTGCAGCAATACAGGGACTTAAGCTGACACACTCATCCTGAGCTACATGTGACATTATATGGTAGCATAAATTGGATAATGCTACAAATAAAACGCGCCATCCAAAGCGCATTACATTATTTTTAGGAAAAAACTGGAAAGAAAATCAGCTAAATCAACATCAGGCAAAATGTAGCACTGAAGTGCACTTTCTTCAGAAGTAGTTACTGAATCCCCAGTGTTTAAAAAGATAAAGTAACCACCATGTACCTCCACCTTCCCAGCATTGTTTACAAGCATAGTGTGGTGCAGCGTTCTTGTTTCTTAGTAAAGTGAGTCTAGAAAGAGATGGAAAAGTAAGATATAAGTAAGTATAGCATAATAAAGTCTTTAAGTTTTGCAGCTCTCGTGGCCTTTTTGAGCTAAACCATAAACCAAAATAATTTTCTATACATGGTTTTGTCTCAGTGGTTATTGATATATACCACACTAGGGAATGTAATAATTAAATAAAATTACTTATGACTGTTGAAATAGATTCAATCTTGCTACTATGTTTTATTATTCATTATTGAATCCAGCAGCCACAGACAAAAAGGAATTTGTTTGAAGGAATAGAAGGAAAAAAAACAAAAAAAAACATATTCCCCACATGCATCAAGAGCAACTTGCCACTGTCAGGAACTAACCCTGTACTCAAAGTTCACGCTGGCTGGCCATATTTGTGGCAGGCCAGCTGTGGCTTTCTGTGGCCCTTTCGTCTGAGAGACCACTCTAAATAAATAAATGGCTTGACAGCAGCATTGATCTCTTGTGAAGTTGAACAGAAGAGGAAAAGGGAGAGGAGAGGAAAGCAGGGGGTGATGGAGGGATAGAGAGAGAGAGAGAGAGAGAGAGAGAGAAGAAGACGGTGACTGCCAGCAGATGAGGTAATTGTGATTAATCACTTTTCTCAGAGGGCAGCGTATTCAATGCACAAAACAAAAGAAGTGAGATGGCAGGGGCAGTGGAGGTGCAGGAAGATCGCCAGTTGAAGGTGGACCTGCCAATTGATCAGGTAAAACACAGCCCCATACAGTATTGCACCCTTTAGCACACAGTCTTTGACTCGCTCAGCCTCTCTATCCGACAGGAAGTAAGAATTGATCGCTCTCTAAAAACACTTTGATCGGCATCACCATAGATAAACATGCGTCACCTGTTCATGGGCTCTGTCCATTTAACTCAACAATATGCTACATATAATATTCATTTGTTATTTTAATGTAACAGCTAGTTGTCAATGAAGGCCAACAGAAGTATAAACATCGATAAACATCATAACAAGCTGTTTCCATTAAATGTAAAAGGAATGCATTAGATGGAAGGAGTGTTTGCAGTGCTCACTCCATTTTCCACTCATTTTTGTTTTTCACCATGAGAAAAAAATGAGAACATTCTTCTAGTACAGTGCAGTAACATTTTCTGCTCATAATAAGCCCCACGAATGCTCAACAGAACAAGTTACATAAATATATAAATATTTTGCAAAATCAATACAGCACTACAGTACAGTGTAGGCCAGCAGGGGATCTTGTTTTTTCCCTCCCTGCAGGTTGAGGCCAAGATTGTTGAAGAGGAGTATGAGGATAAGAGTTTTTCTGCAAGTCCCTGCAAGGCCTCCTTCCATGATTCAGAAGCCTTAGGTCTACAGAGGTCTTTGTCTACATGTTCCAGGAAGGATGTAAGTGCATTTATTATAATTAATAGTTCACTTTTACTTTATTATTATGTCTAATTTTTTAATTTGCTCTTGGATTAGGTTACGTAAAATGGTCTAACCAGCAATTGTGATAATCACCATTTCCGTAATTGCAAGAGCATCATATAGAGCTGCTTCCAGCAACTATAGTTTTATCCAATTTGTGTGTACCTTGTTTCTCTGTCTCCATGGTTCTCTCTGACTATTGTGCACTGTGTGTTTTACAGCACAGCCTTTCTCCAGGGCAAGAAGAGTCAGGAAAAGGCACAAGGCAAAGTACTGGTACTGGAGACAAAGGATTAAAGACACCTGAGCCCCAGATAGAACTTGATGCGGTATGAGTTTTCTGAGCTTAGCTGGAGCTACAGACGATGCACAGATAGTATAACAGCACCAAGCTTAAAACTACATAGATGTTTGTTTTTGCTGTAAGAGCCCAGTAAAAGTATGTGGTTGTGCTTGATGTCTGTCGTTTCTCTGGTTATTGTGTACGCTCACAGTGATAAAGTAGGACTGAGTGGTGTTTACTGATGTTTTTGCATGGATTTGGGGTTCCTGGAGATTACACCCATTTACATTAAATTATTTTGCTCTAATAATCCTCGAGGGACAACAATATGAAGCAGTGTAACTCTGATGAATGCACACAATAGTTGTAGTGATATTACTATTCTGAGCAATTTCATTTGGCTTTAAAATGAGGAGATATTGAGTCTTATTTAAGCAATCAATAACCTTGAACATTTTGTTTTAATGAAAACTATAATTTCAAGCTGTGGCAATTACACCATAGGGAAATGTTTTGGTGTGGTGATGATTTTGCTGCCGTATGCTCTTTTGCAATAAAGATATTCTTATTGGGATAATTATTGACTTCTGGGGGCCAGTTATGACCCTGGCTAAAGACCTCATCAATAGCTTAATTCATTACTTATTGCTTTTAGTCATACATGAATGTTGCTGATTCAGATTGGCAATGGATTGCTGGGAATGACCATTAGATAATGGAAAATAATAATAATAAGCCCTGTACACAGTCAGCTCCTTTTTGCAATAATCATCATGCCAAGCAGTTTTTGATTTGTCAGCTAACGAATACTGACATAAGGAGAAGGTAGAATTTTTTATTGCGAGCTCTCCCAATGAAAAGATCATGCCTGAGCACATCTTAAGCAGGGTTAATTGTAGTTCACGGTACAACGGTCCAGATTGTGTCGGTGCTGAAGAAATCATACGAGTCTGAAATGTGGAAAGTCACAGGAGACATCATAAAGGAAACTTTTTAAAAACAGCTTGTCCCTCACTAAAGTTTTGCTTTTGCTAGCCAACCTGTTTCATCTTCAACTATGTTTTATCAAGAATTAAAGCATATTTATAAATTAATGTCGTCCGTGCAGAAATGATGATGCAGCAGGTGAAAACCCCTATAACTTAAAGTCTAACCATCACTCATGTATAGGTTCCTTTTCTTCCTTTGAGGCCAAACAGACTGTCACTGTCTCGTTGTCGGCAATCTCATCATTTAGAGGGCTGTGAATAATAATGAGGCATAACTGCACTGCTATGACTCATACTTTGAGCTGAGTTCGGACAGATTTCCTCCTGCTCCTGTACTCAAATATGTGAAATGCCCCATGTACTCCATATATGTGCATGTATATAGTACTGTATACTGTATATTGATGACCAAATTCAATTACATGATTACATTTTCAGCCAAAGCTTTAAATGATTTATTACATTGAATTTAAATAGTGAATACATTTACAGACAGGACACCGGTGAGGTAGTTGTGTGATATTGACCTGTGTGGTCCAGGCCAAATAAAGAATAACGAGATTCAGCATCTCTGCCAAGTGGAGATGTCCACTGGGAGTGAAGACAGGCTATCTCAGTGGAAGAGAGCAAAGGATGGCGGGCCGGAGCCTGATGCACATTTATCAAAGCTTTTCTTATAATCACTTGAATGACTTTTGTTGGGCTTTGTGAAGGTTGGGTTTTCCTTTAGAGTGCACTCTGTGAAGGAGCTGATTGATTTCATGAGGGGGGTTACGTCTATGTTATATGTAGATGTCATACACTTTGAGGAAATGCAGACAAGGGTAGATTTGTACTCACTAGTGTGGTATTGTTTACAACTATCATTTGTTTTGATTTAACAATATCGGCTGATTTATCAACCAGCCGGCTAAGCATTTTTTCTTAATTAATATTGTTAGAAATGCCAATAAGACTGGGGATGTTTGATCAATTGTCTTCCTCTTCTTAAGAATTTGGTGATAAAAAATCGAATCGTTATTGACTGTTGCATTGATCCATTCCTTTCCTTTTCCAATGCAAACCCATTTCATTTGTCTTTGAGCTGTTTTCCGTGCTCCTATTCCCCCAAGCGTAGGTTAGCCATTTCAAAGGCCCTATTCTCTCATGCAAGGTCAACTATAATCAACTCTAGACAATGTCACCGCCTTGCTTTTCCAGAGAGCTAGGCAGAGGAAGACGACTCCTTTGGGCTTTTAAGGACCTGCTGCATTATACCATTCAATTACTGTTCATTAGACAGTGTACAGCCATTAATCAGACTGAGATGTTCTGCTAGTCCTCAGCAGGGACAATGAACTGTGGAAATTTATTCTGGCTTCCTGTCTGGACCACTGTGTAGCAGTAAGAAAAGAAATGACACTTTGGAATTCACTGAAGCTTTCAGTACAGAGACATCCTAAACTGAACTGCTACTCCACTCCCTGGATCAGTTTTCAAGTGAGGTCCTCGTCATCATCGTCTTCATGCCGACCCGTCTTTGATTTTAAAAAACAGGCTTTGTCAAAGATTTACCACATATAGGAGAGGGTACCAAGAATCTGATATATCACTAGAAGGGGAAAAAGGTGACAGATTTACTGATTAAAACTGCATATGCATTGAATATGACTAGATGATGATATGAGAAACTGATTTATGTTTTCCAGGAGGCTAAAGAGAAGGAGGTGTCTTCCAGCCTCGACAGAATACGGTCACGGATGTCCCGGTTTTTCAAGGGTAGGTTCATCAAAGCATAAAGCCTGGTAGTAGCTCATTGGCGGCAGCAGCGACGGCCCCCGCGTTCCCCTCTGCAGCACCTAATGCACCAATAAAGAGACCACTAATACACTCTGCATTACCAGTTCCTCTCTCACATTGCATGTCACTGGATACTCAACCACTACTCAACATCTGGGAGAGCTTTAAGCCATGCTTTATGGAGACCATCTGGTTTAGTGCTTTTTTTCTTTTGCCTCTGCAATCTCCGATGACTTATTCCAGTATTAAAGGCACCTGCACATCAAGGTGTGCCATGCTGAGAGCGTTCTTTATATTTCCTATGTCATTTGTAATTTGGAACCACTCAGACAGAATGGGAAGGATATGCCTTGTTTTACCTATACCTCGAGATTCATGCTACTATGAAAATCCATTATTTTCCTCATGACTCTTATTCTAAGTAGAACTGCATGGTCTGGCTTTAATTTGATTGATCTAGAGAAGAACACATCTGAAAAAAATACAAAGTATGTGCTGTATACACTTGATTATAGGAGAATGACGATAACAAACCAAAGCAGTGTTTTAAACTTGACATTCCACTTTGTTAGGAGAATGTGCCTTTCTGTTGGTCCAGGCAATTTCACTCTAATTGACTACATAACATAGGCTTTGATAATGAGGCCCATTCAGTGGTTTCCCTGCATCTTCTGTGTCCCTTGTGAAAATTCCAAAGGTGGCTAAATAGAACGGGATGTGAAACCCTGCAGGTGGTCGTCACTGTCTGCCCTTCAATATGAGGTTTGCTCTGTCAGTAACACAAGGAAAATCAATGCATCCTGCACTAACAGCAGGCTCCATGCTTCACACATGTCACCCGCGCTGTATTTGTAGGACACATATAAACATCCATGTGCGTGCACATGTGAGCCGAGTTAGGTTGAAATGTTTTTAGTGTTTATGTGTTTTTCACGCAAGCGCGTATGATTTTAATATATATTTCAATTATCCACATCTTGAAACTGGAGGTTGAGATACAGTCTTGTACACTCTAGTACTGGGTATGGATTCTCTGGAGAACATCAGTGGACACTGCAGGGGGCATTTGAAATAAATCACAGCACATTATTGCTTGCCGACTCCAGAGCCACAAACTCATCTTTCTGTCTCTTCCCCATTATATTGGTGTTGCTGTTTATGAATGGTTCTGCATCATTCATGCCTGATATTCCCTAGCTGTCACTGTGGATCTGCAGATGACACAGGTACAAAGCATAACTGGGCACTCGCAGTCCTAGTGTGATTTGAAATGAAATGCAAGTGATCTCTGACAGACTGAAACCTGTGTGCCACCTGCTTTGCATCAAAAACGTCAGTGTTCTCACTGGTTTTTTATCTTCAAAAGGAATTCTCAGCTGAGTGAAAATAAGAGGCCTTTTTCTAAAAGCATATCTTCCGTCATAGCACTTACCCTGCCTCCTTCAGGGTATTCCATCTTGATGTCCATGTATATAAGCAAGAGATACTACAGTGTTCAGTTTGACTCAGATTCTCCTTCAAAAGTTATTGGCACCATGGACAATGGCCTTGTAATTTATGACGACTGTTAGGTCCTCTGACAGAAGTTGTAAAGCATCTTGACTGATTGTGTAGATATGAGATGTGTGCAGTCATGGCATATTGTCTCCTGTACGTGTGCACGCCATGCAGAGAGGTGCATGGCTTGCTCTGTCACAGATAAATTACTCCTCACAGTCAAATTAAGTTGTTGTAAATCACCTCATGGACCTGAGACTAGTCTTGAGTGACGACCTTTACGCCTATTTGACTTTAACTCTTATTTATGTTAATCACATCTGTATTATAGTGACAGTAAAATTGTGTCATACCCTTAAAGGTCATTGTTTTGCAGAACAGCATATGACACGGCCTGGAAAAAGACAGTGGTTGTGTTTATGACTAAGAAGTCTTTAATGTTCACAATAAAAGATGTTCTTTTTATCCTGTCTTTGTTCAAGAAATAATGAAACATTCTCGTTGCTTGTTTTGATCTGTGTGAAAGAGGTATGTACTTTAGAGAAAATATAAATAAGCATAGTATTGATTTAACTTCTCATCTCATACACACCAATACCTAACATACAGCTCTAAATAGAACACAGCATTGTTTATCAATTAGCGTGTGAGCATTACAGATGTATAGTGTGGGTTTGAAAAATAGCTTCATGATATTTACATGGCAAAAGGAATCACTTGTTCTATGGATGTTAGTCCACTGTAGCATTTCTTATGACACAAAATTTAAATAATTATCTGTAAGTCATTCTCTCATCCATACTGTTTTTTTTTTTCCTCCAAGCAAAAAGCAGATGCTATCCTTGGGGAGGGCCTCACTGAGAGAAAATGAGAGCCTTTTGTTAAGTACAGTGGAGCTGAAGGAAAATGTATGCTTTTCTTCTCATTCATCATATACATGTCATGAGAGGCCTTCAAAAGCCAGCAGCCCCCCAACAGCAGTATGTATTATTATTATTTTTTTTTTACATTTACATGGTAAAAATAATAAGTTCCAAAGACAGCGTGTTGAAAATCAGCCATTGTGATGTGAGAACTACATCTGCGTGTGATCTGAGCTGCACTTGAGATGACAGGCTCTGTGAAGTGCACCACTGCCCAGTTACACATTAGCTCTGATTGCCAGTTTGTTCTGTGTGTAGCCCATAGCTTTGAACTCCGTCTAAAGATGAAAGCCAACCTTGTCCACAGTGTGTCCACAGTAGAATGTTGCTGTTGCTTATTTCAGGGACCATCAAGGGCTTTGGTACATTTTTTTTTTTTTAGTTCTTTACCATGCTGGGATGAACATTATGTATAATTTATCATACAGTGCTTCTAGAGACAGAACCCCATCTCCATTTTAATTTAATGCCCCTTCTTTCTGCATCTTGTGTTGTCAGTGGACGATGTATGATATTTCTATGTTTTCTCTTTGTTGTGTCCAGCATATAGACTTTGATATGGGCGGTTCCTGTGGTGAGAGCATTGCCATTCTGTGCTTCTTTCTCTGCTTCTCTTTCCACTAAGACCCAAAGCCGTTGTATGCAGTGTCAGACTGCTAAGGAGCAAACGTCCTCGTACACTACCATCTCCAGAAGCCAGATGCTCATGTATATGATGAAACAGTGTTATAAACCAAATAAAAATGTCTCGCCACTTGACAGCTCCACCGTGAATATATGGCCTCTTATTTCAGTGAATGTGTGCATAATTATGTAAGGTTATGAATATTGCATGGAGCCGCACACTGAGCACGTGGTAAGATGCCTAATTGCGGAGTTTAATTATTAAGAAGCAAAGGTCCTGAGCGGGTTTTGTGAGAAGCACTTTTGATAAATTATTTTTTGCAGTTTTCTGATGAATTATTTTGGGGGTTTGTATCTAATCAGCAGGCATAGTGGACGGTGTAACTGCTCTTGAGAGAGACTTATCTTTCCATGGAGAGGAATTACTATGCTGATTAAATCCACTGAAATCAACTAATAACTTAATGATATTGGAGTGGATCAAAAAATGAATCATTGCTTCTCATAGTGGTGGCTATGAAGAACATAAGGGCGCCATGATGGGTGGAAGGAGGGCTGCTGCCGTTGACCCCGGGGCACAGCTTTAATATTTCTGTGTAATATGAGAGAGGGAATTCGAGAAAGAGAGTGTATGATAGGAAGTACCAAAGCAAAGCTCATATAAACACATTGTGCTGGTGCTTTTCTTCAAGAAAAATGTCCAGAGAGTTTCACTAAACAAGGAATAATAAAATAAATCTTCTAGTACTGCCATTGCACTACCCTTAGTTGCCTGTATAATGACTATTGCTACCACCACCTCTTCCTGGCACGATGTTTTTGTGTGCCTGCACAAAACAATTCCTCTCTTGCTCTGTGTCCAGTTCAAGTACATTTAGTAAGTAGAAAGGTTTAAGGCCTGACCTCGGTTTTGTGTTAAAAGAAAATCAGATAAAAAATAAAACAGGCTTCTCTGCCTGTTATTTCAAATACAGGACTAATGCAGACGATACGAATCACTGACCCACTTCTATGTCATAGTGTAACAGTGCAAAAGTCTGTTCCCCACAAACATGGGATCAAACGGAGGGTAATAGCTGGGCTCCCTTTATTCCCCTCTTACAAAATGCATGTCTGTCTAGCACTCATGAAATGCAGTCAAGCTGCTTTTCACAAGCCAGGGCAAATATTTGAATAATTGATTGGCATTGATGTGAGAATCGTCTCTGTTTATCCTGTAGTTGTTTGGTGTAGAAGTCTCCCGTGGAGGGCAGGGGCATGGCCATCTGTCAATAACACGATGGTCGTCTCACATGGTGGCTGCTCTGACCGGCTGAGACGCTTCAGTGAGCAGCTGAACAATTGTTCTCAATGCGATGTTAAGTCAACTACACTACTTCTGAATGGAGGTTTGATTTGTTTCAGGTCTGTTTCAGTCAGGCGTCCACAAAGCATAAACTAATTCTGTTCTTTTACTGTGATATAATTGCAGTAAGTAGAAATGATAGATTGCTGTGGAGGGCGGCATATTGCTGCATATTATAAAAAATAATAGTGAATTCTTAATATAGTATATGCAGAGTATGCATTTGTTCACCTTCCTAAACAAACCAACATACAAACAATTCTTTACAGCAAATATCTGGAAAGAACGCTGTACATATACAATGTAAATTAGTGCTTTGCTCAAGGGCACATAGTGGCTTTTATGAAAGTTTTATAGCACTTTCCAGTAACAGGCTGAACAAAAGCGTCTAGCGAACTTGTGGATCTTGTGTAAGTGAAATGAAGATTGTCAGAGGTCATTTTATACAGAAACGCCTCATGCCTTGAGATTTATACTGTCTCCCACCAGATAAAATTAACAAATATTGTTATAAAAAGACCTTTTTTGCCACTGACATCCTCCGCAGCCATCAGGAGGTTGCTTGTCTCTCTCTCTCTGTTCCATCCTGCTTGTTCTGACTGGCTCTAGCTAATGGCTGGAAGCACAGCTAAAAGCCCTCAGTGTGATAAGGTAATGTGGAGTCAGACAGGACGGAGGGGGATGCTATATCAGTAGGACCATATACTGATTATACAGTGCTGAGAAAAAGGTCTAAAAATAAAAACAAATGGACAAAGCTTGATGATATCACTGCCCCCAGACTGCTGACTGCAGTGTTTGGAGTCATATCCAGATGGTTATGAAGCAGGGATGACAGTGGGAGCTGAGTCTCGCTGTTTTCCTCTTAACTGACCTTCTTGATGTCATGCTTAGTAAATTAAAAGAGGATAACATTGTTTAGCAACACATCCATTAATTATAAATATTTAATTAAGCACATTATGTAACTCAGTGATGTTTTTTTATAACATCCCCAGCGTTGCACTGCAATAAATATATTATGCTTTTAACTGTAGTAGTGGGCAAAATTAAGCTTTAATAGTAAAGTTCTGAAAAATTAAAAGGTCTTTTAATTGAAATGGGCTTGTGTGGAAATAATATAACCTTCCTCTATGTTACCACTCCCTACCATGGGTGTTTTCAGGCTCTTGTAAGCCTGTGGATAATCTCAGCAGCATACTATGCTTGTGTAATTAGTTTGTTTTTCACTTACTGCAGATGATACCAAGTCTAGATAAATGCTGTACCAACCTAACTCCTCTCTCTACTCTTTCCTTTACCTAACCATAGATGTGCGTGAGTACATTTGTTTTTCTATTTTTTTCTGTCTCATCCCCATCACTTCTTTTGCTGTCCCTCATTGGCTTCACTTGTACACGTCTTTCTGTCTCTCTCAGAGAGAGATGGCTGTCCTTGCTGAGATGGATGTGTGCATTCCCAGGGCAGATGTGCCTGTTGTTACCTTGTGTAGCTGGCTCACACTTTAACACCCACCTTGCTTGTCTGGCCTGATGGGACATTGCCTGGGGAAAAAACGTTGTTTTTTGTAAAGAAGTAGATGGTAGCAGACGTCACATACTGTTTTTTTTCCTTTAAGCTTTACCTTTTGTAGAATAGCCTCCAAAGACAGTACATACCGCCTTTTCCTGAAAAACCTTTTTAACGTTTTGTAAAATATACAGAAACTAAAATCTGTGAAAAGTTAATTTTGCTGAACCCTTATTTACCTAACAACCATTCAAAAAGATATTCTAAATATGTTATATATATATAAATAAAAGCAAAGCAAAGTTATAAGGAAAGAGTAAAGTAAAATATAAGAAAATTCAAAATGAGACTTTTTTAGCAAACAGTCCCCCTACTTTAAGACCCATTTTGGCCATTTGTCCCAGCCCCCTCTACTCTCTGTCTCCTGTGGGAAAGTCCTGTGCCTCGGTGAACGGCTCATCCACCCAAACCTCCTTATGGCAAACAGGAGGACAGCCTCTATTTACCACTGGTATATCACATTTCCTTTTAATTACATTTTTTAATTGTTGGGATCGTAGCAGTGTTTCTGCACAGAACTGATGTGTGGCTTCCTTTTTGCATATTACGGTTTCAAGTACATCTGGATGTTTGTGTTAATTATTAATTGATTCCCATGTACCCTTATGATTGTAACGACCTACCTGTGTATAAATATGAAGTTTGGCACAAAGTGATGGGCTTTGACCCATTTCAGCTTTTTTAATGCCAAGTACTTGATTGATGCTTTTAAGCCTGATCATGATACCCTAACCTGTTAGCAGCTGACTTACTTTTGGTAAAAGTTTTACTTTTATAAACTTTTCATTCTTATTTTGCCTGTATCCCACATTTTTTTAAGGTGTGTTGTAGGCATCAAACTTTAGGAGATTATTATAATTGCAATGATCACAGCAAGCACAATCTTTTAATGTCTTAAAAGAGACTGTCTGTGCCTTTAGCCACACCTTATTGGCCTTATTGTGTTTAAGTGTGTAATGCATTGCTTATCATCTTTTTGTATCCTTCTAGATATAATGCTTTCAGTACCACTTGTTTTTTCAGTCATGCATATTCTAAAAGGTTTTTTTAATAAAACTGTTGCTGCATACATGTCCCACAATATTTGAATCTTCCTAACACCCCAAAGTAGCTACAGTACAGTAGCTCTGATTGGGCACCATTTTGCATGACGGCAGCCTGGGCCTTTTTGATTGATTGATTCCATTTCATTGCCATGATAAACTTTTATAACAGCCTTCATTTACTGGCAGCATGTGTGGACCTCTTTAGGAGATCTGGTCTTGATTTCTACATGGTGATCTAAGGATGATAAATCGGTGGGTATGCATAAATTGTATCAGCGAAATCACATGCGCTATGAGCCTTTTGTGTGCACATATGTAAATCCAGCCAGGGATGTTCAGCTCTGTGAAATTGCGTCTTTGTCTACCCTCTAACCATACAATTTCTTTCATTTCAATCTCAGCACGCATTCGGAATAATGTCCCTTAGCTGCTGCTATCATATGTAATGAATGTGCTGCCCCAAAGGTGAGAGCCATAATTGATTAAAAACCATAATGTTTTCCCATGCCTCAGAGTACTCTGATAAGGGTATCTGTAATATGTGAACGTGTATGCATGTAGGTATCATGCACGTGTGTGTTTGTGTATATCACTATGTCCGTGCGGGCATTGCAGGACATCAAAGTCATATGCGATGTGGCTCTGTTTCATCCTGGCTAATGAAGAAGCTGTGAGTGGGCTTCTGGGTCACTCTGGAAACAAGCGCAGCGAGGTCACTTCAAAGGCGGGATAATGACGGATTAAGTCTAAATCATGGCCATGCTTTAGTCGCTGTCTCACATCTAGCCTGTCACTTTGCATTTTATTAACAAATCATCGCAATATGATCTGGTAAAATGTGCCTTCCTTAATTTCCCTTGTCCATCTTGCTCTGCGTAAATCCTCTACATCCAGATTAGTGGATCGTGGGGAGCAAAGTGGTGGGCCTTTTTATAAACCCTTGATGGTGATGAGATATTCTTTCATTAGTGTCCATATATCTCCCCATGTATTCATGTTTTAATGCACTGCTCTCTCTTAGGTTCCTTATTGCTTTGTGCTGTGCCCCTAATAGTGATACAGCTTTTCATTTGTAGTTGCCCTATAGCTTGAAACGAAGATATTTCATTTGTTGACTTGTTCTGTTCTGCATTTTGAATCAACCTACACACCCACAGGCCTTAAATCAATTAAAATAGTACAGTATAAAGAACCCATTTTTGTATCATAAAGCAAAAAGCCATAATATCCCAACCTCTAGAACTACATATATAAAGTAGAAAATAGTGAGGAGTAGGGCAATACTTTGAGAATATTGACCTTTCAGTGCACACCAGCAGTTATAATCAGGGTGATGTGTCATAAAATATATAATTATATATTTTAAATGACAAAGTTAGTTTTAAAAGGGTGGAGCCTAAAGCATACATGTGACAAACATGGCTGACAGTGCAGAGGACAGAGTCAGTGAATGTTTGTAAATTATAAGAAATGTGTGCTACTGGGACAATGACAGGTAAGTGCAGTATTAGTAGAGTGAACTCAAGAACCAGTGAACGGACACGTGTGAGTTTTGGTTGATCATGTCTGTTAAGATAAGTTAGAGCAGCAGGTTTGGCTTGTTACCATGATGGATGCATGTTGACCAGCATGGCGTGCTGGCTAGCTTGCTGTTTGGAGTTATTGTTTGCTAACAAGAGACAGGAGAGTGGCTGTGACTGGGTTGTTTTGATACTGGTTGAAAAGATGTTTGACTGTTTATTTAAAATGTTTAGTGGCTTTGGCATAATACTGGCTTGAGTGGGCTAGCATAACATGCTGTGTGCATGCTGGCTATAGCTTGGCCTAGTTGTTTGACAGTTTGTTTGATTAAATATACAGATGTGCTATGTGCTACTGAGGGCTGCTAAAAAGGTGTCATCACTGTCATTCCTCTTTTCTTCTTTCATTCTTCTGCCATTTGCCAGGATTTGGTTCATTTAAAGCTAACCAATACACGATATGGAGATAAACCTGTTACATCCTGGCAACTTGTGGGATACCCGACCATGTGGAGGACTCTTACAGTGTTACCAAATGTTTTACTTCTTCTTTTACAAAGTCAAAATATAATTAACAATATTAATGCTGGACCTCCTTCCAAAAACATCATCTATCATGAATATTGTCAGGGTTTTAGCACATCTTTACATGTATTGTTAACTGATCTTTGGTTTTTGGTCCATATGTCAACTTACAACAATATCATTGCTTTTCACTGTTGGTTTGACAAAATAAGACACTATAAGCTTGTAATGTGTTTACAGACTCAATCTCACTTTATGGACACATTCCTGCTTATAAGAATTCCTTCAATACAGACCGATAAACCACTGGTCTGTAAATAAAGTAATAAGATCCACCACAGACACGTTGGAGTAGATACTTCAACTATTACTGGAGCTGAATCTGGGCTGTCCAGCCACTGTCCAGAGAGCCTCATTTGTTGGAGGCTCGGTGACAGCTCCTATTTCACCTGGCTTCTTGCCATGTTTAATTGGCCTCATTATGTGATTAACTTAGCAAATTTACCTCTTACCCTCAAGGCCCAGCTTTGAACACTGGCAGACCACAAACCAAAGTCACTCCATCACCAAAACCACAATGTCAGCATTTATGCCGGCCATCACATTCCACTGGGAAGTTTTCATTTTCCTGCAGAGATGTCTGTTTGCCTATATATATAATCTCTACACCTTTGACTCAACACAGTTTTTTTTTTTAATGCACTAATTCATTCTAGGATGATTAGCAATGTTTCATTGTTTCTTTAGAAATGCTTAGTATGCGCATTATGTTGCTTATCGTGCATTATATGCTTTGCATGGTTTCTGCAAGCTCTGTAAATTTTTCTATTATTCATGGGCTGTGTTGGGTCATTTTGGTTAATGATGGCCTTCAGAGCTCAGCTTCACACTTTCAAAAAGTTTTCTATATGAAAAATAAATCTGTTTTATTTCAAGGTAAAAAAAAAAAGTATATATTATTATACATTAATGTGTTCATCTTTAGCGTAGTAGATGGATTTAGGTGCTGCCATTGTCTATCAAATTAAATCCAAGGTAGAGGAAAGAAAGAGTTCAATTGTCAGTTTGTTTGACTTAAATAAATATTCATTTTATGTTACTGATGGCTTTGGAGACTAGCATAACAAATAAAAGAAAGATAAAGTTGTCAGTGACATTTCACACATCCTCCATGAGCTTCCTGTCAGTCGTTGAAATGACCAGTAAAGTGCAATTTTACCAGACCACTTGGTTTTAATAACCATTTAGGTGATGAAGGGATGAAGTGTGTTTGTATCTTAAGCGCAGGTAGAGAAGAACAGAAGATGCAGGGGGTTAGAAGAGAAGTTTACAAATGGGATCCATCATTTTTCATGCACAGGGGTGACATCCCTCAGTCAGCCAATTTTGCTGTGATAGCCCAGTCCCTTGGTTCATTGATATCTGCATTAGGGACCTTTTGTTAAAGGTCTCATCTAAATGCATTGAAAAATGCCTTTGCCCCTCTGTGTACCCCCCACTGTTAAGTGTGTGTGTGTGTGTGTGTGTGTGTGTGTGTGTGTTTATTCTGATGCTTGTTGCCTATCCAACGATTGCAGACTTGGCATTATTTACATTAAGGTTAGTCTTTGTGGCAAAGCAATGTGGTGTCATCGAACCTGGAAAGGAAAGGCAGCTTGTGAGGAAACAAATAAAATCCAGCTGCTCAGGGTACTCTCAAAGCAGCAGTTACGAGTGTTTTCTCAGTCAGTTGCTGCCGAGTAATTCTTCAGTTGTTCTTGTCTGTAGTAATGGAATTAATTTAATAAATCTATCCAAATAAAGAGCACAGAATGGTGCATGCCCTGTAAACTTGCATGAAAAACAGGGCGAAAGGCAGCGTGAAGGAGCCAATTTCAAATTTATACAAATATGACAGTGCTTTCTGTATGAAGTTGGTTGGAATAGGCCCATTAACCAAAACACTTCAGAGCCACTTCATTTAATTCCACTAAAAACATCGCCCTTCATGTCCCACACTTGCATCGTCCTGCAGTTCAAACCAAGCTCACTCTATATCCCCTGCTACTATTAGGAAGATTTAATTTGCTATTCCTGTCCATCTATTTTACAGAGCTATAGTGTGATACAGCAGAGGTGCTGAGGGGCTAATGTTGCTGTCAGTCCACCATCCCCTCAGCTACAATCTCATGGTTTAATTTCCACACAGATCTAAGTACCCTTGAGCTTCAAGGGGTCTCATTCACATACTTGAATCGAAATTGCCCCAAACTCTCTTGTCCAGTAATTTCACAACACTTCACTTATAAGCAATGTTGCACTTTGAACAATTTTAGCAGGTGCACCTTCATTTTGCTTCTTGAACTTTCAAGTAAAAGGTCAACTACACAGCCAGCCAATCTGGTATTTCATTAATATATTTGATATAAATGTATGTCATTTCATTTGCTGCTTTTAGGTAGTTAGGCTACCTCCTGGCACTCTAATAAGATATATTAAGAATAGTAATTAATAAACCTGATAATCTGAAATTGACTAATAATTTGGTGCTTGAGGACATCCCCGTAGTATGGTCCCATGGGGATCCCATTAAAAGTCCTACTGACTATAATCTATAGCAGTGCAGTTTTGCTTTATGATACAGCCATGTTGCCCTTGCAACAATATTGAAATCCACTTTCAAATGACTTTGGAATTAATGATTTACAGGAAGTTTATATACCTTGTGGTACATCACAAGTGTTCTTACATGAATGATGGTTGTGTCCAACACTGAGAATTGCAATGGGAGCATCTGTCAGTGCCTGTCAGGGTTTTGAAGAGAAAATGTGAGTGTTTGACACATGCTATTACTGTTTTGTTTTTTCAGATATGGTCCAGGAGTGGACAGGTCCAGATTGATGCTCTGTAGCCAGAGCGGTTCAGTTTTCTTCAGATGAATTAAAGTGTGATCAGCAGCACAAAGGCCTTGGATCATCCACTTGAATATTCCTCTGTGAATCAAAGTCTGTAGTACCCATTCTTAAAACCCCCTGGTGATGAACTTAAACACATCACTGCCTTACTCTTATCATGTGAGGCTGAAATGTCAGATCCAACAAGAGGCCCAGCCAAACCTCCAAAACATGGTGAGATTGGATGTGAAATCAGTGCAAGGGTCACTGACAAAAGAAATTGGGTTTTATGCAGAACGTGCCTCAATACACAGCATTCCCAAACCAAAGGTAAAAGCAAAGCCCTTACCGGCTATTTTCGACCCATCATTATTTCTCATAAATCCCAAACTAGCCAGGACCACTGCCTTTGACAGCATGACTGATGAGTTTGCCGTCGTGAATGTCAAGAGAAATGGTCTCCTGCACCTTATCTTCCCTATTTCTCATTGTGAGTGAGTCTTGGGGTTTTTATGGAGAAAAGTCACGGCCGTTGTGATGAGCATTACTTTGTGATAATGAAGGGCACGCTGCTGTACTGTCAGCCTCTACAGACAGGCGGAGACCTGCTGGCTGCTGAAAGACTTTGTCCATTCATGCATCTCTGTGCCCTTATGTCTTTATCTGGAGACCAGGATAAATGAGCATATTTATATATTTACACTATGTCAGCACCATGATTGCTTTATCAGTTGCAGTCTTTATTCAAGAACGGAAATGTCAAGAGGTAATCAAGTTATGTGCCTTTTTTCAGTGTTATTCAACCATCTCAGATTGTATATTAAAAACATGGGTGAGAGGTCTGTAAAGTCCATATTTGATTTAAATGGAGAAGTTTCCATAGTCTTTGATTATTCATATGACCCACCTTTAAACCACATACAGTCCCATACATAATGTAAAAAATAACCATACATACTTAATGTTTTGGTTTCCACTAACAAAGTCATTGCTGCTTATTGAATAATTTGTATTGCATTCAAAATTTAACCAAACCTTGTGAGTCAAGTATAGAATTTCTCCCTCCATCGCAGCTTACTGTCTGTTTAAAAACAATAACTGATTTTCAGATCCTGCTTTATAGTCCCAGAATTGAACCACATATCCCAGAGGCTAATGTTAAAGTTTCTGAGTGATCTTTCCTGTAACTTGGCATGCAGACCCGTCAGTACAGTCAGAGGATAATGAGGTCGGACTCAGGTCTGAGCAGTGACTGCAGGAAGCTGCATATTTATGATGGCTTTAAGAAGCATTTATTGCCTCCTTTCCATCAGAACATTGTCTGCAGAGACCTGACAGCTTTCCTTAGAGATTACTCTCAGATACCCCCTGTTATGTGGCAGTCTGGCCACATTGCTATGTCTGCTGGTCTGCTGTCTGCCTTTGCTTTTCTTCCTCCTCCTCCTGTCTTTATTTACTTCTTCTCCTCATTCCATTTTCACCATTTACCAATAGTTTCCCTTTCCATATTGTAATTTCATCTGCCCCCTTTCTCCTCCATTCCTCTGCCTTTCTTCCACCCTCTCTAAAAAGTTATTATAGGTTGTGTCACTGCACGTGCTGCGGTTGCACTGATACAAATCAGGGTTAAAACATTTGTTTACCACGAAGAAGGAAAAAGAGAGAAACAGTGTTGTGCTAAATGTCAAAGATGATGAGGTGGGTCAGGCTGGCAATGCAGTTTGCGATTATGGCTGTCTTCTCATGGCACCATCACAAACCCTGACAACCGTGTATCAGCTGCATAACTTATGCTCGTGTGAGGGTAAGTCTCCCAGTTTTGTTGTTTCACTAAGAAATTCAATTCTCATGTTATCTTTGACATTCTTCCTTTTTTCTTCCACTCCACAAAACCACTCTGAGGAGTGAAAAAATGTGTGGTTTCACGCTGCACTCTTGAAATCAAAGAATAATCAATTATGGTATTAGGACTCATTTCTCTTTTTGTGATCAAAACCACATTGACCAAAGTAAAGGTATCCACCTGCCTGATCTAATGGTACTAGTAGCATTTCAAAATATGTAAGAAAAAATTGGATTATAACCACAGAAAACCAAGCAGGTTGTCAACTATTTGGCCTGTGACATGACAAGTTAGAATGTGATCACGCCCACACTTCACACCTTTATGTTTGCTGAGAGGCTTGTGTATGAGCCACACGACTCTTTCATGAGCTGCGTGGTGGCTGGCCTTTCATAGGCGTGTTCTCATTGAGCATTTAATCAATACCTGTCATCTTGAACTCATCCTCTAAAGTGGGCCCCTGTTCTTTGGTTGCCCTGTAATCCATCTCCATACACCTATTTGAATTTGCATTACCTTCTTCACTATCAGAAGACTTAACATTGTTTGATTGTTTAACGACCCTCTGTATGTATTTTCATAAGCACAAGATCTGGCTCAGAAAAATCTATGCAGGAGCCTGAGGACCTTGTGCACCGTGGCAAGTAGGCCAAACCAAGAACGTGTGAAGAATTTTATGTTGGGAGGAAAGCAATTTCAGTTACTCGGTTTTCTGATTGTTTTGTTAAAGATGGTTTTATTGCTGTTGCCCAGCTCTTCTGTCTGTCTATTTGCTTTGGGTTTAAGGAGTCGACAAAGGTAATTTATAGTATTTTCCTCCCCTAGTAGAGTATTTGATAAGGCACTTCTAAAGCTTTCTGACTTCAGGCATGAAAAAGGAAGACTTGCTTTGGATTCCGCTTGAGTACATTTTCTAAATCACTGGCAGCTTGATGTGATTGTACTTTTGTCGCTCTATCTGTAGTAAAGACTGATAGTACTCTGGGTGCAAAGCCAGAGTGATTGTTTTTTTTTTTCTAGGTGTATCTGAAATAAACATTAATGGCACTGGAAGCACAAAGACATGCTGTCTTTTTTGTTTTGTTAAGTTTCGTTTTATTCCTTTTTTCAGCGTCTGTGTCGTAGTCCTGCAGCTCCGCCAAATGTGCAGTGATCCATGGTTTTAACACAGTTAAGAAAATAGTTTTTGAAAATTGGACCTTGAAGAATTCAGAGTGGGTGAGTAAATGGAGGTCAATGGAAAGCAAAGCTCCACGACAGAGTTGAACCAGCAGAGAGAGAGAGAGACAGTGAGAGAAAGCAAGAGAGAGAAGCCAGCAGAGTGTCAATCAGCCTGCGTTTTGCCCGCATTGCCCCTTAATTTAATCACTGTTTAATTACTGCTGTCCCCTGAGGGGTGCTCTGCGAGGTTCAGTTACTGAGCTTTTCCTCTTCCTCTGCGTCTGTCTCTGGGTACGTATTTAGCCCTCGGACACTCTCTCTGAAGCAGGCCATGCTCTCAGAAGCCTCAGCAGTATTTCAACCTCACCTCGAGGCCCCTAGCTCAAATTTGCTGATGATAATGTCAAGGGCAAGCACATATGCATATGTGTTATGAAAGCTGCCTGCTGGGGGAGAGACACAAACACACACCTTTTATCCAGTAGAGCAAGGCCAGGGAAGGCTTCTGCCTCCTGCAGGACCATCACTTCCCTGTGTAGGTTTCTGCACACAGAGTTGGGTGTAATGTTAAAGCTCTAAGAGCTATGCAATTCATCAAAACATCAGTGCTGGAAGAGGTGGTCAGGTTTACATAAATGCTGCCTAGCACTGTATAATGTGTACAACCATATCTGTGGCCAAACACAGTGTGCATGTTGTAGATTCACTGGATTACCGGCAGCCCACCAAGACAGATTCTACACAGGGACCACATTAGGGGAATAACTCACATTTAGCTCTTAAGCTACAGCAATCAATATAAATTTAGCATGGTAATGATCAGGTGCAAGCCGTGTGCGTCTCCTGTGCCTCTCTGTCTCTCTCGTTTCCTGGTACACGCCATGGCGTTCCAGCTCCCGGAGGTCCACGGGTAACACAGCCAAGGCACCACTGTGCACATCAAACCTCAGCTGAGCATTACAGTGGGGAAACAAACAAAGGCCTGTCTCAGAGTCTTAGCGACAGGCGTAGGCAATACACCCTGCTAGTAATGAAGCCACTGATGGCACACACCTATGCACAGACACACACACACACTGCAACAGCCCTCAACCCCTCACATCGCCCTTCCTGGAGCAGCAGAGGTATTCTAGACTGTGTTAAGAATATAATGGGGCAAACAGAGATGAAGTGATGAGGGGAGTGTGTGTTTATGTGTATATGTGTGTGTTACCGACTGATTGACAAAATGCTGTCTCTCAGAGTGTCCGTGATGATGACTATCACCAGGGGAAGGGAATTGAGACAGTTGTGGCTCCTGAGTATTCAGATTGGAGCGTTGACAGGTTTATTATTGAAGTTTTTTTTTTTTTCTTCTTCATTTTTCTAGTACCAGGGTGTGATAGTCACTATCCTCTTCTGCAGTTTTCTTCTTGACAGACGAATCTGCTGTTTTTTTTTTTTTTTTTTTTTTAACACCAGCTGGTCTCTTGCCACTCTGGCAGCCATTTCAGGAGAAGAGTCACTGTGACAACATGTAGATTAATTAAACAGCATAACATTTAATGTTTCGCCGTCTATTTTTATACTCGAAGTTGTAAAGGAAATTTACACTGCAACATGCAGATTGAATGCCAAAATCAAATCAAAATTGGTTACAGTACTGTGGCAAATTTTATCCCTTCAGCTGCCTCGCTAGTCTCATTTGTGTCAAGCATGATGCCTAGCCACAGTTCTAAGGCCTGTAATGCAATTGACAACCTGCTGCCTCTGACATAAATAAAGATGGAACATGTACAGGAAATTAAACTCTGACTTTCCTATTGTAATGAGATCTTATCCATCATGGTACTGTTTACCTCACAATCAGATAAAATGATCAAATTGAAGCTCAATCAGGGCCTCACACAATGCAGTCGCTGTAACCCGCTGGCATTATTCTCCTAAATGGATGTAAAAGTGAATGGGATTTAAATAAAAAAAAAAACTCTATATGTTAATGGGCAGGGTTTAGCTCCCCTGGTGATCCACTTCTACAGAGATGGTGGAGAAGAGGTAGGGGAGGGAGTTAAAGAAGCATGGTGCCAAAGCTTAGGAGGAGTGTCAGTAGTGTTTTTTTTTTGTGTTATACACATTTCTAATCTCCTTCGTGCTTTTAGATGCAGTCAGGAGGAAAGTGAACATGTTGACCTCAGTCAGGGTGTCTGGGATCTCAGTGTCTCGGTTGGCCACAAGAGGGAAGTAGCTAGCTACAGAGACAGAGGAGAGGCCACAGGTTCATAATGTGAGATGAGAGATACATTAACTAAAATGTATTATCATATGTTTTACTTTTCTGGATCACTGGATTTTTTTTCCATTACATGAGCCTATGATCTTTGACAAAGAGAAGAGGGGACGTATTGTGGACAAGGAGATGAGGCAACGCAAGATTTAATGGTATTGGCTTTTATGGGTAATAAGGGGGACACTGATCAAAGGTTCACAATACTCAAAAGTATCTAGGTTGCACTTAGGATGGGGACCAAGTGCTCTCTAGCCAGGCTGAGTAAATTGTCAGATCAGCTAATCAGAATTCAACTAGAAGATGTAAGTTAGTGGAGACTAATTGAAGACAGCTTTAAGGGGCATCCATCTGGATATGGCAATGCTCTCTCTTGCTCTCTTTAGTAATTTCTGTTGAATATTAATAATGTTTTTATATATTAGTGTATGCGGGGATGTGGGAAGGGTTCTCCAAAGGAAGCCCCTAAAAACCCTCAAACGTAAAGGGTGAAATTACTTAGAGGATATTTCCAGCAGACGATCCATTTACTTGCCCTCTGCGCTTCTCCTGGGGACAGGGAGGGCGGTGATGGAGGAGCAATGCATTTATGAAAAACTGTTATCAGCACCTGCTCAACATAGCTATATGAGCCAATTAAACAAGTATGGGTGTATGTTGTCCTCCTCTACATGATAAGAATCACAGTCCCTGGCTGTGCGTCCCTGCTTGACCTGGCTCACATTAAGATTGAATATTCCATAGGAAAATGTTCAGTTAATGAAGAGTATACACAAGAAATAGGCCAGGATGGATGCAAGTGCAGATTACTGAAGTTGTACATTAATGTGCGGACTGGTTTCCAAGAATTAACGGTATTGCCATGTGTCTACAAAGTATTCATCCCCCTTGGATATGTTTTTTAAAAACAAGATTGAATCATAGTTGAATTTGAAACAAACAAAATAAAACCTCTTACATGTCAAAGTGGAAACAGGCCTCAATGTCAGATAACATAAGACTTCACATAAAACATCACTGCATAAACCCTCATAAATGATCACTGGTATAGTCATTTGGTTTAGGCATCACACATCTAGATAATAGGAGGTCTCCAGAGTGTGGTGATCATGGCCAAAAACCACACCATGGAGACAAAAGACCATTCCAAGCAACTCTGCAAAAAGGTTATTGAAAAGCACAAGAAGAGGATTGGATATAAGAACATTTCCAAGTCACTGAATGCTCTATGAAGAACAGTTAAAGGCATCATTAAAAAGCAGACAGAATATGGCACAGACATAAATCTGCCTACAACAGAAGACAGAGTGACTGTACAAGGAGAGGAACTAGTGAAACTAGTCACAAGGAGTTACAAGTCTCTGTGGCTGAGGTGGGAGAGACTCTACACACAGCGGCTGGATTATTCACCAGTGGAAGCTTTATGTAAGAGGAAGAGGGTGGAAAAAAACTCAATTAACTGTAGTTTGCCAGAAGCCATGTGGAAGACTCTAACAATTCTTTGCTCTCTAGAGATAAAATTTTAGATTTTTGGACATCACATTAGATACTGTGACTGGTAAAGAAACTAACCAATAGATGCATGTACAGGCATTATCCACCTGTACATTGTATGCAGAAATATACCATTAACAGAAATGCACTTCTTCAAATTGATTAAATCAAACTACTGTACATACTACTTTACCCATTAAGCTGTTTTGCCTCACACGCATGCTTCATGTTTTTAGTTTACATAGATTCAATTCAGTGACCCCGTGACATCATTTCTCTCCATGTGCATTCTCTATCTGTCAGTGAAAACACCAGGGCAAAGAACGTCGTCAATATGACATTCACAGCTGCTGTTATTTCCCTTAGGACCTTGAATCACACATTTGAAAGAATTCTCGGGGGGGCCCCAGTGACAGTAGGCCGATGCAAACTGCTGGAAACTCAAACCTCACTGATGCACCGCAGCTTTTAACAGACTTAAAGGAACAATATTTAGCACTGACACCAAGTGTTTAGAAGAGTTTCTGCAGTCCATATTCAAAATATTGTACCTCTCCTGTCCAGACTCAAAGCTCACGTGAGCTGCTAAGTAGAGGACACAAATCACAGAGTAAAAATGCCAGTTTTCTTTTTCAGTATTCCACAGATGCAGTCCCCTGTAATTGATGGAAAACTGACACAGTAATGTATTATTTTACAGAAAATGCTGTCATCATCGTGGTGATGCCATTTAAGGTATGATTGCTCTCCCAGATGTCAGTAATGATGGAGGCAACAAGGGGCAGTGTTGTATTAGTCCCCAATGCCTGACAACCATAATACCCTTCCTATTTTACAACCTAAGTTTCTCTTACTCCACAAGAAGACATTTTCACTCTGCTTCTTTGATATGCCTGGCTGCTTGGTAGCTGAGAAAAAAAAAAAACTCCTGCTGCACAGACAGGTGTCTGATTCCTATTCCCACAGCAAATGCTTGCCACAGCTAGATGCAGATTGCCTGTGGAGATCACTGTTTGTGCGAAATAATAGTGTATCTAGAAATACTGGCCCTGGGACAGTCAACAGGCCTTCAGACGCGATGTGTATTTGAGAAGAAATGATAGAACAGTGAGGGAGTGATTGCTATAATGATAGATCCCTAACCAGACATTTTTCATAAATGCAAACTTGGATTTGGGCCTTAAAAGCATCAAGGATGTGTATGATGATGTGTGAGACAATTTATTGAAAAGGTTTTTGTACTAAATTGCAGCATCATGGATGCTTGGGATGCCGTAGGGTGATGGAGTTCTTGTCTGGGTGGAATCTGTCAAGCGATGAAAGTTTGAAAGAGAGCCTTGCTGACAGACTTGAAGAAGTTTGACCGAGCTTTCCATCTGGCCTGCCTTAAATTATCATGTTTTCTTATGGGTTTTCATTTGACATAAAGCACAGCTGAATCAATTGAACGCTTTCTAAAAACATTTAACAGTTACGGTATTATAAGCCTCTCTTTTTCAGAGCCATTTTCTTCTGCAATGCAAAATAGATGGTCTAACCTGAGGGTATGACAATGTGATTGTAATGGGAAGTCATTCCCCTTCTATCCTCATGGCTACTGTGATAAAAATATAAGAAAGTGATTAGAGGGATAGAAAAAGCCTGAGTTCATTTATATTTTATATCATATGAAAAAGTAATCTGACCTATAGACACTGTGGCTCATACTGGATATGGAAGTAAGGAAGTCTCCATCTGTATAAGTCTGATTAATTTCAATGGAATTCCTGCATTATTTACATAATTAATAACCAGGTCGTCTGTATGACCCATATTCAGGGAACAAATGCACTAATACAAGGATGATAAGGTGACAGCATAGACACTTTCCCAGTCAGCCCGATCAGTCTAGTGTACTATGGTGATTATAATACTTTTTCTGTATGTACATGAATATCAGTCGGGAATATGACATGATGTTGTGAGTCTATGAGAACATATATGTAACCTGGGATTTTGACTTAAGAAAGACACTTAACTCACACCCTGTAATGGGATGTCCTGTTTTTAGTTTTTGATTTATAATGAAATGTTTAGCAAAATGAAATTGAGATGCATTATTATTATTATTATTATTAATATTATTATTATATATGTTTTTTACTTGAGGGAAGTGGAAATAAATTGTACAAACAACACTTATTTATCATCACTTTTTGTTGCCCACTCTGCTCAAGCAGCAGATACAGAGTAGATCAACTTTACTATTCATATGGTGCTGTGTTTGTGGTCTTCGTGAGCCCTTGAGGGAAATTTCTGTCTGTTTAGCAGCAAAATGCTGCACTGTGCCGTGTATGCAGTGCCACAACCCAAAATGGCACAGAGAAGGGCTGTGATAGTAAACCAAAACAAGGAGCTGAGACTTGCAAAAATGCTCTGGGTTTGTCACTAAGTGATCCAGTACTTGTATATATGTATAGTAATTATGTCGTCCATTATTTATATGAATATATTGATTATTGTTGTATTTATATGCAGATTTCCACTATAGCATACACGTATGTTCCACATCCAGTATTATGGCAAACTATTTTACCGGTAACGCACATTATTGGGTCGTTTTTATGCAACATGCTATTACAGTATTCATTATTCAGTTTTAGTGTTGCTACCCCCACACACATTGTGCTCTGCATCCCCAAAACAAGGTGAAGCAGGATAGTGACATACATTAACTTTGACCGTGCCCAAACATTTCCATACACAACACAAAACATGTCTGATGATGCCTCCGTACACATGACACATGTGTGATGTGCCTGTCATGCACAGGCCATGTCTCTCTAACCGTGTGACATTGAGACAAAGCTTGTATGTTTATGTGCAGTTTTGTGTACATGTATGAGGTGGAAGCATAGGGGGTTTGTATTTTTAGGTTTGTAATGAGTGAGGCTGTGCCGGGGCATTCATGCCGCCTCCCTTTGACAGCACTGGTTTTTCTCCATCCTGCAGGTCAGTTGGGGTTTAATTGTCAGGCTTAAATATTCATGGAGACACTGAGCAGATAAATGAAGGTATAAGCACACTGTAAAATTTTCAATAGGTCAGGTGTCACTGACTTAACTGGATACAATTTTCTGTATGATCCGACATTTTGCTGTAATGCCAATTAATATGTTAAGAGGAAAAGAAACCCTAATGGCATTTTCCATTTAAGCATTATGAAGTAATCCACAATGAGATGGATACCATTAAGACTGAGGTGTTGCCCAATGAAAAGCTACACTTTATGAGGGAGTTTTATATAGGTATGAATCTATATAATTCTTACATAGACTCTCACCTTTGACAATTTCAGTTAGCACTTTTTACCTGAGGATGTTTTCCTTCTTAATGACTTATGTGGTCATTTTTTTAAAGTTTGTCATCATTAGTCTTAGAAGAAAAATTATGAAACCATTGCTTCTGCAGTCTATTAAGCCAGATGATTGCACCTGATTATTCCAAGTTCAACCCGGTTACAAGGTAACTGTGTATTAAGGGAAAGTTTAAATCTCATTATAGCCCACAAACTACTTCTTACATAGAGAAAGGATATTACTAGTAACTTCCTGTCTTTGATGGCACTACAAGTCTTTAGTACCAATCAATTTACACATTACTTAGTCTTTACTAGTTAGGGCATTTATTACTGAAAGTTTTAATTGCTCAACAAATTAAATCATTTGAAATCGGCTTGTAGTTACGGTGAAATTAGGAACTTTACACACAGTTTTACCATTTGATGTAAGATTGATGGAACTGAACCAACCACAATATGCTACTAGAATGAAGTCCAGCGATTTTATGTAAGGTCATTTAAATGTGAATGTGAAAAGTGTGTTATTCTTGTTTTTTTGTTTGTCTTTTTTTGTGTGTGTGTTCTACTGTTCTTTTGTGTCTCTTAGAAATCTCTTTTCCTCTTTGGCACCGTTTCAAATGTCTGTACCGTAGCAACACAATCAAAAAGCAAACTTAACCTAACTCAGCCACCCAGCTGTCCCACTCCTGCCAAGGTTAGCATCCCCTCATCCTCTGTGCTTCCATCCTTCTCCTTAATGACTTATTTGATGATAATTAACCCTGAATCCTACAGAGACGGCCAGTGAGAGATTGATGGCCTCGTCGGCCTGCAACACCTGTTCTGCTACAAGGCTCACAGTTACCAAACCATGGCCAAATATGACTGCCCTGGAGCCCTGCATGTTAATGTCAAAGACAAACACAGGTCCTCCCCAGTGGCCTGGGTGTTCTGTATAGGGCAACACTGTGACCACAACCTCTGACTACACTCATTATTCCACTCAAGGCTGCCTGCTCTAAGGGGGGCATCCTGGGGTCCCTTTTGTTCCAATTAGCTACACTGTTCCTTAAAATGTCTATTAATCTGCTGCTACACATCTTCTTGCATACAGATGCTATCACTTACTGTAAACCATATTTCACCAGGGCAGGCCTTTTGTCAATGAATTGATTTAGGGAAGGAAACAAGAGCACATTTGGGAATTTTGCAGCACGCTGGGACTGTATAATTGACATTTGAAATAAAATAGGCCAGAGGAAAGCATTGCATTTAACCAGTTGTTACTGTTTTGCAAAGCTTGCATTAAATGTTGAGTTAAAAGAAACATTATTTAGCTCTTTTGCCACCTTACTTTAAAACAAGCACCAACATGTTACGCGCTTGATTTTGTCATCAAACTGTTTTCTGCTGTGCTAGACTTGTGCTGTGAAAGAAGAGCATCGTGCCATTGCTGATTGGCATTTCCAGCTTCACACATGTGCTTACTGTTACCATGAACAGATGTTAATTACACTTTTTTCTTTCACTTTACTTGAGATGTTCCTCACTTCAGTCGGTGGAAGAACTGGTCTTTTCCTCAACATGTTGGGTTGAATCATGGGCCTCTGTCATGTTTGCTGCAGAGGGGCTTTCGGGAGTGAGGGAATAATCGAATGCAGAAAAGTGTTTAATTTTTCATAAACAGAGAACCCACCGAATGCACACAACTAACAATGTACCCCAAAGCAGATGTAGAGCGTTTTTAATTTATGGAGAACTGAGCGAAATGGGCAGATGGAGCAAGAGGAGGTGGAGGCATGCTGAGGGACTCCACTTTTCTCTCTTCTCACCTCACAAACAAGAGAAGCCTGTGAGCGTGTGCCACAACACACATAAACACACTCCCACACAGCGCTCAAACACACAAGCACATGCACACATGTACCACCCCCACCATTTACATGCATACTTCCCACTTCCAACACAGACACACACACACCTATCCCCCCCTTTTCAACACCATCCCACTCTCCCTTGTAACTCACAACAAAACACACATGGGTAGCTCCCCCTCTCATATACACATGCGCGCACACACACACACACTGGCAAATCCTTAGGGTTAGACTGGACCCAATTGAGAACACCCAGTAATGAACTACCTTGTGCTCTACAGAGTCTGCAGCAAGTAGACAGGCTTCATTTTCTGGTGGGCCATATGTAGATATGAATATGCATGGGAATCTGTCATACAGGCAACAAGCACTACGTATATATGATGCCAAAGGTCAACAGTGTGAGGAGTGAAATTAGCTCTCTGTTGGGCATTTGGAGACACGTAAGACTGTGTTTAGAAGGCGTGGGTGGACTGTGAATCATGCTAATGTGTGAATGTAGTCCTTGGCTCACTTTTAGAGGACAACATTGATTGAGAAGTTTGGCCACTGTTATCTGTTTTCATTAGTGGTAAAAAAAGAATGAAGTCAGTGGGTGCATGTTGCAGATACATCAAGGATGCACTAGAGATACCATGGTCCACTAATGTGTAGATGTACATTTCTGCCAAGCAGCTTTATTTGTAAGTAAAGCCTTTTTATAAACAAAGACATTTTTCTAAACATCATAAAGTCTGGAAGAATGGTATCATGCCCAAGTTGTGTATTGAGATGTGTGCTCCAGGAAGCACCTGCAGGCTCCGCTGTAAACAATTCCCGACGACAAGGACAATTGTCAGATGAGTGGTCTCTGATGCTGCTCATCCGCTGTATTGACATTTGTTCGTCGCAGTGCTTTATCTCAGCAGCTGTTTTTGACTTCCTCTTAGTGGCACACATGCTTTGTCCCACACTATAGATGTGTTTCATTTAGCCCAACAACTTTTCATTTCTAAACCCAAATTCTTAGTTTAAAAAAAAAGGAAAAAGAGAAAAAGAAACGAGACCGACTGCAGTTCCAACAAGCACAACTATCTCCTGCTTGTTAACTATTTATTTGCAGTGACATTAGACCAGCATTATGCTTCACCAAAACACATGTGTCCCCAGGCATGGCCCAGACGGCCTCGCTGTCCCGCAGTCTCTCTGCTGTAAATTCCCCACTTAAAATTTCATGATCTCCGCTCGGCAGGATACCACTTCCATCATGAAAGAGTTCTCAAACCTAATAACCGTTACTACTCTAGCGGAGCCATCAAAAACCTATTTGTTTCAACAAAAGCTCTCTCCCCCATGCAATGCTGCTGGGTAATAATGCCAGATAGGTTTTAAGGGCAATGAATTGTGGAATTACCATTTTCTCCTCTCTCTGTCTCTGTCTCTCTTTCTCTTTCTTTTTTCTTCGTTCACTCTCTCTCTCAAGATCATTATATTAAACACTTAATTATTCATTGGTAATGCCTGTCATGGTGAAATATTGTCCTCTGCCAATCTGAATGCATCATACTGCCGAGGCCTGCCTCTCTTCCCGAGGTTAATGGCACAACCCTCACTTGCATTAGCTTGGCTAAATGCAGTGCACCTCATAAGTCAAAGTTCCCTAAGTGAGTGGAGAAGTCATCACCTCAAGCGCTCTCTTTTCCTTTCTCCTTCAGCACGTGGGTCAATGAGATCATCCTAACAGAGGAACTGACTCTGCGCACACAAACGCACACACACACACAGGTGTTCACGTTGGATCTTTATTGCTTTATCTGAAGGATGGTTTGGGCATGATAGAGCAGTTACATCTGGATGGGGCTTGCCATCAGGGCTTTTAAAGGTGAGGGGTGAATGGATCACTATTCACGCAGTGCACTCATGGACTGTGCAGCCCATATAGGGTACAGAGTGTTATGACTAAATTATGAGACTGACATTATTCATTCTATATGACATAATCAATTTGGATGGACATAAACAGTATTAAACAGATTACAGGAGATTGCGGTGACAAGGATCTCTTAGGTCTGATGTGAAGATGCATGGCATCCTCCTCGTGTTAATACACTTTGTCATGCAATATTTCTTCTGCAAATGTGCAGTGCTAACAAAATAGTTTTGTGCACTTAAGCAAATTGCATGTTGATTACATCTTCCTGATATTGCTAAAATGAAATCCACTGTATCACTGGTTAACAGGGTATTACACATAATCAGAAATCCTTCTGGAATAAAATAAATGCAAACAGTCAGTTGTGTGCCAGTAGCCAGAAATGCTGACATACAGGTAAACATTTCACCAGCACTGCAGCTTTTCTGTCTTCTGTGAAATGAATATTAAAAACAGCTAATTTTATTTGAGGCGAGGTCAATCTGTTTTAACCCTCGCTGAGTGAAGCGGCGGGAAAAAAAGGGGAAACTGGATGCCAGAGATTAATACCTTGTCTCAAAAGCCAATATGCATGATTATTTTACAGTGCTCTGTTACCTGGTTAAACATGTATGACTTTATGTCAGCACATTATTAAGTGTGCCAGCAAAATAGTGCTCTGCTGCCCCGATGCTTACCTCATCACTGGGGCATCTGGTAGGATTTGCAGAATGAAAAGAAAACAGTGTTAGGAAAGCTTGCCATCTTTCTCAGCAGATTGTGTACCCTCTTAAAGAGCTCTAATGAATACAATGTGCCTACATTTATGTTTTGATCTGAATCTGCTGGAAAGGTATAAAGCACAGACATACAGTCCATAATACAGACATTATTTAAGTGAAGTGTTTTGCCTATTGAAAAGTATTAGACATGTGAAATTAAACTGGGCACATCTTCTAAAATCAATTCCATTCATGAAGTGGAGCTGTGTTTTTCTTTTTACTTCCGCACTTTAGATGTTCATTAAAAGAGAGATGAGAGAGAAACTCTCAAGGGGCCAGCAAAAATACCATAGCGGGTACTTTTAAATCATTTGTTTGTTATTAGTTAATGACTGCTGAAGTCCAACAGCACATCTGAGTGATGAAATTTCTGACCTTCACTCCACAGTTGACTCTCCTCACTGTAGAGCTCATTAGTGAACCATCTAATCTCATTAGACGATGCTGGGCTAAGATGGCACAGCAACAAAGTTAGCAGCCTCTCTCTGTCTCTCTCTCTCTCTCTGGTTTGGACCGGGAGCAGAAACAGGTGTGGGAGCGGGCGTGCGAGTCTGGGACAGGCGGAGTCCTCGCTAACCCTTCTCCTCTAATTGCTGGAGATGCCAGTATGCTCGCTATCACCTGCCTTTTATAACAGTTGGTGTTTGGCAGGAGCCTTTTATGTTCATTTTAGCTGATGCTTTGCTATTCATTGTGCCTCTGTCAAAGGAATACTTTTGCATCCTTAGTTGAACTGAAATGTACACGTCCCTTCGAGGATGTGGATACCAACTGCTCCAAGCCGACACTTTTGAAACTTCCAGCAACAATCTGATGTTGATTTAGTTTTTCTTCTCTGTAACTATTTACAATAAACTTCTGCACATAAAGACAGACACAGAGACACTGAAGCACAGCTGTGGAGATCAAACCCTTACCAGCTTCACCGACTGCTAAGGCCTCAAGCACACAGGGGATGGTGATTTCCATGTTGACAATGATGCTGAACAATGATAATCCCATTTCTGCTGTTCTGCAGTTAAGTCTCAGTATAAAAATGAGATGGTTCTCTGATACACCTCATTGATCTTTTTCACCCATGACCTTTGATAACCTCAGCTCCAAACTTAAATTTCACTCATCTGTCTACACGTTTTCTCTGTGTGGCTCATATTCCAGATCATTTGAAGCGTATTTATTGTCGCAGCTTATTTAAATAATTACCGGCATGTCAACACGCATTATAGCCCTCTGTCAAGGTAATAACACATTGTCATTGCTTTTGGGAAGCAAATATTAAACCATAGATCAATGTTTAACAATGCATAATGGACCGGATCTGCATGTTCCCGTTTCCATTTCAGTTGGCCTTCGGCTATATTAGAATAATTTAATGCTCCAAATAATATGAAAAAAGCCCTTGTTATTATTGCTTTTTTTGATAAATAGTTAAGGGAATCAGTGTTATATGCATTATGGAATATGGGGCTGTTCGCTTGTGACAGTCATTTGGCTATAATGGTAGCGAGCCTGTACAGAAACAGAAGAATAACAAAAGTGGTGTAAACCAAAAGCATATATAACCTATATACTGCACAAATCATTCTCTTAGATTTATTTACAGTGGTGTGTAATTATGATCAAACAATAAGGTGTAAGTGTTTTTTTGCTGTGCGTCCTATGTGAGACCGCATTGTTTCTAAGGTGTGTTATTTCATCTTATTCTGTCTCAGCTCCTTGGACAAGTTTGGGAGATGAGGAGAAATACGGGTGCATCAAAATTCTTTCTTCTACTACAATTTTCCATCTTTGATTTATTGAAAAGTTTGTATAATTCATTAACTGAACTACTTTGTAGGTATAAATATACATGTAAGTTACTGAAGGACATGTAGGTGTTGGTGTTTTGTTCAGCATAGATTGTGGTTTCTTAGAATCCCTTGGTGGATAGACCAAACGAATTGAAGTAGACATGCACATACCGTACACTCACTCCATCCTTGTCATGGCTACAGTATGCGGTGATTGTGCTCGAGGTTCAATGAACCATCAGTTGGAAAACCTCCCCGGCTCATCCTGAGTCAGTGTGTGTTTGGGTGCCAAGCCTGCAGCGTTTGCCCCAGGGATTCCCCCTTGGATCAGCTGTTGCTAGCTGAGCCAGCAGCTAACAGAGCCCCTGGGAGCTGCAGGTGGGTCTGATTAGCTCTCCGTGGCAGAGAAGGGTCAAGGGAAGGCATCTCGGGTTACCTTTGCAAAAGGAGTAAAAGGAATGGGGGGGGGTGGAGGAGGAGGAGGAAAGCAGTGTGTGGTAGACAGGCAAATGAGTGGTTGTGGGGAAGTGAGTGGGGAATTAAACACATGTTGGCCAAGGGCTCAATTTTCCCTCAATCAGCATGACACCTGGCCTTGTCTTAATTGCTCAGGATACTTCACCTAATCCATCGCCTGTCCTCCTCGGTGTCTTTAGCCCTCTGAGCTCCATTCAGGTATGTGGCAAATGGACGAAAGCCAGGGATGAAAAAGGGGGCTTCTCTTTGAGGCCTAATCCAATTAGATAACTGTTAGAAAACTGAGTTGAGTTTCACGTCCCTTAAAAGTAGACATGAACTCCGGCGACCTCCCTGACCTCAGAAAATGCCATCTTGTTAAGAGTGGCAGCAGGAACCCCTGCCTCCCTCTCTTGATCTCTCCGACGTGTGTGTGTGTGTGTGTGTGAGAGAGAGAGATAAATGGTCTAGACTCATAAAACAGCTAGTCTACACCTTGTCTAAAATAGATGGGTATCTGAAGGGTCTCTTGTGATGGTGTAATCCACTTGTGTTTACTTTGAGTTTACACTTAATAAACTCTTTAATGTTATTATGTAAACACAACAAAACAACACAAGAGACGATGTGGCCTATAAAAGTACAGAAACTGCACAACAGGGGCCTATTTGATTTATTCATATTTACAGAATCATAATTGCCTTTAGTGATATCTTTGCCAGTAAATACATGAATATGTATATCTGCCTTTTCAGACATGCTAAGACCTACATATTTACCATATCTTCCTTTAGCGCTGCACTATTTGGAGTACTTTTAAAAATCATAAACTCGTGATTTGCTCTACCCAAGTGGCATGGCCTTGGTGACTGCCCCTAAATGTTTGCTAAAGGGCTGCGCACTGACTGGCCTTCATAATACCCTATAATGGCCCTGCATAGTGATCAAACAATGAAATTTAATCAGTGGCCTCCGGTCTACTTCCCATAAAAATCTGTTCTCTAATATAAAGTTCATTTCTATGAATATTAAAGCAGCATATCTGTTGAATATTTGATCATTTGATCTGCACCTTTAATAATGCAAAATGAAGAATAGAACATTTGCCCCTTTTCTTATAGATGACTTTGTCCACTATTGTATATCACATACAGTAGTGCATTACAAGCTGTGGTATCCATAATATAAATGTATGTAAAATGGCACCTACTGCAGTGGATATTAGACCAGAGCTTACGGCATATTGGCTGACATTGAAATGTAGTTAACCAGAATGATCAGGTATTAGATAGATGTCTGAAGTGAAGCATTGCTTGACACCTACTCACTTTAATTGTTTATTGGAGTTAACTTTTGATTAACTAGGTGGCTGGAAACAGGAAGTGGAAGCTTCAGATTTCTTGAGCTGATGTTAAAGGCGCTGCAATAAAAAAAAAAAAAAAAGTTACGTAAGCTCTCTGCACAGCTTTGCATGCTTAT
This sequence comes from Anabas testudineus, assembly GCF_900324465.2. Lineage (NCBI taxonomy): Eukaryota > Metazoa > Chordata > Actinopteri > Anabantiformes > Anabantidae > Anabas > Anabas testudineus. Next base: position 10,200,974 of record NC_046630.1, read on the forward strand.
CTAGTGTAATTGTGTGACAATATAAGGATGCAAATTAACTTGTGTAGACATGGCAACCCTGTTGGAAAAAGCCTTAGGGCTGTCTCGCCTTTGTTTCTTCCCCCCCCCTCAGCCATGTTCTAATTGTATTATCCCCATCATTTTAGTTATTTGCTTCTCTCCTGTTTTCTGTCTCCCTCCTCTGAATGTCTTTGTATGGCACAGTCATCAAGGTGATAATTGTATTTCCAGTCCCCCAGTAAGAGACATTCTTAATTATTTCAGCATTAGGCGGTAGTTATACAGGCAATTAATGCTTGACTTCACAATTATATACTTTGTTTGATTGCCTTTTATCAGCAGGATACAATGGGCTTATTTGCAGCTGACAAGAGGAACGCCACAGTTTTATGCAAAAGATAAGTGATGTGACATTCCCTGTATGGCTTCCATTCATATGCAAACATTGCATGTTGCGTTGAAGTGCTTTTAATCTCGCAAACACCCCACATGTGAAAATAGTTGCACGGAAATGTGTGGACACCGAATGAGCTGTCAAGCCATGAAAAGCAGTTTGGGTCATTCTGTCCTTTTGAAGACTTGACGCCTGCTTCCCAGTCTCCTCCCTTTAAAATCTCCTAGTCATTATCCAGCTGAGTTTGAATTGTTGACACCGTACTTAGAACATATGTTTCTTCCTCATATGGATCTCTCATGTGCCGTTCTTTTTTTATGTGCCGACTAGTTGTTTGACCCTTTGTACTTTATTGTTAGCTGATGTGGTTTCTTTGTATGTTCCAGAAGTATCTGCAATCTTACTAACAGTAACACACTTAAAATATGTTGCTAATAAGTGACATTATATTTTATACGCTTCTTTATAATGTGATTCAGGCCTAATTATACTGTGGTATTCACCTGGCACTAGCCCTTACTACCGCATTCCTCTGTCTTTAAAGTCTTGGCCCAGGCATCAAAGCTGCCTGTTTTTGATGATATTTTGGCACAAGTCTGTGTTGGCTGCAACTTAAATGGGATTAGAGTGTTGTAGTGTAGAGCAAGTTAAAAAGCCCTCTGCTTTTCATCTCAGCATAACAGGATATTATAAGTATTTTTCAATGTCAGAACATATGAAAAAAATAATGAGGAAACAACAAAACAGAGAAGATTCATTTTAGACATATGCAGCAGGCTGGATTTAGGACACCCCTTAACAGACCAGTCCAATGACAGTCCAGTCAGTGCACCTCTTTGGGCAGAACCCTAACTGAGTACTGTTTTCTTGCCAACATTATTACAAGCTAAATTGGGTCCGGGTATTGCTAGTCAGCAACACCAGATGTCAAATTCAATAACAACTCTTTACGCGGCACCTGATCGTACCAGCAGAATAGACATATCAGGGGTAGGAGCCAGCATTCAAATGAAAGTAAATTCAGTTCTACTATCCACAGATGTGCATTTACATTGTTTGCTAACTGCCAGTTCATTGCTTATTCTGTTCTTAATTATTGTTTGTAACTGCCAGGCTGGGCTAATTTTTGGCAGTAGTATTGATCCATGAAAATGCTGGAACAGTACTACTAATGTAGGCTGAATTATACTCTATCCACATTAATCAATAGGAGAACTTTTAAAGCTTTGACTACTAATGGGCTGAGAAATTGCAAAACAAAATTTTAGAGATCTATTATGAGACTTGAACTGCAATAATGATTCAACATGAATTAGCCTAGTTATAATTTAGAGACAAAACAATATTTTTTAAAGCTGTATTTGGTTATTTCTGACCACTAGAGGGCAGAAAACATGCTAAGTTGTGACAAAACAACAACTAACCAATTATTCCTCTGAATTAGTGAAAATGGAAGTCATGAATGTATTTTTGTCAGGGGTGTCAATAATTTTGTGTGTTCCAGATGGGAATTTTCAGAATCTCTGTTTCCTCTAATTTCCAATTCCTTTTTAACAGCCAGTGACTAGTTGGATGTACAATAAACAGCATCTATCTCATGCTATATAATGGAAAGCAAAGTGGTTCTAGTGATCTGCAACATGTCATCCTAACCACATTATTGTCACTTTACTGTAAATGCAGGACTTCTGTCCATGCTGGGCCTCTACAGAACAACCCAGTGTTCAAAGAAGATAATTGATTTGTTAGTGAACACTTTCATTGTAGGGTTACGTTGTGTGTTCCTTCAGAGCTCTTTCTCAACTTAGTCGTGTACAGTAAATTAATTTTAATGAATGATAAACTGAAGAGGATAATGTCATCACTCTTTTTTTTTTTTTTGAGCTCTCTGGGCTCCCCTTCAACAACCTGATTAATAATTAGAAATATTATTACTATTTACTCATTTAGGACTTGAGCGGCACTTCAGTCAAAAAGGGAAAAGATGACACTGCTTGAGCCACAATAGGCGCTGTAATCTGCATCTTCCCACACACAAACTCCATGCATACTGGCATCCACACACACACACACACACACATACACACACACTGCTGTAACAAACACATGCACAGCAGTCATTGCCCATGCAGCAGGACATACATCAAGACCACAGTGTGGACATCAAAGATCAAATTACACCTCCCAGTATGAGATGCATTGATAACTCCGATGTCAGTAGGAATCCAATCAAAATCTAAATTGTGCCCCACTAAAACAGTCTGCTTGATTAGTTCTCCAATAAAATCCATTTCCTGCCCTTGTGCCTATTTTAGGCAGTTTATTTCCCCTGTGGTATCAAGCAATAGGCCTTACCCAAGACTCCCATCTCAGAAGGCCTGGTGTGATGTGTGTCTGTCTGGAGTGCTTTACAGGACCTTGATGCTTCTGTCTGCCCCCCTCCATGAACATACCCAGTGATTATACTAGCCCTAGCGTTAGCTTTTCCAATATTCACCAATGGTTCAATCTTTTGTGTCCACCCTGAGCAGAACTAAATGGGCAGTGCTTTTAGAAAATGGTGGTTCTTTTTTGTAATCCTTTTTTTTTTTTTTATCAGACAGTCCTGAATTGTAGAGCTATCTTGCAGAGAGGTATGGCACAGATGTAATACAAATCCATCTAGTCTCTGTCACAGAAATGGAGTCACCAACAAAAAGTCTTATGTCCTGATAAGTAGTCTTATACTTCAAAAAGTGAACAGAAGTTAGTCCTGCTTCTGTATCAGCACGTTTTATGTAAAATCACCTGAAGTAATATTTCTCTAGTTTTCCTTTTTTTTTTTTCTTACACTTTAACGTTCGCCTCTTACATCATGTGTTCTCTGAAGTTTGTTTTTTCCCCCTCATGCTTTTTTAAATATTGACCCTATATACTCTTTATGTCTTGAAATTTATTTACCATGTGTAAGAATTAGATCTCCATGTGCTCTAAGCAGTCTTACTATTTACCTTACTATAAGCTACACACATTCAGTTTATTGTGAATTACGTTTTGGCAAACAAAAGCCTACATAACCCAAATGACATGAAACTTGAAATATCACTCAGAATAAGCCATTGTCAGCAAATGTTCATTATAAGCCTCTAATTTCTATTTTTCATTTACATAGACTTAGTTGATTTTATCAAGGAGCATACATGTACGGTATAGTCACCGTTTCTGCATAGCAGTGCAGAGTATCCTATGGACATCTATCTATTTAGAGGTAGGGTAGTAAAGGGGTTAAATGCCACTAATCATCAATCACTATAGAGGAGTGATTTTTTTTCATTGGACTTGACAAAAAGTGATTTGTTTACTTATAGAACCGCCCCTTTAGATATACATCCTGCCGTGAGCCAGATTCAATCTGTCTCTAGCCGGTAGAAGTCTGTGACAAGTTGACACGTTGATGCTTGGACGTAATTGTGTGTCACGCATATAAAGTTTACTAAAATGGAAATTGACCATCCTGGGTTGTTTTACAGCAGAATTACCTAATTTACTGTATTGACATTATTGACCCTTTACAGGCTGAAGAAGGGATTCTGGTGACCTCAGCCAGTAAACACATTGGGAGAGATCAATACAACAAAGTCAGAGTTCACTTGGCTCCTCTGGCCAGTTGATTGCAGAATGAACTCCATTAAAAGTTTCCAAAGCCCAAAAGTCAAACATCATTTGGCTCAGATGTCACAAAGCATCTGCAGAAAAATCCCAAAATGTGCTGGTTGTAATTGAGTTTGTTTTGGGGCTTTAATTGCAGGTGAGCCTGTACCAATAATTCGAACACTTTCACCTGGGAAGGATTTGTTAAAGGCAGCAACTGCGTCTGAGATTAAAATCAAAGGGGCGAAACCTCTCTAAGCCCTGTCCAGACCAGATTTCTGGCCCAGTGACATCTGCGTCTCCATTGACAGCTGTCCTCTTAGATCTGTGGCTGTGATGCTGCGGTAGAACACCGAGCTCCAAGCCAGTCGGTTCTCTGCAACTCGGTATTTTACTTGTCATAGCCGTCTCCTAGCCATTGTGCCTTTTGGTGACACCTCTTTATGTGAGGACACCTGTCATAGTCATTACTCTAATTGTCCGTTTTGTCTTGCGAATGAAGGGCATACAGAATAAAATTAGGCACTCGAGTTTCCAGCACAGTGTGGATTCGATTCAGTAGTCAGACTTGGGAGGTCTACATTAATTGCATTCACAAATTGAGCAACTCCACCCCCCACCCCCCCTACACGCTGCCATTGTCTCCTGATGAAAGCAGCATTTCTGGAACTATTCCCCCTCTCCTGCCACTCTGTGTGTATTTCCTCCTCTTTCTTTACCAGCCACCTCTCCACATTCTCCTCATCAGTCACCTAATCCACTTCCTTCCCTCTCTGACTCTTGTCATCCCTTCGTCTCCCCCATCTGCAGCCAAGACTCACTTTACCTTCTATTTACAAAGATAAAGCCATTATGGCTCTCTTTGTGCTACTGATGGCCACTCAGCCATGGCAGCCCTGTCAACAGAAAAATATTTCTTTTCTCTGTTGTCCTTTATCACGAGCTGACTTCAATTAGCACAAGTTACAGTCGTTTAATGAATGTCGCCTGTGGCCTTTGCTCCTTTCAGGGATTTGACTAATTTAACTTTGAAAGGTTTGCTGTGCACTGCCTGTGGATGCGTGTGTGGCGTGAGCTGTAGGGATTCAGGAGGGGGGGCGTGACATGTTTTGTTAGCTGACTGATAAATGGATGTATAATGCTAGTAGATAAAGGTTTGCAAAATGGATGGGGCAGGGGTTGGAATGGGAAGAGGCAAGGAGTACATTTATACCCCTCGCGTATCTCTTCCCCCAAGCTGTCCGAAGCTGTGACATGTGGGCCGACATTCTGTCCCTCTCTTCGTTTCCTCCTTTCAGTCGCCTTCCTCCCTCCTTCTCTCAGCCTCTTTCTGTAGATAGATATTTTTATTCCTTGGCACCTTAGTGTAGATAGGCCACTGGGCTCCTGTCTGCTGGGGCAGCTGGTTGGGGGTTGGAAAGGGATGAAGGATAAGTAGATTCAATCAGGCGCTGCAAATCAACTTTTCCACCAGCATCCTGGGAAGACCTGATAATACAGGTTTCTAATATCTGACCTGTCTGGCAGAAAGAGAGAGACTGAGTGGGAGAGAGAGTGGGAGGGACAAGGGGAGTGGGGAAAAAAGAGGTAAGCAATGGAGGCAAGAGAGAGCAATGAACACATTGATTTGATGCGGCTAATACTTCTGCAGTTGATAAGCACACTGGCGCCAGTCACAAAAATGAAAGGCTAGAAAGAGAGTGAAATAAATTGGGTCTAGCTTTTTTGTCTCAGTCCTGTCAGAGTTTGGACATGTATCAGAGGGGCTTGGCAGACAGGGCATCGGCAAGGTTTCCTGTTTGTGTCTCTCCACCTGTCAGCCTTCATCCACTCCCCAATCTGAATACTGTTATCATTCCTGTTTCAGAAACTCACAACATATTCAGGGATGCTTATGTGAGTCAAACTCAGATCTGTGAAGGACACAAACAAGACGGTGGGAGCATGGCAGTCTGAAACATGCCGCATGAGCCGCTGTTGACAATATGGCAACACTGTGTGCGTATTTGAGGGACACACACTGTGGCTTAATTACCATGCATGCCATGTGTATCTCTGATGTTGAAGAACACTACAGTCTAGAAATTGTACAAGCTCACATGAAGGCCTGTAAGACATCAAGCTAGTTAAATGATATTCAAAGATAATTTCAAAGCTCAATCATATGATGTATCACAGTTTCCTCTTGTAAATATATATATATATAAAACGTTAGTTTTAGTTTCAGATGTTTTCTGCAACTGTATATCCTTTATACAGACTCTTCCTGTCTTTCACATGACACCACAGACACTATTATAAAACTTCTAAATCGTGTTGACCCTTATTTGAGTCCCTGCCACAGCCCTGTTAAACACTGCATGTTTTTTCTCATTATGTTGTGTTTACAGCTGACATGTCGTAACCAAACAGTTTGTGTGTGTGTGTGTGTGTAAAAGCTGCCTCTCTGGCTCAGACAGACAGGGCAGAGCTTGCTGTGTCCGTCCAGCCTGCACTCGGTGTGACAGTGCAGACGCTGCCACTCTGACCTTTCCTCGTGCTACCAGTTACAGCGGAGCCAATACCAGCGCTAACGAGACACTGACATGGCTTGACAGCCAGAGGCATGCAATTATTCTACTGGAGAAAACTGCTTTTTGGTATGTGTGTGTGTGTGTGTTTGTAGGTGCATGTATGAGTGTGTTTGGGAAACTTATTAATGACTGATGTGTTCAAATCTTGGTAGGACTATCCTGCCGCAGGTGAGTTTCATCAAAATGAACTCAGTAACTGAAAATGCCTTGTGCTCACTTAGGGGGTTGTGATCTCAAAATAACCTGGCCTTGTGTGCACCCAGGATTGCCCCATTTATTGACTTTTTTTGTCAGCTGTGCTGTTTCAAGTCAGGGTTTTGGCCATAAGCAATTTATTTGTTTTTTCATACTATTGAAACCTTGAGGAGAGAAATATGTGGGTTGACTGTCTCCATGTTAGTGCTCAGATTCAGCGGCATGTTAACTGGAGGATTGGTGTGTAGCCTTTTTTGCACCATGACATCACATGACTGTAAACACAGAGTCCTCAGAACTCATGTTTTGTTGTGCTTTGCTTGATATCAACGTCACATTGTTATCAGAGGATTATCTCATAAATAGATGATTAGATTGATCTTCATCTGATTAACATCAGTTAATTAGCCGGATAAGCTTCTCGTGCACAACATTGGTGCTGTTCTAACATTTCACATGAGGTGACTTTGAAAATAGTGTCAGTAAATTAATTAAATTCTCACTCAATAAATTAATCTGGCAGAAGCTAATAGGAGCTCCTGTATATGCAAGGGTGCCACCACCCAACGTTGTATTTGACTTTGACAAATTGAATAAATTCATGTGGATGACAACACACAAGGCTTTATTTTTAGTATCCATTTCAAAGTTGCTCCTTACTCGGTAAAGTCAAGTCATTTAGTGGAAGCAATGTGTCATTTACTTTTTGAATTTACAAAACTAATTGTGGTGACTGTGAGAATTACATATATGACATGCTGTAAATATGTAAAGCATGTCATGTACCTGCGAGAGTAGTGCCCAAAAATATTGAAGACAACAACAAACAAAACAAAAGCTGTTGTTTTTCAAACTCAAAATTTAATAAAAAGAAGAGAGCAACAAGCATGTTTTTGGGCAAAATCCCTAAAAAGACTCGCAGCTTGTATGACAAATCTAAAACATGGATACATTTGACACAAGCTGTCTGTTGTGGTCTCTCATGTGTCAGGTCATTGCTTCATCAAATTCCACACCGGCTACAAGTTGCACATAGTTATGACATCAAAGCAAGTGCACAGAGTATTACAATAATCCGAGGGAGGGGGGTTGATCTTCAAACATGCAGGAAACTGCAAAAGGGAAGTGCGGTCAGGACCTTCTGCTGCTGCCTGGATAATAAAAGAAGGATTTGTGCTCAGAACAAAGGAGGAGAGAGGGAGGACTTGGGAGTGACAATTTCTGTCGAGCATCCAGTCATATCCAGATATGACTGCAATACACTCAGGAGCAATAAGTGATTTCAAAAAGACAATACAGTTAAATGACTTAGTATTGAGCAACGTGGAAACTTAACTGCCACTTTACTGTCTACCGTGTATTCCAAATAGTTTTATCCATGTGAAGGAATTAAAAGCAAATTCAAAATAATCTATTCACCAAAGCCTGTCTCATATACTTTGATCTGCAACTCTTGTGAATTAAAGACAACACTTTTGTGTAACATCAAGCACTTCAATCATGTAGTTAGACAATCTTTGGTGGGAATATGGTGCCTACTTCCAAGGGCATAAATCAAAGGAATAAGAGGGAGTTGCTATTCCTTTGTTGCAAAGGCCACTTGGCTCAGATACATCAGTGGCTGAGCTTACTGCAATGCCTTAGAGGTCTCAGTGCTAGGCGTTGTTATTGATCTGTCTGTGTAAAGTTTCGGAGTGTATAAAGCAGCTATGCATTTTTAAAGCCAAGCTGGAGTCCAGACTGGACTTTATCTTTACCTTAAAACCTAAATATAGTGATTCCACACTTGACAAATTGTCATTTTTGAGCTCACATAGCTTATTGTCATGATCAAAAATCTTGATGCTCTTAATTTGTAGGCATGAGTTTGTGACTGATGGGAATATCAGTTCTTGGAATGGGAGTGTTTTTTTTGACTGAAGGGAAGCAGAGGTCACTCTGTGAATTGTTATTTCTAATATAGCTTGCCATGCTCTTAACATTCCTGCCTCTCTTCTCTCTATAAGTGCAGTATATTCTTAACGGTGATCTATTGTGGCGCCTATGACAAGAAAATAATGTATTTCTACCAGGGTCTATCAGAGAAATGACTTTAGAGGTAGAGGGAAGAGGAGCTAGATCAATATGTTTCAGGCAGGTGTGAGTGTTTTTGAAACCGAATTTCCACCTTCCTTTGAGTTGTTTTGACCTTGATCTCCAAGAAGATATGTCTCTGCTGCTCCCCAGCTTTCACCACTCCGTGATTATCCTGTACAGCATGAAAGATAACCTGCGTGGTGAGCTCCACTTTTCCTACACCCCCAACCCCCCTTGCGACAGCCCTTGCCATTATCTTGCCAATCCGAAAACGGAACAAAAGATGTCACCATGCGGCCATTGCGCACCTTCATCCTGCGCACACCCCTTATTATTATTCGCTCGCTGTCTAACTGTTCTCAGTGATAATTGAATTTAAATAAAGAAAAAGGAGAATGTTCTTTTCGTGTTGCGTTAACATGCTGCCATTAAAAGTGTTGTTTTTTTTAATGGGCTAGGTCTTAAACTGTCAAGATTGTGGCGAACTGGGGAGAAGTACAAAAAAGCAATGAGAACAAGAGGGAGTGATTAGAAAATTGGATTATAATGTTTACCTCAAATTGCTCTGGTTCTATAACATTTTAAAAGCATGTAGGGTTCTTCAAGTCTTGTTTGTGTGAAACTTACGCCTCCATGTGCACATATTCAATTTTCTGGTTTGCGATGACATGCAGGGCCACTACTCGGACAAAAGGAAATGAGCATGAATACATTATGTGATTTCTGCCAAAATAAACATCCAGCGTAGTCCCCAGATGATTGCTCAAAGAGAGCTGCTTGTTGAGGTGTCAGCAGACAGAAACAAATGTTGTGACAGTTCACACGGAGCAATTTGTTGCACGCAAAAATCAAATGATATGCCACAGCCAGGGAGCCTTCAATGAAAACAAAATCAGGGCATTAGCATGTTTCAGCTGTGCTTCAATCAAGGTAGGTTTAGAAAAAAAAAATCTCTCCTCACTCCTTTCAACCTGACTGGTTAGCCAAGCAAAATGAAACGTCCACAGTTCCATATTGTCATGCTGTGCCAAGATACAGGAAAGCACATTAATCTGACATGGGCTTAGACACATGTCTCATACGGGCCTCGAGGTTGATGGACATTTGGAATATATAGAAGCAACACGTGGCTTTTCAATTCCGGGATGAGAATCCGAAAAAAGCACATTACACTTCGCTCCACAAAAACACAAACCAGTGCAGTGAAACGTGCAGCCATGATGATGCCAAGACACTCACAAACAGGTTGCACTGAATTTTTATTTTATGGGAATAACGTGGAAAGTAAGTTCATACATACCAAATATTGAAATGTCTGGGAACAAATTGGGCAAGTTATACAAGTAATATTGACAGTTCCAGTTCCATCTAGTGCAGTAGTGATGGTAGCTAGAACCCAAAATGCATTACATTTTCATTATGACCAGAGCAATGTGGCGCATAGTAAGGTGCACTCTTGGTGCACCCCATTTATTCTGAATGAAGAGGTGGCTGCTGCAGTTCAATGACCTCTTATCTGATGGTGTGCTGCTGTCACTGAAGCCATCAGAGTGAAGGGATTAAGCCAGGCTTATATCGATATAAGTCCTGCATGGAGCTACGCCCACACACACACACACACACACACACACACACACACACACACGCTATACAGCATGTCCTCCTGAAAAACATTAGAAAGGCATATTAGGTCAGAGCTTCTGGGTAGGAAGATATGTTTTCATCATGTGAGCAGAGGGGGGAAAAGAAAAGTCAATAAAATTCTCTCGACTACATATTAAACAAATCAGCTACGGCCTCAAGTCCATCCATGGATGTCAATAGTACAATGACATCACATTAAATGTGCACCGTGGAGCATTTACGTATGGAAAATTGAGCCAGTGCCTGCTTTGCTGCACTGATGGAGAGGTTAGAGCACTGCTAGCATGCACTGATGACTATTTGCTGCTGTCCGTCTACAAGTGCAGACTCACAAGGGAGTACACATACAGTACTTGAATGTGTATTAAAGACAGAGAGTGTCTGTTTTGTCACTATGCAACGCGGCATGCTTGGATTTTTTTTAGGCTTGTCTTTACAGTACTTGACCTAAATGCTCTCACTTTCGCTTTCTTTTCTGTAAACACGAAAATGTGCAGACTACACATTCTGCAAAATCCTTCAGGCTTCCTTCCTGTGGCGATTTGTCTAAGCAATGTAGACTTGGTCCATCTGACAATTAGATGTGATGACCTTCACAAAGCATGCTTCTCAAGCTCAATGTAGCCCACGTGTATCAGCCTGGCAGCATATTAAACATTTGTGTCCTGAAATCCTGAAACCCTTTAAAAGCAGTGACATAAATGGAGTTTCTAAAATTCACTTCAGACCTGTTTTAATGTATCACCGTTGCCACCTCATCATCTAGTAACAGTATAATTATGGATGTAGTAACATCTGGAGGAGCAGGGAGCTCGTGCCTCTTTGTTGATCTTTTTCTTTCAGTACCTGTGGTCATAGCCGTCTTAAAACCTGCCTTTGAATCCACCTGCTTTACTGTTCGCTAACGCAGGATTTCATCACAGGCCTAAATCACTTCTCTAACATGCATAATGTATTGTTATGTCTGTACACATCTAGCTCAAGATCAAGAAGGTGTACTTAAAGAAGCACAAGAAAGAGGGTCAGCTCTTCCCGCTGATTTTAACATACTGTGTTCTCACCTAAAAGCCATTTATGATGGCGAAACCAGTTAAAATGTTACAATCGGGGCGATCATGCAGTATTTTGGATTTTAACTTTTTACAGCTAATGTGTCAGTTCAGTTTTAATTTCTGGCAACTTGGCAACGGCAGTGACAAAGCAGTGTTACCTTTGCCAGCATTAGACTAATGTGTACTGTAGCAGCAGGTACATGTTGGGCCATTTTCAATAGCAAACTGACATATAATAAGAAATAATTATACAAAATTATAAATCTGTGTTTATAACTTGAACCTAAAGAATTGCTATATTGTTACTGTATGAAGTAGCATTGGGAATATAATGGAAAGAAATAAAAATGATAATACAGCATTGCATACTATGCAATATCCCATCTGCCCATAAGAAAACAGATGTAGTTTAATTCAGTAAAGATCAGGTCATAGTGTTGGCCCTGGAATGAATATTTGAAAATAAAGTACGTGCACAATGACCTAGAACAAATTAGTGTTGAGGTGCTTAGAATGTAACCTAAGGTTAAATTGATTTACACAACTTTCTAACAGTTAAAAATATTGAACACTTTTTTTTCCTGCTTTCAATAGTCTGTCTAGCTCTGGGCTGTAGGAGGCATGATGTTTGTTCTCACAGATGAGTCCCACAGAGAGAGTTACTGGGCACTGGCCTTGGAGCAAAAGAAGAGAGTAAAAAAAAAAAAAAACTTTCTAGATGTGCAGGAAGCCTGACATCCACCTCTATGTCTCTGTGGCAATATAACGTAGTCAAGTACTTCTGATATGACCTTCTTCACTTAATAATAAACCCCCATCATAAAAAAAGTATTTTCTGTTGCTGAGAGCCGACACTGATTCTAATGGATCTTGTAAATGTGAATCTCACAGCCTGTGATTAAATGTAAAGATTAAGCAAATCATGATTGTTCATCTGCTAGTCTGCCCAACATATTCCCCATTTTAATAATACCAACTACAAAAGGGAGACATATTGAAAACGAACCTTGTGGTTTCATAATAAATAACTCAGCATCTCGACTTACTGTCCGTAATTCACTCCAGGAAGGCACTTACTGTCTTGGAATAAATTGGAATATTTAAGTAAACAGATATATGCCTTGTGGCATTTAAATTAGTAATATCTCTGCCTCCCATGTGGTCTCAGGTCTGAGAATGAGTGCAGTCTCATATATGAGTTAGACTCACTGCTCACCAGAAGCACTGTTTTATTTTTCATGCTTTTACCATCCATTAGCAGTGTTTTTGAACCAGGTTGACATACTTTGAAATGCAGTTATTCAAAACGTTTGGGTCAAATTGAACATTCATTTGCTACACTTAATAGATGTTGAACACAATAATGTATATGGATGCAGTGCATCGCAGGCTTTGCGTTCCTCTCAACAGAGCAAGAGTTAGATGCTGCAGGCAGGGCCGTCACGCATTAAGTTTGGAATAAGTATTCTCTGCTCGGTTTCTACGTGCATTTTGTATGTGGTATTTATTATGGGAACTTGATACCTGATCAAAACATGGCACTCAGTCAAGTTGCTCAGGGTCCCTGACTTCATTCTTTAAAGTTACTCAGATGATGAGTCGACTCCAGTCATGTCAGCCATGGAGTAAAATAAAAGAATCCTACAGCACTTTTCCAAATGCTACTGGACGAAATAGATCAAATTCAGATAAGAAGTTAATTTGTGGGGTTGGTGATGCTCAGAAAAAAATCATTTTCTTCTCTTTCTTTTGCTTTTATTATTTATGGAAAAATGCATTTTTGCAAAGTGTCTGTCATGTGATTGTCCATGAAGCTGCATTAACACAGTTTCGCCACTACTATGTAACCAAGCGCTGATCCCGAAGGCTTGTTTTACTACAAGTCAAAATGTAATCTTGAAAATTAAAGGAACACCTGCCCCTTCGGATTGAACGGGCATGATGCAGTTGAAAAGCATATAATACAGTGTACAGTCTCGAAAGTCGCACTAAACATTATATTTCTTCCATGAATGTATGAACACAAGTCTAATTCTTAATTTTTTTTTTTCTGTTTCCCGTCACTCTTGCATAATCATCATAATCTTAAGCAGCGACGTAGCTACGACTCTGAACAAACCTCTGCCTGAAAAGCGCTTAAGGCACAGGGCTGGGTGAGGGGCGTCCACCTCCTCCAAGCTCTTAAGTCACTCTCTTGCTCTGACCCATGAGTTACTCACTGAGCAAGCTCCTGCCTCGCTTTTTCAAATGCTAATGACGAACAGGGCTGAAAGCCTCAAATTGGGCCATGCAATTCAGCCCGTGGTGTTTGGTGAGGCCCTGTTCATGTTGGAGACCACGGTCCCCCACCCCACACCCCCTCAGTCTTTTGTGTGCTGCGGTAATAGGCACAGATGTTCCTCTTGCCTCACACAGGGCCACTTTCCCCCTAATCGCCACCTTGTATGCGAACGGCTTGCACCTGCCCCAGCAGCTCTCTCCTTTTTCCTCTCTCTCTCAAATTCTCTTCCTCTCACCCCTCCCCCCCCCCCTTCGCCTTCTCTTTCTGTGTTTTTTTTTTTTTTTCATCACTTTCAACACTGTAAGAAGGCTTTTCCTACATAACCCCCCCCCCCCCCAAATTTTAGACACTACCTCTTGGCCACCCGATTGTTTAACCATTAAACTGTGGAGACTGAGAATGGGAAGACAAGAATGGGATGGATGGGGCGTATGAAAAGAAGCCAGGGCTATTGCTTTTTTTGTGTGATTTAGGAATGGGTTAAAAAAGGAGATGAGTGAGCCTCTCTTTACTCCAACTGCAGAGAATTTGGAACATAATACCCTTGTTGCAGCTCAGCCAAACCTCAGTGCTGATGGTGCATTTAGGCTGCCTCTCTCTATTGGGCTAGTGGATTGAGGTGTGAAGGAGGGGGGAGTCGTAGCCAGGCTTAAAAATTGGACCGAAGTACAGTTTGCTTCATGGCCCCTGTGGTGTAGTGTGATTTACCGTCATCTTCAAATGGTGCTTTCAAACTGAGTGTGGAAATGTGTCAAAATTTGGTCTCTGTAGGGATCACGGCGAAAAAAATCACACTCCTCTTACTGATGTTTTTCCAGCAAAATAAATTTGATAAGTATCTTAATCACCTTGAAATGAGACCACGGCAGGTGTCGGTGAAGTCTAATGGCGCATTTGCTGTGAGTTATGTTGGATTTGAAAGTTGGGGAAAAGAGACCTTTTGTGGTAACATTTAATAAAAGTGCTTATTACTTTAGAAGATCACGTTACATCATATTTTCCTACACTTCCCTTTCACTTTGTGTCTGTCTTATTCTCAGTCTTTGTGAAAACCACTGTGGCCCCACAGGTATTAGACATACTGTACATTCACAAAGCTCCGTTATTCAATAGCTTATTTTCACTGCCTATAGATGCAGTATGAATGCTACAGCGAAAGTCTGTTGTCCACGAAGAACCTGACTTTTTCCTCCAACACATATTCAGCCTGTGTCAAGTTTAGGGAGTGATGATATGTACGTATACTTTTTACATCTTTGTGATGTATTTTGACAGTTTAATGGTTCAGGGGAGACCTCTTTATTGCTCATCATAACTTAACCACAACGTTGGCCAAGCTCAGCGTGGCAAAAAAAAAAACAAAACAAAACCTGGCCGTAACATTGCTCATGGTGCAAGAAAAGATGAGATAAGAGCTGGTGGAGGTTATTGATTTAGTTTACAGGTGCACAGTAGCTTTCTTTTTATCTAAATCCTAAAACAAGCTGGAACTGAAGAAAGGCTAATTTGCCCAGTTTCATCTGAATCATGTCACGTCGGAAGGATGTTGCAACTTTTTTTTTTTCTCTTTAAGATTCCAATGCTATCTAACCTAAAAAGCGTTTGACAAACAATGTGAGCTTTACTGAGGTTTAGGAACTTCATGTGCAGTATTCAGTAGCACACACACACACACACAGACACACA
The DNA here is from genome assembly GCF_900324465.2 of Anabas testudineus. Lineage (NCBI taxonomy): Eukaryota > Metazoa > Chordata > Actinopteri > Anabantiformes > Anabantidae > Anabas > Anabas testudineus. Next base: position 10,216,505 of record NC_046630.1, read on the forward strand.
GACGTGCTATGCCCAGCACATTCAGTGCAGTGTGATTATTCAGCCTTTCGTCAGGTGTTTGATTGCTTCTCTCAAAGGGCAAAGCCTTCCAGTAGCATGCATGCAGGATAATTAGTGTAGTGATTGTGTTCAATAACTATGGGTGCCTGTCTGCAAGAACCCAAAGGCCGCTTTGGTCAGTTTGACTTGATGCACACCAAAGGAACTCGCACTCACTGAGCCAATCAAGCAAATTATTGCAGGTTACAGGGGTTTTGATGATATATTTATGCAGCATATGTATGACAAGACTGCTGATTCTGTTAGAGCAACAACAGCCGCACCTTCCATCTGCTGAATAGTCTGATTCATATTCTGTGGAGGCCAGAAACTTCCAGGGTTGTGATACAAAACACTGGCATCCGATCGCTTTTGGTACACTCGGTTAATTAGAAACACCTCTCTCATGCCGCGTTTGAGTTTCATTGTAGCTCATTATTTTGGGATTAATGTTCATAAACTGGATAGTTTGAACATTAACTAACGATTTCAGAAACCGTCCCCTACTGTGTGCATCTTGTACAACCCACCCTACACTTTACATCACACAGCCAAATTTGCATTGTGTGATTAGGTGATCGACATATTTCTCTGACACTCTTGTGTCAGGCAGCACATTTGCAAAGTCTTTGCAGCCCTTAATGAATATTGAGTGTTCTATCTCTCTTGCCTTCCAATTAATGAATAGATGTAGGTAATTATTTGACCAATGCCTCTCTCTCATGACACGTCCCATATCCATCACTAAGTTAAAAATAAATTAAAATCAATACAGCCGGCAGACTCTTAGGACAGTGCCAGTGCTTCCTATGGAGGGACCCATGCAGGTCTGAATAACAACTATTGATCCTCCTTGAGGAATATTGTCTTTTATCACCTCCCCTCCTCTACATGCACACACACACACTCTATATGCAAGATAAGTGTTTCTTTTTCCTTTTTTTCTTGTAGTTACATACATTGGCAACCCTGACAAAACCTTGTCTTGTTTGTTCTTATCACCTTATCCCAAGATAAAGAACGGCATAAAAAAAAAAAAAGGAAAGTTGAGAACGAAAAGGTAGCGCTGTCGCTGATAAAAGTTGGCATGGCTGTGATTTATATTTCAAACGACTCCCTCTGCTGTCCCTTCTCCTCAGCCCTTTGTGTAGTAGGTGGCCATTGTGTAAACAGCTCCTTGAAAAACAAATGGCTCCTTAAGTTGTTGTAAAGAGCCGTGGCAGCTCGAGCCAACCGGAGGCCCGGGGAGAGAGGGGACGGGAGATAAGGTGTGTCAGCAAACATTGACTGGACTTTATCACAATGAGGTTTCTGTGTTGGAGGAGCTAAGAGGCTGGCCGGTGGAATCGTCCTCCACAGAGAGTACACATTCCTACAGGTCAGGGCTCAGGGTTATATGTGTGTGCGCAGCGGGGCTTTTGGTATGTTTATGCCCAGGCCGATTTGGCGAGTCAGAGAAGAAGCTGCGATTTAGTTTTTTCTGGTTTTTTTTTCCCACTTTCCTGCTCCACTTGCCCCCCCCCGTCCTGTCTCTACACTGTCTGATAACTTTGTGTGCTGTGACCTGCAGTAAGCCTGACGAAAAAAGCCGTGTTTGCAGTTATAACTATGATGACTATTTGTTTACCCTTATCTAAACGCTGCAATAAATCACAGTGGAAAAGTAACATCTGGCTCGGTGGAAGTCGGAAAGAGGAGAGGGGTGTTTTGTTGATTATTTTCTTTTTAAACTGAGGGGGTCACTCTTAGCTGCAGCCAAGCTGGGCAAGAGTTTACTGCTCAAGGACAGACCTGGGAATTAAGTTTCAAGAATGAAGGGGATTTATTCTCTTAACAAATGACATGCGAGGAGAAAGGCACACTAAAAGCACTCAGGGTGATTCTGCTTCAGCTGTGAGGTTAGCCTGGAGGCATCTTTTTTATCTAGGGTTCATGATTCCACAGTTTTGCCCCTTGTGTCTCTTTAAGTGTTTTCCGCTCTGCTCCTGTAGCTCAGTGCTCAACTGTTCCATACCCCAGTGTAAAAACACCACGTCCGTCTCCCTGATGGTCCACCCACTTGGCTGCAGTTACAAATCCTAGCCAACAGATGTCAGCCTTTCCAGTTGATTTCCTTTAAGAGTTGGTTTGATTAAGTGCTGTCGATGTATTCGTTTCTGCAGCTACAGCGCTGCACTGAGACTATCAGTGTAGAGGACATGCTCGTCTGAGATTTACTTTGATATACATCATGTATGTTAATGTGATTCTTTATTGATCCCCTAAGGAGAGGTCTTTTTTTTTATACTTCACCCCTCTGGGCTGGTCAAAATGCAGGATCAGATAGAGCATAATCCCCCACCTCTCCCAGTGCTGATAGGGACCCAGTGTCTTATTCAGTCACATACTGTATAAACAGGGTAAATTCATCCTGACATGGGTGTTTGGTTATGTGACTGAAAATAACCTATGGATTATGCCACCTTGGCAAAATCAAGCAAATAACAGTTGCTTACAGGGAGTCATCACTGTCCTACTCATAAAAAATATATTACTGTTCACTCTTTGCGTTGCATAATGCCAACCGTTTAATCCTGTTTAGCTGTCAGGCCTGTGATAAATCCTGGGGAATCACTGCTATCCCTATCATATTTATCCAGTGATGACAGATTAGTGGGCGTTAAATGCACTTCACATACAGTAGTAGACATCGCTCCAGATTGGTACAGCATGTTTCAGGGAGGGAGGGCTCAGACGCAGAATATCATTTTTGTTGTCAGAGTAAAAAAAAAAAAAAAAAAAAAAAAGACGAATGAAAATCCACTCACTGACTCAGCTGCATAGTGGAACAAGATAATTCTCCGCAATAAGTCCCAAAGTGAGCACTGTAATAATTTAGAAGCAGTGCACTCGCAGACAGAAAAAAACAAAAAACAAATCCAGTTTGCAGTATTACCATTTTGATACAGAAGTGTATAGCACTTTTACCCTACACGTACTTCATGGGTGTGCATCGCAGCTGTTGGTCCTGCATCTTGTGGGGGTTTAATAAGTTCCAGCATGGAGTTGTGTGCTTATGCTGTTCAGATACTGTGAAAAAGCTGTTGGGATAATGTTCACACACACACACACACACACACACACACAGACACACACACAGTAAGTAGCTGAGTGCGGGGTGAGCCTGTTCCTTCCAGGCAGGGGCTCCTCTGTGAATCTAAGAGCCAGGCAGGAAGGCACAAGGTGGAGACCTCTTCAGATCTGGCTGCTATTAACAGTCTTATGTTCTACTCATGTTTACCTACTCTCACAACACTGGTACTTGGGGCTGTGTGGAGCATGGGGATGTGAGACCCGGCCTCTTTGAAGTGAAGTCGATCCCTCAGACTACGCTCTTGGTAATTGCACCTTTTCTCTTCTCTTCTCTTCTCTCTCTTTTTTGACCCCCCTCTTACCTTCTCTTTTTACTTTTTCCATTTTCTTTCTCACAGATAAAGGATGTGGAGGATACAGATGGGGGGCTTTTAATGCGATTGTGTGGCTCTTTACGTGTTTTCTGATTAGAAACAAACAACAGAAGAAGAAGTCAAATATATACAATGTTTTTAAAGGTTCACAGGGTATTTTTTGTAAATCTATTAGAAAGATTTTTTGCTATAAAGGAAGTAGTTTATGTGCAAGTGCTGATACTGTTTATATACTGCCCTCACTCTTTGTCCCTTTTCTTTTCTTTTCTCTATAATTCACTTTTAAATTATCATAAGCCACGCGGACAGATGGATCATAAATGTTCATGTTAAGCACAAGATGACAAAAAATGCCTTTTGATTGTGCACCCTTGTTCCGATAAAGTAGCCGTAATGACACATGATTAGAATTATTAGTTTCTTTCTTTTCCTTTTTTTCCGGTTTACTCCTCCACTGTCACTGACGTGTGCTGTGTTCAGCGGTGTGCAGTGTGGAACACCTGTGTGTTGTTGTAATTACTTTGATTATACCTACTATGGGGTATTACAGCAGTCTGGAGAGAGGGTCCAATTTAACCTGCAGTGAATTTCATTTCTAACTGAAAACAAGTGAATAAATTACTCTCTGGAATATTTGATCAGCAGAAGGATATTCATATGGTTACATGCCGGGGTTTCCTGTGTGTGTATGTGTGTGTGTGTGTCAATATAATAAGCAACAGGAATGCATATTGGGCTGTGAAGTTCAAGGTTTGTACTTCCCTTCGCTTTTGATCAGTTTGCCGTGATGGTTATTGGTCTGCATCCAGACATATGACAGTCCAGGGGGCCTCGTTGGTGAAGCCTCCTCTCCCAAAAGATGCCAGGTGCCTGATTCGGAACAAATGCTCACAAACAGCAACACAAACACACCAGAGGGACCCAGTGTGTGCATGTGTCTGGATATCTTTTTGACTAGGGGAAGGGTGAGGATGGCAGGTATTGAACTGCATTGAAGTAGAACAAGCAGCCATGGGCATCTGCCGGTTCATGACGCTAGTCAAAAAACTGACAAGCCAAACAGCTTTTTATTCTGCGACTACAATGTAAATGGAGCCCCCGTCTGGCCCTTATGCAATCACCCCAGACCCACTGACTGTACAGAGAGTGGTTTGGACTCCCTGTCTTTCTCAGTCACTTTCCTCTCCTGTCTGTCTCTAGCAGCTTTTATACGTCTCCGTCTTCCTCTCTCTCTATACTGCTCCCTCTTGTCTACATGGAGGGCAGATATACTTTTCTTGCCAGACAGGAGAAACCTATACTTTATCACTGCCACATATGAGGAAAAGTATTTTCTCCCTACGGGAGATCTGGCATGCAATTATAATGCTGCCCCAAACATCCTTTTCAAAATATACAGCATCCTGTTTTTGACTTACATGAGTTTATGATCTCCTACATGGCACCAAAGTGTTGCACGTCTACTGTGGGTGTTTCCCTATATGTCTCTTTATGGTTGAATTACTCAACTGAGAAAAGCACTCAGGCTCTTTAAATTGACCTGCATTTTTTTCCCCCACCATCTGTGGAAAGTTTGTCATCAGTATACAATGACAGATCAGAACAACATGTATTAAAAAAAAAGCATTGCCCTTAGCTCCATTTCTACTTTCCCCTTATCAATATTCTCACAAACAGTGCAAACACATCTGTGATTAGTTGGGGTAAATTGCAGACAAATAAATTGAATGAGTAAATGCACAAAATTACAGATGACAGCACTTTGAGATGTCTGGAAGCAGTTTCTAAATCCTGCACAGTGCTGCAGTTTGCCCGTCACACCAGTCGGCTCTCTACTATCAGAGTGGTAAAGCGGGACAGATGTTGAGGGTTAGGGAGGCTCCACTGGGATATTGAGAATGATGGTTTGGCAGGGAGCACGGGACAAAACAGGGAAGAGATGGAGAGAGAGTAGCCAGGGTTTTCCCTTCGCTACACCTGACCTGATCCTGCCCTGGAAACTGTTCAGATCCATCTGAAATGAAAGGAAGGTGCCCTTTGTCATGCCCAACATTAATTTACATTTACACGATGAATAAATATTCCCAATATGTGTCCTGAGAATGAAGAGAGACAAGGTTTATGAATGCTGGTGAAACCAAGGAGTAGTAGTGTGGCTTTCAAACATTAAAGAGGTGCCTGCGTAGAATAATATCCCCTGCAAAGTTGGGAGTGGAGAGCTTCAAAGTGAGAAGACATAAAAGTGCATTCTGAAGTGTCCAGTTATCAATTCCTGATTTCATTGCGGGATTGGATCAATAACTGTCCTCTTGAATTTCAGGACAAGCCTTTGAAGTGAACAGTGGGGTTACAGTAGGCATAGAATACTGTATATTTAGTTTTCCCTGTTGATGCAACAGATTTTATAAGCAACATGTCAAACTTTGTCTGAGTTTGAGCTTCAGATTTCAGTAGTAATCAGAATTCACGGTAATGAAAATGGATGCCCGACACGTTTCTTTGTGGCAATAATAATAATTACCAAAAAACAACAACATCCTGTTCCTTCGGAGAAAAGGAGCTGTTTTGTCAGATTGGTATTCGAGTTATCACTGGATGCAGCATAATTGTAGGCTTCAGCTGCCAGAGCTCGACAGACCTTCCATGGGTTTTACATTTCATGAGAGTTTACATACGCTATGTTTCTTCAAGTGGAAAATTGTTTTCTGCATGATGCCAACAGGTGGACTCATTAGAGAGTCAACATAATCATGGCAATCATTCCTCTCTGCAATTAGAAGTATTGATCATTTACATATCGCAAGCCATGGTTGAGCCCACTGTTCTGTTTCCAAAGCTCAACATCACTAGAAAACAGGACTAATGTTCTACTTGGAATAAACTTCGTAATGGAGAAATGCTTTTGACTAGCTTCTTGGCGTGTCTCTTAAATAACTCAGTTGCAATCCCTTTTGAGTTCCTTATATTTTAATGCATATAAAAGCATTTAAATAGTGGCCAACCAGTAACCCCAAAAATTAGATCCATATTTTATAATGCCAGATCTTACTGTACTGTACTGTTGTGGGCATACAGTGAATTGGGCTTTAAAGAGGCTGTCGATTGCTGCTTAGCTTTTCTATTTAATCTATAGTAGTATTTTAGTTCTTTAACAATAATTATATCAGCCATGATGTCTTTACTATCGCTAAAATGAACCTCAGTATGTGCAGATATCATAGAAAGACTTTAACTGGGTTTAATCTTTAAATGCATTCAGCAGAACCATCCTATACTGACACTTTACCTGGCAAAAGGGTTGCTCAACCATGCCTAACATGAAGTGTTCTTTTAAGAAATATTGTTGTGGACTGGACAGCCAGTAGTTTAGTTTCCATGTCCACTTCAGCCATTTCTGTCTTCCAGTCCCAACTGCTTGCAGATGTTGACCCTAAAGGTTGACTTGGGGCAGCTTCGTTCACTGCACTCTGTTGTCTATCTCTCACTTTGTGAACCGAGCCTCTGCGGCCTGGCCTCCCGGGTCAACCGCAACACTGATGCGCTCCCAGCTTGTCAACGTGTCATGGTGCATGCAGGCATGCTGGGGAGGATAGAAGGTCTGATCCGAGTTGAGAGACAGGCACATGAAAGGCTTGGATGTTGTGAAGCCGGTGGTTGAAGACAGCCCTCCAAATCATTGTTCACATTATGCACAAGTTGGACATAAAAGGCAGTCCAGTGGACATGAAATGACCCTTCTGGACCTGCTGTCATGTGACATATTAGTTTTTGAAAGCTGTGATTCGGCCAACATATAGCTCAAAGATATTTTAGCAGTACAAATCAAATTTTCCATCTTAGTCTATTGTTGAGTTTTGCTTTAGCTTGAAAATTTATTAATTATCCTCCTATATGGTGCATACGTAACAGCTATGGACCATCGTGCAAATCCTCCCACCACAGCTATGTGAACCCTGCATTTTACTGCAACCCTAGTATAATCTCTACATGTTTAAGCCAACACATTAAAACTGTTCTCACAACAAGTCCTGTCATTCTGCTTCAACTGAAAAGATTTTCAGCTTCACATCGCATTAGATCACCGAGCAAAAGAGACACCACAAATTAAAAACAGTTCTTTTTTTAAACACGTCTCTTCTTGTGGGCTTAAGCAGGGATGTGAATCATGTAACATTTAAAGAGGATTTTCACCACAGGGAAACAAACAAGCATGTTGGAATAGGTCTGTGTAAACTTGGGCTATAATAAGTCCTGGCTTCTCATTTACACCACAGTCTCACACAGTGCAAACAGATGTTTTCCTGTCCAGTAGGGACAGATGTACTGGTTAGATGTGTCCCCGCTTTCTATACAGTTTAGGTGACTGTCCAAATAGGATTAGTGCCAGCTTCAAAGTGTCAAACAATTACAACAGTGGCACCAGCATGGTTTGGGGGTTATGGTTGATGGAGTGTAAATGTCTGCAGGGATTAATGCCTACAAACTCTCAGTCGTCACCGCTCATGCTCCATTTCCATCTGCTCCTCTTTCCTATGCATCAGATCGAACATCTTTTGACAAAAGATGCACCAGTCTATCAGACTCATGGCAGTTTAAGCTGCTGTTAGATTAAAGATGGCCGTTGATCATCGGCTACCTCGATTTATTGCTTTATTCATGGTGTAAACAGTTTTTCTCTTATCTGATGCAGGAAATAAATAGAAGCTTACATAAAACAAATGGCGTCTGATAAAATCAGGGTACAGTATAGTCTAAAGGTAATCAAATGGTCAGGATAGCTGCTGCTCTTCGCTTATAATCCAAAAGGGAAGAAAATGTATTAATTAAAATCTGAAATACACTGTACAGATGTTACTAATCTCCAGAACCTGGCCTCATTTATGCATTACATACAAAATACAATGCAAGCAGAGGCTGAGCCTTTTTTTCACTTTATGCTAATCTAACATACTTCACTGTCTGCATAGTGTAGTAAAGAATTGAAGCTTTACTTGATTTATTCTGAGGGGGAAGTAGGTTCATCAGTTGATGAAAAATGAATTGATGAAAAAATGTACCTTGAGTGTCCTGGACAAATACATCCATAAGCCACTTACGTAGATAAGCTAAGTGGCAAACCTTACTCACTCCTTTTAATATGCCTCACTGGTGCTCAGAGAAAGAAGCAAAGCAGTACAGATATGACGTACCCTTTTGCTCCCCTTCATTAATCTTAATAAAACAATTGACCCCTGAATAGCTTATTTCTGCCCTGGACCATTAGGCTGCATGACAGAGGCTTTAAATATTAAGCAGGCTTTGTAAAATTTGATAAAATGTTTAGTAAATGGCAAAAGGCACTGTACACTCGTGGGCTTTTTCTTTAACCCTTGGGTTGTAAATGATAGATATGTTTTCATCAGGCAGAATGCTGTTTTGAACAACATTGTGCTATTGATATTCGCCTTCAGCTTGCATGATTTAAGATGGCAGATACATTCAAACCCATTAGTTCTTTACCTTCCCTACCTTTCACAACTAACTTTGACATAATCTTGCAGTGGATTTTCATAATTTAAAAAGATAGTGACCAATTGAGCCTCATTCACTGCCTGCAAGGAATCCTACACCCTTTTTTCCTCTGTATAGCACTGCAATATTTTTGCCCCTTTGGCCCCTCAAAATGTGGCGTTGGAGCACAGTACAACACACAATATACAGTAATTTGTCTCTGATTAAAATTTCTGCTGAGCTTTGAAGCCCATACTGGTGTTCTGTGCTGAAGTGGTCTTCCTCGTCTGGCAAAAATTGAAAGCCTTTTCATCTCAGAGGACTTAAGGGGTCAAAGGAACACCAAATAACCCTCCCTGTTGTGTTTCTTTTTTTCCTCAGAAGCTTATAACAAACTGCACCTTTGTCAAACGCGGCCTCTGTCAGGTTGGGGCTGGGAGGACTGCCCTCGGGTTCAGGCTGTCAGCTTCAAAATGGGGTCTGCTTTATTTCACCCCCTGACCTCGGGCCCAAAAAGAGCCACACAGGAAAAACAGAGAGATATATGATACATCAAGGCCTAGTGAAACTCCACGGCCTGGGAATGAGGAAGCTACAAACTGCCAAGTGAGCAGAAAACGAAGCAGCTTATTGTAGGAGTATTTTTAACAGCACAATTCCTATTTGAGGGTGACTCAAGATTGCTGCATTGTGAGATTGATGTCAAGAATATTTGCCCTTTGATAGTTATCTCATTGCTGCACAGTGTAAAGCAATGCTTTGTGGAAGTATATATGTAAGTGAGATCGTCTAGTAGATTTGCATTTAATTTGCACCTTCCTTACATTCAGCCATTTACAAATAAATAAAAAGCATAACACTGAAAGACAAATGAGGTACAATTCATTAAACGGATTAGGGAACCAGGTGGCATTCAATTTTTTATTTATTTAAGTGTAAATATAAAGATAACGAAGTGCAACATTTGTTAAAAGAAAATTCTGCACCTGGACAAAACTATTAAATGTAGGAAACGCATGGATAAATATTTGAGTTTGCCACATTTGCATTAAACTTGGAGATGCATAGTCAGCCAGTTTAAAGAGGGACAACCAGACAGTCGGTCTCTAATCTTCCTAGGAGATGTGTCTGAGCAGCTTTCAGCCCACATATCTAACAGTAATCTTTGTGAATCTTTTCAGGCCTCCAGGGTCTCCAGGTCTGTCACTGAACTGAAAGTGCACTAACTGCAGTAGTTAAGGTTTTTCTGCTTCGTATGGAAGTGTTTGACACCATGGATCAGAACATACCCCAGACCTGGTTGAAGTTATAAGCTGGGGACAGACCTGAAGACTGGACCGTTGACTTTGAAGACTGTTTCCACTGTCACAGATTTCTACTCTTTAACAGTCTGAAGCAGCACACTTGATAACTCTGTAGACTGCGGGCAACACGCTGAATGACGGGTAATGACTTCTGCAGGTAGACAAACCTGCAAATGCTAACAGATTGGGAATTCTCACATGTTCATGTGTCAAAACAAACATGGACAGTGACTGACAGCTTACATACAACAAAGCTCAGCTTTTGTGGGAGATCCTGGATGGAGAGGATCAGGCAGCACCGACTATAGAGCACCACCACATAGGAAAGCTAGTAGTTGGTTATGACGTCGTGTCACCGATATCAGTCTTACACATTAAATTTTAAACTCAAATCTTTATGAGAGTGGCTGACAGCAACTGGACTAGGTACTAGAATCTGTCAATTTCCTAAATTTGCTCAACCCAGACTTTTTTTGGGGGGGGGGAGTTTGCTGAAAAGTCTGAAAGCCATGAATCTTGATGGTTTGCACAAATTTTAGTTCACATGTCTGGAGAGCTAAGGGCAGAGGGTGTTTAGAGAAAGAAAATTTGTGATTTGTGGTATTGGCCTTTATAAATAAAATTTACCTTGTCTTGACTTGACAACGCAGGGGGCATCCATGGGGATGCAGAGAGGAGGGGCCTCCTTTTGTTTTGGGCCCTGATGTCAGCCAGTCCTTGACCTTGGGGGCATGCAGGCCTCCATACTCAGGCCTGGGTGAGAATACTGGGACAAGGGCTTGGAGCCTCAATATGAGAGAGTCATGCTTTCAAGCTCAGGGTCACAGGGTCAGCGTCAATGCTCAGGAGTATTAATGAGTGACCTTCGGAAAATGGTGGAGGAGGATGGAGGGATGGAGGGGGTGAGTGGCAGAGAAAAAAAACGGTAAAGCCCTTAGAGAATGGAGGCTGAGACCTGTTTCTCCAAGATAACAGAGATTGGCCTATGAAAATGCATCCATCACAAGGCCACTAAGCCGGAGCCTTCTTTTGTGTGTCCATGGCGGCTGAGAGCGAGGGCTGAAGTGGGAGGAGGATGGGATGGGGAGGAGGGAGGCTCAATCTGTGGAGATGGAAACACGGGTTAGAGGAAGGGTGACGTGGGGAGAAAGGGTGAGGGAGGGAAGGGTCGCTCAGGCCAGCCTGGCGTCGACAAGCGAGGTGAGAACGCTCCATTGCTTATTCAACAGGGAACAGATCTCTAAGAAGATAGAGGCCCACCAGTCTTTTGAATGGGAGGGGTATGGTGGAGCGGCAGCTAACGTGCTGGAGATTTCTAATTTGGTCTGTGAGGACTTGGCAAAGGCGTTTGTGACAGAGCGGTGTGGATGAGCAGATGATGGAGTATGGTGGAGAGAAGGAACTGCTTTTTGTAATACTTTTAGTTGTTAAAGGGCTCTGTACTCTTTTTTTTATTTTTTATTGTTGTAGAATTAGAAGATTTATTTAAGTTTATAAGGGGCAGCCCCTAAAACTTTTTTTTATTTTCATGTCTTAGTTATAAAAAACTTTGAAGTGTATGCTTTCCTTTGCTCCTATGTTTTGTGTTTCAAGTGCACTGTTTGACTCTTTTAATGCTTTTGCTTTACAATGGAGAGCTTGTCATTCAGAGTACAGTGCATCTCCATCCCCTTGTACTTTGAGAAATCAATGCTATCTGCAGGAGTGCAGAAATAAGATTGTCTGCTTTACACTGACTTGTGTTTTTTTTCTCCATCACCTGCTGAGCTTTCCAGAATTTCCAAGAAAACACTCTCCCTCCCTTCCATGTCACTGCATGTTCGGTTCCTGATGTGAAGAGCAGGTTGACACAGATGAGCAACAAACAAAATTTAGATTGTGTAGGGAAGTAAAATGGTGATTTGACTGTTCTGCATTGGCACATTGATGCATTTAGATTAATGTGACCACATTCAACTTTCTCTTGTTCTTTCTCTCTCCCTCTTTACCCTCAGGCTTTTTCATTTTCCACTAGTTCTACCCGTGGCTTCTGTCCATCCTGGAGACTGATGCACCATAGGTGCTTTAAAGCTCTGTAATGTATACATTATTCATATCACTTCACAAAAGGTGCTCATTAAACTTTACATGGACCGAGTAGGCAGCCATAGATTGAAAGTGTTGCCAATATCACCAGTGACACACATGGATTGAAAGGAGAAAGTGTTACTGGGGTGTGATTTGAAAATGGCTTTGATTTGACTTCAGGGTTGTTTACATTTAGTTTTATCCTTCTTCTCTTTTCAGTTCACTTACCAAGCGTGAAGGGATGAAGGATGAAAAGAGTAATTTTCTGTTAATTTGCATTTACTTTACATTATTATACACGGTTGTATATGTTTTAACAATGTGTATAAAAAAATAAGATGCTGCAGGAAGGAGCAAATCCATAGAGGGCAGAAGGATGATGTTTGCACATCAAGGTGCGATGGACAGCCCGCTGGGTGAGACCTACTCACTTACCTTTTCCTTGACTGGGTCTCTGCAGAACATTCATCCCTTAATAATACAACACTTAACCTTCATGTATTGTCCATAAAAGGTTTGGCTGGCAGGTACAGTAACTGCTGGGACTAACAAAAGCTTGGTGCCAAGCTGAGAAAAAACATCCACACAGGGAAATGAGCTGTCATCACAGTAGCAAGGCAGCGCTCAGGCACTTCGCTGTATGTGCTCGTCTCTTCTGCTTGCTACCCCCAAGGTCTTCTTCCACTCATAAATACATAATTACGCCCACCGCCCAGCATGATGATTTCTGTTTTCATCAGCTGTCAGAAATGACCTGAATTACCCATCGCTGTTTGACCCAAATGCAGAAGTCAGATATGTTAATCACAGCTTACATAACCACTCAGCCCTCATTCAACAGACTTAAACTGTGTGTGCGTCTGCCTGAAAACCCCTTTAAATAGCACCTGTCACCAACAGAACAAAATAAAGGGGGAAAAAATGAATGAAATAAAATTAAAACTTGAGATGATGCATTTTGCATCCATAAATTAACCTTGACTTTGACGCCTCGCGGTGGGAGGTGTGCTGAGCCGTACCTACTTCATGTTTACGTTGACAGAAATGACAGAAGAACAGAAAAGGCTAATCTCCCTGAAAGCTATGACCTTAACTTATCCAATATAGAGAAAACGAGGAGGAGGAAAATAAGAATAATGTTCTCCTTTTTCTAGAAATACTTTGACAGTGCTAATAAAATATGTATTCATGTAGATAATGACGGTTTGAAAGAATGCAAACAGTTCTCATTTCACACTTAATAATGTAATATAGTATATAAACATGTGCAGAAAGGGTTTCTCCAGTCCTAGTATGCAGTGAACTGGGAAGTCCCCTTTGGACATTATAAGTCTTAGAACCTTGGTCTGCTGATGTTACATGATCTGTCTCACGTCCCACAATGACTCAAGTGTTTTAAAGCCAAGTGTGTTTGACATTTTCATGTAGCTGGGTACAAAAAGGTTGTTCTCTTCAGACAAAACATGTCCGAAGTCACAGAACATTTGTAAAAACAATCCTATAGACTGATGGCATTAATATTTCTTTGTAGCAAATTTAAACAACTAATCTTAACTCCAGCCATGAGAATTTACATCAATATATTATGACAAAATGGTGTGCCGTTTAAAGTCCATGTAAATTCATTGCCAGTGGTTATTTGAATTATGGGTTAGATGTTTGCACAGTGTAACAATGTGATTATTTAGTAAAAATACCAGTTGTTCAACTACATTACATTATCTCACTCTTACATCTGATGTGTTCAGTTGTAATTAGACGCAGGATTTTATCAGCTAATCAAAAGTAATATGCAAGTAGTTTTTTTTTTTTCTTGCTGTAAATGCAAAAGCATCACGGCAACAAGTTGCAGAAAAGCCTTTTGCAATGTTATCTCATTAGCAGTAATTATAACAGATATCATCCTGTATTATTGTGTGAGCCAAGATATCCTGAAGCATTCCTTTCCCCAGCCCAACCAGTCTGTTTCCACATAACACTGGGTAGATTTTGCTCTGCCGTCTTTTCTTTGCATAAACAGTGCCTGCAGTCAGAGCCTGCTCTGATCAAAGGGACAAATCTATCCAGGAGCAATCAGGTTGCTGTGCTAGCTCGGGCTGCTGACAACTCCAGGCTCTTTGATCAGAAATACATCATCTTCAGCAGGCTGCCTGCGTGGATGCCTTTGTCTGGGGCCAGGAAATAGGGGAAGTGATAGCTCCCTCTTGGTACTCTTCTTCGTTGCTGCGCCTTTTGGCAGGCAAGATGAAAGCTACCCCAATTATAAGTGAAAATACCCCCAATGAACTGAGCTGAGCTTCTGGAGTGCAGCTGGAGCCACCACTTCCCTATATCATGACTAAATCTCTATACGCTGTCTATGCATGATGGTACAAAATATAATGTCACTTTCCCCATTCTCCCCTGTCCCGTTCTCAGTGAAATGAGACTTTTGAGATAGTGTGCCAGTGCAATTGAGGTCACATCCAAAAGCATCAGTCTCCCTCCTCCCAATTTAGTAACTGCAGTTCTAATAACATAGTCTTGTCAGCAAGGAAAAAGAAAAGTGAATGTCTGGGCCCTAAGCACACCTCCTTTACTCCCCTCCCCTGCTTTCAACCCTTTGAATGCGAGCTAAAGCAATGCTTCTTTTTTTCTTCTCCCGGCTTGAAGAGGTGGAACAGGAGATGTTGAGTGATGGACAGGTGTGCAGGCATTGTGCTGTTCTGCTCTGCACTAAAGGAGATCATTGATTTGCATTATGGTCCCGCACATAAAACACAACCTTACACACACACACAGGCACACACACATCCACATCTCGCTGTTCCACCCCTATGACTGCGCCACCTCCCACATGGCAGCCCACACCTCGCCTTCTAATCAAGGAGTGAATGTTTATCTCACTTCCTGTCTTTTATAGGGGTGGTGTTATCTCTCGCCTCTGCCACCACCTCACCTGGGATGACCCGAGAGGGAAAGCTATCACACAAGTCCCCTCAGATGATTTCAAACCCATGCATTAACTCACAGACGATATATATTTTACGGCATTAACTGAGGGTTATTGCAGGAGATTCGGAGAAACCAATTTCACTTTGAATCAACTACCTAAAGTGTTTTTTTTTTTTTTTCTTTCTAGAACTATGCGGGGAAAAAAGCAAAAAACATCCTGAGAAGCTGATGCTGCTTAAAGGTGTAATCCTCTGCATCAACAGTCTTAGTAACATATCATGTGTCTTTAAGCTCATCCACCTGTCAGTGAACTCCTCCCGCAATTACACATCTGTCAGATGTCACCTATCTCAGCTCTCACTGACAAGGGTTATGTCAAGCAGTGAGCCATTACGGCAGCCCAAATGGAGTCTGCATTGTTTAGAGCCAGCAGGAAGTGGCTATGGCATGGAAGAGTGAGCAGAGTCTCTATAGTGTGACTGGGAAGCCAAGCTAACGGTTTGTTTCAGAGATCGAGGGGGGCCTCTGTCCTGATCTCTGCTCTCACATATCCCTATATTTCTTTTTTGTTCGCTACACTGAGCCTCAAGACTCATTTGGGCTGGTTAAATCTTTGCCCAGGGCAATGCCTTTTATATGCATGAGCTTCATTTGACCTGTCTTCAGGCTGTGAAGAGCATGCATGCAGGAGAAAAAAAATCAGGCAGAATATTAAATATGATTTCTAGTTTGGTGCTTATTGTTAGTTTGAACTATAACATGTGTGTTTTTATAGTTTCCCATTTCCCTATGGTGAAGCAAACACATCTTAAACAAAGATGTTGCCTCACTGAATAAATTTTCATGAGCTTTTTGTTGATGACAAACATAAAGCAATAGTAAATAGTAGAAAAGCATTAGCTTGGCATTTGGGAAATGTGCTTACTTGCTTTCAACCAGCAGAAGACTGTCCAGCCTCATAAATGTTTGGTAAGAAGCTGACATCAACATGTTTACTACATAAAAGAAAACATCTTCAAAATGACAAACTGCACTTCTACTTGGAGTAATGTGTCGCTGCTCTGCCTAGAATCTGTAACTTTCTTCATTAACAAAAAAGCAAACATGTTCTTTTTCCCATACTGTCAGACTATTTTGATGCTTTAGGGCAAAAAAAAATAAAAAAATCACGTCACATCTTTTGCAATGAAGAAGTGTGTCACAATGGATTAGTCACAATAGATAAATGTCAACAGCAAAGAAATGAGCTAATCAGACAGGAGGGAGACTAACAGACATTAACAGCCAGTAGAAGCAAGTCATTGTTGGGTTTAGTCTCCATAGTTGGGACTGGCCTGATCCTAAACCAATATTGGACATAATAGCTGTCACACAGATTTTCTAAGGTCTTTAAAAAGCTCTTCTCACAGCCCTCTTGAAATTTTTATTTTATATTATAGTCTGAGAGTATGATCACACGTCTGTGTGGCCTATTGTAATGACTTTCAACACCCCATCTTTGTTGCTTTCTCAAGTAAATGTTGTATACTGTATCACACTCGGCGCTAAAAGCTTGCAAGTTAAGAAACAAGTATTGAATCTGGGTCACTGTTGTACTCTTGTCCGTCACACTGCTACGTCTCCGCAGGCCTAATTCGCAAGGCACATTGTCAAGTATTAATGAAGTAAATGTCCCTGTAGGGCTGGTGTTTGTCAAACCAAATTACATACATTCAGTTCGAAAGGTGAGGATTAAGCTTTCAAATCCCTTCTGGTAGTGTAGGATGCATCATACGATTCCACACTAAAAATAACCCCCCCAATGCTGATGCAAATTGGCAAGCAGAAGAATTGTGCTGTTATGGTATAGATACTACCTAACATGATGCCAGTAACCCAGTGAATATACTATGTGGAATGGAGTGCCCTCTTTGTGTATGTGTATACATACACTAAAACAAAAACTGAATGTATTCCAGTGGTGTGCCAGTGATCGTGTGATGTTTTTTTCTGGCTTTTCATAGTATGAAAAAGCCAGACATGACTGGTGACAGAAAATACAGTGAAAATAACCATAACAAAGGAGCACTAGCACGTCTGAGGGAGGCTTTCAAATAATGAGAAAAATAAAGAACTTGCATGACAATAATGTCTTCCTTAGGTGGTCGTGCAGCATCAAGTCTTTGTCAGGGTTTAAAACACATGCAAATATTTATTATATATATTTATATTTATATAATCACATGAATAACAAGTGCATGTAAAAACACTGTCAAATCTACTCATGTAAAACAAACAGACAAACAAGAAAGCACAAAAAAAAAAAAAAAATCTAAAGTCATTCCTACGTGGACAACTGTATGTCAATAGCCCTGTATTTTTCTGGCAAAAACACCCATTTTCACAAATCACTTTACACTAGCAGAGGCTTTTGTCAGGCTTTTGTCCCATGTGGCGGTTATATTTGGATGCGAAGAGCAAAAATAATTCTCGGTCAATTAAATACTATTGGTAATACAGAGCTGAGCCGCTGTGTGGGTACGGCGAAACAATCTACATCCTTGCTCGTTTATGGTGGGGATTTGGTTTACCATGGGAAGGAAGCACTGGCAGTGAATATCCCTCCATTTCTGCTGCTAGTGTCTTGCTGAGATTTAAATAAGCCTAAAAATTACTTGAGGGCCTTTAAATGCAAATTTTGGTGAATGTGCAAAGCCCCTCCTGTAAACCCCAGCCTTATCATTTGCCTCCCAGATTAGGGCCCATCTGAGATGGGAAGCTGGCTCCAGGCCCCCCAATAAGCTGCGGGCTAGGGGACACTCCAGAGACAGAAGATTGAGATGGATGGAGAGGGAAGGAGCTTGCAGTGGTTATGTGTGCCAAGGTCAGTGGTGACTGCACTCACAATATTCAGCATGTATCAAAGGGCTTACATCTGGGGGTGTGCTTATCTCACATTGTGTCTGTGTACCTCTGTGTGCAATTCTGTTTGTATGTTTTTAGAGATTTCAAACACAGCCCTGATATTCCCAGACACAGACTCTGAGACAGCATCTCTGACAGATGAGACATTAACCAACAAACTACTTAAGAAGAATGAAACGTAAATGCTTAAGCAAGCATTGTAAAACACTTTAGTGCACAGCTCCAGTGATTGGCCCTGTGTCCTGCACTTTTTAGGGAGGATAACAGATGCTGGAAATGGCTTTGATAGGTATATTGACTCTGAGGAAAATCATGAAAGGATCTTGGCTTGTGGATGCATTTAAATTTGAATGACACCCACTTCATTACTTAATGATTTGAAAAGGCTGTTAGGGAGCTCAGCTCGGGCCAACAAACCTATGACCCTGCTGAGTCGATGTGTTCAACAGACACAGATTCAGGCAGCTACACTTGTCACACCATGGAAACATGGCATATGAGTATGGAATAGAGAATATAATAGACTAGTTAAAAAATACACTGTGTGCAAGAATGAAATATAACTTTGTTTAATAGGTTTTGTTAAAGCAGCCATTAAAATAAGTGCATCAAATGACCACGTGAAGGAAAGGGGATCCTCACAGCATTAACTCTGCAGTTCACCATAGTAAACTGCATAGTTATTATTAACTAATGAGCATTCAGCAGCGAAATGTTCATGTCTGTTGATTTCAGAATAGACTAATACAAAGCTCTTAGAACCAGGAATTTATAGTATTACTGGAACTGCAGCTTAAGGAAATTCTTCACTGGCTTCAGTGGCACGCTGTAATGATTACTGCTTTTCTTTTTTTTAAACTGCTTAACAGTGTGACACAAGCACTTGTGTTGCTCCAGGGCACTACCGCAGTTGTTGTTTCGGTTGTTTGGGAGCGTGCATTTACTTTCTTCGCTCAAGTTTGCTTTTTCACGCCCCCACTTCTAAATGTCTGCAGAGCTAGCCACTTTGCTACATACCAGACAATCAGGGTATTGAGGTCACTGGACTGCACCACTATCCATCAGTGTATATGTACAGTATAGCAGATTATGTCACCCCACCATTGATTTTTTTTAACCTCACATAGCATTCTCTGTTCTTGGCACAGTGTGTAGGCACAGCTGATGCTGAACACAGCTGAACTAGGACCCATGCTGTCAAAAAAGCACCAAGCTCAGGTCAAGGTCATAGAGAGGAAAGTTAGTGATGGTGTGGGGAAGGGTGGAGGCAGTCTTGACTGATGTTCTGGTTGACTGCTCTCTGTAACTCCACCTACTTCGACCAAAACACACACACACACTTTCATCCACCTTTTTATCTTCTATGTCCCCTTGTCACACAGTCTATCCCCCCTACACAACCACAGAAACAATGTAGATGAGGTCGAGGACATGAGGAGCCCACTGGAGAGAGAACAGATGTCACATGCCTCTTGCACCACACTCAGGGATGCGTGTGCGTCTGTGTTCTCTGCTGTGACAGGTAGCGTGCCGTGGTTGAAAGGTAAAGCCTCGCCCTATTCCCAGAAGGAAAGGAAATGAAATAGAGGCCAATGAAGGGGGGAAGGGGCACAAGGATAAAAAGAAACGTATGAAAACAGGCCTCGGGTATAGACACCTTGTTGTTTGAACTTAACAAAAAGCTGTGAGCCGAGGCTGAAACTGTAAAATGTCATGTTTTATATATGATCGTTTCAAACTAAGCCTGTAAAAAAAAAAAAAAAGTGTTATCAATAAATAAAGAATGAAATGTGTATTTAATTGAAATCACTCCTGCACAAAGAGCAACCACGTCAGAGTGGAAAGTCATTTACTGCATTTACAGTGACAAGATAATCTCTTTGCCACAGCAACATGCATGCTTTCTTCTATCATTCATGGGTCATATTGTTCTAGATTGGTGCTTATACAGTTTGCAGATTCAGAGCTTCACTAATGGCCTGCACATATGAATGCACACAAGAATACACATTCATAGAGGTTACTTTAAAAAAAACAAAAAACAAAAAAGAAGTATGAGACCTGTACTTGCAAGTTAATTCAAAAGCCCTTTGTGTTCTTGATCGTGACTTTGTCATAATTAGATGCACACCTGGCTCACTAAATGAACACTCACCTGTGAATTGACTCATTAGGAATCATGCTGATAACAGACATGTCATGTCCACCTACCCCACTGAAAATGATCCACTGCCTCCCTGTGATATCGCCCTATGTGATAATGTATATATTCATTATTCAGCATGGCCTGTCAGATTAACAGAATATTCGACAGATTAGCTGGTTAGCTGTCTGGTGGTCTTGTCTTTTATCCAGCAACTAGGCAGTGCACAATGGTAGCAATCCCAGGTGGTGTGTAGTGCAAGATGGTGATACTTTTGATCCGGTCTGGTTTGATCTCTAAATGTTTGCATTGAATGTACTGTATGCAGATGAATATTTACATTCCATGTTTCACCACAAGGGAAAAGACTATTTCCTTGTGCTGCAGTCAGAGACGCATATCTGTGCAGCCAACATCTTCAAAGCCAACTTGTTGCTGTGGCCGATGAGTCCTGCATGATGAGCAAGCATCTCTTGCAGCACAGTGCCTGTTGGATGATGAAGACATCAGAACTCAAAGAGCACTTCTGAGCATATGTGCTGTCTGGTTGTGTACGAGTTAGGATAAATGCATAACTGTGTAATTGTGTGTTTTCGTGTGCCAACCATGGTGTTTAATCTGAGCCAGTTATTGTGGTGATCATAGTTTTGCCACTTTTTGTCTTTTAGTTTGAAGGTGACATCGTTCTGGAGGATTCTCCATGAGCGTGCACGTATGTTAGTGTGCATACTTTATGTAAGTGAAGCGAGAGAATGTGTGGAGGTTGCACATATGCTGACAATTACACATCAGTTTCCACAGGGAAGCCAGTGAGCACGATGGAAAGTGTGTTTGAACTTAGATTACATAAGTGTACAATCAGTGAGTATGGTAGTGATTCAGACTATGGTAAACATGCTGGCAAAAGCTAATCAGTGAATCTTTCATTTTCTAGTGTTGTTGGCAGTTTATTCATCACTCAGACACAGTGTTGTATACTCTAATGTTGAGATGTAGAAGGACTGTGTAAATTGTGTGCGAGAGAGTCGTTTTAAATCAAAGTGTGTCTGCTAGAGAAAAAGGGAGGACAAAAGTTTGAAGGTGTTAAAATGTGTTTATGCACAAATAACTAGCATCATTAGAGTCTACAGCTGTTTTCCTTTCTCTTCAGAGTAGATGAGGTCCTCGTCGACATTCTTATTCTAACAAAGACTAAGGTTAGAATCATTAACTGGTGGACTGGATTTCATTGGACAGCCCTTTATTAATGTTTTACAAGAGTATTGTCTCATTCTCAAATTACCATCTGGGTTGAATGTATTACTGATTCAGCCTTTGGTCCAGGACGTATGCTACAGTCCTCTCAGTTCCATTTGTCGGGCCCCCTGAGTGTTTACAATTGCCTTCCGTTGTAAAAATCCGACTCGCCTAACTCTCCTTGCGGTTGACTTTTGTTAACTGTGAGGTGCCACGTCCCTGTTCTGTATTGGGGAGAAACAGCCAGCAGCACCATGGGGGAATCGTAAAAGAGCCTCACAGGATATTGAAATAATGACCCTTGTTTGCAAAAACAGGATAGCCCAAGTCAAATCACTTCCTCGTGTATTTGTCCTGAGCTATCATAAACTCTTCCGAGAACACTCAAAGTTGTCTGGTGCTGCTAATCCAATATAGAATGGGGCACATGGAAAAGAAACATCGCCTCAAACAGTTATCTGGCACTGGCTGCCAAGCTGCCTGAATCTGCTCAGTTTTTTTTTTTTTTTTGCCTATCAGTCTGGAAAGTGAGGGCAGAGGCAGTGAATTAATGGTCAGGAGATTTATTTGTTTGGTGTAATAAGGACTGTAAAACAGTAAGAGCTCTGTGCAGCCTTGCAACCCCCCCGCCCCGTGGGCACAATCAAATTTTGCCAGTAAATCAATAGAGCTGGAAGAGGTTTTTATAACCCGAGTTTAACACCAGGCTCTAAGTGCTCCAGGTGGCAGGTCATTTGTTCATTATCCCAACTTATCACAATAAACAATGGTAACTCTGATTGGACTACTCTGCTACTACGAGAGAAAAAATTGGAGAGGAAGAAGACAAAAATCTCAAATGGGCTAGGAGGGCTAATAAGGAAGGCAGAAAGTGGGCAGGAGACCGGGGAGAACCAGAAGATTAACCACTGCAATTACATACAGGAGCTCTGAGGAGGACTGGGACAGTATGAGTAACCGTGTGAGATCCCTACAAGCTGTCAGCCCGTACCAATGACTCCTCCGATGCCAGGGTTATAATCATGCCTTCCTTTCAGTACCACCAACAGTTCTGAGCTTTTAATATTGTAAATACCTAACAGTGCATCCCGGTTCTTCTTTTGGGAGCAGCGTTGCACAAGTAAATCTCACTTTTAAAAAAAAAAAATGCTTGTGGGTTGGATTGTATATAGAAACGAGATGAATTGCTTCAATAATTTTGTGGCCTCTTTAAACATCTCAAGTTGGTCCTGGATGTGAAGGATAAAACACATGACAGCAAATCATTAATGTAAAATGCCAGTAATGTTTAAATTGGCACAGAGGTACCGTACATGCATCATTTGTGTAAAATAAATAATAATCCTATTGAAATAGGAGATTTTAAAATAGGCCTGTATGCTGTTTGCAGATGGATTTACCCAGAGGAACTTGCAGTAATATGAGAGCACTTTTTTTTTTTTGTGTGACCCTACCGGGAGTTGAACTCCTGACTCTATGACAATCACATGCTTTATCAACAAAGCTTCCCTGGACTGCGTCGTTCTGCACCTTGTGAAGTTGAGCAGGGTGTTTGCACAAGGCATCACAGCCTGTAGAACCCACATGGAATAGCATTGCCATAAGCTAGACTGCAAAAATCACTCTAATCTTACTTATTCAAATTTTGCGTGCTTAATTTATGACTCCTGTACAGGAGCGTGGCAGCTGGAGTTTGTAATTATACAACATACTCCACTCTTTCTACTCTGCTGCTGACACACTGCAACTGCATAATTTACATCTCTATTAGCTCATCAATTACAGTGTAATTACTTAGATGCACAACTAGCTTTTTAACATATTATAAAGCAAGTCTTCAAATGAATAAGTAAACAAACAAGCAAACAAGGCGATAAAGATGGAGCAAACAAAGAGATGTAAATTGGAAGGCTGGATTCAGGCTCCATTTGTGACATAAAGTCACCCCAGTCCCTCTAACATAATTTCCTTCCCTCCACTCCTTGCATTTAGTCTGAGAGGGCCTTATCCTCATCTTATCATCTGCATTTGTTTACCCCTGATTCCACTGTACTGCTGTTCTCATGATTCATTACTGTGATTAATAAGCCTATCATGTGAAGCAAAAATACTGAAGCACAGACTCATTGTCTCTCCCACAAGCTTTGTCTGGGATGCATAATCTAGCTGCATGAATCTCTTCCTGCTTCTCTCGCGCTCTTGTTTGCGTCTCTCGCCATCCGCTCTCTCTTTCATCACTTGATGAATTAATGACGGAGTGATTTTTAGAAATGCATTATGTATTGCTTTGTAATGGAAACAAACAGAGACAGTGGTGTAGCTCGGGATGGCAAACCCATTGACCATCAGCATCACCTCATTCAGTATGCATTACTTACAGAGGATAGATTTGTGTTTTTGCTGTGAAAGCCAACAACATACAAATGGCACTGATGAGCCGTTTGCAATGTGGCGATAAGGTTGAATTCTTCTCATTTCAATAATCTAACACTAGAGGCAGACTTTGTTCTGCCTTCAAAGTAAAATTGCGTGTCTTTAGGTTATGTTGTCCTTTCCATTTACTATAAATGTAGATGGAAGTAACTCAATTAAAAGAAGTGATCATATCATCCACAGTCTGATCCAAAGAGCTGCAGCTTCACAATGATGCACACTTTAAAACTGCAAATGTTCTCCAGCGTTAACACCTATCTAGTTAATTTGTCCCAACTTTCTCATATGACCAAAGTCACCCTTTTTATTAAGATCGCCCCCCCCCCCATATAGAGGCAGATGCTTCTTCTAATTGCGTCCTTTTTTCTTCAACAATATACCATATTTTCAGAAACGCTTCACAACAATTGTGCAAAAAAGCGGTTTGGGATTAGGGTTAAATTTAGGCACTACTAAGTAAACATGGTTAGGCTTAGTTAAAATGAACAATTCCCTTAAAAGTAATGCTTCCTTAATTTCACATGGCATTCACCACATTACAAACATAAAAGCCCAACAGGTCACGTTCATCATGTTACACTTGTCTAATACTAGATTCAAACTCCAGTGTCCTGTGTGTAAGTCTTGTGCTTTGTTTTACCACACGTCCACCTCAACCTCCCCTAGCAAACATTGAGGGTATTAATAGTTGGTGGTCATGTCATATTGCCTGCAGCCGCTAGACGTCGTAAAATGGCAAAACATGCGTGTTGACTGGTTTTTGCTCCCGATACAAATGATCCACAACATCATATTTCAGAGGAGGATAGTCTCCAAGACACTGCCAGATTACACAGGAGATATCCTTGAAATATACTTTTAATAAACAAAACCATAATTTTTTCACAGCATTGGACTTTCCCTGAGACTGTAGCCAGAACAGCCCATTCAGCATTCAGCGCGTTCATGCTGCTGTTGTTTTGACTGCTGCAGGTCATAGCGGTGATAAATCTGGGGAAGTTGGCCTTGGTAATGGACTCCAGAAGGGGTCTGGGAGTTAAACAGTGATGAGCAATGGAAACTGTGGTCAGCAAGAGAGCAGCTGTAACCCTCTAACAGGCGTGGACAAGATGGGAGGAAGGAAACAGCCAAACGTTCAGAGGCCCAGCAATGGGTCTATTTTAAGAGGGGACTGGAGGGAGAGGAGGGGGACTCCAACCAAACAGTTGAGCAGCACATTTGGGTATGCTGCTGCTGGCTGGCTGTTGAAGAAGCAGTGTGAGCTCAGCAGGAGCACTGGAGGGCTGCAGATGAATTGCTTGTACAGAGGCACTGTTAACTCCAAAAACTAGTTTTTATTGTTGGGCGTGCCTTGAGAGTTTGTGAAAAGCATAAGTGGAGCTGCACAAGTATAGCCCTGGAAAAAGACATGTGGCAAGCCATCATTGCATAATCCTCTAGAGACATGGTTAGAAACTAGCAAAGGCAGAGAAGCTATGAAGAGACACAGAGACTGAGAGAGAGAGGGTAGTCTGCTGCTTTTATGTCATTAAGGTCTGTCATAAGTGCTTTCTCAGCTTCTGTCCTCTCCTATTCACCTTTGACCCTAGAATGATCCTTGATTAATGCCATTTGTTGGACACAACAGATTCTTTGTGAACATGCAAGACAAGTGGCTGAGCTATTGATATGTATATTAGCCTCCATGGGCTCCGTCTTCACCGCAGTTGAACAATTCTTATTGACGAAGATTTGCTGCCACTGCAAATTATTGTCTAAATAATTGATTTAATTGATCAGACTCGATGGACATCAACTAAATGACCGGTTTAATGGGTGAAGATGTTTGTTGGGAATCAATACTGATTATTACTCAGAAGGGCTAGACTCTGGGGTCATCTATTGGAAGACTTTTTATTTTGTGTTTTAGTCCCAAAGATTCTTGGTATGAGTCTGAAATCCCCGTCATCTGGCTTATGTCTTGACCAAGTAAATAAATGATTTGGTATCCTCGCCAGTCAGGCTGGAATGTCAAAGGTCAGGGGGTCAGAGCTGCAAGCAGCCAAATTAAGTTTAAGGACACCATACGCTCAGTTCCCCTCTATTTGATTACTCTCCACCCATTTGCCCTAGAACATGGACAAACAACTGAAGCTCGGCTCACTTGTGAGTTGAATGTTGGGAATTTGAAGGTGAACACTGAAACATAGTACGTCAGTCACCTTGAACATTCAACATTGAACCTTTTAGCAGATCAGTGGTGTTTTGGCTGCGAAATGATGTGGGTGCAACAAATGTGGGGAAGAAAGCAAGAATGTTGAGCTGGTGAGGTAAACTGCTCAGCAGCGTGCTGCATCTCCGTGGGAGGAAAACTAGTACTATGTGTCCCTTATTGTTGAAAAGTTACAGCTTTTCTATGCAATCTGTCATTTGTTTGCATTGCAATAGACAACCCACCGGGGAATGATTCTCATTTCAAACATTAAAGAGGCTTCAGAGGCACTTGAAGTAAACAAATTAGACTTGGTGGTTCAGATGTCTCAAATGACAATATTTCTCAATAATTGGAAATGATAAAGAACATCTTTGATATGTTGCTGGCTTCACCATGTCTAGAAGGCAATATGAAGGGAAGCCTGCAGTTTCACAATCTCAGTCTCATTATAAATCTTCACAGCAATACATTTTATAATGCTGTGTTTGGCTGAATAAACAGTTGATTTGGCACAATGCAGACACAGTGGACGCCTGACTTCAATGAGCTGCCAGCTTGTCTGTGTACACGATGGAAAGCAGGGAGCCAAGGAGCCTCTCTGGTGGAAATTATGAATATAAAGTCATGCATTATAGATTTAAAGGTGAATTTATTTACTTTCCTGCAAAAGTCGGAAATGTAAGCCAGCCAAATCAATGCAAGAGGGTTCATCTCTGTCCACGTAATCATTTGCTAATGGCTACTATCAATTGTCCGCTCACAGTTTCTGCACCCAACACTGTTGCAATTAAAGTCGACAAGCACATACTGTACAGTCGAGTCAAGGTGCTTTAGCGTGGGATTCCAGGTTAATGTATTGATTATCTTCTGCATGGTAAATTGGATTTATTCCACATCATCAGTCTTGTTTATTTATTTATGAACATGCTGTAATTTATCAAAAATGAAAGATTTCCTATCTTGCTGATGCGAGAGCGTTAGCTGTCAAGGTAATCAAATATATTGTTTTATTTTTAGGTATAACACACTCGGCTCTTTTGATTTATTAAGCAAACGCTGTCGAACAATAATATAAATCTGTGCAAACACTTGTGAAAAACAAAATGTGTCCCGGAAAAAGAATAACGGCCCTAAATGTGCATTGCTGTTGTTGTGCGACACGCTGTACACTGTATGTCACACAGACTTAACAAAAGCTTGCACTTTTTGAACATGCTATTTATTTATTCATTTACTTGCTAGCCAGACCTGCACCCCCATTCTTGTGCCTCTGCCATGATTGACAAATACAACACAATAAAGGAATCCTTGCTTTTGGAGGTATTATTATTTATTCATGGTGCCCCGGAGTCTTCCTGTCCATTCTAGATGTTATTGTAGCATTTCTGTCACTGTCTCTCTCACTGTTTAGGTGAAGATGTTGCCATTGGTCTAACTACATTGCCACATCATAAAATGCAGGTGGTAGTGGTTGTATGTGGCGTCAGGGTTGCGTGTTTGCACCTGCATGCATCTGTACAAACATAGTTGTGTGTCATATCCAGTAATAACTTCCCACATTAGCGTTTCGTCTATGACTTCCTTCAGCAGGAATCAATTAAATTCAAAGATTCTGTGAAACAACGATCTGTCAACAATTTTTTGTCTTTGTATCCAGGTCAAATTGCTGGAAGTGATTTCAGGCGTCTTTAGTCACTCTCAAGCTCGGGAGAGTGTCCCATGTCCATGACACAGTGTGTGGAGATCTACACAGTAAGTCTTCCTCCTCTGGCATTGATGTACACTAATGTACTCCAACTCCCTCTGGGTAGAGCTGTCTAGATAATCTCACCAGAAGCCTATCCATCCATCCATCCATCAATCCATCCATCCATCCATCTCATGCAGCCTTACACCGTTGCAAGTGTCTGAAATAAAACGGTCTTAACTGAGAGAGGCTGTTTGATTGTTGTTGGCCAGCAAGACAGCTCTTCACCATAATATAATATTCCCTCTGTAGTCTGCACTATACCTGTCTCACACTGAGAAGCCTGCATCATCCTGTGGGGTCAGTGGGGTCCCTCATCACTGTCCAACCAACTAGTCTGACTGACGCAAATCCTATAGAATTGCCTGTTTTGAACTTGAGCATGCGTCCCCTCTTGACACTTCAGCATGTCTGCAGATCTTCCGTAACAATATCACCTATCTCGGTGCTATATTTGAGGCCAATGGAAGCCATTGATCAGCACTTTGATGCCATTGCCCTTCATAAATTGCAACCTTTTTAGTATTGGCAAGCCCCGTCAATCTCCGAGACAGCTATGCTCGTGCCTCTCACCACTCTTTCTTTCCAGTGGCCAGAGTGTGAGAGGCCGAGGAAAACTAGCACAGGATCACAGGTGTCAATACTGCTGCTCCTTATTGACAGTTAGTCTCCTCTGGACCCCTGAAATGAAATCAGAGATGACAAGACCCTGACTGATCCTGACCCTACGGCTCATTTCAGACATATGTAATTGTGGCCCCTCCAGGGGAATTGAGTTTTTTTATTAAGAGATAAAAAAAAGCCAATGCTTGGTCAGACTATGGTTTTTAAGGGGAGGTTATGAAAAATGTGACGATCACTTTATAGGCATTCTCATATATTTAGGAAAAGATGTCCAACAGACAGCAATACAGCTTTATTGTGCTTGCGGGCCTTTCCAGTGACATTAGGCCATCTCATGCTATTCTTTCCCCTCCATTGCTCAAAACAGTATAGGTTTTCAGAAGAAGGCAGCGGTCAGAAGTACTTTAGCTTGTTAAAATTGACCATAAACAGCTCATTGTTTTAAGAGGGCCAGACACGGTCATTTGATACCAGCACTAAAATGGCTTCTCGCCCCTCAGCTATTCTGTTATTTCACTCTAGTCCTACACATGGGGTTCTATGGAAGAAATATTGGCAGTATAAAACAGGCACACACTGCCTGGGAAAGAAGTGTATAGAGCATTTGTTTACACTTGTGGAAAATGTTAAGAGCCCAGACTAAATACCCGTGGTGGATATTAATGTTACAGCACATTATAACAGCTTCATTTTGCTTTCATTTTGAAAAATGTCAGCTGTATCAAATATATTTGTCCACGGTGCTGTCCTACATTTACATTTTTCTTTGAAATTGTTCAGCTAAAGGAAATGAACTTGAAGCAGCATGAAGCAGGAAAATGATCAGAAAACAACAAAAAAGTCAAATGAACATTTATTTTTTTTAAATCTGAGTTGTTTGTTTGTGTTAATGCATTTCTTATGTGAAGATTAAAGAGGTGCTGCATTCAGTACCCCACCTGCCTCCTTCCACTCTGCTCTCCCTACACACTCCCCCCTCTCTCTTTCATATTCGGCCCATCAGTGCTGCGCATGACGGCAGTCTGGTCTGCTCTCAGTGTGCTCCTTTACATGCACATGTCAGCGCAGTTGAATGAGTCACCCAAACTGACACCAGATGGTGCTCTTTGGGTACAAGAGGCCTGATCCATCCTCTCAGCCCACTCTCAATATAATCTATCATCATTCTCCTTCTCTATTTTCTCCCCCAAGACCACTGAGGGGACTCTGGACCACCATCCTCTGTGCCATCATTTACCTTTGTGCAGCAGAATGTCAGTCTGCTCAGCCTTGGGCTCTTTATCTGGGGAGCTGGCGGCAGCAGTTTAGACAGGGATCCACGGGGCACTTCTTAATGATGTGGTTCAGTGATAAACCTGGGAAGACTGACTGACTGAAAATTGTCTCTCTGTGGTAAGAAAAGCAAAAATGAAAACATTGTAGGGAGAGTGCTGGAGGAAAGAATGAGATGGCAACTGAAGTTCGGTGCTTTAAACATTCAGACTTCTCTTCTCCTAAAGACTGCATCACCAAGTGTTAGAAATAAGGTTTTCCAGCAGCAGGGCTATGATTTAAAGAAATCCTGAAGTGTTGGAGGAGAACTATAGGAACACTGTTATATAAGAAAACCGTTTTGTTTAGTGCACAACAAATGTGCACATGATGCCACACCGTGTTTATAAAGCTATATTAAAGACATAATTAATCTATTTAGGACCCGTGAGATACAGTGTGTAGGATTTTGTTGTTCACAAGTTCTCTGACCCATCTGTGTCATGCAAATGTTTTAATATGCCAGAGTGTTGCTAGGATCCAATCAGGTATATTGCAGTGATTAGATTAAAATCTGATTTTTCCGTCAACTCAGCGAAGTTGTATCGGTAGTCAATTAAGATCTGTCATAATGTGATGGAGGATAGTTTGAAATGATACCCTCCTCTGCTAAATGTATGACAGGCTACTACTAAAAGGGTCAGAGACATGACCTTGATTCACCAGAGGCTTTAAATACACAATTTGCTGGTTTCAGCATATGCAATATTTCTTGTAGTCTCCAAGTGAAACGTCAATGAAGTGTGTCTGCAGGCCCCTGTGCAGACAGTCCTTAATACATTCCCCATTTTCCCACACAATAGAAATCAATGCACAAGTAATTCACATATTCATTAAGAAAATATGTCCGCAGTCCTGAACCTATTTGTGAATTAGCTGACAAATTATTCCCTTTCACATTAAAGCTTTGACTGAGCGAAGGGCAGTGGAATTCAGACTTGGACACTTTTTTTTTTCTCTTGGTTAATAGTCCTACTTAATACTCATCAATCACAGCAGTCAAAAGATATTGATTGCTGCCTAGATTAAATCAGAGTTATTCCAGTGCGATGGCTATTACAAAGTACAGCTATTACAGTGAAACAGTTCTTGATTTACTGTGAGTGAAGATCTGCTGCCTTGTTTTAGTGGATTGTAGTGAGCTGTGTGTGGGGGTGCCTCTGTAGGCAAGTGTGTGTAGTAGATTTAGGCAGATTCCACCTTTACACACATTACACACATTTACCTCGTGTAGCTTGATGACCTTTTATGGTTACTTCGCCGCCCTCCATGTGGGAGACCAGGGTTGATATCCCGGCTGTGGGGTTGGGGTCCTTAGGCAAGACCACCTTACGTTTACCCTGCCTTTGCCTTGTACCTTGTAAGTCGCTTTGGATAAAAGTGTCAAAATGATCCAATGTAAATGTACTTTATTTGTTCAATGCACGTTTTTGTGAAGAACCACATGATGGCAATGCTTCACAGCATGACTACATCTTTGCATAATGTGAATGACCTGTAGGTGTGTCATCAATTATGTCATCAGGAACAGTCAGCGCCATTACTAATAGACACTTTGATCATCGCTGTGTCATCCAGGTAAAGAAATTACCAACACTTTGTGCCAAGCATCTGATATTCTCCATCCACTGTAACAGCCTCTGTCACACTGGCATATTGGAATCATGCTCTGTTGGAGATGTCCTGTCTGTCTCGTTTGACCTCAGTTGGCTTCATCACCAGGGAGTAATAAAAGCCTTGTAAGTAGCGAGCCTGTTCTGTACTGCTGTTGTGTGAGCAGGAACAGCTTCAGACAGGTGCTGCACAGTGTGTCTCAGTGCACTTCAACAGCTGGGGCCGGCCATCAGCACTCACTGGAGATGACATCACCTGACAAGTGTTCATCTGACTCATCTGACACAGGACATGGGCTTTGCCGTGGCTGCACATGCAAAGTTCTGTCATGCTGCTGTACTGTGCCAAAACCATGTATAAAGGAGGTGAGGTAAGAAGGCAGCGGTAGGTGATGAAATCTCACTCATCATCACACTTTGACAGGTGCAATGCTTTGGTTCAGTGCATCTATAGCCCTTTAATAAATGAAAGAAGAACGCTCTCAACGAACCACATATTACGGCTGTTAGAAAAGAAATAAGCCGGACACAAAGAGCAATTAAACTAGAGTAGTCAAGAGTAGGAACAAGGCTATTCCACTTTAGTATGTAGGGTTGTGAATCAGGGAAGGCCCATCACTGCCTAGGACATAAAACAGTGATTTCTTTAATTACCTAACATAAAATCCACAGTATAATATTCTCACCCCAGTATTATACAGGACTGGAGTCGTATGATTCTCTGGAGGTGACTGTCTCAGACTGTGGCAAGGGGAAAGATGAAGGTAATGTAAATGAATGGGCTCCTTTACAGGTTGCTGTAAAAAGCAGTGCATTAATTTGGTAATTTATATATTTCTGTAGAGGGTGAACTGGATGGAACATGTGAATGTGTTTGCCTTTAAACTACCTTCCTAAACTTTAGATGGCGAATTTTTGGTGCTCTGCATTTTCACACATTGATAGAAATCATGAAATGAACAAAATACACATACAAAATAAAATGACAGCTTTAGTTCTATATATATGGATGAATGTGTACATATGTATGAGAGCATAGTTGAATGTACAGTAATCATGCATTTGAAAAAAATGACTCGTGAAATAATGACAGAGGTGTTATTGTTGCATTGGTTCCTCAGCCTCTTTCTTCCATAATGCATCCGATAAGTGCCGTGCTGGTGCAGCGCAAACAGCATTACATCATCCCATTCCTTCCCGGCAAAGTGAGCCATGGCGCTATGAGATCAGAGCACCCTTGTTATCCCAGTAGCGAAGCAGACTGCTGCAGGACCTAAAGGATCCTCTCTCTCAGTCTGGGAAATATGTAAGACGCTGTTTGTCTGCAGCTCACACAACACCCAAAAAACCAGAGCTCAGCTCAGGTTCATCCGCAGGTGAAGCCTTTATTTCAGGTGCAGAGCAGAAAATCTGTAGAAGGCTTTAAATGCACCCACACACACACACATACACACACATACAAACAAACAGATGTACGCAGACACTTTGAAACTCACAAATCCCAAAAAACACCCCATGGTGTTTGCTGTGTGATCACAGAGCGTACAAATTATTTTCTAGATCAAAGACTCTCTGTAACTTAGAGAGCTTATTTGGTTTAAATCTTTTTATATCTCTCTGAATTACCCCCGGTTTTACTGCAAACACAAAGCCAGACAAAACAGTCTGTTGAATTTGCTTTGTTGTTTATAAAACAACAATATTTAGCGCCGTAGTTAGTCATCAGTGAGGATTTAGCTTTATTACGTGGATGGTAATACAGGCGCAGGTCTGTATCCTTCCCCTCTGAGTCACCAAGTGCTCACTTCCCATTTGGCATTCAGGCATATGAAGATGAATGGACAGATGATCTGATTCTTGCGGACCTATAGGTGACTCCTGTTACTCTCCTTCTATGGTTACACAGTGTCCGCCCTCTGACTGTCTTCCTTTCTGGTTATCCTGTCTGTGAGACCATAATGATGACAAAGACAAACCAGTAAACAGCAGCATCCAGCACCACGGAGGACTCTTTTATGGCACAATGAAAGTGAGGGATGAAGCATCGTTGTCATCCGGGGAAGCGCCAGCAAATCGGCGCACGACGGTGAACTGTCAGGCAATGAAGTGGAGATGACCACGGCGCGCTGGCATTGAGTTGAGTTGTTTGTCAACAATCAGTCGATCTGTCAACATAATGCAGGGCAACAAATCAGCTTTGCCACCCGTCTCAGTCTGAAGCCCAAAAAAAAAAAAAAAAAAACACTGTGTCACAACTGCTGGAAGCTGTAATTGAATCTGCTCACATACCTTAGAATGACTTAATCTTACTAATGAATGGCTTCTGCGTTGCAGTGGTATCAGATTTTTCAGTCTGGACAAGTTTTGCGCTTGGAAATGTTACAGTGACACAGAAGTTGTCAAAGTGATGCGAATACATTTGTTTTGTTTAACATTTTGGACTTTATGTCCTAATAAGTTGACTTTCTCACAACAAAGTGGATACAATTATAGTAAAAACGCAGGCTGAGATATTTTCGTTGTTGAATACTTGCTAATTTCTAATTTTCCCTCTTGTTGCCCGTCTCATGCTACGTTTCAGCGGCTGAGACAATGCAGGAACCAGAGACTTAAAGAGATATACTGTTAAACACAAACCCGTCACGCATGCTGCCATTCAAACACACGCTCTAAATAGATTAACTCGTTGCCAACACTGTGATGAGCGCAACTTACGTACTTGTCTGTTATCTGCAGCGGGAACCTGAGGGGGGAGGTAGAAGAGTACAGTGACCTCAAGCAAACTGACTGGCATGTGCACGGCGTGCTTGAAGCTGTGTATGCACGCACGCAGACACACAGAAACACGCGTGCGCATGTATGCGAGCACGCAGTCTTTTCTTCCTATGCATGAAATCAGCTCTCAGACACTGCGGCCACGCTTGCAGTTGTCCCTTTTCACTGCTTTTACTATTGTTGAGTAAAGCGCCTTTGTGAGCCCAAAAAGGATTAGAAACCAAGGAATAAAGAGCAAGCTGCACACATTTTCAAACTTCTTTAAGATGCTGCCCACAGCGATACAATACGCTATTGCCAGTGCACAATGTGAGCAGGAGATTTCGGGGTGTGTGTGTGTAAACCCTCAGGTCACTAGTTATACATGGTAAGACATTCTTAAACACACACACTCAACCTTGTATTTTGGAGCGCGTTGTCTATTGGAGGTTATCACATAGTTATCAATATCAATCATCAGTTAAGCACGTGGTCCTCAATCACTGCTCGATTAATCAATATATTGACATGATCGCACCTGAGCAACATAAATCACCCGTGAACATGAGCTTGTTGTGCAGTTCATTCAATAAACATGAGGGAATCATTCAAGAGCTAACATCCCTGTGGTACAGCTGAGGACGGCCTCAAGGTGAGACGACGCGTTCGCGGTGGGTTCTTTTTTTGTGTCTGTCTGCGTTTGTTTTTATTCCCACCAGAAACGCAGCTTTCGGCAGACAGCATGTGGAAATGCTTGTTCCACTCTGATGACATCACCGTCTCGTCTAGGTAGCTGGGGCATTTTTCTATAGGCTGTGCTCTGTTGCTGTGGAGCGGCCTCCACCAATCCCCTCCCCTCCCTCTTTTAATGTATACAACACTGGTTTCATGAATGATCTGTGACATCACTTCCTTGAGCCGATTCAAAGATAATATGTGATGGTTCAGAAACCCCCTCTGCCACCCCCCACCCCCCCCCCACCCCCCCACCCCTACAAACACACTTTAAGCATCTGAGTCACCCGATCGTGGGTGTTTGTGAGCAGAATACTGAACGGGCCTCACGAGGCTCTGATATGACAGCCCATCATCAGAGGGTGTTTTTGTTAACTTAGCATTTCCACTTAACTCAATCTCTTCGTTTTGGCTCGTGCATATGAAAAGGTGTCCCGCATGTCGGTGAAGCACGATACAGTAAACACTGGATGCAGCAGCTTTGTATACAGTCTGTGATTTAAGAGTGAACAGTGCTCATAGACAAGCCAAAAATGCTGACAACATTGTTATTCTGCAGTCCACACACAATACATGAAGTGGACATGCTATAAATCCTTCGCTATTTTGCTTGATATGTATTCATGACAACAGCTGAAGATCTATACCTGTCTTGAAATGTCTCTCCGGCACCAACCTCTCTCAATAGCCACGTCCCTTGGCGGACATTTAAAGAGGTGTGGGCAGCTAAAGCTTTCTTTCTCTGGGTCTTACAGAGAAGGAAGAGTTCAAGAGGTCAGAGATATGTGTTATTTTCCCACCGGTGCAACACTCAGGATGTGTCAGAGCCATGTGTCAGGGAATGACAGCAAAAATAAAGATGGCAGAAGAGGTAGATCTGGCAGACAAAGGCCAGACTTCAAAGCAAAAGCTTTAGATCAGTGGATCAGCAGGCGATGCACCCTGCGCTCATATACAAGTGCACACACACACACACAATTTAACAGACAAATGATGCTGCAGTTTGATGCTAAGATTGACCTATCTGGAGCCCGTCACAAACACTTGAGAAAGACATAGAGACAAAACAAACACACAGGAACATACACACAAATGAAAGACTTCCACCACTGAACCTCACTGAGTACATTGAGGGTGCTCTTCAACAGCTCCCCTCCCCTGAGCTTGTCATGTTGACGAATGGATCGAGGTAACTGTCAATTAAAATGAAATCCCATCTGTGGAGTTGAATGAGAAGGACACATTCAATAAAACACACATAAACCAAAGCACAGCTCCAGAGACCAGTCTGAGCTTCTGCCCAGAGACAGGTTGATGCACGCTGGGCATCATATGGGCGATACATCAAACAGACAACATTATCACTGGCTGCACGTCTGGAAACTTCAACATGATTAATTGTAATTAATTAGCGAAATGCTACGTGTTGGCTAATTTTTCATATTTGCATTATTCAAAGTCAATCATCGACACGTAGCCGGCAGCAGGTCCCATTTTTGTGTTTGTTTGTTTGTTTGTTTTTTCGACAAAGTGCCAAATCAGCACGTGCAATTTCACTCGCTCCCCAGAGATGTTTTCACACAGTTTAGTTTCAGCCTTTGTGGAATTCCATCTTGTGCTTAATGAATCTGATTGTGAGGGCTGTTCATTTTATTTTTTTTTAAGCACTTTTGTCATTCATATTGATCACTGGTTGACCTCCCTTGAACAAGGTGCACACAATTTGTGCTTTTAAACATTTAAATGCGGAGACTTTTTAAGATTTAAAAAGATGAGTGCTCATTAAGCTTTTTAAATATTTGCTGAAAGCAATTTTTTCCAGGTTTGTAAAGAACCCAGTAGGCTGTTTCAAAGTGTTCTTCAGTTTGAAGTGAAGCTAAATGACAGTGTAAATTGCTAATGGCCTCAGTCGGGACTTAAGCCAATCCCCTTTCTGCAAAATCATCACTACATGACTGAGACCAAAAGTGGTGGTGAAAGTCAGTGTGCAAGCCTCATTACCCCAATTAATGACAATTCTTATTGCATAAGCAAAACTCATCTGAGGATAGAAGTCAATACCTTTGTTATGGTTATGATAATGGTCTCAAATGCTCATCTGTAGTGATGTGCGCAGGGAGAACTTTGCAGCTTGACACTGAAGGACATCATTGCTGCAATATAGGTAATTAAAATGAGTGCGTCTCAGCCATTGCAATTAAACAGGGAAAAGTGTGTCAGGGCCTGTGTATGATTTGTGCCATTAATTTTCATTACCAAGTGTTTATTAACCTTTTTATCTTGTGTAGTCCTGATAGTCCACTCTGTGTATATCGTGACTGTGTGTAGATTTGTCGGTCTATGTGTGTGTGGTATTTATTTTTTTTTACCTCCTACAGAATGTTCCCATCATGGGAAATTTCATCTCCAGTCCAGGGAACTGTAAATGTTCATGTTTTTAATACACAATGCATTCATCAGCAGCAGGAAACTGCACAACATTAGCAGGCGGTCCAATGAAGGAAATATTATGGCTCATAATTAAATTTGAAATTAAGTGATATTTCATCTCTTCTCATTAATTAGAAAAGAGCTCTTCTGTAATATAATTATTTATTTCTAGCTATAGGAGAAGATAGTTGTAATGCTGTCAGTGAGTTCAGGTGTTATTACATTGTTGTTATTATTAGCATGTTTAGGTGAAGTTCCAGTGATTAATACCTGCAATTCTAGTGATGTGTACTTAAGTTACCAAACAACATCAAGATGATAACGTCAAACGTGCGATCCTGTATCGGTACAGGACAAAAGCACAATTAAAATGGATCTGGAAGATGAGTCTCGCCTTAATCAATCTATAATGATATGGAGCGGCGTGGTTAAGAAAAGGGTTGCTCAGCAGTGATTGAAGCAGCATTCCCTGTTAAAGATGCATGGATAGCGGCTGGTAAAGGATTAAGGAAATGATTTCTCATTGCACCTCCATACATTCTCAGTAATGTCAAGAGGGGATCTGGAGAATAAATACCTTTGCCCACATACATGGATACCAATGCCACCCCAGTCACCTGGTCTTAACTACGATCAGTAATTTTCTGGTAACAAGATTTCTCTGATTTCATTAAATAGTCATTTCGCACCTGGAAGCCCAAGGCTTTGCAGAGAGATCAATGATCTAATCACGTTACTGTTAAGCCAATTGGCTTGAAAGTCCTTTGTGATATCCTTTTACTGTTTTAATGACTTAGTTCAGATTAGGAGCCAGGGATTAAGGGACACATCCATTGAGGTGGAAAAAAGCTTTTTCTGATGCATAATTTATTGCAAAGAAAGGCAAAGGATTAACCAGGGCCATGTGCCCACACCTCAACATCTACTGGTCAGTGATTAGATAGAAGCCTCAGGACAGATGAGACATCATTTAAAATATTAAGATTAGTTCCTTCTTCTTTTTAGTAACATCCATATCAATACTGAAAGTATCTGAAACCTACTGTTTGCCACTGCTAGTTTGACTCACTGCTTCCTCTTCAAAGAGCAGCAAGCAATGTGTTCAAACCTGCAGTGAGTCAGCATCATTAATCAACAACCCCTTGACAATGATTTACTAACCATATACAGTTGTGGGTGATGATTGCTTGACTCAGGGAGAGATGCACAACATCTAATTTGCACAATTAGACAATTAGTGTTTTATTAGTCACATACCTAACTTACCTGATGGGTGCCTGAGGTGGAATTAAATTAAAAATAGATTATTTATATTTGACATTTTCAGTGCTGCAGGTGAATGTGTAAAAATAATAAATAAATAAAGATGCATTCAGATAATGTTTCAGCAGCAAACTACTTGATTTTCATGTCCGAGAGTGGTGCAAACCATTTACCATCCGTGCAGTCACACTGAGGTCTTACATGTCGCAATTGCTGTATTTCTCCTGCAGACAAACTGTGTACTTGTTGGCCCTCTGGCAACATGTGTTTCCTCAAACTACCTCATGTACGGTTGGCACTGAGAAAACATGTAAAGAAACATAATAAAACGCTGCAGAGACACATCTGCCAGTGAAAAAGGAATAGCTCTGCTGGCACGAGCCCCACACCCGTGGCTTTGTGAAGGTTCTAAAAAGTTAATTATGAATTGGAGACATGTGGTTGAACACTTTCCAAACATCTTTTGTCTTTTTTTTCCTTCCCCGCTTTCTCCTCAACTATTTTTCTGGCTGGTGCTTCATCCTCTTACCAAAAACTGTCTTTCTCATCCAGCCCTGTTTTTTTTTTTTTTTTTCTTTGCCATGGTAATCTTCCTCTGCCTCCTCAATTATGTGTCCATGGGCACCATGAATAGCAATAACAGCGTTTCAAAAACATATCACCAAACACAATTAGAGCAGACAATGCTTGTGTGACCTGCGAGGACACTAACTCACAGCCCTCTAAACACATGTTTACTTTTAAATTAAGTTTCTTCTCTGTATCTGCTGTCGGCATCCTTTTTTTGCGCCTTTATCATAAAGTGCATGCTTTTCTCTTCAACTCACTGGTGGGATGTTTAGCAGAATTTCTGATGTTAAAGGCGAGCTGCCATCGTGTTGGCCTGAGGTTACCAAAGCTGAGTTTTTTTATTGGGTCACCTGGTGTCTATAAAAGCCACTGCTAGCCTGTTACTTTGTCGCTGACGGCTGATTCACCCATGCACTGACTAATTCAGTTCAGCTGAGAGAGTGTGAGAGTCAGCCTAAGAGCTCCAGCTCCTTCAGATGCACTTAAACACTGCAAACATAGCCCCTGGCTGTGCAGGAAGTGGGAATTCTGAATATACACTCATACTCCTCCGTTTGCCTGAAACAAAGAGTGGACAGGAAATATGACTGTGAAATGAGATGTATAGTAATGACATGTGCAATGTTTTCTGAATCTTTGTGAGTTATTTTTGACATAGCGATAGCAGCTTCTTATAGCGCGACTAACTTGACACACTGTCACTCAGAGAATACATTCTGAGCATCAGAGTTTGGTGAAAGGTAATAATATTAATATAATTATAGTAATATTACAAAAATAATCTGTTCACACAAACTATTTTGCAGAATAAACTGCTAAGAAATGTTACATTTCTCATTATTGCATGCAAAAATATATTGTGTAAATACAAATACAGCTTATTGTGAAGGGCATTTTCTGCAACCTCTATTCTGTGAAAGCCATGTATCTTCCCAGTTAAATCATAATTAGTTAAGACCCAGCTTAATCCACCTCAGGGAATGAGCTCAGGATGTAGCATTAATGGAAGCATTTTGCTTGGGGCCACACCTGCTAATTTTGTGTTATCATATAGTGGATGATTGTCAAACTGCATTATTACACCTGCCTGAAGAACAACATGCAATACACGTTTAAGCTGTTACACGCCACCTTCTGCATAACATGCAAGCAGTAGCTTATCATGATTAATTAGCATATCCAAATGTCCAGATGTCAGTGGTGACACTGAGAAACAAATATAACTATGTCTTTGTAGTGCGGCAGAGTCTGACTCACGCAGTGAAGTTATTAATCTGTTCTCCCCAACTCATCTCATTGTCCCCTGTATAATGACAGCCTGTGTTAATTGTGACTGTTTGTAAAATGGAGCTCGACGCTGGAGCCAAGCTGGGCTAATCTCATCATCCTCGTTTTCTTTCTCTGCACCACTAGGTTTGAAAATCAACTATTGATGTTCCTTATTACATTAGGTGAGCTGCTTGATGGCAACACACAGCTGCAGGCCGTTTGTATGGATATCCTATTGATCTGATTTACATATATAGAGAGTTTGTTGTTTGTTGCTGAGCAGACACCGTGTGTCTGGAAGTGAACTATTGAAAATATGTGTCATTCTCTGTCACTTTAAAGAGTGTTTATATTTACTGACAAAAGAATCTGCTGAGTAAGCATCTTGTAAATTGAGTCTAAGTAACTAGTGACCAAATCTTACCAACCACTAACTAGCTGGACATATGAATACACCATAGTGCTGCACCACCTGTACAGCAGAATACTACAGAATATG
Source organism: Anabas testudineus (assembly GCF_900324465.2). NCBI lineage: Eukaryota > Metazoa > Chordata > Actinopteri > Anabantiformes > Anabantidae > Anabas > Anabas testudineus. Next base: position 10,257,510 of record NC_046630.1, read on the forward strand.
CTGAAAAGACATTTCTAGCAGCGTAATTAAAGTTGCAATACTTTGCTGATTTGATGTGGTGCTAGTTGTAAACGATGCTGTCCTAATTTCATGGCTTTCCGGGGCGAGCTGAGGAATCCTGCCTCGTTTGTCTCTAATTTGTTCCCAGTGCACATATGAGAGGGGTTATAAATACATTAGTTCTCTCCATAGTGCACGGTGGGGGGGCTGCTAGGAAATCAAGCAGCTTGCTGTATGTAAAGTGCTGCTTTTTACCCAGTCCAACAGTGGCAACGTGGAGATGGGACAGCATGTACCGTCTACCTCATACAGTAAGCACGGGTTATGTCGTCCCAGAGGTGGGCTGCCGGCACTCTGCATTAAAGCCTTGAGTGCTTGACAGATTGGATGTAAACCAATGCAATAAAGGGAAGTGTGTGCCATACAGATACAAAACTACTTATATCTCGTATCCCCCTGATGTAATCCACCGGTGGTTTGAGTCAGCGATGCGGAAACATCAATTAAAACATGGCGGTTATCACTAAATTTGTCATTAGCCCTGAGGAGGAAGCAGCCACGGCCACAATTTCGGTCTTTTCTCTTACAGATACAGACACGCAGACCACTGGCTGCTGGACTTTACAGAGCAAGAGATGGATCTGAATATCGAATCCTGGTGCATTTTCGTCAGCTGTCAGTGTCAGGCAGATATTTTTTGCTGGGCTGGGCAGGAAATTAGGCTATTAAATTACAGCTTTTCAAGACCTTCATTATTTTGTCCAGCTTTCCTACAGATGTTCTATCAAAGTCAGTCATTGTAACTATCAGTCTTTTCCGTCACTAACTAAAATTCTGTTTGGTGGTCTTTGTAGTCTCTCCTGGCTTTCTTCTGTGTTTGTCTCCTTCTCCCTCGCTCTTGTTTGGGATTCACATGTAAAATCAATTCCAAGGAGGTCAGCTGGGGTCACTGGCCAGTCCAGAGCCAAAGCCAGAGCAAAGTGGATTACTGATTATCATGCAGACAACACGGCCTTCATACTGGGACAACCATATCACATCTGTATTATGCACTGTCCGACAAGCAATCATAAGATTTGAAATGTGGAGCAGAGAAAACCAAAACACATTCATTCACATGATTCAAACCTTATTTTCAGCCCAAGATATGGGTATTGGAGTAATGTTTTTCATTCTAACTAGAAAGAGGGAGAGGTATGAATTTTTGATGCTGGTTTTATAAGAGGCATGATGGTGTTTTTGTTTGATTTGGAGACAATGCTCCAAACCAAATGCGAGTCTACAAAGTCACTGTGAGCATATATTATGGAACATTATGTTCTAGTACTGTGACTGTAATTCTCCAACACAAAAAGACCTACTAATATTTAATGATATACAATACTATTAACTTAGATCATATTCAATTCAATCAAGTTCAGTCGCTCTAAAGCACAAATCTGTTATGCAGTGATGACGGGCTGCGTCAAAACAGATGTTACTGTAAGCAACGCCACTTTGGGTTTTTTCAGCTCGGTTGCTCTGAACACAACAAAAGAATAAAGAGAATAATGCAGACTTGCACTATTTAAAAAAGCCCCTCTCCGTTTCTTTACCTACTGACGTCATCTGACATCAGAGGCATCACCAGCAGATATGTTTGTCCATGTTAATTCTGACATTCACTGTGCTGATTTATACGTTTACGAGGGGACTGAGCGCAAGTGATAAAATGTCAATTCAAAGATTTACAGACATTCACATGCCCATCACTCACTCTATTGCTCAGAAGCCCTGACATGCTTACTATAACATTGTGTTCCTGGAGCTCACTGCGCTGTATTGTAGCCCACGAACGGAGTAATTCATTTACCTTGAGTTTTATTTCAAGATTTGAATGACATTGCAGGTAATTTTTCCAATTGTCCTGATCTCATTTGTACTTCCTCCTTTGCTGGCCAAGATATCGATGGGGACTCTAGAGATACCACGGCATTTTAAACAGCGGGCACATTACACAGCACTTTTATCTGAGCTCGGCAGAACAGCTGCTGTTCCTTGGTTTCTTTTTCTCTTCATCTCCATCTCGCCGTCTTGTCAGAAACCCTCTCAACTAATCTATCATCCTCTCTCTCTATTTAAACTTGACTTCACTATTGGAACGCAAAGGTAGAGCGCAAGGAAAATAGGATCTCATTATTTCAGACCCAGTGCTCACTGTGCTTATGATTGATCATTATTGAAAAAAAGCCCATTTGGAAGCAAGTGAGTTCTGTTTTAAAGGAGAGACGGTACATGGGTCTATTAAAAAATGATATTCAAAGTTCTTACCGAATAAAGGAAACTGTACTTTTCCTCTGTGCCAGGGCTGTGATGGAAATGATCAATCTTTCAGTATGCACATAAAACATGTATTTGAGTAAGACCCGTTGTTGTTTTTATGAATGTTTAAAAAGATACCACATTAGGAGCTTTGTCAGTGTGTTTGGAGCAGATGATTTTTAGATTTATGTTAAATGGGCTGCTTGTGGAGATGCAACGCATTGCACATGTAGTAGTTCAAACCACACGTTATATTAAATCTTCTAACTAATTTGACTGTTCCACGTTCTGGAGATTTTTTAAAGTTAATACACCACTATAGTTGTGCATAATTACTTAATTTGTGTTTATTTGCAGCACACTGACATAAGCATATTGGGCAATTGCTTTATTTCCAGTTTGTGTCCAAGGGTATGCAGCAACTGGACACAGGACACATCATAGACCTGCAACCGTATTCACCTCTTTACTAAATGTAACTACGACTTTTAGTTGCACCACCACACAGCATCTCAACCGTAATTTAATGCTGTAGCCACAATCTTTTCCTCTTTAATCTTATACTTAGAACTTCTCATAGTGATGCTGCCAAAAGAGGAGAGGAAAGAAGAGAAGAGACAAGTAAGGAAGATTTTGACTGTGAACGAGAAAGAGAAAGTCTGGACAAAACTTTGACCTCTGTTACTCCCTTAAAGCAAAACGGGGTGTGCAGAGTGCATCTCTCCTCTGGAACGCTGTGGTCCAAGCATCAAAGATAGGAAGACCCTGATGACAACAGAAGACAAAAGGCCATATGAAAAAGCAGTTTTATAAACCGCTAGATCCATTCTAACCTGTCAGACAGGGTTTTAGAGGTCCTGGCCTGTCTGCCAGTAGACATGACACGCCACCAGGGAGCACACCTTTTGGGAACAATCTCCAACTACACAGTTGGAGTTGGACATAATTCCTTACTCTACACTGACTACTTTGTCTTTCAACACTGACAAACAGTAAGCACTTTTATGTGATAATTGTTCTTCACATTTATTGTGAAAGTGCTGTCAAATCACCAAGTAACCGATGACGGTTTAGAAACTTTCAATGTGCAAATCCTAAGTTGCATAAGGGCCTCTGTCAATTGCAACTGCAACTTCCACTGACTGAGGAAATTATTAAATGATCCATGGAAAAAAAGCACCATAGCAGCCTCCGGCAGGCCACACAAATGCTGCCCTCACACCCTGCGCCGCACCCCCAGACGCCACACACGTATGCTCATTCATGTAAGACGTGTGCCTTTTCTGCAGCTTAATTTGAGTTCCCTCAGACTGAGCACAGTGGCAGCGCACGCCTGGGAGTGAGAGGTGCACCGTAGGTGACTGTTCGTCAGTTTAGAAGAAGTTCAAGCCTCTCTGGGAAGGCATTTATATGCTCTCAGCACATCTTTATCCCAAAGGCCAGAATTTACAAATAGATTATAAATTAGAGCCTCTGCTTTAATTTTCTGATGCAGTGACCCGTTTTGCAGCAGTGTAATAGCAGGTCCCAGTGTGACAATTAAAATAAATCACGTCTGAACAAAATTCGCCATATGCATTCATGCCTCATCAGTAACTGAATTGACGTAAATGATTTATCCCGGGGAACTTAAATACCAATGCCCAATATTATATAAGACTACCACCCTGGAAGCTCTCGTATTGTGCATGCTTTTCCTGGTCCTGCTGTGAATAATGAAATTGGCTCGTCTAAGATGAATGAATGGATGAGGGAAGATAGACAACAGTGGTTCTCTGAACAGTGTGAAATACGTCGACCTTACCAAGAATGATCTTTGCACATACTACTTATGTTATTATGAAGTTATTATCACTATTTTTTTCTACTGCCTGTCTTTACATTTGACAGAAAACGTACCTCTCGTACATGTGCTCGCTCAGACTGTGAACGCTTCGACATACTGACTGTCATTTGTCAGACAAAGTGCTCCTTTTTCCTCTGGCTCAAAAAAAAAAAAAGGAGAAACACTGAACAGGACAGCCAGTTGCCAATTACCACCAAAATGAATCCATGAGTCCATATTTGAACCTTGCTAGACTAAAAGAAAAAAATGTATAATAACATGAGCCATCTTCACTTTTTATTAAAAATGACAGCGGCAGCATGTGGAAACATCCTCTGATTAAAGTGAGGGAGCCCACTTTGAGCTCTAAATATCATTATGCTCTTGCGAGGATGTAGTTACAGTATTTCAGTCACCGACCCCCACAGCCATTAAAATAATTTGAATATGCTGCCCAGTATCTATAACTAGTCACCTTCATCTTGATTTGGACATACTCATCCTCATGCGCTGCTTCACCCTCATCAGATTTACTTTCTCTGCTTTTGATTAATCCTGTCTCATTTGAGATTTGCAAAGTATCAATGGGAATTATTCAAATCCCAGAGGTATGAAATAGCTATGAGGAGACTGTGGAAGACACTCATTAACCCCAAATGGAGGGGAACCCACAGTAAATCTCACCGAACTCTCTCTGTCATAGAAATCTGATTAGTTATGGTAGTGGACTTAATTTCCGCTGAAGGTAGAAGTTAATTTTGTCCTGTGTGTGTGAAGTAAGTGAAGATATAGCGAAGTGTTATGTTTTCTTGAATGTTAAGCATATAATACTAAGAGTTTTGTAATCATGTGTTTCTGTGGAGACTTGGTTTATGAATTTTTGAAAACAGAGCACATGTTTGCTAAAGAAAAAAAAAGACAAAGGCAAAAAGTAAAATAAATATTAAGTAATCACCCATGTTTGTGACTGTTTGTTACAACTGAAGGAATCCAATAGCCCGAGATTTGAACCAATAACAGGAAACACTTGTATGGATTTAATCACTGAGATGTAGTGGCTTGTTCAGAGGCCTCTGAATATTACATTGTTCTATTGATCGTACAATTGTGGTTCATTCTGCACTTCTATCCACACAGACATGTCTTTATCCTTTTCTAAAATAATGGAGGATTTTAGCATAAAGTCATGAATTGCACCATAGATGCCAGCTGAAAAGATCGGGAAATCCTGCCGTATGAACCAAAACTAGACATTTCCCCCCCTGGAGGGACTTGTTTTAACTGCAGCACCACATCCAAATTGGATCAACAGCTGCTGTATATGATTCCATAATTTGAGGCATAATATGTTCCATTAATGCTAGGGCACTCAGAGGCATTAGAGAGACGGTTGATGCAAACCTCTCAGGATGTGCTCTGCTTATTCACTGCCTTATTTCCCTGGAACGTGGCACAGACTGGTGCCGCTGTCATTCTCTTACATGCAGATGTCAATTATAGAGGTGGCAGAGAGTGGTGAGCTGTGCACATCTGCCAGTGGATGATGTCTCCCCCAGCACTGTGCAAGCCAATGAAGCATAAATCTCAACCATCGGTTGGCAAGCTTCACCTTAACAATAATGTCTGCAAGACACTGCCAGACCAAAAAATCCAATTTTTAGGATTTGCTTTTCTTTCTCTGCTTCTTTCTTTCTTTGATGTGCAGACACATCAGACTTATGATTTTTTACATCCTTTTGTCCTTCATGGGTCACGTAGCCCGGAGGATATATGGAACATATGTGTACATCTTCTTCTGTGTTTGTGTCCGGGGGGTTGTTCCTCATCACACCCAGACCTCTGCTGCCTGCTGGGTTATTAAGCAAATACAGTACATTAGGGAGAGACCAGCTTCACCACTGTTGTCATCGAGAACATCTAGTTATCACATCTTGCGCTCAACCACCTGCTGAGTTCACAGAGCTATCAGCATCCCCCATGACCCGCTTGTGTCTCTGTATGTCTCTGCTGGAGACCTTGGATATGTTAAACACCCCCATACGCCCGAGACCAAGTTTTCTGCGTGCAACATCTCTCACAGAAAATAGTTTGCTCAGAACACTCATTTACACCAATACACATGTACGGGCATATACAAGAAGAGGAAACAAGCAATGGGAGCCCCAAATTTTGTAGGTTTTTGTCTCTAATTACCAGTGGAGAATTCAAAACGGCGTAGTAGTTCCATCTGAAATGTCCGTTTGTTTCACATTCAGACTGTGTGCACGGCTTCAGTTTATTTGTTTTTCTTTTGGCCATGAAACAGGAACCTTCTGAACTAATTTCTATGTTTCTCTTGGTAGCCATTATGGAGGAGAATTAGCATTTCCATGCATACAAAAGCAATTACCGTCAATTTATACACATTTCATACAAACGTGTCCCCAATTAGAGGGCCATTTCAGGGGACTGATAAGACGAGCAGCTCTCACAATGAACATCTGAGGTCTGGGCAGACGGTGCATCCTGCTATGTCCCCGATCCCTATCTAAGTCCACAGCACCGGGAACTGTGTGGCGCTCCGTATCCAGCTCTCGCTAATTTCGAGCACAGCTAATTTGACCCTTGATAAAGATGTGGTGGTGAAAAACAAATGCTGCTGTGCTGATAGTGATGCTTTGGCATTGGAACAACAGCGACTGGATAGTCATGCTTTATAGCCTACATCAAAGACAGTTGTCTTCTGTGTGTGTGCCTTACATGTTTATAATAAAGTTACCAGTGTATTCTAAGAAGATTTATCCTAATATTCATAATAAAACTGTATATTCCTAATCCCTCTTTTGGTTTTTCTCAGGTACACTTCAATGCCCTTCCCCACTACGTCCTCTTGCCATTTACATGATGAAGAGAAATCTCAGATGACATGTCTGAATCTGCCCATTCATTAGTCCAAACAAGCTTATCTGCTTAAAGTCTTTGGCTAAGAACCCTTCCTCACTTAGGAATGACTCACCTCCATATTGCTTTGTTATTCATTAACAGCAACAATTACGTCACCCTGTTACTGGCTGCCGGAGATTATGGAGTTATTTGTGTAAATCCTCTTTTTACATGATATCAAATGCTCTGCCAGAGGTCGGTGTGAGGCGAGGAGGAGTCTGTCTAGGCTCAAAACGTGAGTGATTCAAATACAGTGTCCATCCAAAAAAAATAAATAATAATAATAAGTCACCACCTGGATTTAACTAAGCAAATAGTTAAGAGCCTATTGAATAATTACTGCATGGATGATTATTTTTCAGCTGGCAACAAGTTATTTAACCCTAACTGATGCAGGGAGGAGCTTCTCATTTCGAAAACAACAATTTTAAAACTACCTAAATGATATCAAGGTAGCTACCTAAATATGCAGACATATGAAAGAAATACTAACACAGAGAATTTGATGTGCAATGTTTGTGGACATATCCTCGAATGTTAAAGGCACGCCACTGCAGTTGGGTTCTGATGATTCTGCCATGGACATATATACTTGGGAGGAATGGTGCGGGATTGTGAACTCAATCACAGTGTGAAGGGATGTCAGTGCACAGGGCGCTCCCCGTGAATCACACACTGAAAGGCTATCACCCAAACCTCCAAGGTCCACTGCCAACTCATCAGTCATTGTGGACCAGACTGGGCCACAAACTGATCAGCCATGCACACTCTCTGGTCACTGGGGACATTCACAAACTCAGCCCCTCCTTCCATCGCTCCTACATCCACACCAATATCCATACTCTCCACTGAAAATATACCATAACATATTCCAAGGTCTACGTGTGACTTTGCCTCTCAGATTCCTGACACCCTGGCTAGATCGTGTATGAAACCGAAGGCCACAGAGGCTAGTTTTGTCACACTGGCTGCCCCTGCTAGATGGATTTTCATACTTTTATTTATGGCTGTAGTCTTTTTAGGTGTTGTCATAGAGACACTTCTTCAATCAAGTTTCTTTGTCAAAATATACATTAAACTTTGGTGTTTTCATTTTGATGTTTTATTAATGAATTCGATTGAATTTAAAAGTTTGATTAACATTTAATTTCAACATTTGAGCCCATACGTCTGACATGATGAAGCATCTGATTCCATGTTTTAACCTGAGCTCCTGAGTGAATCTCACATCACATTCTGTAATTGTTGGGTGACTGCGAGGAGCTGCCAGATACCGGGAATGATAATGACAAAGTAAATTTCATCGCTATTGTAGGACACAGATGCATTAAGGGTAATGCGTTTGATCTGGTGCTTCGAGACAATATTTTGTGATTCAAAGTCTCTGACAATTCTTTTCCCATTTCGAATTTCAGACATTACATGCAAATAGGTCACTTAAGAAGATATTAAGATCCCTATATTTTTTCACTTGATAGTGTTGCAGATTTAATTTTAAATGGATTGTAATTTAGCCTCTGATGACAGCGTCGTTCTATTAATGAGGACTTATGGTAGAATGGTTAGATGGAAGTTCTTTGAATAGAAATCCATGTGGAGTCGACCAAATTGCATTCAAATGACGAGGCCTAAAAAAAAAAGAACTCTTTGTGAATTGTGGTGGTGTCTATGGTGGTCATGAGGTTGATTCTCAGCAGCAGGGACAAGGGTATGCACCCCCATTCAACATCTTCTCAAGCTCTGAAGGCAGCTAAATACCTCGAAAACCTGCTCTGGAGCGCACTAACTTGAGACAGGGGAGGCCATTCAGCTTGACAATAGTACAGCCTAGACGATGCTGGGATGGCACTGCGACAAATGTCTTCTGTCCTTCAGTTGCCCAGCCAAACATCTGTGGGGCATCTGTTTTTGCTTTAATCTCATGGATCTTGAGAAGATCTGCCAGGAAGAATAGGATAAACCGCCCACATTCACATGTATAAAGCTGGAGACTTAAATAAGAGGCCTCAAAATTGTAATTGCTTCAAAGGGGGTTGTATAAAGTAAGTTTACAAAGATAAAAACACGATTTCACCAAGACATTGCACATTTCTAAGTGTAACATTATATAATAAGTGGTAGGCTGTAATGCACAACATTGGCATTGTATTATTTTCTGTGCATGGACACATGGGGAAAACATGGTGCACTTCCTCTGCTGTATATCAACAGGCACCTTCTAATACTCAGTCCTGAACATCTGTGGTGAAAGTCAACCAATATTCCCTCACCCTCTGCCTGGCCTCTGTTCTGTATGTTTTTTTTTTTTTCAAGTTTTCCAATTATAGTTTTTAAAGTTTAAAAGTATTATCTGCCTAGTTCACTTGCTCTCTGGCTTATTCAAGCCCATTGCCCCTGTGCACACTATACAGCACCTTCTCGGCCATGCACATCTCTCACATTTGGCATACTCATGCCCAGCCTAAGCCACATTAGAAAATAGATGATATGACAATTTCACACACATAGCGTTATCCTTTGCCTCACTCCGATTCACCTGTGGCCAAGCAATCTTCCTCAAGTAAGCACAATAATAAGTAATTACCATAATGTTTGAATAAAAAAAGAGAAGAAAAAAAAAACTTTGAATGGGAGCTGGAGTTGTGGAGGCGGAGGGGAGGAGAAATATTTGATTAATCTTCTTAACACGTTTCATGTGCAGATTCTTTGAGTTAATTTCAAGGACCATGCCTAAAGGAGATTACCTCCCCATGCTCCTGCACATTTGCTCATGAGTGATTTTGTTTATTCATGTTTTATATTATAATGCTTCTCCTGCCGTCTGCAGCCACAGAACCACCAGCAAAAATGCAATTTATTTCCCGCTCTGCACACGATGGAGACAGCTGATAATGTCACCAGGAAATATGAAGACTGCTGGGATGGGACCAAACAGCCTACTATTTATGTATGGAATATAAATAAAATATTTTGTGTGGGTTTTCTTAACCTGCACATACACTCCAAACACACACAGAATCCCACCCCTCAAAAAGTTGCTCTGGTTAGTGTAATTGAATTTTATTTTAACCAACACAAATGTGTACGTGTATGTGTGTGTGTGTGTGTGTGTGTGTGTGTGTGTGTGTGTGTTTCTGTATATTGTGATTGTGATTTCCATATCTGTCATCTGTCAGCAGATCAGCATGCATCTCCAATAACATGGATCATTACAGAGAGTAATATTAAAGGTCAAAGAAGCATTCAAGTTCTCAGACGTCGCAGGTTATGCACACTTATCATCAACAGGGCTATAGCATGGTTATGGTAAACTCATCCCAGCAGCAGTGTATGTGCCTTCCTCATGTGAAAACCCATCTACAGTATGTTGTCATGACATATATGACACAGCCCACTCATATTTCATTGATGTGACTCAGTTATGAACATCCATCAAAGTCTCTTTCATCACTCCCACTAATAGGGATTTATCTGTTCCAGTGGCAGTGATGGGACAGCTGACGTAACTGTTTACATTGACTCCTATGCTCCCTCCAGATGACGAGGGCCATGATGATGATGGCCAACCCTCGTTGCCCAGTGGATGGCCTAGATGGCAGGATTTATGGCCCACGGTGCCCATCCTCAGCACAAAACGCATTGTCTCTGGGTAGATCGTTGAGCTTGTCCTTGCTTTATTGATCTTACTCCTCACAAGTGCACAACTTCCACATTCCTGGTACTTCACTTGACAGGAAAGAGATTTAGTGGAGGGATGAGGTCAGATAGAGGAAGAGAGATGGAAGAAAAGCAGAGAGGAAAAGGGAGGGAGGGAGGGATGCAGGCGGTGGAACGAGAAGGAGAGCGAGTCAGAGGAAATGAAAAACAGAGAAGGAGGGGAAATAAAGGGATGCTATACACACAGGGCGAAGAGGTGGAGTGTGTTGTAAAGATATGGAGGAAGCAGGAGGAGGATAAAAAGTTACTCCCTCTGGGAGGATGCAGGTCTCAGGTGTTTCACTCAGAGAAGTGGTCAATGAAATTCAAACATCCTTTAGACTTACATCATTACACGTTCCATCATCTTTTCACCTGGTCGTTTTGCTTTTAGCACTTTTAAAAGCAAAGAGATACATGCTGCCAGGCATACGCTGTACTCTAGGGGGGTATACAATATATTTCAAACGCTTTGTGATCTTTTGCTCGTGGTAGTCCCTGAAATCCCCTTCCAGACATGACTTTGAATGACCTCCTCTAGTCTCCTATAGCTTTCTCTTTTTGAGAGCTTTGGCCTTTTTCCCACAAGTGTCCACAAGATTACATTAGACACAAGGACTGTACTGTTTATAGGAAGTGTAAAGAAGGCATGGGCGACAACTTAGATAAAGCCGGGCCAAGTTCACAACCCACCACTAAGGGAGGACAAAGCCAAGGCCATACATCAATGTTTGTATCATGTAATTGACTTGGGAATCATGGTGTATGTAATGTTTGTGTGCACATCAGTGGGTTATATATATGTGTGAGTGGGTATTCTCTGTGTATTTATATAGTGCACTGTACACTTGATCTCTTTGTGTGTATACAGTTCATTGTTAATGACTTGTGTGGTGCCTCCTTCACCAATCCGCTGCCAGAACCTTTTATTACTGGCGCATAAGGAGCTGCTCCACACTGTAACCCCTTATCTTTTGAACTCAGACACCGTGGCAATGACTAGAGATCAGAGTGCAACTCCATTCAATTACTTCTCTGCCATTTGAAAAGCAGATAGAGAAGCTGAAGTGGGAATTGACGTGCTATTCTTTTCCAAAGAAGAAGTTGGTGATATCTTATTGAAGTAAGACAGTTAGTAAAATATAATTCAGCTGTGTTTGTGCCATCAGCATGGTGAACCTTTGATAATCAGACTGTTTTTTTTATTCTTTTACTGAAGTCAAAGTACACACAGAGCAGCACACATGGGAGTGTAGCAGAGAGATTTTGGGTACGTGATCCAAAAATAAAATGGGTCATCAAATTACCCTTGTGATTGTGCGTACCTGCCCAATTATGATTGATCTTTGCAAGAGAAAACAAAGTGGTGTATTTTATTTGCATGTTAAAAGATGCTCTCTCTCTCTCTCTCTCTCTCTCTCTCTCTCTCTCTCTCTCTCTCTCTCTCTCTCTCTCTCTCTCCCAGGACCATATTTATCTCAAATGTGAAATGCTATTTAGGTATTCATAATTTATTTCTGCGTGGGGAGGACACAATAGACAAGCAACGCTTTGCCAAGACCCAGATTTTTTTTTTTTTAGTTAATTGAAAATCTCATTTGCATGAGGAGAAAATCAAACACTCATTTCCATACATGAGATTTTAAAAAAAGATAACTGCTAGTGTTTGTTGTTCCATATTTGATCTGAGCATTTCCACCTAATTGCTAAATGCTGCAAACAGGGCTTGAGTGTAACCTCCAAACTAACGTTCACAAGGTGACTGGATGGTACATTTTCGCCTGAAATGCCTCACTGTGTTTTCTGTCCGTGTTTCCAAAGTTTGTGTGCAGCCAGGCAAATGTGTATTTTTGTCAAAGCTCTGGTAATTCTATAGCTATCACAAACACAGAACATGCACAGCTGAGTACTGGCCAGCTTCATAAACAGCAATGCCAGCCCAGCTGGATGTTGTGTAGGGAGACAGATGCACAGAGCAAACACTAACAGTCAGAGCCAGTGATCTTCTCTATGATCTGCGTGTGAGAGATCAGAGGTGTCCCGTTTCACTCCTTCAAACAGCCCCATGTGTTCTGAAACTCCCTCCCTGTCACTAACCCGCATACACACATATACACAGCTCCGTCTATTCCAGGCGGACACCATTACAGCCCCGGCCTTAGCCTCTGTTCCCTATTTGAAGCTCATTAATGCAGCCTCCAACAAGGGTGGACACCAGGAGATTTCCAACCCCTCCCCTTCCCTCCTTCCTTTTACCCCCCAAAATATGATTAATGGGATTTATTTAGTGGCCAGAACCCCATGTGAAGCTGGTCTGGACATGTCTGGGCACGACTTAGCACAGACCTGACACATTTCAGTCTCACACATGAAATAGTAGGTGTAATTTCACATCAGCCTATAAAACAGTGCAGTAAGCTGTTGTCAGATGAGGGATTTTCCTAAATAAGTCCTGTGGGAATTTGCTGTTGACATAGCATGTTGTTCAGGAGCTATTGAGATACTTAACATTGCAGTTAGTTAGTTAGTGGTTAGATTTTTATTCCTATTCATCTTGCTTGTCTCTAAATGTTTCTCCTCCCTGGTTTGAATTTGTAAAAGCCCTCTGCGTGCACTATATGACCTAAGCATTAACATGGTTAGAAAGTGGTAAGAATTCAGGTTCTGTGCTGACAGTGATCTGTTTACAATCTTCATTCGTTACCTGCAGAGTAACCTAAACAATGCCGTTTTCTCACACAACTGATAATGAGGTGATAAAGGCTATGTTGTTTTGTTTCACCCCACTGAGGTGAATGATGCGGCTGGGATGTTGTGTTTAAAAGCTAAATCGCAGCGTGAGTAGGCTGATTCATAAACACACCTGCACCGACTGCACACAACCAAATCACCACTGCGGCGGCACATGGGATGACCTCTGTTTGATAGCTAGGAAAGGACAACTGTCAAATTAAATGACATAAGGTATATTTTATTTCTCTGTGCGTCTGACCTAAGCATTTTGCCTCCGAAATATGTGCTATGTATTTTCGCCGAGGCTCCAGCGTAGGTAATTGAAAAGCATTGCTCAGTGTAGCGTATGCACTCAGACATGCGATGAGGCCACCATTAAGGTTCAACATGGCCTGGAGGGAAGAGAGGATGGTGGAATAGTAGGACTGCATGCCATGATAGAAATTTTAGATTAACTAGAACCCTTACACTGCTCTCAATGTCACTCGGTGAATTGGAAAGCATCTGGGTATATAGCTAAACCAAATATATGTGCTTTGAACATTAAATATCGATCATTATTCGCACTAGTAGTATTGTTGTCATTGATGGGAAACATCTCAATCTATATTCATCGTTTTAATTAAACCTTAAATCTTCCTGGTAAATGACAGTTTTTTTTTTTCTTCACAGAAAGTGTGCAGTAAATGGGGAAGGGGGCATGAATACTCAGTGCCTCATGTAATAAGCATATAATTAAACTCCTCTGACAATTACATCATGCATTATCAGCCTAAGCCAGATCCATTACTCCTCTCGATCAATGACTTGGCCACAATAGGCCTCCTACTCTGACCACACCAGGGACTGGAAGCCAGGCAGCTGCAGGCTTCTTTGCTGTATTGCAGGACTTGTAAGTGCTGTTAGTGACATCCAACACCAAGGGTTTGAATGGGGAAAGGGAGGAGGGCCGGCTACTTAGTGTTAGGTAAGGGGAAAAGAAGGAAATGGAAATTAGTCCTGATGAGGACAGCAAGGAGGTGGTGCAGCTACTGGCTGAAGCTCTAGAGTGTAATGATGAGTCATGGTAGAGCGAATTAGAGTGTGGGCCTTTTTTTTCTCTGCAGTATTGAAGACTGCTATCTCTAATAATGAATCCTCAAAGATTACTGAGGTCGAACAAAGGCTAGTCCAGTGCTGAGTTGCATAATGATTATGAATTATACATCAGAGGAAGTTCCAGCCGAGCATGCAGGCGCTCAGAAATATGTTTAAATTCTCAGTACATCAACAATGCTGATGTTTTAAGTTAGTCTTCTCACACTATAAAGACTGTGTAAGAAATACATTCTGGGTAAAAGAAGGGGAATTAAGTTGCACCATGACCTCAAAGTCCGGTTAAGTCAAGCACTTTCCTTAGTTGATTAACCATTACATAGTCAATGGCATCATCGTCAAGAGGAACTCAACAGAGTGACCACATGTATGCCATCTGCCAGTGTGATGTGAGAAGAGCGGCAGACTATAATTTTGGTCAGTCTGCCAAATCCTGTCTGCCCATCAGAGTGGTCTGAGAGGAGCAGCCACAGGCCCTGCGAATAGATTAAATCAGCCCAACCTCATTCTGGCTCCATCTACTTTCCCCACTTTCCTTTCTCACTCTTCCACTGGCTGACTCTCACCCAGCCCTCTCATCATCTATCCCTCTACTCGTCCATCCATTTCATCCCCCTTTTCTCTTTCTAATAAAGTCTCCTGCTTCTTTTCACTAAAATTATTACATTACACCACCAGGGAACATCCATTAGCTCCCTTCTTTCTTCTCCTTCGTCTTCTCCTCTTCTCTTCCTCTCCTTCCAGGTATTGGTTAAGGCAATGTTATTTCAGATTATACAGTTGTTAAAGCTCATTTAAAGCTAACAACGGGACATCAAAAGGAGTGAACCCTGCACAGAGGGAGAGGAGGAGGTGTTGATGGAGTTTCTGAGCAGGTGAGAAATGGAGAGGGGCTGTTGAGAAAAGACCTGATCAGATGGAAGAGGGAGATTAGAGGGGGAATTATTAATGGAGCCGGGGCCCTTTGGAGCAGGAGATTTGTTTGGGGGAGGATGCAAACCTGCATTCGAGATAATCGAGGGGAAAAAAACTGATTTTCTGTCCTTACATACACTGTGTGATATTGGAAGACATGAGGATCTGAATAGACTTTATCAATGTTCGTCTTTCACCCGAATCCTTTTACTTTAATCGAAAATATTATGTGAAAACTTGTGATATTAAAAATGTACACTAAACTGATAAATCCAGTGCCTTGATAGCTTGCATCGTACAGCCTATGCTAAAAGTGGGTTAGAACAACGCCCCAACCCCCCTCCCACCCATATTTTACTCAGGAGCAAGCAGGTCACCCCAAAGGGAGTTCAAGTGATTGATGTCCTGGTGTCATGCTGATTGACTTCATGGTTGCATACCCTGGATGAAGGGATGAGGTACACTGTGGTGGGGCAATCACAGCCACCCATGACATACCTCATTTCTAGGCCCTCTCTCCCCATGGACCAGTCTTCCATCCACCTACACACCTTTCAGGTTGAGAAGGCTAAAGGCAGGGCGGTTCTCAAGTGTAAACTGTGACCCCTCCATCAACACACTTGTTTTACTTTTGTGCTTGATGGGGAATTTAAGGGTCAATTCATCTTGAACCTTGCTCTCCCAGGAGATCAATATGTTCATTGTGCTCTGATATAGGAGGTTTGGAGTCTGAGGAGTTACCTGTAGTGTCTGTCATTCAGTTTGAATGGGGATTTAAGGCTCTACTGTATGAACCAAATAGCATACACTAAGGCTGTATCTTAAAATACAAAGTGCCCTGTGTGCTACACAGGCCTGGTACTGTATTATATTGGGGTTTCACGGGATAAGAAACAGATGTAGTTTTCCAAAGATAAAAGTAAAGGAAGTATGAAGTATGACTAAGGTTATAATGATGGGGAGCCAAAACCCAGGAGACCAAATCCACATTTCTCTCTCTCTCTGCTCTCTTTTGCACTTTTTTTCCCCTTTTGGCTGGTTTCGAGATGTTTGCTTATTTAGCCTCAGACCAGATTCACACCAGATCAATCTGTGATACAGAAGAAGAATAACTCACTGCAGCAGTTATTGGACCATGTGGTGAAGATGGGAAAAAGCTGCAGGAAGGGAAGTCTTAAGTGACAAAGTGCCAGTTGATAGCGAAGCCAGACTAATATCAAGCTCTCTGCAGCCAGTATCGACTTACCATAGTATATGTTTAGCTGAGCCTGTTCTGAACTCCTTTCAGTAAGCAGGACACAGTCGATACTGTCACACCATATTTGACTAACACCTCCATGCCAAGCCAACTTGCGCTGCATGTCAGATGAATTAAACTGGAGCGAGACTTGCCTCAAAGCCAGCCAACAACAACTTAAAACCACCCAGCATCAAACTAGCCCAAAATGGTGGCTGTGGTGGAGATACTAATGGGCAACAGAGTCTCAAACTGTCATGTACCAGTGTTGTGTCATCTCTGAGCGCCAGCCCCCCATGTGCACCTGCTGCTAGTGGGGTTCATTATGGATTTCTCTAATGGCTTTTAGAGTTTTAATAGCAGGGTTTTGCATGAAGCTGGGTAATGAATCACTAGATGTCATCCCTGTACCTAATGAGAGTGCCCACTGTTTCTCAGAGACACATGGAAGAGTTAAGCATTGCAGGCAGCTCCTGGAATTCATCTTTATTTATTCATTTGTATGTATTTGTTTGTGTGATGAATTATTTGCGCAACTGTCTCATTTTAGGAGAAACACACACATAACTTATACAGACTTGTTGACTTGGTAAATCAGTTTGTTATGTGCCTTTTGTGTGTGGAGAGAGTCTGTGTATTTGGGTTTGCATCGTTTTTAAGTGCATGCAGAAGGTTCTTAGCTCTCTGTAACAGCTAATATGCTTCTCTCAAAACAGAAAATAAGCCAAGAAACATCAGGGGGGAACAACAGGGGAGGGTGATAGCATTACACACCTGTGGTCCTAATGTGGCTGGCTGCTCCAACATAGCTCCAATAGTAAAATGAACAAGAAAAAGAGAGTACTGAAGGGCTGAACTGCTGAAATGAATGCATAGCTTAATATTGTATCGGAACTATATTTGGTTTTGTTCCATTGCTCAGACAGTAGAAATAGCAGTTTACCTTCTACAACCCCAATCAATGTGACTTAATCAAACACCAACCTAATCAATCACTTGATCATATGTTTTCAAATTCGGTCTGTCAGCAACAGGTGACCGCTCACTGGCAAACCTGAACAGCACGACTTCATATGGGAGCATCACTTTTTGTAGTTGAAATGTTTGATGAAATACAGAAAGTGGTGTGAAGACTCAGCTCGTCAAGTACTTTTTTCTTTTTTTTTTATTTGTGATGAATCACTCTTATGTTGATAGTATTGTCTCTTTGTGGAATGAGCCGGTTCGATATTTTCACTCTGTCTCCTCCAGAGCAATAGACAGCTGTCTGCTCTCACAAATTGACTGCAGGTGCTGATGTAATGAAAGCGTAGTGGCACCGACTTCTGTGGAGAACAAGAGCAGAATTACAGTGAGGTTGAGGTCATACACAGAAATGATATAATGTGCATAGCACAAATGAACAGTGCACACAAAATGCATAAAATGATAGGGGCTTTTACTTCTTTCACGAAAAACACAATTGAGGTAAATTTAAAGTAACTGAGTTAAAGCCATGATCATTGAATTTAATTCTGTACACGTTCAAGGTGAAATGCCTGCTCCTACATAATGCATCGCCTCTCCACTTGGTTTAGCAACAATCACTCCTGTATATATCGACCTATACTATTCTAATGTATTGCAATGAATCAGAACAAGGCTTCCTGGAAAGTGCATTCTCTGAGACAGACCATCCACATTAACTAACGTGTGACATATAGTAGTATGAGCATGTTGTCCCCTGTACAGCATGTGCACTTTGTCACAAAAGTTTGGAAATCAATCAGCCCGTGTGAGTTATTCGCAGTCCAACATCAAAAAGGCATTACTTATCTAAGGCTTTTAATTTTCAATCCCTCTGTCAAGTGAGGTGAAATATGGAATCTCATTACTTTGAACAAGTGGGGAGGGGAACAACATAAATCATTTTATTTTCATGTTACGCTGATGGAGTCCGTTCAGAACTGGACCAGGGAGAAATGAGACAGTTGGAGTTGGAGAGTGAAGATGACAATCTTAAGAAGAGAAAGAGAGATCGGATCCAAGTGACACCTGGACAGATGAGGAGAGTAGGGATGGAATTACTACCATTTTTATATTTGTCTTCTGCAGCACCTGCAACAGGAAAACAACAAGAGGAATAAGGACAGTTTTATTAACAGACATAGATCAAATAGGTGGAGTAGATACATGCAGTATTTGTTAATAGAAGAGGAACCACTACTATTTTTATAATGGTGCACAGTATTCTTTGATTTCCTACATTACTTGGTACATACTCTGAATTAAAGGAAATATACAAATGTAAATAACTTTGTGTAAAGACCATTTTAAACCCAATATAATGTGAAAATACATGTATTTCTCAAGCTGTTGGCTATTCAGCGAAGCAATGTAAACTTGAAAAGACTCACAGGAAGGCCAGTCTTTTAGTCATTATCCATGTCACCTTGGGAGGGATTGAGACACAAATGGAGTGTAGTGCCCCTTTAAATTCATCACTGTACCATAGTCTAATATTTCATGTCTATTACAGACCCTCTAAATTATTCATTTGCCAAGATAATGAAAATATGCTAATTAGAGAATTGCTATCGAAAAAAGAATGCATAACACTCCTCAGCCGTCATAATTAGGATAAGTAATTATTTAAACGTTGCTTTGTGAAGTTTAGTTATTAGGACCTGTCAGTTCTTATGGAGGATAAGAACATCAAATAGTTTTTTGGACTGAAGGCAACATTTTTGATGACTCATTTTTCACTGTGGTCCCAACAGGTTTGTGACCGTTTGAATGAACCTTATGAAAAATGTTGCCTGTGCAACTGTGGGAAAAATACATAATGCTGTTGTATGCAAGAATGCATAGACATTATGTTTATGACGGCAACGAGCATTAGGTCGTGTAGTTCTGTACGGGATTCGGCTACATTTTACAAATCATTTGAAACAAAGCCCAACATGAAACAGCACTTGTTTCCAAATTCTCGCCCTTCACTCAGCTGCTTCTGATTAAGCAAAGGAAATCTTTCAGTCCCTCCTGCACAGTCTGCTGTTTTTCTTCTTTCTTTCACTATAAGGCTGCTGAGCCACTTCCAACAGAGAACTATTCTGAAAGTTTATCAACAGCCTCCTAGTCAACCCGGTTTTCCCTCTTTGTGCTCTCTTGTCCGGGATCCTTTTCCCTCTTCCTCCCCCTCGGGGGCCTGCTGAAAAGGAGAGCTCTGTCATGGCCCTGTGGAGAGAAAATGGCGGAATTCATCCCATGCTGTGTTGGTGATAACACTCCAGAGCGTGACACATCCCGCCTCAGATTACAAGTAGAGGATTCATTCCATGCATTCTCCTTGTCACCTCGCGTTCAGTGCCAGCATTAAGCAATTTGCCATAACTTTGCATAACATGGGCTCTATCAAGGAAGAGGCCCCGCTTGCAAAATGCTGGGCGTCTGTGCAGCTGTCATGTTCCAGGAATAACATTCAATGAGATTCGCCTCCCCAGTGTTTGTAAACACTAATGTACATTGAGTCTGATAAAACAAAACGTGTCACACTGAATATACAGTACGTCCATGCAAAGCCCTGCCGTTAAGCTGCTAGCCAAGAAACAGGGCTCTTTATCCAAACTGTGCAATAGATAATAGGGCAACGTTAGCATCAGGTATGATTTCACAAGTGACCCAGATTACAATAAATGACACTAACAATGAGTTATCAGTTGATCTGTGAACTCCCCACCGGATGCACTGCAGTAGCTGTAGTAGGACAGAGAGAGTGGTGCTGACTAATGTCTCTCTGTGTGCCTGGCTGGTGCCAGAGTTGATGTGACTCTGCCAGGAAGCAGTCTGTTAACAGATATTTGAGTCGCAGCAATTGCCAGCCAAGACTGAGTCACTCAATTCTTCAATGGCCTTTTTTTTTTTAGGAGAGAGCTGCTGTGTGGAGATATAAAATTACCAGTCAGCAACTAATGAATGATTTTTTTTTTTTAAAGGGGTATATTGAAAAAGTGACAGCAAACAGAACCCAGTGAAATAGCATGCTCTATGATTTATTTATCTCAGCGAATGAGGCATATGTATGAGATCAGTCATGAACAGTCTTGTCAGATTGAGCAAGTGATCAACAGAGCTGCAGCGTGTCTGCATGTCTACAAATAGTGAATTTGTTGACTAAATTTCGAATGCATATATCCATTCTGTCACAAAAACAATGATCTTATAAGAACCTTTTAAATTCAGCATTGAAGAGCAGCCTCCAACAAGAATACTGTAGGATATGTTGTTTATTACCAAACCACTTAACTCAACTTTGCTCTTCCTAACTCACAGCACCAAAAGGAGTCAAGCTCAACTCTCTCTCATCTGTCCAGACACTCAGTTCATACATCCTAATGAAACTATTCACACTTTTATTCCTTGTTCCATTTCTTTCATTTTAAAACCAACACTGCTTCCTCCTGCAGTACTGTGCTTAACAATGCTGACCCTTGCTGACCCTAACACAACCTCACTGTCTTTCTATGAGTAGCTAATGACCAGCAGGCCTCATCTCTCTATTGACCTCTTGCCCATACTGAGGTGAATTATGGCACCTGAGCTGCGGTCTAATGTGGCAGGGCTCGACCGACACAGACATCAGTCCAGAGGGGCTTGTCTATGCAGACTAATGATCCAGACGTTGGTGAATGACGGCCAATGTTACAGGGAAATAGAGCCTATTAGATTATTAGAGTGGATTGCATGATAATTGTACAAGTTGAGAACTATGGTGTTCAGTTCACCTGTGTGACCATTTCCAACTTTATCCCAGGCACTGATCAATGCATTGATTATGGACTTGATAAAAGAGCAGACTGTGAATCTGGCACGAACTGAATAAAGCCTCTCACTTGCCAATGTGTCCGTCTCTTGAAGTGATGTCTCACCTTTCAAATTATTCCCATTTTGTTTGCACAGACAATACGTTGTAGAGAAATGTCCTCAAAGGTCAGAAATTAGATTTTGATACTCTTAGTAAAAGCAAACCTCGTTTCCAGTTTGGACTTGACTGTAAACACAACATGCTTTTCCTCTGTAGTCTGGAACCATTCTGCCTCCTGCTGCCAGCGCTGAAGAGACCCATTCTACTTTGACTTCCACCTTCCTCTCTTTCACCTTCTCATTCGTTTTCTTTTTTCCCTTTCACTCCTCCCTCTCTCTCTTTCTCCTGGCCTGAGACACGGGACGTGCGATGACAGAGGTGTCAGCACAGGTCACGTTGATCCACTCATGCTGTTCTGTTCCCACTGGCCTTGGAGTCAGTACATTCCTCCCTGTTCTCGGTCCCCACCAATCTCCTCCTTGTGTTCTCAGGATCTACATTCCTGCCCATCAAGAGCTCCCACCGTTCAGTCTTACAGGGGTCCGGTTACACCGGACTATAGTGGGAGAGAGGCCTGTGTGAACATTTCTCTTTCTCTTCTAATCTTTCATCTCTTCGTCCAGTCAGCCAGATTAGTCATTGTGTGGGTACCTGTCTCTTTTTTCCATCTACCTGCTTATCTACTCTCCATTTCTGATCATTGTGCCCGTCTCACTGTCTCCATTTCATGTCCTTCTCCCGTACCTTCCAAGTGAGTCAAAGTTCTCCACATACAGAATATGACGTAGATTGCATGTAAGTGTATACAGGGTTTAAAAGTGCCACCTATCATTAACCAAATAGCACAAACATTTGCCTTCTGAGAACAGACTTTTTTAATACATTAGCATTTAAATCCTTGGTGGCATCCAACTTTTTTGCTGACCCTGAGAAGCTGGTTTCATACCATTTGTCAAGGTGTGACTTTGTACTGAGGTTTAGCACAAGCTTAATGGAGCACTTTGCTGTGCATCAACCTACATACATGAGTTGATACATGTAGGCTGTGCACAACCGCTGAGAAAAAAAATTAGTTATGAGTCATCCATCCATCGGTGACATATTTCGTTCAGGGTCACGGCTGCTTTATTGAACACATCCCAGGCACAGCATGCATTGGATTAATGCACTAATTGCCAGTCTCTCACATGGCTCAGACATATATACCGGTAAACAAATTCAGACCTACAGTTCACACCTACAGGCAGTTGAGAGTTTCCACTTCATCTAAGCTGGATGGCTGTGGACAAGCTGTTTGCACAGCTCCCACTGGGTGTCTGTGTAACTCTGTGTGTAGCTAACGTCTGAGGTTATAAACAGAAACAGAGTGGTTTACACCATTAAATTATTAACCGAAGGTGCTATCCACCGACAACAAGATTTGAGAGCAGGGTGGGGAGTTAAAATTAAAAGAAAAAAAAAATCTTAGCAAGTGGGTGGTGCACAGAAAGCTGCAATTAGCAGAGGAGTTCAGGAGTTAGCTGGAACCAAACCAAAGCCAACATGAGACTGAATATTAATAAAAATACGTGTTTGACTCCAGATGGAAACTAATGTTATGTTTGCTAGATGTGTAAATACATCAATGTTTGCAGAAGTTATCACCACAACAACTTCAAGATGATATTTTTTCCAATATGTTACTATTTTGCGACCTGCAACCTTATAAATTTTACAAAGTTGGTACCAGGAAAACACGTGTCCTGTATTAAAGTGTAGGCACAGCCAACAGGATGATGTGGTGTTTTCAGTATAACAATATGTGTATGACTTCTGTGATTTTGAACCACCTAGTGCGAGCAGCGAACATGTTTTATGCATGTCCACAGCTGTCCGAAAGTTTTATTCAACTTCCATTTCTTCCTTACTCCAATCTTTTCCAATATTATAGCCTCGCACAGTATCCACTCGCCCAGGGCAATATTAGTGACAATCTGACAGACAGTATTAAACAAGAAAGCTAAAATCAGATTCTTCCCTCCCCGTGAGTGTTCACTTTGCTAAAGTTCTCATTACCTGAGGGAGACAAGGGCTAGAAAAGTCTCATCTTTGCAAGATTTCAGAAGTCAGGTACCCAGACCTTATATCTTTATATTCAATGTTTCAGATGCAATTTTCACACTCTCTTCTCTTGGTTATGAAGTAACCTCTGCCAAATACATTGGCTTTTCTCCCTTGGCTAATCTCACATCATCACATCAGGCCTGTTGTATTGATTTTTGGGGAAAGTAGTCCTAAATTGCTCTTCCTTTGTCAATCTGAGGCTTGTTACCAGGCAACAGGATGACCCAACTCTCTTAAGCCCCTTCAACCTCCCCGCCCTACACCAGCAAACACACGCATATCCTCCAACACACGCACACACAAACATACATGCACAATTACACTCTTGATACAGTGCCAAAAATGCAATCGGAGAGCAGCTTTTCCCGTTCTAAAGTCAGATATGAAACAATGCTGGTGACAAATATGTTTCAGCAAATGCCAACATCAAATCAATATTGGTAGGCAAAGCTGTGGTATTATTGTAGATGTAAAATTACTCAACCTGAAATTTCTCACATAAAGTCCTGTCGCTTCTCATTTTTTAAAGGGAGATTTCGCTAGACAATACCAGGAATAACATCTGCTGAAGATTGGGTTTGAAATACTCCAATGTGCTCGGCCTTCTAATTTTGATTAAGATTGTGTTGTAGTGACTGTGTGGCATTTTGATGAATGATGAAAATAATCAGGGTATTTTTAGTTCGAAACAGCGTAGTGTGTAAAATAATTTAATACCATGAATACGGTGCTTGAGGCCAATTGGTTAAATATTGTTTTTTCACATTAAAAGTGAGGACTGTCAAGTCAGATTCCTGAGACGAAATCTAGCCAAGATAAATTGTCTCTGGCTTTTTGATAGATTGGCCAAATATTCAAATACAATTATTCAAATACAATTCTTCATATTAATCAAATTTGGACAATGCTCTTCTCTCCCCGGCATTCATTTTCCATTTGTCACTGCTAGAACCCCTTCGATCTAAAGTCAGAACCCGCCGAAGTAATTTCTGTTTAATTCAAATATTCAACATGAAATTAACTCGATACTGAAGCGGACTCACACATAGATACATTCACAACCTAAGAGGGGTGTAACAGGATTGGTCGCTGAGGGGTGGGGGGGGGATTAAATTGTGGACCAACTGCTTCTGTCACCTGGGACATATTTTACACGATTGAGCCAAATGCTTGAGATTGGACACACATGACAACATTCGGGGGGCTAGGCTGAATTAGAATGGGCTTTTTTTTTTTTTTTTTTTTGGCAGGAAATGTGTGCAATATTTGTATGTGCGTGCTCCCTCCTGTACTATCTCCCTTTGTGTCTCCTACACCAATAAGTTATTTCAAACAAACAGACAACTGACGGATAGGGATTGAGGTTTTAATGAGAAAAAGACAGACACAAGCGGAAATGAAACATTGGTTGCCCATACAAATTGCTGTAATAACCATGTCTACATTAAATCTTTGTAATAACTTATACAGCATTGCTTTATTAAGGTAGCAAAGAAAAACGAAAATAAATGCCTATCTGCGGCGTTTCTGAATTAATATCTCATTATGGTTCCGCATCATCATTTTTTGGTCTCATTTTAAAAAGGCTGGGGATTACACACTAATTACATATTGCATGGCGGAGAATGTCTCTGCTGATGATGAATAAAAGTCCAACTGCTCACGGGGAAGTGTTCCTATTTCACAGAAGGTGGGGGAACGGGGCTCTTTATAAATCAAGTTGTTTCCACAGTAAAGGCGATGATCAATCGGAGTATGACCCCCTAACACTGGTCATATCTGCTTATTTGTCTCTATCTCCAGAAGTAAAAAAAAAAAAAAAACCAAGCTCCCTAAGATTTTATTTTGAGGTACTTCCTATCCTAAGATATACAAACCTAAATGGCATTCCCATATCACTGGTTTCCTTTGTAATTTAGTCAAAGTTGAAACAAATTTCCTCTCGCTGTTCATTAAGATTTCTACATTCACACACATTCACTGACTTATTCATGTCACAAGGGCATCATCTCCCCTCCCCTCCACAAATTCAAAACACAAAACTGAAAAAAGAAATCCCTCGCCATCACATCTTTGCGCTGATGAAATTGGCTCCTTTTACAAATGATTCCAAATGTGACTGTGTGTGTGTGTCTGTGTGTGTGTGTGTGTGTGTGTGTGCGTGTGCGTGCATCGCAGGGAGGCTGCAGCGATAGCCTCAGGCTGCACTCCTCTGTATGTATCTGATCCAGGCCTAATGAAGCTGAAAGCCTGGCAGTTGTGAGGTGCATCTGCGGAGCCAAAGAGTGATGGGCATCTCATTCTGCTGCCGTGTCCCAGGGGGGCAACACACATCTGAGGACCCTGCCTGCTGTTTGCACAGTGATTCTGTGCCCCTGTGTACCCATGCTGCAGAAGGTCATGCCACATATGCTGTGGATGCCATCTGGAAGGTCTGTTTGACTGCCACACGAGCATCTCATGCCACCCTGGACTGGTGATATAACCAGCTCAGAGACTGACCAAAAACATGTTTTTGGAATATTCCACTGCCAAATGATTTTAATTTTTTTTTGTTTGCACGCATACCTCCACATGTAACCCAGTATAGTCAAACTGGTTTAGGTGGTAAACTGTAGCCAGTGTCATTGATATGATGGCGGAGAGAGGCCAGTACAGATCAGAGCAGCACAAAAGGAATAAAGCATTTATTAGAGGGGAAGCATCACGACTAATTTTAAATGACTTAACTGAAGTTAAATTAACATAAGGATATACAGTATAGTGGCAAGAAGAAGTATGTGAACTTGTATGGTTTTATTTGTCTTAAAATGTGATCTGATCTTCATCTAAGTCAAGAGTATTAACAAATATATTGTGCCTAAAATAATAACCAAGTAGTTCATTTCAAGGGTTCACATACTTTTTTTGTGTAATTATCATCATATTTCTTAATACTCTTGACTTCAGATCAGAAATAAATGTAGGAAACCAAAAGGTTCACATACTTTTTCTTGCCACTGTATATATTAACTAGAGTTAATATTGTGTATTGTTTTGAAATATCTTTTTTTCTTTCTTACATGGAAAAGGCAGCAGTGGTCTCCCTCTTACTCATTTTATTATTATTATTATTTATTTTTTCTTGTTGACATTTCCCAATTTCCACAATCTGGAGATTATTAAATTACCGGCATTAATATGGCAAGTCAGTCCCATGCAACAGGGTCTAGGCTGCAATACCCCATTCATCTAAATATAGATTTAATAACAGTGCCTGTTTTTTCATCAGTGGTCTGAAATGCTTACAGTGCAGCTCTCTCTCTCTCTTTCTCTGCATATAACATCAAAATACTTGTCTGAAAAGTAAAAGAAGTGCTGTAGCTTTCTCTCTTTCTCTGTCTCTCTCTGTAATGAGGACAGCTCAGAAGAATGGATGTCTGACCATTTTCTTTTCGAGCTACATTAACCACAGAGCCAGAAGAGATGCTCCCTGGCAGATTTCATAACAGTGGTATAATAAAAAAAGGATCTCTAACCAGTGCTGTACTGCAACAAAGGCATTTAGACAAAATGACTAACTGTTAGTCCTCCTTTTTCTTGGCTTCTCTGCTACTCTGCCTCAACTAAAGCTTCATTTTCTGGCACCTCGGCAGATTCCCCACAGTGCTCTTTTGTTACTGATCTGCCTTGCCATAATTATGAGGGCTCATGTTTCCTCACAGGTGAGAGACAGGACAGACAGACAGACAGGCATGTTGTGAAACATAAGAAATCTTTATGGTACGATGTTGGCATTTTATTGAATGTAAGAAGAAAGATGCCTCAGCTAAACTGACAGGCATCACACAGGATGAGTGGTGATGTATCCACTCCATCGTGGTAAGGTTGAAGACTTACTTACTGTGAACGCTGTGCCGGGAAGCTTTAATGTCAGTGTTTTGCTCACTCAAACCTCACGTCAATTAGTTTGGATCACTTCATAGAAAATCAAATTACGACCCTGATATGAAGGTATTATTTCTCAAAACTTGCTCTCCTGCAGCATAGTGAATTCCTAATAGATCCAGAGAAACCTGCCTCGTCTCTACTTTCAACTACTACACTTCTGTCTCTCTGCTTAGTCTGCAGGCAGCCAGAGGTTCTGCTTGTCTCCATAGGTTATACTGAACCTGTCTGATCTATTGTCTTTTATGGAACTGGTCTTCCTGTGGTTCCTAATTACCTTTGGTTTTATGGTCAGACCTGTGTCAGTCCCCTGCTCAATTTGTTCCTGTGAAATATGGCCTGGCCTTGGGTTCAAGTAGGGGAGAAAACACAGCACATTGATTAATCAAGGCGTGCAGGTTCAACCTCTGTTCTCAGAGAAGTCAATTCAATGACATGTTTTCACCTGGGGCACATTCCGGTAGTGTGAAGTTGCTTCCCCTCCTTAATTAATTTCCTTGTGTCTTTCCTTTATCTGCCATCTCTGCTCTTTCCTTAAAGTAAGTGACAATGTTGAAAACCTTCTAAACTTATCCTAAAACCTAAATTACCTAAGAAGGCGATCTGATTGTGAAGCATGTTCTCTTTGCTTTCTCTAGGCGTCGTTCATACAGTGTGAGCAAAAAAAGACACGAGAAAGGAGATTTGATACTGAGCCAAGTGTGCACAGATGATGTTTCATGGGAGTCTGGAATTGACGCACAGAGAGGATGACAGAGCAGCGTATGTGGTAGACAGACTGTAAACATAATATGCTTCGCTATAGATGTGGTAGTTACAGGTCAGCTTGACCTTTATAGCCAAGTGCAAACCACAGAACTGCTTTGAATCTAAAGGAGCCAGGAGTCTTCTTTTGATTTTGTAAACTATTTTGTTTGCATGTTGAGTGCATTAAGATTATTGATGAAATAAAAACAGACAGATACAGTTCAAATATCTGTAAAAACAACCAAATGAAGTGGGACTAGTTGATAAAATTTAGAAATGAAAACATTTAGGGGAGTAATTTTACTCTGCAAGGCTATCTAAATACCTTCAGCGTCTCCTCTGCTTGGCTTATTAGGGAAGTATCTGGCTTACCATAAGCAGTGAGACAATTACAAAGACAATTTCACGGGGAGAGTTTCTATAATCATCAATGCATGCTGGGAGCCCACATCAGAGTAAGTTTCATTTGGACTGAAGATAATTCATTTGTAGTTTATAACTCACAATGCAGCCATTAGAAGCTGCACTCAATCAGTGATTTCGAAAAGAGAGGAGGAAAAAAAAAAAAGGAGGAATGAAAATTTGAAAAAAACAAAAAAGGCAAATTAAAGCTTTTGAGAGGCAGTAAATGAGCAACTTAAATGATTTATCCAGTGCACATTAAGTGCTGGCTTTTAAGTGTGCGTTGTTGAGTCTCTGGGTCTAAAACAAAAAACAGATTCATAGTACTTATTAAATATTTCTTTCAGAACGACCACAGAGCAGTATAATTCAAATGTTATTTAATCCTGTGATCCTAAACCATAGTCGAAGTGAGCAAAAGTCTGCATGCTGCCTTTTTTTTTTTTTTTTTTTTAAGTGTTGGTTTGGAGAGAAACTGGAATAGGCCGACACCGGCCACTTACAGTAATCCCAATTATGCATGCTTACATCAGGCTGCGGTGTTGTTTTGATGAAAACATAACAAGTCATAATGAATGGAAATGAATGTATCTTTGTGGGATCAAAATAGCACATAATTACATTATTACCCCTGACAATACAGGTATGCCCCTATCTAATACCACAAACATCAAGGTCTCTCCAGCAAATATTTCCTTGAGGTTAGTTTGTAAACAAATTAAATTCATTAAAGGAGGATGACTGGATGTAAACACCTACATGCTCTGTGTGCTCCTGGTATAGTCGTTGAATTTCACTGCTGAGGTAACTTCAGTGCAATACTGAGCAACATCACTGGACATAGAATAGCAGGTGATCTTACAGCTACTGTATATGATGCATTCAGCTGATTGCTATTGCTTTAAATTAGATTATATTTTTCCTAAGCTTAGAGTTTTGTGTGTGTGTGTGTGTGTGTTTAGAATATCATTTGCGTTAATGATGGCTCATGATGAATGAGTTTGTGCCACACGGTGATAGACGTGACTATTAGGGCTAAAAGGAGATGGGACCCACACCCACAGCAATTAGTTTCAGCCAGATCAGAGGGTGCTGCCATAATGACCTGATTCTGGCAGCTTATTCTATTCCTGATCTCTAATCATGGTCGCCACTGGTATCTTTCTCTGTTTCTCTCTCCATTTCTTTTTCTCTCTTTCCTGGTCTGGAGATATGAATTAATGAAATAATAAAGAGTAATGTGAATGTTGCAGGCCGAGTGACCACTCATACGTGCCTCTCTTGCTTTAGCGAGTACAATTATGCAGTAAGTTTGATCGGCAGTGATAGACAAAACAGCAGGGGCTCATAAATATGGATGGAGAGTCTGAGAAAATAAATTAACAGGGCCTGGCCTCTCGGCTGCCCCACTTAGACTGTCAATTACAAACCTGACAGGAGCCTTGTGAAAGAGCCACACAAGGATGACACACACACACACATGCAGACACACAGACAGTCATTAAACTGTGCATTTGAGACCATTCTGAAGCCATACAGCAGTCACCTGCTTCATTATCAGCAGACAGAGTTCATGCTTTATGACATGTATCAAGAGCTTACAATTATTGAGTAGTGTCAACTGCTGCATAAAATCCAAATGCAGGGGTTGATTCAGGAAAAAACAGACAGAAAGTCTCATTTTCACATAATGCCTGTTTAATGCTTGTTTCTATAGATGACTGGGAAAAAAAAAAGACGAACCAGAACTCCTGAATCATGAAACAGCTACAGTGAGGGATGTTGCTCATGTGTTTTGAGCATGGTCACTGATTTTACATGTGTCTGTTTTGCATTATATTAAATGTGACAATCGATTAAGTTATGCATAATGAACAAACAGATAGGGACGCTGTTTGGAGCATATATGTGTAAAAAGTCCCCTGGGTTCACGTTCTGAGTGAAAGGATCAGGTCTGCTGTTTTGATTCCAGTATTAAGTCACCTTCTGGCCAAAGCCATTTTACTGTATGCGGCCTCGCATTAATTGCTGTATGTCAGAGTGTCAGGATAATTTGATGCATTGATGCAGTTTAGTTGATCTTCTTTATTCAAATCATGTGTTGCATCTGTTTTTTGTGGCTTTGTTGCATTTTTGTGTAGTGATATTCGTGAACACATTAGTGGCTTTGACGAGTATGTGAAAGTTTGTCCATATGAAAAGCATTTAAACTATGGAAAGATATGGAAAGAGTCATAGTTGGTATGAGGAAAAAAACAAAACAGGCTAGCAAGATTAATTTGGGGAGATTAATTTTTCCTAAAGACCCTGATGTTTCAGAATTATTAACTACTAATAATCTAAAAGCAATAACACAGCTCCTGACAACTTTCTTTAAAAAGAAAAAATTCCTTTAAAAAATATTAATAAAAAAAAAAAAAAAGGAGCCAGAACGTCTGTGTAGATTATCCTGGGTTTGTACTGATAAAGGAGGTTTGGGAGTAAGAGATGCAGCCCAATCTTTAAACATTGTTCCACTTCTGATAAAAGCTGTTGTATTCCTCAGGGGTCTGAGTGTGTAGTATAGTAAAAAAAACTAAAACAATTTTAGCTCTTCAAAATAAATACCTAATTTTCTTCTCTTTAAGCATTTAAATAAAGTATCTTACACATCACTGTTGAGCTATCAGGTGCATAAGCAAACTAGCCACCAGAGTATTATAGATTCAAAAACAAAATAAATGCTGTATGCACAGTTACAAAATGATCTGTATTAATGACACAGTGTGTGAACAGATTATCAGGGGTCATATAATGATAAAATTAAAAGGATAGGAGTTATCTATTCTTAGGAAGCAAAAGATTTTATTATTAGTTTTTCCAAAATGTGACACTCATCTTGATGGCTTCAGCCAAAGAGTTAGTCGAGTGGAGTGAGGGAAAGAGAACTGAAAACTTCTCATGCAAAAAAAGTGGAACCACATACATTATATTACAGCATTTGATGCTTTAGAATCAGCAAGACAGAATCCATTTTGTAAAGAGTAGAGAATCCAATATACTGGGACGGAGTGGTCCTTTATTCAAGTGTTTAAAAATCAGAGACACATTGTGATTGTTTTGACAAAAAGTAAAATAGTAGCTGCTGTGGTAAATTTCCAGCACAGTAAAGAAATAAAAAAAAAAGTCCCTAAATTTAAACTTCTGCCAAAGGTGGAATCAAACAAGTGCCTCACAGCAAGTCATTTTTGTTATGAATGTTGCTACCAAATCTTTGTTGTCAGCCACGGAAGAGAGATCAGCACCTGCCAATAGAAATGAAATGGATTGAAAAGCAGCGACGCTCAGCCAGTTCTCCGTGATCATTAACTCATTGACAATTTTGTCGGCAAATTATGCGTAGTCGGCATCAGGTTTCCAGGCAATTTCCTTATGAGCCATCAAGTTGTTTACCCACTGTGTTTGCTGCTAGAACACACACTGGGAGGAAAAATGTTGGTACATACCTTTACATGACCTCATATTTTGAGGGTTTATTGAACGTCTGCTAAAGAAAAGCTATTGCTGAAGTTCATATTGGATACTAAAGACTATTAGTCTGGAAGACAGCGCTGTCGACGATGCGTGATATTGATTGTGCCACCTAGAATAAGTTGCCATAACCGGATCATATTGATCAAAATCATTGATGGTATACAGTATGTTTCACTGCCCTGTGAACAATTCAATTCTATTGACGAAAGCACATTGAGAGGATCAAGTGCACACCTATACCACACTGCATGTATAGACGATTACTACACAGCTGATTAGTCATGTTGAGTTGCATCAACATCCGTCTAACCTGGGGGCTTAGGACAATCCATTGAAAGAAATCTGTATTTTATACATGTACTGTAAATCTACTGTATGTTCCTGATTCATTTTGTGTCTAAACAAAAGAATAACATGCAAATAATAACATCTACAAAAGCCTCAGTGTGTTTGAATGGATGGGCAGATGGACAGATTTTAGTAGCTGCAACTACAGGATAGATTAGTGGTTAATCTTGTTGCAGGGTTTCTTCTTTCACTCAGAATCATTCCAGGAAACAAGGGCAGATTTGAAATCCATCCAAATCTAATTAAAACACTCAATACAAAGGACTCTGCTTTTTTGACAGTTTGATTGGAGAGATGAGAGGCATGGTGAGGGAGGGCCTACTGTAACCATTTCACAGGAGGCTCCATGCGGTGTTGTTCTTTGGAGGGGGTGCCTTTTGTTGTTACTGGAGACAGATAGGCATTCCTGATAAATGTGGAAATGTGTCAAAACTCAGGAGGGAAGCCGGGAAAGTACCAAAGGTAAATCTGGCCTACTTGGGCATCATTACAGCTATTGTGTGAGTCTGTAAGTTCACCCACACTGTACTATATTTTTGCTGATGCAATACCTGGTTAGTCAATGAATTTACCTCCACAGCATTCACTTGTTCTTCTAATAAATGTTTTAATTTGTATTTTTACAAAAAAAATAAAATAAAATAAAAGACTTCAAAATACCTGAGCATGAAGCAGCCGCACAGCATTCTTTAATGGGGCAGCTAGCATCACATGGACAGGGCTTCACATGCTGTCTGACCACAGACACAAAAAAGAGAAATCAATATTTCCTTACAGGCCTTCGAGACTCTGAGGGCTTGCTTAACGCCCTAACAACATGCTTTAGAGCGCTGTGTGTCCTGTAAACCTATCGGATCTCTGCAATCTTCAACTTTGCCTGGCGACAGGCCCTCCCAGGCCCCTGCTCTCACTTCACTGTCTGACCCCTGTAGTCCCAGCCCTTGCAACCCCCCGTCCCAGTCCCAACACCCACTTGCTCCAAAGTCTCTACAGCAGCAACAGCAGTGCTGTTAGCATTGTTAATGGCCATTGTTATGAATGAGGACCTCTGCTCCTCTTTCTTCATTGGCAGGCCCAGGGCAGGCAGATGGATAGGCTGCTACTTCTTCTCTGCTATCAGGAAAGCCCAGACACTAGGCCCAGGACTGGTGGAACAAAGTAGGAGGAATGATGCCCCAGTGGGGAGAAAAGTGTGAGTGGGACCAGAAAGGCAGAGAGAAGGGAGAGGGGAAAGGGATAGGGGAGGAGGGCGACGGAGAGAAAAGAACAGAATAGGAGGGGGCAAGAGACAAGGGTGAAGGAGCAAGGGAGCAATAGAAGGAAAGAAGTCTCTCCTCCCCTGAATAAATTTGGAGGTCCATTGTAAAGGGTGTAAGACAGGAGTGTGGCTGCTGTCTGTGGCAGAGGCCTATATTCTCAGCAGCCTGTAGGGAAGAAAAGAGGAGGAGTGAGGGACACACACTGCCCCGTTACTGGCCCCCCGCTGTACCCCCCTAACCCCACCCTCCAGCACCCCTGCCTGGTGATGAATGGTGGTGCTTGCTGAAAGTGAAGCCTGCTGGTGAGCCTTGGCTCAGAATGGGAGCCAGGGGGAGACTGCTTGGAAGATCATGGGGACAAGCTAAGCAAAAGGCTACCCTTCAGCCGCCCATATACTTCACCAAGATGGCAGGCCTGCTGTTGGCACACAACCACAGAAGTGGGTAACAAAAAAACAGAGAAGAGCTTAAACCCACACCCAAGAAAAAGAGTCTACATCAGAGCTTTCATCATAAAGACACTCAAAATCATAATCAAAGCTACTAAATCCCTATTATATGTGAGCGGCAGGGAAAAAGTACACTTACAATAAATAGCAACTGTTCCCATATGACTGTATGAAGCGAATTAGTTCTCCAGCTGACAAAGGCTGCATTTTGTTATGATGCAGTTTCTAGTGGGACAAATTTTCTTCACTGTCGATCGTGATCTCACTGTCATAAATTACTGATTGTGGTCAGGAATGTCTGCATTTGCCATAACAGCCAAAATTGAAAATATTAATTGCTCCCATAAAAAATTATTTTTTCAGACATCAGAAAAGATGCCGTTCTGTTTTAGAGGCACTCTACAAAAAAAAATAATCCCATGTTAAACACTGTTTTGTTGTAATCTCTTTAATTAGTGGTGTTTCAGTTCCTCGCCACACGCCTCCTTCTCACCCTGCCTCTCTCTCTCTCTCTCTCTCTGTCACACACACAAAATAAGAGTGTAGGTCCTGCACTAAAGCAGACCTGTGTTGCTGTATTAGACGAAGAGGCAGAAAGATGGAGAGGAAAGTAGGAGGAGAGATGGAGAGAGCCTCGGGGCTGGCCTCTGTCCCGGCTCCCCCAGCCTCTCTGGATCCCAGCCATCTGCCACAGCTGCTGCCTGGCTTTAACTGCCACTCTAATTGACAATGAACCCAGAGCCCTGTGATAATTGTGGCTGCTTGGTGACTTGGGCAGGTAATGCCTCCCTTTCAGGATTTATCAGGCCCCATCTGTTCCTCATAGTGCTATGTGTGGCAGAAAAGGCCCCCTACCCAACCATCAGCACTCACTGCTAGTTCATCCCCATTCCCCCCCCTCCCTCCTTACCCCTCTGTTGCTCCATCCATCCCTCAATCTGCCCCTCCGCCCCCACCCTGCTCAGTCTTCATGTGCGTTGTCATAGCCAACCAATATCCTGCTCCCTAACAGCTCTTGCGTCTCCTCCTCCAGTTGCTGAGCAAATATTGAGCTTTTTGGTGAAAGGATGCTTATTAGAGAGCAGCTCCGTGACCTCAGAGGTGGGCACACCCACCAGAGGACGCGGCTCTGAGGCTGGGTTTGTTCAATCATTAACTGAAAATAAAAGACCTCTTTGCAGTTGCTTGAAACTCCCCCTTTTCTGTGTTCTGTGACATGAGGTGTGTTTTCTGTGTGATATGTCAAGAACAACTGGAGGAGGAGGTGGTGGTGGTGGTGGGGGGTGGGGCTATAGTCTCACACCCTTGCCAACACCACACTTATGCTGCTCTGTTAATTAGATAGTACCCATCTTTCTCACGAGGGAGAACGATTGAGGTCTCTGCAGTGTTAGCAGGTGTTGTGCCCAATAGTATTTTATTATTGCTATGCTCAATCTTGATAACGTGTGCTTACCAGCCACCCCACATGTTCTGATTTGTCACTGTCAACAGCATTGCACATTTAGCACGTCACAAATCTTAATGCTAATAAATTCACAAATAATTCTCGTATCATTCTTTATGTAAGTAATTGACAAGTCCAGTATTGGCCTTATGAATGTGCACAGTGCAAACGAAAGCAACAGAACTTCCAAGCTTGCACGTTTAGCACTTTTTATGAGTGAACAGCTGTTCTTCAGATGCGTTTGGAAATTATTATGACAACAGGTTGTCTTCACGTCCACATTGAAATCGGTTTTCAATCCACCATGAGCAAAAAAAAATAAAAAGATATGGTCCTATAAAATATCTTCTAAAGATTGCAGGCAGGAAGCACACACCACTACGAGCAATGGAGGCTGGGCCCAAATGCTTTTTTCAGTTGCCAGATTAATGTCAGATACTGGCAGATAACTGGAAAATATGTCAGCTTTGTTTTCCAGAAACAGACAGATCTTGGCCATGTGCTGTCTAATTGTGGGCATTGTTTTACCATCTGTTAGGAGTAGATATAATTTTCAGACAGAGTGATCAGATATGGTACACATTTACTATCATAATCCTAAATGGAGAATATGTATTTATTTATAGGAGGACTTGGAGCTCATAGGTTAGGTACAATATGTGCTACTACAGCTCAGTTGGGTGTGACCCACAGTCTGGGTTATTGCCATAAAAAGACTAAAACAATATTCAGTGATTTTGACTAATGCAGAAATCAAGTCATAACTGTTTATGGAATTATTTTCCCAGCTCACAATGGGATTATTTGTTGTTCTTCAATTAATTATTTTATGTTGCTTAAATTAACAATAATTGTATTTCATGGAATAACACAGACTCTAGTATCCTTCCATGTTTGTAAACTATGCACAGAAAACATGTTTTACAAACCATTAAGCTCACAAATTTATTCACACAAATAAAACCAGCCATCTGTAATTTAGCATTATTTCAGTGCATTAGGAACAGAACATTTAACTCAACCATAATTTTAGGCTTTGAATTAGAGCTTGGATGAGAAGGCACTCTACACAGGAGTGCTGTGTGGACACAGGAAATCGCACAAGAGTGGGAAAATGTTATGTGGAGAGTTTATGAATATGAATCAGGGTTACAATGGTGACACAGAATAGCATTCGGCGTGGCTGTCATCATTTAACTTAGGTGTAGAGAAATTGATATTTCAATATGGAAGCAATATAAAAGCACCATTGTTACTTTGTGAGTAAAGTTGCATACGCGAAGGGAAATAACAGGTTTCACTTTTTTATTTTTTTTTATCTGACATTTACCAAGCTAATTCAAACCTGAATCTGATTCACCTGTGCATCCCTTTCTAATGCCTCATCACTTCTAAAGCAGATTTCAGGGTTTCAAGTGCAAAGACATCTTTAGGCTTTAAAAAAGCCTCTATCCGCCAGATTCAGCAGGCATGCGCGTCTGGCGAGGCTTCTCTCTCTCTTACACACAGTCACAGACATACACATGGATAGATGCACACTCATAAATGCATCCTGCTGACAGCCTACTGCTCCTAATCCCTCCTCATCATGGCTGTCTGAGCCCTCAGGGTTCCAGTCATTAGGTGTGCATCTACCACAGGATACTGATGCTGTTGTGTTACCTACTCTGGTGAGGTGCTTTAGGATGCAGGTTTTAGTGGAAAATCTGGTTGCATAGTTTGTAACAGGAATTCGATGTCTAAATGCCATCCATACTTATTGTTTGAGTGCTCGCTTCTAACTTAATTGTAGTAGTTAATCAAATGGAATTTATTCTTCTTATGGTTAATTTATTTAATTAGCACCATTATTGTTTGAATGGTTTCTTAATACTGTTTTTTATTAGCATTTGATCAACACCTCTTCACTGATGGTGTGTACTTCAAGGCCAGGCAGAAAGGTTTTCAGCTATCAATGTGCAGCTATTCTCTAATGTTGAAATTACTAATATTAAATACACACCTATTACCATCTCCCTAGTAAACACATGTTTCACAATCATAGCTGTGAATGTAAGACTACCCATATAACCTATTGTTATTACATTTTTTATTGCAGTATAATGTAATATCACTGTAACAAATATAAAACACAACCACTCAGAAACAGTGGTACCGCCTTCATAGAGCAGATGAGTAGTAGATGTAGCAGTAGATGAATATAAGATCAAAAAGCATGATATGTAACATCTTATATGTGCTGTTTTTAATGATAATCTATTGTATAACAGTCATTTTGATGGCACCACTCTGCCATTGCCATCGTGTGCCTGTATTGTCTTTTATTGCAATATGCATCTTATCATCTCGTGTCTTGAAGTAAATATGCATGCTTCGACAGTTTTCTTTTTGTGTGCCAGTAAATGTTTGCACAATCATGCCATACAACTCAGCATAGCAACATACAAAGCTAATGAAATCACCCAACAAACTAAAATAACCCTACAAAACTTGACAACTTGACCCAAAGTCGCTCAATGAAGAAACTCTGAGAAACCTCTCATCAGAACAGAAGCCATAGTCAATATTTGTCTCTTTAGCCTTCTACGTTTGTGTTTTTTTTTATATTGTGTACATGTTTTCTAGTTATATTCTAGTTTTATAATTGTGTTCTGATAAATAGAACTAGAAATAAATATGGTCATAATAGCAAAACAACAAACCTAAAGGTGGCCTAACACTTGAATTCCTCTTGTTTAGGACATATTAGTAGAAATTAGTTATTAAAAATAAAACTGACATGACTCGACATATTCCATACCATTACTATGTCAGAGTACCACTTGCAACTCCTGGCGTACCTTTGAATGGTGGGGTGGGCTCACAGGGTGCGTCCCGGACCATAAAGAAACAGACTGCTATACAGCAACCAACACAACACCAATCTCTTGCTCTGTTACTCTTTCTAATGCTTGCTTCCTTACATTTTTTTCTTGGATCGCTTTATTTGTTAAATTAAATCACCAAACAAGACAGTAACTACTAAGTGGCAAAGTAATTAGTGAATGATGATGAAGAACAAAACAGAGAGAGCAGGTGTGTTAATGTAAGGGGTAACACGTCGATGGTGTTACAGTCTTGTCAACACCAGTTCAGCATCAGCCTCAGCTTATAAACACATACACCTATAGTGTTGTCAGTAAGGAGAGGTCAAAGTGCAACAGGTAACAACACTTGTGTAAAGTGAATTACACTCAGTGACTGTAGGGGGAGCTGAATAGCAAACGTATCAAATCATGCTTACTGGGCCTTTAAGTAAAAATGTTGTCTCATGCATGGTCAGCTTTTTCAAACGAGGCAGGTTAAAACCATTTAATTTACAGTCACAGCCTTAAACACAAGCGTAGTTTCACAGTGACATCTTTAATGTATTCATATTCCATTTCAGATTTTAAAAAGCACACAACTTCTTCCACATATGAATCTGTGTAATAGGTTTGGATAAAATACACTATATGTTGGATAAGCCTAATTAAACTAGGGGTGGGGAGGGGGGATAGTAGCTCTTAGAGCTATCTAATTCACATTATGAGTAAGGACAAAGGCAATGACATGATCTTAATCAAAATGACAAGAACATTAAAAATGTAGCATTGCTCAACACAGGCAAAGATAAGAATCGATTTGGGCTGCTGCTGATGGTTATCACCATTAATTATTGAATTAGTTCTCCATCATCGTATAAGTGCACTGCTGCATCCTTTAGGGAAGGGACAGGAGCATGTTTCTCTCTGCTAATGTACAGTTTGAGGTCTTCTCGACTCATCTACATATTGGCCTGCAAGTTCAACTTGTAAACATAACATGCTCGTTTTATCTTTTTTGTCTCGGGCTATCAGTCTGGCTGTGTTGTTTTCTCTCTTCCCATTACTCTTTATCTCTCTGTAAAATGTGCTCATGGATTGGATGCTTACCCCCCCACCACCACCACCCGCTCTCCTATAATAACTATAGAATCTCATGTGTTGTGATCCTGTGATCCTGTGATCCTGTAAGCCTGCAGCCCATCAGAAACACCATGTCCCTCTAGGTGTATTAATCCGACATGCAGGGCTTTGCGCTAGGGGCTGAGGCCAAGCTATCTTGTGACTAGGCCTCCCAGGATGGCCTTGCTTAGGCAGAGGGGCTCCCCACTGACCTCTGGGCTACAGGGGTTTTGAGATTAGCAGCATTCTCCGTATTTTGTATCTGTCACAGGCCAGTGCTGTGGGGATGGATGGGCCTGGATTAGCATAAGGGAGAAGAGCCCTATTCTACGTTTCACACTAAGAGGGGATTCCAGATTCTGGTCAATGCCTACTGGGAGCTGGGGTGTAGATGAGAGTTTCGGGAGGTATTGTGTGTGGGACGATGTTAGGATGCTTGAAGTATCATTCAAATAAAGATTAGAAAGTTAATCCCAAGGTTGGAGCATTATGCTGTATAAACAACGCAGTTTCAGTTCAGTAGTAAGTCCTATCACATGAAACACAGGCGCATAACATAATGTTCTCGATGTGGCGTCGTAGCATGAAGACGGTGCTTTAGTAAACTCAAGAAAAAAAAAACAAAACAAAGCAAAACGTCCTTTCAAAATTTTTGTGCATTGAAATCTTTGAGAAATCGTTCTCATTCAATAAGACACAACAGGCTGGAGTGAGTAATCCAGCAGAAACCGTAATGCTAATCAGATACTCCATCATCCCAAACAATACACAGCAGACACTAAATATGAAGATGACTGTATAGCTGACATGAATAGCAGCCCTGCAGGTTGCAGGTGTCATTGATGGCAGAGCATTGTGAAGGACCATTACCATATGTTTTAGCTATTGTCATTAGCCTGCTATTTGTCGCTTAGGGAACCCTGACACGGAGAAAAGGAGCATTCATTTATCATAAACATACAACAGTGATTCAGGCTCAGAAACTTACATCAGTGCATTAATATTCATAGCTTCATTGAACTTGTTCTGTTATCAACAACAATCCCCGCGTCTTACTTCTTATTTCTCTCACTTTCACTCTAAGAGTCTTTCGCTGTAATTTTTCTATTATGAGAAACCTTTTTTTTTCTCCTTTTTACTGTCATTCTTTTGAACTTTGCATAATGGTGTCACATTTAATGGCTTTGGTTATAGTGCTTACTTTGCATATTCCCAAATTCCCAGGCTCTCCCAGCCAAGAAGATCACTCATTCTTCAAAAGGCATGTACACTTGCACACAGCTGTACTTGTACACATTATTAAATAAGTCTTTAAACACACTTTAAGGTTCAAACACAGTCCTTAAGATTTCAAACTATGGCATTCATCTGTCTAAGTCTCTGTAAGTCAGTATGAGCAGCTGTCACAGATGGAAGAATAGACAGATAAACCACTTTTCAGGCAACTTGGCTTAGCCTCACTAAATGGCTTCTGACAGCCAGATTCATCAGCGGCTCATCTGTGCTGTTTACACTGTTTAATTGTTTGACAGTTCCTGTTTATGCTGTGTCACTTTCAATCCTCTCTGCTTCAGGTAAATAGCCGGGCTTTCCTTCAATAAATGAGCAGCATTTGGAATTTGCCAGTAGCCGCACTGCTGGATGCGATCAAACTAAATGTGACTGTCCAGCTTCCTGCAGGCGTCACTCTCACATCCAGAAACTGAGACGAGGTCGGTCAACACTTAAGGCCCTTTTTTTGGTGGAGGTTGTGCTTGTGTATGTGTGTGCATGTACATTTAATTTGGGCGTGAGTGAGTGACTCTCAATTCCCCTGCAGCCAGTTGGTTTTTACCCGACATTTCAAAGTGGGAGGCCTGATCGAAAATCAGTTGGGCCTTTGAAGTCTATTATAAATAAGATGGTTAAGGGGAACTGCATGGGCAGTGATCCTGGATCACTCCTCTAAGAAGCTTGATATATGCAGGTCATTGACTTAAGATGACTTATTAACACATACACGCTGCAGGTAATGGGAGCGTAGTTATACAAGCTTGCACTTTGCATGCCATGACTATTCAACCTTCAACAACACCTATATAACCGAGAATGGTGGGCCCAGGGGAGGGAGCGAGCGAGAGAGACTGAGAGA
The DNA here is from genome assembly GCF_900324465.2 of Anabas testudineus. Lineage (NCBI taxonomy): Eukaryota > Metazoa > Chordata > Actinopteri > Anabantiformes > Anabantidae > Anabas > Anabas testudineus. The sequence goes on from NC_046630.1 coordinate 10,299,368, forward strand.
GTGCAAAACAGACAGCCAGAGGGTGGAAAGAGGGTCGGTGGAGTGAGTCCGAGAGACAGGGAGAGAGTATGCGGCTGCAAAGATGAAAGACAATGCAATCAATAAGATATATAAGATAACAAATAATGCCCTGGGTATCTCATTAATCGTAACATGGGCTTATTATGCTGAGCACAGGTTTATAAAGCTGGGTCACTTTGGCTCTTTTTATTGAAATATCAGCAAAGGTGAGAGGAGGTAAAACACTACTGAGACTAAAACTTGCAGTAGCTTCAGCAGAATATGTGACAGAAGGTCACCCACAAGCCAACTATATGAGGAGCATGTTGGTTGCTGTAGCACACTTCAACACATGGGGCCGTTTTTACAGACAACAGCCAAGGAGAGGATGGAGGATGGATTATCATTTCCGTCCCTGCTCCATGTTTTAAAGCTAATAGCCCACACTTCCGGAGTACGTTTAGAATTATCCAGGACAATACATGCAAGATGTATAAATAATTTGTTGTTCTGCATCAGGTTGTGTGTGGTTCTGTGAGTCTTGGTGCGTTATTGTAGACACAGAGATGACATTGGACCCTCAGTCATTCTTCCCTTCATGCGTAAGAGAAAGAAAATGATAGCTTATCCCTCGATGCCCTTGAAGGCAAGGTGTCTTCACATAGTATATCCATCACAATCAACGCCAGATCATTTATATTAAATGCCTTTTTTTTTTTTTTTAAAGCTACACCCCGTAATATGTTGTTCTGAATGCAGGGTGAATTTCAATAGACCAATAAACAGTGAGTGTTGGACACAATTTGTCCTACTAATTTACAGCCTGGAGCTGGGCAATGGGCTAAGCAGACAGGAAGGTTGGGAGTCCAGATGCATAATGACCCCCACATTTCCACCTGATCTCTATTCTCTAGGTGATATGGCTTTCTGCCATAAAGGTGCATTAAATCCATTAACAGGAACCACAGTTTACAAAGAGTAATATTATAATTTCCATAAATGGAATGTCTGTTGGTCTTTCCATTAATCTTGATGACATTTTAGCATGATAATTTATTTACACTGGCAAGAAAAAGTATGTGAACCTTTTGGAATTACGTGGTTTTCTGCATTAATTTGTCATAAAATGTGAGCTGATCTTCATCTAAGTAAATAATATTGACAAATATAATGTGCCTAAAATAATAACACCAAAAATTCAGTTCTTTCTTGTTTTTATCGAGAACAACCGTAAATACGTAAAAAAAAAATAGTGGAAAGTATGTGAACCCCTAAAATTAATAACTGGTTGACCCTCACTGATAAATATACGTTGTCTTCTTGGGGTCATTTTGACTAGTCGCCTACTTCTTGGTAGAGTAGCCACAGTCCCAAAGCGTCTCCATTTGTAGATTGTTTACCTTACCTTATCTGTAGACTGGTGAATTTCTTAAGTCTTTGACATCACTTTTTAACCCTTTACAGCTTTATGTAAATCAACAATTCTTGATCGTACAGTAGATCCTCTTAAAGCTCCTTTTGGCGAGGTATGGCTCACATGAACGTTTTGTGTTTCGTTTGAGTGTTTTTTGTCAGTCAAAGTAGCTCTAGTCCACACATACAAACTAATTTTATTCCATGTATGCTAATGCCTGACTCCAATTAGCTTAAGTCATTATTCCAAGGGTCCACATACTTTTACCACTAGCACTTCATGGTTCTCAATAAAGACATCAGAATTGTATTTTTGTGTTATTACTTTATGCACATAATATTTGTTAATACTCTTAACTTAGATCAGATCACATTTTATGACAAATTAATGCAGAAAACCACAAATTTCTAAAAGGTTCACAAACTTTTTGTGCCACGATACATATATACATGCGTGCACATCACCGCTTTTAATAGTGAACTAAAAAAAGGAACTGTCATTAGCAAAAAATATGGCTTGTACCTGGGACTGGGATTACAGTCTCTCTGTAGTCTTGTCAACACCTAGCTTAATCCTTATTTTAAATTGACTATGTAAACTGTCAGTTTGTACAGTGGCTGGAAAAGCAGTTTGTTCATCATGTGCACTATGCACATTATGTCTTGAGGAAAATTAATTATTTTATTTCATTTTATTTATTTATTTATTTATTTATTTATTTTTACACGTTTATCTTTAAACTTCCAAAAGTCCCCTAATCCTTTCAAATTACACATGAGCAACAAATTCAGATAAAGTCATGTGAAACAAGGAAAACGGTGTGTCTGTGACTTATCTACAATAAAGTGTTTTAGGACTTAGATTAAACACATGCTACACATGAGTCCTGAAGCGGTTTAGTGACAACAAGCATCGCGACATCACCTTGTGGAGTAATGCTGATTCACAAACACCCTATTGCAATTGTCTTTCTCTTACAAATCACTAAATCTTCACAAATGTCACCCAGTGCAGCGTGCCAAATGGCTTTCCCTTTACATTATTCTAACTGCAGACAGAGAGAAATGTTACCTTCATCAGACACTGATCAGTGAGTTCCACAACATTGCCCCCAAATGTATATGTGTATGTACATATGAAACCTATGTCATGAATTGGAAATTTTCCATCCTTGAATTTTCATATGACTAATGGGATATTATTTTCTGACTTACAAAGACGGATATGGTGCAAGCATTGCCATTGCATAAATAGGTAAGTTAGATGTGGTTCATTAATAAACTAACTCTCGCATTTGTCTTTTGCATATGATAGGTTGCTGCTGGTTTTATCAGGGGATTTGCTGCTTGAACTAGCAAATGGCAAGTATTGTTGTAGCTTCAGACTACTACATAATTGCTCTAGATCCAGGCACTATTGTTTCTGCATGACAGTAGATGTGAGGTGTGTGCGAATAATGCTAAACACTGTTGGCATTGACCCGAGTCCCTGGCAAGTTGCACCTTACCTATGAAAATTTGTAAGGAAGATTAATACAAGAGTCATGTCAGCTTATTCGACTCAGTTCAGCAGCCAGTGGAAGGGGTTTGAGTATGCATGTTAAGAGGTATCCAAAATAGGACAACCTGGAATAGCTGGTATAAGTCTGGGGTAAGAATAAGTTCGAGATGAATTATCTGTTCAGACACATACAAACATGTAGAACCAATCTGAACCTGGTCCATCCTACCATACCATTTCACTAAGCACCGTAATGCTTGAATGAAGATGGATAGGATTTCCTGGAATGCAATCCAGGCAAGGCTGCTGGTCATTGCCGGACTGCATCTTGGTTTCCATGCATGCTGTCACTTACTCACCCAGCCAGCTATAGCTGGACCTAAATGTGATGGGTTTTATGTGCCTGTGGTTCCCCTACAAAGGGAAATTACCAGGGATGCTGAAAACGAGCCAGACATTCATGGTCATGCCTTTGCACATGTCCAAAGTCGAGGACTTCGTCCCTTCCCCAATTCAGCTGACCAATGTGTCATAGTGCACAGCCCAATCAACGTGAAATACTCAGGACACACCTCCTAATAAGATATTTGCAGCCATAAATGTAAAGATTAATGATAACAAATGACCAAGTCAGTTTTATGTATGCCCTGACACCCTCTCAATACATGAAATTTCAGGCTAGCCACTGCTTGTCTTCAGGTTCATTACCTACACATGGAGCATGGGGGAGTTTCAATCATACCACCCAAAAATATAACCTCCATCCAACCCATAAATAGATGCACACAAACACACACACACACACACACACAGTTGCACATAAACATGCCCACACCACCTCCTCTCATAATGAAAACATAGGTTAGGTACACATTAATCAAGGCAGACACCGACTTCTATGAAATCTAAATGGGGTAAACATCCCCTGAGCATTCATTACCATTTTGTGTCAGGCTACAGAAATGAAATAAAAAACTAACTGAAGAAAAAATACATTAGTATATTGATTTTATTATGTTTTTTTATAGGTGTCGGCCCATACAAAAAAATGGTTGCATGCAAAACGGTGTAATCCCTTCCATTAAATATATACCCCTGACTTTAGACCATAAAGAAGTAAAATGGGCCATTTAGTTTAATTCCATAAATGCAAATTGTGACAACGCAAAACATACAATGTTAAAAAAAGGTTACAACCAGTTCTAAATATTGACACAGTAAAGCGTAATACATGCTGCAATGGAACCTTATAAAAGCTGGGGTTGTGACCCTGATTGTAAAGGGAAAATAAAACCACAAGAGTACAAATTCCTTTCCATAATAAACCCTGCAGCATATCTCCTTTGCATCGGATTTTCTGCATCTGTCTTTTTATATTGATCCATGAAGATCCTCGTGTCACAGTCGTAACTGTCCGCTCTTTCATAATTTATATTAATTCTTCTCTTCCCTTCAAAAGATATTTTCTTCTTTTGACTGCTGCTGTAGGGCAGTGGTACGACATGGCAAGGCATGTAGATGTTAGAAATGCAACAGTGTAAGCACAGGGCTAACCTGATGCGAGGAGGGAAGATGAATGTAAGACGTGGGGGAGGAACTGACATGTAGAGGTTCCCAGTGCTTCTGGCTTACAACAGAAGAGCCCTTAACCAAATAAGAGGGCTGGGTGTGGATGACTTCAACAGGCTTCTGTGAGAGCTACATGAAAGCATCCTATGATGTATCCACAGGCTCAGAAATAAGATCTCATGTTGACTCAACTTGTTTTAAAAGGAGAAAAGATTTAAATGGAAATAGTATGTGTGTGTGTGTCAGACCTGTGTGCTGAGTTGGTGCAGTGGACTATAAACCGAAGACACTGGTAAAGCGTTAACATTAGACTTGAGAACATTTGTAGCATGTGTGTCAGTTGTTGCTGATCTTCTCGTAGCCTTTAACCAAATAAAAATGTTGGATTTTACTGCACAGCTGACTTTACTCCACTGGCACTGTATGATTTGTAATGAGGCCTGAGACAAGACTATAACAGTAGCAAAAAATAAATTCAGAGCAATAAATAAACAACAATCACGGCACAGATTAGGCACTTATCATCGCTGCCTGCAGTCACGATGAGTCTGCATGAGAGACAGTACCAGTTGCCCTTTGCTGTGGTGCAAATTACATGCAGAAGTGGCATGTCAGACATGTGTGACTGTTGGCCTATGAATACATAGGCAGCAATCAACATTGTTTAAAATGCTCATTTGCATAAGCATGCATCATTAATTCTATGCAAATGAAGCAGTCGGGACTGCACCAGTGTGACTCTCCTTGTAACCCAATAGTATAGCTGTCAGAGGAAGGTTACAAATATAGGCAAAGTCATTAGTTGGTAACAGTCCTCCCATAGATTCAGTCATCTTGTTGATGATAAATGAACAAGCTGTACAAAAGTTACTTTACAGTGATGTATGTGTTTCTGGATGCTTTTCTTTGTCTTATTGGTGTGTATGCAATGCTATAGACAAAAACAGGCCTGTGGAGAATTAACAATAATCTGTGGGAATGTGTTCCATAAATCCATCCCACTGTTTCCACTTATGCACGCACTATTTAAGAAGCATATTTTACATAGTGATTATTTATTTTCCTTATTTTTATTGTCCTTGTGTTGGCCTGATATGCGTTAGGCTGTGATGTAAAACATTGCATAATGAAACATCTAGCACGATATTCTCTCAGTTTTGTTGCTGTTGTTGTTTGTAGTCACCACCATAAAAAGATAAAATCATTCACAAAGGACCGAGGCATTGAAATACAAAATCTATGGTGTGAGTACTTCTTATATGTTCCACAGCAGGTTCAAGTAGAAGCCAACATGCTCTCATGCTATCAGGGTTGGTAAAACAATATAACAATGATACTCCCCATGAACTTGATGTGCATAATGCAGGAGAGATGTTCTTATAACAAAAATAGAGCATCAATAGCGTATTGTGAGAATGGACTTACACAGACTGATCTCACACCTACTACTTCACTGACTCCACTCTCTCCTCTCTGCTCTGTAATGAATCAGTCTGGCAGGAGGGGGGGAAAGGTGGCCTCAGCAAATACAGATGAGAATGACACCTTGTGGAGTTTGAGAAGTTGAAGAAGTATCTAATAACACCACTCCCCCTATCTTTGTCATGTATCCCTTAGCTGATGCGATGCTTCCGGAGGGGGCCTAAGAAGACGCATGATGACAGCCACGCTCAGAGGAAGATGGTAACAAGATGTGATGCATAACACATGAGAGAGTCTGGGGTGTCATTACAAAGGGATGAGCAGGCTTCATCAAGCACATCACAAATACATTTTAGATGACACCTCTACTTGTGATGTGCTTACTTCAGAGAAAATAACATTTATTATCTTGTTATGTTTATTGGAAATATGCAGATGTATTAGACAGTTGCATATGACCTCGGGTGTAGATGAGTTACTACATTTCCATTTGCTTAACATAAACGTTTCTATTACTTTAAAATACATTTTTTCCCTCTGTTTCTTTTTCCACAGAATATTGTACATTAGTATTCTGATGCTGATAGACTGTCCCTTTTCACTGCGGTGCTCAGAATAAATTTGATATGCCTGGGTGCCTGCAGTAGACTCCAAAAAGTTATAAACTCAATAAACATCCAAGCTTCACATCTCCCCTTTTCTTGTGAGACTGCATCCCTAAATGTCATGATTGCTTTGGAAAAGAAGCTATGAAAAGTTATGCAAATTAATACATATATTAAAGTAAAGTACATGGCAAAACACGAACTGATAAGCTACAGTGCATTACCATCAAACTACATTGGATGAAAATCGCTTTGCTAAGCATTTTGTACACTTAAATAAGACAAGTAAATCTTGCTAAACACAGTTATTTTAGACTTGCCTAGAATCTTGCTGTTTATTATTTAGATGGTGAGTTTACTTAAACCTTACTTCCCGCAAAGAAAGTTATTATTTTAGTATCTTATAGACTTATGCATCTACAATTTCTTAAGTCTTGCTTGAGACAAATCTATTTTTAGATTTCCTGTAATCCAGCTCCAGTAGTCTCTTGCTGAAATCTTCAGGGCTTCCCAGTACTCTACAGGGATGATGCAAGGAAACAGAAGAGAGAGGAACAAAAATCTGCAGTGCTATTAAAATTTCCTCACAGACAGTGAGAGAACGGGCGGCAATACAGGTTTCCTTTGCTCGCCTGTTAGCTATTAAAAATGCTTACATACAATGAGAGAAAAACACAAGAGCAATCAATATTTTATGTAACAGCTTAGGCTGGGCCTGCAGTAGTGAGGGGAGCGAATCCAGGGAGAAGATGAAAAGTAGAATGCATTAATCCAGTGCAGTGATTTACAACAATTATGTCATCCGTCTGATAGACAGAGAGAGCCAAAAGGAGAGAGGAGGACTAAATAATTCTGGGTATCCAGCTCTATTTATGTGTTCGCGGGTAAGAAAGCAAGACTTGAAGTGCCACCCACATCCACCTATATCCTGAGGCTATACCCCCCTCCCCATCACATGCACACACCACCCACACCCCCCAACCCTCCTCCTCAGTCCTCGGCCCTACATCAGCCTCTAGTCAAGCTCCCTTCCTCTACCCCAGCCCTAAAGCTTTGTGGTGCTCCACCACGCTCTCCACCATGTCACCATTCACATTCTCCTTCTCTGCTCAATGTTCCATGACAACAAGGTGAGATGGACAGCAGAGGTTAGGCTGAACAGCTGCTTCCTGGGTTGGAAATTCCAGGCATTGAGGGCCATCTGTCTATATGTTCACTGATGTATATGGGAGCCATCTATCAGGCTGCTAGCCCTGCAGCTGCTGGGGCCGTCACAGCCCAGTCTGCCACCCTCCCGTCTGCCTGCCTGCTTGCCTGGCTGCCTTCTCCCAGCCTCAACCCCAATACAATGAGAGCTCCTTCTTCACTTTGTGTCACACAGAATGGGCTGATTTGATTAAGTCCTGGGCTCTCATTATGTTAGGTAGGGGTGTAGAATTTCAATGATAATCCATAATGCATGACGGGGGGTCTTGTTGCCATGGTGACATAAATTCAAGGTTACCAGCTCAGACGCATAATTGGGTGCGCATTGAGCGCTGAAGAGGTGCTGTTAAAATTCCCCTCATGAAAGTGGAGCATCAATCATGCTGTCGCAGATTGCAAAGTACTCATAATCAGATGAAATGCTTGGCAGAGAGCAAACGTCACAACAGGACAAGACTTCCTACTCTTTGAAACCTAATGTAACATTTAGGATTAGACTGTGAGACAACATGTTTACATGTTTTTGTTTTGTTTTGCTTGCTCCAAGGAGCCTCTTCTTCAGGCTTTTTTGTACAGTAAAGTTCGCCTCAGTTTATTTGGCCCTTATCTTGCTCTCCCAGGCAGGAATATGCCCCTCGGTCTGTCCAGCCCCCCTCCCCCAAATGATGGAAATCAATTCTCACACGAGATCAAGACCTGTACGACAGGCAGAGCCTCCAGCTTGAGGCTCATCAGTACCATTTGAATGGCAGACAAAAGCACAAGATTTCTGCCCCTTGTGCTCTTTTCCTGAAATGCCATTGAAAATCTGCTCATGCCTAGTTCAATCTGCAACACGGTTCTTTATTGAAGTTCCCTTTTTTAAGGGGGAGGGGGGAACGACAAGGGGATGTGCTCACTTGGAGGTGTGTGCAGGATGGTGTCGGTCCCCTGGACACACCTTTTCCCTTTCCCTCCTCCTTTTTACTTTTTCTTCTGGCATCACTAACAAGAAAAAAAAAATCGAAGAACTGATGATTGGCTTGAAGCAACTTGTTAGTTGGAGGAGGTTGTTTCAGTTTTCTTGCCAGTGGAACAATTGTGAGGAATCAAAGTAAAAGGATGAAGTTTTATAGAGCACGTTATTATAGAATCTGGCGTGTATTAACCATTTCTGCAGAATCAGTCTGTAAACTGGCAGGTTGAACTATTTCAATCACATAAGCTCTATCCTGAAATACCCCTCCGTCGATCAGTATAGCACCATTATAATTCTCCTATGGTTAATAACCATAAATCAAATGAGATTCATAAACCATTAAGATGGTTCTTATTATCTCTTACACTAGGTAGTTCTGATATTCATAGCCTGCAGGTACGTGCCTTCAAACCAATAATCTGCTCCATCTATGCTATATTTCCCTCTTTTTATCACATGAATTATGCTTCGTGTCATAATTTACTAGAACATTTCTCATCACAAGAGTCATGCACTGTGCTGAATTCATTTCCATTGCATGTACACTGTACCACCTCAACCTTTTTCCAGAACCACTTCCCTCATTGGTAGGCAGAGTTGCAAGGTCAGACATCAGTTGCACAATGCAGTTTACCGAATAATAGCACAAATCATTCGTTTGGAGCAGGAAGATATGATGCTTATCTTTAAGACAGCTACATGAAAAATTGATGCAGTTTACTTTTACGCAAGTGAAAGTCTACTCTTTTCAAAAGAAGGCAACAAAACATGGGAGTTTCAGCAGTGCTCAAGCATCAAAATAAGGTCCTACATGAAGACATCTGTGTATGGCAGTCACTGCTTACCTTCAAAGGCCCCGTAGGAGCCATTTTTGTGAGTACAAAGGAAAATAGATTGTTAAGGGGAACATATTAAAAAGGGAGAGAGACGTCTCGTTTCAAGACCCATTTTTCCCCGCTACTGTATTTGCCAGCTATCATTGTGATTAGTGCATTACTTTAAAGTAACTCAACGGGGTTCTACCCAAGATCTGTATCGAGTCTTTAATGAGCCCCGCTATTCTTGCACTGCTGTCACAGGTGTGGATCTGCTGATGCCAAAGCTCTGTCAGAGGCCTTACCCAGTCAGTTTTGGAACATAAGCTATTCACAGAGAACAGGCACCATAACTATGCACTGTGTACCTTTGTTATTCCACTGTCACTCTCTTTTCTCTTGAAATTAGTGGCTTAGAGATGACAACATGGAGCCTCTCGCACAAGTAAATGTACTCAGACAGACCTTGATTTTTTCACTATTCAGTGCCTTGAACTTCAAGGCACAATTCCTTGTATGGGCCTTAGCTCACATTTCCCTGTTGATTTCTAAATGAATTCCTTATGAGTGCAGTGTAACTGTCTAACTTTATCATAACTTTAAATTTAATCAGGGATTGGCCTTTTACATTATGTTGTTAATCTTGAGGCTTTAGGGATATTTGGAGCAACCCTGAGATCCTCCTCCGTGTGTGTGTGTGTGTGTGTGTGTGTGCACCTATGAGCAAGACAGAAAGAGAGAGTGTGTGTGTGTGAGAGAGAGAGAGAGAGAGGAAGGAAGCCTGTAATTCCCTGTCCTCCACATGAACCCTCAATACTGTGCCATATGTTATATTCACCCATTTCACTTGTCAAAGGGCTGATGTGTGGCTTGTATGGAGAACAAACATGTTGTCCAAATGTGTGTCAGTAATGCTACGCAGTGACCCGACACCCACATGTGTCTATGTGCACGGTCTGTATCGTGCTTGTCCATGTTTTATTCTGCATATGAGCAATCTATAACCAGACTGACACCGCTTAGTGGACCCAGGGCTACCCACACATAAACAAAATAAACCGATAGAAGTGCATTTGCAGAATTAGAAGCAAATGACGAATAAAGAAAGAAAGAAAAGGGGAGAGAGAGGAGGGTGAGGGAGCAAACAGAGAGAATGCATTGGTCAAGCACACAGAGTGTCAACAAAGCAGTGTAAAGACTTGTCACTCTTGGTCACTGCGCTCACTGCTCAGCCACTGGAGAGGAATGCACTGGTCATTCAAACCCCAGAATAGGCAGTGCTCCTTTGCCCCTTCCTCCCTATGAACCTCCATTGTATCAGCAAGAACATTGTTTAGGAGATTCCTTTGTCCCTTTAGATTTTTGGAGGTCCCTTTTCAGGACATCCACCAAGACCCCCTGTGCAGCCAGGCCATAACTACTAGTTACTCTAAGCTGACCTGCATTTGAGCCAATGCATTACAGATGTTTATCCTTCTGAATTAGACTGCTGGCCGCCTCGCTATAGGGAGGATGATATCGCAGACTTCTAACTGGACAACCTGGTGCAGTTACGCATTTCTGTATTGGGGTCTTAAACTAAGCTGACCCATAGTAAAGATTCTCTTTTCATTGCCTTTTGAATGTGACTGAATTCAGCCCCAGCTTAGGGGACATAATAAGCCTTTCCCAATGCTCCACCAAGCAGATCGCCAATGCACAAACTGTGGCCTTCTCCCATTGTGTGGTTTACAAGGTCAAGGTTGCAGGGTCTGTGTTTCTGACTTAGTTAAATTGGCATGCTCTTTTCTGGTAATGGATTAGTGACTTGGTGATGGCTTGATACTTAGTGTCACTTTTATTAAGGGCAAAAGAATAATATGGGGACAAGCTAAGGATTTAGAGCCAAATGCTGACAATTGAAGCATCTCAATAGATATTGAACACACAGTGGTGGGGATTTGCATAACCTGGTCAGAGGCAGATAGGATAGAAAACACAGTCTTGGATCTGACAGTCTGAAGGATCATTTGAGTGATTTATGCAGGAAATTGTATTTGCGAAGCAATGGAGATAATTTAATAAGGCAAGGCCCGGCCTAGTCCTCAAGAACACGGGGCTCTTTGCTGAAAAATGATACAGCCTCCTGTCTGAGGGGATGGCAGATAACGAAGGCCAATATTTACTGTGGAATTGTGCTCCTTCTATTTCCTGTCTTAGTCTTACTATTATCTTGCTTAGTTTCCTGAAATGAGCACACACATTATATGCATATATATATATATATATATATATATATATATATACATACTGTATATAAATGTTTAATGTATGCAAATGTAACCTCTTTCATTTCCTTTATGCAAATGTTGTAGCATTATTATTAGCAAGCAAAAATGATGAGAACATCGGCGAATCACAAGGCAGAGAGAGAAAAGAAAGCACCGTGAATTTAGATAAGTTCATGTACTGTATGTGAGACATAACATCAATCCTTGACAGATAATTGGGTCATTTATTTCGAATGCTTCCTTTTAAAACAGCATGGTGAGAGACGTACCCTCCAAACACATTTCAGTAACAAGAAAAGACACATTGTGAGAGATGATTTGAACTGTGTTGAGGATGCTGACCTATGCTCATATTGCAGCACAAAGTAAATGAAATGCTCAGACCCCTCTGTCCAGTACCTGATATACTTTATTCCCACTGCGTACACTGCTTCACCTCATTAGTGTGTCTTCGCTGTTGATTCTGCATAACTACATGTGTCTTTGCGTGCATCCAAACTTTTTGGGCCCTGCCTCATATTGCACGTATAGAGGGAGAGTTGCCCCTCGGTTAATGTTGCATGTCAGAAGAGTAAGGGTCTCTTTCTTTCTTTCTGCACTAGGTCTGTTAATGTTTAGAGTCAGGAGGCCCAGGGGACTCTAAATCCCTCAGACACAAAGAGCCTCTGTGTGCTGGTGAGGTCACATCTGCCCAGTGACTCTGTGTGCATATAGGGCGCAGTCTATAAGCCATCCGAAGGGCCTGATGAAACTGCCTCACTTCCATAATACTTCTCTGTGTCCACTATGCTGGTCAGTCACTTTGATAAAGATGAACATTTCACCACACAGATGCTAGGAGAAATGTCACATCATAAAAAGCCAAGTATCTGCAGTACGTAGTAGTGTAGAACTGAGACAAAAACATTCAATCTGTTTCTTGGTCATAATTTTGCACTGATACACCTAAAAAATAAAGGAACAGAGTGTTACAATGTCATTGAGGGCATTAAATTGGTGTCTGCAAATGATTATCCTAATGTAAGAAATTTCATTCCACTGCACTGTACTGGTCTTATCATTTACTGAACGGCACACCGCTTATTTAAACCTGACACAAAGTCATGGCAATGAGGATAGTGCACATTTGGTCTGACATTGTGCCTTTCAATAATGGATGTTTACCCTGTGGCTCACATTTGGGGCTCCTTTCTTTAATGAAGGTCCTTAAAGGTGAAATGTAAGCTTTGGAAGTAATGCTTGACTTGTCATTTTTTATTAACAGAAATGTAAAACAGACCAGAAGGAGTCTTGTTTATCAGGTTTCCTCACCTGGCGCAAGACTATTAACACACCTCTCCAGTGATTAGCGTTGCTATTGACATGATAAACAGTGATTAAAAATATGTGCCTTTTAATGGGCTCCAGTCTTGCCAATCAGATAGTGTGCAGGCCAGTCAGTGGTGCAATAAATCATTAGGTCTGGACAGGGGAAACCAGGGCTATTCAGGGTTGACATGATATGGAGATATCAATGAAAGCCTTTGTTTTGTCCACCACAGCAAATTAGACATGCCGATGTGCTCAGTTAATGTACACACTGCAATCTTAGCTGACCCATACAGGCTAAATTTAGCACTTGGGATTTCTCATAAAGTAGAAGTTTCATTCCAGTTGACTACACCGGGTGAATGCGGTCCAGATGATAGGATGCCTAGAAAGGCCATCAGCTGGAATGAAAATAATCTATTAAATGAGACAGCAGTGTCACTCGTCTAATGAAACAACACAGTGGGAGTTTAGCACATTTTGGAATGAACGAGCCCGCGTTTAACCAGCTGTAAACATTGCACAAAAATACACAGGAATGAAAAACTTCCACACCCGTTGACCTTTAACTTTGTTTATGTTGCTCAACATAAAACTCTGGATGGCCAGTGACCAGTAAAAAGCATTCTGCCTGCACCATGCACTCGGAGAGCAGTAGTACTAAAGCGGAGAGGACCTTTTAGGAGGTGACAATGACAGGAAAGGTTGGATGAGGTCAGGGTGGTTTGATACCATGCTATTGTGGCCTTAATTGCTCATAGAGAGGCTATAGGGGCCTTCTGTGCATCCACTGTGAAAAGACTGAGCCAGGGAAGATAATTTATGACTGGCAGGGTGAAGTTACAGGGGGAGCATCCCCTTAAAAGAGAGATATGCATGCCTGGCCCCTCTCCTGAGCTCAAGTGGCTCAATGGATAGCAATTGAGCTACTTGAGGTGAGGTGAACCTGCAGTCTCTTTCTCTTTTCCCACTCTTTCATTCTTTCGGTCGTTCTCTCCCTCTCTAACTCGGCTCTCCTGCTCTCTCCCATGTCCTAGATCAGCTCATCTGGGTGTGCTGCAGTAGGATATCAATCTTAATGAAGCTGCCAGGCCAGTGTCGTATCAACTTTAGACTACAGGCCTTGATAAGCATACCAATTCTCTGTAACAATACCTGGGGTAATAACCAGGACAATAAGGTCTCACAATGGATAGAGTGTGGAGACATCTGAATTATATGGGTTTTGTCTGAGTATATGTTTTTGTGTGTGTATGAAAGTGAGGGTACATCAATTATCTGCCCGTGTGTGTGTATGTGAAAAGAAAGTGTTTGAAATGATTATGTACATACATTGTAAAAGTGCACAACGCGCAGTGAGAAAAGTTTGCACTCATTCAAATCATATGTCTTCATGGCAAACATTAGCTTTATATTAAAGCAAGACCACACATGAAGAGCATCAACAGACTCGTACAGCATGTGCACAACTCAATCCAGTTTCAGTCACACCTCCTTTAAATATTTAAGTAATTGAAACTTTGCAGTATAAGCTACAAGTCGCTCAGAGATTACCCCCCCCCCCTCCCCCCTACGCAGTAAAGCTATTAAGTTTCTCTCATCATTCAGCTTTCCAGTCATGTTTCTGAGATGACTCAAATGTTGTTGTGTTTACAGTATGGTTTTATCTCCACAGCCAGATAGGTCTGGAGTGGGGAACATGGGCGCCTGCCTGCTGACTGCTTCTGGTTTGGAGGGTATTAGAGGACAATGCGTGACTGTGTGACCGTATGTCTGTTTGTTTCTGGGGGGTTTGGTCACATGAGGCCAAGATGAACGCTTGTGGTCTTTAATTTATTGTGATGGGTTAATGTGGCTGTGACTATTGCACACATTAGCAACATTACTCCGCTTTCATCTGCCGAGTTTCTCTTGGATTAAAATAAGGAGAGAAAAAAAGATGCTAACCACAACCTTATTTAAGAGGGATGGAGGAAGGAGGGGGATTTCCATTCTGACTTCCTCACAAGGACAGACATGTGTTTGGACTTTTGATGTCAGCTTCAAGGAATTTGTTTGCACAAGTGGCTCATATGCTGACTGTATTGATGTAACTCTGCTTTGCTGAGTTATCTTGCATCACATTCTTGGTATCATCCAAATATAGGCAACATTGTTGGAATTCAGTAAAAGAAATGTACTAAATCAGTCCACATTTTCTATGTCCATGTGAATTAAGGTTGAGGTGAACCTGAATATACATAACTCAAGTTTATTTGGTGAGATTACAGAGACAAATCCTACAGAAGACATACAGTACAGAGATAACCAGGCGTACTAGGAGACCAAGAGAGGTGATGACGCCTCTTGATTCATCCTGTAGATAAGAGCTATACAGCTGACGTGGAGGCATGCCTCCAATGAAGCTTGGCTGTCACAGGTGGAGCTTTGAATGGCAGATCCATTCTCTCATGAAGGCTTTTCTGTTAGAGATCAAAAGAGCCAATTAAAATGAGACTATAGACCTGGCCTCAGGGTGTTTCTCATTATGGCCACATACAGCTGTGTAGGCCCTAGCCTGAATTTCTACAGGTTAAACATATATTGGTAATAAATCACAAGTTAAACACTGGATGCTCTTCTAGCTCATCTGTTTGATGCTGAAAAAAGAAAAAACACACATGCATTGGATACGGATATTAAAAAGAAGTCACACATTTATATGATCGATGGGAAAATGAGTAACACGAGGGAAAGCATTTTATTATACACATCCTAAATCTGTGAGATCAGTTAGTGCAGTCGACCATGTGGGCAGTCTGGCTCGTCTGGACATATGAGATATTCATAGATCCAGCTTCCCTGTAGATTGATGGTCTGGGGGTTTGTTCTGCGTTGATCAGAATACCAGGAAACAAACACAGCACAGGTCAGACATTCACACTTACTCCGGGAATATGGACACTGAAAACTGTGTATAAATGTAGCAGGAGTGGCAGCAGCACATTGGAACTGTATATTTGATTTAGATTCAGCATGGGATGCTTCAGGGTCTAGAGGGCTGACATTCAAATTAAGGATTGGAAGCAGAGATTTAAAACTAGATAAATTACAGCCCTCTGAGCAGCTGAAATGTCCTGCACATGGCTCTTCTCGGTTCCCTCTTTTGTTCTCCCTGATGTTTCAGCGCCCATCTTACATTCAAAGTAGAAGGTGGCACAATGTTGCATTTTAATTTCTCTTGTTTTTAAGCAGCAGACCCCATCACTGTCAATGGGCCACATAATAACATTTTATCGGCGCACATGGTGCAGCTTGCTGATGATTCTGCACCATAAAGATGAGGTAGAGACAGAGAAAGAGAAAAAGAGGCCCCGGTGCCCCCGCTGCTATAATTTAGGGCACTCTTATCCATGCCATCAGCTCAGATTGTAATTCAAGAAGCAACAGTGTGGAGGGCCCAGTCCTTTTTATGCACAGCCATTATTGGGGTGGTGAGATACAGTAGTGGCTTTTAGCACAGGAGAGGCCAGACATAGATGGGTAGTCCAAGTGTTTTACAATTGAATGTGCTAAACCGCTGCCACCATGCAGCCACACAGACAGCCAAGGATGGGCCCTGATTCAGGTCTTTCTCTACCCCGCCTGCTGTCCTCTGCTCTGGGCCTCAGTGATGGGCAGAGAGGACCAGGCTGTTATCCCCTGTGGTAATTACCACCATTAAAGCTAATCCTGGTCCAATTCAGGCTGCTTTTGTTTTGAGCTTTATCTCTTCAGTACTGGAGAGTTTCTCTTTTCAGAGCAGCACACAAAGACACAGTTTTTAGAGTTGGTAATTATCTGTTATATTCCCTCTGCTGGGAATAGGATGAAAAATACTCGAGATGGACAGGAGCATATCTGCTCGCTCCCCTTCTCACACGCGGCCTCTCTCCATCTTCCCCTACCTCAATGTATTGTTGCAGTCGCTCACCTCTTTCTCCTCCTCTTTGTATTTTGCCCCATTTCGCTGGACGACTGCAAAAGCTAATTGTTAAATTCTGCGCTGGATGTTATTGAGAGATTAACGAGATTGAGCGTGAATTTATCAATCTCTGTGACAATACTGCGATAAATGTAATTATATTCGGTACTTATTAGCATGATGGTAATGCTGGCCCCCTAATTTTCCGCTGTAATTGCGGCTGTATTTTTACGAGGTGTTAACTGCTATTAATCACATTGATGATTCTGTAAATGTAGTGCAAAGATTTCTATTCAATTCCATATCCTCTGACCTATCTCACTGCAGATTTGTCTCTTATCAAATGAATAAAAGATCATTGTTACATAAATGAGGAAAGAAAGAAACCTTTTCATACAGCACACGTTTTAATGGATTTTTTTTTTTTTCATCATCCAAATCAAGCTTAATGTCATCATTTTCAATTTACTAGTTTTCGCTGTCACCATTTTCTCCCCTTTTTTTTATTTTATGAACTGGCAAATTGTTCACAGTTAAAGCGAAATTGACACCCTGTACCAGACTGGTCCTGGAATAAGAATAATATCTGACTGATAAATAGGCTATATGGGTGATGGAAGGGCTGTTACACTAATCAGTGTGAATACTGTGATACCATGTCTTGTGCACCATATTAATGCTGATAATAGTATTCAACCCATTGTATTCGTTGGCTGTCATACACACACACACACACACACTGGTCTTCCATTGCTATATGAGAGGAATGGCTGCCTGTGCACATTTTTAATAAGCACCATCTGACTACGGGAATCAACAACAGAGTTGGCGTGATATGCAGCGTGAATCCAAATGCCCTTGTTATATCTACCAGCACAATCCACCAGCTTTCCTCCAGCATGCCATCACTTTGTTTCAGTTGCCCACTCACAGCTCGTCTTCACTCCAGATGGCGCTTCACTTCCTGGTCTTGGGCCTGCTGTGCTGGGACCTTCTCTGATTGGCCAGGCCACCTGTTCCACTGCTGCCTGAGAGATGATTGACAAGTGCCTTCCCCAAACAGAGCCACCGCTGCTGCTGACATTATGTTGTTGAGTGACAGCCCCCATGGTGTTGTGCTCCCTGCTGATGATTCTGGGCATGACATCATTAGTTTCTCTCTATCAAACAGCTGTTCTTGATTCTTGGTGTTCATAAAATCAGGCATCTGATTTTGCGGAGTGTAAATAACATTAATTAGGCTTTGCATGCATTGCACAAATCAAAACTGTCTCAATGCAATTCATGTTTGCTATATTGGTAAATCAACTCCTGGTATTAATACATAACCGTATTCATTTGAAACTATTTACAAGGATGAGGTAACCAACAGCTTTTTTTAATCTGTAACGCTAAAAACACATTTTACCTGTGCTAAAGTAACAAGGGAAAATCTCACAAACACAGTGTTGCAATTACGTTATGTTTTGATCAAATCCAAATACATCCCAGACTTTAGAAATGACCAAACTGTTGAGTCAACCTTTTCGGCTGTGTATTTGTTGCTAGGATATGATCGTGTGTTACTTTGCATTAGATTGCACAGAGGTTTCTGTTTTCTAGTCGCTGCGTGTTTTTATAGCTGAAAGCTTAATAATATGAATTTCTGTCAGGCTTGTTTCTCCGGTAGAGAATGAATAAGGCATTGCCACCTGGGCTGACAGCATCAACGGACTAGGCTGAGTGACAGGAAAAGGGCTAAGTGGCAGACCATTGGAGGCTGCTACAGTATGGTCCTCAAGTCTTGGCCAGATGGTAGGCTTCAAGTGTCTGTGTTTGTGTGGGTATGTGGCTCAGGGATGTCTGGGAAGGAAGGAAAGCAGACATCAGTGTCTGTGCATCTCCAAGGAACAGTCTACACAGATAGCTAATGGATACGCTGCCTCAGACACCCGCGGGCATCCTCGGGCAATGCACTGGCACAGCGCCAGCAGGAATCAAGCCTGTCATCATTCGGGCCACAGGCAGAAATAGGCATAAGGAGACTGTTTATTTTCTTTCTTTTTTTTTTGTATCTTATTTTTTAGAGGGGCTGGGAAGTCATGGATATTGTCCCATTCCTAGATGGATAAAACTATTAAATAAATAAATCAGGGATTTTGTTTTTGTCAGCAATCATCAATACCAGCCAAGTCCTCCACCAACCTTAAAAACACAAATTATTCCAATTTGCAGGGCTCGCCTCGAGCGCTGGTGTCTGTTTTGCAAGCTAATCAAGGCCATTCCAGTCCGTCTAATTATTGAATCCATTCTGACAAGAGGAGACCTTTTTCATGTTGTTGTCACCTCACTCAATGTAACCTGTGACCACGAGGCATTTGAACTGTAGTGGTGTTAGTGTATGTCTCTTCTTTTTTTTTTTTCTTCTTCATGTTTTTTAAATCTGATTATAAAGTATGTTTCTTATTCTGCCTAGATTAGCCATCTGGCTGTGGGATGCAGGCAGGGAATCTCTCTGCTTGTTAGTGACTGGATTTCACAGTTCTTCCACTGCTGAGCTCAAAGCTTGCTGAGTGACACCGCTGCCCACTCACACAGACAAAAATACCCCGCTAACTGGATGGCATATGTGAGACATTCACCACAGGGTAGAGCTCCGTGTGTGTCTTGTGTGTGTACAACAGAAAGACAGACCGTGGGTGAATGAAAACGAGCAACAGCAGGAAAACAAGGAGACAGAAAAGTGACATTTTTTCCTTTTCTGCGGACTAATACCTTGTCAGTTGGGGCGTGGGAGAGGGGGGAAGGAATTAACTTACTTGCAGAGGAAACCTGGATGATGGCTTTTCTAGAGAAACCGAACCCCCAAATGTCCAGCACATCTTTTCCTCAGAGGGTTATGTGAAAAAAAAAAAACGTAATAGTTGTCCAAACATGGCGCTGAAAGCTGTGAATAGTGAGCACATGTGGGAAAGGTAGCCTGAAATATGTTGGACAAATTGGACGTTGTCAGCTCTGCCTGCTATGGTCTTCAGATGGTCTAATTGAACCTGACACGACTTTACTTCTGTGGCTTCCTCTTTGGCTTGGCCTCTATTTATCTTCTCACTCATGTTATAGTCATTAGCCATGTTTGTCTCATTGTCCTGCTGCGCCGCTAAAACACACATCGACTTAATAAAGCCTTCATTGTGAGTGATACAGTAGCACATCTATGATCAAAAATAAATGATCTTTTTACTGGAAAGTGTGAAGCTCTGCTGGAAAGTGTGAAATCCCCACAAATACTGTTGGAATTAAATAAGCCAATTTAATGCCACAATGAAGAATTCATTTGGCTGTCATCACATGTTGAGTCTTTTTACACCATGCTCCTGCAGACAGGAATGTTTTTTAATGTGCTTTGCCAAACTAAAACTCAGACTTTACTTTCTCTGGATTGTAAAAAAAAAAAAAAACTACAATACACACACACAAAACCCGTCACTACATTGTATGAAAAGAAAAGTCAAAATATTTAAAGTCAGAAGATGGCTCCATGTAAATCATAGAGTCAACAAACCGGTAGAGGGGAAGCAGTATTTCAACAGGGGGCACCACACTATAAATCCAGACTTAAAATACTGTACAGCACAGTGAAGTGAGGAAATGCTTACAGCAGGCAGCTGGTTTATTCAAACACACACACACTCACTCAGAGTCACACACACAAGGTACTGGTGCCTGCTAAGAGTTAAAAACAAGTCACCTCTCTGACATTTATGCTGGGCTGCTGCTTCTTTTCAGACGCACTGTGGGACATGACAATACCCGCGGCAGGAGAGGCATTGAAAAGACTTCTGGGGAGACAGGAAGCCTCCTCTAGCAGGGTGCACCTGGTCTACCTAAACAGCCAGCACAAAAAAAAGACCCACTTGATTTAGTGAATGTGGGAGGACAATGAGCACAATAAAATAAATGGAGTGGTGAAACAATGCCAAATGATGTCACCTGGCAGTCAACTGGACCCCTGCCACAGTGTTGGTTTATTTGGTTACAAGTCACTTACTCTGTACTTTATTTATGTTCAAATCACCCCCACTAAACATAAAGATACCATTTTCCAAATCTAGATTTTCTTTTTCCACTATCTCAAATGGCACAGCGAGTGAGTAGGCTTTCATTCTTGCTGTTTGGATGACTTACCAATACAATTTTCAAAAACACTCTTCACAGATACGACTGGTGCCATCAAAGACCCCCAGAGGATCATTAGCATAAAGGAGTGGTTATGGTTTGCATTGATAGTCCATTTACTCTGGCAAACATCAAAGAGCAGAACATCAGCTTCGCTGGATGTCATGTACTCTGGCGTGATATGTTTTGATGAAACAAGAAATTAAAAAAGGGTTGGGACTACAAAACAACATAATCAAATAGATAAAAACAAAGTTGATCTTGATATTTTGACAGGGACTCAAGCACCCGCACATGAAAGAAAAGAAAAACTTAACATATGAAAAGAGCTTAAAATATATTCCTCAGTGCACTAAACAAATGCTACGTTGTAAAAAAAAAAACAACATTAACAGCCAACACTGACTAATCTAATACTAACCTACTAATACTCATGCAGCTGCTAATCACTGCAGCCACATTCTCAGCACCTCGTGTTCTGTGTCCAGGTTGGCTGATTTGATGAGTATCAGATAGCCCAGACCTAAGCTTCCTGTGTTGCCTCTCCATTTGGTTCCAATTTAACCTGTCTCACAGCCAATAAAAGACCTAGTCAATTACAACAAACCGGGAACTTCATATGCAGGAAATACGCCAATTACATTAAACCACAGAGAGCTCCTGCAGCCAATGAGCTGAGGGTTTAAAAGGAAAAAAAGTTTTGGGTTTCAATCTGCCAGTTAATCTTCAAACAGCAAGCTGGCAGTGTGCTGGTCACTGATAAAGGCCCTGATCTGTCATCACACAGCCTTACCTCAAGTCACTCAGCCCTCCTGTCAGGACATCATCTGGAATCTAGGAAACAGCTAACGGCAAGGAGAGAAAGGCCACAGAGAGAAGGCGCGTGGAGGGCAGGATCTGTATGTGTGTGTGTGTGTGTGTGTGTGTGTGTGTGTTTGTGTGCATGTGTGCATGTGTCTGCTCAGCACTGTGCGCGGCACCGCTTGTGTCTACGTGAGCCTGCCTGTTTGTATATAAATGGGCTGTTTTTTTTTTTTTTTTGCTCACGCATGTCTATGCCTCGACCGCTGTCCAGACCTTCCCTTCCCCTTCCTCTCGACTTTCCCGGCAATGCACAAACATACCAAGAGCTCAGGTCTGAGTCATAAAAATCAAACACTGATTGTACGATCACGGGTAATTGTGTGAGGAGAGGCTGTAAACTCCAAAAGAGGGTGTATTAGTGTTTTGTGACTATGTTTTATGAGAAGGTGTGCTTCTCGTCTCGGGATGGCTGTGCTGAAAGGTGAGAAGGGGAGGTATCAAAGAGCTGACTTTGTTGTTTAAAGGCAGTCCCCCTGAGGTAGACTACTGCTGAAAGACAATGTTTACTGCCTGCTGATTGACACTGTAAAGGCACCCAGACGGCACTGGAGAACTAATTGGATATGGCAGAAAGAGTCACCTGTCTTGATGTCTGTAGAACTTCATTATTAATTTTGACGTAAGATAATTCAGTGTTCACACAACTGATTTAGAGAACTTAATTCTTTTGACAAACATTATTTGAAATAGTCATTTTGCATTTTGAACCTCAAAAGATGTTTAATTTATCTTCAGCACTTGCAGTAAGTTGGGAAGAAATGGTTTGTAGATCAATTCTTCGCGTCACAGACTAATATTGTTTTGCTACCAATTGTGCTTCTAAATTGATGGGATATTTATTCTCTTTAAAAATCAGGAATCAACACTTTCTCTATCAATGTTAATTTGCAATGTTAAATGCATTGCACACATGATTACTGCTACTCAATATTATACCTAATAATTATGTGTTTGTGTCTTTTTCCCTATAATTTTCTTTTCTTATGCTTTTATGTCTGAAGCTTGTTGCTCATGCTTGTATCCTATTTGCATGCAATCAAGATTAGTTGCTTATCCTTGCTATGTGACCTCCACCACATTAATTGTGTGATACTTTTAGGAGTAGCGATCAGGTGGCTGCTCCACAAAACATGGCGTCGCATGTACAAATGATTTATATTCTGGAGCCAAGGTCAGTCAGTGTGTGTTCTAAGTGTAATCTCGTGCTGTACATACAGAAATTGACCATTGGCAGGGGGTGGGACAAAGGCTGATTTACTGTATAAGGTCGTGAAGCGATGCCATGCTGCCACAGGAAGAATGACTGACCTAGAACTTTGGATATCGAGTGGTGTTTGTGTATTCGCATGGTGTGTCTACACCTACACATATGAGTATATTGTACTTATGTTCTGCTGTAACCTAAAGGTCATGAACTGAGACAATTTACCCAAGTATATGTATTATCTATCTAGTCGCTCTGATTCTGTTAACCACAGAAACAATCATCTATGTTCTGTAAAGTATCCCCTTTTATTTAAATGATATTATTTTCTGAGCTGAGCTCCTCGAGAAGCATTAGTGTAACTAAACACAAACCCGTCTCTTTTTCTGGTGTTGGCTTTAGAACCACAGTTAACTTTCTGATTTGTTCACTTTGTACATTCAAACTATCTTCTGTGATGTCCCTTTTGCCTTCTATTATAAGCTCCTAGATCATTTACAGTCCTTCCATCCAATAATATTTGACCATGCACACATATAGTCACACACACACACACACTGGGATAGAGAGGTGAGTCAGTCAGTCAATCTTTCATTAGGCCTGAGGTGAACAGGGTCACACGCCACTCCTTCACAGCTCAAGACAAGCAGCACATCTGCTATGGGGTTGATGCCTGGAATGATAATGCCTCCTTCTCCACCTCTTATTTCACTCTTTCTTTCCTTCCTTCCTTCCTTCCGTCTCTCTCGCTCCCTCATTTGCTTTCTGTCTGTTTGTCGCTCCCACTGTCTATATATCTGGTCCTATCGTGAAAAAGAGTACTAGGAATAGGGCAGCAGCACTGTGTGGGGGGCGATTATGTGTGATCTGCCTACTCAGACTTGACCTTTTCCATGTTATCCCTCAGACTGAAACCACCACTCGTGTACTCGCTGCCTCCCATGCTTCCACTCTGTTCATGTTACTTCTCGCTGTTGCTTTAATGTTTTATACATATTTCGAAAAGAAGGGACATTTGACCGCATCCCTTTGGTAAGTGCCCCTCTCCAGAAGCATTCCATGGTAGGTTTGTGGTTTTGTTAGCGCATACACATGTGTCTGTGTGCACCAATGCAGCAACGGAGGATTATAAGTAAGTGTGGCTATAAAAGTGGACTATAAAATGAATCAATTATCTTAAAATGTAGACTTGTGCAATGGTGACCCCATTGTTTTGAACAGAGAGGGACATCAGGAACAGGAACATCAGGTAGTATTAGCCAACAAAATAAATAATAGATGGTTATAGTCAGTGAAACTGTTCACATCAACAATAGGTGCAACTGGTTTCCAGGACACATTCTCGGTTTATGGATTTGTGTGGAACCAACAAAGCAGCACTTAAAAGACAAGAATGAAGAGTGAGTAATTATGCATCTGAGTTGTTAGCATACATTTGACAGTCTGCTCAATTTTAACTGCACAGCGTATTGTTCTTTATGCAGCTCCACCATCCAAAGCAAATGAGACCAAGTTGTGTGCAATTTACTCTGTTGTCACATTGAGATGGTGAACATACCTCTCTCTCGCTCTCCTTCTGCAAGCTTTGCTGTCGCAGCAGTTGCTGTCAGTTTGAGCGGTGCCTGCCCCCAAATATAATGGGGTTTTCTTGACTGCCTCCCCGGGGATTGACTGGTGGTGAAGAATTCACTGTGGCTCATTTGGAGCAGTGCGGTGATGGGCTTCATAAAACCAGCTCCTCCATGTCTCCAGGCAGGTCTGTGGCACTCCACAGAAGGTGTTAGTTTCACTTATAATGCTGATAATACATGGAAATACAACACCTAGGTTTACCATGTTGTCCAGCGTCTCCAGCTGTGTCTATAGCACATGTCACGCGGCTCAAGGATAAGACTGTGGAATGGGGATGTAGGTACTATATGTAAATTCAGTGCCTGTCAGTGTTTTACTAATTTATACCAGTCAGGTGAAAACTGATACATAAAATCATCATGCAAATTAATGTATCTCACTTTTTTTTAATGGTAATGTCAGATATTGGTGTTAAATGATAGTACAAGCATGTTTTTGACTTTTTTTTTTTTTTATTTAACAAACTGTTCCTAAACCTCCCACATACCTAGTGTCTCACCTGGTGTGATATTCATCAACAGCCCACTTTCACAAATTCAAACCCACATGTTTAGACACACAATGTGAACCACACACACACACTCTCCTTAACCACAGGCCAGTATCTGTGGTATGAGGGGTTCTTGTTGCTAGACAGCTGCATGCCTCGGCCTCTTCACAGCGGTCGACTGAGTGCCGAGGAGCTTGACAAAGAGGCTTAAAGTCCTCCCTAAGTCTCCAGCCCCTAGGTTGTCTGCATACCCCGAGCCCAGCTCTGCAAAAGGCCTGAATACAAGTTTAGCAGCTATGGTTACACCCCGGCAGACCCCTGCCGCCTGTCTCACTTGCATTACCATTTTTTCCCTGGGCTGCTTCAGTCTTATAGCCCAGCAACAGGTTCCTCTGCTGTTCTCTTCTTATTTCATAACATGATGAAAGAACTGACAGACATACTGCTCCTACTGAGGGACTCTCAGGGACTAGTTTTTCTCCTATGTGTATGTGTGGGAGTGTATGAGCAGGTATTTGTTTCTTAACCAGGCTGCGTACAGTCAGTGGCGCAGTCGGGTTCTTTGACAGTGATTTGAATCTGTGTTCTTTCTCCTTCTGCTTCTCTTTTTTGTTTGTTTTGCTTTGCTTCTCTGCTGGTTGTTTTGTGAAGAGGAGAGAGGGCAACGTGCGGCAAGGTGTGTTTCTTGGCCGGGTTACATACTGTACTGTGAATGCATGTGACCCAGCCTTTGTGACTGGAGAGTCTATTATGGATATGGACAATAAACCATCACCCATATCCTCCCTGTCTGGGGGCACATGAGAGTAGATGAGGGTGAAGGGGCTGGCATACGTGCACGCATGTAGACCCACACCACAAATGCACCACATGTAAAGGTAAGAGAAGGCCGAATGCAGAGGCAATGAGGAACTACTGCAGGTCTTTCAGTAAACGAGGAAGATATGTGTACATTTGTATGTGTGTACATGTGTTCTATACTGGTCCAGTTTGTACCTGCGTGCATGTCAATTATGTGTGTGTGTGTGTGTGTGTGTGTGTGTGTGTGTGTGTGTGTGTGTGTGTGTGCGAGATGTGGTATTCAGTGTCGGCAGCTGGAAGTACTCAAGCTGCTGCTGCAGAGAGAGAGAGAGAGAGAGAATGAAAGAGGAGAGACTCCTGCACAAGAAAGAGAGGCTAAGAGAGGTACCAGCACAGGCTCCCGCTTTACAGGGGCTGAGCTCTTGCAGAGTGAAAGCCCCTATAGAAAGAAAGCAGGGTCATCTCAACAGTGCGCCGGCCTCATACACACAAACACACACTTGCTCGCACACGCTGAAGCAGAACAACACCAGGACCAGCGTGAGTGCAGTGAGTGCACAGCAGCCCTCCTCAGGAAGCCAGTCTTGTTTAGACTTACTGCTATGTGCAAAGAATAATAAGGACCAGGACAATGTTGGTACAGACATGCAACTCTCCTCCTGTCAGCCTTTTATGTCTGCAGAATCTCCCTCTTCACTCGGACAGATACTCCCTTTGTGTGGTATTGTAGATGAAAGAGGATTAGGCATACCTATGTTATGGTCAGCGCCGAGGCTCCCACCCGGCGATGCCAAAACAGTCAGATGAAAGATCTTGTGGTTTTTTGAAATTCACTGCAGGTATTTTGCCATGTTCTCCCTGGAAGTTATTCAAGTTCACATCCTTTCTTTTGCCCTCTTCTTAAACCTTTCTGCCTTTCCTTCTTATTTTCCCTCCTTCTTCTTTTTTTTTTTTTTTTTTTGGAGAAAGGTAATGAAGAGAAACAGTTACTCGGCTTAGGAGCGCCAAGGCTGGGATTTTCACTGTGAAGTGTTAAAAAGTTACAGTGCACAGCTGAACATGTATATTCAAGCATTTGGCAGAGTTACAGCTCCCCAGCTAAGCCACATGTTTAAAAGTTTCAAACTTAACAGCAAAATGAACAGGTGTCTCAGACAAGGTTTCTGTTCTTCTTGGAAATATGTAGGCTTCTTGTGTATGTGCTTTGTGCATGGGTATATACTGACCTCCTCTTCTTTCTGTCACATTAAAACCGGTCAGATAGGTTCAGGGCCCCCTATTTTCTTCCTTTTTACACAGATCATCACTGTAATGGACACCTCTAGTTTTGTGGGGGAAATACACTCCTGGACTTTGTGCTTCTCCCTGACAGAAACATCAGTGAATCGATCCAGCGATTTCAGTGGGCCATTCCGGAAGATTTTGTTACCTTTCAGCCCGCCCTCAGGCTGAGGCCAGGGAGAGGCCAGGGAAATATAGGGAGGCAGAGAGAAAAAGGGGGCAGAGAGAAACACAGATCAAAGTGGGAATGGATAGATTTTGATCAAGTTTGAAAATGCAAGAAACAAAGGAAGAAACAAGACAGGAGTGTCTTGACTGACTTAAAGATGAGAAAATGAGAGTGTGCGGGGCGAGGGGAAAGATCTCGAGACTGAGTGAGGCTGTGAGAGTACTCAACTCTGTGAAAATCCTCGACTTCATACCGTGTTCCAATCAAAGTCCATTGACCTGGCAGGCCTGTGACAAATTATCCCAGCGGCTCTACATATGACTCAATCAGCATGGCGGATAGCTTTCTGATGAGCAATAGGTCTCCTTGTATATCAGCCAAATCACCCCCTGATGACTGCATCAACACGCAGCCTACACTTCTCTAAGTGGAAGCCAAAAGGAGATCTTGAAATCAACTCTCACAAAGGTACCTGTTGTCTAAAGAGCTTCTTTAGAACCACAATTTGTACTTAGTTCTTTTGTGCTTTCTCGGCACTAGGTTGAAACGAAGGTAAGCGTCCAGAACTTGTGCAACATCTTTCAAGTAGAATGTGCACTCTTCACCTGACAGTGTCTGAACAAGTAGGAATATATATTACTGAAGAAAAGTAAACAGGAGAAAACACAAACTGCTGTTCTCTATAGGCACAGAAACCTGCAGGTAAAACATAATGGCTGCAAGGTTCAGTTCACTGTCCATTGCATAATGTCTAGATTGAATGGATATTGGATGCCACCGCATCAAGCAGAGCCCCATCTGCGGCTGCAGGGTATGTACACACCAATCACACATGAGAGACAAGCCAGAGGACACCTGATATGCTGCTGAAGGCAAGTGGATGAATTTACTCTCTAGAAGCCAACAGACCTAGCAGAGCTCTGAGCCGTGAATAGTGAACATCTAAAGGCCAAGCTCCTCTCTTGTAATTGAAAGTGCACTCACTAGTAGAGCAGCAAGAATATGTATATATATCTTGCTTGAGAGAGTCTCCAGCGAAGGTGTCTATGGGATGATTCATTTTGAGTTGCTATCTGTCACAAGGGCAAATTAATCAGAGAGGCAGATGAAAGGTGTGGGCCAGAGGAGGTGTCAGATGCTCAATGATAGCTTCCTCTGATGGCTGGGTGACCTCTCACCCCTGCTAAAGGATCCTGGGTAAGGGATAAGCCATGTTTGATGATAAAGCTCAGAAGCCTAGCTTCGTGGGCTAAGATAACCTCAGGTAACCCTCACATTGGGTCTGCATGTTTGAAACTGTATTGACACAAATCATTTTTGTTTGCCTTAGAAAAATGCTGAATATTGCTTCTACAAGCAATCAAGGGTTTATTTGTTTAACTGTCACCACAAGTGAAGACCAAGTCTGCACAGCATAAACAGGAGCTTTATTTTTCCATATTTCCTATTTAAGCTTGTTTGGTGTGATGAATTCTCCATCTGCCTTCAAAGATGATATCTAGTCATCCATTTATACATTTATAATTGGACATGTTGCACAAGCCAGATTCCTGTGCTCAATGGAGCCTTTCATGGGTCTCTAATCAGACCAGAAGCCACCAGACAACAGATATATTTATTTGTATCATGTCTGAACAAGCCCCACTTGAAGCAAACTACTCTTACAGTTTGAATGAGGCGTCTGCATACAGCAGTCAACAACAGCCCGGGTCAAAAGGTTCAGAGCCGTGATCAGTTTACTGTCACAGCTCCATCTCTGCATTGCTGGTCGAGTAAACCACGTTATTTATATAGCCACAGCTCTGCGGCAGAGGAGTTGTAAAAAGTTAAAAAGAACACCCCACCCCCACCCCCCACCCCCCCGATGAACTACAGGCAGATTTTCACTGCCTTTCTTCTCTGCATGGAAACAGTATGAACTTAATGCTCAGCAGAGAGGACGTTAGACTGTTTATGGTTTATTAATTGTTTCTGAGGGAGTGGCAGTCCAAGCATGACCTACTGTTAACTACCATATAAAACATCCACATGTTCAATACATCTGGGGACCTCTAGGTAAACAATACAGTGAAATATACTTTCAACTTATAACATTATTTTGGCTCAAGCGAGAGGCACGTCCGCCTCTGCAGCTGCTCGGCCTTTTTAACTCCCTTAGTCATGTCGGCACATGTCCACTGTCAGGGAACTGTGCCAAAAGCGACCACTGTGTTCAATTACATTTCTGAAATTGTGTATGATTCCCATTAATCAAATCTAATAATCAATTTTCAACGGCATATGGTTAGCAGGGCCTCGTTGTCAAGTGGAGAATATCTGCAAAATACCACGGTGTGTAAGCAAATAGTCTGAAGTTAAGAATACATTAAGTTAAAATGTCATAATCAAGTTTAGAATTACCATAAATATAAATTCAATGCCAGCTGAGGCTTACAGATGCAGACCAGAACAGTAAACAGTTGGATGAGATGAGTATTATAGGTGTGTGTGTGTGTGTGTGTGTGTGTGTGTGTGTGTGTGTGTGTGTGTGTGTGTGTGTGTGTGTGTGTGGTATAAGACACAGAGGTGGAATTAAAATCTGATGTCATTAAAGTCTGGCAGAGTATCACATTATTTACATGATGTAACCTTCCTCTGCCAGGACGTGTTGCTCAGGATCCCATCTGTTGTGAGAACAGCACAGACCACCATCCTGCGTGTGTGTGTGTTTGTGTTTGTGTGTGGGTACTACTAAGGTGCTGCAGCAAGCCTCTAATATGTGACCTAAGTGATGGCCTAAATCTGTCAGCTCGTTCCTGTGGGAAGAAGAGGACAGCTAAACAACTCATCTGTTCCAGTGACCCACAAATACTACTGACAATACCTCGCTGCCAAACAAGTGTGCCAGTGGACCAAGTGCGACAGAAGTTTTGTGTGTGTGTGTGTGCGCATGTGTGCGTGTACACCGACTCGAGAGGTGAGAGGAGGGCTGCAATTCTAAAAATCTTCAGCGTGCGTTGTCTCGCTCTCTCGCTTGTTTTTGATCTAGAGTGCAGAGCGGGGTTTCTTAGACACTGATGTGGTAAATGCATTAAGTCAGCTCGTACAGGTTGTATGAATTCATCCCCTCTAACGTTTCCATTAGACTGACTTAGAATTTCAAAGGCTTTAACTCCTTTTTGCAACAGGTCCAGAGGCATTTATGAATTGATTGAGACTTCTTGTGTCACTGCTTTGATCTTTTCCTCTTTTTTCCTGTATTATTTTATATACATTTTTATCCCCTCAGCTTTAAAAAGGATCCATGAATGGGCTTCTTCATTGGGAACACCTGTGCAGCAGTTAAAATAAGCAGCCCCATCTAATACTTCTACCATCCCATGTCTATCTTTGAGCTTCTTCTGTTCCAATGTAATCAAACAGGAAGCACACATTTCCTGCCTTGGGCCCATATGGACTGGAAGGTAACCATCAATATAAGTGGACTCTGAATCTGCTGAATCTGATCTCTCGTTCCCTCTGTCTCGGTGCAGCATGCTCCTGTAGGATTGTGTGCTCGCTTTCAATAAAAAAAAAGGTAACAAAGTTTGCCAGAGCTTTGAGCTTTCCCTTGATCTGAATACAAAGCTCCGAGGTTCGTGTTGGTTCACGTTGGGTTTCCACTGCAGCTCAAAGAGCTAATTGTGTTCAGCAACATCACAGTGTGACACGGCGACTGACTAATGCATTAGCAATAGTTGTGTTTGATAGAGACACAAACACACGCGCAGGACGCTCAGCGCTGCTCATAACACGTCTCACCCCTTGTGATGTAGCTGTGGGAGCCTTGTCGTGGCTGCTCACTTGTTTTGATGGTGGTCGGTGTCACGGCTGGTTCACATGTTGTTTTGATCCCTGCTGTCAGTAGCCCAGTGAGCTCACACAGACACAGCTGGCTTGGGTGGAGCTGCTAGGGGTACATAGGGAGTTGAAGGACATGGATCTTTGCCAACACATTTTATACATAGCACATATCTTACAAGTGCAGCTGAGAATTAGAGATGGGGGACCCTCGCCCCTCTCTGCCCACCCTACCATCTGCCCGCCTGGGGCTGGGGGGCTCTGTGGCCCAGCTTCCATGTTACCAAGCATGACAGCCCTGCCCTCAATCAACCTCTAATACACAGACACCTTCTCTTCTCTTCTGTTTTCTTCTCCTCTCTTCTCTCCTCCTCTCTTCTCTTCCTCACTTTTGTAATGACAGGATGATGGTAGTGTGAAAGCTTCTCCTTAATGTCAGTGTAAATGAGAGATTACTGGCCTTTAACAGCAGCAAAGAGGGAGGACATCATTTTCCTCCTGCCGTTTAATTTGGTTCTTGCTCGGAGGGGACTGCAAGGCCAGCAAAGGTTAGGTTGCTGCAACAGTGTGTGTAGATATTGGTGAATGTGTGTCAGTGTGTGGCTGAGTGTCTCAGCAGAGGTTACAGGTCTCTGAGTGGATATAATTAGAAACTTCCGTGCAGCTTTTAGAAAAATAGTCAGCTTCCCCTTGCTTGTTTTCCTTTCACCATTTATCTCTCTTCTCTGGCGACATGTTGAGGGAGTTAACCTCCATGTCCATCTTTGCGTCTCAACATGCCCCCGTTTTTCTCTGCTGGTGTAAATCTCACATCCTGTTCTCCGTCAGCCAAATAAAACAGCAAGACTGGTTAAAACACATGGAGGGGGATTCCCTGGAAACACCAGACATGAGGCTTCGCAGAGCCTCGTTCCTCTTTGGAAAGAAGGCTGGTTAGAGTTGAATGTTTGGACGACTTGATTGAAGAAAGAGGGGAATAAGGAACTAGAGATCTAGTGATTGTTTAGTAGTCATTTCTTAAACTTACATATATCAACCATGAAATTCAAACAGTAACAAATCTTAGGACACATTTTGGCACCACTTATTCCTTAAACTAGCCATTTCTCCAGGCCATGTTTGTAGTTTCAGTTTGATACACGAATTTATGTGCTCATCAGTGCGATCTCTATGATGTGAAAACACTGCACACCAGGTCACTCCTGCCAACATGAAAGCTTCTGCACATTTAGGAATGACAGTTATTAGTAGAAAGCTGTTGGCAGAAAACTAAGCAAGAATTTTCCACTGCCTTTCATCCTCCTACGGTCTGCTATAAATAATGTCAGGTTACTAAGCTTAGGCTGAGTGACTCACGCACCTTTTTCTTGCTGCCACTGGCCTGCATGGCTCCTCTGCTGTCACAGAGGGCTTAGCACTAACAGTTGCCAGAATGACAAAATACATGTGTAGCTTCACGTTGTTTGATTTTGTCCGAACCACCAATGGGGGGCTGCAGAGCAACAGTTTGCTCATGACAACAAGTGACGGCAAAGATCCCCCGCTGATCCGCACACGGAGGAGAAAGGATGTTTTCTCTCCTCTCCCCAGCTTCGTATTACACTTTAATACAGCTAATTAAACATTTTAATCAAGGGTAGCACTGTATTGATTTCAATCCGTGCTGAGGGGGGGGGCGGATGGGGGGGGTGTTGGTGTTAACTATACCACTGTGATTATCCCTGCTCCACTAGAGCTGTCACTCACCTTCCCAATGATCCTATCAACTCTCCCTCCTGCCACCGTTGAGACAGAGGACCAGCAAAAACAATGAGTTCAGGCCATCCCCGACTTATAATTAATCTCTCGTCGACTTCTATTGACACGTCCACTCTTTGATTAAATAATTACCTAAGTGCCATAAGCCTCTGTGATTGAGTCATAATCCTGAATAAGCTGTAACCAACTATGGTCACCTCCTTCAGTATGATTAGCTCATCATTTGCTCGACTGCCAGAGCATCTGTTGTGCTCTGGTTCTGGGACAGCAGTTTTTGGTTTCTGTGTGTACGGCACCTCGTACATTACAGGTTGACTCCCGGCATGGTTGGATGGAGTGTGTGCAGGTATACACCCATGTGTACACATATGCCCATGTATGCAAATACATTCACACACCACTACAAATTCTGACAAGTGCAGCTTCTCTCATTATAGTGCTGCTCGAACCAAACCCGCAACAAAGCGCACACACTTCCCTTCACACATGCACTCACAAACACATGCATGTCTGCCCACCTGCCCTCCCAGTACTCCCACACTTCTCACATAAACAGCCTGGCATCTGTCACAGAGGCTGAGGGGTGAGAGTGTGTGGGCATACACACACACACACACACACACACACACGAGCGTGCACGCAAACGCGAACACATCCGCACACAGGAACACAGTCCTGTTGTCTGGTGCGAGCGTACCCTTTTGACCTTTTGACAGGTACACAGAGGATCTCAAAGTGAGTGGAGAAGCCTTAGAGCAGGTCTACAAGTCAGAGATGTGCCCTCTCCATAGGTAGCTGTCGAACTCCTCAGGGCTCTAGGGGACGGCAGTGCCTCTCCCAGGAAGCTGTAGCCCTCCTCTCAGGAAGTGAGGTGTGTCTGGAGCATTATCTAGATCTGTCTGGCAGAGAAGCAGGAGCACGAGGGGTCAGACAAGAACGGGACCACTTATATCATGTTTTATGTATGACGTGTGGCATGTGTTTGAATATTTACATTTGTCTGAAGGTGATGCAAATAGAGAAGAAAATAGAGGAAAGAAGTTCAGAGAACTGTGCTTCCTTTGTCAACAAAGACTTTTTGTAAACAGTCGAGCATGATGCAATTCAGGAGCAGACCAAGTAACACCCACAGTGCATATCATCTATTGATCAGAGCTCCGCCTGCATATATTAATGTTTTCAAAAACATTTTTACTATTCTATCAATTATGCCCTAAATCCTAATTCCTTACTCAGTCATATACTTGATACATGGCTTTTTACATCTGTTGCATCGAGTTATTTGAGATAGCCTTTATGATAGCCTTTATGATAGCCTTTACCAACAGCTGTGACCTTCAAATGTTAACACTGATTTCAACGCTTTCCTTCTTTCCTATTCCTGATGGTTCCTCAAATTCCCTCTGGTCTTAGGTATGTTGAACGACCCCTGAAGAATATAAATGATCAGCCCCCACAAAGTCGATTTAAAAGCCTTGGTGGTGATCCTTGTGAACTCTTAGAACACTCCCAGGCATATAATTAAAAGGTAGTTTCTAATTTCTATGAGAGTAAATTAGCGCCTCAGCTTCATTGTTAAATCATGGCTGGTGGCACATAGCCTGGGGAGATGGATTGAATGGATCAGAGAGGGTTGGACAGTCACTGGATAATTTTGACAATGGGGTTCAGAGGTATCATCCATCACTCAAGAGCTTACATGAAAGTTTTGACAGGTAGAGGTCATGGCAATGTGGCAGGAGCCAACAGAGATGGATGCATTTAATTTGGGTAATGAAGAGTTAACCATCTTGGGAGAGCAAGAGGAGCGTTAAATGGGAGAGCCATCCACCATTAAAAGAAAGTCTTATTTAATTCCTCCAACCCTAATGAAAGACATCGGAATACAATCCTTGATTGACAATGAGGCCTCAGCAGTAATTCCCTGCAGACAGTTCACTTAAGTTCCCTCCCTTGTTAATCTCAAATATAATGAATTGCAAAACTAAGGTTAAATGTGGCAGCGTGAATTCATTATCACTAATACATTAGACCATAAGATGATTTACAGTGCGGTCTCTCTCTTATTTTCATTAGCGGTGAATGGCTTTGATTTAGCCGCGATTCTGATGGCCGGTTCATCCTCGCCATCAATCTCCCTACCTTGGTCATTGTCCACCTTTATATCTGACCCCTTGACTTGAGAACGGAGCGAAGAATGAAAATATGTACAACCAGACAACCTGGTGAAAAAAAATATTCAGCTTTTTAGTGCGAGTCCAAGACCCCTCTTTATCGCTTCCTCAGAAATTATATTCATCCCGAGCTGTCATTCAACTTCATCCTTGACCCTGGTCTTATTGTTGAAGGCTTAATGGTAGTGCTTTCGCCAAGATAACAGTTAGTGCTCCATTGTCTATCAGCACAGACCTGCAAAGACGATCTTACATTAAACTACCAGGGCCCCCATCTGCTCACTGAGCTGATAGTTATATGTCACATTCTGAATGAACATTACCCAATCAATCTGAAATGCATGTTTTTTTCCGAATTATTATTCTGATACATCAACCACAGAGTGTATTAAGCATGGCTATATATTGTGGGCCCTCTCTGGCTTAAGCTGTATCCCCTGTCTATTCATATTAGGGAAATTAATGCTTGGAGGAATTTGATAAATAAATCGGCCTATTAAAGCGTGTCTGCATGTCTGATTTGCCTCACTGAAAATTGTGTGCATGCATTTAGTTCCATTTGCTTTCTAAAAATCTTTGTGGTGTGTGTATATGCTTCTGTGCTTGCATGTTTCTCTCTTCTTTGGTGTGTGTAGGCATGACTGCATAAATATGACAAGTTGTAAGAGTGAACTAAGTAGCAGCTGCAGCAGCTACGGTGAATGACAGAAAGGTTATGAGTTCCTAATGACGGGGTTTTAAAGCTATAGCTACCGCTAATTGGGGTGATGTGTCCATCCCATGTCCCCCGAAGACATGTCTAGCTACCAGGGATTAGCCATGATTAAGGCACTGGTCTTCCACTTTAAGACCTCTCACAGTATTTATCAGCAATGGTCAGATTACTCCAGCGATGTGCAGATAGAGATCGCAGGGGTCGTGACACATCCAGACAGTTAGTTTGAAGCCTATTACAGCCACCTTCACGAGTGTGGCTTTGAAAGTTACATACATCACCAGACATGATATGAGATCGGGGACTGTATGCTGCAGACAGAGAGCCAATGTAATGTTTATGCTATCAGCTTGTTATATAAAAGTAGTTCAAACATAATGCCCCGGGATATTTTTCACATTTCTTTTTTAAAGGAAAAAAACAAGGCAGCTCTTACACAAAACACTGTTACAAGGAGTAAAATCATTATATTCTGCTGGCAAACAATTCAGTGTGACACACTAAATACACTAAAATGGTTATCTCCAATTATAAAGACACTAATTGTGTGTTGTTTACTGCAGGTTTATTTGGAACACAGGGTTTCATGTGCTGCTAATTTCAGAGTAAAACCTCCATTGATATTAATGTGATTACAGTTCTTTATGTCCACAGTTACACTAACCTAAAGAGAAATAAGAGACACCGTTGTGCCTGAAAGTCACCAACCATAATTCATAGCACTGACTGTAACTGAGTCTTTGAGCCACTTTCACCAGAAAAATTCACCCACTGTGAGCCTCTTAGGTCATTATATGCAGTATATATTAAACACTGAAGCGGTCACAGCCAACATCCTTCCAAGGAAAACACATTCGCATTTAAACCATTTCTGTTAGTCGGGGTCAGAAATGATCAAAAGTATTGAGTTTATTCCTTTTTCCTTGTTAGCCCATGTCTGTTCCAGAGGGCCCTCTCATGTGTTTTCATTTGTGAAGAAGGCTGTGAATTTAAAGCGAGCAGGAAACTCCACCTTGTTAAAATGAATTGTCATGTATGCTCGACAGACACTCATAATGAGATTAGTGTGCGGACGTATCAAAGAGGAAATGTTGGAAATAAGAGAAGAGCTAATCCGCTCGCACTTTTATGACTAAATTCATTCTTTTCCATGGTTTCTCAAAACTTTGCTTTGCTGTTCATTATCCGAATTGTCTTACAGCTCTCATCTTGTAATCCTGAGCTCCTCTATTGACGCTGGAACTCGGCTGAAAAAGATCCCACGAGATTTGAATAATAAAATCGAGGTTTTGAATTGACAATATTAGATGTGGAGGTTCACATCGTGCTTCGTTTTTTTTTTTTGTTTTTTTTTGAAGGAGGTAGATTATTTCAATTTGATGAACAGAATCAGTCAAAGAAAGCAAACACATATTAATATTGTATAATGAATATATACTATCTACTGTATATGCAGACTGGTGTGAGTAATTGACTAGTTACAACAATAATTTACATTTTATTAGAAGTAGTGATTATTTCTTTACAATAATTGAAGAACTTTCAAAAGCTCTATCTTGAAGTTATCCACATATGAAAACACCCATGAAAAGTCAGATGAAAGCATCAAGCTTTGCCACACATGCGCTGGTTTGTGACTTGTGATTTGACACACTCATTACCAAACCTTCTACTATTGATTTCTAGATAGTATTTAAACGCTCTCACATGCACACAGCTTAGCCTTTCCATATCCCTAAGTGTCCTCCAATGACCTTTACTGTTAAGATAGAGATAGCTCTCAGCGCATACAGCAGGATGTGGAGGATTTGCAAAAGAAGACATTTATGAAAATCTTTCTTGAAGCCTGTCTATGAAATCCTTAATAGACATGAAGGAAAGGGCAGCGAGTGAGACAGTATACGGAGAGAGGACATACTGAGGCTCTGATACGGCTCGAATGCTGGGGGAAAATACCAGTCTATATGTGCATACATAATGCAAAGTAAAAAGGAGTCATAGGACTCTATTGAAGTTTTCTCTTTTTCTGTGGCACAGTTGGTTTCTCCAGACATAGGCATTCGGGGCACAAATATATTTTAGGCAAACTTAACTTGTGTTTCAGTCACAACATAAAGGTTGAATTTGAAATTACCTTTTCTGTCTAGGCTGGAGTTGTTATTTAAAGGAGCTCTACACACAAAACAACATGTTGTCTAATACTTGTAGTAGTTTGTGTTATGTCAAAATGTGATGAATGATGGAAAACAGGCCAAAGCATAATCTGATTTCACAATGATGTGCACCAACCCCAGAGTTGGCCTCACAGCTGGAAAAAGTTTTCATTCTGACCCACATGATTATGATTATGTTTACAAACTATCGTGGTGTTTACTTGAGGTGCTTTATCACTGCAAAGCAATGACATCTTTTGCATCTATTTTCCTTTTAGACATACAGCTTTTTTTTTTTGTCTGTAAACGGCTTCTGATGAGAACAACTAATTTCACTTCAGTTTTAGGTGGTTATTTATCACCATATGCGGTTTGAGGGATTGATTTTCTCCCTTCCACTACATTGATGAAACCCCTCTTGGGGGTTCCTCTGGGAATTCATCTTGTGCTGATAACTTTGAGCTATCTTATCTGCTCACTGTTCAAACAAGAGTGAATGCTGAGATTTGCTTCGGGTGTTTGTCTCTCCATGGGTCCATTTCTTCTTCTTTGTTTTCAAGGTTAAAGCCTGATTGATGCGGCTAGATTTTCGCAATGTTGTTTTTGTCCAGCCAGGTTGGAGCTTGTGACTAAATGTCTTTCATTCGTTTGTTGAAAAAGGTAAAACACAAAGGATGAGTGAGAAGGGAACCACAGTATTCTTGAATCAGTTCATGTAATATAAATTATTTGTGTTAGTTACCTTTTTAGGGAATCTACCTATGAAAATCCAAGGCGAAGGTGAAGTCATCAAAAGAAAAATAAAACCATCTATCGTCCACTTTAATTCTTTCTTATCCCACCAGCTAATTATCAAACCTTCCAGACCTAACCCCGTGCTGCCTGAGATTTGTCGACAGGGCATGGAGTCTCAATTTGTCAGGCTGCTTTGAACTGTCACTCTTCCACTGGTGGTGCAAAGATCATAAACCAGTAAAACTTCAGAGCACAGGATGCGACAGAGGATGACTAAGCACAGCAGAGGCCCCTCAGCAGTTTCTCAGACTGGCCTGTAGTCAACACTATCTTATCGTGCAAGGGAGCAAGTCTGGGCTGGCCAACAGGGAAACAGAGTTGCATGGCTTTGGTGGGAAAAGCCCCACACTGCTTAGACTTTTGCTGCCTGGGTGCAACGTGATCAACTGATCTATTTCTCTAAGATTGATGGTGTTTTGGCTCTATTGACTACAGACACTAAATTATATTGATGAACAACTCTACCACCAAGCAGCACTTGTAAACTATGTCCTCATTTTGTGTGCCCGTGGTAATGGTGTGTAGTTTTCTTCTAGCTTGTATTAACATGGCAATAATAACTTTATGTTGCATTGTCATGCATTATGTTTAACAATCATACAAATTAAACTTTTCCTTGCTCGTTCTATAGTCTCCACCAGTGTGTGAGAGTGCAAGACCTGACCTGCAGCCATACAATCCATCAGCATTAGTCCTACACAGTCTCCAGACTAAACACATTCTCATTACAGTGGCTGTAAGCGCCTGGAGGGTTCTTCCTCCACGCAAGTTTATTAACACAACACACAAAGTGCAATACAAAACTAGGTACACTGGGCTCTTACATTAAACACTGCTTCAGTGCTGCTAGTATATAATTAAAGGATTTAAATGGCCAGAGCTTATGGGGAATGACATGGCAATATGATTATTGCAGAACATACTGTGCTGTGTAAGGCAGGGAGGATGATGTCATCTTCTTTTTCAAGCCATAGTGGATTCCCGTCGTTAAGTGGGACAGCATCTGTCCTGCGAAAACAGAAAAGCAAAAAGAAGAGAAAAGAAATCATAATTTGTTCCTTTTCATGGTTCTCACCAAGTTCCACCAACTGTATAGATGCAATCAGTTCAAATTTCACTTGTGTCCTACACCTATGCTGATCTTTGTGCTTTTCGTTGGCTTTGCTGAAAGTTTATAGTCTCCCTCAGGGTTCAATGTATGTTGTAGTGGTTGAGTTACTACTGTATTTACTGATGAGGTTGTTGAGTGTGGTTATATCATCAGTGGTGGAAGCAGTATGCACATGCCTTACCTAATAAAAAGAATTACATACCAAATTAATTAAAGTATCCAAGTTGAAGTACTGATGCAGGAGGCTTCTTTTTAGAGTGTTATTTTAGTATACTATTTTATATTATTGCATAACTATTCCTGAACATATGGATACAGACTAATGTAGCTGTGCCAAGCAACTGAAGTTCCAGTGTATACAGAAATGTAATTTAAAAAGTAAAGCATTGGAGGTGAGGTATGAACCAGTTCAAGCACCTTGAGGCTGTACTTAAGTATAATATTAATTTACTGTCAGCCTATTAAATTAAATTCAATTTTAATAGTCAACTCACAACAGAAGTCATCTCAAGGCAAATTACGGTGTTTAAGGTTTAAGACCAAACAAAAACAACTATATGTGGCATTATTTAGAAAATCTAACACCCCCAATTGAGCCGAACTAGGCGAGAGTGGAGAGGAAAAACTTCCTTTAGAGGAAGAAACCTCCAGCAGAACCAAGCTCAGGGTGGGCGGCCATCTGCCTCGACCGGGTGGGGTGTGTGAAAAGAAGAGAGAGAAAAGAACAGCAGGCAACAAAAAACAACAAGTAGGAAAAACACTGGTAGGATTATACCACATTATACCCTCTGCACATACAACGACTATGTATGATATAAAAATATACTCATTGACCAATTTCTTGCAAGTACATCAGTGCAATCTGATTATTGACGAATTGTGCTGTTAAAAGGTTGTAATATCTCAGTTTTTGTTGAAACTGTCAGAAAGGTGGTATTATACTATATATTTGTTATAGGTATTAATGGCGGTGCAGTAGTGCTGAAGTGCATTATATTAAGAGGTACTTCTCTTGTTTTGGTCACCTGAATTAAATGGATGGCCAAAACATTAGAGATTACAACCATGTTAATGTACAATGTGTACAGCAGAGCTGCTGTGTTAGATTCTACTGGTGTATCTAGAAAAATTGTGGCCGGTGAGTTTTCAACAACACTTTGCATGTAAAAAAGATTCAAGCAATTAATCCATGAACTGTGAGTTTTTGCAAATACAAATGTAAACAAGGTGCAGACAGCTTTGTTATGTGAGTGTATTTGTGCGTGCATGTGAAAAACATTTCAGGACAGTATTTAGGCATCATCTGTTTACATTCACGACAAGATAGTCCAGTCTCAAGTATCCGCTAAGCATCAGACCTTGGGAGACAGAGGGCACATCAAGGAGGTCAACAAAGAACCTGACACCCTGGAGATACATTTGCATTGAGTTGAGAATGTAAAGCAACAACAGGGCATAAAATGGCCTCTGAGGCACCAAACACTTAAGTGGTGAAACAACGACCTCCAAACTGCTGTGAGACCCTCCTCATTGTCAAAGGTCTTTCTTATCTGGAGAGATAGAGAAGAAGACAGAATAATCTTCAAGGAATGAGACCATAGCGAGAGGCATCCAGTGAAACAAATGCTTGGCCATCTGACGTGGCTCGTTTTAGTATCATCTTAAAAGTTAAGACAGCAGAAGGGCTTGCAGTAACTGGCAAGGAACGCAGGAATATACATCTTCAGACATATAAGAAGATACAGTGTGGATTAAAAAGACTTTAAGGCTATATGGATAGAGTTAAGGGTGGATTTACTGTATAGTACTTCTTACTTTGACTACATAAATTCAGTGGATAGCACCAGATTACCATTAAGTGACTCCACTGTATGGGCTAGAAAAACACCACCTCACTGCACTGCAATAAACATTTTAAACTAAGTCCACAGGATACTCAAGAATGTGTCTGCCAAGTCAAAAGTTAATTTGCGTTTTCATGTGCTACCCCACCCCCCACCCCCCTCACACATACACACATTTTAGCCCCAACTCCCCACCCTTCTTTTCCCCATTGTGAAGCCATCAGATAGTGACTTCCAGAAGTCCACACCTGTCTCAAGGCTATGCAGAGGAGATGTATCCATGCATTTTGAGCATTGCATAGCCTCTAGCCAGGGTTAGTATTGATCTAACGCTTCACTGAGCCTTTGTGAGAGTAGCAGCTGCTTTGGGGAGGGGGGGGGGGGGTGGCTTTTAGATAAGCAAAGCAAAGAGAATTGTTTCTCCTCAAACTATCTTCTGGTGTTCGTACATGAAAACCATCGCTTAATTCAACACTCCATCGCTCTGGAATAAAATGCCCACTCCCTTGACATGAAAAGCAGCTAATGAACATTAAAACATCTGCCTTTAGGGTATTGGAAAGCAAATGGTATTAGAAAGCATGCAGTGATAATGCACTTCTCTGGATTTTCACTGTTTAATCAGCGATCTATAGGGTGAAAATGAAATATTAGCACAACATTTTCCTTATAGCACAACTCTCTCTCCTTCACTTTGATCACCAGTCACTGAATGAGGCAGTTGGGGTGGGATGGGAGGAGGAGAAGGGGTGGTATGTTACTGGTGCATCTGTGTGAGGCAGGCATGGCAATGAGACCCTCCCTAAGATGACTCATAGGCTGTACGGGCTGACACCAGCACCTCATTCACAGCCAATAATGAGCCATGCTAATGAGCAGAACAGCCACCCCGCATGCTCATCATTAAGCAGTCTTGTGATTCATGTCCAGCATGAAACCATCATACAAAGAGATAAGGCTGGCTGGAGCCGGATAGGATGTGATATGAATAGACAAGGAACAAATCACAAAAAAAAAAAAAAGTTTTAAGCATTATACTGAATCAAATTATTTTTTCAAAGCAGAACGGCACAATATACAGTAATTTATTTAACATCCACATACTGTAGTGCTATATCAGATTTTCATCTGCTGCATACAAACCCATTTTCCTAGAATGCAACATGTCTACATGCAGTGTATGCTATGTGTGCTTGCAAACTGCATTTACTGTATATGAGCCCATGCTATTAGTTAATTTGAAATAACCTCTTCAAACACCACTTAAATGAATTCATCAGGAAAAAAAAAAAAACATACTGGCGCTAAGACATGAATGTGCTTGTGCCAACCTCCTGAGACCCCTGCTCCGACACATATATCTGATAAGGCTTAATAAGCACAGGGTGGTCATGATAAAGCATTTCAGTGCTATCTCTGTCTGAGAAAGAGACACAGACAAGGGTTTGTCTCTGTGCTCCAACGATGGAATGGCAAGAGCCCCTCTATCTCTTAGCAGTGCTCTCTCCCTCTCAAACTGCCTCAGTCTTGTCTTCTTTCCCCCTCTGTGCCTCTTCTCTTTCTTTCTCCCTGCTATCCTCTGTGCGTTTCTAGCTGCCTAGCTCTGTATCAGTAGAGACACTTCTTAAGCCCCAGCTGGGGAAAATACGGTGGATGGGTAGGGGGAGGGTTTCAAAAGGGTAAGTGATTGCCCTCTAGGGGACGAAGCAGAGAGAGAGAGAGAGAGAAAAAAAAAAAAAGCAGGACGCCTTATCACCCCAGCCTCCAATAGCACTACTGGCTACCTCCCAGAGCCAGGGGGAGGAGGGTGGATGGGGTGCTGGTAGAATCCAGCTAGATGCTACACTGCCTCTTGACACAGCAAACTCAGCAGGGAGTCTGGCTGCATAAACCCAACTCAGGGCTGCAAAGCCAAATGTTGCTTTCTGAATTTGTATTACTGCTTTGCCTGCAAGCTGGAGACTACTTGTGTTTTGGATCCAGTTCTAAATATAAATCACATTTTTGTATAGAAATGTAATCCTAATTATTTATATAAGTGGT
This sequence comes from Anabas testudineus, assembly GCF_900324465.2. Classification (NCBI taxonomy): domain Eukaryota; kingdom Metazoa; phylum Chordata; class Actinopteri; order Anabantiformes; family Anabantidae; genus Anabas; species Anabas testudineus. The sequence continues at coordinate 10,343,386 of NC_046630.1, forward strand.
TTATTGGATCTACATTCCTAACAGTGAGGATCAATGTGATGCTGCAGATGTGTGTTGTCTGTTTACGCACTATAATAAAAGGACTACTGTATGAAGAAGGACGCACTACTGACCTATATCCTGGTTTTAAAGTCAAACCACGCCAAAAAAAAAAAAAAAGTAAAACATGTGATAACAGTTGGCCACTCAGAGATAAGCGTGATATATAAACGTTAATGACAGCATTAAGTCTTCCTCTAAAGGCATCACCAGCTGCTAAAATGTATCCAGCTATAGCAGGTAGCCAGTCATGCTGGCGGCCGCGCCGACGCATCGGGCGCCTGCAACAGTGTCCAAGCGCCACCTTCAGTATCCAACCTATGGGAGGAATAAAAGCAAATCATTACATGGCCTACTTGTTTGTCTCCAGACACATCTGCTGAAATGTAGGTATCTGAGTGGAGTAAACCTTTTTTTTTTTCTTAGCTCTATTTTTTTTCTTATTTTTTAAATAAGGACACAGACTTTAGTTTTATGTGCGCACTGGTGAGTGGCGCTCATCTCCAGAGCGCACAGTGCTAACTGTGTGTTTAATATGCCTGTCTCGCCCGGCGTGTTGCCCCAGACACTGTGTACCACAAATCCCCACCTCCACTCCAATGAGAGCTCGGGAGGGAGGAATAAAAGGGTTAAGGGGAGTCTTGGATGGAGTCTGCTGGGCGGAGTGGAAGGGACGTGATTGGATGGCTGCGTGTGACGCAGGGGACATGAAAAAGCTGATAACTAGTTAAGAAGGCAGTTTGTAACTCTGGAAAAAGAGTGCAGAGCTTGAGACGCGCATTACGCAGAGGACGTGGACGAACAGGCGCACACACAGAGACCTGAGCCGCCTTGGCAGTGTGGGCTGTTGAGACACTGCAGCGTCCGGACACAAAGTGACTTGAAACAGAGGACAATGGTGCAGCACACAGACAACAGCGAGACGGACGGGAGCATGTCCAGGGAGGCTACCGATTCGGAGGAGAGTGAATTTATGGCATGCAGCCCAGTGGCGATAAACCCGGACTGGTGCAAGACAGCCACCGGCCACATCAAGAGACCCATGAATGCATTTATGGTGTGGTCCAAAATCGAGAGGAGAAAGATCATGGAGCAGTCGCCGGACATGCACAACGCAGAGATTTCCAAGCGCCTGGGGAAGAGGTGGAAGATGCTCAAGGATAGTGAAAAGATCCCGTTTATCAGAGAAGCAGAGAGGCTCCGGCTAAAACACATGGCTGACTATCCCGACTACAAGTACAGACCCAAGAAAAAACCCAAACTCGACAGTTCCAAATCATCAGCACCGTCTCCGGAGAAGTGCGGCAAAATAGCAAAGACTCCCAGCAAGAAGTGCTCAAAGATAAAGACTAAGAGCGGCTCTAAGTCCTCTCAGGGCTACGGGGACGACTGTGTGTTTCCCAGCTTAAAAGTTACAAAGACTGTGAAAAGTGAGCTCACCGACGAGGACGACGAGGACGAGTACGAAGAAGACTACCGGATGGGGATTAAGACGGGGGGCGAGGAGCGCCTGAGGCCGTACAATGTAGCCAAAGTTCCCGCGAGCCCAACTTTGAGCTCCTCGGCCGAGTCCGAGGGGGCGAGCATGTACGAAGAAGTGAGGAACAACAACAACAGACTGTTTTACAATATCAAAAACATTACCAAGCAGAGCACATTGCACGCTGCTTCCATCTCACCAGCATCCTCCAGGTCGGTCTCCACATCCTCCTCCTCCTCCTCCTCCTCCTCCTCCTCCTCCTCCTCCAGCAGCAGCGGCTCTTCTTCCGGCGAGGACGCGGACGATTTGCTTTTTGACTTTAGTTTAAATTTCGCCCCCAGTGCCCAGGGCTCGGAGCTGGGCAACCCCAATTCAGGAAACCTGTCGCTGTCTCTTGTGGATAAGGACCTGGACTCGTTCAGTGAGGGCAGCCTGGGTTCTCACTTTGAATTCCCAGACTATTGCACGCCGGAGCTCAGTGAGATGATTGCCGGGGACTGGCTGGAGGCGAACTTTTCCGACCTGGTCTTCACATACTGAACTGAAAAAAAAACACACACACACACACACACACAAAAAGTTTCTCTAGTAATAACAGAGAAGGGAGAAATGAAATTACACGTGTCCTGGTCAAGTTGTCCCTAGCCCTGCCTCCTGTGGGTTTTCTGAAGGGTCCTGGAGGGGGAAGGTAGAGGACCAGGAGGCGAGGTGAGGTTTGAGGAATGAGATGCTTATGAAGCTGGTAGCAAAAAAAAAAAAAAAAAGAGAAAGTCTGCAGACGTTTTTTTTCTGGCAGCATGACAGGGTTTTATGGAGTTTCCCCCCCCCCCTTAGGTCTGCATTTATGGTTCAGCTTAAACGGACCACAAAGGGAAAAATACGTGAACTTCTATGCATCTTATCCTCTTCAAGACAAACAAACAAAAAAAAAACTGCAGGGAGCTGAAACGGACTGTGGACTGACTCAAAGCAAATCTGTGAACTGACACTTGTTCAGGACTTTACTTTACAACGGTTTATGTAATTTCTAAATGCCGCAAATGTTTGTTTGTTCTTTTTTTTTTTTTTGTAACTGATTCCGTTTACCTCCTGGTTTGGATAAATTTACGCAGCCTAAAACCTCTGCCGAATACAGGTGTGGAGGAAACATTTTGATACATAACAGACCTCATCTTTTTAAAAGAAAAGTAAGATATTTTCAGGCATATTTTTGTACAGTTAAAAAAAAAGGGAATGTTCTTACTGTGCTTTCAGTGAGTTTCAGGCACTTCTTCCCTTTATCATTTGTTTTTTTAGCATGCAAGGGAGTCCTGGTTTTAAGGATTAAGTTAAATTAAGACTTGCATCAAAAATGCCTTGTGATTTTAAACTAGGTTTTGTACAGTTGTAGAGCAGATTTGTTGAGTATTTGTAGACGATACAATGGCATCATGGGGAACACATACCTCAGAGCTGGAACTAGTTTCAAGATTGTATATGTACTGTAATATAGTAAAGTTAGGAGTTTATGTATATCATACTCGTGATATGTGGATGGGTCCCAATCGCAGGTGTGAAACTGGATTTTGGTATTTTTTATGGCACATACTGTTTTTCCCCCCTCTCATTTTTTGTGCAATATATCCTCTTAAGATACAGACCATCAACAATTGTAGCAAGTGATGGAGAACAGACTTGTGCACTGTCAACATCATTTCATGTTATGATGCTGAAGCCTGTCCAGGCAGAAAAATAAACAAATCAGCTGGAACTGATACAAAACGATTTAATATGGCCTCATTGTGTGATACCTACTAGAGAAACATATACAATTTGAATGTTGTACGACACACATGATTGGGATAATATCTGACACCAAACAGTTTGAATCCGACTGCAAATTAGGGAAAACAGAGTTCTGCAAAAGGACGTCGTCTGATACGGTGGTGGTGGTGGTGGTCTGGCATTAGTTCAACAAACAAGCAAAAAAGAACATTCCATAGTCCTGTTTCATGAAATGAAACTTTATTTTAAAACTGAAGACTGCCTTCTTTTTTTAAGACATTAACCATAAACCTGTATTTTTATTTCTTGCACTTAAAAAAAAAGCAGATATTGTTTATTTTTATGTGGGTCTTACGTACAAAGTCTGTTTGATAAAGGGTTTTGGAATATGACCTAATTATATGCCAAGACGTTTTTTTGTTGAAGATCTGGGCAGTAGTTACTTCACATTCCAAGTGTGAATCTGTCTTTGACTCATCTTTTAATAAATAAGTACATACCACCATTGACTGTCCTTTCAGTTTGTGAATATATGTACACAGATGTGTTATTTGTTGCGTTTGAAAAGGATGTGGTAACAGAATGATGCCTATTTTGTATTTAGGCTGATACTCTGAAATGGATGGGCTCAAACTAACATGTGAATTCACATTTAATAAAAAGGAAAAAAAAAAAGGAAAACATGTGAACAAGCAGTGTTGAGATGCTTTACTCGTCCTGTTTTGCAAATGTGCTGTTTCTGTTGGAACTCCTTGGAAAAAAGGGGCACTGTGGCTTTAAGAAATTGAATTGCCCGCTCTCCCGTGCTGAGCGATGTGATTGGTGGACTTGATGGTCCCCTTGGAGATGAAGCTGGAAACAAGAGCCGCTCCTCTCAGCATGTGGGAGCTCTCGGTCTGTCGGTCGTCCATTCAGAAAAGTTGCACTCTGCCCAGTGCAGCAGGGCTCGAGAGTTAGTGAGCAGAGGGCTGAAAAGTGTCTAAATGTGACAGATGTTCACTCAGGGATAAACAGCGGCTCTTATTTCACACAGACACTGTTTAATTTCTGATAAATGTGCAGCCTATTTTACACATGCAACATTTATTTGTATGTAAAAGTGTAATCTACAGTCTAAAAGTCCATCAAAGTTTCAGGCCATTTGTTAATATGTATATGAGTAACATGTTTAGTAGGTCAATTATTTGATGGTTTAAAATAATTATTAGTGGCTGTCAGTTGCGGTCCTTAAGTACGGCTCTTCTCACCACTTAATGCCAGATATTCATGTGGGGTTTCAGATAAATAAAGCAAATAGCTGGCAGGACAGAGTGTCAGCAGGGACATGGATGAAAAGGAGTGAGAACAACTGCATTAATCTTAAGAAAAACACAAATAGGTGTAAGTCAAATCAATACGTACTGGTTGCCTCGCACACACTAATATGATTGTGGTGCTGCTTTAACGTGCAACACCAGAGGTGACAGTTATGTCTCAGACCAAGATACAAAAATGTTGTCCCAGTCAGAACTCGAGCTACTGCATGTTGATCCCCGATATGGCAGGGATTAGCAACAGCACAGCCTTATATCATGCCATACAGAATACAACCTGCAAGACTGGATATATATAAACAGTATTTCAAGTGATTAAATCTCCACAGTGTTGGAGGGGGTCATGCATACCTCCAGAGAACTACACATGCATCCTCTCATTTCATCTAAGACCCACCTTTAACAGATCATATAAAAAGCATCAGTGGCCAAGGCCACTGAGAGATTTGTGTTCATTACAGCAATAGGATCTAATGATGAATATTTTCCGTGCATGGCTGCACAGGTACCCCCAACCCATTAAGTCAGTTTGCAAATCTGTAATAAAACATTTATCCAGCTATTACTTTACCTGACCTATTGGTCAAAGTTGCTAATGGGTTCCAGGGCTATTCCCAATAGAATCTCAACATTGATTTTGTGTTGCTCTGAAATATCTGTTCAGGGCTAATGCCAGTGGTACATGTTGAAATGAAATTAGTGACCAGTTGAAATTTCCTTCTATTTCCTCCTTAAATAAATAAATGGATATCTGGAATGCTTAGTAGACACTCAGTGAGATACTATCCTCCCGAGGTATTTAGTAAGGTGGGGGGTTGACAGTGAGGCAAAAGAAAGTAATTTACAATCTCTGGAGCATTTAAATCATTCATACAACCCTGCATGTCACAGTTAAGCGTGGTACGTGACACCTGTACAAAGACCACAGCTTCAGAACTGAGATCTCACAATTTGCCTGATGCTTTAAGTGGACATCTAAAACGTGCCAGTGCTGCCCCAGTACTCGTAGTTAAACTTCCTCTGTGACCAGCCTTGCAGCCTACTGATGTTAAATCCAGCAACAAAAAAAGGCCTGTTATCATTTCCGCTCAGTTTTTTTTTTTCTCTCTCCTAAGTGACTCTCACCCAGTGAGCTCAGATGCATTACATCACTGCTTAGCTGACGCCGCTGCGCAGTAAGATTCCATGTTGTGTCATCGTTGATCCACATGTGCTCCTCTTCTCCCAGTGGGAGGCTGTCTAATATAGCTATGGGAATACTGATATATGCTCACCATGCTGGAGGCTTCACAACAACAATAACAACGCTGCCATAGCCTCATTTTAAACCAGTTTACCTGTCGGTTAATTGACGAGCGGGCAGGATTTGTGGTATCTGCTTCGGATCTGCCGTTTGAGATTGAGATGGTGTTGACACCCCTTCTGTCCATGCAAGCCCCTCTCCTGATCTGTTATACAAGCGTGTCATGCTGTTAGACGCTGCCAGTGCTTTCAGGTCCTGCAAGCTGCGTGTCAGACTATTTAAATGACACACCAGCAGTTGGTCCCCTGTGTAACAGTGAGTCCTGAGACGTGAATAGAAAAATCTAGTTGGGACCTAAATATCATTTATTATCTTATAGATCTGGAGTAAACTACTTGTTTATTTCTGGGACGCCTGTCAGCCATGAAATCTTGGTAGAATGACCTTATAAGTACTCATTCCTGGTGTTGTGCAGTTCCCTTGCTGATAGTCAGAGAGAATTTGTCTGTAAAATTGCCTGCCTGAGCAACAGTCCAGACCCTGTGTCCCCTGCTCCAGTCTTTGCCTGGGGCAACTCCTGCTGCTGTTGATAGCTATCCATTTGCTCTGCCTTCCCTGTGTATGGGAGGGAGGTAGCGAGGGAGCATCTGCCCCATCTGCTGCACTGATATTTACTATGCCTTCACATTTGTGATAAGGGGGAGTGGCAAAAGCCCAATTCCCTCATGGTGTTTTAGCACTCTCGCAGATATACACGTACACACACACACACACTTCCATGGAAGGGAGTGAATGAAAACGAGAGAGATAAGAGGCAAATGCATCGAGCTTTAAAAAAAAAAAAAGTCGCCACTCAGAGGAACCAGAGTTAAACTTGATACAAAACAGGCAGTGTAACGGATAACAAGTGTGCAGCTGAAAGCAAGTACCACGCATGGTCTGCTGGGGCCAAATTTTCCATTCACAGCTTCATTGCAGTTTTCATTATTTAGTAAAGGCAATGAGAAAAGAAGTTTTTGGGGGGGGGGGGCTGCTGCGCTGAAAGCAGACACAGCAGGTTGTCTTGAGCAGTTTAAGCTGGCAGCGCTATTGTCTCGCAGACACAGAAACAAACAGTTCAATCACTCCTCCCAGAATCTGTTCTGACACGGTGTGAGATCTCATTGGAAGAAGGTCACTTTTTTTTTTTGTGGGGAGCTGCTGGAGGTCACACATCACTCACGTGAATTATCTCTTAACAGGGCAGGGACTTGGTTGCACACCTGCTTTTCTTTGCAAATCAAGCTCTGACTATATTATATTAGCTGAATGGGGAGCGCTGGATGATATTTTGCAGATCCGGGGCTCAATATGTGCCAGGCGAACGTTCTGCTTGCACCACTCGGTGTGTGAGAGAAAACAAATGGAGCCTTTTTTGTTTCAGAAATGCCACAATAATGGGCCTCAATGTAATTAGAGCCAACTTGTAATGACATTTAGCTCTGTTTAGAGTGCAATCACACAAGTTGGTTTGCCTGATTACAGTCAGTTTAGGATTTACATAACCTTGTTTGGAATTAATTGTGACGTGCGCTTGATATTTATCTTAGAGTTTAACAGCAGCTGCATTTGCCCCCTGCACTTAGATACCTATTCCAATAAGAACATGGCCATGAGCCCACCAAATAGTGTGTTAGTGGTAAATTCAAATAACGTTTGAATCCAGATTAAAGTGCATGGGTGGGTTTTTATTTAAGTTACACGTGTTTGCTTTAGTTTTTATCACTTTAGATAATTCACTAGCCCATATGTGTTTATACGTGGCTGCTGACCAGATAATGTTGTTCCCATCTAATCAAACGGAGTGGATATTAGTGTATTATTAGAGATCAGTGCTCTCTTATTCCATGTGCATATCGTGTGAGGAAAGTCCAGTTGGCTTTCTGCCCAGATGCATGGATTTAAGACCCCTGCGCTAACCCCCACCCCCTTTTTTTTCCAAGGCAAGGATTGTTTTTGTGCATGTGGCCGTGTGTTTGTCTGGAGGCTTATGTCATTTTTTTAGTTTGTTATTGGACTGGATGCATAAACTGAAAAAAACTCAGCGTCAAGACAGTGCTAATCATTGGCAAATGTTCAGTAATATGTTGAGTATTCAGTTTCTGATCATGACACACACATAGTCTAGTTGAAATAAAGCTGAGTCAGAGAAAGGTGCCCTACTCTTCTGAAACTTTTCACTTTAACGACACCAGCTACAGACATTCATGACCCCCTGCCTGACCACCCCAGGATTAAGTCAGGCAGTAATCTAGATTCAAAACTGCAGCTCAAGGGGAGCACATGCAATTTCCCCCTAAAGCTAGAGCAGACCCAGCAGTTGGTCATTCATATGCATCTGAAATCTAATACTCTGCTGCTGTGCCCCTCAGTAGCCCCACCTTTCCTGACTCACCAGTGAACCTCGACTCCCACCAATGCACTCTGCACAGTATAGGGCCCGTTCTTCCTCCCACTCACTCTATTTCTTGCGCTCCCCCTCTTTCCATCAATTTGCATGTTACCCAGGTTACACTGTCAGGGTACCCTCTCACAGTTAGACTCGACGCAGGGTCTCATTTGATAGTCTTTGCTGCTTCAGTAAATAATTAGCACATTGAATCCTCCGGGGGCCCTATACAGGAAGGGGGTGTGGGGGGGTTGACTAAGGTTCTAATGATTGTTATGCTGCAGTATTTTTGATAGCAGCCCCTCTACCTCCTCCTTAACACAACTTAAGTAAAAAAAATAATACAAATATCTCTGGAATAAATTTTGAATGTTGATGTCGATGAAGCTCAACAGGCTTGATTGATATTCTAAGACTTTTAAAGCAGTAGTCTGTATTAAAATGCTCTTTATGGCTTTAAACTGTGTGTCTGAAAGGAAAGTGATGATTGGAATATTCTTTTTGTAGAATGAATTAAGACTCTGTTCTTCAGTCATTTCTAATACCCAAGACAAAGATAAATAACAACTAGATATTGTAATTTACTATACTGTATTTTCAGTAGTATACCATTTATTCCAAATCATATTACAATTTTTCTGCTCCGTTCTTCTTAACAAATTTTCTTTCTGATAAATCAATGCACATTTTACTAAACCAGAAACATCAAAAAAAAAAAAAAAAAGAAATCAAGCCAGATGGATGCTTGACCTCCCTGATTAGCAAAGGAGACACTCAGGCAAAGTAATGCCCTCTCAGGATTGCATCTGTAAAATGACAACTCCTGCCAAAAAATCCATTAACTTCATGTAGATTTTAATGGCTCCATCCAACTACAGATGCAGAGACAACTTCAGATGTTATTGTAGGAGATGGAGAGACTAAATGAAAATGTGCCAGGACCTGAGTGGGTCTTTAAAAAAAAGACTTCCATCCCCTTTGCCCTGGAGTGCACACTGAACCCAAAAAAGGGCAAAACAAATCACACTGTTGAATAATTCATACATGTGGGGAGGCACAATTCATATGCATCCCACTGAATCTATATCTATTATGTAGAAATGTTATATTCATGAAAAATATAGCACATCAAAAACTATACCTTCAAGACTGACAGCGAACAACCAATTAAAGTTGTATTTCTGGGAGTTAAACACGCAGTTGGCAGTTCCCCATCTCCTTCTAATGGGAATCCTAGTTTGATGTTATTTATTTCCCAATGTTCCCAGTACCACAGATATTTTGAGGCCTAGATTAGAAGAACAAGTAGCCTGGTCAAGGCGACAAACAAGTGCAGTTCGCGCAGGCCCAGTGGGACGTTCTTGGTGGTTGTAGATTGTTTGTAGCCAGTGGGGATTGGAACTATATTCTATGAAGTGGTGTGACATGTAGCCCCACTTCTCACCACTGAAACACACAAACAGTGCTGACACATGCACACATTCGACTTCTCTCCTTCCTTCTGCACTGGCTGGTCAGACAGTTATTCATTTCGAGCACCTCAGCCGCCAGCAGAGAAATTCTGTCACTGGGTCATTACAAATACCCACAGGCTGTTGAGAATGTCCTCGCAGATGCAGGAGACAAACGTGGGCCTGCATGCTGTTGCCTGAGTGCTGCTGTTTGATGGGGTCCTGAATGACCTATTTCTCTCCTACAGATATTTCAACTTGGTCCTGTTGAAATCATGAATCACTAATCCAAGACCAAACAGAATACAGTAATTTATTGTGTACACACCAAATCTACAGTTTTGTAGGATGCACCCATATTCAGTTTACAGTGTTTATTAAAGGGAGAAGTAACATACAGTATTTTCTCTCAATGCTGTAATAAAGTAATATTTACTTTTACTTTTTTGAGTTAAAAAAAAAAGTAGATTACAGGTTTATTTTAGTGTTTTACTTTAACTGTCTTCATCACAGTTTTAAAAATATAAATACATTATTTCCTTTATAGGGTTTTTACTTTATCACATGTGTATCAGAAGGTGTCATTGTTGGACAAATCGTCTTTGCCCTGTGAGGCAAACCTGAGATTTATATTGGGTTATATAAATCACATTTGATTTGATTAAATAGCTTAATAACCACTCAGAACCACTGTTGAAGAACCATCTTGGAAGGCAGGGCTCAGCACACTATTCTGCTTGTTACATTCGGGCCCTTGGGGTTTAATGTGTGCCACTGATATGTTTTTGTTTTGATTGTGTTTTTTTGCACTTAGCGTATATTGAACATAAGCTCAATCTGCATTTAATTCTTGGTCAATATCTTCCCATTCACACAAGATTGAGGTTTGCAACTGTTCTTTTTGCATGCTGGGTCTATATGTGGCTAACCGGCAGGGCAGTCACATCCTATTTTGATAGTGTAGTAGTGAGTGGTGAGACACATGACTGTGATCAACAGGGGGCTGTCCATTGATTTTCAAGGCCGCACATTATGCTGCAAATGTATATTAAAGGGAACAGTCTGCATGGCCTTGGATATGCTTAGCATGATTTAAACATGCCAAGACCATATTTAAGCCTCAAGCTAAAACATTTTAACTCAGAAAAACAAGGTGTAGCTGCTTTCATGTAACTGCACCGTGGCAGCCACTGGAGGGAAAAAGGAAAACCAAAATGGATATGGAGGGAAAAAGAAAAATGAATACAATAAATGTTGTCACTGTGATTTGATGAATTATTCAAACTTCCCTTTACAGATTTCATAATTAGAAAGTGTAATCCAGTGATTAACCAGCTGACTGGCAGAGTATATCACTAAAACATTTAATCCCACTCCCAGTATTACTGTGATTTGCGAGTTCTCCTGTCATAAAAACTCCCTAATAATCCCATTAGGTCCCACTACAGAAACTATACTACACTCACTTCACATTTTTTTAAATGCTGGCTTCAACCATGTAATTGCTGTGCATTTAAAGCAATTTGGTCAGTGGCAACAGAAACCTGCTTACTGCTGAAAAGTTAATGACACTGAAAGCCAATACTATACCCCGACCACTTAGCCCTGCAGTTTGACAGAATTTGTCATTACACAGTTCCTTACTCAAAAACTGATGGATGTTACACTTCCCCTGTTTGCTCTACATTAAAAGTTAGCGATGTACTGCGTGTCAGGTCTGATGGTCATGGAGTTGCCAATGAGTGGCAACAAAGATGTGTTCGAACTGTGTTTAAAAAGAGATACAAGGCATCAAAGTGATTGAATGGTCACAAAAGCAGATTTAGTTGTTTTTTTTTCCAGTTTCAATCAGGCAGCTGCTTGTTCCTGTCATGACAGAGTCCCCTGGCACATTGGAATTGCGTGATTGTTATCTCATACAATACATTTCTCACTTCAGTGCACTCTAGAATCCAACCTGCTCAATCCTATCAACCCCACCCACCACCACCACCACCTCATCCATCCAAACTAAACCACCTTTATGGCCACATTTCGGTAAAACCCGCTGTCTTGATTTTCTTTGGCATTTCTGTCCTTATTCATACAGTGGGGCTGTGAGCTGGAATAATTAGGAGAACGCCATAAGGCCCTTGCCTCCTGACAATTGATCAACAAACAATGATTTATGAGGTCATCTTGTATCAGGGGATGACCATTGATTTAAACACACAAAGAAAACACACAGAGATCCATGAACACATGCAACTTCTGATACAGATGACCATACACATAAATCAGTCTCAATTTCTATACATTCTCATTTATGCTGACCCGTCCTATTTACCTGCCGTTCACTTTAATAAAGACCAAAACGTGCAGGCCCACAGCCTGATATGGATTTGATGAGTGATCAGACTGACAATGTTGTGCACTGTTTAAAGTCCCTTGAATGCTTGAATGAACCTTTTGCAAATCTATTTTGTCACTCGGCTACTTAACAGATGCTGATTCCACATATTTTCTCACTGTTGTTTCAAGTATTGATTGTCACAGAGGCCTGAAGGAAACACAGCAGCAAAACAGTGCCCGTGTCTTGCCACAGTATATCACTTTGGCCTGTCTGTTGTTTTGGTATGCCTATGTAAGGTTTCTTGACAGACAACGTGCATACTATGTTTTATTACCCCGCCAGCTGCAGGGTCATTATACATCGCTCTTCCTGTGAAATCGCAGGCTCATATTTCTATGTGTACTGGAAAGCTGCAGCTTCAGATACTGATTAATGAGTAATGAAATGGCTTTTAGTTATTACAGGGTGAAAATATTAATATGAGAGATGCTGAGTGAGAAGAAGGGCACCTTTATTATGTTACCAGTCTGTTCCATCATCTCGTAGATCTGTCATAGGTTCATGGCATTGAGGAGATTAAGAAGCCATGTTAGTCATCAAACGCTAAGTGATCCTGGTCTATTTAGAAAGAGCACAGCCTGTCATCATCATACAGGGCTCCCTTCAGCGTCCAACAAATCTATCTGTCTCTATTCATTTTGTGCTTACTACATGCTGCCATGGGCAAACGTTTTCAAAATGGTTTTCTGTATGACGTTAATGAAAACATTTAATTGATGCTAATTCAATCATTCAATGCTGCCCAACATAGCAGTGGGAAAATGATTACGGCTTTCTACAGAAATAAAACACATGTTAAGTGCTTTAGAGACACTGCGCTATATGGGGATGAACTCGGATGAAGCGTTATTGTCGTTCCTTACCACAGATTGATCGTTACTGTAGTCATGTCGATACGTGATTAAACATGACGTTAATAAGATAACTGGACTGGCTGCCTATACCACAATACCACAGAGCATGATGGGGTGGAAGTGTGTATACTGTATGTTTGTGACAGTTTGCACAGGAGTGATAGCGGACAGGCTGAATGCTGATGTCTCATCCGTCCCTCTCCTCTTCTTCTGGGGTGGGATGATAAAAAGAGGTACTACTATGGCCATTGCAATTATACTGTTGTTAGTGATTGTTGTTGGTCAGCGGCAGCAGATCAAAAGGAGCAGATCCCTATTGACTTACTGTCATTGTAAAAGGATGACCAAGTCAAGCTCTCACACAGTGGGAGAATCTCTGCTCTGTCTCCAGTGATTGACTCCTCTGCTGCTTTAACCAGCATTGTGACAGTGGAATAATTGAGCATGCAGCATGAATCCACTATTAGAGATTCATGTGTGTCACCCCACCTCTTCCTCTCTGTGATCCTTTCAGCTTGCAGATGATTGAAGAGCCGCTGGCGTCTCCTTGCTCTACATGGATAAGCAGTTGTCATAGGAAACATCAATACTTGAATGGATAGTCAGTTTTATTCATTGATTAAGCACTGAGAGAATGCACGAGTGTTCACCCCTGCAAAGCCCAATGCCCATGCCTGTGACTAACCATCCTCCATTTTTGTGATTTAGGATACATTTGTGCAATGATCTCTAAGTCCGGTGTCATTCCTTTACCTCTCCATATTTCCAAGAACATAATCAATAATGTCATCTGAGCGGCATGTGCATGGAGATTTGTGGAAATGTTTCATATTGTTGCAGTAGGTCAACCCCATGTTTCTACTGCTCACAGAACTGGTTTGGAAATAGCCCCATCAACATTGATGAAGCAATGACAAATGGTAAGTATGGTTTGACAGGTCAAATATTGCCACTTGGAAAATTCCAATCAATCACTGCTTCCCTCATCTTACAATGTAAAGTCACCTGTAATGGTGGTCATGTGTTCAGCAGTCCTAAAATAGGAAAGTGTAACATATTTTTTTGTAATCTGTGGCCAATAATATATATTTTTCTAGTTTTCATTACCAAGATTGTTTATACTGTACATAGAAAAGCTGCTGTAAGGAAAATAGTGACACATGCCCTCCAACAGTCTGACGCACGCTGTTTTCAAGGGCGTCCATTCGTTCAGTCTTAGGCCAAAACAGCAGTGCCCATTAGCCTCAGCATTAACCCCTGCTGGCTCCTAGAGGTTAACACCCCTCTGCTGATTTACAACAGCCAGTGGACACAGCAGCCATTAAAACGATGTAAATTTGGGTTGTTTGTAAAGAGAGAGGTGCACGAACCCAGTGACAGACCACCCACTCTCTCTCCCTCAAATAACACTCTCCATGGCTATGGTTCACAAATCAGTGGGAGCTTTCATTTGGGGAAGGTCACAGACCTTTTTATCACCTTCGTGAGACACCCTTTGGAGCCATCCCTCATGTTGCACAACTGGACGCTGCACGTCCTTTTGATGCACTGTTGCCTCAGACGACTTTAGCTTTTGCTGAACAATAACTGGCAAAGAAACACATGAAGTATGATGATCAGTTTCTGTCAGACTACCCATGTAAGTCAAAGGTTACATCACACAGGATCCTGTAATTGTACTGAAAGTCTTTCATGTCACTAATCAAACCAGTATTTACATTTGCTGTCCGCACGGTGCACACACAACGCTTGAACATCCTTGACATCAGCCTTTTGGCTCAAATGTGATGGATGGATTAAATGTCACCTATGCCCTGGGTGTTTCCGTCAGGTCGTGTACGGGCATTGCTGTGTATGTGCTCGCGTTGTTTGTTTCCATCCGATGTTAGTGTTGTGTCTATCGGTCTTGCTTCTGCATATCGTGTCCTGACATGCTCGGCTGCATCCTGAGGCATTTGGCACCCTCTCTAGTCCCCCTCCTGCTTTCTTACACACACACAAACACAAACACATCCACAATTAGCTAAGATAAGCTCAGATTCTGTGACTTCCTGCAGATTCCTCTACAGATAAGGAAGCACAATTTAAAAGCCATGTGCATGAGTAGAAAGGAACCTCTTGGTGAGTAAGTAAAAGAAATACTCATATTAAAAGCCAGAGCTGCCAGGCTCCTGTCTGTCGCTGTGATGATTGGTCTCAGCATCATCCTGTCATGCTGTATTACTTTTGGTTTTTGCACACCTCAATACACTTTTTGCTGGAACTCATTTATCATCCAGCGGGGAATGGACACCATCACAGGGGCCATTTCTGAAAGTGCAACAATCTGCTGTTTTGGAATAGATCTGTCTGTGTTTACTTGAGTCTCTGCAGTAGAAAGTATGACTGTCGCCTAGTGGAGGGTGTGACATGCATTAAATCCTCATGAAACACAGTGTGTGTGATTATGAATAAATTGAAACACGATCACCTTGTTTGTCTCATCCAAATATTTTCCGTTGACAATATAATTTTTGCTTCACAACTCACCTTAGCTATGCATATTTTTGAGAAAATGATCATACTGAGACATGCTCAGACCGGCCTTATGATGATAGAATCTGACTGCTATGAGTGGGAATGCTCTGAACTGGACATTTTCTTTGAAGTAATCTTGTAAACCAGGACAGTAGCTCTAGGAAGGAAAATGGAAATGTATCCCAGGAAGCCTTACCTTTTGAATTTTAATGAGATTTTGACACTGTTAGAACAATGAACAACATCAGCTGAACAAGGAAAATACTTGATGCCTCTTAAATAATGATGATTTTCAAATGGCAGATGAGGACTATCTATCTTGAGTTCTCCCTGACGAGAAATTAAGAAGCAGCAAATCAGCAAAGCAGCAAATGGCATGTCTGTTAATATGAGTAGAGGACTGAACTAGCTACACCTGAGATAATGGCTGAATGAGGTAAAGCAATCGGCTCATTTAAAAAAAAAAAAAAATCAGTTAAGTACCTCTCTCTCCAAAGAACTTAAAGTAGCTCGGATTCCAGTGAAGAGGAGTTTGTTCCTCTAGTGTGCATATTACTGCATCTCATCTCACTTATTGCTGCCTAGAGTGCTATGACAACAGAAGTGAGAATAGATTTAATCTCTCCAGACCTGCTAATAATACTATGCTACTGGCTGAGAGCCAAAACATCCACAAAGAGCTAATCATCTCCAGTCCTAAGCGTTTTTCCTACACATACACATTTTTCCCCGCAGTTCTCAGAACTGCGAGGAGTAAAGAGATAAAGAATGAGAAGAACAGGAAAAAACAAAAAACAAAAAAAGTGAGCCTTGGTGTGAGAAGTGTCTGCCACCATGGCGTCATTAACACCCAGTGGTGCTGGAGTAAGGGAGGGAGGGCGGGCAGACGGGGCCTCCAAGCACTAAGAGCGAAATTGCAAACCCAAGGTTCCTGATACAACCTGTTATTATTTTTGACACAAGCCATTTACAATAGCTATGAAGGTGGCAATGGAAAATGTAATATTGATTGTATGCCCTCGAGGCTTTGCTTCCCCGTCTTCTAAACGTCACACGTCTCACATATGTTAGGTGTGATGATATGTTTCTGTTTTTTTTTTTATATTTTGTTTTGTTTGCTCCACTTCCACAAATCCTATTTTGGGGGCTTTGTTGATAGTTTATTTGATGAGCTAATTACACTGGTAGATTGAGAGGCCAAGGTGATGTTTCGGGAGTGGAGAAAATAATAGAAAGCTGCATCACTACGATAGTGCAATATGATATCAGTCTGATGTGACAGGTGTTAATATACCCAATGGCAATCTGTATTTCATCTCTTTTTCATGAGGGTGCTTACTGAATTACTTCCAAATGATGTTTATGAAACATTAACCAACTGCTGCACCACGGGATAGCAGTGGCTCATTCCAGCCTTATTAAGAAATGCTCTGACACATAGTACAACAAAGACACACTGGGAAAAAAAAAATCTAGGTTGTCTTAAGCCAAGACGTGTGATATCCTAGAACACATTCGACTCTGTTTATACAGACACGTTGGCTCTGAGCTTCAAATGTAGGCATTATCAAACAGAGGAAGCTATTAAGCTTTTGAAACAGCAACTAACTAAACAAACTGCGGAACAACGGGAGAGATAGTTGGCCCTAGCAGTGCACCGTCTCTGTCTGTCTGTGACAGAAACCTGTCAAAACCAAAACAAACATGTTTAGCAAGGCCCTCTAAGGACGGGAGACAATTGTGCCTGCGCCTGTGTGAGGTGCAGCGGAAGTCTCAGTATCTAGGGAGATTCCTGGGGTTGTCTTCCAGCGTGGTAATTACAACCAGAGGTTCTCTCTCTCTCTCTCGCTGGTAAGTGTGACAACTTTCCGCTTGTTGCTAAAACGAATGCATGACCTGCACGGTACCCCCTCCGTGTAGCGAACCACTGATTGGTGTGTTAAAAGCTATCTTTGTGAAAAGTGCTGTCTAAGAGCTCTTTCTCTCTGGTGGTAGGCGCTTTGGAGCACATGGTTATGGACTTACACAGTGGTTTAGATGACCCCATAAAATCTCTCTAAAAAGAAAATACAAAAAGGGCAAAGCCTTTGTGTTATCAAGTATTCTTCATATTTGATCTTACACTTAACTATTTAAAATTCGTCGTTTTTAAAAGCACTGAAATTTCCCAGTCCAACCTCCAACAGAGGAATTCTTTAACCATATTATCCTCATTAAACCCTCACAGGCACTAATCTTATTGTTGCTATCTGTGTTACCATTAGAACATGCAACGTTGAGTCAGTTCACGTTAGCACTGTCATTATTTGCCCAGCTGATAGCGTCTCTCATTCTCCCATGTACAGTTTGACCAACATGGTTTTATCTCTGTCATCACATTAGTTTGAGTGGAGGAAAATCACTCTTAATGATACCGAGATTATTGGCTTTGTGTTTTGGTTTACCAGTAAATGCTGGCCATGCCTATGGGATTTCCCCGCATAAGCCTTCACTATCAGTTTACAATAACTGTCGCATTCTGCTTTTACCCACAAGGAAATCAAGGCACAATACAGCAAATCTGCACTGTTTCACTTAGACATAGTTGAACGACAGTCCTGAAAACACTATATTCTGTAAAGCTGGAGTGTTTTTGCTGTTATTCAGTGTATGTGGATAGGTTCAAACTGTTTTTCATTAATGGTGTTATCTACTAACTCATCACCCAGCTATTACTCAGACTTTAACATCTTACTTCCTGTTAAACTCTCCCAACATCCTGATACACTGGACCAGTGATACTGCACAGTCACAAATATATCTGAACTGTCTTTCTCTCTGTAGACGTTTCTCAGAGAAGTTTTAGTAAACTAAGTTTTTAGTTGGCAACCAAACAACCTCAACAGTTAAAAGTCAAAAGATAAAATAAGAAACTGTGACAAATCATCAGACGTTATGCATGCATAATACAAGTCCACGTATAAACAGCGTCTGACATGCTACATGAATATTTGATGATATTATAACTAGACCGTTTAAAAGTCACAGTAAAAAAAGTTTAACTACCGCGAGAAAGTTGGACTATAACTTTAAAACTTTCAACACTGATTGTTTGTGACAATTAGAGGCCACTGTGAAGTGTAATTCTGTAAATCTGTGGATGCTGAAGGAGCTCAATTAAAGTAATTGATTATTAAATAGCCCTTTAAAACGATTGAACTCTTGCAAGGGCATGCTCATGATTCATGCCGTTCAATAAAACGAAGATGATTGTCTGCTGGGAAGCAAAGGCTATTAAATATTAGGCAAACTGTTTGAAGCATCGATGAATATTTACATTTCCACTACTGTCATGTGGCTGGGTTGATGTGAAGTTCAGCCCCCAGCCTCTCTAGCATCCCTGTCCTCATCACTGTCTCTTTCACGGACAGAGAATCACACGCGCAGCGAGGCTTCCCACGGCGAGTGGGGCAAAAAGTTTGGTTGAAAACTCGAGAAAAGGTTGTGAAAGAAAAGAAGATCAAATCAGCAGCTCTATCAGCCCTCATAAGTGCTGATCCCCCCCCCGAGAGAGCTTGTGGGATCACAATACTTCCCATAAAACAGTGGGAGCTCGACCAGCCATCTGAAAAGAGGCCGGCCTCTCAGTGCAGTGAGGGAGTACTGAACTGGGAAAGAGTACTACTTTAAGAGTACAGAGGAGGGAAAGAGTGAAGGGAAAAGAAAGGTCCCTCGTATACACAGGTTGAATGAGGGTCTTAGTGGTCAAACCTATAGAACTGTAGCAGGAATTGTGGAGTGGGAGGTGGTATGTGGTGATTACAGAAGAAGGGGGACTTTTTGGTCATTATATGAAGCCTAAGTACAACACCAGCCCCTCATTCTTCCAGTCTTGAAGGTTCGCATTCCCGCTGTGTTTACCACAGCCCCCTATGGATCCTCTTAAATCAGACAGAAATAAAAGGCAGGACTGTGTTCTCCCACTGCCTTGCATTTACCTGAGACTTACCCTTTTGACCTCAACTCTGCATGTGTCTTAACTGAACAAATTATATTCCTGATTAAGTGTGTATGTCTTTATCATAAAGCGTTGTATAAAACTGTTGTTGACTAATTTGAAAAAAAAAGAAAGCAGTTTAAATGCTCCTTTTTTTCAGTGTATTACAAGGTTTAGTGCATTGCCCTACCTGAGGTGGGATATTTACCATGCTGTTTCACAGCACATTTTACAGCCTCTTTTTAAGCAGTGTGTATTTGGGTTTTTAAAGAATGTAGTTATGGGCAAAAGGTAATTCCCTACCCATTCCCTGCAGTGAGATAAAAGCATCAGGTAAAAATGCTATTGCACAATGCAGCATTTTAAAACTTGCACTTACAACCCAGAACTAAATGGGGAAAATGACCGAGCAAATGAATCACTGCAAGTTGTGCAGCCGTTACCTGGTTGAAGGGACGTATGAGAATGAAGGCATGGAATAAATATGTCGCTGCTTTATGAAGTGTGAAATGGACCAATGCAAAGGCTCTCCCTGTGTTGCTCTGACTGCTCATTGTGGAGGTGACTCCACATTTATAGGCATTTACACTCCCAAATCTCAACAGTTTGGAAACCCAAATTTATAGGTCCACCGGCACTTCAGTTTGAACTAGTAAAAAATATTCCAGTAGTTCATTCTGATAAATTGTTATTTAGTTAGCTCCTCGAGGTTAAAGCAAAACCAAAAGGTTATTTCCATCTAGATGATGGAATGGGATAATGATGAACACATTAACAAAGTGGCTTCTTTACTTACAGAGCTTATGCCTCGGTGCAGGGTTGCAATTAAAATGGTACAGACACACAACCCTGAGTGTTAACAATCCAGACACTTGGCAAAAATTGCTCATTATCTGTTTAGTTGACTGGGTGTTTGTCATCGGCAGAGTGACTTGCTCTGAGTAATGCCTCCTGTGGATGAAAAACAGTTAATGCTAATTAACGAGAAAGAGAAAATGTTCTATTTTATGTGCTACAGTTCGAATTAATGAGCACTGAACGTTCTGCATGTGTTGTTTCCGGTATGAATACATCAAGTCATAAAATGCTAATACCCATTCAGGTGTATGTGTGTTGTGTCCTTTCTAAAATCAAAAGAAAAATGTTTTGGTGAGAATTTTCATAAAATATGACAGAATTATTGTTAAGTCCCCAATTTTGCTCTTGTTCATCTTCAGTTTTATGGTTTTTTTTTCTCCAAGAGCAAGTTTTAGTTCCAATGCTGTTTTCACCATCAGGCACTTTCTGATCTTTTCTCTTTACCATTTGTCCAGTTGCCATACACCATGAAAGGCCTGTTTGCCAGAGGCCAGGACCCTGTGTCCATTGACTGTGTAGGATCGAGTCACATCATGGGTGACCTATGATCTCAGAGTCCCCTCTGGCTCTCGGCCTTAGTGTGCAGCTGTGGTGAGAGTTGGCATTCCTCCCCTGTAGGTCAGGACACTATTATCCTTCACTGTAAAGAATGCAACACCATTTGTAAAGAGTGAACAACTCACAATAACAATCTACATGAGAAATAGCTAACCAATGGCCTGTTTCTGTTTTATTATTTATTTTTTCAAAGTGGTGAACCTTTAGTGATCTGGAAAAATGTCATCTGCGTCACGCACCATCACGCATCTCACCTTATTAATCTTGAAAGCTGTGTTATGCATTTTACATCTCAAATTATGACTGATAAATAAGTAGCAGAGCAATTAAATGTCAAACTGTGTGCACCTATATGCATGTAAATACATCATTCATGGTAAATTTACATGATAAATGACTATCTCGCTGAGACTTACAATATCTGCTGTTGCACTGTGTAATGGGATTTTAATGGCTCTAATAGCCAAAACACATGTCCCAACTAAGCTGCTGCATGTAGGTTCAAGCTTGGTCAGTGTGTCCAATGCACATATGGCACCCTTCCACCGTATCATCTAAATCTTACTGGAGTTGGGCTATAGTCCAAGTTGTTTTTATCTGGACTCTCATCTTCTCTTACTTTGCTTAAGTGTGTTTTTTTTCTGCTGTGTCTGTTTACTTCTAACTTCCTGCGTCTTTGCCTTGAATTGGGGGTGCAGAGCTAGACTCATCCACCGCTCTTTTAACCAAGTTCTTATGAGTGATGGTGAAAAGACTAGAGACGTCTTTAAGCCTTTTGGGACCCCATAGCCACAAGTGTCTGCAGGGCTGTCTAGTGTATGTTGGAGTCTGCTTTGTATGTTTTGCTGGAATCAGAGAAAGACCTCATAGTTTCTCAGACCCTTTGAAATGCTGTTTTTGGGATCGATTCACAGAACAATTCAGTAAAACCCAGAGGAGGAAACCCCTGCTCATGTGCTCGAGGGAGGATTGTCATATTTGAAGCTGGTAGTATTTGCGTTTTATGCAGGCAAACTGTGAGATGTGTTGATTTGTCCTGGATGTCCACTGCTCTACAGGCTTTGAGATGACGACGTAGGCTCAAGCTGAACTCGGTGCCAACTCGTCTCACAGAGGGAAAGGCGGTTTTATTGTTTTCTCTCTTGCCTTGCTAACCAGTCCTCTCTCTAAATTTGCCCCACAGGCCCTCCAACCTTCACCTCTATTTTTCATTTTCCCTCCATCATCTCATAAACTTTCTACTGTCTTCACTTCTTTCATTCCCTCTTTGCACTTCTGCCCTCCAAGTAAAGTGTAGCTTGCACATTATTTATCAGCCCTGACAGTGAGAAAAAACTTGGACCTCCTTTGCTATCAATGTCTAATTCTTATTCCTGCTTTACCAGTGCAGATGGCTGTCAGACGCTGCAATCACAAACACTGTGTTCAGCTGGGGTATGCCTTTGATCTCTTTTGACTAATAGTTATGGCTTGTTTTTGTCTGAGGGGATCTTAGCCGGCTATGTCAAACAGAGATTTCACCGGGGCTGGCAACATGTCTTTATTGCATTGTTTTACATAGAGAATATGGCTGAACTCAGTGCTGAGAGGAAGAACAGTGCAGAGACAGTGACAAGATGCATGACCACTTTTTGTAGCTTATCAGTGATCAATGTTTGAGCTGTTAATCCCTTTTGCACTTACAACACTCATATCTCAATGACTGACTTGATGTATACACACCAGCCTGAGAACATGGCCACTTAATTGTAGTTGGTCAAAGAGGACATGAAAAGACAGCCGGTAGATAAAGTATTGGTAACATTACATACCCTACCAGAGCAAAACTAGAGTCATTTTTTTTTTGTTTGTCTGTTTGCTAGTTCGTTTTACTTTCCTTTTTTTTTTTAACATAGTTTATCATCATCACTCCATTTAGAGTACTGGAGCTGCGCACTACACTGACTTTGCCGTTGGCTCTTCCAAGGCCATGAAAGCGGCTGCATCTGTGATAAATAGTACCTGCTATTATCAGTCATTGAATCAATTAATTAAATCTTCCTAAAACATTTATGCCACTCGTTACAAGGCTGATCCCAGAAGGAGGAGAGGGATTACAGGTGTTTCCTGTAGGAAAAAAAGAAAAAAGGCCGATTAAAGAGGAGCATGAGGTGTTTTCTTCTAGTCCAGCCTCCCGTCCCACTGTCTCGTCTCCCCCTGCAAGCTCCTGCATCGGTTTGTCCATACATTTGACAGACACTTTTCCAGTCTTAAGGATGCCAAGCAGGGACATTCCTATGTTTCAGCAGCCAGTGTGATATGATAGTGCAGGGTGTGGTGAAAAAAATCTAATAACTCCTGCAAAGTTATTTCTCCATGAAGGGAGTGGAGAGACAGCTGATGGGGACATGTTTAGACAGTTGCGCTCAGGCTGGGCATTCTTCGCCCTCTACCAACGCGGACACAAACTAATACACATAAATTTGTACATGTGGTGTCAACCATTTGGATACCACAGCACACTTAAACAAATATACAGACACAAAATATCAGACATTGTACCTGACTCATCCGTTACCCCCTACAAACATGTGCACACACTCACATGACCATTGACATTCCATTTCCACTGCCAGCATGCCAAGGCTTTGTGCGCACATTCACGCACATGTGCAGGAGCACACACACACACACACACACACACAAATACACAAACACATGTGAACATGATTACAAAGCTGTGGTTGGTTGACAAATGGCACGGTTCATATTTTGCCTCCGGCATAGCAGCAGTAATGATTCCATAATTGTCCCAAGCGCTCAACACTCACTTCCAATCAGCAGCCAGAACAGCTTTGCAGCTGGCTACCCACGCCTCTGGAATCTGCAAAGACACACATTTACACTTGCGCGCACCAAAAAAAGAAAGAAAGAAAAAGATCAATGGTCAGTTGCAACTGTGGTTAATAAGAGCCTTGAGAATCAGAGGTGGTGCAAGTAAACTCAATACTCAAGTAAAAAAAGTATAGCCTCAAACAAACATTCTCCTCTGCTACTACAGGTGTGACATGGTGGTGTGGTGGTTATTACAGCTAGAAGGACCGTGGGCCAAACCTGCCTTCTCCCTGTGTCTGCGTGGGTTTCCTCTGGGTACCTCGGCTTCCTACCACAGTCTAAAGACATGCAGTTAATTAATGAATCTAAATTACCCATAGAGGTGAATGTAAGCGTGAATGGTTATCTGTCTCTATATGTTGGCCCCTTGATAGACTGGTGACCTGTCCAAGGTGCACCCTGCACTTCTGCAGCTCGAGCACCCCCATGAGCCCTAAAAGGAAAAGCTGTTAAGATAACGGGTAGATGGAAGTAGAGATACCCAAGCTTTACATTTTACTTACAGTACAAAGTAAAGTCAGTCCACTGAGAAAACTTCAGGGAATTTAATGTTTTTGATAACATAAATGTAGACATCAAATTCAGATTTGCTTGACAATTATGGCACAAATAGTAATTAACAAAAAAAAAAAAAAAAAACTGACACTAATACAGACATGAGACGTAATTCATCAATACTTACATCAGTATTTATTAGTTCCTAAAACTTTTTAAAAGAATCTAAACCTGGAAAAAGTAACTAGTAACTAATATAATTCAAGTATAAGTAAACATAACATGAAATGCAAATACTCCAGTAAAGTACCTCAAAACTGTGCTTAAGTGCAGTACTTGAGTATATCTACTTGCCTCACCTCAGATGAGCGGTGTGTTCATGGCTCTTTTGCTCAGGTATGTGCTTGGTGACGCTATCTGGAAAAATGCTTGTGAGGGTGAGATGACTGTGATACATAGAACAAGGCTGTTAAGCCATGCCTGTAAAGAAAGGTAGAATGGGGAAAGGCAGGGATTGGTGACGTTTGTTGCCTGAGTTTGTACTGGTAACTTGTGATTCACACTTGGACATGTGACCAAAGTAAGTAACAGCAACTACGTTATCCTAGAAAACACATCTGGACTGAGTCTATAGTATTTGGTGTATAATAGGGGCATTGTTACACTTTGATCTCTGTTGCATGTGCTGAACGTTCATAACGTACATATCACATGTACAATCTGGTCCGTGTGTGGCTGCTGAGTAACAAGAATCTTACATGGGTCACAGTTTAGAACCTGATGCAGAATCTCTCTTTCATTGTCCGTCCACCTCTCACTCTTTACACTTACAGGGGCAGAAACTATTCAAACAAGCAGTCTCTGTGCCATGATATCACCTAGCATCTGCTAGGGGAAACATCTTGTTCACATCATAGGGCTGTGCTGTGTATAGGGGGTTAGAGATTCTCTGAGTAACCATCCTCCTTGTACCCCATGCAGACTTTAATTAGTGATGAATTAAGCCTCTAGTCTTAGTTTGCTAGATCATGGTCCCTCTTGAAGGTTAGCTCAGCTCAAATACTGACCTCTCTGAAAGGCTGCCAAGAATGTCAGAAATCCAAGTTGTGTGGGAGCGCCTTGCCGAGTTCTTCCTGGGTTGGTTGGTTGCCTCCTCCGCTCTGTGTTTCTGCTATTAGCAGTGCCCTCTGCAGGACGCCTGGACCGCATGTGATGATGTAAGCACATTTTTCCTGTGCTGTGCAACTGCCTGTGGCTATAAAGCGATGCAGGGCAGACTGTCTTTTAACTTTCTCTCTCTCTCGACTCCTTCTCCCTCATGCTGCAAATACAGAACTGCTGATTGCTTCGATGTTTATAAGGTTAAGAGAAATAAAAGCTACATGAAGTGTCACTGTTAAAACTGTAATAAACCAATGCTTACTCAAGGGTGCATTGACGCTGTTGGCCGCACTAAGGCCTGTATAATCCCTTAGATGTCATTTGTTGTTGGAGGAAATAAAAATCATCATCACCTCCTGAAGCTGATGGAAGACAAACAAACCAAAACCAAATCCATGTGGATTATGACTTTAAGATGAACGAAGCAGGTGAACCAAAAGAGTTGACACCACAGATCGCAGTGAGATTCAATGGCTGTGACTGAATGCAAAATATGTCACTGACACTGACTCCGAACTGATATATGGAGGGTGTTTCACAACTGTCTTTGTGTGCATTTGTATACGTGACAGATGATGGTATGGGCTGGTTAGCTGGTCTATCTGTACTGCACTGCTTAGTGAGGTCTAAAGGTCTGTATAAGGCTGCCTACGAAGGTCTTCAGGGTCTTCTACATTAATTAACTAATTACTTAACTAATTGGACACATTTGATGTGGCCTCCTCCCCCATTGCAAACGTCTTCTCCTCTATCTGCTCTGATGCCTTTCGCACATTCTCTTTCCTTCAAGCCAG
Source organism: Anabas testudineus (assembly GCF_900324465.2). NCBI lineage: Eukaryota > Metazoa > Chordata > Actinopteri > Anabantiformes > Anabantidae > Anabas > Anabas testudineus. Next base: position 10,369,583 of record NC_046630.1, read on the forward strand.
TCTCTTCTCTAAGAGCGAAAGAAAAAAACTTTCCTGACTAATCTAGTGTTTTGCTGGATTAGACAGATTATTTACTAGATGACAGTTTGGAACAGTAAACACATTGTTTCTGATGGAAAATGTTTAGTTGAACCTGGACTGTGGATTTGAATTGGAGGTAATAGAGTGTGTGTGTGTGTGTGTGTCAGCCTTTCCTAATTTTACTCTTGCCACTTTTTTCTTTACCCCTACTTCTCCCTCCCTCTCCCTTTATTTTCTTCCTCCACCCCTTACCCTCTCACCCCCTCTTGGAGTAGGGAGTGCTGGGTTGGGCGACAGCAGCAGCTGCAGAAGGAGCAGCTGCTCTGTGTGTGTGTGTGTGTGTGTGTGTGTGTGTGTGTGTGTGTGTGTGTGTGTGTGTGTGTGTGTACATGCCACAGCTTGTCCCCTCCACCAGGCTGCTTGGGCAGGGTTGGTCCCAGCAGGGTACCAACAATCCTGCCAACACCCCACTAACCAACCAGGCGCGTGTGTGCACTGCCTTGCACAGCACAATTTCACACACACACACACACACACACACACACACACATATTGATATTCAAATACACTTCCATTCAATGAGAAAACCAGCGAATCGCTCCTGTTATGAGTCCCTGCAAAACATATGGAAATATACAATCACAACTTCTCTGAGTCATTCCAGAATTCAATTTAGGGATATTCTGCACCAAATGTAAGGGGTGAAGAATGAGGCAGGTGTTACTTTATGACAAAAAAAGTGTTTACAGCTGCATGCTCTGAACTCCTTTCACACTGCAGGCTCCAAGGTTTAGTGCCCAGGGCAATGTTAAGCTGAACTCTCTGTGTCTGAAGGTGAAGAGAGATCATCACATTTCATAGTCAGTGGATGGTCCTTAGAGGCTCTCATCCTGTACAGAGGCAATTTCCATTCACTCTCCCTGCTCAAAGCCCCCCCCCCAATCATAAAATTATAGATATTTTTAAAGTGTTCTCAAGTTGCCGTGGTCTTTGTTTGGCTGCTTTGATGAGAGATAGGCCTGAGGCGATGATTTTTACAGATAAACAAACAAAACTATAAGCTAATGTGTGCTTTAGATGGCTGTTGTGCTGTCTGTGTGAGGGGCCTGGTTGGTTGTGACTTCAACGGTATGAAAGAAGTTATGGTAGATAGAGAGGTATAGCCTGAGACCTACCCCCTACTGGAGGTAGGCAGCTGGGATTCAAACCCCGCCATCTCCTGCAGGGAGGGCTGCTTTATTTTTTCATGTATTTTCCTCATGCATGTGCAAAAAACATCCATCTCCCAACTCTTTCACTTTTTCCGCTCCTCTCTCCTGTTCATTTTCCTGAGTGTCATGCTTCAGCACTCATGTGGGAACGCGGGTATTATGCCTGTGGTGTTGTGGCCTTGACTCGGGGGTCAGTTCCTAGGCCCACAGAGGTGGTGCTCCTCTTGCCTCAGCAAACCAGGGGTACCGGGCAACTGGAAAGATGAACAGCTGGAGGGTTGGAGGCCAGTGTGGGCCAGCAGGGGCCACAGAGGTCACATCCATTGAAAACCTTGGCTCCCAGCTCAAAGGTATGGGGTGAAAGAGGATCATGCTTCTGGAGGAGAAAAAGAGCTCTTGTTTCCCTGTGGCTCACAAAGGACACAGCCAAGCAGTCAGCCAAGCCGACTCTCCCAAACAACAAGCCCATCATTCTCTTGTCATGTGATTACATTTTCTATGTTTCTATGCACACCAACAGAAATTATTACGTTTGTGCTGCAGCATAGTGATAATATATGGTGTTTATTTTTAATAAACTAAGCTGTGTCTGTACACATCTCTGGAGCTGTTGCTAGTGATATATAATACTTTGCAGTGGAGTGTTCATCTTTCACATTTATGATGCTCATATAGGGGAAGAAGTCAATAACTTTCAGGGTCTAGTGCAGAGCCGCTAAGCCATTCCTTGGTCTTGCGGTATTGAAAAAGCAACTTTTTTTGATTAGCAAACAGTGGAGCATGCCCTTCAGGGTACTTCCTGGGACTGGAAGGGGCATAAAGGTTAATCTTCAGTTTATTGCCACCAGCAGTTAGACAGATAGAATCTTCTAAAATTCGGTGTTAGGTACTATTGATCCACTGATGTCGCGAGCTCACAGATATGGCATTTCTTGTTTCCCATGGTGCCTGGACCATGACTATGTTTATGATTCAAGAGGACCCTTACCCTCATTCTGTGGTATCTTGCTAAATAGTCCCAGTACTAGTTTGGTTTGGTTTTGGATAGTTAACTTAAATAACCTTTGTTTACAATTCATTTTATTCTACATAACAGCTACATAACATTTTCCTGGACAACAAAAGCAGCCACTTCAGCAATGGGAGCAATTTGAGGCATCCTATCACCATGACAGTGAGCCGCCGCCCTGCGTCATCAGGCCTATTAATCTTCTGTAATCTATGAGTATGTATTTTATTTGAGGAAGACAATAGGGTCAGTGATCAGACCGGTGAGTGTGCTGCTTCTCCTCTCGCTCTCCACTCTCGCGTCTTCTTTAGATGCCGGCCTGTGATGGGAAATCTATACAGTGCGAGAGGCCAATTTAGGTGGCCCCTGCAGTGTGGGTTTGAAGAGTGAGCACCAGAGTAAACATAGTGAATAACGCCTCCACTCTCTAAATGATTTCAGCGTGCGTTGAAGTGAGGGAATGGTATTTTTTATCCGCTGTTTTCCCAAGATGTGTGTGATGTAGGGGAGGGGGAAGCTGAAGGCAGTTTTTCCTCTCCTCTGTCCTGCTTCAGGCTTGTGTTGTTTACTAAAGCCATTCGGTTGTCTACTGTATGTTCTTGTACCTGTATGTCAGAGTGTCAAGCACTGCATGTACAATCTTGTGAACCACCCAATCGCTGCTTTTTATGGTTGCTCCAATAAGTAAAAAACATTGGGTGTTTTTATTTACTGTGTACAATTCAAACAAAATTCATCTTTTAGGCCTTTCCGTGTCCAGATTTCTGCACTCACAAGCCTGCAACTAATTCCTATTTAAGATATAGTATATCAGGCTTAGTGGGCTGCAATTAATTCACAGCCTCCAGGGCCTCCCTGGCTTTGTATGAGGGGTCAGACTGGGTCAGGCCAGATTTTTTTTTCTGAGAGTAAGCAGCGCTAGGTTTGTGTTGGATCAGATGAGACTGGGCTAATTCTCTCCAGCAGCTGGTCCTTTTCACTCACTGTTTACCCTCCAATGCAAAATCTGCTGCTTTGCTCTCTCTCTGGCTATAAAGAAATCTCTTTACACTTCAACTGACCAAATTTAACAATCCTCTTAATTAAAAGCAGAACTGATTCCTGCTTTATTCAGGGTGTATTGATTCACTCTGGGGCATTTGGTCTGAAGTAAGCAAAAGCTGTAGATTGGACTTGTCTGAATCTAAATTGAGTTGTGTCATGTATCTTTAAGCCAAGCCACTTCTCTGGTTTGTAAGCCCCATCATTATCTTTGGTGTCCCTTGTTTCTCCTCCTTCTTCACTGGTAGATTTTTCTGAAGCTGAGCAGCTTCTCTGGTCATTTGGTTACTTGCTTGGTGGGTCAGCCAGTTCCCTGTGCTTTCTGTGGCCACCACCTATGCATCTGGGAGTTGTTTGCTGAATGCTGTGTCATCAGAGCTTTTCTGTCTCGCCCCAAAGCAAGCTGAGTCTAAACACTGCACTTTGTGGCTGAAAGGCCATCTGTCACTGGGAGGGAATCCGGCTTCTCCTCCAAAAAGCAAAAACAGGGGCGGGCTGTTAAGCCGTGGCACAGCTCACTGTCATGGAAATGCCCCATCTGAGTAAGACTCAGGCCTTAATCCTGCACCCTCCCATCTTTGCAGCTGCTTTTTAGGGCTCCGCGGGCGCCTGTGCATACTCACTGCCTGTCGAGAGGGAGGTCTCACAAGTAACATTCAATCAGAGATGGTTGGTCAGCATGTTAGCTGGTGGTTTACATGGGGTATGTGCATGCTAAGCCTCTCACTAAACATACCCTACCCAGAGTTAATGGGTTTACCCACATACAGGAATCCAAAGTGTTTAAATGTATATCTAGAGGTTTCCCAGATGATATAGGAGATAGGGTCACATTTATAATTATAACCTTTTACAAATGTAAAAGACAAAGCTACATGTTTGACATGATTACATATGTTTTGCAATATAGGTGGAATGTATTACATCATTTGTTTCTCATTGCTTAATTTAAAATGTTCCTGCCTTGACTTAACAAAGGATATCCGTGGACTTTTTTCCAATCTAACCTTAAGATTGGCCTTCCTGGTTTATGATAAGTCACCCCATTTTCTCTTAAATCAGTCCTGCCTTTATCAAGCACTGGACAATTGTCGTCTGATCCCCGAAAACAGCTACTGAAGAGCAGCTGAGAGACGGCCTGGGAGCAGGAGATTCTGACATTTCATATATGATTGCAGGGATTTACGTGAGGTAATTATTGGGGCTGTGTCTGCCAACCCAGAGAAGATCAATTCTTTCAATCAATTCCACTTTTAAGAGGATAGGCCAGATTACCAGGGCTGAGTGCTGATGTGGACGAGGGGCCCATAATGCTCTTAATAGGTCACTAAAATGTGTGTTAGAATCTCTGCTTGTAGCCAATAGAGGATTCCTCTGAGATCAGTCATTTTGCCCTGCCTTCCTTCCTTCTTTTCCTTTTTCTGTCACTTGCTTCTTCCTCCCCTGCTCACTTTTGGTTCCAAAATGAATATTTGTAACTGCAGACTTCCCATTATTGAAAAATTTGCAGGTTAATATTTGTCTTAAGTAATTTTATTGGCATATTTGCAAATGATCAATAATTTCCATTGCAATTTATTTTAAATCAATAGCTGCTCAGATCAATTTTCCTTTTTTGGGGTCAAGGCCAGATTAAGGACTGGTGCATGATATAATAACATCATAGAATATATTATATAATAAAATTATAACATAAAATAAAAGTTACACATTTTTTAACTGAATAACATAATTACTATTTCATTTCTCTGGGGGATATGTGTTTTCCATTTTTCCTGATTTTACATGGGTTTAAAAGTCGAAGTGCAGGGGTGACTCTTTTTCAAAATAAATGTCCACTGAATATCTTTGTGAGAACAGCACAAAGACTTTTTTTTTTTTTCAAATTATCTTAATTGTTGAGAGCTTTGAGCATTGACATGAAGCAGGAGGAGTGTGTGATGAATGGGGTGGGGATTGTGCCACATAGTCCGGTCTCTGTGGCTTGGATCAGATAAGGGTGAGGAGTAGTGACAGGATAGATGTGAGAGCTAGCCTAAACCCAGCCAGTGTTTATTTAGACATAGCAGCAGGCTGGAAAGTCAACAGGGCAGGACAGCAAATGCACACCAGCACACAGAAACCTGAGACCAGACACCTAAGCTGGTGTCAGGCATCTCAGGACGGGACTTCTGGTCTAGGATCGGTTTTGTGTTTCACCTCAGTGGGACTTAAACTGCAGTGAATTAGAGCCGATCACTGACCTCAGTTCAGCAGCACGGCTCTAAAAGACTTGGCAAACACCACGTTAGCCTATCTGGTGTTTTTAGCACTCGCTGCAGAGATAGGTCATTGAGGCCTGTCAACAGTGGAAACCAGAATTCAACTCAACACTTGTGTGAATAACACAAGAAGAAGAAGAAAAACACACTTTGTGCTGTGTTAATTTAGGGAAAATTGTTTATTTACACACATGCGGTGTACATGATTGATTGTTTGTTACTTATTTTTTCCTGCTATTTGCTGTTAAATCCAGTATTAGTGTCTAAACTCATTAACCAACAGTGCTTTGGATGCAGAAAAGAGTGAAACATAATTACGTGTGGGAACTTTCTTACCACCATACAATTAACTGAATCAGGATTTAGTGCCTGGCTCGAATGCTGCTGAGAGCACTTCCTTTAGTAGTAGTTATACTTTCAGACATGTTAATCACAGGTCCTGATGACTCTGCCATACATTTGGTATAGGACTTCTGTCTGCCTGCTGCTCTGCATGGTTGTATAACTGCATAGGCCCTCTGGTGATTTCTTTTGGAAAGTTTCACTGATCGTGCAGCTGGCTGCCGACAATGCCAAGCTAGAATCCACTTTAGGAACGCCCCATTCCTCATTTCCCCCTCACCACATGAAGGTGAATTATTTTTGAACATGTTTTATTTAATGGTTCATTATACGTGTGCAAAGGCAGTCAGGTTACTAATGATTTTTCAGTGCATTTGTTTCCTTTTCGGTTCCTTTTTTTATTTTTATCCCATCTTAGCCACTCTACAGCTACCAGCATATACCTCTGAGACATCTGCAGAAAGGTTGGTATTAGCATGTGAAAGGGTTCATGCAGACAATACTGTGCATTATGTATTCACAGCATTTATATGAAATGCAACTGCTGTCATTCTTGCTAGTCTGTAATCTACAGGCAATGCGTCAGGCGGAGCATGGAGAACAATCTAAAGAAGACACATAGGCTACTACTACACATATTATACCACTGACTGCTCACACGAAAAATTCAGTGTCCTTCATCCCAAGAAACATTAAATACAAGGAAGTGTCAGATCTGTCAGAAATGGCTCAGCTAACTGTCTGGTGGCAAGACACACTACCAAGTGGCCTGTGTTAATGAGGAGGAGGTTGTTTTGCTTCTTACCCCAAGGCAATGCAAGCAAGCAAGCAGTAAACAGAGCATTTGATCCATGAGACTTGTTGTGTAGTTGTCACTTTACTAAACTGGCTGCACTTTTTTTTCTGTACCATCCCACATGCAAGTGTTCACAATCCTGGATTGTTAGGAGATCTATGGTGAATGTGAAAGAGAAAAACACGCACACACAAAAAAAAAAGCTCTCTTTGTGTGAAAAACCGTGGATGTTATTGGAAAAAGTTCCCTTCATTTAATTTCATCTCCTTGTGATATCACTGAACAGAGATCTTATATCGCTCCTCCATTTAGCAAATATCTGACACATCTCCAGACACAAAGTTGGACAGTACATTTTGTGAGTTATGGTGCATAAAAATATCATTCTGTGAGGATATGTGTTGTTTTTGGATAGTCTAAACATTGGCACCAGCTTGTTATCTGAAGTAACTCTTCATAAAGCATATGATTAATGAGCTGTTTATGTACTCTCTCTGGGCTCACTTGTACAGGCTCCAATTCCCACTATGGTATATCACATAAAATACTTGGCAATAAAAAAGCAAAATATGATTTGAGGTCACAGCTGAACATTTGTGTGAATCACATGCTTGATGCTGTGTAATCTTGCATATGGAACGTGCATCCCTGAACTTGTCTGCTCTGGTTGCCTGTCATCAACCCGTGACGCAGTAAACTTAGCTTTCAGTGGAGGTAGCGACCACAGGCTGCCACAGCTGCCGCTGCCGCTGCTGCTGCTGCTGCTGTTTGAGCCGGGGAGCAGCACTGTTTACCCAGACGCAGACAGAGACAGGGTGGGCCAGAGCGAAACACACAACCCCAAATTGCCATCTCATTTTGAACCTTATCCTGTTCTGTGACGCACACACAGTTCATCTATTGCACCCGCTATGAACTGTGAATAGATCTGTCAGCCCTTGCTCCACTTCTTTCATTGTGTCTCCCTTTCTGTGCTTTTTTCATTTTGAGGCTTTTTTTTCTTCTTCTTCTTCTTCTTAGAAGCAATGATGGACGGTTTTGCACCCTCGGATTTTAGTGTCACAAGTAAATGTGTGTTTGCATGGCTATTAGTGGGGCCCACTGAAGGATGAGTTCTACACTCTCCTGACCTCTACACAGTCAGTCAGTGACAGAGGGTAGTCTCACACACACACACATACACCCTCTCTCTCCCTCTTTCTCTGATGTGGTTTAAAGTAACTATCATGTTATTGACATCTTTTCATTTTTCCATGCAGTTTGTGTTTACGGCACTGAAAATACCGTGGAATGCATCATCAAGTCCAAACTATAATTATAAGCTGTGCGTTGATTGTAATTAAACACAAAGTGTGAAACCCTACGAGGTGCGGGGGGAGCATTCGTTTTACTTCTTAGTGGGCTCAACATGCATGCAAAACACATGGTATGCAGGTCTAATGTCTCTCCTAGGACCCCCTTTTCCACCCTCATTACCTGAGAGCTGTTTAATGACAATGTCAATATTGATCACTGCTCCAAGAAGCATTGCAGGATGTGTGGTTAGCGAGCCACGATGGGGGGAGGATAACCAACTTTTCTTTTTTTAACTCAGCAGTTTTTAGTTCTTACCTTCCTGTACTTCCATTTCCCTTACATCTCTTTCATTTTCTCTCCAATTGCTTCCTCCCCCCCCGTGCCCCCCTGTCGTCTCACGCTATAGTGTCGGCTTTTTTACTGACTGAGATGATTCAGCATGGGTGTGAACGTGTGCTGTGTTGTCAGCCTGGTCCCTATCCAATCTTTAGTCAGCAGATAATTGCACAGTAGTGTGGAGTAAACATGGGTTAGAGAAGTGAGAAGTGAGAGAAGAGTTCAATATATAATCTGTTAGGAGGAAAGCGTCCCGTATAGAAGCAAGCTAAACTGATTACGCTTTACTCTCATGTTTTCTGAGCAAACAGACTTTTTTTCTTTACATAAGTTCTCAATGTGCTACCCTTGCATTAAAGATAATGCACTTGCGTGTTGATCAACACGTATTGATTATCTCTCTTGCTAATTGGGCCCAAGTTAATTACTAGCAATTAAAATCATGAATGATACATTAGCACAGATGCAGCAGTCATTGCGACGGGACATGCCCGCGTTTCCAATAGCACCTTCACTACTCCACTCAATAAAAACACAGTCACACATAGAGAATTAATTACATTTGAAGACCTTGACAGTGTAACAGGAAATTGCAGCTAATTTGTTTTACATCACTTTCGGTGTAAGCTGCTTCAGCTGAGACACAGTTACAAAACCCCATTTGAACATATGAACTCCAATGTCTGGAGATTGTCCAGAGTTGCTCCTTCAGCCACTAAGCACACAACAGGAGCTTGTCCGACCCATTCACACTTGAGGGAATAGTTCGTTAGGTCTCTTTGAGGGGTGGTCCCTGGATACTGTGTGTGGAGCCTCAACATGACACAAAAAGTGCACAGCAGAAAGGGTTTTGTTTGCAGCAGCGGAGCCAGTCACATGATTAGAGATGAGGCGTTATGTATATAACCTCGTGTTCCTGGGGGAAAGACGCGGGATAAAACGCCAAATAGTATGGTAAATATTTCTCGTGCTTTATTGTGTTGTGCTGCGCGGATCCACTGTGAATTCTCCAGACAACATTACCCAGACTTTGTACAAGGGAGCTGGTAGGTTAATGTCCATATAATCTCCAGGCTGACTGATTCTGACATTTGCGTCCCCTTGAGTAATGTTTAGACAATTTCAGGGTTTCAGTGCGTGTTTGAAAACGACTAAAGAGAGAAAGAGAGAAGAAAAGAGGTGACTTCATGTCATCCCTGAGTAAACCTGGTTTTTACCTGGAGCTATCTGGTGCCTGGGATCCTCTCTTCCAAAGCCTCACTGCTGGGCCGATAAGCTCTGCTGCCTCTCCAAGCCCAGGTCACATTCCTTGTGATCAGGCCTGAAGTTCAGCCAAGCGTGGGTTTCACCTTTTAGCCCAGATGTCCTTAAGCTGGTTGGTGGCTGCTTCTGCTCCCATACTGCAACAACAAGAGGAAATGAAGAAAGTTTCATTGACTAGCACCTTATCTGGTCAGGGTCAACACAGCGAGCTCTGCAAATTAGCCCCGGCCATGACTGAGTGTGTGTGTGTGTGTGTGTGTGTGTGTGTGTGTGTTTGGTTCCCTGCTGCTCTGCAGCCTCCGACAAAATGGTCAGGATTTTGTGGTCAAACATCAAAGCCATCGGATGAAGAATGAAGATGTGTTTCTCTCTCACGCTCCTTGTAGCGCTTGCTTGCTTGCTTGCTTGCAGTTGGTTAGACAATTAAAATTCTTGGAGCAGGAATGCAATAAACCAATAAAGTTTTAATTCAAGGATCTGTGTATTTCTATTATTCTTATTAAAAGAGATGTATGAGTCACTAAGTGCTGTATAGGATCAAGTGTGCCTAGAAAATAGTTTCGTATCTGACGTTTGCAGGATTGCATCATGTGTCACTTGGTCCCGCAGTTAACAGTAAAGTCGAAACTCCATGTCCAGACAGGATTCAGTGGCACTGAATTAGTTTAAAACGGTCCTTATTTCTAGCACAGCATCAGACAAAGGAAATTCAATACAGGCTGTGACAATATGAATGTCTGTCCCAGAATGTCTTTTAATGTGTCTAGGTTCAAAGTGCTTTTACATGCAGGGCTCATGAATCTGCATTCCACAGTTTCTAAATGACACTGACTCTGCTTGGGAAATTGGGTTCATTACTCTGGCCAATGATAGAACGATTAGCCCATGACTGATACTCATCCCTACTCCTTCATTCCTTTTCTCTTTGATGCTCAACATTTTTCTTTGTTTCTGTCTTTTACTCCACTTCCTTAATGCGATTTTGTTCCAAAACACAAGTGATAAACATATAGATTTTACAAAAGGAAATCTTTGCTTTTAGATCTCTACTCTCAGTGGCTTTTTTTTTTTTTTTCAGCTTTTCTTTCTCCACAGAATCTATTTCGAGTGGGAGAGAACTGTTTTTCTTTTGCCGCCGTTGATCAACGACTTTGCTGAGATGACGCGGAAGATGAAGTGCTATGAAAAGAACTGTGCTATTCCTACCTTCACAGGGCTTTTCTTGCCTAATTAAAGATTCATGCAAAGCAATGTGGCATCTTTGACAGATCAGTTGCAGACGGGCTGAGTAATGCTGTAATGCCTTTCAAAGCTTTTATTGCTATGGATTTTCTTCCTCAGTGCCTTTAAAGAAAGGCCGTTGTGACCCCAACAAACAGAACTAAGTTAAAGATGATTGATGTGTCTCCCACAATTTCTCTTTTTCACCTCGGAGATGGTTTCTCCTAAGACCTATATTAAAGCTTAATTCTGTCAAGGAGGAGCATGCGGTGTTTTAAAGAGAAGAACACATGTCTGTGAGGCCTGTTCCTCCTTATCTAGCAGTTTCAGCCACAGCCAAAGATAGATGTCTGCCATGCCAGCGTGTTTATTTTCCTTGCCGATTAGCTTCGATTAAAAGCAGACCATGTTGCCTCTCTCCTCCTATTTGTGAATTTGTGTGTGTACGTTATAGGGAGTCCTCCAGTCCTCCCCGTGTGGGTGTGTGGGTGTTCGTGTGAGAGTCTCCGTTATTTCATCTTCACTAGACTGCACATGATAATTAAGCCATGGGGGGCTGGGAGAAGGAAGGTGGGTTACAGCTTACAGCTTTGAGTAATTCTGTGCCCCCCCCCCCCCCCCCCCCTTCACCACCCCCTCTGTCTCTTTACAGCCTACCTTAACCCTCCCCTCCAGCCCCACATCACCTTACACCTCAGCTCCAATCCCACCTCAGGCTGTGGGAATTTTCTTTAGTCACACTCGGCTTGCCAGGTAAACAAGCCTGAATGGGGAGACGCGAGCAGAGTCCACGGGAGCAAATAAAACAGGGGAGGATGTAAATGGATTTATCACTGAGGCCCCCCCCCATACACACACACACACACACACACCCTCATGTAACACCCCCTCCTCACATCCTCAATCTGCCCTCCTTCCTCCCCAGTGAGGTGGCGCTCTGCTAACTTGGCAGTCTCTTTAATAAGTCAATTGCAGACCTCTGGAACTCAGGTGCTCAGAGAGTTTCAAATCAGCAAAGTGGACAATTTTTATAAAAATACATTTTCTATTGTTTGTAAAGGATTTTTTTTTTCACTCTATCTTCTTTCTTTCTTTGTCTCTCTTTCTATCACTCTCAGTCTCCTCGCCACAAAAACAGCAGTGGTAATTCTCAGGGGCAGCTGCGTCAACTCTGTCTACAGTTCGTCTGTGAATGATAACAGTGCACTACCTGTAAGCCCTTCAGCTCAGGCAGACACACAATCCCCGCTCCTCTCCTCCCTAAATTATCTGCCACTAATCCAGATCAGAAAGCTAAAAAGCAGGTCAAGCATGAAAGCCTTACGCCGAGTAATGAGAGAGATCCATGTCTATGTGTCTAAATGTGCACGTATGTGTACATGCGTGAGCCCATTGGTGTGTGTGTGTGCATGCAAGACATCCACAAGGCCTTGTTTCTTCCTGAGTGCAGGAAGAGCAGACTTATACCAAGACCACCATAATGGTTGACCTGCCGAAAAACAGCTCCAAAGACGTGCTGCGATGGAGAAATATAGATTCAGTAGGAATACGGTGTAAGGGTTAGAAAGGAGGAGAATAGAAGGAAAGAGACAGAGAACCAAATTTACATGCCCTGTTGACGGCATTCAGGTGTGCAAAAACAGAAAATCTATTCCAATCGATCCACTAGAGCCAGGCTAAGGCAGAAAGATTGGGCTGTACACTGCTACTGCTTCTCAAGGGAGCCTTGATCACGGTTATAGCCCCCTGTGTTAATTGAGGTGCTTTGACATTTCAGCATTAGCCCAGTCTCTCATCTTGGCATTCTGGCAAATCTTTTCCAGGCTCCTGAGAGCTTGTGTTGAGAGGGATGAAAGGGTGTTATGGTACAGTTGTTAGGAAGGGCACAAAGTGGATGTGCAGGCTTGATGGTGCACTGCCCACTGGGAGTGTTCCATCCACCTGTCTCTGGCTGATCCTGTGCGCACATGTGCGCATGTGTACCTCTGCAGTGTTTTGCGACAGAGAGTACTGCTAATCGATTGATCTTCCAAGGCAGCATTATCCGTCCTAATCCCCAGTTGTCATTAACACCCACTGTGTCATTTGTTATGTATTGATCTATTGACTTATTGATTGGATGGTGGGTATACAAATGATAACAAGCACATTGAAAAGTAGAAAATGAAAGTCAAGGAGAACAACACAAATTAATGAGGTTTGACTTCTCCCTTCTTAAGTAGTTTCTTTTATTCGGTGGAATCAAACGTTCAGGTCTGGAAAATATTCACTGCACGTGGTTTGTAGGTTCTAAAACTACCAGCACACATTCATATACATCAACTGCACTATAGTAGGTTTGGGTATTTAGGTGTTGGAGTTGGAGCGCTCTCTGTCCCTCTAATGCACCTCTATCTGTACATTTCTCTTAACACCATGAGTCCATTCCTCTGTGGAGAGCCAGTGTTTGCTATGCTAAAGCTGCAGCAACATGCTGTGCCAGATGTATTAAGGCTCAGCACCGGGAAAGTGGAAAACAGACACCGTTTCAGACGTTGCCGGGAGCTTTGGATTTGCCAGCTAGGCCTGTTTCCTTTCTCTAAACAACCACTGACATGCAGGATGGAGGAAAGTACACTTCCTTGTAGGATGTTGAGTTCTGTATATATTTAATTGGATGTAAAGTCCACATCTACAAGGATATGGATGTGCGTTATAAATTTGTAAACAGATTGAGCACATTTTTAGAAGGTCCATAATGTCTTTGACTTGATTCATAAAAACCTTACAGGCACAGTATGCTTCAGTAGTCTGACCTGTCCACAGGAGAACCATTTCTGTGGTATCTGGTTCTACTCAAAACTCAAGACTCAAACTGGTACATGTGGAGCTTATATATGTGGTACGTGCCTTGATTTGTTAAGATTTTAAAATCTCCTTGTAATTCCCATTGTGTTTTCTTTCCTTCATGTGCACATTTGCAGATTTTTGATCCTGATTGCTGCTCTTCGCTGCATGTGAGCAATGCCTACAGTAGATGGGAGGTCAGGGTTCTGTGATGGCATTCTACCACCAAACTAAACAGCCCCTCATTGGGTTACTTGGTGCTCCCATTCATCACTGATTAAGTCTCAACATAAGGCCCTTTCACACGTCTGCGCTGCTTAGTGCCGTGCCGTGCCAGCATGGATTGACTAGCCTTTCCATCACAAGGCCAAAATCCCTGAATGCAAGACAGGCTTGTTCCACAGAAACTATGTCACTTAAAGCTGGGACAAATAATTTATGAGGTAAGAAAACAGTCAAGGTCCTAATCAAGGTTCACACAGTAGGACTCCTGATTTAAGATCTCCAAGCACCAACTCAGCACTTTTTTCTTGACTCCTACAATTCATAGCTTGCAAAACATGTAGTGCAAGATATATAGTCTACATTCTGCACTGACCACAATATAGAGTTAAAAGGGTCATCTGATCAGTTAGATTCAGCTATATTTGGGAGCTGTCAAGACTTTTCTCTGGTCTTGTGCAGACCACCACAATTCAAGACCCAGACCTTTTCCTTTGTATCCTGGCTAAACATATTTCATTCAACTCAAACTGGTTGGCCCCAAGGCATGATGGGAAAAAATGGGTGATTGTCACATAGTAAATTTCACATCTGTTCTTGCCACTAGTGTAGAGTCCTGGATGTCAGCCGACGTCCCCGCATAGCCCCAGAATCTCTCACAACCTCCCACAACCAGGAAAGAGCAAAAACACCATTCTGCAGCCCAGAGGTTTTAACTCAAGCTTTATGAGTTTACACAGGTGGAGGTCCTGCACTCCGGTCCAGTGTGTGCTCGGGGTATTAAATATTTACAGCAGTTTAGATACCCTGCCTTTGGAAAATACAGTTCAGAAGGACAGTTAGAGAAAGAACATAGCAACAACTATCATCAGTTATTTGCTTCTAGTTTGGAGTTAATTGGAGCTCTGCCTAGGTGTATGATCTGTTAAATGCTGACTGTGAATGCTGTGTGTACCCTAATGTGGACTGAATACTCTGAGTACCCTTCCGCGTTGAAATTTAAAACACATCAAAATTGCTTTGACATGCATTCTTATGGTAATGACAGTGTTCCCCCTTCTTTTCATTTAGATGGCTGCCTTAATGACTGTCAGCCTTGTAAGTTCAGCATCATCCAAAAGCCTTCATTTAGAGCCCACCACCATTCAGAGAGAATGAAGGCGAACAAGGGGCCCTAGATGAGAAGAGGAGCCGCCCGTCTGGTTCGTCATCAGCTCCGTGTAGCTGGTGGGCTGGTAATTACACACATTATCAGTCATTAACGCAGTCTGCCACAGCGCCTGTACCAGGCAAGGAGTAGGCCCTGGTGAGAGAGGAGGCAGTTGATGAGGGGGAAAGGTAGTGTACGCATTGGTGTTAGGAATATGAGGACAAATAGACAGATTACACTCAAAGTTGTGCACAGACAGTGATGCTGGAGGCAGTCAGACACTCGTGCAATTTGTAATACAACATACCATAGTTGTTCGCAGTCGTTGGCCTCATTGTCCCTTCTTTCTTCCTTGCATTTTGCCGTGTTTTTAATCTCTATTTTGCCCTATTTTTTGGATTTCCTTGTCTGTCTCCCACCTTTATCTCTTCTGAGCTCACTCTCTCTGTCATATGGGTTTTCTCCCCCTCTTTGCCTCACTTTGCTTTTTTTTTTATATTCCCCAGCCTCTTCTGTCTCTCTCTCTCTACGTCAGGCTCTATCGTCTCACCCCCTCCTCTCCTCTCTGTCTCTCTCACTTGCTCTTTGTGTATATCTTCTGGGCTCGCCCGAAATGCAAATGACACAAGAAAGTGATAAAAGTTGCATGTTGGCATCACCATAATTAAATATTAAAGACTCCCATTTTTCCTCTCTTTTTTTTTCCATGAGAAGGGATGCCTGTGGATATTGCTTTCACAGCAGTGAAAGGGAGAGAAATTTACGAGGGACTTAATTTAGACACTCAAGCTTTCATATTGCTTTTTTACCCATAGATTATGTCATAAGAGATGATGGGAAAAAAACTGTTTATGAGGATGCTGTGTTAATTGTAAAGAGCTGATAAACTGTGTTGACAGGGGAAGCATATTTATTCTCTGAGGAAAATCTCTGAAGTAGAATCATTAAGTCTACAAACCACAGTAGGTGCTCAAGTGAATAGTGACGCATGCCATACTTTGCACAAGGAGTTCTGTTGTGTCGTGAGTAAATTTGTTTTCTTTAAGCAATGTTTAAAGTCTTCTAATTGGACTAATTTGTCACAGAAGCCTCTTTTTTTCAGTTTTTGTTTGGTTGTTACATCATCGTTACATACATTATTCTGATGCAAAGTGTGACCCACTTTTTCTCCGTTGTATTGTTCTTGGGTTTAGTCTCACCAACTCTGTTTTCTATTCATATCTTCAAAATGAAGAAAAGATCAGTGTGTGCGCGTGTGTGTGTGTGTCTTCATTTCTCTGTGTGCTCTTTTGAACATGTGTGTATTTATGGCATCAGTGTGTGTTTGCGTCATCTGTGGGCTCGATATTGCTTAGCAGAGCCCCAATACGCGCGTGTCACGACTGCATCCTTACGTGGTGTATAGGCCTTTCTGCTGTGCTCATCCAGGCGCAACTAAAAAACAGAGATGATGAAGAGGAGGAGGAGGAGGAGGAGGAGAAGAAGAAGAAGAAGGGGCTTGTTGCTTTTAATTGAATTGTAAATGTGAGTGGAGGGGGAACAGGGTTGCTCCTAGCTGGGACAGACAACAGATGGAAGGCAGGGCCTGCCCTGCAGGGCAAGAGGGGTGAGAGGGGAGAAGGATGGGTGGGTGGAGGGCAGATAGATGGATGGGTGGGGGAAGGGAGAGGCAAACGGTCCTGGTGCATGAAAATGACCAGGATCTATGGCCTCTATGTTTTTCTCTCTACCTTTCTCTCTGTCTCTTTCTACTGTATCTCACTGGATTAGGAAACAGTTTGCTTTTCAAAATAGAAGACTGGACAGCTGCTAATCTACAGCAGTAGAGACATAGAAGTCAGGTAACTTAAATTAGCTCTAATTTATATACAGATGTCTCAAATCAAAAGTAAACAGACTATATATATGTATTAATTTGTTATATCTCATTAGGAAATCTCACTAATCACATAAACACATGTGGACAGTAAATAAACCTACTGTATAACATAAATGGAGATTTGCTTAGTGGGAAAAAGACACAAAGATTTATAGGAAATCACAGCCCTCATCTCCCTGTTCCCCTCTCTCTCTCTTTCTCTGTGTTTGTGATGAGAGGAAAATTACCCCAGTCTGCCCTCCTCAGGTGAACAGGGTTTAGGGACTCTGTCACTGCATCCAGCATACTGGGTCACAAACTAGACACACATGCACACACAACACCACTAGGTCAATACAGGCTTTACCCCTTGACTAGATTAAGGGTATTTGGGTTGTTTGTGCATTTGTGATGATAATAACTCCACATGGGGTTGCTTCTCATTTTATTGAACTGATCAGAACCCCTGATGGATTTGCCCGGTTTTCTGTCTGCATTGATTTACTTTGTTTATTGCGAATTGTGTTTGTTTTTGTTGTTTTTTTATGTTTCTCTGTTTTAAGTTTCAGCAAGTTAGTGTAGATATATCACAGTCACAAAATCAGCTAGGCTAAACATGATTTCCAGAAGCATTTTCTATTCAAATGCTATTCCGGTGCATATTTTATTTTATTTTTATTTTTCATTTTGAGATATAATCCTGATTTTTTCCCCTCTTTTTTTTCATTTCTTGCAGGCAATGCCTGTGATGGATACTCTTCATAACTGTCTCTGCAGGCATGATGTCACCAAGCTGCCTTAGTTAATGTCTCTCCTCCCAGACAGCATATTCACAGCCTTGGGGCTAGACCCTGGTCCTACATCTATCTGAAGCCAGCACATGCACTGTTGCTCTCCAATAACTCCACTCAATTGCCCATCATTCCTTCTCCTTCTCCTCCTTCGCCAGCTCGCCAACATCACAGCCCCCACCCCACCCCCCACCCCACCCCAACACACACACTCGCACACCTTTTAGAGCACCTCCGTCCAGCGCTGCATTTTTATTCTGTTATTAATCTGAAGAAGTGCCTGCCAAATAATTAACCTGGCCGAGTTATTTATTCCCTGGGTGATATTTCCCTACCTGTGTTTGGGAGGCAGAGGGGAGGACAATGCCATTGAAATGTCCTCCTGCAGTTGAAGGAGACCAAGGAGGTGTGTGTGTGTTGGGAGGCAGGGTGGGGGTGTAGTGGGAAAGGTTTGAGGCCTTGCCTCAACCATGGGCAGGCGGGGTACAAGCGATTCATGTGGGGGTATTACAAATGCACCAGTAACCTTTTCAGTTAATGAAAAAGAGGAGGTGCTAATAAAAGAGAATAAGCTGGAGAGTGACTCTTATGAGGGGACACATGGGCTTGGGTGTAATTCCCAATGTATTTTCATTGGCAATCACATGCTGTACACACATACTGTATGCACACACCCACTCGCCACACACCAACATGCAGATATACTCGCACACACCCGCACGCACACACATAATCATACACATAAATAGAAACGCGCCTTCGCTCGCTCAAATACAGCACAGCCAAATCTCACTGCTCACTGGGTGTGATTACATCCAGGAGAGAGGTAATGTGTTGTGCTTGAGGTGGGAGGTGGTGGATGGAGGAGACATGAGTGCTTTGGCCTTGAATTTCACCCAGTATTGCCTCCTCATCTCCCCCATGCCCATTTCTCACTCTTAGGGGAGAGTGCACTGTGGGCTACTGGAAGTGTGGGGCCGCGGCACAGTGAGCTGAGTGCTTCGAGACCACTTTGTTTCTCTGATATGCTCTCCTGACTCTTCCAGCTCGTAAGAAGTATCAAAGATGAAGTTAGTCCCCTGCTCTCTCTTACACATCAGCAGCTAAGCCTGATGAGTGAGTTTGTAGTTTGTAGATGGAGAAAATGTGTTTACAGTCTAATAAGAGTGCAACCACATACAACATTGAAAGTGTTTCCATCATTTTTGAACTCTTACTGTTTCCTCTCAGGATTTCTAAAAGTAAATTTAACACGTGCATAAAACACTTGGATGGAAATAAACCAGCTGTTTCATTCTACTCCAAACCGATTCCCCTCTGTAACAACGAATGTGACCCTCACTCACAGAAGAGGTGCACAATTGCTCCAGCCACTTCTCTTGATGCTGAATGAGGCCTTCATATGTTATCGCATGACAGCATGAAAAACAGTCTGTGTGATGTGTTTTTTATACTCAGCCAAGTCTAGACAGGAGAAGGAAAAATAGCCAGCAACGATCGGGCAGCTGTTGGAGCCTGTCGACCTTGGCTGTCAGCCTAAGTGTAATTATTTTTCATGCATGCCATTTTGACCAGATATACGCCGCCTGTGTTCTATTTATCAGGCTTTCCATATGAGTTGAAAGCAGGATGTGGACGCACATTCGCACATTCAGTTGGACACTTACTTACATGTGTCAACAACAGCCTGATTCCTCTGGTTTGTTGTGGGTAGATAAGTAAAGAAAATCATGCCCTGCTGGGACATAAATTCATGTCCAGATCTGATTTGGGTTTAAATGAAGATGGCATTGATTAATTGGAACTTCCAGCACGGTGCATAACTCCCATAATTCACATCAGCGGTTGGTTTACTGTGTGCCAACTTGATCTTTTGCATCTCCATTCTCCGCCTTCACTAGCTGTCGGTGTGTGTGCTCTTTCTGCCTGTCAGTGTCAGGATGTCTGAGCGTCAGATGCCTATTGTCTTCGTGCCAACGCCGTGATACAGTGTGGTATCTTATCAAATGTCTCTAAATGCCAGCCCAAGAGAAAGAAGTTATATTAAAAAAGAGTGCAATTAAAATGGAAAGGAGAGGGTCATGTTGAGTAAGACCCTCAGATAAAAGAGGCCTGGGAGCAAGTAAAGCAGTTTTCACCTCCCACCCCCGCTCACCACCACCCCCTGTGCGTGTCCCTTGCTCTCTCTCCTCCCTCCTGTCACCCTGAACAGAGGATTGACATTCAGTCGAGGACACCCCTGGCTGGCAGTTAAAAGAAGTGGAATTAATGTGCGAGTTGAGCAAGAGTGGAGAGGGTGGAGCGTGGGGCACGGGGCATGCGGGGTGGGGTGGGGTTTGGTCCGTGGTAGCGAGTGACTGAGTGAGTTTTTGATGGAGTGCAGACATGGCTGACTCACCCTCTGCGTTTCCTCCACCTCCTCTCCTATTCTATTCCTCATTGTCTATCTCTCTATCTCTCTCTTCTGCCCCCTTGCTGGGGTCATCCCCCTTGCCTCCTATCCCCCGCACCTTCCCTTTCCTCCCATCCTCTCAAGCCTTATTGTCTTACATCTCTTCATTCAGGCTTTTATGGCTGCTTCGTCCTCGTGCAGACCCATCTCACCGCCGGATGATGGGTTCCTCCCCCAGTTATCGCAGCTATTTATTATCAGCGTCGATCCACATCACATTTCTCTGACTTTGGGAAGATGGTTTTCACATTGGACCACTTTACTGACTCGCCATATAACACGTCCACCGGGAAGCTCACACAAACACGTGCACACTCACACACAAAGTGACACAGCCAGAATGGAAACCTCACCATCACCATATTACACTGCAGATTTACAGTAAGGCACTTAAATGCTACCTAGCTTTTTAATGTTTCATATTAAAATACTGTGATACTTCTTTAAAAATGCTAAAATGTTTGTATTGGTGTTAATATCTCTGCTTTTCCTGCTGGATCAGTGCTACTTGTATTGTAATAGAGGCCAAGCCATTCCAAACTGCTGACACATCACTGTCTGCATGAGTAAATCATATTTTAGGGAGAATGAGTCAATTGGTTTTGATGACATCACATGAATTCTTGGAGATAAGTGTGAGACGTAGAGGCTCTTATTAGGTCATGCTGTTTGAAGTCAAAAGGCGAGAGAGACACTTCTTTCCATCAAAGATTTAGTGTGAAAATGAAAAGCGATAATAGGGATGTACTAGTGTTAGGTGCTTTCCTACTTCACTGCACAAAAAACTATTACTACATCATCTCGTTTTCCAGCTTTCCCTTTTCTGTTGTTTCTCTGACAAACTCTGCTCTGTAAGGTAATTAGAAATCCATTGGTGCTACACCTTTGTGAGTCATGGAGCGGGGGGGGGACATGTTTTAGCACTTAAACTTAACATAGTAGAAGCAGCTGTGAGGCCCAGAGGGGACTGCGTATTCAACAGAGGACAGCCAGCTGGATGCCCAATTAACTGGGCCGGCTTGATGATAAATAGCATCTTTTGAAATGGCCAATACGTTCAAACAGTGGCTGGAGCAGCAGTGGTGAAAAGGAAGGGAGGACGTAGGTGATCAACTCTGGAGTTCATCCACAGACACAATTTTGTTTTGCAGTTGGAAGAAGACAAACCAGAGTTATCTGAAACCTTTTGAAATGACCTTTAATGTCTTTTTAGATAATACAGAAATAGTTTTGTGCCAGTTTATTCAAGCCATCCATGTTACTACAAAGCACTTCATCACTTGACACTTTAACAGTTCTTTCCACTTTCACAATAATTGCTGTAGCTAAACCTGCTTTTCCCGTTATCTACATCGATCAATGGTTATAATCCTCTTTGGTTATTTAGTTCAATTCAGCCTGTGCCGTCTGTAACTGCAATTGAAATAAATTGCCAACAAATCACTGTAGCTCTAAAAGCAAGACTCTTTATAACAAAGCACACAAAAGCTTGAACATTTCCACAGTTTTCTTTTTGGAGTTTTTTTTTTTTTTTACAGATTAAAATACACTTTAACAAGTCAGTGAATGTAGTGGTGTTGGTGGATTTGCTGGATTCGAGGTTGCTGAGAAGAAACAAGCCTTGAGTGGAACCCCAGGTAGGACTCCACTCATTATGGATCGATCCCCTCGTCTCCTGTGTCAGGTCCTCTGCAGGCCTGATTGAAGTGTTTTCACCCAGGCTTCATGAAACTATAAAAACAAACACCGCTATGCCTCCTATTGATTTTAAAATGTCAAAACCTGAACCTTAAGAGGAGCAGAACACCCTCCAAAAGGCTTCAAGGCGGCCTTAATGGCCGCCGAAGAAAAGCTGCTGGGAAAGTTTTTTAGTCAGTTTATTCTTTCTGCTATGGATTCCTCTTTGTCTCACTCATCAGAATAGTTTTTCCGAGGGAAGAGGTAGGTGAAGCATATCACACTGCCATAACGAGGCAGAAACTGTCAGTTAGGATACCATCCTGTCTGGTTCGTTAAGGATTAGGCTGGTTGGGGAATGTTGTGAATTAATCCCGAGCGTCAGACATCACACCAAAGCCTCGCGCTGGATTAGTATTAGCTTTTGTTTGATTCATTGTGAATTAACCAACATAATCCACCTGGTGTCAGACACAATAAAACACACCAACTGACACAGAAACAGGATTAGGCTTACAGAAGAGAACAGCAGGCCTGACTGCCATCAGTCATTTAACCTCGAATGCTGTTCAATCAAATTATATAAATGTCTTTATCCTCATCATAAATGGCATTTTGTCATCTAATGAATTTTGAAACCTCTTTGCCAGCTGTGTAGTGCTGCCCGAACACAGACAGACTCAATTGTGTTGTCAGCGGCCTTGTTAAAGAGTAGTATTAAGTAGTAAGTGTATTTATTTTTCAACTACCTAGCCTGTAGTCCATTACCACACCTCACATTCTGGGATGTTTAAAATCTCTTTTTACATTTATTTTACTAAAGGTATGAATGGGGCAAAGTCGCATGTGACACGTTCAAGCCCCGTTCTGACCTGCTTTGCTGGGCCAAAGTCATCGAGCTTGCATGGCAGCAGCTGTGTTGTTCCCCTGGCTGAAGCTGAGAATCTGCAGCGGAAGATGCAGACATGCTGGGAACACCTGCTGGGTTCACTGCCTCTGTTTCTCTCTTTGCTTCCATCCCTCCGCCCCTCCCTCTCCACCTCTCTACAGAATCTGTCACTGCCATTTCTTTCATCTGCATCTATTCTCCCCCTCCCTTTCTCCTGCTACCCCCCTTTCTCATCCATTTGGCTTCATTCTTCCATCGCTCCATCCTTGCATCCCCGCTCTGTCCAATCACAGGTGTGACAGGAAAGCTCTGCAAACACCCCCTCAGGTGCTGGTCTACCTTACACGCAGAAAA
Source organism: Anabas testudineus (assembly GCF_900324465.2). Lineage (NCBI taxonomy): Eukaryota > Metazoa > Chordata > Actinopteri > Anabantiformes > Anabantidae > Anabas > Anabas testudineus. Next base: position 10,392,599 of record NC_046630.1, read on the forward strand.
GTGTCATCTCTGTATTACACAGTATGTGGTAAGAATGACACTACTGGGCTGACATCTATCGCCGGAAGACATTGTGTTTACACTATTTGTTTTTACTGAAAATAGACATGTTCACTATGCCTGAAATCCCATGTACAAACAGAACATAATTTGTTGTTGCCTTACAAAAAGATCCTAGTCAACTGTCCATGCATCCATTTTCTTAACCACTTTTCCTGTTAAGAGACAGGTCGCCATGTCGTTCACAGGGCCTGATACGCCAACTATTTAACCTGTCCAGATACAGTTTCCCTTTGCAGTGAATTGTTCTTGCTATACTCTGCATTGACTCTCCAGTCTGATCCTGCCTCAGCTCCTTGGCTGAGGAAGGATGAGGAAACAGAGCAGCATCTTTCATTTGGGGCCTTGAGTCATTCACACTAGGCAAATGTATTTACAATAATCATTTTTTTAGCTCTAATTTTGGTCTCTACCAACCCCTGAGAGAGCAAGGTGAGAGAGAACTAAAACAGTAAAATTGTGGTCTTGGTCCAGTTGACTGCGCCTACCTGCTTTAATTTAAATAGTTAAAATGCTTGGTTTAGATGGATGAAACAATGGTTGTCATGTGTAAAAGATGGTTGCCATTTGATAATAAACAGGTGCCAACAGTGGACCTTCATGAGCTATCACTCCTGTTTAGTTGGCAGTAAGTAGCTTTTCATGAATCAGATTTAATCCTACCCATCAAAATGCAGTGATATCGGAGCCTGCTCATTATCCACACAACCACCAGAGGTCACTCATCAGAAAAAATGCCAAAATAGGTCAATCAAATCAAATCCTGTGGGGTAAATTCAGAGAATGGGAGAATGATGAGTTTTTGTACTCAGATTTTAGCAGTTAAACAGGACTCTATGAAAGATAGCTGAGTGAGGTCACTTCTATTTCTTGGGTCAAAGCCTACAGATGCCGTCACTATTAAGGCTCCAAGCACTCAGACTGAGCCCTCTCAAAGCCCGATCACTCAAAATGGAACTGGAAGTCTCAGCAGGATTAATATTTATTGCTGGTTGCACCATCATCACATTTAAACAACCTCAATCTGTTATGCGGGATCCAATGTTGTGCAAAGCAAAGCAAAGCAAAGCAAAGCAAAGCGGTCATACATGTTCTACATGGGAAGGAGATGCATCAGTTACAAAGAGCATGCGAAGAATGATGGGCTGTCTTCCTTTGAGTTTCAAATGGAGAAACTGTCATGGATTCAACTGATTCAAAGTAAGTTGGGTTTCTGACCAGAACATTATATCACTTTCCATCCATTATAAAGCATATCTCCTGAGCTCAGTGTGGAAAGTGACCCTTTATCATCTTGGAGGTATCATAATGATGATGAGGATGAAAGTGGGCACAACAGTAACATCCCACTTCATTTCTTATTTCATCTCTAGCTTTGTGTAAGGCCAATTCTTTCTGTCCAGACATTTTACCTTTTCTGCATTTGGCTGTCTAGACTTCTTGAAGGTGGCCTCGTGTGCTCTTCTCTGCTCTGCTCACATTCATTACGCCAGAATACGGACATCTGTCACAATGCTCCAGACGACTTGATGTCTGTAGGTTTCGCACTGATAGGACATGAAAGGAAAATAAAATGTCTGCAAAATAGAATCCTAATAACATGTTCAGTGCTCCGTTATCACATAGATCACAGGGAGGCACTCGTAAAATAGCCCAGTACAAAATAAAAGCATTTTTCCAAGCGGACCATGGCACAAATAAGTGGAGACACTTTGAAATGCAGAGTGGTCAATCCGTCAGTCAGTGTTCTCACCTCTCACAAACTGTACCAGTGGCAAGATAATGTCAGCCTGCACACCGCTTTCTGACCCCTCCTCTGTGTTCTTTCGAGGCAGAATGAGGCAGGTTGCCAGACGCTTTCAGGGCTCGTAGAACAAAATGTCTCAGTGGGTCTTGTTTTATTTCCCTCAAGTAGCATTCAACACCTCCCCATCACATTCACGCAGACAGCCTCCCATTACCATACGATTCAAATCTAACATTGCCTTTCATTCATTGTAAAAGGGCACCCAGAAACATGTAATTATTTTCTCTCTCCCTTCCCTGAGATCAAAGCCCAAACAGGAGTGATTACAGAGAGTCAGGTTGTCTTTGAAGACAATCTTCGGTTCCTCTCTTGCTGTTTGGTTACTGTATAAACAGAGCTGGGAGACACCACAGCCTTAACCTCTCCTCAGCAGGCAGACACTTGCAGAGTAGCAGGTGTGCCTCTGTTTACAAGCAGCCGCTGTTAGCATGGTGCACTTCAACCTTGACCCGTCCCGGGGTCTCCGATACTTCCGTCTCCTATCTCTGCCCAAAATGAACTTTCCCCGTCTACTGTCATATAATAAGCAGCAAGGGGAGAAGTGCAGGCGTGCAGCAGCGCCTGCTGCACTCCTGCACTTCTCCCCTTGTTCTGCTTTTGGTTTGTGGGGTGAGACGTCGCAAGAATGAGAGATGTGCTGATTGCAGTGTTTATAAAATGTGGGTGAGGTATAAGAAGAGATTGAGAGAGGAATCATGCAGAGGATACACTTTAATGTGTGTCATAGGAATCATGCTGGAAGATTTCCTTTTAATTTGGCCATCCAAACATCATCTTTTGCCCAGAGCATTGCCTTTTTCCAGCTGTATATTTACAGCAAATGGGTGACTGAATTACAGCATGGAACAGAGAATCAATTCCTGTTCTCTCGTTCTCTGTTATTTTTAGGTGGAGAGCAAACAACACACAACTGAAAGTGAACACCATCAAACGTAGTTATGCCAACATTTCCTAAGACCTTCCAGCTGTGAGAGCTATAGAGTAACAGAGATAAGACAGGGTAACAATCTCTTTCTAGCCTTAGATTTACACGTGTTTACAGAGAAAGTACAAGAAAAAATGGTAATTATTTGAGAACAAAAAATGTCTAGTCCTTTTTTTTTTGCATGTGATATAGACAACAAAAATTGTTTTCAAACTTTTCATGTTATTTTATGGTTTACGTTATGTTTATGTTAAGAGCATACTTTAACGGAGCAAAAGGCTTTTAGAAACAGACTTGCAGTAATGGCAAATGTACCATAATTGCTATGAGTGCCATGACTTGCTTACCAGAACCAAACGCTTATGGTTATGTGCCATCTGCACTCTTTTGTCATATAGTAAACAAAAGTAAAAGTTCCAACACCTGCACTCCTGCATGGTCTTTCTCAATCTAATCAAGGCTTAAAAGCTGATTTTTCCCAAACTTTGCAGCTTTAAAATGAAAAGTTGCAATGAATTGACTATGCATCGTCTGCTAACATGAACACAAGTCAACGCATGATAAACTTTTGTGCATCATTTGCAAAGTTGCTCGCTGAACATTTTCTGGGAGGTAAAACAAACTGAAAGTTGCTGGTTTAACCAAACTGGCTGAACTGTTTCCACACTTCAGGCAGCGCTTGAAGCATATTGAGATATTCCGAACTATTACAAATATTTCCCCTTTGCTTCCCTGACACACGGAGACACCAGCGTACCCTCAGTCCACTCTCGTCTCCGCAGGAGCACCAGCTCACATCAGCTGAGCGGAGAAAAGGCCTGTCACAGGAGGAGCAAGACGCTAACCATTAGTGAATTTACGTCAGCCCAAGTGCATGGTCAGCGCGGTCAAACAGACCACCCAACAGCTTGGTCATCAAGGACAAAGACACAGAGGAGGGAGAGCGAGGGAGGAAGGCAGACTGAGAAAAAAAAAGGGGGGGGGGGGGGGGGAGTAAACAAGTGTGGCTATCTTCTTTCAGTCAGTCCTGCTGAAATGTGCTGAAACGAGACAAGCTTTTACATATGGTGTGCACTCAGTTGTGAAGCCATGTGTACCGTCAGCATTAAGGTGTTGTTCATTATAGCGTATGCGTGCGTGACTTTATGCACCTAACTATGAGGCACATACGTGCGTGTTAAGTGAACTGCGTGTGGTTTCCTGCTGTAGAATGACAGTGCGCAGTCTGCTGCTCAAACACCCAACTAACACTGCTGGAATCACAAGACATGCTTTTAGCTTCATATTTTTCAGCAACCCCCCAGCTTGGGTTATTTGGGTTGTCATGACATGACAGAATAATTGGTTTACACAGATCACTCCCCGTGTTTGACGGCCTCCCCCTTTTTACCCTGTGAGCACTCTGGTCAAGCTGCTTATAAATCTTTCACCAACTTGATTAATTGTCTCAAAAGTGCTCCTCTGTCAGGTAAATAAATAATGAGCAAAGTGATGATTTCTATTGTTGTCCAGTCAGCAGCTTGACCTGCTAACAGGTCAACTGTGAATAACACTTCCCAGGTTTAAACAATCACCTAGTTTGACCTTTCAGGTGTGCATTGTTTATGATGTGTTTGTTTGAGTGTGTGTGTGTAGAGGGAGTGAATCCAACTGCTAATGGAGAGAAACCTTATTCTGCGTTTCATAGGAAATATGGTCTCAGGGACTCTTTGAGCGTGCACTAATGTCATTCTCACACAAAGGGTACAAGCAGATCTTCCTGTTAAACAATGACTTTCTTTTTAATTGAGACCTATGGTTTCACCTTTCCCTCTTCCTTCCAGCGGCAAAGGTTTTAATTCGGCTTCTGATCATTTCTAGCGGTGACGATTTAGGAGAAAGTAATGACACCTTGACCCCTGGTCTGGCACACTAGCAGTGGGAACAAGCGTGTGTGTGTGTGTGTGGATGGATGTTTGTGTGTGCTCTTCCTCCACTGTAATGACATCAGAGAGGAGACAGTACTTCACTCCTGGAGAGCATACCAAACAGGAAGACTCTCCCTCTCTCTTATACACTGTCTCCTTGGGTATTACAGCTCAATATGAGGTGTTCTGTTTGGCCTGGCTGGGTTTTAATAAAACCTGACAAGGATTTATCACCTGTTCATGAGTCTATATGCTGCCACTCTGTCAGAACGGAGGTGGTGGTAGCACGAGTGGGAGGGGCGGCGGCGGAGGGGGGCTCTGGCATGCAGCAGTCATATTCACCTCATATGAATGTGTTTGCAAGAGACGTGAACTCGCCTAGAGGAAGAAGGCAACGAGACTGGCTGATGAAATGGATGCATTAAGGAGCAAGCTGTGTTTCTTTCAATGAAGTTGTTTTCGTGTGCACATCCTTCAAAAGCCCCGACTGATTGAGGCCCATTCAGTGTTCCAGCAGCATATTACTACCCCTCACCATGTGCCTTATTAATGGGAATAAACACTAAATGTTTATTAAACCAATAACTTCAACAAACACCTGTGGATGTTTTGGACAGTGTGTAAATAACACTGAATCCTGACATGGACAATGATCGTCTCAAGTCAAAATGTCCTCTGGAGAGGTTTCATTATCATCTTTCCATGTAACCCCCTCTATCTCTCATCATTCTGTCTCCCTCCTCCTTCTTACTCTGCGCCTCTCTTCACCTCATTTCTGTGTGTGCCTCTCACCAGGCATCCCCAATGAGGACTTCCTCAGGACCGTTGCTAGGTGATGGCCCCCTGATTAATGAAGGAGCGGGTGGAGGGAGAATGGAAGGGTGTGTGTGCACACGCGTGTGTGTCTCTTTCTCTGGAGTTATCACTAATTGACAGCTGCCGGCCCTCAGGGCTGTATTCTAACCCTACGCCCCAGTGTAATCTGAGGGCAGGGCTCTGTCGCCCCCCATAGGAGAAAAAGGAGGCTGTGGGAAGTGGAGGGGGTGCAGTGCTGCTTTGGTTTGGCCGTACAATGGGACAACACACTGCAAGACATGTTGGAATAAGCAAAAAGACCCAGGGATGTAGGGGCTGAAGGGAGGGGAGAGGGCTGGACAAAGAGGGCAGAATGGGGTGAGAGGTGAAAATTAGATGGAGCGTAAGGGACAGGAGATAGAAATCAGGAGGGCAATGAGCGGCAAGAATAATGAGATTGGAAAGGAAAAAGGAAAATATAGTAGCAAGGAGAAGAGGAGTGAGCAGAGTGTAGAGGGGCGAGGGCATGGCATGATGTCTGAGGGAGGGGGTCCCCAGCTTTTCTTCAGTGCCAGTCTGCCGGCTCAACACCATCTGGAAGTATTCTCAAACACCAGCCAACTCTCCCCTCTCCAACTAGGACAATCTGATTATTCAGCACCCCCCCTCTCGCAATATAAGTCAAATTAAAATGAGATTATTGTGATCATACTTTGAGCTTGGAGGCTGATAATGAGTTAGGGGCACATGTGACTGTGGCTGTATAAGAGTCCTGTGATATACACTGTAAATGTTTGCCAACTTTGGTCTCAAGTTTGCTTTAGTCTGAAAAGGCTTTCAAATATTTGCTCGGGTTGCTTTGAGTCAAAAAAAAAAAAAAAAAACCACGCCACCAGGGAAACTGGTAATTTTAAGAAGTGGAAAAACTTAAATTTCCCTAATAAGAAATCATGTGTGTTTACTAAACAAAGGCTTTTCATGAAAATGGTATTTAATATTTATTCACTAATACTGTAATCACTCTTTTATCGTTAGCGCTTCGAAAAGCTGACTGAAATGCAGTTCAAGCGGAAGCCATTAAAGAGGGGGCCCCTGTCGAATATTAACTGCTAAATGTGTAGTAGTGACGCAGACGCTGCAATACATCACAATAAATTCAGAGTAATTAGTAAAAAGCATTGTATTGCGCTCTCATCACAGCTTTTCTTGTGTGAAAATGATGGATAATAGCGGCGCGCAGTTAGCATGTAATTAATATGCATAAAAGTAATTTTTGCTGAATCTTCAAACGCACGGCATTGCTTTGCTGTAAAATATGGAGGCCGCAGATTTAAAATCCATGCATCTTGTACGGAAGAACAAAATACAATTACAACTGTGTCATCTCCACTCTGTGTAATCAGAATGAGTGATTATTTTCACAGGACGCATAAATTGAATTACTATATAGGACATGTTAGTCTCATGATAAAGCTGTATCGCCTCCATTGTAATTATCTTCATATTACTGTAATTATTTGAAAGTGTGCAAAACGGATTATTCCCTTTTCCCTCCGCCTGGCTGCTCCGACTGCTGCACTGATCCTCTTTCAGCTGCAGACGAAGCCTGTCACACACAGTCTGCCTCTATGGCTTCATGCAGACTTTGACATTGCCAAGCAATCAATAGATCCTCAGCACAGAAATGCATCTCGCCCTGATTATAATGAAGATAGCTGGTCATTTAAAATGCTAATGGCCAATTTCACCTAATAAGAGACATTCAGCCCAGCAGTTCATTAAAATTTAGAGGTGCAAAAGTCTATTCCAATTATGTTTCACCCTCTTTCCCCCAGCGTCGAACCCATTAGGATTTTACTAAATGTTGAAATGTTCCATCTCACAATCTTAACACTCTGCAAAGGAAGCGTGCTTAAAACTTAAGTGGAGGGTCACTGAACAAAGGCACCATTGAGGAGCATTAGTGATAGTTAGCATATGACCTCATCTGCCACCAGATTTTAGTCATTGTGCATGAGCACAGAAATTCAGTCCCATGTGCTCTCCTTAGTTGTTGGTGCATGTTTTTATTTCTGGCCTTTAAAAAGCCATGACAATTATTACCCTTTATTAAATTACATGTCGTGCAGGTTGTGCTTAATGATTTAGTCTTATAGCCTTAGGTTTCTTTAAGACAAGAGGAAAAGATAAGTCTTGAATGGGGGAAAGTGACTCAGAAGTATTTTTAATCTAGAATATGAAGAACATAAATTCATCTTTGTCTTATTGCTATACAGTGGTGCAAAAACATGTTTGCTTCTGTGGCTTGACATGCATTTTCCATCCAGTAACATCTGAGCTGAGAGACGCCGTATAGAAGATGACTGCATCTAGAAGTGCATGAGTAAATCCAACAAAAGAAATCTAATTTCCTGCAGTGTTTCATACTCAATTCCCGCTAATCTTGCCAGTAACAACAGGATGAGCTTTTTTTTTCTGGATCATAGGCAGGAGGCACATGGAAGGTTGTAACAAATAGAAACCAATAGATCCACAAGCAGGCAGTCTTGAGTTCTGTCCAAAATTGGCTCAGTGATACTGATCACTCCATTACATGTTCTGGTACATTTATCTTCAGAGAGAAATGTTCTGTTAATTTTGAATAAAAGGTCAAACGACATGTACGGCAAAATGGTTCCATCTGCACTGCACGCAAATCAGAGGATGTGCGGGTTCGCTGTGGAGCCTCCATCAGATAGTAAAAGAAAAACCCCACCATCGGAGTAGGTGAGTCGGGTGCAAAGGAAATGTGTCGGCTTTATTTATGTTGGATTTGAATGCTTAAATGTAAATCCAGTGTAGGGAATTAAATGTGTTAATATAACAACTCACTGATCTGAAAAGAAACATCAGTGTGGCTCAACACTGAAGGGTCTCCTTAAAGAAAACCTAACATTAATATGAGACGCAAGCTACTTTATCCCATTTTATTTTACTATTTCATTATTATATCAATTAAAGAACCGCTAAATGTCTTCTGACAGCTCCTAACGTAACACACATGCGCTCACTCATAATCCAAATCTCATTCCTCCTCCTTTTATTTATTTTGACACCTAGAGCAAGTTTATTGGGAGAGACAGATATCATGCCTCGGTTCGTGTGCAGTGAGTCAGTGTTCAGTGTGTGATCTGAGAGGAGTCTATATTAGCATAGTGAATCAAACAAAACAAAGGCTTTGCCAGTGATGTAAACACAGGGAATTAAAGCTCCTGCAGTTCACTGCACGGTCATCTTGAGCTAATTTGAATGTGCAAGAAATCAAGTCTCTGCTCAATTACAGCATCTGCTTTCCACGCGGAACTACGAGAGCGAATGTAATTTACAACTGAAGATTTTTCAAGACTGTAAGCACTGTAAGTCCTCTTCAAAGGGGATTTAAATTAGAAAAAGTATGCTTTATGAAAATCTTCTTTAAAAAGTACAAATATATGTGCATAATATTGATACGAGATGCCTGATGGGATTTCATTACAGATGCAAGATTTGTTCTTCCCAAACTCTTTTTTTCTTCTTGTTGTAAGAACAGTTCTGTTTTTTCCTGACCTTTTCAGTCAGAACAAGACCTCTTCCACACTCTCCCAGTCTGAGAGCCATTGGCAGGATTGTGGTTGGCAATTATGCCTCAAACTGCTCTCCTCCTTGTCTACTTCCAAACTCTCAGACATGTTTGGCATCTACCACCCACTGCACTCACAGTAAGGTCTCTAAGCTGTCAGACAAAATAAAAAAAACAACAAAACAAAACAAAAAAAAAAACAAGGAATATCAGCTATATAGTTTAGCTGTTGCCAGAGATTCAACAGCTGTGCACAGTGGACGACTTACTGAGCTACAGTAACTACAGTTGTTTAATCAACCAATACAATTAATTAGGTCATGAAGGTGGTGTCTGCACGATTAAGAGGTTAATGACTGGAGCATGGTGTTACCAATCTGTGTTTCTATGCCTTGTGTTTGTGCCTCCTTGTTAACATACAGTACTTGGTATATAGTGGAACATTGTTTTAAGGACTCTAATCCCACCCAAGTATTTAACTTTAACTTTTATCGCTTCATCATTTTGTTTGTTTGTTTTTTTCAAGCCTTGAAGGTGAAGTGAAATAAGTTGCAGATCTTTCCTGCGTCTTTGCAGGCTGAGACTTAGCCGATCGAACTCAACACAGCAAATGAGCCTGCTGCCAGCCCGTTATTTCCACTCCTAACGAGTCTGAGATCAATTAAGACCTGATAAAACCACTGTTTCCACAGTACAGTCCTTTCGGTGTTTCAGTGCAGTAAAACAGCAGTGAATTAGTGAAATAGTCCTATTTTGATTTTTAATCTATTTAAACTGATTACAATCACTCCATGAAGCAAAAACATACTGCTCAAGTGAAGTCTTTTCCGATGCTTGATATCCATATTGCATTGTGGATTTCATGTGTGTGTTTTTTCTTCACACTCTGTAGTCAAAAAAACACAAATATGGAGAGTTCCTGCTGTACTGTAATATAAAAAACAGTCTAAGGAGGCATCTAGTAGTATTTTTACCCCGTGACTCAAACTCTGCAAAGAGGCTTCACTTGTCTCACTGCAGCTGAATAGCACACAAGAAGGCAGTTAGTGACCCAGTGACCCCATCCACAGAGAAACAGAGCTGGGTGGGATTGTATGACCGTTAGCTGGACCCAAGCCAATGCTTAGCCATAACATTCTGGTCAGAGATAACATGCTTTTTAATTACATATGGACTACAGCTATGTTAAATTTCTCCAGCGAACCCTTTCCTGAGAGGTCGCCACTAAACTTGACATAATACGTCAAAACAGCTTAATATGATTACAAGGGGGGCTAGAGTTAGGTCAAGAGTGAGGAAGATGCCAACATTTTTTCCAGAGGACTAGTTGTCTAAAAGCCCTGCTACTTACCTTTACAATGCGTGTATGTCTAACTTATCCATTTTAACACAAACTACATGCCATCCAATTGCATCCACATGGTAATTAGAGCTAATTTACTCCAAAGCGAATCAAATAGTATAGAAACATACTGGCAGGAGACATCACTGTTGTGCATGTATGTGATTTAATTTTTTTTTACTAATTCAAAGTTGTATGATCCTTCATAAATCTGCGCTATACTCTGCTTAACATGCTTCAAACTGCTAAACAGTCTTGAATTTGGCTAAAGAAGATGGTATAAATAAGGATTGAAGGGGACAGAGGCAGACCGAAGCCCCCGCTGCTGACAATGATGAACAGCCTTGAAGCAGCTTAATGCTACAGTCTGTCTATAACTTTACATCACAGTGCTACCGCTTCCTGTACCTGTCATTAATAATGGAATGATGATATTTAGATTGAACAGATGTTGCTTTAGTTAGCATAATGGTCAAAATAAATTAATTACGCCAAACCCGGGTGTGATTTGTATTTGCTAACCACCTGGCCTTGTGCACTCCATCTCCCCATTGTGACAGTACATGGAAAAGTCATCTCGTCCATCAGGTTTGTGCCATTTCAAGGTAACCTCACAAGTCCGTGTCAGACCGTCAATGCAGGCAGACGTCTGCCACAGGAGTGATGCGCTCTGAGCCACAGCTCAGAGGCCAAAGGTGTAACAGCAGGCTCATCGTCACAGAGAGAAAAATGAAGGTGCTCTAAGCACCTTATGCAGCAGACTGTTGAAGCCGTCTGATTAAATCGCTCCCGGCTGTTACAGGAGCGTCTTGTTTTAGCTTTTCTCATCATTCAGTTCTACACAGTCTGTATAATCATAATATAATGTGAAAAACATCTGAGCAATTCAGCTGTTTAATCATTCAGTCTGATATTGAAATTCAGATAAGTCTGATGATTAAAATTTAAGATTCACTGCTACGTACAATTACTCACTGAGCTGATTTTTTTATGTTTACCAGCTCAGTAACATCCTGAGAAATTCATTAAGATGAACAGCAGCAGTGTTGAAACAAAGCTACTGTATGTTAGCCATCTAATTCATGTTATGTGTTGTAATCTAGGATTCAGTATCACAGGATTCATCCCAAATAGACTCAGATTGTACATTTTGTCAATGTGTCAGATCAATCAGTTGCATTTGCATTTATCTAACACATGCATGTAAATTAAAAGAGTGGTTTTCAAATGACAACCAGTTTGCTGCTAGCTGCAGTACCATGGCCTTTTAAAACTGATACCATTTAGTTAATGATTCTGCCCTACAGAAAAACCCACAAGCCATTTTGGTGCTAAAGTGTTTTCTAGTCCTTAACTAACATGCTGCGATTACGCCTTTTTTCTTTCTGTATATCTATTTTTTTAATGAATTTATTTAAAACATGCATTTCTAAAATGTAATGACACCATAGTTGAAAGCTGTCAACTATTTGCAAGTCATCTGTTCTGAGCCTCAGCCTGCACACCGTTCACCTCTTTGAAAATGCATTAGTTATCCCTAAATTTCCATTTCAGGGTTGAGGTCCCCAGTATAATTCAGCTGATTTTTGATCACATGAATAAAAAGTGGTGGACAAGCAATTGGATTTGCATACACACTTGTCTAAAGTTTGCATTTATGTCATATCTGTGCACCACACACTAATGAGGCAATTGTTTAGACAGAAGGCCTGCGAGTCTATTGGGGGAGATGCAGTGGAGATTGCAGCTATGGAATTATCATGGTTAGCTGGACTTCAGAGGAGCAGAGGCAGACAGGAAGGGATTTCACACCATCTAATGAAGAAGACTTTTCACATTTCATGGCAAATAATGAATACTGAAACAGATCTTATGCAAAATAAAAGATTTGAGCTTGATAAGACTCATGAAAAGGATTTTAAGCGCTGGACTGTTGGAAGAAGAAGGCGAATGTTCATCATTCAAGCTACTAATTAATGGGATTTGTATTTTCAGGGAAAGTCCAAACAAAAGACTTCCACATGCAGTTATTAGCCCGTGTTTGTTGCAATCATCAACATGTTCTGTAGAAAATATGTTTAGTAATGCTTTAGATTACAGCCTGTGACAAACGGGACAGTGTGCATAAATGAATACTTAGAGATATATGGTAATAAGTCAAGAATAAGGGATTGGGAAATATACTAGACAGCATGGGCTGAAAACAATAATACTTGAACTGGGATCAACATATACTGTAGGTACAAAATAAACACACATGAGAAACAAAGCTAAAAGGTTTCTGCAAATACTTTAATTTAAAATTAACATATATGTTTATGAAAGTTATATTGCACTTTTCTACATTATTGGCACTTTTCTATATATTAAGTATTATACACTACTTCTCATTTTCCCATATACTGGCAAATATTGAGTCCAATCCTGTTGAGAACAGAAAAAATATAAACTTTTCTTGTTATGTATAAGAATAACCCAACATTAACATGCAGGAGATTGCATGTGAACACAACATTAGCATGTCTTAAGAGAGACAAAAAGAGGGTAGAAAGAAGGCCACTGGGTGAAAGTCGGAGTTTGTTTAACATAGGGTTATTGTATGTTCTATATGACTTTTGCTGATGAAAAGTTCAGTGATATACAGTTTACAGTTTAGCCCATACTGCTCACTAAAAGCTTCCTGTGGGAACTGGAGAAAGCCTCTCAGGTGGTATTAAGAGTTCTGATTTTAAATTTAGTTTTGTATGTAAGCAGCAATGTTTTAATAAAATAATGTTGGATTTGTTGTTGTTTAACAACAAGTCATATGTGTCTTACTCACACTGTACTAACTGGACCAATAGGATAACAATGGCCACTTTAATTCACACCACTATTTTGTTCTTACACTGTAACCTTACTAATACTGTAAAGTTCCCCGGTTCCAAACTTTGCATCTTGTTGTACATACATCTAGGTATGTGTTTGTCATACATCATTAGTACAAAAAGGTAAACGGTAAATTTGGTTTAATTAGACAGAAAGTTGCAGGCCGTAATCTAAACAACAAATTGATTCTGGCATACTGATAACTGCTGAAGTGTGAATGCCATGTTTGGGAACTTCAAAGTGCAGGGCCAAATGACTGCTGAAGTATCCTTTTAATGACCACGCTGATCAATCGCTTTCCTGCTGCTGTAAGTTGAACTTAGAGAGGGTGATTAGGGGCTGAAGTGTTGCACAGAGGAGTACACATACACACACACACCACTATTACTATTCAGAACACGGACAAGTACACGTGCACACAAAATAAACCTACAAATTTAGTTAGAGTTGATAGTTGCTGCAATCATGATTGAATAAATTACCTACATGAGAGAGTGAATACTTCAGGTCTGCTATGAGTGAGCTGTTTGCACTGTTTTGTTTGACCTAGTGGAAACGCTGCTACATTAGTGTAAGGACCATCATCTAGTATTGGAATCATTATGATTTTTATAAGGAAATATGCATAAAAGAAGGTAATCATCACAGCATAGTGTGTTTCTGATACAGTTGTATGCCGTGATTGCTTCAGTTAGAGGAAGAGAAAAGTACACCTGTGGTCTTGAAGAGAACAGACTCTTTTCACCTTGTTGCAGTTAATGTATTCTTGACATCTTTGTTTCAATGGCTTCAAATCAATTTGAGGAAGTTTTGTCCACTGTGAGATTTATTGTCAGGCAGCCATTCTTGGTGAATAATGAGGAGCAGTGAAACGTTTGGCTGGGTCAATCTGAAGAAAAGACATTTTCCACTAGCCTGACTAATTATACCCAGGCCTTTGATTACTGTCTGGAACAAAACCTTAGCAAAAATATCAGTGAGTTATTTTGTCTTCATTTACTTTCAGAAAAGTCGGGGTTAGTACGAAATTATCCATATAAACGTTGCATTGCATCCTGAAGGCATATTTATCCCTTTCTGCAATACACTGTGTCCTCTTGTTTAAAGAAAGGAGGCTTGCTGTTCCTCATGCAGGTTCAGTTAAAGTTACACATTAATATCCACAGATGACCTTTTGGATGAGCTGCAGCATTAGTCTTGTGCGTTCTAACCTGTCCTGCGTGGACAAAGAGTAATGTGCTGGTTGACCGCTGAGCTGACCCTTCCAGGCATTAGAACGTAGACCACATGTCTCGACTGTGTCTACCTCCAACGGAACACGCAATAAAGTCTAAAACAAACACAGAGCAACCGTGTTGCACAAACTCTTATCTGCACTCGACATACTGTGCTGATAGAATAGGCTGGATCTGGTTTGCTCGCTTCCGCTCAACGTGCACGGTCAAACACACAAATATGCATACACATATACACATGGAAGCAATGCTTCAAAACACAAAATCTCCACAGCAGCTCAACTGTACAGAAATGCTTCAACCTTTAAATATCATTGAACTCTAGATTTGTTTTTTGTGTGCCCCCAACAACAATGAAAAAAGCTTGATTGACAAGTTCAAATAACTGGAACCATTAGCATCTTAATTCCAGGGACTGTCACATTTGGTTAGCATCTTCTCTTCAAGGATGCGACTAATAAAGGAAAGGTATTCATGTTACTGAACAAGCCCTCCTTTATAACCTAATTGCTTTTGGTTCAATAGCTTAAAAAGTCATTAATTACAGGGCCAGCTTGTAATGGAGGTTAAGGTGGCTTTTTCACCAAGGTAATGAGCCAGTATGCACAACGGCCGGGCCAGATTTTGATGCGATAATGGAGGGGTGAATACCATTTTTCCATCTTTGCTCAATGATGGCACTGGTTGAGAGAGGAGAGAAGCCTTTTCATTGTGGCTGAAGAGAAAAAATCTAAAGAGGCAACAGATAATTGAATTCCAAACAGTGCTATTTGTATAGCTGGCAGCACATTATGCGCGAGGTGCAAATGGCCTTAACCAAATGTGGATGACATCAAAATGATATGTATTGTGGTAGCACAGAATGTAATGTGTTTGTATGTGCAAATGTGCATGTCCATTCTTAGCGTTTTCATTATATTCTCAGCTGTGATGATTGGATGGCTCTCTGCTTGTTTGCTGTTAGCCTTTTGCATTGTTTTTCAATGCACATCACAAGACATGCTTTTTACTGTATTGATTACCTGCTGAGGATTTCAAACATGAAAAAACACATTCTACAATTATTATGGACAGCTTCTGTTTCACACAAAGAAACAAACGGATATTAAGACTTCTCCAGCATCTGTTGAAGAATGGATGAATCTTAAACAGACTGATTTGCTTGAACACATCCAAGATGCCTGAAGCTTCTTGTGAACTACCTTCCATTGATCATAGAAAACCAAAACACACAGCGTTTCCTTTCAGACTGCCAGAGAGCACATTCAACAGAACATTTTTGTCCTTTGACCTCTAACCCCCCAGAGATCTGATGGCATTTTATTGATGATCTCCACCTTGCGAGGTGAGTGAGAAAAGAGTGATGGTGAGAACGAGGGAGGAAGGAGTAAAGGCGGAAGGGAAGGGGGATGATAGCAGTGGTAGCTCAGTGACTTTGGAGATTAGGCGATTGAGTTCACCTTTAATGATGGTGGAGATAGTCTTTCAGTGGGGGGAAATGCCAGAGCTCAGCAGTTTGTTTTGTGTAGCTTTAAGAGCTTCCTGTGTCAGGTTCAGGTTGCCTGTTTCTGTCCCCAGCAGCGGCCCATTGTCTCCAAGCCACAAAAGGCAGCACAGTGTTGGGTGATCGACGGAGCAACTCAGCCTGACTCCTCTGCCACAGCAAACCTAACCTCCACAGGGGATTCCTCTTTGTGACTTCAAGGAATCCCATGACAACACATTTATTTGTGTGGGTGTGTCCCATTGCAAAATGAATCGCTTTCACACGTGCACAAACAAAACTTCAAGGAAGGATCTTCAAAGTATATTGGATGTGTTTTATCATGTCAGGCCACATAGTTTTTTTTTTTACTGAGTCACAGAAACTTATATTCACATCACAGTGTACACGGTATGAGTTTTGTATTCTGGATGCAATAAAAGTTATGTTAAATTATGCATTTTGTTTCTTATTGATGGAGCTGTTTGTTTGTTTTACCCCACAGCACAAATTGTAGACACAGTGTATAAATGATAACAATGATTTAGTGCACATGTGCATGTACACAAATACTAATACACACTTACAGTGCACATGGTACATACCTACACATGCACACACACACACACACAGTAGACTAGTAACACAGCACATAATTGGGGATGAGATCAAAGTTTCAGTACTGTCAGTGGGATATCATGATCTTTCCATCTCTTCTTGTATTACATCAAATGGCAAACACATCTTTGATCTAAAGGTGTCAGTTTTCCACTTCTTCTGCCATTGTGATATAATGAAACAAATTCACTGCCGGTTGTAAAATTATATCTTTTTTTTTTTTTTTTCAAGGCTGCAAGGTAGTTCGATTTTTGGCAAAGCATACCAAAAATATGTGACCGTGATAGATTTTCTTTTGGCTCAGCGAGGTCAGAGAGAGGATGAGGCATCACCTTGCAACAGCAGAGGAAAAAAAAAAAAAAAAAGGCTCTGCGCACAAGCTGCATGTCTCTAAAGAGGGACAGCTGATCCAGACACAGGTCAAACAATCCCAAAGGCCTTTTGGTTTGCAGCCAAATTAAATTAAAACGGCTTCACTCTGCTGCAAATGAAAAAAGGAAGCACTTGAGCAAGTAGGGTCCAGATATAGTCCCACTGCTGAGCAGAAAGGGAGACAAACTCCCCCAACCCCTCTCCATGCTCAAACATAGCAACCCATACATACACACGCAGGCATATGCATTCCCCTTCCTTCTTCCTTTGCTTTACTGCTTTACTCTCTTTCTCTTGCTCTTTTCCTTTCGCTCCCCCTGATTCTGAACCTGACATTCCTGCTGGCCCTGTCTCTTTGAAGTGGCTTGTTGGAGCGGGCTCCCGTTACAGGGGCTGGGACTGGCGAAAGCCGATCTGTCTGGCTGAAGAGAACGGCCCTGGCCCAGGGGTTAATCAGCAGACCCAGCACATTGCCCACTCTGTCCACACGGGCACACACAGACATACACGCACACACATACGAATGCAAACACTGCTCACTCTGTCCTCACACTGCAGCTGTAACAAGACCAGCCAGATTTGGAGGTTATGAAAATCAGCCCAGCCACTTTGAAGTTGACTGGCAGCCTCCAGGATTGAGACTCTTAAAGAAGCGAGCTGGTTGAGATTCAAAAAATATACAGGGTCGTGCAGTGTAGAGGAGGGTGTGTGAGCGTGTGACTGTGTGCTTGTGGGCAGGAGACAGGAAGCTGACTAATCACTTTTTAACCCCCTGCTGAATGGTGATCTAAGACTGCGAAAACCAGTATAGCTGCATTTGAAATCATACGCCTTATCTGAACTGCGTTAATTGTGCAAATGAAAGCAGAATATTGCTTCTTTTAGGAGACATGCTATACGTTTGAAAGAGCAATTTTAGTAGATAGGTATTTTGAATTTACATTAACCCCTTTAGTATGAAATAATGAAACCATTAATTGGGTGCATTTAGCATAGCAATCGCGCATACTCACATTTAGATTGCTTTTATCTTGACTTAACGCATCAGTGGTGTTATTGTGAGGGAGCCATTCCACAAAATAATCATTTGGCAATAAAGCCTGATAAAAGCCCAGCAAACAACACCTAGACCATCCAATCAAAAAAGGTAAATTAGCACCTTTCTTTCCTTTTAAAACACTCATTATAAAGTCATATGCGTTATTACTATAATAAAGGCAGGGACAGAGGAAATTCAAAATGCAAAACCTGGTGGTAATTTTCAGTTCTCCACCAAACTGTATTGGTTTCTGATAATGTGACGTGCAAACTCTAGGAGAGACAGCCTCAGACATGTCCCCTTAATGATGTTTCAGGACTCATTCCAGTTCCCATTTACTACAGCCTTCGTGAGCTAAGCATTCAAATAGGTAGCTAATGTTACATTTTCTGGCCTCTAAAAGCCATTGAAAACATTTGATACTGCCAGCAGTTTTGCTTTATTTCCAAGAAACATGCCTTCGGCCTGAGCCAAGTTGATCTCAGTGTAAAACAATCTATAAAAAAAAAGAGACTAGAAAAAAAACAAACCCAATCTAAATCACTTCACTTTAAAAGCCTATTTGTGTTCTACTATCCACCAGTTCAGGGCGAATATATGGGATCCCTGACAAGCCTGTTCTGTACAATCCACTTATCTCTCTTGTAGCATCTGGGCATGGATATGATGGAGTGGATGCCATCCAACATGGCACAATGACAGAGTCAACAGTATAGTGTTCTCCACACAAGGACAATTGGCGGGATCATCTCTCTGTCTTTCTCTCTCTCTTTCCACGCTGTCCATTAACTGTGGATGCAGTGATGACCCTAATGCCACTGTAAACACAGAGAATGACAAGCTGACAGCTCACAAACAGATGACGCAAATTTGAAATCAAATAAAAGTAAAGTAATTAAAGTAAAATGTGCATTTGCTGCTTCGGCTCATTTGTTACAGAGACAGGTGGGGTTTTTTTAGGTAAAAAGTCAGACTTCATTTTTTAAAGATTGGTAGAATTCAGAGAAATATTTGGAAGAGAATTAGCCTTGACATTTCGAAAACCCTGACAACCACAAGCCAATTTGATAAATGATCTGCAGGTGTTGATAGCGTTCGTGACCACAGCCAGTCGTCTTGTTTCTAAGTACATTACCAGACTTGACCCCAGATGCACATTAAATGTTCCAGCATGTTCCAGTCTTTGTTTATTCAATGTAGAGTGTGTGTGGGTGTGTGTGTGTGTGAGTGTGCAGAGTGTGGTTGTGTAATACCCAGAGATGAATCTTGTCCCAGAGTTGGATGTCGTTTGGTGAGTGTTAGGCTCATCAGTGTTCAGTGCTGGTCCTCAGGGGACTGTCTTCATTTGTGTCTTTTGTTTATCAAGATGTTTGAATATTAACATGGGCCATTTTTGCGGTCATAATGAAGCAACATTGCATATCCACACATCTGCACATTTACATACTGCTCTGTAATTCTGCCTCTCTATGTCTTAATTTCCTGCTAGATGCATGCCATGAGAACCACCATTTGCATATGCGTAAAAGGTCTTGAGTCTGGGGAACCCCTCCCCTTTTCACTCTGTATTCAGATATTTGTTTGTTTGCTCTTCATTTGCATTAGGTGTAAACAACAATAATGTGATGGTCTATTGCTGTTGTGAATTTAATTTACATGTGTGGGATGACAAGGACCCAAAGACAAAGATACTAATCGCTCCCGCTATTCTGCAGTCTTGCTCTTCGTCTCTGACCAATGTCACCACTGGTATCTTTACAGTCATCCTATTGCTCTGTGAGCTCTCATCCGCCTCATCAGCTACCCACTGCAGTCCCTGACAGGTGCTAGTGACAGTGGTGTTTATACACTCAATCCCTCCAGCACAAAAGTTTAATATTCATGTTGGCCGATAAAGGGAATTACTTCTTGATTGCTTGGAGGAACACTGATACATCTGCTAGATAGAGAAAGGCACTAGTTTGAGAATTCAGATCATGTTTTTTATTTATTTTTCTGGCTAGGTTGAACTTTCTCTGGGAGCAAAGTCTATTAGCAGCAGTTATTCCTTATCTAACTTGGCACACATTTGTTACAATACGTATGACCTGTGGGGGATTTTAGAAAGACAAGCTATTGCCCACAAAAACATAGACACTATGCAGTCCATGGAGATGTGGTGATAGCATGGGGTTGGCAACAATGACATATGGTATGGTACGCCTTTTAATTCAACAAAGCTTTTAATTTATGATTTCTCCAGATTAGAATTATTGTTTTTATTAACAATACTCCTAAAGAACTTGAAAACAAAAGTGATACAAATTTATAGCTGATCCAACCTCTTTTATGGCTACAGACTGCATCATTCTGCATTATTCATGTCAAAAAGGTAAGTTTGACGTGAACTGGTATCGTGAAGCTGCCTGCATGGTAGTCTGACCTGAAGCCGCAGGGCCTTTTCTACTGACACTGGCATCTCTGGGAAAAGAATGACCCTCATTTCTGTGGACACGGCACTGTGTCCGCTCCCCCGGATCTGGGAGCCCATTCCATTTCATGGTGCATCGCCCCCTGCGTGTGATTATGCCATGCTTTCAGGTGCAGAGGAGGAAATGTTTCGTGAAACTGATGTCCCTGTCAGTGCTGTGCGGCTCTCCCTTCTTTTGCCGAGCATGTCAACTCACTGATTGGTGAATTACCATTCCCATGTGAAGAGCGGCACCGCCCCTCTCTCCAGCTCACTGGTTCTGGCAGCAAATGAGGAGCTGCATATGTTACAGAGGCGACGCTCTCCTGGCCTCATTTGCATTGGCTGAATCGAAATCAAACTGTTTAATGTCAAGGCAAAGCTGGTAAATAGTGGGAGTATCAACACATTAAACACAAATGCATGCATACCTACCACTACATAAATGTTGTATGCCCAAATGCTAACTGAGAAGCAAATGGATCAAATATTTGCTATCATATTAATAAAAGATGTGATGTTACAGGATTTGTTGTGCGTTGCTCCTTGAAAACCAAAAAACTATTACATCATCTTGTTTCCACTGGATCGGCGAGGAGAGGATTTGAATGACAGCCAAGGAAAATATGCATGGCAAGGAGAATGTGATGATTTCATATGTATATTTGTAGTAATTAATTAGTCATTAGTTGATCCTTTGGGCAGCTGAGATGACAAAATGAGATCTTCTCAGCAGTTTTGTGAAATTAACACTCAGACTCTTGCCCATTTGCTTCCACAGTCCCCCAGTCCCTCACTTTCCAGATTTATTTTTATACCCCAAATCAAAAAGTATTACCTAAAAGTAAAGCCAACAGTAAAAAACTGATACAGTTATTGAGAGCTTCTTTCTACACAATGTAATTAGTGGTGAACATTTTTTGTGCAGGAATTAGTTGCGGTCATACAGAATGGTTTTCTTTTACTGACACGAAACACACGTGAAACAGTGACAGCAGGTAAGTGGATGTGTTGTGTTTCTGTCAGTGTGTGCTGTGGTGCTGGAGCTTCCGTACATGAGTAAGTGTGCATTTATGTGAGGCATGACAGCTGAATTTGTGCATGCACTCAGTCACTAATGCCCCTAATGCATGTACAGTATGTGTGCAAACTCTGTGGTGAATGTGTGTGTCTAGTGTATCTTGTGTGTGTCTTGGCAGGACAGTGTGGAGCACCTCCTTTGGGTTCATGTTGGTCTATTCTAGACCAGAGACGCTGGCTCAGTAGACTGGAATCCTTCAGGGCACCAGGGACATCTGATTCCCCCACTGCCTAAGCACTGAACTAAATGCTCCTGCATTATTCATGTGTATATCACTTTATTGCTGTGCAAGGTTTTCAGTCAAAGTTTCTGCCGCACCATTTACTGTGCCTATTCCCCAGACGTTAACTGACCAACTTTCTGCAATCTCCCTTTCTCTGTCTTCAGAGATGTTGACATGATATTGTCCAAAGAGAGTCAGCGAGTGGTTCCACACTTCTCCTTAGTCATTAAGTGATGGTTAGCATCGGCTAAGTTGACACTCAATGCATTGCACAAACTAAACCGAGTGCAACTATAATTTAAACTCCAATCAAATGAAGAGTTGAAACAGGAAAGAACACGGCAATAAGTGTTGACAAGTCATGCTCTAAGGCTGTTTCAAACACAGATTTAATATTAAGCTACTCTGTTTTATTTAAAAATTAATTGTACACTGAATAGTTTATATTCAGATAGGCAGTTCAGTGTTTAACTGTTCTCTACTGCCGTGTATACTTCTATCATACAAGTTTAGCCACTGACCAACTATGCAAAATAATATAATGTACCTAAGTCAGTACTTCCATACAGAATGAACTGTACTTGAAACATGTCTGGATAAAGTTTAGTCTAATAAGGGATGTACAATTTAGGGTAAAATATGGATCACAATTTACTTCACTAACGATTCTTAAGCAATATATTTTACGTTGTCCAATTTCTTTTTTTGTATTTGTATTTAGTGCTAGTTTCTGAAGACAATACAAGGAATTTAATTCTCACTGATAAGACTTTCTACTGAATATAAACTTGAAACTCTAGTCTGCTCTTAATGATAGTACGTTCAAGCATATGTTTTTTCTGTATGTCCCTGTGCATGAGTGATCAGTGATAGGTGATGTTAAAATATCTATAAAATATTAGGTTAGACTTTTTTGTTAATTAAAAGCAAGAAACTGTTAATTATGAATTACTGTTGTTTTAATAAAGTTCAAATACAAATAGCGTTTTGCTCCAAGACAATGCGGTTCGACATTTATTAAATCTTATTGGTTGCTGCAAACTTTCCGGCCAATCATCCGTCACTGTGCAGGTAAAGGGGCGGGTTGAAGAGGTTAAGAGGTTACGCTGCAGGGTGCTGAGTGAAGGTACAAGCTAACCAGTAGCAGTGTGTAAATAATAGTAGCAGCCTACAAAACATCTGTCAGCTACCCCACCTGCTTCAAGGCCTGCTTCAACCCTATAAATAGAAGGTAAATAAGCGCGTTTTTCACTGTTTATTAAATGTTAAAATAAAAGATTAGCTGTTTAGCATGCTACCGACTTTAGCATTAAGTAACTGTATTTTTAGTGTGGTTAGCTAAGCATAGGCTAACAATATTTGCAGGATGTCTGGAGAGGATTATGAAATCCTCTTGGGCCCTGGAGCCAGTGCACCTTTGGAGCCTGAAATCCACTCAGCCTCATCCCAACTTGACCACTCTTCGCCTGTCACCTGTGCACGCTTCAGCTGACATCCCTTGGATTTGTGAGTACCACCTAACATTGCACATACAATAAAAGAACTACCGTCCACTTGCCAGTGATCCAGTCACTTATTTTATGCCACAACACTCCCAAACCATGAGTCAGGTCTGCATTATCTTATTTCTGTTTACAGGACTTGAGTTGCACAGTGAATGCAGTTGAATACTTTGAGTCATCCTTAAGAATTAGAGGGAAGAATTAAAATCACTTCGTCAGAGATTTGTAAACACAGATGGTGTTTATCATTATTAGTAGATTGACTAATGTGTATTTTCCAATAATTCAGAAGATGAGCATATGCAGTGTATCGTAATGTAAATGTACTTATTCCTGATGTAGTACCCGGTTATATGCTAAGTGGTCCCTCCCTTTTTAATTACATGGAGTTACGTGTTTTTGTCAACAGCCTGAAGAGATTAATAAAATGAATGCACCCCTTAATGTGAAAGGAAAAATAAATGTTAGCATCTATTTCTGTGCTACTGTTGGAGTTATGTAGATGAATACTTCAGCAGACAGTTTCTGGTGGATGTCCAGTTTGGCTTTTGCTATCTGGGGATGGGTGAAGATCTTTACTGAATCTCTAGTACTAACTTTGAAGATCAGCTGGGATTTAATTAAACTTGCTTCAAATAATAATCCATAATAATCTTAGCTGTTGTGCTCATTTAATTACAAAGCTACCTTTGCACTGTGCATAAGATGAATAGTTAAGCTAATCACATTCAAATGTTATTTGTGGCTTTGGTGATCTTTTAATATGCTTTGAACAAAGATGTAAAGCACTGTGATTCACAGCAAAGCTGAAAATAGTGCAATCAGTCAGGAGTCTTTGTGTTTACATGCACTTATGTAATCTGGTTTATCAGAGAAATATGGTTACATGGGTAATCAGAGAACACATGCACTGTAAAAACCTGTTTTTCTGGAGATCCATATATATTGTATATGCAGCAGATCGGGAATTGTTTTTTTCTTCAACGTGTATGCAACTCTGCTACTAAAAAACACCGATGACTACAGAATAGCAGTGATTTTAGCAGTTCACATAGATGAATTAACCAATTTCTTGATTGATTTGTACTGGACACCTCTGCACATATATTTACTTATATTGATTTGCGAGTGCATCTGTGAAAGTTATGCATCAACCATTACATTCAAACTTACTTCAATAAGTCAGAAAGGTCTTAGTCTGATAACTATGAGACAAGATCTTGAGGTTGGATCTTATAATAAATGCTTTTTTTCTAATATGATTTGTAAATACACCCTAGTAGTTTGTGTTTGTGTTATGACCGGCCTTTGATTTTACTGGGTTGTGGGTCTTAACAAAAAATGGTGTAACTGGTGTGGTAAAGTGGGTCAATCATGTGATTTGTAGAAAAATGTAAATATCACTCTTTGCTATGTTGAGGAGCTTGTTAGCATCTTTGTCTCTTATTAGCAAGATGACCATTAGGGACCACTGTGACTCACAAGGGGGTGTTATGTGACCAATGGAAGTAGCTGAGGAAGCTACTCCGCAGCGAGGGACAGTGTGTTGGAAATGACACAAAGCACTGTTCTTCTTTCTTCAATCCATATGTTGTTTACTTAGAATGAGGTCACAGTCCACTTTTGGACTAAAACCCACCAGGTGTGCCTAAGCAGATGGTCTGTAGGAACCCTGATTGGTATGGGCTGGATTGGAGTGTGTTGAATTTCAAGAGGGACCTCTATGGAGAATTAGAGCTAATGCTCTTTCTGTCTTCCTGTCTTACAATGTAAGGTCATTCTATAGATCAGGAGATCTACTTAATCCGCTCTTCGGTTCCCTCTGGTGCGAAACAGTGAGTGTGGAGATTTTCCAGTCCTAGCAACAGATAAACACACAGGGAAGCAGAGGAAGAGCAAAGCAGAGTGGAGAGCCGGGTTGTTGCTGTGGAGCAGTGTTGAAGATAATGTGGTATGACATGCCGTTTTGGTCTGGACTGCTTTAACACAAGATGCTTTAAGCCATACACAGGGAAAAGCAGGTCTGTACTAATTACCTGAGTGAGTCAGACAGAGAGAGAGAAAGAGAAAGAGAGAGAGAGAAAGAGAAACGTTAATCCCTGCCAGCAAACATCCACACCTTCTGACCCGCATTACCATCCAGCAGCCAGGTTTCTCCGTGGTCAACATGGTGCAGCACTGGCCTGCCCTTATTGTGTTGTTGCTCCAATGTGTCATCTTTCGTAGCAAGTTCTGACTTGATATGACAACACTCATTTATGCCCTCTTGCCTGTGTGCTTCATTGTGTTGCCTCAGTCTTCAGACGATGGAGTGAACCTGAGTTGGGGAAAGAAAAAAAGGGATGTCCCATTGGGGACCTTTTGGAGTCCTCTAACTTGTCTTAAGAATTGCTGTACATGGATGGCAAGCTAATTGGACTCTTACCAAACCGGAGCCTCCATCCACAATGTGTTTCAGATTAACCCGCTGACAACGTATGACAGCAAAGCCTTTAAAATGTCAAAGTAAGATACCAGCTCAGAGCTTAACCCAACTTCTCTAAAACACAGCATGTGAATTTTGAAATTACCAATGATAAATATAATGAACAAGACTCCCTACTTTGCTCAGCTACACCGGAACGTGCTCGCTGTCTCTGCTGGGTGCGAAGGTCATAGCTCAAATTGCCTCAGTCAAGGCATCTGTGCTCTTTGTGTGCAACAATAGAGGGTGACAAAATAGAAAGGACAGCTTTTCTAAAATGTCAGACGGTTGGGGTCCTGCTGAAATATCTCCCCTCTCCCTCTCTGTCTATCTTGATCGATAAAGCTACCTTTGACAATGGTGCATGTTGTCACCATGACATTTGGTCACCCAGTTTTTTCACTCACCTGGTTTGCTGCTGAATGGGAATATAACAATGAGATTTAATACAGGATCAATAGCTACACTCTAATGATACATGCACTCGCATAATGAAAAGTGATGGATGAAAACAAACCACCTGCTCAGGAAATATGTATTCTTGACAGTGTGCCTGTAATAGTTGGGCCAATTATGTTTTGTTGTGGTTTTTCCACTTGTGCATTTTTTCTGTATTCGTACAATCAAATAGAGCATATACACATAATTTAATCAAGGCCCTGGCAGTAATGCCAACCTCTCATGTATTTATGGCGTGCTCTCTAAGTGTGTGTGTGCTTGTGTCAATGTATCTCATTCCCATTCCATTGTTTGCATTTCATTCAACACATATAGGCTTAATGCAGCATGTAGAGTAAATACCGAAAACGAATTGATTTTCCTAACATGCCTGTGTATATACTGGGTTATGTTCCCGGCTCATATGTTTATAGTATTTGTATGCACGCAGGGCTTTGTGACTGGAATATACATGTGTGGTTTATCTGTATTTTTGTATTAAGTTTGTATACATGAATTGTTTACTGTGCTTGTTGAGTACAATGTAATAGTATATTTATACATATGTGTCTGAGTTTATGCCAGTGTATGTATATATATGGATACATTTGCCTGGGTGTTTGTATCAGTTCTTGCTGAATTAAATTACTTATATTAATTGAAGGTGTGTTTGCATTACTCAGTGCACAACTTCCTGCATTTCGGTGAGTGCCAAACCAATACACACTGGGTTCCTCGAACCAGCCTGTTGTTCAGCTCAGTTCATTGTGGTGTTTGGACATTGGTCCCTGCGTCTGGGCCCGTGCGTGACTGACACCTCGAGCACCCACTGTTTAAACATCTCTCCACGTGTTTCTCTTTTGATCAGTGTCTGCCATTCTTACTGATTTTCCAAATCACTGATGCTTGTCAAGGAATTAATTACCTGGATCGTTGCTCCGCTGACTCTAGCACCAGCTGCAGGGTTCACTAGAGAGACCTCGGCATTCTCCCAGCATTCCCGGCTAATCACCCACAATCCATTTCAAAGTCAACCTGATTGGCCCACTACCCGGAGAATAATGTGGAATTACACTGCATCCTGACACTAACAGTTTCATATTTGCATACAGTGTATGGCAGATTAGCTTGCAGGAGCCCGCCAGTGGGAGGCAAATATCAGCATCAATGCCAGAGCTAATGGCAGTTGCCTCCTACAGTTTATTAGATAAGTAATGGTGTAAAGCACTGTGCTAAGCGTACATCTGCACTATTCTTAGCTGATGTGTAATACAATGTGTTCACTATCTGTGGGAGATTAACGTTTCAACATGCACACCTTTTTCAAAGTGTGGGAGAGAGAGAATGATTTACCTGAAGTGATCAGTACTTCAGTGCCTCATGCTATCACATCATTTTTAGTTAGAGAGACACTGTAAATATTGTACATGTAGAATGAAGACTTGTGGATGCTGCATAATAAACATAACATATCCAACATAGGTTTCCCTTCAGGGTGTATGTGACCATGCAGCTTGCTGTAAGGATGCATAGGCGGAGAGCCTATAAATACACCCAGTCTGCTCATGGTTGTCTGTCTGCCTGTCCGTCTGCCTGTCTGCTGCTGTGCCTGCAGGGTTGCAGCAGCATGACGTCAGCCGAGCTCGGCGCACTCGCTGACCTCTGTCACAGCAAGAGGAGCGCAGTATGCTCTAGACAGCCATATAACAGCACAGACGATGCAGACAGGGCATAAACATACAGAGCTGAGTGCAGAGGGAGCTGCGCTACAACATGTTGCAGTACAACCAGGGCTGGACTATCAGAATGGAGCCCAGACAGGCTGGCTGGTGGAGAGCAAGGTTCACAAAGATCCACACTGACAGCTTATACAAAAATGGAAATCAGTGAAGAGGAATAATATTCAAGGAATAAACCATACAGCATAGCATATAAATACAACTCTGAGCTTGTCTTTATAATACACATTTACAAACACATCATCCTAATAGTTAGTTTCCATATGAAATAGCTGCTTTCTGTAGCTTTGTTAGGTATGGAGTGTTTACTACATAGCTACAAAAAGCCGGTGTTTTAAACTGTGTCGTTGCCGCGACTCTAAAAAGAACTTGTGGTGTTGGAATTAGACCGGCAAGCTCTGGAGAAAGCCTCTAAACTAACCAGACATAGCCATTGTATCTGTGTCACTGTGTGTGTGCGTGTCTGCGTGCATGTGTGGTCATTGTAGTCATTACCTAGTTTCCATTCCTAGCCTGAAGCAAAGTAAGAAATGGCAGTCTTTCATTCTGACAAGTTGTCATTTAGGTAGTTTTCATTTTTTCCCCAGTTTCCTTCAAAGGCTGTCCGACTTTGCTTTCATAATACCTTTGAGGTTTGTGTCAGTTTTGTGGCTGACAGAAGATAGAGTTTACATGTCAACAGGAAGTTAGGCTTTTAGATTCATGAATTAATGAATAAACATTATGTACCTCAGAGGGGCTCTCACACGAGTAAGACAAAATACATGTGTTCACTCTAAAAATCGATACTGAGCTTATTTAGATTAACATGAAATGAGGAAGTGATTTTAATTCAGGGCAAGGCATGATGTTTTGGAAGGGTATTTGACTCAATTCTCAGCATAGAAGCTCTGTCAGGATTTCAAGCTATCCTTTTAACCTTTTCATAATTTCAGTTTGCACATTTATTCAACATCTCATTCCATTATTCAATGTCTCATTCCATTGCAGACTCAGAAATCAGGCAGCAGGTTTTCCTCAGGCTTATATTCTGCTCCAATCCTATTTCAGAAACACTGTATTAAATGCAAGTGCCTGTCTCATAAATACCCTCTTTTCATTTACAGCATCCCAATTGAAGAATGTATATTGCCATATTTACCTGTGGTTGCCTCAGCACCCTGAATTCATTATCTGCAATTTTGGGACAAAGGGCATTTTCTCCTCTAAATAAACTCATGGATTCAGGGCGGATGGCAGACATCCATAGAGCCTTAGGGCCAAATTACAGGCCCAGAGTATGAGGTTTATTTGGGTGCTTCAAGTGTTTGAACTCCAGTTTGGAAGGCCATTTTAATCAGATGTCCTAATATGTGGTTACAGAGATCATGACTGCAGCAGATGTTGTACTTCATACGCCGGTATATTGTAGCTCTTTTGGTTCAAGTCAGCTTATTTTTCATGTGGTACGCAGAGTCTGGTCAAGAAACAGAATTCCATGCATGAGCAAAATGTCTTCCATTTATACATTTTTGGTGTTGCAGTATCATTCTTTCTGTAAAGTGGCTTTATTAGTCTCAGTGTTTTGTGCTAGCCATTACTTTATGTTTCAATCATTCATCATTAATTTTGCCAGCATCGCTTGGTTTTAGCATTTCAAATCATTGTCTACCATTGCATGAAAGCAATCATGTGAAAACACATTGCTTATGCCCTGGGCATTGCTGTTTACTCAAGTCAGAGATATGGTATAACACCTTTTGGATCCATAAAAAAGCACCTTGCACTGAAGTGAGAAATTGGCTACGAGTCATTATGCACAAACACCAAATGCCTTGGCATTTTCTGTCCCTGCCAAACAATCATTTTCCTCTCCTCTGTCTATTTGCAATTAATGATTGAATTTCAGCCCCCCAAAATCCCATTTCTGCTTTGTGTATGTATCCCCAATACACACAGCTGCTACCAGTACACACGGCAGCGTGCACAGCAAAGCTTATCTCCAGCCTTTAGATGGGGGCCTATGGAAACAGTCTTGATTATTTCCCTCCTTCTCCAAAGCACCGCTGTGTGCTTTGGGATTAGAGGCTTTCTGTGGCGGCTGCACATGCACACTCACTGGCTGCAGGCAAGAAAGAGAGAGAGAGAGAGAGAGTTCTTCTGCTCAATAAACCCCCCCACTAGCCCTCTCTTCTCGCTCAGTACTCAGTCCACCCACCACTTCCCCCTCCTCACTACTTCCCTCCCCACGCCTGACACACTAGCCAGTCCTAGGAGTATTACATCACCCTGATGTAATGTCTAACCAATCACAACACAGCAGCACTAAACCTTCCAGGATTATGTTGGTAGCTCAGACTGGGTAATGAGAGAGAGAGAGAGAGGCAGAGAGACTAACACCATCACTCATACATATTTTCAAGAATAGCCTCTGGATCAATTTTGCCCCTGTTCCCTCTCATTCCTGAAGAAAAGAAATAAAAATACACACTGTCAAGGTGCCTTCTAGTCTTCCACTTGTGAGTAGAGCTTTGGAGGAACAACTCAGGGCAGCACCAATTCTTGAAAAGTCAGATAATGAGTTGCAGCATTGGTACCTTTCAGCGTGTTTACCTGTTGTATCTCAGTGGATCTGATACCAAAACGCACATTCTGAATAAAAAAAAAATAGAATAAAATAGCTAAAAATCTGTATGACTGCCCTATAATTTGCCGTTAATAATGATAATGATTCTAGTGATGAACATGATGGTGATTGTTGTTTTCAGAAATAAATAAGAAAGAAAAACAATTGCAATCGATCAAAAAGATTATTAAAAAATCAGTTCTGGGAATTGGCAAAGAAAATTGCTTCACTTTTGTTTTTATAGTCTTAATTATCTATTACTATAGTCTTATTGTTGTATTTGTTGAAGACTAATACCCCTGGTCTCATAGATGCACTTTATACAGTCAGTTTCTCCAGTTTGTTTTGTTCCTAGCAGCATGTTGTAGTTTGACACATTCACATCAAGTCTGTTTGTGCTTTACAACTGATGAAGCTGTAACTGTGACAGATCAGAATCTGTTTTTAGTTGTGTAACAGTGATATTGTCCAGCAGAAAGAGAGGTCAGCTAAAACGTTTTTTATAAATTTATATAAAGCTATATATATATTATATAATATATATATATATCTATATATCTATTCTATATTAAAACGTACTTTTCGATTTCGACATCCCTAAAACTCTTTTAGTTGCATCCATCTTTCTGTTATATATTGTAGGCACACCTGGTATCACTTGGCGGGTGAGGTGTTTGCACAAATGGCCCTTTCACTGAGGAGTAATATGAGTAAAATGAAGCAATTATCTTGTCCTAATAATGTGTGTGTGTGTGTCTACTTCTGGATGTGAGGGTTAGAAGGCTGTCTTTAGTGTCCTCTGAGCCATGTCTGCCTGTTAACTCAGCTCTTTGTTGTCCTCGGTCTCTGTGGAAGATGAGTGTCTATCATAGTTATTGGCACTGCATAGTGTAACCTTTTTTTTCTTCTAACACACACACACACGAACACACATCTACATGATCTCCTCCCTTAAACATCACCTTCATGGCACCAGTCAGACACACATACACACTCAGTCCTATGTATACCCTACAGGCAAAGACAGCATCACGCAGCGTAGCAGCAACAGCAACAGCATCGGCTTGCAGTTTGCCATTTGCTGCGGTGTGCATGGTGTATGACTGCCACTCCAGTAGACTGAGTTTGCCACGGTGCTGCTCTGGGCGTTGGAAGTAGAAACTTGCATGTCTGTGTGGTAAATGTATGTCGCTACAATGAGAACACTACAGGGAAATGACTGCATTGTGTAGGACAGCATGGGAATGCTCCGTTCTGCCAGGAAAGTCTCGCTCTGGGAATGATGAAGCACTGATGGGACAGCAGTCAGCAACATGCTGCAGAGAAATGCTCACTTCTAGAATCAATGTTCCATACCACCTGTACTTATCTGCACTTATGTTGTTTCACAGGGTAGTGGTAAAATTGCAGCTCTTTCAGTGTTTCTACCATTTCGTGTATACTGTATGTAAGTAGAAGGTTCATACCAAAGTCGTCAGGGTAAATCAGTTTTGATCTGTATCAAGGGACCCTGCACTTTATACTTTCTGAACCCATTTCAAAGTCAAAAGCATGCACAGCAATTTTTCAGGGGCTGACATCAGGTTTCATATTAACCTCGTGTGTCTACGTGTGTGCCTATTGGCTGTGTATGTGTAAGCACAAGTGAGGTAATTCTAACACCCTCATACTTAAAGGCCTGTGTGTGAGAGAGAGAGAGAGAGAGGTGGCAGCGTCTGTGGTGTCAGGTTTGCTTCTGCTTCAGGTCTCAGTGGGGGCGGACATTGAGAAAACTGGATGGTTTACCTGACACACTCCTAATTCCTCCCAACCTCCCGGGAGCGTCCACACCCCGGCCCTTTCTGTTTTGCTTTCCCATTTGAACCTGTGCCGAGTGGGACGAGGCCAGCGGAAACTGCCACATTCTTGTCTGAACACTCAATTCTCTGCTACTGCTACTACAGCTGCAGTTAGTACCGCTTGCTCTCTCATTCACTCTCTTGCTATCGCTTTCATTCTCATTCTCCGTCTTTTCACTTTCAGATCAAGCAACTTCTCCCCCCTCCACCCACTCCCTCCCTGCGCAATATATGCAACTTTGGATTGCAAAACAGGTAGAAAAATGAGGCTTTCCGAAGCGCAGGCGTCTCATTAGAAATATATATTCAAGTCAGTCCAAGCACAGCTTTCAAATTTCACATACGGAGGAGAGAAAGAGGAAGAGAGACAGACAGAAAGAGAGAGGAAAGATTAATGTAAATCTCAAAACAAGGAAGGCATTAATATTTCATTAGTGCCTCTTTTTTCTCCCTGAGTGACAGAGGAGAGGAGATAGTGGCTGATTTAATGATTTTAGTCTCTTCCTTTCATTCTTTCTCTCCCCCCCCCCCCCCCCCCCCTCCAGTGTCACTGCCTCCCCCAGTTTCCCAGTCAGCAGATGGGCTTAGCCTCATTTTTTTATGAATTCCTCACAGACCCAGCTGCACATAATTACAGTCAATTCTCCCTTATCTCTGAAATTAAAAAGATTAGATTATTTGTGAAAGAAATTTATGCAGTTCCTCTCGACTGATAGTGGGCACTAGTTTACATAGCCAGGTTATATGTGTTATGCCTTCTCCTGAAACCCTCACAGACACGCTTTAACCCACATCGTGTAGATATCGACTTACTTCATTTCAATCCAGATACTACGTCAATGTACATGATTATCTTGAATAAATTGTCTGTTTAGAAATAATACAGCTCATGTTTTCCCCTCTTTTCAGAAGCCCACTGTGGTTATGGATATGTACTGCCTGTATCAAAGAATATAGTCAGCAATGAATCAGTAACCAACTTTGAACCTTTGTGCGACTGATTGCGTATCAGTTTTGCAGGCTGCCTCTTGCCTTGCCCAGATAAGATATAGCATAGTGTTCTGATACACTATTCAGCAGCTGCAATGTTATTGTAAGACATGTAGTGTATTTTGCCAGTTTCATGGGTGACGCACTTTTGTAGAAGGAAAGCACTTGTCAGACATTGTCACATAGACATCAGGGAAAACA
Organism: Anabas testudineus; assembly: GCF_900324465.2. Taxonomy (NCBI): domain Eukaryota; kingdom Metazoa; phylum Chordata; class Actinopteri; order Anabantiformes; family Anabantidae; genus Anabas; species Anabas testudineus. The sequence goes on from NC_046630.1 coordinate 10,426,178, forward strand.
ATATCTTCCATATCTGATCACTTAATTTAAAAGTTTTTGTAACAAGAAATGCATTAAGATGGATATCAATGTTTAAATGAGCTTTTAATAAAAAAACTGAAATAGATAGTCTGGGTTGCAGAACCATACATCAATTTGTCTGTGTATTGATCCTCTAAAGTAATGTTGTTTGATTAGTCTGCTGTGGCATCCAGCAGAAACACTCATTGCTGAGTGGGAATGCAATATAATCCAGATTTCCCTCCAGCCACCCAAGGGATTAGTTTACTCACCATCACCGCCAGCATCGCCAATTGATTGGCTGATCTAGAGCGCATTTCATTCTGAGTCATGCACTAAATTCAGCATCACAACGAGTGGAAACGTTTCTCAAATCTGTGTTGTTTTGTTTTTAAACCAACACTGTTTGTATTGATTATGTTCTTTTGAAAAACATATTGAATTAATAGTTGATATTACTCAAGTACACAACTGCTTATTAAGCAATTGGTGATATCGTCTACACTTCTGTCTCACAGATGACCTAAGATTGGTGAAACATCATGTTGCAATTTCACATCAGCAGGCATGAGTCACCTTTGTAGCTTAATTGGAAAGATCAACTATTTTCTATATTCTGTATGTAGCCCTATATTGGTGCCAGGTGATGTTGAACAATCATATGGGGTCAACTCAACCATAGAATAGCTTGTTCATAATAGTTTGCAAAGCAGGGAGGCAAGAATTATAGCAGCTGCAGATGATTTTAAGGAAAACAACAGCAACAACAATTGTAGGGTAGTAGGGCAAAAGGTTGGCCCAGGCTCTGTTTTTCTGCAGCACAGTGTACCAGTAATCTGGTAGCGCACTAGTGGCACATGTGCAAGTGCAATTCTTGGTTTACTTCTCAGGCATCGGGGGAGAGGAGAAAACTAGTGCTCATTTCTAGTAGGTAAATTTTATATATATGTAATTTGGTAGTGGCAGAGGTAGAAGTAACCAGTGCTGCTCTCTATTCATGATGAGACACTTGATAGCAGTCAGTGATTAGCTGACCACTAGTGCAAGACTAATCTAGTCTAATTTTAAGAAGTACCCTTGTAATGCTAAAGTATGAACAGTTGAGATTTTCCTTTAGAAGACTTTAGTCTAACTAGTGCTTATACAGCACCTTACCAGATGCAATGACAAATTCTTTCTCAGATATTTGGTGACTGAAGACATATTGACTGACGGATCCTATAGTTCAGAATGCTACAGGCAGCGATTCTGTCACCCTTAATTAGAGTCTGTGAGTGGACAGAGACACTCATTAAGGAAAGCAGAGTAAAAACACATGTTTGGCTTTCAAATACACATCCCTTATCGATCTGCACCATTACACACAGATTAAATATGTCTGATCAGCTGTCTGAGTGCCCTTGAACATATTTGATTGAACCCGTTGATGGTTGTGTTAGTGGACTGTTGATTAAACCTGTTACTTTTAAGGCGTTTTACACTTTGTGCTCGCCCTGCTTTATTACAGCATTTCACTACTCTGAACACATTTTGTTGTTATTGATCATTAGTTGGTTTCATTTGGGAAAGCAGTATCAATAGAGGTGACTTTGGCACTAAAACTGTCACTGTGGAAGTATAATGAAATGACGTCTTAAATGGTTGAGCCATCACTGTAGTGGATATGCAGCTTGTTGAAGAGTGACATATTTCAAAATGACATTGCACAGTGACTGTAAAGTGGTGTTTTTCTTTCACTGCAAACAGTAATAATCATCACTACTGCAGAATTAAAATCAGTTGCTGTAATGTTGCACATAAAACCTGAGCTATTGTTAGTGGTGCAATGAGTTCATGGAACAGTTTTTGCAATACTTGTTTTATCCAGTCTGGAAACAGCCACATATGGAATACTGTAAATGCATAAAGGTTAGATGAGGCTTTACTGTGCAAGAATTTGTTTCTCAGTGGTTGATGTCTGTGAAGACAGTCATGCTGTGCTGTGTTTAGTCTAAGTAGACATTCATGTGGAGAAGAGGAGGATTTCTTTATTCAGACAGGGAACAATGAGTAAACTTTACATTACCATGTGTCTTTGTGTATGTGTGTGTGTGTGTGTGTGTGTGTGTGTGCGCGCGCGTGCAGAGGAAGTCTTTTAACTCAAATGAGCTAAAACATCAAGTCTTTCTTGTTCAGCAAAAGGAAGTCCTAAACTTTACACCAGGCCTCTGGCCTCCAAAGTAGTCTAACAGGACTGCAACATTTCAGTGCATCTATATTCACCCCTTCTAATTTTCATGCAGTCACACTCTTACACACACAAATATAGTACACGCTTCACATATGCCATGCTGTCTGTCTTGCCATGAGCTAAACAGATGTGCTCCGTCACAAGAATTTACAGTTAGATGCCTGAAAATGAAACATATAATTGATTATAAAAAAATATCAAAGATATAAACTCATTGGAGTAGGGAGGAGACAGGCCAGACAGAGCATGTTTAAGATTCACGTTCTTTACTCGAGCAAGATGTTTCACAAATCTAGGAGCCAAGAGATTGTGGTGACGATCAGCTGAAAGCTATGAAAACACAAGATCTTTCATTTATTACAACATATGGAGTGAGGGTAGAAAAAAGTTTTGGCAACAGTGTTTCAAGAAGTGGTTGAAGCACCTCAAGCAAGCGCTTCCTGTAGCTACGGTTTAGACCTGCACAACGTCCAGGAGGAACCTTGGACCATCTTTACAGGGCTGCTTCAACTCATCTATTGTGAGCAGCTTTCTTGAAGCCACAGCTAAGAAGAAGCACCTTGGTGATTCCACCAGTTATTAAAACACTGCTGCTTTACTCTTTATACCATCACGCCAACAGGTGTTGACATGTAGGATCATGGCTGTTTGTGTTTTAGTAGCTTAGAAATATTGTGTTTGTTAATATCTGTCATTTTTTAAAGCTGTATGCAATATCAATACATGTGTCTTGCATCTTTTTAAAAGTAAGATTAACAGTACAATGATAATAAACACTCACTGGATCACAACACAGGCATAACCCTTGTGTTTTAACAGGAATTTCCAAGCTATCTTTTCTTCCGAATGCAGAGAAATGCTTTTTCGGCAATGTAAGTTACATTTGTCACCCTCCACAAAGACCTCTTACAATGTTTGGACAGCAATGCTCATCACATTCCCATGGATTATGGGAAGTGATGTAAATAGAACAGTGTTTTAATCGAATGTTTCTTTTCGTTAATGAAATGTCTCCCCCCTTATCTGGCTCCCTTATGATCCATATGTTAATGTCTAATACGGAACTATTTATCTGTTCAATTTGCCCTCTCCGCCTTTCTCCCCATCTCTCTTATCTAAAATTGTGTTGTAAATTTGGCACTGTGAATGATTATGCTTATCGACCTGCCCGTAGACCTCATATTAAAATTTTGTGGCATGATTAGCCTATTTATCTATATAATTGGATTGGAGTTTGTGCCAAAGTGTGTATGTGCAAAAAGCTGCTGATTTAAAGGACCAAGAGAAATAAAAACCAAGGAGGATGGTCAACACAATTGTGTCTAAGATTAATTCCATTTGCATACAATCAATAGCTTCACCCTTGAATTTTTGGGAGTCTAATCAAGTTATACTAGCCTATGAGATTACTGAAAAGAAAATAACTTCGGGCATGGTGTAAAATGAGACAACGTAGAATTTACTATGCTAGGGATTAGTGTCATGAGAAAAGGGAGATTTGCACAGGCAAAATGTGAACACTGTAGCACAATGCATTACAATAGTTTCCAGCATGCCATAATTCATGCAAACATCCTTAGGCTATTTATACCACTCCACTAGAATCTAATTGTGTCCAATATATAATCCAACTAAGAGTTACAGTGGCAGGAGTTCAAGTCCTGTCTAACATGAATATTGAAGAGATGCGGTGTGGAGGACAAGTGTGACAATTTGTGGGTGCCACTGTTTAACTGACTGCCACCGAGGATGCAGATGTTTGAATGAAAACATTGCTAAGTGTTAAGTTAAATTAATTATGAGAATATATTGAACTGCTTGAGAAAAGTAAATTTGTACTTTCTAAACTACATTAGTGTTTTGGTGTGTTGTGTGTGTGTGTGTGTGTGTGTGTGTGTATTATGGGAGACTTCTGCACACCATCAGGATGTGATATGAGAGGCATGCCTAACATGAAATTATGCTCTTAGCGTTTGAGTACAAACACAAACACACATGCATGTGCACACACTCTTGTACTATTTTGAAGCACAAAGTAAAGGAATTTCATTACCTCCCCAAAATTGATTGGGTAATGTTTTTCTGAAATCAATAGCGCCTGACTCCGTTTACTAATTGGATTACTTGTTTTTGCTCGAGGATGTCCAAATACCAAGGTAATGTGAATTGTTTATGAAATTATTACCTTGAAAGTAGAGGCTAATGCCAGTGACTAATGCATCTGTATTTATTCATCTCTCGCAAACATAAAATGCTTTCACAAAACACTCACTATAATAATGTAGGTCGAGCTATGGCTGGATGTGAATGCCAGTAACTGGTATATTAATAGCCTTAATACTAATCATTAATGAAGCTGTCCTTATTGGGGCTGCTATGAGGACACGCTTGCAGAGTGTTTATTAATCAGGGAATAATAAGTAATCCGTGAGCATTAATGGAAATGGATGAGACTAATGGATGACGCCTGCTCTCTCCCACACTTAAGCCTCAGACTTCATTACTGACAGACAGATTAGTGGAAATGAGAAAGAGCATAACAGACTCCACCTGTGAATGTGTGCGTCCACACAAACGCACACTCTTTCTTTCCCTCCTGTGACAACATGATGGAACACTGTCAAGCTCATTTGCTCCTCAATAGACTATATGTAATTAACAGTATCCTCTCAGAGAAGCTGCTGAGAATAAAATGAATAGACATCAAATAAATCATCTGCCAAGGTTGACTTCTTCAATCCTTCCAATCTTATTATGACATTTTTCAACAGTGCCCTCACTGCCTCACGAGCTACTCTGGATGGATATGTTTCCCTTTTTTTTAGTCTGCTGTGTAGCTAGTGGATGGATTTTTTTTCTCATTGACTAACCATGACTGCTGTAGTCGCTCACTTCACAGTAGCTGTTGCAGCACAAAGTTAATTTCACCCTGGCCCTGAAATGTCCTTTAACCATACTCCATGAGCACATACCCAAGCCTCATCATAAATCATCTGGATCTAATGTGGAAGAATTCCATAGACTAATATATCCCAAACTGTTCAGGGTGCGTATCACTGTCACATCAGCCAAAGGATTAAGCACTTAGGAGAGACATGACAATACAAAGTTCTCCCTGCTGCACTATAACATGCTCTGTGAAAGTCATAAGTATCTGATCATGCATCCCTGCATTCTGTATCAGTCTCTCTATAATGGATCCCCCCAAATGACTTCTTGTGGTTGCATTATTTAGATGGAATAAAATGCCGGAAGGAAGCAAGGAAGGAAGCTTGGATTCAGTGCTTCATAAATGATCCGGTGTTATCGTCTAAATGTTGACTGGAGCCTGTTACAATGCGTGTAGCTGCATTTTTACACTTTCAAGGGGGTTGTTAAGGTGAAAGACATCTAGGTTATGTATTTTTGTTGCTTTGTGTTTGTGTGTTTGTATGGCATCATTATGAGGACGAGCATGAATTTTTTAACCATTGGACTGAGGACATTTTTACAAAATGAGGACATTTTAGCCGGTCCTCACAATGAGAAGGTTTAAAGAGCAATTTCAGGGTTAAGACTAGGTTTTATAGTTAAAATTGAGGTTTTGGTTGGTGTAAAGTTTAGGGTGAAGCAGTTAGTTGTCATGGTTAGGGATAGGGTAACGCAGTACAGGTGATAATTGAAAAATGGAAACAGTAGATTAACATGGCCTACGTGACAGTGGGGGGCTAGGGAATGCATTATGTCAGTGAGTGTCCTCACACTGACTGCCATACAAAAATGTGTGTATTTGTGTGTGTTTTTGTGTGGCACAAGTGTGGACAAAGAAGCCTTACATACCAAACATGAAGAACAATGAACAAATACTTCACTTAATAGTCTGACCTTTTTGGGAAAATGTTTCTTTTCTTGTTTTGGGTTAGATTAAAATATTCATACCACTCTTAAACTATTAGCCTAAGTCTGTTTAAAGGTAACTCAAACTCTACCAACCAGCACTTTAAAAACTCTCTAATTGAAATATTATTTTGTTTAATTCAAGACTTTTATGGAGTTGAATGTTGGATATTTCCTTGGAGCATTAGTTAAACTAATCCCCTTATGTTTAATTGTACAAATATGCACTGGACAAAGTGGTGTCTTCTCGGTAAAGAGTCCTCTGGAGGCTTTGCACTTTCAAAACCTCTAGATTTATGTTTGGCAAAATGTTAGCTACGTTTTTGGCAAAACACTGTCGCTAAACATTATCTCAAGTTAATTTGTGTATTTGGACCCCAAAGAACTGCAACCAATGTAGTGGCTGACCAGTTGAATAACCAGCTAATTAATTTGGCCGATCTTTGACATTTTTAATTAATCGTCATTGGCTTATGTCGCTCGCATACTGGCCAATTATTTAAAAAAAAAAAAAACGTCTGCAGTCTCATAGGCTACCCTCTGAGCATTTCATGCACACATGCAACTGACAGTTACAACATATGAGAGTGAAAAAATTATTTGGGTGCACCAGTGCGAGTGACTCAAGAGGATGTATTTTATTGGCAGTTGGAAAGAGAATTGAGTGAGATTAGTGGGTCTGAAAAGACAGTTATGGTGTGTCCACTGCAGCCTTTCCCCTTTATGTCTGTGTCTCTGTCATCGAGTGCGGAGCTCAGCTCCTCTGCATAGAGCGGACAGCAGGCAGGAGAGCAGAGGGAGCGCAGGTGAGCTGAGATGCAAGCATACAACTGTACATCGTTACACTTGATCTGTTATTGTACCTGTGATAACAGTGCATAAAACATAGTCCTATTGAACACGTAAACATCTGCAGGTCATCTTCAGCCTTTTAAAATGTTGAAACGATTAAAATATTTTCTAAATGTTTATTTAAATTCAGAAAACTTGTGTCTCATTTGTAGTTATTAACCTGTGAATTCTATCTTTTACAAAAGTAGAAGGAAAAAAAAACAATAATGGCATTATAAATAGGCCATAAACCTCACTGTTCTCTAAAGAACAGCATCGATATCTATAATTTGTTGATACCTCTGTAAGATATTTTTTAAGATTAATCAATTGGGTGATTTAACAAAATGTCCATAAACATTTCCCAGAACATGATTATCTTTTATCAATGAATCCTCTAATTGCTGATTAATTAACCCATCATTTCAGGCTTAGATGCTACACTACTTCTTTTTTGTTTTTTGTTTTTTGGGCTTTACACCTAATGCTTTGTTTTGAACACCCAGACAAAACACACATGACACAAGTAGTTAGCTTTGTTTTTGCCAATAAACTGCAGAGACAGTAGAGGCCTGTACAGCCTGGAGCTACGAGACACCACAGCTTCACATGATGTGACACACTTAACCAGTAGACTGACGTCCTTTGTATCCCTGTCATTCAGTGACTGTAAATTGATGAAATCATTGTAAAACAAACCCAAATGTACAGAATTCTATCAAGTGTTTGTTTCAAGTTGGAAAAAAGAAAAAGTTTAAATCACTTGACAGTGTATCAATGAGCTAATGTGACTGTGCCCAAACTGAGGTAAACCCAGACCAGAAAATTTCAGGCTAAACACAGAGACCTAATTTCTCTGTCAGTGAAGCATGGGCAACATGGCACAGACTGAGGGATCTCCAAGCCGTGTGAAAAATGCCACTGATCATCATGCTGAAGCATTTTTTCTTTCTGTCACGGCTGTCGCCGGCAAGCAAAGCAGGCCCCAGAAGTCTCCATCATCAGCCTGCAACCCCGGGGACAGGAGAAATCACATTATATCTGCTGTCACATAAAGTCACTGTCAAGGTGTGTTGGAGGGAGAGCACACAGCAGCTCTAGTGTGATGCTGTAGACCCAGAAATACCTCAGACGCATCGCCTCAGCCTCTGGCTAGAACCAACCTGCAATTCACAGTGATTTAAGGAAGAGAAGCATGTCTCTCATCTCGTTTGTACTTACAAAACCCCTGTGTCTTAAAATTCTGTGTGCTGAGGTTATGGTGGAGTGTAAAGAGTTCAACAGAAGGGATATGCAGTTTAGTTAACCTTGTGTTCACTTGAGGTACTTCATGACAATTTGATAAAGAGGGTTCCATTTTAACACCGGCTCGCCCCCTCCAGGTTTTCTAATAAGAGGAACTGCCTATCAAACCTGCACCATGGATGATGAAACTGCAGTGCAATAGCGAACGGAGAGGTGTGGAGCAGAGCTGTGTGTATCAGCGTGCTTGTTCAGCGCACACACAAGCACAAACTGTGCTGCTCACCTACACACACACACACATTCTGCTCTGCTGACCATGTTGTGTTGATGGACTTCCAGTGGGACGGTGTCTTGGGAGGTAGAGCTGCACTCCAGCGCAGGACAAAACAAAAAAAAAATAGATAAATAAAAAACTGTAGGATTGTGCTGTCATGCTGGAGATGGAATTAAACACAAGCCCACACACACCACTACAAAAAAAGCTCTGGAGGAATATGGTGTCACTTCACTTATTCAGCCATGTCTGCAAATCAATTTATCACTTTTTTATCAGTCAGTTCAGGCTGCACTATGTGTAATCTGTGTTCCGTTAGTGTGGATTTGAATAATGCTTTTCTTTCCGTAGTGGGTGCAGCGAGAGAGGAAAAACAAGAGAATGGAGAAAAAAGATGTGTTGTTGGTTGAATGTGGTGCACTTACTTTTTCTCCCAACTGCAAACTAAAGAATATCCAGTATTTAGGATGGGTTTGTTATTGTTTAAGGTCATTTAGGGATTGTAACTCATAAACCTTTCATAGTGTTTCCATGAGTGTGAGGAGGCATTTTTAAATTTTATATTCTTTGATTCCATGGAGGAAACCAGGACACTGGAACTTGCTTGTAGTGTATCTGTGCACCGACTTCTGAATTCCCAGGGAACTTAGAAGAAAACACTTTGTTATTCATGATCGTTGTAAGTTTCCATGGATTTTTTTGCCTTTCTCATCCAATTTATGTGTCCAAGTCATTAGTCATTCAGCACAGCATTCTACAGTTACAGATGTTAATGACGGATCAGTTTAGATTGTTATTCAGTACATTAACATCTAACAGTGACTGGTGGCTCGACATGCCCTAGACCTCTGGCTCTCTCTAACTCTCACGGCAGCAGCAGCCCACCCCTCTAGCCCACCTTGTACTCCCTCACCACCAGAGTGGAATCAGCAAAAACAGATCCTCAATCCCTTAGAGAGGCCAACTCTATTTCATGTCAAGAATAGCAAATGGGCCCGCGTATGGTAAAAAGTTTGGTATGCACTTTTCTTCCCCTTTTAAAAAACGAGGCTACAGATGTGCACCAACAAGGTGAATTTCATAATGTTTACCACAGATGGTGATGAATACAGTGTATGGCTTTTGTTCATCAAGTTAGAAAGCACAGAGGCTGATTCCTACGCCTAATAGGAAATATATGACCATTAACTAGGAAAAAAACAATTTACACTTTCATTCATTTGTTCTGCTTCAGTTCCTGGAAATGCATTTACACGCTGAAATATTATTAGAACCAGGACATACATACAGTAATTGTAAGGTGATAGATTATCAGCCAGGGTAAAGAAGATGTAGCTTATTCTCTGTGTATTAAGATGAGACTACATTACATTATCCATCTAAGTTAAGTTAATTTCATCAGGGGCCACCGTGCTTTAGCATACGTCATACACATAAGCATATACACGTCAAGCACTTGCATATTAACCATGCTAATGCTTTCTGAAAAATTGAACACAGCCAAGTGAATGCCATTTGGTATATAATAGTAGATGGCACCATGGAGACATTTTCCTATACATGTGATGCTTTTCTCATCTTACTGGAAATGGATGAGGTTGATTAGCTGCTGCTTATTATGACCTGGATAGTGGAGTGAGCTGAGCCTGGCAGATCTAGTCTTGTTACCCGTCATGATGCTGCAAATTAAATGGATCCTGTGTAGCACTGAAAGCTCAAAGCTTGGCATTGGTTTTCATCTGATGAAATGGTACATCTGTTATGGGAAATAGGATGTGTGTCATGTGATCGAGAGAGGTAGGTGTGTGCCTGTGTGTGTGAAGGTGTGTGTGGGGAGGGTCCAGTGGTGTGAGAGTGGGAGAAAGCAAAAAAATAGAGGAAAAGGGAGAGAGAGGTTGGTAAATAGATCAATACAGCCTACTTCACTATGGGTCGACTGACAGAGTAAGTGAGAGAGTAAGTGAGAAATGATAAGATCACACATTGTAAATTCATATTCTCCACCGTGTTTCTCTGCATGTTGAAGAGACCTGGACAGACTGTAGATCACAGGATTGGTCCACACAATGATCAATTTCTGCCCATTCGAAAGCAGCATCTCTTAGCTTCAGCGTGCGCCGCGAAGCAGCTCGAGGTTCCACAGGGATAGATTATGTATGAAGTGGCTCCTCCTGTTTATGGGTGAACGGTAACAGAAGAAAGGAACAAAGACAAGTGGAAAGGACACAGAGAGCAAAGAAATTGAAAGAGTGGCCCTATGGTGCTGCATGAGCAAAATGACGTGTTTATTTTCAGCAATTGCACAGTGTGTGCCCTGCACACTTTTACACTACAGTGTGTACCACAGTGCGAAGTGCTGCCTGTGCTCCAACCTTTACTTACAGCTTCAACATATGTTGGCATACCGGGCGTCACAGAGGATGCAGGTCCTATTTTGGACATCCCAGTTTGGTGCAGAGATTCTCCTGTCCCACCTTGTTTGTGCTGATCAGGCTGTTCAGAGGCACTGATGCTTAATCTCACACATTGTGAAAAGGAACAGCCCATGGCTCTCACGAGGTGAATTCATGTAGCATACTTACGTGAAAAGACAATGACAGACATTTATCAAGTAGAGTATTGAATGTCAGGGGAAGTGCTGATGTGGGATCACTGACGAGGTCTTTTTCACATCCTCATTCATAATAAAGAATGCAAACATTTTCTGCATCAGCACTCTCACTTTTGGTGAAGATATATAAATAGACTAGTGTCTGTTTGAGGGATTTTATACACTGTGAAACCATTCTGCTGCCAAATTGTGACACTTATTATTTTAGTTTAATAACAGAGTAAAACATTCACTATAGTGTTGAGTCTTTGAATTAAAGTACATGTATTAACTTTCCTTGATTTTATTCATCAGATTTAAAATTTTTGTCTTCTAAGCCTTTTTGAGGTTACAGTGGTCGCAACTTTTATTGTGTTCTCATCTATTACAAGGTTTCAGAGGCGACTTTATTTTATTTCAGTTTAATTTTTTTTTATGTAAAATGCATCTCAATTTATGTTTTTATTAGAGTGTTTAACAATAAAATAATAAATGAGCAAAGACTGTGGTGGCGGACACTGTCATCCGTGCATTTTATCTTCTGTGCCTTTCACAATTGCTGGCCTCTAGACTTTGTTGACTGAACATCACAGTGAAAAAGCACTAGGATAAAGGAATCTCTTGTTAATGTCCACATCACATCAGTTCAGAATTCCAGTGCATGTCTGAAAGCGGCTTATGAAATGCACACACAGAGTGCAAAGCCAAATTAGCAAGCCCATAATCATTGTGCACTAAGAACTATAGGGCAAAGGGAGATACAGAGTGTGCTCCATTAGCAGTGAAGTGAGAGAAAACCCAGCGTGACTCTTACCTGCGTGCTTTGAGGCCCTGCAAATAGGCCCACTTCCCCAATTCCCTGATAAACAGGGACACACAGGAAAACACAGACAAACATACAGTACCCCTCAACTATGACCTTACTGAGCTAAGAGGATGTGTTGTGCATGTGTAAACATAAATTCCATCTACAGAGAATAAACAGATACACATGGATATGCATGCACAACACAGGATGTAGCTTTCCATGTTATGCTCAAATGCTGTCCTCTCAATTATGGCATTCGAGCAATGGATGAAGTGTTTTTTACACAAATGGAGAGGATATGAAAATAGATTTGTTTTGAATCTGGAGTGCCTTAGTTCTTTTCGTGTAATGTGGTGATCAGCATCTCTATTTGTAACTTACTGCTATTGTGATTACAAAGTGGATGATGTAGCTTGTATGTGTTTGTGTGAATGCGAAGGAGTGCAACAGAGAGACAGCAAGGTAAAATGAGACTGTTATGCGTGGCATGTTATGCACAAGTGTAAGAAACAAATCAAGTAGTAAACCAAATGCACGGTAGCAGTCTTAGCAGCCGGTCATTTGCATGGAATTTAGTGTGGAAGCAACATGACAGCTAGCTGCTTCACAACAAGCTGTCAGAGGACTGAACCCGCATAAAACATGTGTATTAATAGCATTCAGACTTTTGCTGTGGAATTAATAATACTATCTTATCATCGGTACAGGGCACTATTTGCTTTCCTGAACAATGTTTTTAAAACCACCAAGTGTTGTGTTTAATGCATCTATCAGAAAGCGGATGGATCCCAAATCTGAATTAAACCAAAAAAATGTTTTTTGGCCATTTGAGAGCAAAGTATTCAGTACAACAAAACAAACAAACAAAACAGTGGCATATACAGTGGCAAATATAACATGCCCTAAAATAATAAATATATATACTTTTTCATGTCTGTATTGAGAATACCCATAAAAACCTCATTGTGATAGTGGAAAAAGTATGTGAACATTTTATGACACTGTATCATTAACATAATTTGTATTTAATGACTTATGTATTTGTCACATTTTAATCACAGAAAACAAACAAAACAACAAAATAAAATGAAATGTTTTGTAATGTTAAAAAAGAAAACAAAAAGACAAAAAAAACAACTTAGGTTAATTGGCATCATGTCAGTACCTTGAATGGTTATGAGAAAGAATCTCAGAGAGTCTGAGTCTTTCAGGAGTAAGAGTGGGATGAAGTTTACTGTACAACTATGGGAAAGGACTTTTTTAAGGTGGACTGAAGAAAGCTGTCCTGTAGTGTGACAAGTCAAAATTTGAAACTCTATTTGGAGGTTGTGAATGGGCTAAAGAGGAAATAGCCCATCTGACTTGTTATCAATGCTCTGTTCAAGAGCCAGCAACCATGATGGTATGGGGTTACATTAGTGCATGTGACATGGGACACAAGTTGCAGCCTGTGAAGGCAAAATTATGCTAAATGATATTTACAGGTTTACGAGCAACATATCCTAACATGTAGATGACATATTTTTTCACTTAAAATCTTGCTTATTTGGAGCGAGACAGTGCCAAACTGTAGTTTGTCTATATTACGACAACATGGTTCTGTAGTAGAAGAGTTTTGGTGCCAAACTGAGCTGCCTGCAGTTCAGACCGGTCACCCATTGAAAACGCATCGTGAAGCAAAAAGTACAACAAAGGAGGCAATCTATTGAGCTTTTGAAATTCCCATCTCAAGAAAGAATGGTAGAAGAATTTGCTTTTAAAACTAAAGTAATTGATCTATCATTAAATATTATTAAATAATGAAAATTCACTGTACAGTACAGTGCATCCCGCATAGCCATTGCTCCCTGTTAATGACTGCCACTGTCACTCTGGGAGCCTCTCAATCTAATTCCCATTGCTTCCTATATGTCTCATCAGGCTGTTAGCAATGATAAAGACAAGCGTATCAGTCAGCCCTCTCATCTCGAGTTCATCATCTTCTAATTCTTTGAATAAATCCAAAGTCATAAGGCGAGTGGGACTCCATTTTGTAAGTTATTCAATTAACTAATGAGAAATGTCTCGTTAATAACTGATCGAGGATTGTCATTAAAGCATAATCTAACAGCCACGTTACTCTGTCTTCGCCAGTTCCCCTCAAACTGGTCATTAAGCTCCAAGTGGCACAGTCATCGTGGCACAGTGGCTTGCAGAGTGTTTCATCAAGAATTCTCATCTGAAGCCGGATCAAATCAGAGGATTGTTATTGATGCCACGGTGCAGAGAACAATCAAGGATCCCTGATTTGTTACAAACATCAGTAAAGCAGTTTTTAAAGGTTCTTAATGATGTATAGCCCCTTTTGTTTTGCATATTTATTTGATATTCATGAAGTGTCCAAGCACACTGACTTGACATGTGTCTCCATGGTGATAAATTATTGAGAGGTCTTTTCAGTGAGGCAGTTGAAAAGCAACTGCATTAATAATGAACAAGTCTGTGTACTCTTATAATTGTGTTATTTCCCTAGAAAGTTGTGTGCATCAGCTTTCAATCTCACTTTTGTTGTGTCTTTGATATGTGGACACTAGCCAGCACTGGAGGAGCATGTTCCTTAAATGGGCCCATTTGGTGTAACATTCGGACATGAGGGGGATTTATCAAGTTGCTCGTGGTGGTGTTAAGAGCGGTGATTGCACAAACTGACAGACTTTGCTTAAACAGATTTGCTTTGGGTTTTTTTTTTTTTAATGGCACACTGGCTCCTTTTATCCATCTCTTTGGATGTGCTTAAATTCCAGACAAAGGTTTGAAAATGCTTTTCTTGTTGTTGTTCTGAAGTTCTGGTCTTTTCTTCCCAACGAGATTACCCCCTTCGATCATATGCCAACCCTTGCCCTATTGTGAGGGTAATGTTAAAACCCTGGAATAATTCGGTTGCTGAGAGACTTTGGATCACATTGTTAGTCTTTTGCCAAGCTGCACCACACTGCCATGAAATATTGGTAGTTTCATCAGTCAGAAGTGTATGGGGCTGTTTTTGACGGAGCTGCTCCAGTGCGGGATATGTGAGAGGATTGGAGAGGACATGTGTAATGTGTGTGAAAGGATGTCCTGTTGAGTGAGAGCTAGTCTGATCTGTGCCAGCTCCCTACCTTTCCCACCCCTCCCTTGTCTCAGGTTTTGCTACTCTCTTCCTCTTTCTCCCACTGTACCTCTCTCATATCTCTCTGTCTCTGCATCTTTCATTTTGTTTTAACACACAGATAACAACTAAACCCACTCTGTGCCCAATTTCTTACTGAAGTGCAAACACACACCTAGAAAGTCTGTCTCCATTCTTTTTCCACTCTTTTCTGTCATCCTCAGTCAATTATACACATGTCTAATGGTTTCTCTCTGCTAAAGGGGGACGACAGAGCATCTATCATCCTCAGAAGAACAGTGTTGATGATGATGGGAGGTGGAAGCCCCATGCTTTGCTCTGCTTTGCTCTGCAGCAGAACACTCCTTTCCTCTGGGCTGGAAGGACGCCAGTCAACTGGGGATCAAACCTTGGCCCTCGGCCTGGCGGCAGGCTTCCACAGCTCCCTCCCTTCACCAGCAGATCTGGGCCACATCCATGTGGGCCAGCAGCAGGCAGCTTTTATTGCTGGTATCTAATCTGTTGTTTGTTCTTGCGAGTGTGCTGTCGATGAGCAGAGAACGATGTAGGGAAGAAAATAGATCGGAGAAACATGCCGGTACCAGAGCCTCTGTCGCCTAAAGGTGGTGTTTG
The DNA here is from genome assembly GCF_900324465.2 of Anabas testudineus. Taxonomy (NCBI): domain Eukaryota; kingdom Metazoa; phylum Chordata; class Actinopteri; order Anabantiformes; family Anabantidae; genus Anabas; species Anabas testudineus. The sequence goes on from NC_046630.1 coordinate 10,441,792, forward strand.
CCAATCAGATTTCTGGGGATTGAATTGAAGTACGATAAGACCTGCAGGCCACTAAGCGCACTATGTGGAGGTGTGCGTGGTCTACAAATTTTCACACCAGAACAGTGCAATACTCTAACATGGTTTTCATATCCATTTAGTTTTTTTCTGACCAGTACATCAGAAAGGAGAAGCTAAACTATCCCCATCTTCCTACTGCAAACAATCTGAGACATTGTGGGCTAAGATTAGGCCAGCCAACAAGAGACTGGAAAGCTTTTTTATTTTTTTCAAACAAAGTCCAGTTTCTTTGCTGAAAACCAGAAATACAGCAGGCAAGCAAAATGTGAATAAAACACTCACCCTATCAATATCTCAGCCAAGTCACAGGAGGTAAGAGAGGTAAGAGTGAGTTCATAATCAAAAAGACTCAATATTTCATCACTTTGCAGATACATTTCTGCCTGGCTTGGCCAGTTTTGCTGACTGGAAATTCAAGTATTCAGAGTTGTGAGAAAGCAGAAACTAGATTGATTATTTATTTTTGAGATATTTTATTTTTGTGACCTATTTGAACCTGTCATGCTATAGGAGATATTTCTAAATTGCATTTATTAAGAAACATATTCAGGAATAAATAATGCAGCATAAAAAAACTTTGTGGGATGTTTTAGTTGTGAAAAAAAAATGTTCACATGTACCAGCAGTATTACTATGAACTATATATAATGTAAAATATCCATGAAGCACATTAAACTTCCTGCTTGGCAACAAAAAACTACATAAGAACCTAAAGTGCATTGTCTGCCTGTACAACTTCGCTATACTGAGCACTCAAGGGTTAGGGGTTAACAAGTGATACTGGATGCTGTGCCAGTGTCTGTGTGGGTGAATATAGGAGTGTATAATCAATATACACATACAGCTACCACGGCCTGCTGGAAACATCCATGCCTTAGGATGAGTAAGAAAGCAAAACCACACAGTGTGAAGATGGGAAGGGGTTATGTGGTTGAGATGTGGTAGTGGTGGTAGTGTTGCGAAAGAGGGGTCTGGAGGTGGTTACAACCCTGAAATGAGAGTAAAATAATGATCTTGGCATCCCTGCAGTTCAGGTACACCATAACCTCTGCCTACATGCACTCAGCCTCTTTGTGTGTGCTCAGAGGCACTGCAACTGCACTGAAAGTGGGGGGGGGATATGGCAATTCCCAGCTGTCAGCCTGACCTGCAGGTTAGCCACTGTACTTCTGCCTGACCGGATGTAGAATTAGGAGCAAACAAGGTGCTCTTTAAAAACAAGGGCTAGCATCCAAAGCTGTGTCTCTCTCGAGTGAATAATTCATATTAAAACATCACTCACAAAAGCACTAAAAATATGCCCAGGGCTCTGAAGACCCAATGATGTGCCAAGCTGAGGAAGGCTTGTAAAAAAAAAAAAGTGCACGTTGCAAGGGGGCAACACTGAATCCTCTCACTTGGAGGCGCGTTGGTAAGAGTAGATAATACAAAAAAATATTCCCCTCAAGCTAAAAAACAATTCTGATGTTCTAGAAATAATTGCACATTTTAAAGGAGGTGAATTTCCCTGTGTCGTATGTTTTATCATTTGGATACACTCTTAACTAAAGCGGGTCACTGAGCTTGGAGTGACTCTGTTACTCAATGAGTCACTATTCTTTTTACAGCAGTGTGCATTTTCAGTCTCATTTTAAACAGATGCAGTGGGCTTTGTAATGCACCCAAGAAAATAAATCAGCTTGTTTTTCCCTCTGAGGAACATAGTCGGAGTAATAGAAAATGTTGATCTCACAACAATCCCTCTTTCTGTATAATACTACTTGCAAATGGATGAGATTCGAAACGGCCGAACAACTGCAGTAAGATGGTGGGGCTTTGGTCCAAATGCATAAAGCCAGAAAACATTCTTCAGCAATTCATTCTGGTTAGAGGACGTGAGTTAGTATTATACTTTACAAATGTTATATGTTGCAATCAGTGTGCCTATAAGATCAGGTCAATAGATTGTGTGTGTGTGTGTGTGTGTGTGTGTGTGTGTGTGTGTGCGTCTAATCTCTGATCAGATGGTGTTCTCATCCAAGGCTATTAATGTGCTGAGCCACTAATTGGGAGAGCTTGCTCTCTTAATGCAATGGCCTTCTAAATGTGTCCGTCCCAGTAATTTAATAATGGCCATTTCATGCTACTCTGACTTTTCAAACAGCTTGCTCGGGGCAGCTACAGGGACTGGTTATTGATTGAAACTCCTAGGCTGCCTGGGCTATGCTGTGGGTGAGAGAGGCTGATCAGCCTGCTTCCCAGAGTCCAGATACAACCACAGACACCCACTCCGCCCACCCTCCACCCCTGCTTCCCCACATGCTACTCATAAACACACAAACACGAAGCACACATAAATTGCAGATTCCACTGAGAGCCTCTGCACCAGGCTTGATCGGTGTTGCACAGATGAGAGCTTCAAATGGAAACGAAAAGGGAAAAATCAGGGGGGAAATGTCATAGAGCTCTGAAATGAAGACATGGCTGCTCTTCTGCAGCTGCATGCGCGGCTCTGTGTATAGTCACTAGGGCCTGGTGCCTGTGTCTGAGGAGTAATGAGGACAGAGCAGAGGAGGAGAGATAAGAGCAAGAGTGATGGGGGTCAGGCTGCAGCGTCGCTGGCAGCCCTCACGGACCTCACACACCACCCTCCTCCCCCTCCGACAGGCTGTCCAGGACACCGTTTGTTTGCACAAGGTGATAAATAATTTGGCCTGCACTGACATGGATTAATGTGGCCCTTAGCCCCCTTTTCCTCCCCCTGCGTTCGGTCACAGAAATGTTTGCCCCCTCAAAGTATCTCTGCCTTAATGAGTAAAATGCACGAAATTCTTATCAGGAACCAAGAAGTGACCCTCCTGGTACTCAGAGGCTATCATGGACATAAAGATGCTTTCATACAGTATATTTAGAACATTGCCCTGGACGTGTTCCCTGAGGCATTTACAAGAATTGGAGCAGAGTTTTGCAACTATGGGCAGTGTGCACTTCGAAATGGCTTCCTTTTATGTATTTTTATTTTTTTAACAGCAGTTAAATAATTGAAATAAAATATAATAACAAATAAGGGGGTGTGGGGGGGGTGTAGTGCTCCTTTAAAAACCTGCAATGGAAATGCTGATTAACGCGATGAACATAAACTTTAGAGCTTTACACTTTGCAGCAGTTTAAAGTAAAACAACAAATTGCATACTATGTCCATAATTTGCATATGTAACCAGGGTAGACTGATTAATTCTTACCCACAACACCCAATTTATCATTATGACCATACGCATGATCGTAATCATACACTCATAAACCAGAGAAGAGAGCACACGGGTGAGAGTGGGACTGAGAGTTGCATTGCAGATGCTAATCAAACTCTGTAATTGAAAGTACTTGAAATAATTGAACTATGCACTTAATGCCATAGCAAAATAGTTGTTGTTTTTTTTTTTTCATGTAACAAATTAAGCTCACGTGGCCTCATTTGTAGAAAGTTCTTACTTGCTTTGGGGAGAAAAATGACAACTGCTTCATATTGTGTAAGACCAACCCAACGCTCGTCTTCTGAGTAAACTATCTCACACCACTCAGCAAATTAAAAGGTGTTTTCTTGTATTCTCTCCAGTTTTTGTCTTCACTGGGGTGTTTCTTTTCAAACTGCATTATTAGAGGCTCTTTAAAATATCTAAGATGTTTCTTGTTTCAATAATTAAACAGTGTACAGCTAAGGGCTCTCGTTATAACTCTTAATGTGCATGCCCTATGGCCTTTATCTTTGATCTTTCATGCTACTCAGTGTGCTTTTGCATAATTTTGACTATAACGAGAAACACTTGAGCTGCCATATCCTTCCTCCCCTTTCCTGCTTTTCTCTGTCTTGCTCTTTCATAGATAAAAACTGGTGTATGTTTCAGTGTTCAGTTGTTGCAGATATTAGATGTGCTGAGCTCACGCGTGTTGCACAACGATGGATTCAAGCGTTGACTCTCGGTTTTCTGAAATGGCTGCATTTACATACTTGAGTTGCTTAAGTGGTAAGATGTCTGGCTATGCTGGTGAGGACAGTTTGTTTTTGTTTTTAATGTGTTTAAATCAGTTGCGGACAATATGTCTGCATGTGTGTGTGTATTTGTTTTCTCAGGGGTTCCTGCTCCATCCTTCTCAGACCAGGCCCCTGCAGGCATGTGTCACAGCTCCCCACACTATGAAACTCTCTTAACCATAGAGCCATACTAACACAGCTATACAGACAGCTCATCTCAGCCCACGTCTGGGCATATGTGCATGTTATATATATATATATATATATGTATATATATATATATATATATATATATATATATATATATATATATATATATATATATATATATATAATATGTATATACTTCTTTCTTGCTGTTTTATACACAGAGAACATGTATTTTTTCTTCTAATATCAGGTGTTGTTTTACAGCATTAGCCACAGTGCCCCATGACATCATTGTTAGCTTCCAGGATTAAGCACACTGTAATTAACATTAAGTAGCCCCCCCTCGTCCTCACCTTTCTTTCTTAACCCTAGCCTCCGTCTGTGTTCGTCTGTACCTCTGTGTCTTTCTTTCTCCATCCCTTTCAGTCTCTCTATATCGACTGTGGACTGGCTGTAGCTCCAAACAGCAGGCCCACACAGACCAAAGCACCAGTGATGGCGGATTAGTCTGTTGAATTATTCAAAGCCAAATTCCCCATTGAAATGTGTAAAAGGTCCCTTGCTGGGTTTAAAAACAGAGAGTACAGTTGAAGCTGACAACAAAAGGTTCAACTTCAAATACAAGGCCCCCATCACTTTACCTCATTTGCATTGCAAGTTATTCGTTTTAACATTAGACTTTTGTTCTGACTTTGTGGCCAAAATTTTTAATCACGTTTTAAAAAGCACTGATTTTTCTGGCGGTCTTCTGTTGTTGACGGCTTTGACACACAAAGCAAAACAATTAACACCACAGGAGGCTGAGAAAAGTCTATTTTTGTTCCCTTTTTTCCCCCCCAAGTTTCTAACAAGATGCTGATGGTAAAATCTTGTTAAAGTAAATGTGCAAGGCCTTGCTGTGTCTCATGGTGTGATGTAACACCGAGCCAACATTTCCTATATGCCGTAACTGTACTTGTTCATTCAGGACAACAAAGCAGGCTAAAAATACCTTCTCTATACATTGTTTCTGGACTTAGGGGGGAATAATTTTAAGCTTTGATGAAATGAAACGAATAAAGATCGATGCAATTTCATTCTGGATATAAAATACATTCATGGTGGTGCCAGCTAAGACATGTCAGGAAATACTATCCCTTTAGAACTAACCCTGAGGTAACTAGTACCTGTTGTTATAGTTTATAGTAAGTCCCTAATAATAGGGACAGTTACTGGAATAATAGTTTATATTCCAGTAACTGTAATGTTTTTGGTTTTTTTTGTAGTTTATTATTACACCTTCCACACTGGATCCCATTTATCCTAAGTTCCAATGTAAGAGAAGCATATAAATGAGTCTCATGTCTGGCTGATAGTTACACACACTCTGTGCAGTTCTGTGCAATTGTCTATAAACTGAGTAGTGTGTTGTGAATAAATAAATGCATAGTGGGGGGGGAAAACTGGACACAGCCATTTATAAACGCCCATATCCAAGTCTAAATAGTTGGTATTGAACGCTTTATATTGCAGAGTTAGACGCTGCTGAGGGCTTTTTTCTCCATTATGAGGACAATGCAGCACCTGCTAACACTCATCCCCACGGGAAAACTAAATCCACTAGACCAACGGCACAAACAACTACAGTATGAAATATACAGTGCATGTGTGTGTGTGAAGGGATGCAGCAAACTGGTATACCTTGATGAGCAAGATGAGATGGATGCAGTACTTCAAAGCAAACAGAATCAGCAATGCTATTTATGTGTATCAATATATGTGGAGTTTCCCCATTGAGCTTTCCTTAAAATACCTGCCCACTGGCCTATACATTTCTCTCTCCATCTCGTTTGTCTGATGTATTTTAGATGGGGTGGGGATGGGAAGGGTTGATTGTATATAAACGCAGTTTCAGAATTCTCTCTTGGGAAAGAACATAAAGGAAAACCTAACTGTATGTACGGCAATTCAGGTGACTCCTGTGTACCTTATTGACTGTGGGGCCCAATGAACAAATCTGTACAATGTGTATAGACTGTATTGCCCTAAGAATGGCAGACGCTGCAAATCATTTGTTAGCATGAAAATATGTAAAGGGGGTAAATATGGATTTATGTCGAGAAGCGGTCGCACCATCAAAGCTTCACACTCCGAAGCCAGTGGTGGAATCAGTAAGCTGGAGAGATGAAAGCTAATGAAAGGCAAACACAAGAAGGATGTCGGTGGGGCAGGGGAGGAGGTACAGAAGGAGGGAATGGGGTGGGTGAGTGAAGGAGGGTGCGAGCGAGTAGAGTAGGAATACAGACGATGTGAGACGTTGTCTGGTGTGGTCCAATCAAGCCACAGGATATAACAGTAGTCAATAGGAGGAGATGAAAGAGATCTCCGTAAGGAGCCTGTGTGGTCTCAGGGAGGACCCTGTGCGTGTGCGAGCCTTTGTGTGTGAGCGTACATCGCACACACAGCGTAATCCAATATGTTTTGTGTTCATACCAAGCCTGCCTATGCATTTCTGTATTTAATTACTACATTTGCAGTCAGCTGTTGCACATGATAAATGCTTCCTGCAGACTCCCATTGGTTTACTATGTTCCAGTCGAGCTACCTTGAGTCATACTTATCTGCTGTACAGCATCAACTGTGTGGCATGACCATATTTGCAGATCAGCCAGATGTGAGGAAGTAGAGTGAATAAACAGACTCATATGAATGATTTGATTAGCATATTGCTTTTATATCTCTTATTTTTATTTAGTGTTGGATGTGTTGTAATTGTACGCTTTCTTTAGAGACTCTGGTCTTGAGAATAAAACCTGCAGCACAGCATGAGTCGTGCTGGCGTTGATAAGTATGGAGCACGGGTATAAAGTAGTTTGCTGTTAAAGTTGTGTGTTGGCAAGTGAATAACACACACAGACCCCCATTAGTGATGTCTTGCTAAGTTTCAGGCTTTGTCCCATAAGCCCTTAAGTGTACATGTCATTGACAAGACAAATCCAGCCTCCAGTCCACTGCTGAAAGAGCCCTTCAGTAGCATAGACACGGAAAACACAAAACTCAGTGACTGAAAACGCGGATCATATTTGGCAACTGCTTGAGCCTGCTGTTTCCACACACAAACGAGGTCTCCATACGTCATCTCTATTATGCATACATCGCAGCAAACTGCTGATTGTGGAAAACGTGTTCTGCGCTTAGAGGAATAGGTTTAAGACAACACCTGTAGAGAAACAATGGTGGTTTGTTTAAAAAAGACCAAAAAAAAAAAAAAAAAAGCTCAATTTAACTTGTTGCCGTAATTTCTGTAGCTTCTCACTCCTCTATCAGGTGCACTCTTTCACACTTGGGAAAAGCTCTATTGCCATTTTCACACTCCAGTGCTGGAGACCTGCGAGGTGCGCTGGCTTTGGCTGGATAATTACTTTTCACAGAAACGGCCATTTCAAGAGAAAAGATAACCTGCTGAGCATGTGTTTGGTTTGGTTAGGTTTGGTTTGACTCAGCAGTGTGGAAACCCTGGTGACAAAATGATCTCTAACATGCAGGATACAAGTGTGATTAGTTCATACCCTAGTTGACTGCTTTTCTGTTCACAGTCATGTGAATCTGCTACAAAATATAATACCAGTATCAATAGTGTGTAACTGAATGGTGGGTTAAAAGTGTCAAAGAATCAACAGGATGTTTGACTATAGCCTTAGAATAGGTTGACTCAATTGCTTAATTTAGTGATAAAAATTAACAATTAAATCTCTGTGAGTCATAGTGCTGCTGTTTTCTAATTGGGGAGATCAGATCATTTCTGTGTATTAATGTCTAACTAATTACCTGACCAGAGGCATTACTGCTACAAGTTTGCAGGTAAGCTGTGCTGCCAGGGTCACTGTCTCTGCAGAAGTCTTTCTCTTCACTCATTACTACAGTAATGAAGTTATGCTTTCCTTTTTTTCCCGTTCTCCTCTGTCTCATGTCTGGCTAATCTGGAGCTGGGTCAGTGTGCTGTTGAGTAGTTCTGCGAGATGTCTCTGCTTCTGATGGCTTTTAGTAGATGAGCTTTTGCTGTTATACACGAGTTACATTACCGCATGGACAGCGTATTATGCACATTATGGAGACGCAATTTCTCGCTTAATCAAGACAAATATGACATTCAAACAACTCTGCACTTTGTATATTTGATGTGAAGTACTTGTTACTCACCCTTTTAGGCAAATGCAAGTATTTGAAAATAGAAGCTGAATGGTCACATGTGAAAGAGTAGTTAAAATTAACCTATAGAAGCCCCACGGCGGGAAAAGTTGCATCGTTACAGCGGCAGAGGATTTAAGAAGTGAAACGTAAAAGAGACCTAATGAAAAGATTTAATGAAGTCTAAAAAAAAAGTGTGAATAATCAAAATATAGTACAACTATGCAGGCACAAAAAGGTGTATCATTGACTGCAAGGCTTTCCAAACACTGCCACATAATTTAAAGACAGTGACAGGCCTATGACATCATTTACACAGCAGTAACAGTTATTAGACTAAATGTTTGTGGCAACACAGATTGGCTATTAACAGAAGAATGGTGTGCTTTATTGTTATGTTGTAGCGTGTGTGAGCATTTGTGAGTTTGTTGGCTCAGGGCCAGGGAACCTGTTATTTGGGCTGCCTCTTTTTTTTTTTTCTCCATCTCTCTCTCTCTTTCTCTCGCTCCTTCAGCCGCCAGACATTTGAGAACTGGGGTACTTTTACACATAGTTAAACCCTGAACAGTTCAAAACTCAGCCTGCGGGTGCGCAGGTTTATACTATTGGATTAGGATAACAGGAGTGCCATCTGCTGGTCACACCGACAAATCTTTGTTGCACATGAGATAAAACAAGGGAGCAGGGGGGAGGAGGGGTTATCTCTCTTAACAAAAATTTAAAGTCATCATTGCTGACATCTGAGGAGATTGGTGTCAGGGCCTGAAACCTTCCCGTCAATCAGGCAAACACTTTGTTCATCAGATCAGATGCCAGTATCATTTGAATATCACAAGGCTCTTCACTGTCAGTGCAAAATTCTTAAGTAACAAAGTTTTCTCCACTGCAGAATTGCAGAATCACTTGTATTTTTTTCCATCTCCCTCTGTTCTCTTTCTTTTGACATTTTTATCTTCAAATGCTGATATTCAAATACATTACAAACACTGTTTTTCAGTACAGTCAAAGGACATGATCTCTAAGACCAAACACGCCTGTCCTGTTTTTTCATCATTATTCCCGAAAGAGTTTCTCCACACTTTCTAAAACAAGAAAGCAGTGCACCCAGAGGTACAAAGGCCTGGGGGCAATGGCTCGATGTTCGTCTCAGCTGAATATGCAACACTTCTCTGGCATTGTAAAAAATCACTGGACCAAGGTTGAGTCTATTCTGTCTTTGCTACCAACAAAAACGGCATCTTTTGCTCTTTGCTTTCCCTTATTGGACACTTACTAAAGGAAGGGCTGTGAGAGAGGGGAGGGGGGAGAATCGGGATGAGATGAGGGAGGTAGGTGGGGTGCAGCTTTCTGACCCTCATTTACCCTGTCAGTCCTCCTAGCAGGGGATAGTGTTCAGGATCTATTGATCACAACTCAGTGGAGCAGTAATCCTACAGACTTGATTGATTCCGACTGTTGCCCAGGCCTCACTGCACTGCCCAATCCTCCCTCTTTGCTTTCTTTGCCTCTGTACCTCTCCTCCCAATCCCTCAGTTCCTCCCCTCCGTCGCTCATAAAGCATTGATATGCATGATGGCCAAGGGGCCCCATAAAGGAGGGATGCTGGGAGCAATGGGAGTTGGGCCTTAAATGTGCGCATACTGCAACAGGAAATAGCTGGCGACGTGATGGGTGACTTGACACAAGGCTTCGACCCTGAGGTGTCGATGCCCCTGCCTCTGCCCTCTCATTTTTCGTCTTTCCAAAACTGATGAGTCAACAGCTTAACACTTGATTCTTACTAGCTGAAGAGAAGTTTCTGTCAGGTAGAGTGAGGGACTGACTTTATAAATTGTTTTACAACAACTGCTCTTCTTCTATGTGGATGCTTTTAGTACAAAATAAATGTATTTGAGTTAGTTTTTCACAAAGAGCATGCTGCAGGTTTTCTGTTATAGTGAAGGATTAGATTTCACCCATTCTAGCACCAGTGCACCACAACACATAATCAGAGGGAGCTGATGCTTTCCTTTTTTTACATAGCAATTGTATTTGTATTCTTTCATTTACTAAATCCAGCTAAACCATATTTAGTATTGGCTGAACTAATGGTACGCTTACTTCCAACGACTCCTGCCAATCAACAGTGAATTCAGCTAACTTTTCTTTGCTGCAAAGTTGAAACCTGTCACAGCTCTTTGGATTTGTGCAATTCCTGTGTGTTTTTTCTGTAGCTCCTTTGGTTCAGATTGTTAAAGTCTATTAACTTGAGTTTTCTTTTTCTTTTTTTTTTGTAGGCCAGGGGTGGTAGAAGTACACAAAAGAGTTAGACTGAAAAAGTACTCCACTACAAATACAAGCACCACTTCACATTCATTTATTATTGTATATATTAGCGATATATTTACATTAAGAATCTGAATCTCAATCAGATTAACTAGTAACTGAAGTTGTCAAATAAATGTAGTGAGTAAACCAAAATGGGTTAATTTAGTCAACAGTGTGTCCATATTTATCTCAGTTTCTGAGGTAAAGGCCATGAGGTTGTTGTAATACATGTGTTTTGAGACCCCTCTGAAGGTTTCCAGGACTACTTTTCACAGAGTCTGACAGCTGCAGTGGGAGCTGTCTCGGTCTTGCTTTTCTCCCTGGAAGTAGCTTGTGCCAGGATTGAGACTGGCTTGGCTGAGCTTTGCCACACGCTTTACAGAGGGCACCAGCAATAGGAAATCATCCTCAGACCCAAACATACACAGGAACACAAACATGGGCACAGAAACATGATGCACACAGACAGTATTCAGGAAACAGATTCACAAGATTTGAATTGTAAATGCTGTAGGCAGATGAAGTGACACAGGAGTGAAAATTGGCTCATGTGTTACATGTTGACCTTGTCATGAGATGATTCCTAATTGTGATTGAGCCTGAGTTTATATTATGTTCAGTGTAATTACAATCTAGGGTGCGAATAAGGATGGTGCTTGTGAAAGCATCTTTAAAGAGCTAGAATAAGACTGAAAAGAAAAAAAACAGGCTTGATCAACATAATTCATATGCTTTAGCTGATGGCCCCATATGCTGTAATGTTCAATTTTTGTGACATGGTTTCTGGATGTAATGACATTCAATTAAAAAGCCATATGCAGTGACATTCTCAAATCATTAAGGTCTTTTTGACATTTGAGGACCCTTTTTTCCTAGCCTCTAATCAGTTACGCATTTTCCTTTTAGTCTTACCACAATCAGCCTCTCATTTGTTATCCAGTGATTCAGTTGAGTCAAGGAGCCTGAGTCATGAAGAGGCAGACAGAGCTCGGGATGTTAATGTTTACAGTTTTGTAAGAATTGACTCCTTTCTGACTACACGGGAATCTCTCCCCATCTCTTTGTACTGGTGTAACCTTAAGTTGTGTGCAGCCTTTTACTCTCAGGCTGACAGACAGCTCTGCCCACAGACTCATCCTCAGGTTGATTTGGAGACCTGATATATTTGACAGCTAGGTTGAGTTGCTAAATCCTCGAAATCTATCGTTTTTCCCTGCTTCTTCTTGCCCATACACATTTCCCTATATGGTTTGCCGTGGACAGCTGTCAATCCCACTCTTTTTATTCCTCTTACAATCACTCAGTGTTGTTCTCGATATCTTCATGCCTTCTTGGAGATTCTGGTATTAGGGGAATTCCTGAGGGGGATTTTCTATGCTTTAGACTGTCTGTATGGCCCTTAAAATTGTGTCTTCTGCCAGAGACCAAAGTGCAGGGTACAGTGGCTAACACATTACACTGTATGAATATATCCATTTATCCCTCTTGTTACAGTTCAAACACAACTTTTTGATTATGGCTACATCTCTGTTTTATTGCGGACTGTGATCTAGAACTGAAACAACACATTGCTATAGTTAATTACATCAATAATATAAATATGTTATGGCAGCTTCCACTACCCATCATGCGGAAAATGCATCTTTATTCAACTAAGCCAATCGATATCACTAATTGCTATGATTCTTTAAACAAAGACCTATTTATATGGTGCTCTGTGCTTTGTAAAACTAAAATGCCTCAAAGTTACCACGTGTATGGGTGAGCGTCTCACAGCAAAGCATCAAGCAACATCACTTTGTAGTGCATATGCAAGTTGTTGATTGTTTATGTGCAAATAGGCCTACACAACTTAATGTTAATTCATTCTGATTATTATGAGTACTAGCCATATTACCATTGGCCTGCTATCACATTTATTTATGTTCTTATAAGTTATGTCAGTTACATCATTCAATGCCTATGTATGCAGTTGTTCCTCAAATGCAATTCACACTGGGACACTGATCCCCTGCATGGCACAGAACTGCAGTAAGGAGCCTTCCCAGATGTGGTCCACCATGGCTTGCTTGTCATTGTTGAATGAAATAATGGCAAAGTTATCTTTCTCAACCATATCTATGCTACCACTTTCAGTCTCAACTAATTTTCTTTTCCTGCTGCTGTGTCACTTAGTCACCCAAAAGTTGCGAAAACACACATTAACCAACACGGAATTCAGGAACAGTGACTTTTATTATTTAAATGTTGTCTATAAAGTGAATCATTAACTATCCACTCAGTTTGCACAGACAAATGCCTGTCAAACCATTCTTAGCTTCTGTATGTAAGAAGCCTGATTGTTGGTCCATTAGCATGATAATTGCAAGTGAACACAGACACTGAGAGAAATGACATGACAGCCACAGTGCAGCTGATTTGTATGGCTGACAGCTGATGGTCACTTGCTGGTAAATGTGCTAACGAGGTGGTAGAATCTTCTGCAAAGGCAAAATAGCACTTCAGAGTCTCCCCAATAAAACAGCTGACTCCACTCTTTCTTTTACACAACACTCCACGGATGAATAAGCAACAGTCTTGCAATTATTGATGACCAGGAGTAGAAGATGCAGGTTGGCCTTCATAATAATATTTTCCATAGTCGCAGACTCTCTTAAGTGCTGATTTGTGGGAGTTTGGCATCTGCTACATTTGCGCTGGGTTAATCTCAAGCAGTTAAAGAAAAAAAAAAAAAACTCAACTACCCCCGTGGCCTAAAAGCCAAGGTTTGATATGCTAATGACATCCCCTTAGTCCCCAGTTCAAAACGGCTTTCCTCGTCAATAAGGTAATTGTTACTGCTGCTGAGGCACGTGAAAGTATATTTCTTAGGTAGTAAATGAGGGTGGGATGAGTCTTGCTGGTGTGGTAATTTTTTAAAAGCTGCACAAGGAAACAAGTCGAGATTCCTCAGTTCGGTAGTCTCAGTCTTTTTGAACAAGAAGAGCATTGTGCTTTTTTAATGCTGTCTCAGTGGACTTCATACTTGTTATTTTCTCCCGCTGCTTTCTCACTCTCTCTTCTCCCTCTCATATTCCCAATGCGCTGTCTGTGCTCTTGCATCTGTAATCGCAACTTTACCTCACTGGGGGCTGCTTTTGTAGCCTGTGTGTGTAGGTGCACATGTGTGGTGCTGTGTGTGCGCATTTTGGGGTTCTGCTGGGGGCTGTGAGGGGGCTTAGCAGCACACTGAGTTTCAATGGGAGCCCAAACCACTGCTCTGCCAGGTCTTATCTCCTCCCATGCAGGAGAGCAGTGGCATCAAGCCGGTGGCTTATTAGAGAGGCAGGGAACGTATCCCAAATACCCACCCCCCACATCCTCTGCACCCCACCTCTCCCCACACACACACACACACACACACACACACTCACAAATAGACACACAGCGGTGTACTGACCTATGTTTCTATCTGGGTCTGTGACAGGGCCCATGAGGAGAAAGTATGTCTAGGCACACAGTTAGTGTTTACCACTTTTTCTTTTGTGTTGATGATACAAAAATAAATTGCAATTTGGAGAATAAACAGCGGCAGGAGTAGGAGCTCTGGCACTTTATGCTGGCAATGAAAGCACTCTGTTCTGCTTTAGGGTTGTACTTATAGTGATCAACTTGAGAGAAAGAGAGCTGCAGTGAGTGAAAGAGAGTAATAAGAAGTACATTGCTTCTATATTGTTTTCTCTGACAGACAAGACGACATTAGCTGTGGCTTTGTCATTATTGCCACTGCTGTGGGGTGAGGTGAAGTATTATTTGGGAGGTAAATGAGTAGGATCTAGACATTACAGTTGTTACTCTATTCTGCTGTTGGTAATGCCTTCATTACAGAGCTGTGCCTCAGCCATTACGCCTTGGCAGAAGGATAGTAATCACAGAATGAAAGGACAGCAGGTTCTTTCAAAAGCAGCATCAAACATTTAGCATTTACCTGCCATTAAACACAATCGTACTCTATCTATTTCTGCTTCACTCCTCTCCACTTACCAAGGTAATTTCAGATGCCTTTTTTTTTTTTTTATCAAAAGCTGTACAGTAGCTGCAAGAGATTAATTTATTTTATTTTATCACTGAACATTAGGATGGAAGGTCGTTTCTGAATGAAAGGTGGACATGTATTCATTTATTTTTTATTTAATTAATTTATAATTTTTTACTAATTTTTTTTATCCCCATGAAGAAGTAATGCTACTACCACAGAGTTCCACTGTCATGGTCACGTGGACACTTTGACACGTGCCCATGACGAACCACTTGCTCTACCAACCATGCCACCCCAATACGCGTATTCATTTTTACGTTTGACTTCCTGCGATCGTGTTGCCTTCGAAGTGTGTGCAAATGTAGGAAGATAATATTATGCATTTGCATGCAGTGCTTCAGTGTGGGAGAATGTCATTGATTTATAACCACAATGAAAGGTCAGTTCACCTTATTAAACAACACATAGGTACACTGCTGCATAGTATCGGATAACCATTAGAAACCAATCTGTTCATTCCCACTGTGACTGGTGGAGGCATTAAGGTCTTGCCTTAAAAACTGCATATAAATCAGCTTTCAATTAGTTTCTTTTAGAAAACATTCACCGGGAACTACTTGTAATTTACCTAAAAATATAGTGTATTAAGTTATTCCAGCCTTTTTATCTTTATATCCTTCTTTGTCCTCTGCATTGTAAGCCTTATTTTTTAAATTGATTTAGCAGCCTCTTGTCTTAATAGCACAAACCCAGCACTGAGTCCTGAAAGTATGATTTTACTCAGAGATATTTTCATGTCCACAGAGTTGCTTTGTCTCCCATGTTCACTTATTAACCTCATTATGTTAAGACAGCCAGTGAAAAGTGGACTTCAGATTAGGTGCTGGTGAGCATAGATTCTGCCTTTGCCTTAAACACAACCGTTCACTCTCTATCTACCAATTCATCCGTTTCTCGCTCTTACCATGTCCTTCCCACTTATTTTGTCTGATTAGACATTGTTTAAAGCACCGCAGGATGATTGCACGTGTTTTCTAGCTTCAAGAAAAGAACATCTCGTCATCATTGGCTGTGTTGTCTTTGAGCATTATCATGCGCGCCGAATGTCTGGGGCCCACTTCTAATCAAGTGAATGGATAAGGGCCACACAGAGCTCAGATGTGTTGAGGATAGCTTTGTGTACTGTATGTGTGGGTGGGATTGTGTAAGGAACATGATACAGTTAATCTGTCTGCAGGATGTATATAGTGGTGTTTTGCTGTTTGTCTTAAGAGCAGGTGTTTCCTTTGGTTAAACATGCATATATGTTTGTATTTACATTTGAAGCACATATGCCCATGTGACAGTGGTGCGAGTGTCTTAACATGCGTGTGTGACATGTGTGATATGCATGGATGAATGCATACATTCTTGTTGCTCTGGATGTTAAATCTGCTTTTACTCCCACTTGTACTGTCCTGACACATGGAAGCCATTGTTCAGAGCACAGAACAGAAGCAAAGAAGCTTGACTTGTCTAATGACAGCTACATTTAGGTACAGGCAAATCCAAAGGAAAGCCATCCTCGTCTGCACTTCTTCCCTTTCAGCCCTCAGGATTCTTCATTCCTCTGCTCGTGGCAGTCATTGCATGGGTATAGCCTGGACTGAAAGATGGTACAGAGTGGATGATGAGATGGGGGATTTGGTCCTGTCCTGGAGCTGCTCTGGAAGGGGAGATGAAGAAGAGGCACCAGCAGATCCTGGGGGTGATCCAGCAGGCACTCTCATCCTCTCAACTGCTGCAAAATGATTGGTGGTTAGTGGGATAATCCACCAGCGTGGACGCGCCAGATAGCGTGTGAGGACGAAAGCGAAAAGAATACTGTAACCAAGTAGGACAATGAGAGTCTTAGACTGCGATGGTACAGTCGCTTCAAGAAGAGGTCCTGCCAAATGAACAATTAAGGCACACAGCCTGGTTTTGAATATTATGTGTGGATGCTGTTATTTCTAATTGACTGGATTATGTAGTGTACCAAAGTCATTCATGCATATCAAATCTTACCTACATTTAGTTTTTTTATATGGTTCCTAATAGAGCATAATATTAATTTTCCTTCATAGTTACACACAGCAATCTTTCTGACTCGAATGAAATTGTCTTACTGCCATCCTGAACAGTAATGAATACAGGTTTACCAACACTGCTGTGCAAAACGAGATGATTTAGTTAGCTTTATCTTTCCATCTGTTCCTCACACTTTATTTTTTAAATTAAAATTGGATGAAGTGATTTTCCTAATGTGTAAATCTATTATACATTCTCACAACATTTAGTTGCGTTAGTAGAATCTAAACAATAGTTTTATGTAGTTTAGTTTTGGCTTCTTTCAGATACTTTTGGATTTTTCGGTTTTATGGTAAATGCAGCTAGCAACTGCCGCGTACATCATCCGTGCAAAATCAGAATCACTTTGTGCACATGTTCACCCATGCATGTGCACAATCGTGTAGCTGCAACATACAAATTTCAAGTAGGACTACTAGTGGTCAAAAATGCCACAGGGGACCTTTAATAAGCAAATACAGCTTTAATAAATCTTATCTTGTATAAATATTAATTCAAAACCGTATTTCTACAATAGCAAATGTTTTGTCCTTGGCTCACATTTTTTGATCTCTCTTTTCATCCTTATCCTTGATAAAAGAGTTTTGTTGATTTCATTTCTGTTCAAGGACATCACTAGATAATGCTCTATAGCCTGTACACAGCAGATGGGAATGATCAAGGGTGGCACAATGCCTATTTCCACAGGGTTATCCCAACCATTAGATCCTCCAACATCAGGTGACTGCTGGTGGGAAATCTCCCTAAAGTGCTTAAGGAATGCAGTAAAGAGCCAATACACTCTGTGTGCCACGTTGCTGGACCTCCAAGCAAAGGTATTTAGAAATTTGCTTAGGAGATATGAGGTATCTCTGAGAGAAAAGAGACAGAAGACAGACTTTTTGAAAAACCACTGATAAAATATCATGTTAGTGATGTAATTACTGTGTCCTGTGTAGAAAGCAGTTAATAATTTCACTATTTTGGCCACTACTTACTGCGTCTACTGCCTTATCCAAACAGAATATTTAAGATGACAATTAGTGATGGCCAGTTTTTTCATTTTCCAGCCCTCATTAATAATTTTAGTAAAGATTTTATTAAAGTAAAGACCCTTTCTCCCTGTGAATAAACAGACTTGCACAGTCATGTAGTTAACATTCATGTAATAGGTTACACCTTTGTATAAAGAGTTAAAATGTATTAAAATCCCTGATGTCTCGGAAAAGCATGCTACACATATAATAGTTACAAAAATGTATAATCCTATACAGGTTATGCAAACATGATCATATTGTGTGCACATACTTCAATAAAATATTAACATGCATTAATAAAATTGCCACTATTACCCTTTTGCATCAAATCTACACTGATATTTCTACAGTAAGCTGTGACTCAATTTAATATAATACTGAAATTTTCAGAAAAAGTATATTTGACAGCTCAGTGTTAGTCAAAAGCCTGGTTGCAGATAATTAAAAGTAAAAGTTAAAGAGTAAAAGTTAAACAAGTTGAGCAATGTATAAAACCTGATAGGTTAGTGACTGTTGATTATTGCATGCTGGATTGCTTTCATACGTCATTTGCGGCTCAGTTGCACATGTTTCCTCGAAATATGTGTGTCCTAAATAGATATGCCAATTACCCTAATGGAAACCAGGAAGCGTGACCGCTTCAATTAGCAGACCTGTTCCTGTTTCATTTTTCCTGCAACACCTCACAGAGTTTGATGATGAAACACAATGTATTGTGGCGGTTATATGTTGCTGGTTCTGCAAATGCAAATTGAATATTCCTTTTGCATCAAACTGATTTGACACTACAACAGTATGACGTTACCAACAACACATCTGCTCTGGAGGCATCAAATTGCAACACATGTAAATACATAGTTCCTCTGTGTATCTCAACACACTGTTGCTGTTGTAATTGGAATGAACACCATGTGAATCAAACACATCTAACAGTGGTCTGCTGCAGTAAAAGTGTTACACAGCCACAGTCTGGTGACTCTATAGCATATATAACATCAAAGTTTTAGTTTTATGAGTGATTATGTGTTAGAAATATCAGCATATGTTCACATGAACTGTTACATCTATTCATTTGCAGCTCCACATTAGATAACATGCCTGCTATTTAAAATGTAGCCATGTATGTGGAATGTACATTTGTCTGGCATTTACTCTTGTGCCTTTATGGCTAAATAGTATTTTCTAACAAGCACCAGTTACTCCCTCTCCCTCTACCTCTGTCTCAAGCTCCTTAAAGCTAATTTATAGTCTTGTTAGTAAGAAGGCTCCTGCACTTCAAACTATTGCACTTAAGGCAACAACATAGTTATTCTTTCTTTCTCTTTCTTTTTGTTTTAAACTGTGGATATGTAGTAATTATGAACAGGAAGAGCTCCCAGTTTTTCCATATTATGAGCCGTGCTAACTAAAATCAGCTGGCCCAGTGCTCTGCGCTTTATTTTGGAGGCCGTGTTTGCATGAGGAAACTAGATTTGGCTCCCTGCCCTTTTCCATTCTGCTCTGTCTGTGAGTCGACTGCCTATTATGACTGTCAGTCATTTTCAAACATGAAGGGGCTCATTTGAAAAGGCTCAATGCAAATCTCATATCTTACATGAAACAGTCTTGATTTATTTTCCCTGAGCTTTTCTTCCCAACTCTTCAAACCACCGAGCGCATTCCCCGCTTCCCCTCGACACACACACCCCTCCTGGCTGGAATCATGCCTTTCAACATCCAGTCAAAGGAATTGGGAAGTGTTCTGTGGACACTTGCCACAACACCTAACCCCCCCACCCACCTACGCCTTTACCTCCAGTCGATATCTGCCCACAGCAGGTGCTGAGCCAAGCCCAAAGATAACAGTGATATTGAAAAAGGAAAAAGTATTGGAAACTTAATTTATACTCTGCTCACATAACTGTCATTCGTCTTATTCTGGGTAAGCTGGATGACACACCTTATTATCAGCAGCTGTTGTGTCTGTGTTTGTGGATGCCTATTTCTCTTCTCTGAGGATGTCTGAAGGATCTAAATGTGGTGTATTTTTCCCAGAATCTATTACTCTGCAGACACTGTGAGTGAATAAACAGATCCAGTCTGTCTTGGTGATGTGTGGAATACATGTCTACACTGCGAGTCCAGTTCTTCACCTGTGCTTGTAATCCTTGCCCCCTACTGGCGCAGAATAGGCCTCCTCAGTAGTACGACTATTTGGTAGGTTGATGACACGTGCTAACACCCCGTCTGAATATCCGTCACAAGGAAGTTGCGACGCTTTGCCTCCTACAGGATGGCTGTGGAGGACACACACTGCATCAGTGCCAGACATGGCAGTGGGAGTCACCAATGAGGCAGCTGTGACCTTGCAAACAGAAGCTCAGAGTCTGAGCCAAAACCTCACTCTCCTTCCCACTGGTGAGGTCCAGTGTGCCAGCAACACCAGGTGCCCCTCTAGAAGTGTTTGTAGAGGGCCAGGATGGAGCTGTGGGCTGCCGTCCTGGGGCTGTTTTACATGAGAATTGAGAGCACAGGAAAGACAATATTGACTGATTTTCTGGTTGGTGGTTCAGTTATTTGCAGATTTTCTGATGTCTGTTGACTCAATAATACTTTTGGCAAAATATGTCTGGCTCAAATGTGAGGTGTGCATGTTACACATTCGTTTTAATATTCAAACATTAATTATCGAGTAGTTATCATTTATAAGTTGCCTAGCATTTAATGGTTGAAATCAACTTTACAAATTTCAGACCAAAATAAGCTATGTAATTAAAGAAGTGGAATTATTTTTTTCACAAGACACTTAAGCATTGTCTTCAAGCCAATTCTGCAGCAGCAGGATGATGCTCATTTGGAGCTTAGAACCCACAGCTTCAGCCTTGAGATCTCCATAATCACCAAACCTCCCACTGCGAAAAGATTATCAAAGAATGCATGTAGCTAGTCATCTCTTAGCCCAGAGTCCTCCAGGGTAAGAGGGAAAACATGCATACATCAAGTAAAACATTGCTGAACATAATTAGCTACCTTATCCCTGTGGTCACTGGAACCTTAAAATCAATAGCAACATTAGTAAAACAACAAAGGAAACATACCAGCACCAGTAACTCAGTGCATGCTTATGGAAAAGCAGGTCTGTCACAGTTGTTTGTTTGATTCTTGCATCTTGTCTTGAATTATAAATCAAGCTATTATAAAAGAAAGTTGCACATATAGTTAACGTGGATCCACAGCTGTTCTATTTGAGGAGATTTTCTCCAGACAGGGAGGCAAACTCAGTCCCTGAGGTGCAATTGTGGTTTCAGATGTAATGCCGCACAGACTCCCACTCAATAAAATTTGGTTCACTCTGAAAAGTTTGGAGCATAGAGTTCATAAGTACTCACTGTTTATCACATGATTTATGCAGCATGGTAGGTTTCTGTGCTTCTAAATTTTCGAACTCGTCAGCATTGCTCTTTTTGCATAATGTTACAATTAGTTTTGGTTAAAGGCTGTGCGAGGGAATGTGAAAGGTTGATAAATACACTAAGCGATCTTGAGGTCTTTTAGCTCTGTTTTCAGTTTCCTTTCCCACATTTTCCCACATGAAATGGAATAACCTTCACTGCTTATATAACCTTCTGCATTTGATTACCATATTAACTTCCTTAACAGCATGATGCTAATTTGTGGGCTATGGATGTCTTTGGAGAAGGTCACAGTAATGAAGTGTACACCAAGAACATGATTTCAGATTCACTTATCAAACATTTGCTAATTGTTTATATTTGCATGATTAGAAGTTTTAATAAAAAAATAATGCTATGGATGTAATGTACATTACCTGTGGCTGTCATCTGTACTTTCCATGGACCACCC
The DNA here is from genome assembly GCF_900324465.2 of Anabas testudineus. Taxonomy (NCBI): domain Eukaryota; kingdom Metazoa; phylum Chordata; class Actinopteri; order Anabantiformes; family Anabantidae; genus Anabas; species Anabas testudineus. The sequence goes on from NC_046630.1 coordinate 10,463,471, forward strand.
CGCTCTATCCCACTTTCCATCACTATGTTTCTAATTATCTCCTCTGACACAAAATACTTGAGATGGTTGGATGGTAAAATAATGGGTTTCTGCTAACTATCTGACTACCTGTCTGACTCAGTGATGATGCTGACGTGCTAACACAGTGACAATCTAGCATGCTGATGGTAAAGCTACATTATGGAACTTATAATAGCTCTAGCATTAGACCTAAAATCAATTCCTCTCCTAGCTCTGCTATGCTCTGCTATGCTCTGTCAAATGTTGTAGGTGGTTGCCATCATCAAGATAAAATAAACAGGAATAATCCAAAATGTACTAATCAAGCAGAAGTGATGAACTGTATCTGATTGGTTAGAAGGGTGAGCCCTCCTTAAAAACCTCAAACCTCAAAAATATCTCTGTACTGCTGGGAGGAGGCTTTGACAGCACCATTAAAATACGTTTTATAGCATTGTAACATTGTTTCTTTAAATACAGGAGGACTGACATGTTAAGTGACCATCCCTAGCATGTCGCAAGCAACACTAAAAGTTATGGCTGTTTTCTGAATGTGGAGACAATCTAGACAAACCCTGCAATAAATCTCACCCTCATGTAGATTATAAGCAGATTGTGTTGAAATCGGTTTAGTGAGGTGTTGAATCAAGTTTGTAGATGAAATGAAAGATGAAAGTGAAGCTGAATTAGTACATATCTAAAACTTTTTAAAATAAAAACAGTACAACCTTCATGAAGGCAAGACTTATAATTGGGCTGCTGAAATAAAGTAAAGTAAATGTGTTTTTATTAGCTGGTTGTATCTAATAAACTAATTTTAATATAGAATTGTTCCATAACATTTTCTGAGCTTTACATATCATACCCCAGTAGAGCCTAATCTGTAATAAGCTGTTATTATTAACAACATAAGATCACACAACTTGATTTAATAAGCTTAAAAACGTCTGCGCACGTCGAAATGATGCAATCAAATGTCAATGAATTTTAACAAGAGGCAGGAAATGCAGACTAATTAATGCGGACTAATTACTGAGTCTCTATTAATGTTGTGGTAACAGTAAAAAAGACACACTAAAAAAGCATGTCCAGAGTGCATGTGTGCTAGTTTTTCAAAAAGATAAATAATAGAGAGACAAGAGCAGAGTGTGAGCTAAGGAGTAAGAGGGGACAAGAAAGGGGATGTCCTTAAAGAGAGCGTTCTTTTAAACTAAATGCATCTTCAAAAGGAAACCCTACAATGTCTTGGTGGAGCCACCTGCACACAGAGGGCAAGCTGCCACTGTTTCAATGGGCGCTGCATGCACACCCCAGCGGGCTCCCAGATAGCGGCTAAAGAGCTTATTTCCCAAATCTCTTTATCCTTTCTAGAACTGTGAGACGTTGACAGAAAGTCAGTTAACTCTAGCCAGTGGCAGCTGCATGGGTTTTGCATAATTAATTATTTATACGGAGCCAGACATAGTAATTACCATCCAGATGAATATGATATTCTAATCAGGCAGGCTTTAATTTTAATTGCCCTCCAGCATCTAACTGTCAGTGCTGGCCTGGCTTGATAAAGTGGAGAGTCTCTAAACACCATTAGACATCTGCTCTGAGAGCATTGCCTCCACTACCCTCCATCTCCACCATCCACCACAAAAATCAATACAGGACTGGGGTGTGTGCGTGCGTGTGATCTTGCTCATTTTTCTATGGAAAGCCATTTTTCGTCAATGACAAAACCAGAGCAAGGCTTCAAGCTACAGAGTCCCCTACCTGATGATTGATGAGTTCTCGAGGATTGTGTGTTTCTTGTTCTTCCTTTTCTTTTTCTTTTTTTTTTTCATATAGTTGGAGTCTCATCTCAATATATTTCACGGAGGAGCTTATCATGCTTCTTTTTGTCTTCTTCTAAATAGACTGTTTCTGACAGGTATAATGGAAAGATGAAAGTAGAGATTTACAATTTGAGGCAGTTTCCAAGCAAATGAAACCTCCTACAGTTTATCAGCCGTAGTATTGTGAGTTCTTGTGATGATTAGTGGAACTGTTTAAATTAATATCTGTTTTTCCTGTGATAAAATAATATCTTTTTTGATAGTGGATGTAAGCTGGTTGTAAGCTTATCTAAATGTTTTGACAGTTATATTATTTACACTTGTGGTTCACCAATTTCTCAGTTTTGGGAATTTTACGTACACAGATGCCCAGCTCTGTGAGACCCTCTGACAGATCTCGGTGCAGCAGGCTCCATAATCCCAACAGCTGTTACCATGGCAAGGTTTTCTCTGTACAGTTTCCAACCACAATTCCAAAAGGGAAAATATTATCACACATTTCACAGAGGTCTTACAGTTAGTGTCTTGGCCAGCTGCAGGAATGGAATTGCATACTCTAATTGTTGGTCTTTACAATGTCTTTACATGCACATTTAATATGATTATATGTTGCACTGAAAAGAATTCTTTACCATATATCAGTGACCAGCATAAATAGGCTATATTTAAAGATGGTGTCTGAGTATAGCAAATGTAGACCTGGAAGACATATATACAGTATATGTGTATTTGAACAGCTGACTGGGGAAATTGCACTTGTTCAGGTGGGTTTTTTCTTAAACAGTGCACGCTGTGCTGGTTGCTGCACGTGCTTTGTGTTGAGTTAAGCTTGCACCTGCAGTATTACACAGAGATGAACTGTGTGGAAATGAAAACACTTAAACTTCCTTGACACAATCTGGAAAGGCGAGGAAACATATGGAATCCACAGTTATTATGGCTCTGCACCTCAAGTGAGAAGATGGATGGCTTCACAGATGTGCCTGACAGACTGATAAACCCACTGGCCTCAGCCAGTTTGCTACATTTCCCCAAAGCACTAAATGAAAATGAGAGATGTTAACTTATATCAATGTGCAATGACTTCTTTTATCCCACTTTGTGTCATATTTTATTTTAACTTTTTCAGGGTAGATGTTCATCGTTTTCATCTTTGTTACTTCCACCAGTAAGAGAAGTAATTGACAGCACTTGCAAGAATATTTGAGTCCTTCAAAAACCCTTGGTTCTCATCTAAACCTCCCATTGTTTCTCATCATCATTGTGCATGCACGTAGTGAAGCAACATTCTTCTATGCAGCTTGGCTCAAGTTTTTTTGATCTCCGCACATTGAGACTGAGGTGAAGGGAAGTGAGGTCCTCAGATGTCTGTGGCTCCTCATGCCCAAAGTTTGAATTTCATTAAAGACCCTTTCTGCTCCCTTGGCTACCAGGAACAAAGCGTGAGCTGGACTCAGTGGTAATCCTGCCTGCAAGGTGCTGGTGTCAAAGGTCACTCGTCGCCAGCAGATGAATCCTGTGGTTGGGGTGGCAGAGGCTATGATAGAAAGGAGAAGAAGACAGAGGAGCTCTTTTTTTCTCAGGTTATCCAGGGAGAATCTAATGAGGAGGATTGGAGGAGAAGCTACGCTGCTGTTTGGGTGAAGGCAAGAGGAGAGCTGCGGGGAAACTTCAATGCAGAAAGCAACAGAGAGGAGGATAAGGTAGAAAGGGAGAAAACTCTAAAGCATAACATGAAAAAAAAAAGAAAATGAGACATAAGGCACAATCAGAGGTTGCATTATTCTATGGTGTTGTGTGAGAGCCACTTACTTCCTGAGGACAAGCCCAAGGCTAACAAAGCAGAAAGTCTGTAGATGTTCTGACCTTGCTTTAGAAAGCAAAGGCCTAATAAGGACACAGTCTAAAGACAGAAAAAAAAACTTTGCTGTTTCTCTCCAGAGCAAACAGTCTCTCCATCCCTATTTCATACACTCCTTTCATTATAGCACAGAGAGGAAGAGGAAGAGAAACCTATAGGCGCCCTAATGAAGCCAACCGTTGGATTGGATACATTAAAAGGAGGGATTAGACAGTGTCTGACATGGAGACTGACTTTGAACGCGTTCACAGTGCATGATTAGTAATAGACTGTGAAATTTCAAACTCAATTATAAGAAGCTTTCATAGTAATAGGATTTTAGAATGTGAGAGTATCTGTAATTTTAGTTTGATCTGTCAAACACTGCTTTCGAGCGTGTTACACTTAATCAAAAGGAAAATTTTAAACATTTAATGTTTAAGTGGTTTCATGACTTCTACTCTGACTTCAGCACTGATACCGTCTTTTACACAGTAAAAGTGCTACAAAGGAATTTTAAATCCAGAGATTTTTTTTTTTTTTTTTCAGTTTTGATTTGGTATGACTGGATTTGAAAACAAGTTGATAGCATGTTTGGATTAACTACTGTTGCTTGCCCTCTTCTTTGGTTTGATTTTACATAAAAGTATATGGTAAATATATTCGTAGTGACTACAAAGGTCTGTGTGCTGTTTCTCATAAGTAGAATCAGTAGAGTTCATCCCAACTCATAGTTTACTTCCATTCCTTTAAATAAATAATTATGTCTCAATGCATTAATTTACTGAATCTTTCAAAAGAAGAAGAAATTGCCTCTACGTGTGGGAATCTAAAGGAGGATACGAACAAACATTTTTGTTAACCCTTCTTATAAAGATTCTTCTTCCCTTCTAAATGTAGATTTTACATTTGCTGTGTCTTCTTCCTACTATGTCTGATCCTGTCATTCAGTCATCTGTGAAGGGAAAAGGTTCCTTCCATGCTGTACTGGTTCGAGGTGCTTGCATCAGAGCAGCTGGATTAGAGCTGGCTGCACTAAGAAACTTTGACAAGTAGTCGATGTGAGTCCTTACGGGGTGTGTGCTTTTCTACTCTGGCTCAGACAGTCGGAGCACTTTTTGGACCCCTGGAGATAAAAAGGACTTCCACCATGCCCTAATACTGTAGATAATTTGTGCCATGATGTTTTTATAACGAGGCGAGGGATTAGGGTTTTGTTGCAGCCTTCCTTCATGAATTCAAGATTAAAAACAGGGTCTGGCTGCCTTCAATTTAAAAAGAGGATAGATTTTGAACCTGTTAGATGCATCTGAGAATAAGACAGAAGTGCTATCACAGGGACAGTTAGAGAGGGAGAGAAAAGGTCAGGCAAGTGACCACTAGGATGTTCATGCACGTGAATCCAGTTGTATAACCATTACATGCATGTCAGAGTTTGTTTCTCCAAGACCTTTAACACATTCTACTGAACATGCCAGATCAAATCCCTGTGAATTGGCCCAGCGCTCCAGCATTAATCTGAGGCAGGGGTGACCATCCACAGTCTAAATTGAGCCCTCAGAGACCATTCACCCAGAGAGAAAGTGTTGTTAGAAGACCAGGAGGGTAAAGTGTGCCCCAAGTCCAGCAGCTCATGCTGTTGGAGATGAGATAAGGGCTATCAGCTGCCTGGCTCCACTGAGAGGAAGTGCTGCATTTTGATGCTAAGAGCAGCAGCCACCGCCAACAGGCACAGAGACCTAAATACGAGCTCAGGCAGGCATCAAAGGCCCTTCTGGAGCCAATATAAGTGGAATGCCAATAGAAAATAGCTCAAAGATGCATGGCACTGATGCAGTCATCCATGCCAAAAAATACCCATTGACTCAGTCTCTGTTGTAGAGATAGTTTATCACTCTCTAGTTGTTTCTGTTGGATTCACAGTGTGTGACTTTTTTACGGCTGCATGGTGTTAATCTTTGCTCTTTTGTTACGATTTGCACAACAAATTATAAATGAGCAGACTTACTAACATTAGCATTTGACTGGCTGTATTTCATAGTTGAAAACATAACTAATTTCTCTACAGTAGTTAACATTATTGTTTCAACCTCAGTAACTTTCTTTATTCTGCACTGTTGCTTTCAGGGAAACCAGTGATTGCTAATCATTTTCATTTGCATGAAGATAAGTCTAATGTGGTTGCTGGCTAATCCCCTCCCTCTAAGTGCTGGATAACAGACCATTTTTAGCTTTTAATCCATTAATGAAATTTGTTTGCTCATTGACTTAAATCATCACCATAATTATAGGCACAAATTTATCATTTCAAGTTATTCGAAATGATTTGTATTGTATGTGGCATTTGCATATAGGAATTAATTGCAGTGATGGGTCATTAATTGATCAGATTTTTCATAGTCATTACAATGCAAATCACATACTCAGGAGTGAAGTTAGTGTGAAGTGAACATTTCAACAGTGTAAATACAAAATATTAGCATATACATTTTCATATTTTTTACATTAATTCACTGTATAATATTTTTTTTGTAAAAACCTACTGTCATACTAAACTTCCAGTGAGTCACGTGATGTAAAAAGGAGAGCTGCCTCATATTTTATGTATATGGTAACCTATTACTCACTGCCATGAGTGTGTCTCGCAAAGGAAAGGCGAAGGTGCATGACTATAACCATTCAGAATTACCGCACCTAGAACCTTATCTGACATCTTTAAATGCATGCAATTTTGCTGGTCAGCACTTTGCAATCATTTACCATTGTTAAGTGTCTAATGCACATATTAATTATGCATGGTGATTAAGATGTACATAGTTTGCTATAGCCCTACACTTTTAGATGCTATTATTGAATGCTCACAGTTTTCTCCACTACATCCAACACTGACAATTTGCAGATGCAACATTTTGGAAGCTTACCTGTTTGTTACAGCGTACTGTCCCTTGTGTATTGATTCAGACAAAGAGTGTTTTTTCGCAGCCTGTGATTCAGAAGGATCTTTTGCTCGCATTGTCAGTGGTGGATGGTGCAGGTTTGCGAAGAAGGCTGCACAGTAGCTGTGGATCACAAAGTCAGAAGTAGTCATTGCACAGAAACCACTGTCAGTTCTCATCACTCCCAAAGACCCCGAGGGCTGGAGTGTGCATGTGAGTGAGGTGCTTACTTTGTGTTCCTCAGTCCTGATAGCCACCCTTGAGGCACCTTTCATCCAGAGATGTGCTCTCTGCTATTTTCAGCCCCTGTATATGTGAGCGCGGGAACCATCAAGAAGCACTAAATTGGAAAACCTCCGAGTGGCATCAAATAAATCTAAGGTTCCACAAGCTTTTCCCCCACCTATTATAGAGCGCCGACTGACCAGCCGGCACAGTATCTATTTATTAAATAGTTTTCACTGTGATGACTCCTGGGATAGGGGCAGGAAAAACAAAACATCTCAGCCGCTTCCACAGTCTGCACAGTCTGCATTTAGATTTTTATGTCAAAACTACAAGAAAATACGGCATGCTGCATACCTGATAAGAGCAATGGATGTCGTTTTTTGTTTGTTTGTTTTGTTTTGTTTTTATTTTATCTGTATTTGTTTTGGTAGATGGTAAGAGAAGGTTATTATTTTCAGGCCATAATTAGCTCAATAGCACAGGACACACTTCCTAAAGCCACTTTTTTTATTTTCTAATTCAAGAAACAAAACATCAGACACTGCTGACATTGTGGCAACTGTGGAGATGAAAATAGAGGCTGTTACTTGTTATAAATATCTTGTGTTCGGTTATATGAAAGTCTTTCTTTGGAGCGGCATGTTGAAACCCTTGTCAAGAAGCTAAGATTGAACTTTGGGTTTTGTGTATGATACAAGTTTTCTTTAGAAGTGAGGAAAAGACTGGTTGCTTCCATCTTCATATTGCTTCTTGTTCTAAACAAATGCATCAACACTGTGTCTTCATGTATATTGTTAATGAAGACTGAGATTGTCACTTATTTAAAACCATTAGCACATTATAATTAACTTAATCTCATATCTTTGCAAGCACATTTCACTGAGTTAATATTACAGTCATAATATTACATTGAGGCACATTCTCTCTCTATTTCACCTTAGAGATGAGATAGAAAGCTTTCATGTTTTCTGCTCCAGCAAGTTTTTGGGGTTTGAGATCTATAGCTGACTGAGGCCTAACTGTGTGGGGTTTGCATGTTCGCCCTGTGCCTCTGCAGGTGAGGTTGTTTTTTTTTTTTTTTTTGGTGACTCTGAATGGCCTGCGGGTGTGAATGTGAGCATGGATGGTTTTCTATATCTATGTGTCAGCACGTGATAGACTGGTGTGCTGTTCAGGGTTTAGCCTGCTTCTCACCCAGTGTTAGGTGGGATAGGCTCCAGCCCTCTCGCAGCATTTAACAAGTCGAGCAGTAAAGATAATGGATGGATTTGTGCGTTTCATGCGTTTATGTCCTCCCTAAAACTGGAAATGCTGTTGTCTTGGGCTTGTCTCTAGTGAAAAAGAGGTTGCTGACCTCAGTTAAATTATCCTGGTTAAATTAAACCATCTGTTTATACACAAACTACTATCATTTTATTTTTATTTTGCTCATTTCTGTCAGTCACCCACAGGGACGACAATCCTATTGAATGATTAACATTTTAAGTCCCTCTGTCAGAGTGAGATGAGTTCAGAATACTTGAACCTGAAAATTCACAGCTATCAGATGTTGCTAATGTGTTTCCAATTTCCTCCCACCCTCTTAATGCAACCCGCTGAAAAACAGCATCAATATTACAGGGAGTGATGCTTTTTGCCACAATGCTGCCTGTAAGCATACAAGACAGCTTTCACATTTGATTATGACCCCTTATAAGCATCTCTCCGATTCCTGCCCCTAAACATCGCTTAGGGCTACAGAGGCGTTCATATGGCCCCAATCTCTTCATGTCAGAGTGGCAGGAGGGTAATCACTGGTGACAGAACTGCCTGTCTGAGTAGCTTTCTCTGCTGTGTGCATGTGGGTGTATTTTTGTGTGCGTTAAATCCTGTCTGTCTGAGTGGCCGTTTGCAGGAGATGTGGTGGATATTTCTCCATCTCCACAATAGGCCTCAGGTCCTCCACCCTTTCCTTCTCCTCATACTATGACCCCCTGCCTTTCACCTGGGAGTGCAAGGAGCAATGATGAGCTGCTTGTCCCAAGGCCGCCTGCAGGGATTCTGGGATACTGTGACGGTGTCACGCAACTCATCCAGGATTCTGTGGGAGCAGCAGCTAGGCTTTTTCTTACACGTGAGTGTACATCTGTGCATTTGTGTGGCTGCATCTGTGTTTGTAATAATGTCATATATATGAAACATGAATAACAAAGGTGGCCAGTGTCACAGGGGAAGCTTTCTCATTCTTCCGCCTTTGAAATCACACATAAACACATGGTTCATGTAAGCGCCTTGAGGATAGGAATGCTTATTCAATCCCTCCTCTCTATCCCATCCAATCTTACCACTGCACATTCAAGTCCGTCTGGGTCATTCTTTGGAATCTCATATTTGGATCTGACAGTGGCATTGCTTAATACCTGAACCCTGAGCAATGTTTACAACATGAATTTACAACCAGAAAATAAACAGTCACAGGCCTTTGTGTAATAAAAATGCTACTAAAAGCAAGTATGCCTTAATTATTTTTCCTACCTAAAATTACTTCAGTACTGTATTTGTCCTGGAATCATACAATTTCAATGTGTTTACATCAATAAAACTACCGACCATGTCTATTACAGCTGGTGATACTGTATCTAAAAGAATACTGTCACTGCTTTCGCAAATTCCTTCTTATCTGCATAACAATAGCAGGATACAATGGGCACATTTATGACCATGTCTGACAGTTTTTAACAATGAATTCCATACTATAGATAGAAAAGAGAAAATAATGGAAAAGGGTGGCCAAATCAGAAAAAAAAGATGAACAGAAAGGGAGATGTGTCTGCGTGAGCAGGATGGGATGGTACTGTAGGATGTGCTTCATTATTTTGCTGCTCAGTTTATTCTTAGCTTGTATGACAACTGCCAGATTTACATAAAATCCAAATTTCAAACACTAAGCTACCACATGGCCTTGGGCAAACACGCTAAAATCCCCTCCTCACGCTGTCTACCTCATAAATAGTTAACATACAAAACACTCAGACAGCCCTACAAACTTCCTCCCAAGATTCATATGCTGCCTGTCATCCTGCGGTCACACTGTTTAGACAGATGAATTTAATATTCATCTTTCCACAACCCTTGCTTTGGCTCACCTCTAACACCTCTCTCAACGCTGCCATGACTTCTATATTTTCCTCCTTGGCTGTGGTCCAGCTGAGCTGTCAGACCATGGCCTCATCTTAGCCCCATTCGTCGACGTCAAACCGCCGCGAAGCATTTGTGCATGGCATCTGCCAAACGGCGATGGCCTGTCAGGCTCTTCTCTCTGTCAGTGAGTAACTGGCACCAATACAGTATGAGCAGACACATGCAGGTGGCAGTCTCCGCTCCATGGTACCGTCCCTCCCCACCTTAGTAGCCCCAAGAGGCCCATTTAGGCAGTGGTCCTGTGGTGGCAGCCTGCTTGTGTATATATTATGGGCAATATCCTGTACTCCTTCACAAACTTTAAGTGCCAAAATAAAACATAATTGGCCGTCTGGAGTTGAGGTGTAATGGCATGCATTCATTTTAGGGATTGAAAAGTTTTCCTTCTGCATGGAAAATGATGGTGGGATATTTTGTGTTTGTTTATTTAACAGATGGCATTTGTTCTCTGGTCTGACTAACCCCGTACCTCCTGCAGTACGCCAGACTTAGAATTCAGTAGCATATGTGGTACAGCAGGGGTGTTAGTCACGGTGCAATAGCCAAATCCCAAACAGGTTGTAAATGCAGGTCTGCCTTTCTAGTCTTTCTGTCTACATCCCCATTGCCCTGCTAAAACCTGAGTTCCCAGTGTTCAGAGATTTACTAGAGGCTGCTCTGAGGCCTGCTTACCTGACAGACATAAGGCAGAGTTAGTCACTGTAACACAGGGATTGTCAAATAAAGTGTCCAAGAGTGTTAGGCGCAGGGTTAAAGCTCTTCCCTGGCTCTTGACTAGTCACCATGTTCAAACCTGGTATCATCCAAGCAGCTCTTTATTAAAAATATATGCATGACCTGTATACACAGAGCATGACTTCTTCATGTATCACTACCATTACCTCCTAACACACATATAGTTCCTGTGAATAATTGCACACATACATTTTTTATCATTTCCATCCCAATGCTTCCCGAAAAACAATGCACAAATGTGGATTGTTTTTAACATGATAAAGATATAAAAACATTGATCATCATTTTTAGCTTCATACAAATTAGACTATCCAGTGGTAATGTATAATGTCACTATGGATTACTGGTGCAGCTATGGATGATTTCACATTTTATAATATGTTTTTATAGCAACCACCAACAAACACATACAAGAAAATTGTTGGTACAATTCAGCAAAGCTGGATTATATTCAGGGGATTTTTTTTTTTTTTAATGACGATAAATGATGTCAAATCTGCATTTGGCGCATATGTGATAGTGAGGAGCAGCAAAAATGTGTTTATGTTAAATTAAGATTTGGTTATGGTCGCATACCCACACAATAATTAATCAGATTTTTACATATTTATTCTAAAAAGTCATTTTAATGGCATATACCAAATGCAAAGTAGTCAAACAACAGTAACAAAAACACTTAACTTAACTTAATTAAAGAGGTAAATGCAGATAAACCTGACATGACACCTCAAGTTAGTAGCTGATTTTTTTGCACTTTGGTAAGAGTCAGTACAGAGCAAAATGCACAAGCACCAAGTTTTATAATATCCATGAAAATTCTAGACGCTTGCAGACGTTGAGTCAAAATGAGCTGGATGCATTGATTTCAGACATAAGTACTGTTTGACGTTCCTTCTAGCTCTCCAGCTAAACTCCTAACAAGCAGCTAAAGTCTATTGATTTGCATCAACTTCACCCTCTTGCATCCACAGACATGGTCCAGTGTTGATAATTTGCGATTCGCAATATGCAGCCCATGTTCAAATTGCTGCTTTTTTATGGATTACTCTACTTGCAGACCAACAAGTGAACAGAAACGTTAATACTATTCAGCTCCTGTAGTCTATGAAGAGTAAATCTCTCATTAGTATGTAAACAGGACTGTAGTGGGTCAAAACAACGAGACCCAATGGGCTTCCACTCAGAATAATGTGGCCTCGAGTCTTTCCACTGACAGACATTCAGAGCCCAGGAGCTGCAAGAACCAGACCACCAGCCTCCCTGCTGACTCCAGCCTGCAATCAACAGCGTTGCGAGGCCACTGAGAGGTCAACGCACAATCCAGACACTTATCAACTGCCTCCCAGTAGCCTCCAGACTGTTAACATCTCCATAAGTAAATTGTGTGTGCAAGTCACTAAGTGTTCTTCTACCCTGATGCTTCAGTGACCTCAGTAAGCATCGCTGATTTTCGCTCTACCTCCGTACTGAAAATCACACAGTCTCTCTTGCTATTCATTTTATCATGATTTCTATGTTCCTCTGTTCTAATATATTTCGTGGTAAAAAAAAAAAAAAGAGCATCTGGATATTCAGGCTCTATCCAGGATTTCTGTCTGTGCCTCCATTTTCTTTACATGAATCTCAACACAGATGACTGCTTATCGTCCTGTTTGCTCATTTAATGTTTTGTAATGTGAATAGGCAAGATGAACTTGGCTGTATTTAGCTGCCATATTTTTACGTAATGTGAAAATCTGAATGTGGAACACATTGATGGACTTGCGGTAGTGGCAGCGTTGTCACTCCCCCTCCCTGACCAATGTTATTTCCATCTTCTTCAACAAGGGAGATGGCTTTTGTACTGGTGTATGGTATAGTGCACCACAGTGGAACTAAATAACTGAATCAAGTGCATGATCCAAGTCCCTCTGGGGGATTCAGTGCCACAGAGACAAAACATTATAGACTCACATTGTCCTTCAGAGGTCCCCACTGTGACATTCCACCATATACAAAATATTCTCAAACACATTTGCACAGTGCAAAAATGGACCAGCGGCTAGAGATTTCTCTGTGATGGTGAAGATAAGATACAGAAATCTGTGCTCATGCTAAAGCGCACCACAGTGGCTGTATATTAAAATTGCTGTACACATGAAAAGAATAAGAAAAGGAAGATAGCATTTGAAGGGGAAAAATCCTATCATCCACAGGGGTGCTTTCCAGTATGTGACTGTCTGGCATTCAAAATTGATGCCAGTCTGTTTTCATTCCCCTTTCTGTGGATCTGCAGGTGCACTTGCCACGGTGCCTTTAAATATTTCATGCCCCTCCAACTTTTATGAGCCAGGCAATGATTCCAAGATATCGATTCATTTCACCAATCAAAACACCATGTCGTTGCCCTCGCATGTCGAGGCCTTGGCTCCTGATATGCTCCCCTCGTTTTTCTGCTTGATTAATCAATAAATGCCCCTGCAATTTTGCCCAATTAGTTTCACACTTTTTCCATCGATTAAATGGGGAGGAAAAACATATTCCATTTTGATGCACATCAGAGGGATCTCAGACACCTCATCAGGTGGTATTGATCACAGCCAGTCTGCCTTAACGAGCTATGTGCCAGTGACCTCCATCATTAGGCCTCGCGGCTGCTGGCTTATGCAGTTCAGACAAGTGCTGTTGTCATCAACCTCCCTCACCCCCAAGCATTTCCAACCACCTCTGTTCATCACACTGCCTTCCTTCCCCCCTTTCCTGTCCTGTCCCTCGCCTTTGCTTCATCACCTATGTCCATTACTCTGCCCTTTCTCTCCCACATCTCCTCCTACCCTCATTCCCGTCCTCTTCCCTCCCTTCTTGTTTCCCCACATTTCTGTTCTGTTCTTTAATCATTCTCCCTTGTAATTAGATCATGACGACCCCCTGCCGGCGATAATGGAGGTGGGAATCAGCCCTGAGTGTCAGGATGCATCTCATCTCTCAGGTGCTCACAAGCCAGTAATGAGAACGGGCAGCGTCAAAACTCAGTCTCCCACTGTGCCAGACACACATAAGGGCATAATGAGCGGTACATATTAATAAAGCGATATAAAGTTCAACTCTTTCCTTGTTCATCCACTTGTGCTATGAGCTGAGTGTTTTTGCATGCCATGTGTTGTCTTGCAGCCTCTTCTGATGCAGTGCAAATATATGCACTCAAATGTCCAGTGGTATTTATTAATGAATGTTGAGTACTGTCTTCAACAAGGCTCATCAGAAGGGTTAAGTGCTGTTCAAGAGACACAAGTCAGAAATCTAGATGTGTTCAACAGCCATTGGTGTAGTGCATAAAGAAATACAGCAGTCACATGTGTAGTTAATGGATGTTTTATTCTTATTATCCAGGGGCAGTTGACATCCATGTGATCTAATTTCACCAGATTCATCCAAATACCCTGTTTCATCTTCACTCCCCAGGGTAGGTAGATGGTAAATATGGAGACACAAAGTAAAGTTGATAAGACACTTAAGAGAGAATATAGTTATTTCATTACACAAAACCTTTTTAAGCTGGAGCTGCAATTGTTATTGTATCCACAAACACTTCTGACACTTTGCGCTTTAGTAATGTTTTCATTTTAAATTTAGTTTGATGTTTCTTAGATACTTATTATTCTTTTACTACATTTTCTAAAGACCTTTAAAGTTGATCTCACTTTGCTCATAACTCTGATAAGAAAGTTTGCTTGAGCTTGTGAAATTAATTTATCACTTTGCTTCAGAGCAAGTTTAAAAGTGCACCTATCATGTGGTACTGGAGGAGGTCAGTATAAGAGGCCATGTATTTCCATTCAGTGAAGAGAGAAGAGAGTTCTTTAAGCTAGATTTATTTCTAAAGTATCGTAAATCTGTCCAGTGTGCTAAAAATGACTTTAATATTGGTACAGATACAGAAATCTTTTGAGTTTTGTTTAGTTTTGCATGGAGTTAATTTTCAAATTTCTTCGTAGCCAAACCCCAGGGCGTTATTATAAAAGGGCTGATGCTGTAACACTCCAACAAATAGACCATGTATGTATGCTGGCAGAAAATCCACATAGGAGAAAAGTACAGAGAGGGGTTATTTTAAATGGACATGCAGTAGTTGACGTTGGTTTACCGTGTGGTCTTACATGAGTCAGCAGATTGAAACCATTTCATTATTGTTGGATTCTCAGTATGGCATTTGACATCATGTGCAATGTAAACACTGAAGACTCTATTTAAATACGTAGATAATACAGTGGCAAGAAAATTTTCTTCATGGCCTTCTGCATTAATTTGCTATAAAATGTAATCTGATCTTCAACTAAGTCAAGAGTATTAATAAATATAATGTGCCCAAAGTAATAACACAAAGAATCGGGATCTTTGATGTCTTTATTGGGAACAACCATGACAATTATTAAAGCCTTTATGCTTCTAAAATTTAAATAAGCTTTTCAGTTTTTCCACTTGCGCTCCTTAAGTAAATGTGACTTTCTAAATGTCTTTACCATGTGGAAGAGCATAGCCTGGAGAGGCACTGGTCACTACAGACAAATCAATATGTTAATGGTCCTTTCATTATTCAACTAATGCATGTTGGTTTTACATGCAAGACAGAAAGGGAAGGAACATAAAAATCGTATTACCCATAATAGCAGTTGTGCATTTGTGTTACTTACACCACTCTCATTATACATTAACCACAAAAAACAATTGATCATGCATTTAAAATGCTCCATTAATAAGTTGGTACGACTCTCCAAATGGTGTTATTCCTCAACATAAATTGTCTATACAAGATAAATCATGACGTGTGTGTTTTTACAGCCAGTGCTACTACACTTCATTGCTATTTGTTTCTGTCTAGGATTCTGACCTATTGTTGTACAATCACACTGAGCTTTGAGCTTGTTGATGTGTGAAAACTTTCAACAGAAATCTTCTTGAGGCCGCTTTCGTTTGCATTGCTACTACCTTTTGATGGGAACTACATAAATTATGCATGGGCTGAGCATTAGGGCTGAATTTAAACCCCAGTGTTATACACCAGAGCCTCAAGATATCTGAACACACAATCAATAATTCTCCATCAGCTAGGGAGGCTTCCGAGAGGCCCACACAGTCTTCTTTGAAGCCGGCTGACAAGTTAAACCCGGTCCAGTTTCTTTTCTGCTAATGGCCAGCCTTGTGAGAGAATATGACATATGCAGTTGTAAAATCCTATTTCTATGTGGCCCAGCTGTTGTTTTAGTGTTAGAGTTTGCACTTGGTTAGAGAGAGAGGGAACCCTCCTTGAAAGTAGCTCCAACATGTAAAAACATTTTTGTGCTGCAGTGACAGTAAAGATTAGTTTAAACTCAATTTAAACCTCCAATGTCTCAATCGTGCGGTTTTGTCTGTTCTCTCTCTTTCTCCTTCTCTCTTTTTTTTTTTTTTTTTTTTTGGAATTGTGCCCTTTGGCAATAAAGGAGCTGAAAGGAGTTAGAGATTTAGAACATTTGCACTAATGAAGCAAGCCTCCTCTTTTTAATTCCTGGAACAAGCCATCGATCAATTAGCTACACAGCTATGTTTGCATCCCTCTGTGACTCATTTAGACCTGGCTTTGATTGATACACAACCTACAACAAAGATTCTTATGGGAAGTGAGCCTAAGATATGCAACTCTTGCCTACAATCATGAAATGGATATTTTTACCCTCTCTCTTTGTCAGTCTATCTGTCTGTCACCGTTGTTTCTAGTTATAAAGTAGTTGTCACATCTAGGTTTACTCACGTAGTGCAACTCGGAGGCAATCTGCTAAGACAAATAAGAGTGTGAAGATTTGTTTCTCTTTTTGTCTTGTCCTTCAAGCTGCAAGTGAAAAGAGGGACAAGTAGAGAGCATACATGAACACGTATCTGTGAGTGAACTACAGATAAATATTGCAGTTTTATTGAACCATAGAAGTCAACTTTTTTAGAAAGAAATGTTCCATTCACCATATAGTACTTAGAACCTGAAACATGTTGGACACAAATCAGTAAAATCATCCCAAAGAACCAGAACACCAATGACAACACTCTAAATTAGATCACTGTCACGGAGATTCAAACACAAATGTCCAAATTAGGAGAGACGTAGTGTAAGCTGTCTGTTGTGTGTACTGCTGGAATTCAGGGAAAGTACAGAATGTAGGTCATCTGTGTGTAACCTATTAGTATTTAGCGTGCTTAAGTGATAAAAATGAGGTATGATCAAGGTCTAAACCAAACCATGGATTTGAGGAATTGTTACACTCATACTTATTTTAAAGGTAAAATTACTGAGTGTTTCTCTAAAAGAATAGTGGTGTCCTCTCCCTGCAGAAACAGAAAGAACATCACAACTAGCCTGGCCAGACAGTGTCAAATTAATATGATGCAAGAATTTGACACAATGCTCAAGCCACATGACAAACGTCCCCTCCAGACACTTTTCAGCACCTGTGTGGGAAAAGAGAAAACATCAGCTTCCAGCTTGCTGGAAGGAGCAATTGCTGCTCTGTTGGATTGGAACCCCTACTGACGGTCGCTGGTCAGTGTTATTTCAACGCGTCAAACAGTGTGTAAAAGCTACAGTTATGTGTGTCAGAGATTAGCAGATTACTAGTGGCAGACTTTAAGACTTAAAGGCTCCTTTCTTTCCAGTCTGTAAGAATATTTTACCTTTGACAAAGTGTGAAAGTCAGAGTTTACTCTCAAGTTGTGTCAGTTTATATTCAAGCTGTTTATGTTCCACTGGATTTTGTTTTGCTCCAGAGAGACTGAAGAGGCTGTATGAATGATTTCTGGGAGTTAGGTTGAAATTTATGTCTTGTCTCGTCCCGCTGTGTCCTCTCTTCTGGATTCACATTTCAGCTGTACATCTAAATGGTATTGACCACAAGGGCACCCGCTGACAAACATACAATGAATTGCGGTCAAGAGGAATAGGTTGTGAGTCTGGGTTTTCCCTCTTAACAACCATCGCCGCGGAGACCGTGAAGTGAAACAGTCAAGTAGCTGTCAGCTGAGACAGTGGAGCGAGAAGAGAGGCAGCGAGAGAGAGACGGAGGGAAAGAGGAGTATATAAACAGACTCCCTGTAACAAGTTTGTTTTTTCAAGGTGTCAGGTTCCACGGCCAAGTTTACGGTTATCTGTGAGGTCTATCCTGTTTAGTTTGGCATGCGCCCGGGCTGCAGCAATAAATTTCACTGAATGCTGTGAACTGTTAATTAGGCTGGCAAATGGAGCTTGTAATTTGGCAGAGGCAAAACCCACAGTAGTTTGAATTGCAGATACACTTCTACAGTGGCTGAGAGAAAATGCAACTGCTCAAACTACTGAAGTTTCTGTGTGTGGGCACGTGTGTGTGTGTGTCTATTTGATCATGTATGTGGACATGCATGATACACACACTAGTACATTGTATGTGTACATGTTTCTTTTCTTTGGTGGATCCAAAAGCTTCCTGGCAGCTGCTAATCTTCCACCAAAAGCAAGACTGAGGCTTTCACTTGGCACACCCCTCTTTTCTCTGTCTGTCTCAAACTAGATGGAAGGGAAATGGGCTCTTTTATGGTGAGCGACTCGCTCAAAAATCGCTAGACAATCGAGCGTGGCAGAGCACTGAAACAACTTGAGCAAGCTGTGATTTACTTTCATCTACATAAAATCACAGGGTTATTTCTGTATTATCACCAGGCGAACTTGCACCGCAGTCTCAATGAAACCTGACTGTAAGAAGAGAAATTTAGTCAGATACGTGCTGCAGACTGTATAGAAAAAAGAGAATAGCAAGCTGCAAAAGGAAGAAGAATGAAAAGAGATGCATGGAAGTACAGCCTTAATACTGTGATACCCGTGACTGTGACCTTTGGATACCTTTTGAATGCAGAGAGGAGGTTAGCGAGGTGGGGCATGCTGCTAGGAACAAAGCCAAACAAAGACAGAAGACACACGCACTTACATTCACGTAGAGTCTCTGTGTCGTGGGAATCCCAGCACTACCACAGGATCAATTACTGGCTGGTTGCTGGAGGGGCCTTGCTGCATTGAATGTCCAGGGTGGGAGGTCGATTAGTGCTGACTCCAGAGGGCTCCAACAACAGCACAGGGTGAGAACAGAACTTTTCACCCCAGCACTGATGAAAAGACTGACCATCCATACATGTAACAACACACAACTATGTGTTGATCTGTGAAAAACTACTTGAGTGATGAAATATGGCCGCATAGGTCCATCATCAGGTATGACAGTGCCTTAAGTTTTATACTTTGGTTTATTTCCATTATTAATTACATCTACAAGCATGTCTGTTGACTTGTTTTATTATAAAACAGCTGTTTATGTATTCAGCAGCTTAACAAATCAAGAACGCCGTGGACTTCGGAGTTGTTTGACACAACGCAGACATTTAGCAGATGAAAAACAGCGTAGCGTTCTGTAAAAGATCAATAGCAGGTACAGAAATGTAGCAGTGGAACTAAACTCCAAACAACAGTGACAGAATCCTGCTTTTCACAGTAGCAACAAGTCTTTTAAATGTCACTGTTTCTCTTGCTGACATTTTCCTGAACCATAACATCAACACAGCTTGGTTGAAGGCAGCTGGAACATAACATTTTTGGACCTACAGCACATTTTGTTAATCTTGGTTGTTAGTCACCTACAGAATGATGTCTGGAGCTCATACTGTAAGATGATACCTCACACTCCAGCCCACCTTTAGCCCTGCAGCAGGAGTTCTCTTGAGAGAACATAAATAGATAAATATCTAGAAAAATAAAAGTATATGTGGTATGTGTGTGTTATAGCTACCTGCCTTTAGATATATTGTGTAGGCTGTAGGTAATTCCCCTCATACTTTACAACTACTGCTCTTCACATCACTCCATACAGTCGTCTTCCCAACAGGATATTCTTGTCATTTCTCATCCTTCCCAGTCCCTCTGTTTTCAATGGCC
Source organism: Anabas testudineus (assembly GCF_900324465.2). Lineage (NCBI taxonomy): Eukaryota > Metazoa > Chordata > Actinopteri > Anabantiformes > Anabantidae > Anabas > Anabas testudineus. Next base: position 10,483,172 of record NC_046630.1, read on the forward strand.
CCATTCACTTTCTTTAATTGGAGAGTGCACGTTTTGTCACCGTCTCATTAATGTCCAAGTCTCTGCACGCTTAAGGAGTTCTGCTCCAGTAGGCACATCTGCCCATGCTCATCCATGCAGCCACAGAGGTGTCAGACACAGAAAGACGCACACATTCACCCATATGCACATCCAAAGTATTGTCACTTTGACTATTAAAACGAAAGCTGGGCCTATTATGGTCCCCTTCAGAGAGAGAATAGGTCTCTGGAGGTGGATGATGGCAGATCACACACATATGGAGCAGGGTGGAGTGGGGACCCTCTGTAGAGATTGAGAGGTACAAGAATTGGCTGGAGGAGATGGAGAGAGGTGTGAGGTTATAGAAAGATGTGAAAAGTGGAAAAGAAAAGGTAATTAATGATGCTGCTGGCTATGTGTCCTGGCTGACCAATCAAAATAGAGTACACACCGAAGCATGCTAATATAAGGTAGTGCTCAAATAGGAAAAGAATTGAAAGAGCATGGTTAGAATAGAAGATATGTTGTCCAACTGCTGGCTTGTTGGAGAAGCTAGTGTTGCTACTTCTTCAGTGAGGCTATTGCATAGTCAAAAAAAAATCTCATAGACTTTACAAATAGAATGCAAAATGACCCTTCCTTGCCACAATAGCAGTAACTTACCTCACCTACACTGATGCCATCCTGTATTGATCATTTAATGACAAGTGGGCCAGTGAAATGCATTTGTGCTCATAAATGTCAACATTTTTCAGTGTGCCTCATGCTTGTTTCACACACTACAGAGCAGAGAATTCACATATTAAAACCGCCCTTCAAGTCTTTGGGACAGCACATGTAATAAAAGATCCAAATAAAGCACTCCTGGCGGAAATCACAAGCATCCGAAGGGGGAGAGAAAGGCAGAGTGGAACTTTGAACATGTCAGCTGCTTTTTCAGTGCCGTCTTAGAGGAGAGGTTTATGTAAGTGGTTTATTATGCGTCTGCATCATTGGGGACAAAGGAGGGGAGACACAGGGCATTTATGAGATTAGCACAAAGTAAAATTCTTCTTAGAGTGATTTCCCCTGCAGAGGACATCAGCAGTCACAGAGAGAATTGAAGGAATAGGGTGTGGCGGTGGGTTCACAATCAGTTCAGGAATATGGTCCGTAGGTATAACGTGTTTTCAGGAAATATGAGGACAATGAACAAGAGGGGGACAAAATGTCTCCATTACCTTAAGTGCACTGTGACGCCAGAGGAAGAGAAGGTGACAGCTGTGTCACATGTATGACTGTCATCCATGATGTTGGCACCTGCTCATCGACTTGCAGAACGAGTGTAGGACATTCTGGTCGTGATTTTCAGGGCTGCAGGAATGAATTTAAGCAAAAGATATAAGACACTGACTGTTCCTTTCTCCTCTATTAGGTCCAGACTGATCTTGCCGAGGCCGAGCACACTAACCTTTGTGAACATTATGTGTGGAGCATTACTACAACAGGTGGTTGTGGTTTGATGGAATTATGTATGTAGCAATGCATTGGATGAGCGGTTTGTCAGTTTCAAATGAATTACGGTGGGACATTTGGGCAAATGTATAAAAATAAAAGCTATTTTTTAAGATACTTTAGTCTTGCCAAAACCTGGATAATGGGGAGAATATGAGTTTGAACTGTGTTTTTCTGTTTTCAACAACTGTAGCAATATAAACCTTATTTTTCAGTTTTTTGTGTAATATAGGAAGTTAAGTGGTGCTATATATTTATTGAAGGGGAGCGCATGAATGGTTGGTGTCTGCCTTTCATGGGCAAAGGTCCAGGGCTGACATTCAATCCCGGTCCAGCCCTGGTAAGCTGATATGTGTAGCTGATGTGTAGCAGTTATGAGTCCCATCTGACTAAAGCTGCCATCCTTCGCAGAGAAGTGAATTACAAACTAATAGAGAGAGAGAGAGAGTATTTGATACTAAGATTTCAGTGAAGTATTCTTTTAAATCTTTCACACATGTTACCAGTAACGTTGTGTAGAAGCCGTCTGTTTATACAACACTTTTGGAGACTCCACTTTTAAGACAGACTTTCACTAACTTTCAAATAATGATGGCTATGGCATCCAATCAATAATAACATTTTTAACAGAAGCAGGTGTTGGACCGCACAAAAGCAGTTTTTTTTACGTACAGTGATTAATGTGTACCCAGAATGTACTCGAAATTCACCGCTCTTTTCTGGTTTTGTAGCATGTGAAACTAATAAAATATGTGCATTTTGACTGCTTAATGGAAAAATTAGCAAGTCTGTGTCACAGGAGTCAGAAGATGTTTTTGGGAGGAAAGCAAATCAGTGTAGCACACATCTGACCTGGCGATGAAGTGTCAGGTAGGAAGAGGCAATAGATCACTCAGAGGGAGACAAACCCAATCTGCCACTTCAGGTCTATGGCTTGGGGAGAGGACGGTAGGGCAATAGAGCCAGAGAAGGATTCTCAGCCTCTGCCAGCTCTGACACCAGTTAACCATGCACAGAAACAGCTGGGCACTTTGATTAATTTGTCCGAAGGCAGTGATTTATTCGTTTGTAAAAGACCCGCGTGAACTCAATGACTCTACACAGTGTGCATACAAAGGCAACATGCATTCTCCCTCTGACTTACTTAGTATTTATACAGCCTTTTTTTGCTCTTTCTCTCTCCCTCTCTCTGCCTTCATCTGCATTAATCAGTTTTGACAGCTACCAAGAGGAGTGTGTTTAATGTGAGTTTTCATTCATTCATTTTATTTGAAGGAAGTTTGGTATCTGTGATGCATTTTAATGGAGTATCTTGCTTGATTTTTCCTTACATAGACTACAGTGTTGATAACTCGACCCCAGCTCCACAGATGAATTTGAATACTTTCTCCAAAACTAGATGGTATATGGACTGAACGCCTGATGAATTTCATATTTATTTTTGTGAGCCAAGAAAGCAGGAGTAGAGCAGTGATTTAAACTTTTAACAGGACTGAAGGGCAACGCACCAAAAATGCTCAGTGAATCCAAGTATACAGTAACCAGTAAGCTGGTGCCAAGGTTGCACAATGTATTGATGATTTGAATCGCTTTATTATCGACTCTTCATGTCAGAAGCATGTTAAAAGCATCCACTAACCTTAAAACTAATCCTGCTATGAATAAACCATCTCTCAAAAGGATAAACTTTGAATCACAGCGGGTTTAGTGAAGCAGATAGTTTCACCATCTATAGACAAAAACACCAAGAGATCTTAACTTATTTTTCCTGCGGTCTGTCTCCCTGTCGCTCTTTCTTCTCATCCCTTTACTCACAGGAACACGCGCATGCATGATTTTACACACACACGCACACACACACACACACACACACACACAAAGTGCTGATGTTTGCATTTTGCGCTCTGTGTTTTCACCCTCCGCTCTTATAATCTGTTTTATCTCAGGTGCTGCCAATAGCAGGTTTAATTAATGAGAGGATATTCGTAATGTAATTTAGCCAGCACAGGATTATAAAATGACATATCATTCTGCAGCCTGCGAGGCAATGAGAGTGGATCTGGGAAGTAGGGATGGAAAAAAAAGAAGAAAGCTTGTATGACTTTAAAGTATTATCAGCATCACATCAAAGGACCCTGAAAACTGAAAAATGCCTCAATTAATGCATGTGTGTGTCTATACTGAATCTGTATGCATGTTTTTGTCTGTATGTTTGGGTTTGTACATGTGTCAGCAGCTTTACTTTCAAGGGGTTAGGATATATCTTTGCTTACATGGGGAGTCCCATACTAATTAAGTCTAGGCCTATTAGAGTGAGTTACTCAGCCTAAAGCATTACTAAGTGTCACTCTCTCATTTATCCTGAGACCCGAGAAGCTGCAGGCAAGCAGGAGACACTGGGTTCCTAATAAAATCCAAAGTGCTGATGTCCTATATACTGCACAATGAAGGGATGTATTTATGAATGGACGGACGCAGCTGTCTGTCTGACTATCTGACATTTTAACCTGTTAACTTTGACTTGTAGCTTTCCAGCAATTCTCCTCCTGGGCCCCTTTTTATGGAGTCACTTAAAATTGTTCACTACTATGAGTTTGATCTATAGGTTGAACGCACTAAAAAGTATCACATGACTCATAATTCCATGGAATATGTGCAATTTCATTTTTAAATTGACAAAAGCATTTGTGCCATAAAGAGATTCGGACGTGGAAGGCAGGTTAACTTCATACTTTAACTGTGTGTTGTCATCATTTGTTGGCGGTGATGGAATTTTGTACGTCACATACATAACATCAAGGATATACAGTATGTAGGAATTTTAAGATTCTCTTATTGCTTTCTGAACGTTGTTTATCCAGAAATCTAAATTACAGATGTGTACACAAAAAGTGAAATTCCCACTTAACAGATTACTGTCTGTGGTATTTTATGGCAAACTAGAAGTAGACATTAGTAAACCTGCACTGAATGTGATGATTGTGATGTGTCTGCTTTATGAATATTTTTCTTTTCTTTCTTATTTTTCTGTTCTGCCTTGGCTGCTGTAGTAATACATGTCGCTGTTGACTGACAGAATAACCAGTCTCTTTTACTGCTTTTCATATTAAGGGTCGTGGGGGGCCAGTCCCAGCTGACTTTGTGTGAGGAAGGGGTGGGGGTACACTCTGGACAGATGTCCAGCCGATGGTGAGAGACATATAGAGACAGACAACCATTCACACTCACATTTATGACAACTTTTTAAGTCAATAGTTAACTTGACTGCATGTCTTTGGATTGTGGGAGGAAACCCACGCAGGCACAGGGAGAATATATGCAATAATTCCTCACAGCCAGTCGGCAGATGTATGAATGTATTAAAGTGATATACTAGAAAGTGTTACTTATAGTACTACAGTACAGCATTTTGTAGAAATCCCAAAATTTGTTTAGTTTACTGTGTTTTTTTTCTCTTTTTGGCAGTTTTGTAGTGTAACCATGTCTTGCACACTGAGAAATCTCACTCTACAGAACTTGATTTGTTTTTCAGATGATTTGTTAAAGCAGCAGCATATTCATTTCAAGCCACTTAAACATTAAAGGCTATAAAATGCCGCACACATTTGGAACATCATTTGAAGAATTTGGAGCGGCAGAGAATTTTGTAATTGGCAAGATTAATAATATTTACAGCGTTGAGATGCAAATCTCCCTTCGCCGGGGCTCCATGAATAATTAAGTGAGAACAATCACTTTGAATAATTCATTTCTAAATATTCTTCCGTGTGTTTTTTATGACCACAGGGCAAGCTGAGTTTTGTGACAGCAGCAATGTGCAGCGGTAATTACGCTGAGCGTCTGCGGTCCTTCTTAATTGCTGCGAGAAGTTCCTTCGTGGAGAAAAAAAAAGACAGTAAGACAGAGAAAGGGGAGAGTAAACAATACTTCGCACGCTCTTTCTATCTTTCTTCCCACTCATATCGCCTTACCGTGCTTTTCATCACCGAGATTTCCTGTACCAGCTCTCGCTGCATGTGTTTGCTGCTCATGAGTAGAATATTGATGCTAATGGAATTAATGACTTGTGGTGTTTGGTTTTTTTTTTTTCCCAGTATGTACATCCTAACAGCTAGGTCTGTTGGGAGGGGGGCAGACCACTGGGGGAAGAGAGCCAGCTTTGACAGAGGTGGGAAATTAGAAAGGGAGCTTTAAGAAAGAGATAAGTTGATGTGTGCTGTGAGGCCTCTAGACCTCCAGGACCTACTAGGAATACCACACTCCTGATTAAAATCACAGCTATCATTAAAGCAACTCACCGTTTTTAATTGAGGGGCTTTAAACAGACGCTGTGACTTGACTACAAAACACAGAGAGCATAGGCTGAACCCAAAGGTGCTTATTCCGTGCTTCCAGCTGCTCAGGCCACTGCCATTAATGGTAAATACACCAATTAATTTTCTGAGAAGAAAATGCACGACAAATACTGTGCACAAACATCTCATCAAAGTTATCGCATTTACTTCATGATGCTTTTTTTTCTGCAGGTGTTGCTCCCAGTATACGAAAGTTCAGATGTATCATTGTTGTATTGTTGTTGTTTTTTCCCATGAATACAATACATTTACATTGCAATAGCTGCACAACCAAGATCCACTGTAATAATTCAAGTCTGTTTTTCTTCACTCAGATCCCCTGAGATGTTTCCAGCGAGACATGGATGGTATCTTTCATTGGCTGTGGCAACGTCAGGACTATTGCAGACAAGAAAGCACTTTGTAAAATTTTGTTAGGACTTGATAGATGATGTGCACCTGTCCTGATTACAACCATAAAACACAGTTCCAAGCTTCATCATCCATCTCTGGGAGCACAATACGCTTGTCTCTTAACTCAAATCCCCCATTGTGAGATAATAGCACAACAAAAGATTTTATGTTTTGGAGCTTTGGCAGGATTTAAGGTAGATTACTGTACCTGTCTTCTCATGTTAATTACTTCTAACAACAGTGCAGTTGTGCTTTGTCAGACACCCATAGACACACCAACACCCTGTGGCCTCTCTCACCTTCCTGTCTCATCTCTCTTGTCCTTTACTCTCTTCTCCCATACTTTTGCAGCGTAGCCAGAAACTTAACCAGAGGCCTTGCTTGCTGCTCACTATCGATCCGTGTGTTGTAATGATGGCTGAGAGATTGCCTGCACCGGGGAGTGATCTGGGAGCTAGTGCAGGATTAAGGAAGGCATGGATTGCTATTGATTTCTATCTGATACAATCATTTCATTTGGGCTCAGATCTCCTTCCTGGTGCATTGTGAGCCAATCCACAGCAGAGATCTTTTAATTCTTCCCCTCTCATTCTCCCTTCAGAGGAGCCTAATGCTATAACATGCCACTCTGCTAACAGGGTTAACACCTCCTGTTGTTCTCACCATTACTACAAAACTTATTAATTAAGGCCAACCCGAGGACTAAGACCTCTGTTTCCCACCCCCATGAGAGACCTGGGATGGAATGAGATCTTGGGGAAGATCTCAACTTGACCAGCTGAGATGTCAGATGGTTAATACAGCAATGTTCTGCCGTGACAGATTTGTGAATAGCAGGGTCATTTACTTTGATTGATTGTTTTGTGGGGAGAATGCCCCATTTTCTCCCTGAAAAAACGGCCGGTTTATTGAACAGTGGCGTCTCACGGGTGAGCGTTTTTAATTTGTTGTCTCTGCTGATGAGATGAATCACTGTCTCTGGATTTATGCCCTCAGCTCGGCATGCAGTGAACCCTTTTAAAACTCAACATGCATTTTACTGTATAACAACATACATCATGGAAGTTTCAATGTGATAAATAAACACAGAAGAACATACCTGATACACTGTGCTATGAAACTAAATCCTCCAGATAATAAAAATGTGAGTTATAATTCCAGAAGCTGAATCAGATGGCATCGCTATGGATGCTGCTGTGGTGTATCCACACTCATCACTTAAATGAGTGTGGGCAGATATTATCAGCTCAGATGCAACTAAAATTGTGTTTATCCCCTCTACTCTTTTTCTAAGCATATGACAGCTAATTATCTGAGCCTCTGCACTTCCGGTTTGATAAATTTCACATATAAGTATCATGCTGACACATACATGCTTTATAGGAGGCTTGTTTCCTAGTGTGCTCTTCAATTAGACCAATTTATGTAGCAAGGCCTGGATTCACCTTCAGAGCAGGGGAGCAAACAGCCAGGCTTCTATTGATTTGGCTCTGCTTTTCCTCTCAGTCATTGATTAAATCTCCGGCATTATTTGCTATACAGGCCAGGAGGATGGCGTTATTGCTCTGCTCTGCCATTACCTGTCAGTTTCCAGGCCTACCAGACAGAGAAATAAGGCCACCGGAGGTAGAAGAGAGGGTGATGTGATGAAAAACAAGCTCATCCCCCACCCACCTTTATTTTAACTCTGGGAACAGATTTGTCCCTTAATGAAGGTCTCACCACAAAAACGACAGCGGTTGAGGGGGGTCACTGGAGCTCCAGGAAACACCGTCTTATCCAGGGCCGGCTTACACTCACAGCCACTGGAGATGACAGTGCCCCAGTCCAAGTGTTTGACCCCCTCCGATTGATTTATTGTAATCAACTGTGGACCAGGAAGAAACCGGAGGATCCCTCCGTAGTGAGGAAAGGCACCTTGGGACCATACAGACAATCACTAGACCCGCCATCAATTTACACATGACAGGAACCAAAGACAGAGAGACAGAGAGCTGCCGCTGGTGAGGGTGAGAGAGTAGGAGCTTGGGGGGCGGGTGAGCAAGGTGGAGATAGATACATGCGAGAGTGGGTGTGGGTGTGCGCAAGCTTGTGTGTATGGCTGGTGATAGTGGGATATAGGATGGAGGGTCCCTAAGGCCAAGTCAGTTAATTAGCTTTGTGAGAAAACAATTACACTAACAAGCCAAACAAACTTATTAGACTACTCCCATTATCCCTTCTGCTCTCACAGGTCGAGCAACAAAGTGGCAGTTTGAGAGACAGCTTTTCTGCAGCCACAGTTGTGAATTTGCACCTTTGCATGCTGATTCCAGTCAGGCAGCCTGATACAGTCTCTTCCACATACTTGACTCGCCCTCGTGTGGAATAATACTGACTCGTTCAGACATCCTTGCCTGTGTAGCCGCTGTATTTGTTTTGGCAGGAAATGAGACCAGTTCAATTTTGTGGGAGACACAAAGGGAAATGATTCCACAAGCACTCCTTCTCATTTTCTCTGGGCATGACTGCACCACTAGCTTTATATCATTCGCGCACAGTACAAGCTAGTGATAAAAAATGAGGTTGGCACATAAAACAGCATCTGCCCACGCAAACTGCACCACAGCAAAGTAGCCAGTGTCGAGCAGCCGCTGGAAGCACAAACAGACTCCTTCTTCCTACTAGCATTTCAGTAGATTAAATAATGCTTGACATAAATTCTAAATAAAGTAGCGGATCAGCAATTTGCACTCACATCTCAGTTGACAGTGTGAATGGAGCTCATCCATGAATAAAAAAAAAGGGTGACCTCTGTTTGCATAACCATACACTGTCTCCCGTGTGCATCTATCCCAAACATTCGCAAAGTCACATAAAACACTGATGCACATAATTAGAGATGTGTTCATTTAGTTTTATTACTCTCGTGAAGCACCATGCTCCTATGTTAAAGTACATGTAGTCTGGTGCCATTGCCTTATGGGCATGTGTGACGACATGTCATCCTGAACATAAAGGGTTTGTGGTGAGTGAGAGCAGATGCAGTCCTCCAGGGGTGTGGTTGGCACTGGACTGCTTTCCTTGGCCACTGTCCATGCACTCCCACTGGCGCAGGACTGTAGGAGATGCTTTTAATATGGCTTTAAGTCTCATTGAACAGTGGGGAACCCAGGGATCCAATTTAATACCAGCCAGCTGCCCAACTTGCCTGCTCGCAGTCTGCCATATGTAGGTATTAGTGCTAGTGGGTGTGAGCAGGTTGTGTGCCTGTGTGTTTCTGTGTTGTAATGGAGCATGCATGAGTGTGTGTGGGGTTGATGTAAATATGCATAAATATGCCTACATGTAGTCTTCACTCAAAACATAAATACCAGCAAAACAAAGTGTTTTTAAGAAAGAATGTGTTAAATATTTGAATGTCAAGCAAGAAAATCATGAAATCAAAGGCATGGTATCTTCTGGCCAATCAACTTGTTCCTAGATTAAAAAGTGTCCAGCAATGACTACCATCCATGGAAAAAAGAATAAATTCACAGTCAAACTATGCTCATTTAGTCCAACAGCTAGGTTTCTCTCTTCTGGCGGGTGTGGTGCACAAAGCAGCTAAGAAATCTAGCATTCCAAGAGCAGACGGGCCCCACAGTGCTCTGACTTGGGCGGAAAGCCAAAGCCCACTACCCGCTCCTCCTTCGAGACCAGCAAAGAGACTGTGAGGTGAGCCACTGGAGACCGGCTACTGTAACCTCAACCCTGACCTCCAAACCACTGCAGGACTCCTGAGGCCACCCTCGCTCAGATCACGGGTACAACGTTTGCTTGCAGTGGAATTCACAGCTCCGTCAGTAACCCCACTGGGGGAGCTGCTGTATATTGTATACTGTACATGTGCAGTCACAAAACGTAGTTTACGGCCCCTGTTTTTAACAAAGAGGAGCTACTGTGTGCTACTTGATTGCTGAAAGAGAAGGGTGGCTTGTATAGACCCATTTGAACAGAGGTGTGCCATCATTAAAGTTTGCAGACTTTCAGTAATTCCACTAATTTCAAATGATTCATACAATTCCACAGGATCTGGGGAGGTGAGGAAAAAACAATTTGTGTGCATGTGTGTGTGTGTGCATGTGTGTGCGACTTTGTTGCATGCAGAGTAATGATGCAGTGTGTTTGACGGGAAAGTTACATCTTAATGATGGATGGGCGATTATAGAGAGATCTTCCAGCCCGTCCCAGGCCCAGTGTGTTCTGTTATTAGCATGCATATAAAGAGGCTGCTGTCAGACCCAGCAGCCTCCTCACTCTCACTCACTAACACCATTAGATGTGCAGCTCTTCCTCTCCATCAATAAACTATAGTCATACAGGGATGTTGTGTGTGTGTGTGCGTGTGTGCAGTATATATGTGCATGTGTGAGTGTGACAGACAACAGTTCTCAGTTCACATAAACTCTTAAAGTATCACTAATGTTTCTGTCTGCTATCAGGCCGCTTTCCCAGGGTTTCGTCCGTCTGTGTGTGTGTGTGTGTGTGGAGTGAGTGTTTTTCCAGACTGTGATTCTAAGCCCCTTTTGAATGACATCATTCAAAAGGGTTTTCACAAAGCAAGGCTTCAGATTGAAACCTTGCTTTGTGAAAACATTGAAAACTCATTTTTAGAGCAGAAGAACATTTTGCGGTTAGAGGTGGGGCGAGAATCTTGATTCTTTAACATTTGTTTGTGAATGCGCGTTGACACGTTTGTTGTCTCTTGTTTGTATCACGTGTATGCATCAGCACATATTTGCAACGTTTCTGCACAAGCCTATGACCAAACATAGTAGTAAGCATACAATATGTGCAAGTGTGTACGAGTAGAGAGTACAGTCTTTGCCAAAAGGCATTTCCTAATTTACTACCTGGCAATCCTCAGTATGGAGGAGACATGCCACCCAGGGATACATAAATCTTTGTAACATACAGGTTATTGCTATTTTTATGTTGAAATCCTGCATGTCTTTCAATGTACAAACAATATTTGCTTTAACAACACAATCTGTCCTACACAACTGCCATTTGTTTTATGGACTATATATGTTACACTCACAGGCAACAAACACAGAAATATAGCTGAGCATAATGAGCTGCGTCCCTCTCCAGTAATCTACAAAGTGGCATCAGCGCCATATTTAGGAGGAGAAAAAGTGAATTATGTAAAATGTCTGGCAGTATTTCCCACCTCATATTGCCATGGTAAATCATTAGAGCGCATCATTGAGATTGCTGCAAGAAACAAGAATCTGTGAATATACAGTATGTGCTTATGTCAGTGTGTGTGCGCGAGTGTGTGGTTGTGTCATTAGATTGTACCCTCGTCTCAGGCGTGTCCCCTAATGATGCTGATGTGCCTTGTCAATTTTGGGGAAAAGTTATATATATGTGCTGCTGCTAACAAAGGTGTTTATGAAGTGATTATCTCTTTTCTATGACCTTTTTGTGCCTTGCAAGAGCATCCAGCTATTTCTTCCTCTTAAGCTTTGACTGAAGCATCCCACACTCCAGAAATAACTGGAAACAAACAAGACAACAAATGAAGCACAGACGACATAAACAAAACTGAAGTGGTTGACAGCACTTGAACTTTTCCTCACCCTCAGTAACTTCCATTTATACTGACTACAGTATCTGCAGGTCTTAGCACACTTCCTAATGTGAGCGAAACCACTCTAACGGATTTCACTCACCTAATAGATGAAACTTTTGAGAGGTAGCAAAGAGAGTGAACTTTTTTGTCCTTGCGGGAATAACGTGTCTTCTCTGGTTTACAGCCACAAGCAGCAGAGACAGACCTGCTTGGTATGCATGTCAAGTTAAATATGTGCTCGACGTCCTGACCCTTTAACCCAGCAGTTCACATGTGTGCGCACTCGTGTGGCAAGGCAACTGCTGTTAGGCTAGGTTTCTCAGTGGTGTCTGCAAGTGTGTGTTTGCTTGGTAGGACAAAAGAGAGGAGGTTGGAGAAGGCAATGGGAGGGTGAGGTGAAGGGCAGTAATGGGGTCAGCCTCAAAGGTGAGGGCTATAATCTATCAGTATCCTTTCCTCCCACATACGCACCATGCAGCCATGTGGAGAGTGTGCATCTGTACATGTAAGCACACACAGACATTCTCATGTAGCCCCTACATCAAGCCTGAAAACCAGCGTTTCGTTTGATGAAAACCAGAATGCCCACCAGATCAAACAAATCCCCCCTTAACTTCCCAACAACTTCAGCATTATAGGCCAAACTGTGCCTGTGTTGACAATATTTAATGCCCCAGGATTATCCTCGAGGTTCAACAAAGATTTCAGACTGCTGCTGTCTCATTGTGGGTTTACACAAGCTTCTGATGGATATCCTTGATTCTACTAACCAGCTGTGCATTATAAGCGGAGTTTTACCCTATGGAGTGCTGCATCAATTTTTAGTGCTCTGAAGTTTCATGTTAATTGCTAAAAAATCGTTTGCTTCTTTTTACTTCAGTCACTAAATGAGATATTCAAGTAAACCCTACTGAGATCTGGAAGGTGGCAATGCACAAGCTGGAAACAGTGGAAAGCCTGCTGTTTTAACAGTGAATTCCAGAGAATAACCCAGGATTAGATTGGAATAATTAATGTGTATTTGTGCTCGCCACATACTTTAAATGGTGGATAGGCATTGAAACTTGGCTGCCCTCACAAGTCAGAGGAATGAGAGCTTTAAACCTCCAGCCAGGTTCTGACTGGAACAGGCAATCTCCTTCGCTCTCACAGCCTGCATTTTTAATGAGAACATCTGCTCTGGTGGCCCTCTGGTGGAACCAAGGCTTGCTTAATCACACAGTCGAGCCCCTCAAGTCTCTCGCAGTGGGATCTTCTCAGCCCAGTGATCAGACAAAGTGGAGCTGGCTACTTTGCACTAGAGCAGAGTACCAGAAAGGCGGAGAGGGCATAGAGGATGTATATGTTGTATATATTTGTTGTTGAAGAAACATGAAGGCAGCCCATAAGCCATTATAAATAAATAATTGCCCATGCATTTCTCGATTAATCATGTTACAGGCATAATTGAGAGCAGGAAAAGTCTGAAACACTGACCATGGTAGTGCTGCATGCATATTCAAAATAACTGATGACGGGAAGTAATTAGCCCAGACTTCATTTTGTTCCTCTTGTCATTTATTGTAGCTTTTGAAATGTTAATTTCTGGATGTGCTTAGGTGTCTCTTAGAGGAGCCGACATCCCCCTGGCTTCCCCCTGGCTTCCTGCATTTTGAATGCTGCTGTATCTATCTTTGTGAAAGGGGCTCCTAAAGCTAACAAAAGACTGTAAACAATGCAGGAGCTGTCAGATAGGAGAAAAACTTGAAAGCTCTTAAGAGTTATGCCTCAAAATGTAGAAAATAAATTGGTTGTTTGGTTATAACTGTGCCACCGAAAAGGACAGCGGCACCAGTGCTGTGTCAAAATCTGCACTGTTATGCGTTTATTTCACCATAACCAGAATCTCACCTTTTCCAAACATGATGATTAGTAAGGGAAGCGAAGTAACTAGTTTTGACTATGCATTAAGCTTGTGCCATTTGTCACTCACTGTAGCTATTAAATGCTTGTAAAAAGCCTAAAAAGTTTCTTTTTAGGTCTTCATCCACATGTTTTCTGCCACTGAAATTAAGCTTTTCACCCGTTAGTGTGGATAAATTGTAGGTATAATGTGTGGAAAACCTCTCATAAGCCTCTTATATAACTGTTGCGTTCACTGACATGCTTATATAAAGCAACAGGTGCTCCCATTCATGTCTTTCAGAGTTACGTTCAACACAACATGGTGGCTATAAAGTACATAACCAACAAGGAGTAAAAGAAACAAAAGCCTTTTTCCATAGTTCTGGTAATTTATTACAGACAGCTTTTCAAAAATGATTCAAAGCACTTGTGTGGACCAGTCTGAGAATAGCCTGAGGGTCCAAGGCGCTGTTTCGAGATGAGCGATGATTCTTCTGTGTCTTCTTCAGTCTACAAAGATCTGTGATGATGATGATAATACGCAAAGCTATGCATGGGTATATCGATTTGTAATGATCCACTCCAATCCTTTTTTTTTTGGGGGGGGGGACTAAATTTAATCTGTTCAATCCTGTACTGTAAGTGGCCAACTAATGACAGAGTGCATCATATTATAAATGCTGTGTGAGAATAAACAGATGAAAATACCAACATACTGAGAGTGTGAGCATCACTTTTTTTCTTTTTTGTATAAGAATTCTATTGATTTAACTTGTTCTCTTGTTCATGTTTATACTGAGTGTGAAACTCTACAGTAAAAAAAAACAGCTGAGACATTTTAATGTGTGTATGAGGGTTGGTGTGACTGTGGTGTGGTATGCATGCCACCAGCATATCTATTATGAACCTTTATTTGGGTATCAGCATGTGCACGTGTGTGTGTGTGAGAGTGTGAATAATAGCGGACAGACACACTGACCCTCTTAGCACGCTGAGTGCAGTGAAATACGAGCTGCTGAGATGCTATGAGACTGCTAGCCTCTGGTTGAACCTCCAATGAGGCCCACCTCTGCCTCCACCACCACCAATTAGATAGCGGCCATAATGCAACCTGAAAGATGCACTGAGCCTGGCAGCTTTATAAACATCCTCCCTGTCTACGACTGACGCTCACAGCCTCGTCTCTTCAGCTAAACCTTGTGTGTGGGTGGGTGGTTTAAGTGTGTGCATCAGGTGTGACTTTGTGTGCGAGTTTGGAGTGTTGAAAGTGATAGATCCTCCCTCCGAAGGATGCATTCCCATCCTGACACTGAGTGTTATAGTTTTTGCTCTTTGTGTGTGTGTGTGTGTGTGTGTCTGTGTCTGTGTGTCTCCTGACTACATTATCTTATCTGATTACTCTCTCTGCCAGGATGCGCAGACATAGTGGAGACTGTAGTGTAATATAACATGCCTCTATATGACTTGTGGTTGCTACATGAGATATGCCACCACACACATCATACCACTGGTAACATCAGACCTGTCTGCCTGCTTCTGAGACCTGACAGCGTCATTGTTATTAACCATACACGAGAACAGAAGCGCAGACTGCCGGGCATATCAATGCTGCAGCAAAACTCAGTAATTACGCCATAAATCAAAGCAATCTCCGGCCAAGCTCTGACCAATTTATCTGCAGAGCGAGATTTAATGTGCACTGGGAGGTTGTCTTGCCCCCATGACTTGTGTACACCTCAGAATGGAAAAAGGGACTCGTGATGGCATGTAAAGCACAGTGCATGGCAATGAGTGATGCCTCGTCCTCATGCATTCTACATCTTTTCAGCTGAAAGCTTTCCCAGCTCTGGATCATAAAGTGGCAGTGAAACTGTAGCCTACCATCAGTATACAGAGCTATTAAATAATCCACACTGTTTTCAGTGGCCTGTGGGGACAGCACACAGGATGGTGTAAACATTAGAGTCAGGAACAGCCCTCCAGTAAGCCTTTTTATGCCATGTGAACAGGTGTGATTTCTGCCTCTCTGCTTTCAAACAATTGTTTGAAGCAATAAGAGACACCGAGCATAGGATTCTGCTACAGGCTGCAACAACACATTCTCCTTCAAGTGTATCCAAGTGATGGTCTTCTTCAAGCTTTGCACTAACATCTTGTGGATATCATCTGATAAATACTGTGTGAATTTTAAATAAACTCAACAGCTTTGAGTCTTATTGCAATGCATGTAGCTGACACGCTTCTGCAAGGCGTAGCGCTTCATTGCATCAGACATACTGTACTGTAGAGGAGTTATCTTTAAATGGGCTAACGTGTTGCACCAATCCATCATCCTCAGAGCAGTCTGACTAGTTTGAGGTCAGGGGAAAGGATCAGTCGTTTAGGAGGGAAGAAAATTGAGGTCAGAGGGAAAAAGCTAAGGGAGTGTGGGAGGATAGGAGTGAAAGTGACACATACCTAGCACTCACATTTACACCCACAGTGGTCCTGCTGGAGACACCTTTTCCTGACTTTGAGGTTCAGCAGAGGTGTATGTGATCAACTGTTCCCAGTTGCTCTACTTTGGTCTATGGTGCATTTGTCTTCAAGAATTAAATCTAGTGAGTTTTTAACGAAGAAAACTTTGGCTTGATTATAAACATTAACACATAATGTACACAAATGATCATAATTTGTTATGTAACCGGCGTTTTGCTCTTTAAATGAGCTGTCTACTTGTTTGATTCTAACTTGGGGGAAAAAGACTCAAACAACTAAAGGATGTCTGTTAGATATTAAAATAATATGTGTTATTTTAAGTTATATTATTTTTAAACGTACTGATCCTCACCCTCATCATCTGTGCTTCTCTCTGCTGCACTCTGCCGTCGATCGCACCAATGCAGCCAGTAAATCACTTGCTTTATGGCTGTTTCCCCATGTTAACACTTTCCTGTGGTCTAGTACAACAAGTAACAAAAGGAAGAGAGATGAGGTTTAAAAAAAAAAAAAAGATAACACGTTTTAGAAAGAACGAGAGATTAAAGAAAAATATTTGAGGAGTCAGTAGGAGTGTTTTTTCACTAAATAGCATGGAGTCTGGTTCTTGTGGAAATCAGTGTGGGTGTCTCTGGGGTGACATGCCTGTAACAGAGAAATTCAATGGACCAGTGACTTTTCAAATTGAAATGTTGCAGTGTGCATATTAATCACTCTCATATAGGAGAATATTGCGCTCTGAAGGTGTTACACTTACTCGCCTGTTGGCGAACATCCATTAAACACCTCAGTGTAGGAGTGTTGATCTAGAATTGGGTTTGCTTACATATTAAAAGCAGTTTGATGGTCAGTGGTCTTATAGTAGATTATCACTCCTACTCCTTTAGTTTATGCCATTTTCCATCTCCACTTGTCTACTTCAGAGTGGAACAGTTGACAGAGGCGTTTCCTCCCCTGTTATGCATGTGAGCTTCATGTTTTCATGTAGGTGTGTGTGTGTGTGTGTGGGATGGGGATGGGGAGTTCATGCATCTGTAAGATAGACCTAACCTTGTAACAGTAGCTCTGCCTTTTGTTACTAGACTTCCTTCAGGGTAATCCAGAGGTCCGTCTTTGTCAGGTGGTTTTGAGATTCACCAGTTGCAAGATGACTTAATTTCTTTTGCACTAATCTTCTTGTGGGTCCCGTTTATATTACAAACGCTGGGCTTTTGTGATACGACACAACAGAACAGCTTCATTTCCTCTGCAAGTAAATATCAAAATTACACACAGCTGCTGCCACACTGTAAATGTCAAACACAAACTAATTTGTAGGGCAAACAGAACTAACTTTCCTGCTGAACAGCAAAATCAAGAATGCAGTAATCACAGTACAAATACCTCTGAGACACTAGAATTTGGAGACAGCATCCTACGGTATGTCTCTTGACTAAATATTTCACTACTGCTCGTGGAGTAGAATATGCTGAAAAAAATGCACACAAATACATAAGATTGTAAGTCTTCAGGCGAGAGCTCCACTATTTAAATTAGCTGACTCCTCCACAGATCCCCTGAAAACATTTCAGGATTTTTTATTTTTTTTTAAAGACAACAACAAGTCATTAAAATGAAAGATAATATAAAATTCACTGTTTATTCTTCTTCATTGCTTTGAGAATACTTTAAATTAGGTGGAGAAATGAGTACCTTAGAGGGTGCTGCTATGTGTATGTGTATATCTCAAATTAGTGTAAAGGATGCATCAGTCAACACTGCTGCACAATTTAAAAGCATATTGAATTTTGTATTTTCAGCACTGTTGTCTATTATCTATATATTACCGTTTGTGCTAATGACTGTATACTGTACATACAAGCTGCTTTCATTTATTGAAGATATAATAAAACTTGTTGAAACTGAACCCTGGGATGAAATCTGTGTAATTTTAATTGGTAACCTGTGTGTATTTAGAATCAGTCATATTGTTAGGTTTTAATATTAACTCTAATTTTGATGACTGTATAAACCACAGGTGACAATTGTTTCCTTTGTATATGCAGCAACTCTAACAATGTAACTTCTTTCAGGAGCGCATTACCCATCTCAGCCAGATAAAAAAAAAGTCGTCTCTAACTCAAACATGATGCTGCATCCAAGAGGCAGGATTAGTCATCTCCCTGTTACTGAGCTCTAGTGAGCTGCTCCATCTTGGCCCAGCGGAGACATCAAACGCACTCTCCCCTGCCCACCTGCCTACTGTTTCCCCTGGAGAGACAGAGATGGGTTAGAGAGTGGAGACTGGCCTCTAGTAGTGCAACTCTCTGTGAAGTCCATATTGATTACATCTGCTACCTACGGCTAGTTGGAGCTGTGTACTCTGACAGCTGGCAGCAAAGGGTGAGATGGATAACTGCTCCAGCCAGACTCTAGCCAGCTACATCATCACTTGGCAGAGGGTGTTTGCTTTTTGTTTTATGTCACTGGACTAGTTTTAGTTTGCTTCTTCACAGTGTAGTTGTGTGGAACTGTTCTTTTCTGTAATAGTGTTTTTAGAAAGTGAGGTTCCTTGGTTTTTCTGTCATGGCGCTCCACGTCATCCACGACTCCGGAGCTCACTTTTATCTCAAAGGGTTTAAATGGCTGAAAATTGGGATGCAGAGAATAGTAAACACGGCCAGGATCACGTGATGGCCCATGTACGTGTTACCTCTTACTTCATATCATATTCTACACATGGTTGACCACAGGCTTGGCTAATAAACTTTTCTTATCAGAAACGGACAGGACTAGAACGGCTTCAAAGTGACTAAATCTGATCCTTATAAAAACATTTTTACTCATGTATCAGCCCCTGAGGACTGCTTACTGAACTCTGTTTGGGAGGCAGGAGGAGTGACTTGTGGGAAGAGTTGTAGAAAGCAAATCTAGTGTGAATCCTTTTCCCCTGTTAGCCTACAGTCCCTCCTTCAGGCTGCTGGGTATATACTGTTGATTATGAAGATGAGTGGCTATAAACTCAATATTTTCCAAGGTGCAGTGAGAAGACTGTAAAGTAGGCAAATGCCTGCGCTCACACAGGAGAGCCATAGAGTGAGCAAGTTAAATGGGTGTAGAGGGATTCAGATGGCTTAGTCAGGATAAGGAACTGGGATCTAGCGGTATGTTTTTTTTATTCATTTGTGTCTCTCTGCCTCTCTCTCTCTCTCTCTCCTTTCTCAGTATCTGTTTTCACACCCCAAAGGCCTTATTTACAATCCTTTACTTCTCACGCTGCAGTCGGAGACAACGGCAGCAGTGGCTAACAGATACTGAGCCGTAAGCCTCTCCAAATCACTGGTTATCTGCTTTTAAAAAAGTCACTTTATGAATGCACGCTCACCTTATCCAAGCGTTTAGTACACAGTTAGCAAGCAGTATAATTACAAAGTAATGTGATTTAGGACCATATGTAGTTTTATAGGTTCGTTCCAGTGAAGTTGAACAAACATATACACTTATAAATGATATACCTCAATATTATTCTTACTCTCTTAGTCAGTCTGTGCATCATCATTTCAAGTGTAGTGTAGTGTGTTAAAATAAAATTCTTCTTCTTTAGTGTGTTTTGACCCAGTAAGACCACGAAAAACCAGATCTACATGACTCATGAAATACAGAGTCAAGGAGTAAGACCAGAGAGAAAAAGAGAGAGAGTTGCAAGCTGCTTCTCAGCTGTATGCTAATGCCTGATGAAGTAGGAGACATACCTAAGCAGTAATGGAAGTGAAACAAAAATAAACCATTTTCAAGTATAAAAAGAGATGCACAGACACAGCTGCACAGAACTTGGCAGTTGCCTTTGATTTATTCCTCTGGGGAAAGAAGGACGGTGTTTGTGTTTTTGGAAAGTGGTGGTGGGGGGGGCGTGGGGGAGCACAGCACACAAGGAACATTTCAAGTTCGCCACAGGAAATCAATTTATTTGAGAGGGCAGCCAGACTAAAAATAGGGAAGCCCCAAACAATAGCGATGAATTAATTGTGCAGATTTCCTGAGAAGGCAAGAAAACTCGAGAGAGCCAAAGTTTGTTCTGTGTCTTGTTTTCATATGCGTGCTATGGAAATATTAGTCTGGTCTAGCTGTCATGTTATTTCGTTTTTGACATATTTCTGCTTGTCTGCAGCTGTCAAAACAGAACTGAATCTCAATCATTTTCTTCCCTGATGTGATGACTTACCACTCGTCAACTTACTGCCAGCTGCTCTGTTTGACAGAATATGATGATTTATCATGAGTTCGCCACTGTAAATAGACAATAACTGTTTTGTCACACTCCACTGAGTTGTAACTGGGTTTTGGGGAGTGTGTGTGAGGGAGCGCTGCGAGGGTCTTATGGGGGCTGATATGCCGTTTTTAATGAGATCTCACAGTAGTGTTTAAATATTTAACTGTTCCTGGTGAAGCCTCCCCAACAGCCGCCAGGCAAAACTGGTGAGGCTCCATGCAATCATCACAGACTATACAGCACCTAGCCCCTGAAAACATCAGAAAATAGGCACAGCCTGAATATATAATGGCATTCTGAATACACAGCCTGCTGCGCCTAATACCTGCACCTATTGACAGAGATGCTGTGTTTGCCCCTGCAAATAAGTATTCAGACACCATGACAAAGAGCGAGCATGATGATGAAAAGCTGCTGAATTATACATCTGTTTTTTGATGGGATATTTTCTAAACTTTTTCTCTCTCTCTCTCGCTCTCACCCCACAAAGTAAATCCCCCATGTCTGTCTTGCTTTTGCACCTCTCCACCTTTTTTTCCGCCTCATTTTGAGCTTCGCTTTATGGGTTTTGAGAAACATTTCACCACTGATCAGTTCAACTCCCACACCGTTCAGGTTTTTTACATCCCACCACCCGTCACTCCCAAAGAATGGCACTCGGGTGTCTGCCACCACCTGCTGTGTTCAGAGGAAAGTGGTAGTGGTGTGTTTATGTGTGTGCAGCTATGGAAGTGTGGGACGGGGGCGGTCACATGCTAGAGGAGGGATTATAGAGGAGGTTGGGTGAAATTTTGGTAGGACGTGTGAGTGAAACGGGCTAAGAGACGACTTCAATTGTGATCGTGTGCTTTAATTTTGTCTCCTGGATTCTTAAAACACACTAATATAATCTGATTATTTTCCTTTAATCTTATTTGAGTCGTTAGCTGAGCAGAGTACTTTAATCCCAGATTTGGAATATCAACACATTTTGGAATTTCCTCCTTGCAGTAGCGCTGTTTTAAAATGTTGCATATTGTTGGTTGGGAGAAAAAATATGCGGCTGTACAGTACCTGCCAGCTGGAGGAATCTTGAGGGACTTAAGCCTACAGATGACAACACGCGCAGCATCTCCTTTCACCCACCCCCTTATCCCTCTCCCCCACAGACAGCCCATGCCGGCCTGTCTACTCAGCTCATCCAAAATCCACCCTAATATCCAGTCACTGCTCAGAGGCCCCACTGATTTAAAGGCACATTATTAGCCCCTGCTAACCTGCCCATTCACTGTTTAAAATGTTTATTTGACAAGGGATGTATAGAGACAGTGCCAAAGAAGCCATCATATGCATGACTCCTCTTGCCATACCGCTTCATGTGGCTGCCAAGTGAGGCCCACTGGGGCCTTTGCCAGGAGACTCAGACTTGCACACACACACACACACACACACACACACATGGAAACACCTTGTACTTCCTAGAGGCTCTCTCTCCCTCCCCCAACCTGTACCAGCCCTGTACCCTCCCAATCCCCTCCCACCCCTACGCCCTCAGTCTCCATACCACACTCATTATTAATGATCTGAGGGACAGCTTTCATTTGATCTATTACTTAGGATGGGATGGCGGCTGCTGTGCTGCTGCATCCCTGCTGGATCTTTAATTATTTCATGGAGGGCTTTCCTCCTCTCTGCTGCTCCTTCTCTGTTGTGCAGATGAAATATTGAAGTTGAGGAGTGTAGTGCAAAGTGGCCCCATACAGGGTGAGGTGTGCATGCGTGTGCTTGTGCCTGTGTAGTGTAGGCTTACAGTATATTTGTGCGTATGAACATGTGTGTGCACGGCTAAGCTCCTCCTGCAGATCTCAAATTGATTTTAATTTTTTTTTTTTTTTTTAACTTAAACGTGACTTGGGCTTTTATCCTTCTAACTTCAGTAGTGAGGTCACAGACTAGAGAAGCAGACTGCATTAGTTATTAACGATTTCCTCAAAGCGCAGTCCAGCTTTGAAACACAGGCATTCAGTGTGCAGACGTGGGTGTTGCTGTTATTGTTAAGACCTCTTGAGTGTGTTCGTTCTGGCCATCTGACAAAAACAACTGAAAAATCCCTAATGTCTCAAAAGGAGAACAAACACTATTACCAAACATAAAGAGAATTATTGAAGTGCATGTCTAATGTGCTGTGATTATAGGCCATTAATGTAATATTACAGTTGAGTTGAGGGGCACTAAAGGCATGAAATCACCTCTCACTTTTTGTTGCCAAGAATAACAAAGCACAACATCCGACACAGAAATTTGTCTGACACCACAGACGCACACAACTTCACATTCAGGTGGGATGTATCATGCATGGTGACGTATGCCTAATAACTTTGCTCTCCTACTTCATACATTTTTGACTCTCTTGAGACAAAGGCCACTGTGTTAATGGCCATCAAACCTCCACACGGGTCTGAGTTCACTCATTTTGTGCCATGTTATCCATAGCATCATCAGACAGCTGAGGACATATGATTTCAGTTAACTGTCCTCAGATACTTACTCCATGTAGGAATCCATACTCCATAAATATAATGGCATCTTACTTTTAGTTTATGTGATTACATGTGATGGAATAATTTGCATCCATAGCACATCTTCACTCAGTAAAGCATTGGATTGCTGTAATTGGTAGTAGGAGTAATCCATGCACTTATGTGGGGGAGTATTGGAATGACATTGATATACAGCGCTCCATTAATTGCCATATGAATAGGGTCTGCAGTGGTTGGCGCTCTGCTGATGCATCACAGTAAAAGAGATGGGTCACTCTGTCTTCTCCGGCGTGTAGCTTTGCCAAGCTCATAATTACTAAAACCCCCAATTAATCTTGCCATCATATAGGCCAAATAGACACTTCTTCCCTGTATAAATGAGTTACAGTATATGCTTTTAGTAAATGTGCTTGCTTCTATTTACACAAGTAGGTGTGTATGTGTACATTTATACTGTATTCGCACTGCCTGTGCCCATAGGAATATTAAGTACAAACAGTCAGTTGGTAGTTTATTAGATACACCAAGCTTAACCTATGCAGTCTAATCCAAAGGTCTAGTCCTGTGATGAATTATCCCATCATGAAGGTGATTATTTATTTATTTGATGTAATAATGTAAAACGGTTTTAGAGATGTGCAAATACAAATTTAGGATTGTTTTGGAGGCTCTACTGTAGTTTGTGGGGTTGTGCTGCATTTTAAAGAACTGTGTTTCTGTTATTTAACCTGGTCTTACTGTTATAAATGAGGTGGACTAAATTATATTGTGTATAGTGCAATAAAACTCACCAACGTCAGGGACACACAGCAAAAATTTAACATTATCACTGTGGTGAGGGAGGGTGTGTGGCATAGACTATTTTAATTCCAGTTAGGGTTTATGTTATCAGTGTGCCTTCAGCTCAGTTATGTCAATATCACACTGTTGAACACTGTTTTGTAAGAGATAAAACAACATGTTCATCACACGTTTATGTGCACGTATCTAAGCAAGCTAAAACACAAACACAGGGCGACCAGACTTCTTTGGCAAGCGACACAATCACTCAGCAAGAGATCACAAACAGATGTTTAGTGTAATTGTACTTTAATTTAAAACATCTTTTCACAAGTTAGAACTTTTCTTTTAACTAATAAATTGGATCCTGCACTTGTTTTAAAGTTTACTCTTTGACTGGTTCATATAACATACATTTTGAGATTTGGATTTTTTTTTTTTTTGTCATGCACATGAATGAGATACAGCTGACAGGTTGTTAATCTGTTTTCTCGTTGTCAGTCCAAATACAAGTGGTTGTGTACAGTCAGCTGCACTGATTTCTGACTGTTCACAACGGCAGTTTACTGAAAACTTCCCTTAATAGTATTAATCCGTGCCCAAATGTATGTGTGCCTACATGAATATTTATTTCTGACTGTAGCATGTGTTTCTGGCGCCTAGCTATTCAACCTTTACTCATGCTGCATAAACTCTGTACTCAGCTCTGCAATGTAGCCTCTGTTCCTGCTACTGTCACATCCACAACACCTTACTGACACCCAGTGGTAAACTGCGGTACTGCGCCCACCTGATGTTTGGCTGCTAGCAGAGATGGAAACTGTTTACAGCTGGCATTTGTCCCTAATTAAAATCAGTACTTGTTGGAGCACTTGGTCTGCAGAGGGACCAGCATCCACAGTGACGCACGCTGGGCCACTGATCCTCCGGTAAGCCTCCTCCACTCTACAGAAACACACACATGCACATACACACTGGTCAGCAAATAGAAACAACTTAAATATTAACACAGCAAAAGACACTTACTTAAGTTGCATAATCTATTTTCAGGACAACTTCAAGTATCGTAACTGCTCACACTTCACTAAAAGTGAGGATAATGGTAAAAAGCAAACACCTGAGAAATATGACAAACAACAGGAGGGGAATATTGTTCCATATTGTAGCATAAGATGAATGAAAAGATGAATGAAAGTAACCATTGACCAGACTGTGTGGCAACAACCTGGGCCAGATGTGCCTTTGAGTTTTGACCAACTTAATGGAGCACAACAGCCCAGCAACTAATCGCCCTTTCTCATCTGCCCCTTTCCCTATGGTACAGTAATTGATTGCTAAGTGCTTTATGGATCAGACTAATATTAGCTGCAATTCCAAATATGCCTAGAGTATGTTGTTATATTTATACCTCTATCACAATGCCTGCCTTCTAGATAGGTATATTAATGCTTTTGGATAGAATTGTACAAAATGAAATGGTTCATGTTAAGAAATTTGAGCTACATGGTTTAGTAAGTTCCAGTTAAAACTTTATTTTTATTATGTCTGTCAGCACAGACACTGACGAGACTTGAACTTATATTTCTGATCAGCTGTTAAAGGCACTTTCCTTCTAACTATTTTTAGGTTGAATAATTAGTTGCTTAACTGAAGAACTGAGCTAATTAAAACTCTTGTAAGATGTGTGTGTGTTTAAATGAAATATTATGCACGGTTAATTACTTGAGTCTGAAAAGTTGGTTGTGGTCTAGTTCCTGCTCCTCTTCAGTCTTTCCTTGACCTCTGTCCCTCAGCCTCCGCTTCCTCTCCTCAGGGTCCAGAGTGAGTAAGACCACCAGGCTGGGCTGGAGCAGGTCTCTTGGCCAACGATATACCTCTGAACCCTCAGCTGGCAGGTTGCACGGTGGGCCGCTCACTGCTGTGGCGATGGCATAAGATGCTGTGCTGTGCCAGTACCTGGGGAGAGATAATAAATGGTAGATTGGAAGGTGAATGATGGATGGATGCATGATTAGATGACTAGACTCATAGGAGGACAAGAAGATTTAGGACTAGATCCCTTTGGAAGGTATTCTGTTGTCCCTTACATCCTCTACAACTTCTTATAAAAGAAAAAAGGTCAATAAACAGGCAAACTTCACTCCACCTGCAACCACTCGGCTGTCTTTACCTGTCAACGATGACAGGTGTCTTCATGCCCTCCTGGACTATTTGTTCTGCTGTGATGTAGTTCCCCAGAGCGTAGAAGGCCCTGCGGATGAGGGGTGGCTCCTGATCAAAGCGGGCCCTCCAGGGGGACAGGCACTGGGGAGGGGATGGCAGTAGAACGGCTCCCAGAGTATCCCGCAGAGACTGGGTCAGAGTGGTCTTACCTGTGAGGGGAAGAAGCAGTGGGAGAGTGGCTTCACATTTCCAGAGCTTTGAGGTGCAATTTGTTCTTTTATAAATCACAGACGGGACTAAAGTGACTGTAGAAACACTGACCCTTTGCAAAGAGTAATAAATGCACAAGCTAATAAATAAACCCTTTTCACAGTGATGTAACTTTGCTGAGGTCATGATACATGATATTCCATTAGGCCAAGCTCACTTGCAGATAACGACTTCAGCAGAGAACTAGCAGACATCACTTCAGCAAGACATTTATACATCAGAACTGATCACGTTTGTTTACGAGGTAATGGCATTAAACCTGTGGCATCCAGGCCTTCTATGACAATGACAGGGAAGTCTGGTTTAGATCTGGCCTCCGCTCTGCTGGGCAGCAGCTCCAGTACAGATGTCGCCTCTGGTATGATGTCACCGCACTGCAGAACAGACAATATCGGGTTGCTGCTGTGAGATTAGGCAGGAGGGAGTCACAGACTGCGGTGCGCATGAACACACACTACTGTGAGCCAGCTGGCACCAAGATAAATGGAAGACATCAAATGCTTTGGGCCACTATGGTATACACTGCTGTACCATATTCTATCACACGAGGGCGCACATCTTCCATGTTAAGAAATAGGACTGTGAGTGTCACAATGAGACTGTAAGAACCTTTCTTAGAACTTGATGGGCCTCCTCAAAGCTGTAGAACACATCCGAGTTGATGATGTTGAGGGTAGATGGGTGATAATCTGGCGCGTCTGTGGGCACCACGCAGTATTCCTTGGACATCACGCTGCTCCCCGTGTGTGTCCACAGACGCTGAGTCCACTGTCGGCTGTTTTCACATTTCAGGTATGAACACACCAGCAATGATTCGCTCTGAATTAGATCCCGCAGAAGCCTCTCTGTCGGTAAAGAATCACCTGGATTGGCCTTTAGGAAATACCCCTTAATGAGAGAATCCTTGACGTGTGGAAGAAATGAGGACATGGGAGACAGCTCGCACTCTGCAGGCAGGGATCTCAGCAGTTTGTCTTTTAACTCCGCGTAAAACTTGGCTCTTCTGATTCTGTCGCTGCTGCAGACGAGGAGAGAGTAGCATCTGTCAGAGCTCTGTACTTTTCTGAACACCTGGGGCGCTGGTTCTCCCCGGTGCTTGTCTTGAATTGCAAAATAATCGGGGGCTCCATTAAACTCCACTGAGAAAACCCGAGCAGACCAGTGCGTCAGAAGAGAGGCTGTGCGCCGTGCCATGGTTTGATCCAAACGTGCCGATCAGTTCCCAGTCTGGACTTGATGTCCTGTGAGGGGAAAACGAAAGTAACAGCGCCAAAGAGGGGAAACGAAACTTTACCTCTAATAAGAAAAAAGAAACACCCTTATCAGTGCATCAGTGACATGTTTTCCTCCTTACGCAAGAGGACACATAGTTTACAGTTGTGCCACCGGGGAGTCCAACCTGTATTACAAGTTATATCATTACATGTGTTGTAATGAGATGAGAGGAAGGAAACTATTACAGCTACAGATGTCTGTGATGTGTGTGAGGCATCAGGTCACCTGCACGTCAAGCACCCAGCTGATTTTCGTTTTCGATGTTTGTAAACAGAAACCTTACGACTGTCCCCCTGAAGGAGAGGCCCTGCAGCTCCCTATTTAAGACGCGTCAACGTCCGCGGTGCGCACACAGCGCCAAAGTGTGATAGAAGATGCTCTTCGCCAGTGTGGTCGCGTCTCCCAAGCTGCTGCTGCAGCTCTGCGTCAGCACCTTGCACTTCATTTTTTGCGCCTTATCCAAAGTTTGCAACTGGACAGCCGGAAGCAGCAAGGCGGCAAAGTCTGCTGTTTCATCCCTGGAGAGAAAAGTGAGCCAAGGGACAGTCCGAGATGCAGCGACTCCAACAAGTGTCAACTATCACTTCACGCGCAAGTGTAATTATAAATGTGGATTTTGTTTCCACACTGCAAAAACATCCTTCGTTCTGCCGCTGGAGGAAGCCGAGAGGGGGCTCAAACTTCTGAAGGAATCAGGTACAGTCATCAGCTTATATACAGCATATTCTGTGCCTGTTTGTGGTGTCAACCCTTTTACACGCTGCTCATTTCGTGTTTCTGCTTATCAGGCATGGAAAAGATCAACTTCTCTGGAGGAGAGCCTTTCTTGCACGATAAAGGAGACTTTCTGGGGAAGCTGGTTCAGTACTGTAAAGTGGACCTGCAGCTGCCAAGTGTCAGCATAGTAAGCAATGGGAGCATGATTAAAGAGAAATGGTTCCAGAAGTATGGTAAGATCACAAACTTATTATTATACTCATTAAAGCTTCATTTTATTATTGTATTTATCTGCATTTGCAGATTAATGATATTCTCTTTTCTTTTCTTTTTTTTTTTTAGGTGACTATCTGGACATCTTGGCCATCTCTTGTGACAGTTTTGATGAAGCAACTAACCAGCTGATTGGCAGAGCTCAGGGCAGGAAGAGCCACATTGACAACCTCTACAAGATTCGCAACTGGTGCAAGCAGTACAAGGTGGCCTTCAAAATCAACTCGGTCATCAACACGTTCAACAGTGACGAAGACATGACGGAGCACATCGTGGAGCTGAACCCCGTCCGCTGGAAGGTGAGCACAGACAGGGAGAAAAGGTCACGTCTGTGTCTGCTGTATGCATGTCCTCATCTTCATCCTTTCCATCTGCACTTCCTGTGTTCAGGTGTTCCAGTGCCTGTTGATTGATGGGGAGAACGCAGGAGAGACAGCCCTGAGAGAGGCAGAGAGGTTCGTCATCAGTGACGAGCAGTTTCAGGACTTCCTGAATAGACACAGCAGCGTCTCCTGCCTGGTTCCTGAGTCCAATGAGAAGGTATGAGGTTAAATGCACAGAGCTACTTAATCCCACTCTCTCACAGTCTCATACTGTACTAGTGGAATAGTATTAAGAAGAGAAATGTGAATGTGTGCTCGTTTGTCTTCACAGATGAGGAATTCCTACCTAATCCTGGATGAATATGTAAGTATAATATAATATAATATAATTCTAAACAGACTTTCCACATCTTCATTAGCCGGAGCTGAACTGAGCACTCGGGCCACCTCCTGTACCTCATTTGTGTGTGCCACTTGTTTCAGATGCGTTTCCTGGACTGTCGTCAGGGAAGGAAGGACCCGTCCAAGTCCATCCTTGACGTCGGCGTGAAGGAGGCCATTTGCTTCAGCGGCTTTGATGAGAAAATGTTCCTGAAGAGAGGAGGAAAATATGTGTGGAGCAAGGCTGACATGAAGCTGGAGTGGTGAAACGCTGCAGCTGGAGGATTTGGATTGACATTTGTGAAGTGATCGTGCAGTTTGAATATGTTGGTCTGTATTTATGTGTTTTGCTTTACATGTCTCAAAGTTTATATATATGTTTTGTTTGTTTTTTTGCACTTTACTGATGTATTAAAAATAAGCAGTGTTGTTTTCTTGCACTGAAAATAAAATAAATATATTTTCAATAAAAATATTTAACATTTTAAAAACTTGTAAGTGTATTTTATTTATTTGCATTTTAAACCCTTGATTAATAATCACAACTACACAGTCAGGAGTCAATGACAGGAGAAGTCCATAACTATAAAGTTATATTTATACTTCTGTATGAAATATCTGTATTACAGTGTTGTCAACTAACCAAACAAAACAAAAAACCGGTGCAGAACATTTTCATGTGTGGTTACACGCCCCATTTAAGATAGGTTTCACTTCACAGCCCTGCAACTGAGAAAAGTCATTGAAGCAAATGGTGAAACTGAACTGAATTCCAAGTTAGTTGGAAACTAGTTTAAGTTTCTATTTCCTCAGGTGCTACAATATGCAACATGTTAAACGACATCTGATCACTCATTCACCCTTTTTTTTTTATTTGAGTTGGATATTTGTCCCTAATTTTTACGAGAAGGAAAAACAACTCTGCAAACTAAATGCATGACTTTGTTTACACCACTAGAGGGAACTCAGCCAAAGGGACCCTATGCGATCACACTGCTTTGCCAGCAGGGGGCGCGGGCGTTCGCGCAAAGGCGTCAGGAGCCGAACTGTCCTCTAAGCGGCGGCGCAGCTCTTCAGACGGGAAACCTCTCACTGACAAATGGCGTCCCTCCAGTGCGGAGCAGCTGATTTCCCACCGAGCGCGGCAGCAGGAACAGCGGAGAGGTAAACACGCCGCCCCCGGATTCCTGTGCAACACGGCGGCCGACTGCTTTGGGTTGAGGTTTGTGTTGCAGGCTGCTGGCTTGAGCGTTGCGCACTCTCCAGTAACCGAGAGCAGAGCGCAGCTCCGGTGTACAAACAATCCTGCTGTCAAGCAAAACACGGAGGAGAGAGTCGGCTGCCCTCTCGGTTTGTTGACTAATCCTCGGTGTGTTGTCGTTCCCGTTTCACCGGGGGCCTGAATTCCAACTCCAGCTTTAGACCACAGCAGCGGGTTCAGACGTGTCCAACCCCGACGCTGGAAGGGACACACGGTGAACATGGGCATCATCCTGTCAGAGATCTCCTCCTCCACCTCCACCACCTCCACCTCCGCCTGACTGGCTGGCCGCCTCTTCGTTAATCCAATTCAGGAGATCATCTCTTCGAGCCTTGCTGAGGTTACACCATCAAGACGGCGTTATCCCAGAAAGCGAGGTACGTCGAGGCTTTGTGCTTTTCCACCATGTAGCTCCGTGGGAGCTGTGGGAGCTCACGATGTGTCTGTGTCTCTGTTCCAAACTGCTGGCGCATATTTTCACCCTTTCCTTGTTTTCCCAGCACTTGGATCTCAGCCAGCTCCCTGTTATCAGTGTCACTATTTAGTCCTTAAGTCTAATTGTGATACTCTTCTTATTTTGGGATGAATCTGTGTAGACAACAGATGATAAACCACTGGAGTGATTTCATCATTGAGTGTGTGTGTGTGTGTGTGTGTGTGTGTGTGTGTGTGTGTGTGTGTGTGTGTGTGTGTGATCTTAATGTCTGCGTTTGTTGCTGACACTTCATCAGGATTGTTCCCCCAGGCCTCAGATCAGATGTGTTACACATACAGAGCGCTGCACCTCAGTTCTTAAGCATGACATGCTCAGAGTGGACGTCTCCACTGAGCTCGGAAAGGTCACTCGATGCCCTGCTATTTCCATTTTAAGCAGCAGGTCCCCCCCCCCCCTCAGGGTGCAGTCCGATTAATAGAGATAGCGATGAAACCAGGCTACTAGACAAACAAGGAGTCCTGCACATCCTGCAGTCTGTCCTTGCCGAGCCAGGAGGTGTGTTTGTTTGTGTGTGTGTGTGTGTGTGTGTGGGGGGGGGGGGGTTACATGACATTTCAAGCGTCTATCCAACCTGTGCACCTTGTTATTTATCACACACACTGACAGTGACAGTGAATCTTTGTCCTTTCCACACACTGAAGCCAAATATTTCAGCATCCTGTAAAGACGTTATATCCATCAGCTGTAACATGCCAATATGTGGGTAAAACTGTGTGTCTGGTCAATGGATCACGGATTCAACATATGGAGACACATACATATGTCTCATATCTCTGTGGCTTTTAAAAAGCCTCCCATTCTGTGCTATTGATCTCTCCGATTTCATGCCTCTAGCTACTGTGCATTACAGGCCACACAGACATATGACAAACTTCATTCTGTAGGAAACACACGCAGGAAATGTTTTTTTTTTTTTCATATGGCATTTTGCAGGCAATGCAAACAGAGAACCTGCAGATTTGTTCAAAACATGAGAAAGAAAGTCTGTCGAAAACAGTACGGCATTCCTCAGAATGTGGAAACACAGGCGTGCACATATGAAGAGCACTTAGTTCAGACAAGAAGCAGCTGTTTGATCGTGACGTGAGCTTTTGCACACCACATCCCCTCCCTTAGGAACAGTAACGGATGACTTTCTATTGAAACTTTTCGTTGGTCTGTCTGACCTTGGCGCTGCCGCGTACTAGAAAACATATTTCTGCTGTGCTTTCGAAGAGGCTCTTTGCTGAATATGTTATTGTGATGGTGATGATAAGGCACTTTGGTAAACCTTCAACAGATGCGCATGCAGTATTTTGCCGGAAAGTTTATGGTCACAGGATTAGTTTCACGTGGACTCGGCTTTGAATTGGGCCGTCAAGCTTTGTTTTAACTGTTGTGAAAAAACAAGCACTTGATAAAAGGGGAATAATACAGTGAGGCAATACTGCTGACTCGCCAGGGAAATGAAACAGGAAGTGATTCGTTTTTTCTAGACCTGAATACGTCCTAGTCCCGAAGATGTTATTTATCTGCAAGAGTTCTTTGCTCTAAATCACAGAGCAGCACCTAATGTTAAGGAGATTAATCCACCTTAGACAGAGCTGATCAAGATATGTGACACCAGTTCCCTTTAAATACATGTCAGCAGTAGTTAAAACGTCATTACTGCCACTTCCTCATTATGTGTAAAGTTTTCTCAGAGTGGTTGCACTACATTGTAAAGTGGAGCTGGTCACTACATTTTAAATTGGACACATAAGGCCCTGACAGCACTTAATGTGAAATTCCCGTGGTTAGGTAACTGGGATTTCTAAAGACACTTGGCTGTTCCAGATATACAGAACATTACTGCAGCGTGGCTTTGCTCAATCACTCCTTTGTTCTCATAACATTAACACGTCTGGAGAAGAACTCGTTTGGGTCTGATCTGACTTCACGGCTTGTTGTGTGCTTTCGGGCAGCGGGGTGGCCAAAGATTGTGGCACATTTTAAATGCCACGTCAGCAAGGTGTTGTGAGCGAGTGGTCAGGGTGGTGCTGGTTACCAATTGTACAGTGTGTTATGTGTTGCGGGTTGAGAGGAGGCCAGTGTACGCTCTAGACACTCGACAGTGCAAGACTTGTCAATAGCTCCAGAAATAGTACGCTCTTTCTGTTATGCCTTGTGCCCAGCTATTTAGGTCCGTGTTGGGGTGATGATGATAAAGATTGCTGCGAGAACATTATCTTCCAAAGGGCTGCTTGGCATTTTGAACTGTGAGACTCGTAAAGTGAGACGTTACATAATAAATGGACCACAGATTCTGCTGAGCGTCTGACACCTAACAAGATTAAGCATTTTAGGAGTATGTAAATTGCAGCAAGCCCTTGGGATTGAGAGCCCCACACAAGCATGCAGTAACTTAAAATCTCAACCCCAAATAAATACTTTTATTTGCCTTAAAAATAGTAGGGTTTTGCATGAGAGCTAAGAAAAAGCTATTTCAGCTGTTATCAGAAACACACACTCCTAAATAGTGGTGCTTCAGCACTATGCCTCCATACATACACATACACACTGACTCCCTAATGAGGGAAACAGCCTGAATGTTTTTAAAACAGCTGTCACTGAAACCCCAGCTCCAAATTTACTTTTGTGGTAGAACTGACCAACTCTTGCAGAAAATAGCCCAAATATAGTGGATACAACATCATTATGTCAAGATATTTACTGTACCACTATATCTGGAGGAGAGAAATACATTTAGGTTTCTAAAGTGTTTGTGGCGTTTTAGATTTGGGTGTCTGTCCCACACACTCACGCTGTGTGAGCTACTTTCTGAAGTTACTAATTTGGAAAAAAGTCAGGGAGAAATAATTTGTAGGAGGAGACAGTAGTTTTTCCACCCACATTAGCCTCAACGGACGATAGTCCAACAACAAATGGTGTTTCGTGTTCATTAAAGGTGTACAGCTCACTCACAGCCCGACTGGGAATAAGCCAACCCTTTGCTATTACTATGTCTGCCTCTATCACTGACGCTCTCCACCTACACTTGGAAACAGCCGAATGCAACACGTCCAGGCTCATACTCTGCTGAGAGTCGTTCTCGGAAATGTTGGAAATTGCTAAGTGAAGTAGAAATCGATGAGTCAGGAGGTAGGTCGGGATCTGGGTGTGCCAACGGTGAATGAGAACTGGTGCAACCTGGCGTGGTATAAAGCCCAAGCAAATGCCACGCGGGGAAAAAAATAGATGAGTCACGGATGAATGATCTAAAGAGATTTGATTACATTGAGTCATAGGATACTATCATTCTTTAGGCATACTCTGCGAAAATCGAAACTTCTCGCTGGCACTTTGTGTCTGACTAATTGGGACCCAGTAATGGTCTAAGACACGATTTAGTCCCTAGTGATTATGCATCCTCTACCTAAAAGTAATTTAACTAAACACAAAATTGAAAACAGTAACTGTTTAGAAATGATCCACTATCCAGGAGATGGTAATGGTAAATGGCTGCTGCCCCTTCAGCTGTTTTTGCTAAACAATCACGATTCGTGCGAAGCATGGCAAAAAAAAAGTTAGTGACGTTGATGTTTGGTCAGTGCAAGGCTTTTAATGTTTACCAGAAGTGTAGGATTAGTAGTTTGCTTTAGCGGTTAATGTATGTTATGGTGTAGAGAGAATGAACAGGTAACATACATCTACTGATACCTGCATTGATTCCCTATACATCCCTCCATCATGGGAAAGAAATCTAAATCCAGTGTGGGGTTGGCAGAATTATATGATAAGATCATTTGAGAATGTAAATGCATAGAAGAGCAGAAGGAGAAGTTTACAGAGGCTTTAATGGGGCTGACCAATTCCCTCAGTGAAAAAGATAAAGAGATGAATACAAGTAGTCCTCATTGCACTGCCCTTTAATGTCTCACCATGGTGCTGTAATTTCTTTTCTTTTTTTTCCCCTCACTGTGTTGATATGTAAAGTCGTGCAGAGATAGGAGTGTTTCCTTTGCTTACTTTTATGGTTTGACATCCTTTCTGTATTTGTTACAAACCCAACAACAGGACGTAAGCACATTTCCTAAGGTCGTTTTTGGCTTCCTCCTTCTCATTCTCCTGCAAAGGGAGTAATGGGCCTTTCGATTCGGGAAAGATACCAACTGCTGCAAGGTAAAAACAGAAATTAAGAGATCTAACGTGCTTTTGGGGTGAGGTGTATATCATGTGAGCAAGCCTTCTGTGGAAGAGGGACCAGGAAGACCAAGCGGGTTGCTTGAGATCCTGGGATGACACTGACCCTTTTGTTTTGTCTGCATTGCCCTAACTCAGCGATTACTGAAATTGCTTGTGAATTGTTTAGCCCACTGCTGGTGAGAGTGCCACAGTAACCCACAGATTAGGTTCTGAGTGCCTCTCTGTTGGAGTGACTCTCTCCTCCTGTGACCGTGAAAACATTATCTATTGTCCAGAGGAGTGACAGCAGTCCTCGCGGTGCAGCAGTCACACTCCTTACTAGATTTGTAGTGTTCTCCTTAATTTCAGTAAATTGTCTCAATTGTCCCACTGCGCTGTCACCTTTAAAGTAAGGTCAAAGGCACCCATACTATAGAGGGCATAGTGTATGTATGATAGATAATAGGACGTAGTCTGACAGGGTCTAGCAGAGCAGTGTCATACTGTTGCATTTAAAGACGCATTCCCTCATTCAATGTACAGGAACCATGCCATCAATTTGTCCCCCTATGCTGCAAAGACAATGATTTTTCAAAATCATGTATATAGAGGTCATAAACGCTCCTAGAAGTGTGCATTATTTTACACCACAGCATGTGAACGCTGCCCGTTGTGTTTGTTTGTAGTGTTGAAGATTTAGATTTACTTGGAGAGATGAACTATCCATTTAGTAAACCTAGTCATCCATCACTAATCAGATCCAAGAATCAATGCAGTATTTTTCTCACATTTTGTCTTGGATTGAAATTCACAAGGAATTCTAATAAGTAAAGAGAAAAAAAAAAAACCTGGCAGCAAAACCTCCATGAAAGAAGCCAACAACACTAACCAACAAAAGTGGTTGAGGTTTGAAATGGTGAGGTTTGCCAGTTAATTTTTGTTTGATTCTAATTTGGATGTAAGTACAAAAAGAAATATGGATGGATGGATGCAACCATCTTTAATGACAAACTGCAAGTAATATCCCATAATAACACAAATGTTGAGTCGAGTCCAGATATGTTTTATGTTTTATAGCCAGCTCTTCTTCACTTGGTGCTGCATATATTTACAACACTTCGCTTTTGCTCTTTCAATACAGGCAATATTTAACATGCACAGTGATGACCTGCGGTCTTAATCTGATTATCCACTTTAATCTGGTTATAGTGTGCATGCAAACATAAAAGACTGTAGCTGTAGACCAGTGAGTGACGAAAGATTGCCAGCAAAGTCGACCCTTTGCTCGGGCTGTCTGCATCTGTCAATAGAAATAGGCTCAGCGTGGCACGCCTGTCATCTTCACTTAGCTTGTTAGACGCTAATGGGAGCCAAGATGGCTTTTTGGAGGAGAAAACAAGCCCATTGTCGCTGTTTGGAGCCTTGTTTTAGGCACTTGTGGAATTTGCAAGGTATGATGACTTTTGCTGCTGTACATAAGGTCGTTGTTGTGGCTGATTTATCTTGTTGTTGTTTTTTTTGTTCTGTATTATTTGTGCATGTTGTTACTTGTTCAGTATAGTCTGGTCCTGTTGCTGCTTTGAACACTGAGACTCTGTGTCTATTGCCTCCAGCTTCAATCTTTAGCCTGATTGTTTTGCACTGTGTACTGTATGTTTCTCACCACTGTGTCACAAAGTCTGCGGGTGCTTTCCTTTTTTTTTTTTTTCAAATCTGGACAGCGGGTTCTGTTATTTGCTGGTTTTTTTTGTTTTTTTTCCACCGAATGCTAAACACCTATCTGGAGTGTGGAACGTAAGTAATTTGTGAGGGGAAAAAAAAAAAGATAATAAAAGATGTCATAGTGTCAGTCAGAAAAGAGTTTTAGGATCCTAAAAGCCAGTGAGTGCTACTCAACTCGGGGACCAGTCGTGCAAGCATTTTCTTCACTTTCCAACTTAAAGAGAACAAATGTATCTCATGAATATTTACACTCACACATTAAGTACTGTGAAATCCTCAGCTCATTTGTCTAATGGTCTAATTAGGAGACTTGCATGGATGTGGAAAAGACTCTCCTTTTTGAAATTACAATTTCACATGGCTTGTTGAGTTCCCTCCTATTCCTTTACTGTCTGTTTCTGTTTTTCTTTCTCTATTTTCTTTTCTGGCATAGTTCACTCTTTTTTTTTTTTTTTTTTGCATGATCACTTGACGTTTCCTTCCTCATTTTCCTTCCTCTTTCTTTTTTCTCCCGTCTCACTCATCTCTTTTGTTTTCTTTCTTGCTTCTCTTATGTCTCTGAGGGCAGCTTCATGGTTTCCACAGCTGGACACCGTTAATGTCAGGAGACCGTTATCTCTGCTCACAGACGCGGTTTTTACAACTTTATCACAGCTTCTTCTAACTAGTGCAGAAACTAATTGAAAACATCCCAAAGTCTGAACTGACAGTTGCAGATTTGACGTTTCGCCTTTGCTTTAGTCACTGTGCTGCATACTTTACACAGAGTATAAACTCAGCCCTCAAGCTCAGTTCTTTTCTGTCCTAGTCTTCTTGTGCTGTGTTGTCTGTTAGCAGTATATGTGCTTATTAGCAAATATTTACATTTTTCATTTAAACTTTGATGGAGTTTCATAAACTGGCTTTATCTCCTATGTAGGTTTGTCTATTTTTAAAAATACAGTATATGTGCTTATGTGTGTTGAGGGGGTTTTCTCTATGCTCTTTTCAGGGATGAGACCCCATTTGTTACCTCAGGAGGATAATTTAGTATTACTCAGAATAAATATTGCTAAGCTGTCCCTCAACCTGTTCCATGTTGTTATCAGCATCAACAAACACAATTGGCAAAGTAAATAGTAAAGTAAATACACACCAGCCCAAGCAGACCAGTCGCATTTCTTGTATAACTGTATGTTATTTGACGTAGCATGCTTTGCTGGCGTTGTAGCAGACAAATGGCAGGAGACCAAGCAGATATGAGACTTTGTTTTTTCTTTTTTTTTTTTATTTGCCCTACATACCCAGGCATGACCACTGTCTCTGCCTCTCTGGCCCAAACTGCAAAACAGACTTTGACTTGCTAGGCACCACTACACAAACACACACACGCAGAGCTTCGCAACACCACTCATGATGCCAAAATACATCTGGGTGATTGTATAACTCCTAAGGGCATGGAAAAATCTAGGTCTATCACCACTCTTGGCTACCCTCTTAGCAGTCCCCCTCCATTTCAAGGACAGATGGCAACTGTCCCCAACCAGAGTCCCTCCATAAAGGCATTTCACCTTTCACATTCAGCAATTGAGCCGTCCAAAGTCCCCATGTGTGTACTTTGTGTTATGAATGTTTGGGTAAGTTGGACTACTGTCCAGGCAGGAGCAGAATTCATGCTTCAAATACAGTTCATTTGAACATCAGCAATGTGCTGGACACTTTTTGGAAGGCTATCACATGTGTTTCAGCACATTTAGGAAGGTGAAGTTCGTAAATATACTCTGGTGTTGGAACTGGAAATTGGTTTCTATTCTCTAGATGGTTTTCAGAAATGCAACTATTGCTTATTGTCTGCTTAGAAGATTGAGCGGGACTGTTTTTCTAGTCACTGTAGCGCTTGTTGCAGCATGGAAGGATTAATAATTACAGTGTTGAACAAACAGTGTTGTTGTAATTTGCACCCTTCAGTGGTGCTATTGTTTAGTTACCATGCTCTTATAGTATTTGTCTATGCTGTCATCAAGGAGTGAACACAATGCAACAAATATATTGCAATATAAAAAAAAATTGCACAATAAAAAAAGCTCAGTTTCAGCCATTTGTTGTACAGAGGCAGAAGGAGCAGGAGTAAAACTTTCGTACATCTCACTGGCTCTTTTTTTTTTTTTTTTTACTCCCTCTCTCTTTGCTCTGCAGCAGTGGGCACAGAGGATATAACATAAGTGAAACTTAAAGCCCTTACTAATTGGCCATGAAGCGCCGGGCTGGGCTCTTGGGGGAGGAAATGTAGGAAGGAACAGGGGAGGGAGGAGCAGATGGTGGGATCACTAAATGCTTATTACAGACCCGAAGCTTCACTCATTTTTGTGTTTACTTAACCACAAAATGCCTCTGCTGTTCACGGCACCATTGGTCAGGTGAATC
Source organism: Anabas testudineus (assembly GCF_900324465.2). Lineage (NCBI taxonomy): Eukaryota > Metazoa > Chordata > Actinopteri > Anabantiformes > Anabantidae > Anabas > Anabas testudineus. Next base: position 10,522,350 of record NC_046630.1, read on the forward strand.
TGAATAGATGTGGATTTTGAGGAGAAATAAATGACATGTAAATAGACATATATTCAGTTATATATACAGCATGTGTCCTCAGAGATAGTGCGGCTGGGTGTAATTGTGGCTGTATGCCACTGGCAAGAGTAAACTTGAGGCGAGATTAGGTTTTGCTCATGAGGCCAGTCGGAACAGTTTGTCAGCTCATATTAGATCACGCTTCCCACTACATTAATTTTGCTGCAGCAAATAATGACACAAGCCAACATCCATTGGCTTGTCGCAAGGATTTAGGTATGATATAAACAGCATGCCTCTGTGTCTAGCAGGTATCTAGCGTAGTACTTCACTGCGCCCAACTCGTCTGACTGGTGGACAACAGATGCTTGTAAATTACCTGAAGGACAACTGCGTGAATGTGTGAAGAATGTTGAATTTGGTGGCCTGCTCTCGCTCCCTGAACACTTATCAGCTTTCTTTCACCTGAGCCGTCGCTGAGGCAGAGCATGTAATGTTTCTTATGCTATAATTTGGCGTGACATTTTTATAATTACGCAAAGTAAAAGCTGTCAGCACAGGTGAAAATGGAGAGCTGGAAGATTGTTTGCCCTTAGCGGTGTTCTTTGTGACTGTAAAAAGCCTGCATCAGTATGCAGTGTGAGGCTTCATGCTGTAACATGCTCTCACAGCCTATCTCTGTCTCAGTGAACTCAGGTAAGAGTTAAGATTTTATGTTAGGAAGCAACATTTATGTGATTTTAAATAAAACAAGCTTCACCTGTATCTCTGAAAACATGCTTCTCATCACATATATTATAGAAGCAGAAAAAAAAAAAGCTTTAACGGATGATATCATGTTTATTGCAGCAAGACATGTATCTCACATCAAGCTCACCAGAAAACGTTCTCCTCAATTGCTCTTTATATTTACATTTCTACCCGTGTTATCTAACTGTTCATGTGCGTGTGTGTTTGTCTCTTGGATATGGAGTCATTATTACATAAATACTGCTATAGCCAGACTGATGGACACGCGCTGACCACTGCTCAGGATGCCTTGTGATTCACACTCGATTTTTAGTGCTCTCACCTGACATTTTCATCCAAGCAGTGTTCTGGACGCCAGTGTTTGAAATGAGCACAGAGAGTGTGCGGGAGACCCACATGCACAGTCCTGTTGCCAAGAATATACCGTATACGTATGTGTGTGTCATTCTCGCTGATAATGGACCATCTCGTTAATAATGCAACAGAAGGATGGCACTGCACCACCCTTTTTCATGAAAACTCATTTTCCCTTTGTTGCTCTTTTTCGCTTCCTCCTTTCTCCACCTCAAGCCAACCTTAAAAAACTATTTTATCCCCCCCCCACCGACCCAGTCTGCCAGTATTTGCACAGTCAATATAAAGCGTGGGAGGGGAGAAAGAGATTCAAATGTAAAAGCACACACTGTTAGCTTTCTTGAATAAAGCCAATGAATTCCCGTTGCAAGGAAAGGTGAGAGGTAAAAAAAAACTTCAGCTTGACACTCAACCCATCAGCTGTACGATTTCACACTCTGCCAGAGTCAATACGTCAGGCAACTCAACTTTTAGGTTTGAACCAGGACCTTCAGTGGTATTAAATAATAAATATTTGATCTTCTGCTGTTGTTATACAATAATATAGATTTATAGTATGAAGCCAGTGATGCTCCCTAACGTGTCCTTAAAAATAAATGTAAGCATACAGCCCTGCCTGGATTTTACTAACTTGACTAATAACTTGTTTTATCCCATGATAATATGCTGATTCAGCAAATTAGAGGGGCTATTTCTAGCCTTGCTATAACGCTACATTTCAAAATTACGAAAAAATATTGCAATTTAGATCGTGATTCTTAATATATGGTCATATATAATATGAACTTTTGGCCAGTTTGCCCACCCTATTCCTAACTTCTGTGTCACTGTTACTTACATTTCCAAAAACAATACTTCTGACCCTCTGTCTGTAGTAGTTTGCTTTAGCATCTGGTCATTGAGACTATTTTACCTCTACAGCTGTATTTGTAATTGTGATTTGATTATTCCAGTGTCAGGCATTCTTTTCATGTATTATTTTGGACCACCAAAACACCTCTCTCTCCCTCATACACGCTCCAGTGAGGGTCGTATTTGTTTGTCTTCGGCTCCATACTGATAACAAATTGCCCTTTAAGCTTTTGTGGATGAGTTTAGCACCTACATAACAGACCTTCCTCACCGCTCAGTGCTTTCTGGACAGTATGATGGATGGATGAATGCTTGGTGGTTTGAGTGAGTCAGACATGAGGTGCATCTCATTTTTTATTATTTTTTTTATTGAGCCGTTCAGTTTCCTCTTACTTTGCATTTCCCCCATGCTCCTTCTGTTTAAGACACATTTAAAAGATGTCTCAATCTGTTTTTACCAAGCAGTTTCCTTCCCTTGATGCTTGCTTACAATGTTTTGACATGTAAATTCATTATTAAATAGCGCTGAATGTCATAAGGCCATCTAATTATGTGCTTAAAAAGTTAATAATGGTGTTTCTGCCCAGTATGATTGATAACTCCACACTCTCTGAATAGGTACTCTGCACTACACTTATGAACAATACAAATGTGCTTATTGCTGAAAGAACACAGTGGGCCTGATTTACTAATAGCGAAGACTAAATGGCTTGCACAGTTTGGAAAATTGCACAAGGAAAAATTGTGATTGAAAGTAAGTGCAAACATTGTCACTGGTCATCATGTAAGGTGAGTCCCCAACAGGAATCACCATACAAGTATGTGACAACTGGCGTAACAAGTATTTCTTGACTTGGGATACAGTACAGATGAAAATCAAATTTGGGAAACTGCAACAACTACAATACATTAGATTGATTCAAATGCTAGGAGGTGCAAAGATGTTTGTTGGATGTTGGATCGCTGGAACAAAATCAGAAAGCCAACGACGTAGTCCTCAGTGTGCACGCTAGGTAGATCACTCCTTACTGTTTTTGCTGGTCAGGTCAAGTGCTGTACACAGACCTTTAGTAAATCAAACCCAATGTGCAGAAGTCAACATTAAAAGCAACTAATGATATAAAAAAGAAAATCATTTGCAAACAGAGGAAAAATAGAACAGTACAGTAGACTATTCATCTTTCTGACTCTCTGAAGAGTGTTAAAGTTATGAAAATAAAATGTCGCCCTGTTACCGAAGAACACTTATACAACTTCCACCTAACACATGAATTTCTTTTGACACCTTAATTTGTGCGGCTATCTCTTTTGTCGGTGCGTTTAGTTTGACAAGACTGAAGTCAGATCAGATGCAGGATCTATTCACCTACAGATTTCCAATAAGGTGGAGTGTCTTTCCAATAATAGACTTCCTCATAGGATGCTCTCATGTATCCTCAGTGAAGTGTCCTTTGGGATTCCTCCTCTTCCCTCTTTCACTTCTCTTTGCACCACTGAGCAGCATTAAGGAAACTGAGACATCCTCATTGATGGCAGACCAATGTTCTTTGTGCATGAAGAAAATAAATGAATGAAAGAAAAAGAAATGAGGTGGAGACGTCTCTCTTACCACATCTCACATTACATGGGTCTGATTATTAATATCTTGTTTCTATTTAATTGCATGTATGAACTATCGGCTGCTTTTACCTTGCACACTAATGAAGTGGATGCAACAGCTTGAATGTTCCCTCCTCCTTTTTAAGATTACAGTGCTGACAAGAGGGGTTATGTGAAGTGATATATCTCTGCTAAACCAGAACAGAGACTCTCTTTTTCCTCTCCGCTCCCTTTCTGGGTAGCCAGCATGTAGACAGCATAAGAGCCTATGGAGCGATCATGTGAACTCTCCAGCCTCTCTCCTCCTACTCGCTGTCCTGTTCTTCTATTTGTGTGAACAGGCAGCTGCACGTTGAAGCAGACTGCACTGTGACCAGCGAAAGCAAACTGCGAGCTCTCACCGTCTCTTCTCCTCAGCCATGCTTCTCTTCCTTCTTATCTAGGCCCCCTCCACCTCCAAAATCCTCCTTCAGCCGGTTGCTAGGCAGCACAGGGAGAGCTTGACAGTGTTGACGTTGTGTGTGTGTGTGTGTGTGCGTGCGCGGGACTACTTCCTGTAAACAGCCGAGTGGGTGCTCTTTGCTCTCAGCTACAGAAGGAAGGAGAGAGTGAGACGCGACGGCCTAAAATAACCCTTTCTCACTCGCTCATATGAGACATGACATTTTATATGTGTGTGTGAAAAATTTCACATACTTGGGTAACTTATAGCTTTAGTTGCAGGAGTGTTTGAATTGTATTTTCTTATGTATTTTGCTTGTAATAAAGGGCATTTAGGCAGAGAGCTGGTGTCATTCTGCTTCAAGCAGGCCTGTTTGTAGATTTATACTGTAAATATTAATATATGATTTGTCTTGTTGTTTCTCGGGATGTTTAACTGCACTAACTGTAGCGCCCTGTCCCCTTCTCTCCCAATCTTCTTTGTTTCGACTTTCAGCTCAGTGGCGGTGAAGATGACCACGGCGCGGTACCGTCCCACGTGGGAGCTGGCCGTGGACCCACTGGTCTCGTGTAAGCTGTGCCTTGGAGAGTTCCCTTTGGAGCAGATGACCACTATTACACAGTGCCAATGCGTCTTCTGTACACTGGTGAGCAGGACACTCAACACTCAGTATTCTGTGTGTTACTGTAGTTCATGTAAGTTTAACTGATACAGTTTTTCAATCTAATACAAGCCAAACAGGACTTACACTGAAGTCAGTAACTACTTTTGGCTCTATTACAAATCTCACCCACCATTAACACTGAACAATAACGCCCACCGACTATCCGATCTTACCTAATCTAGCCCAGAGTTGAGGAAACAGTGCCCAAGAATGACCACTAAAAATAGATACCACTTCCTAGAACGCAGTCTGAATGGCAGCAGTAATGAACAAGTCACAGTTTCAATACGTCTATAGCAATGTAAACACGGAGAATGACTGAACACCTCACTCTAGCTGTTTATTTCCATATCCATAAAACAATAAGCAACATTAGCATTCATTTAGATCCCAGATCCTGGGAAAAAATTATTTTACAGCTAGTCGCGTCTTTCTACTGTTACTGTTACGGTACTGGACAGTTGCTTAGTAGAGCTGAGGACTGCTGCAGATTAGAGTGTTACAGTATAGTGGGTTTATTACAACACAACCATGAAACATAACGCATCCATTTCTTATGATCTGTTCTATCTATAAAAAATACAGTCACCGTTTAAGGTCACATATTCACCACATGCTCTTTCCTTCCTTTTTCTGAGTTGACAGACACAGACGGTGATGTTGAGAAACTCTCATCTTTGTTTCCCAACTTTTCTGCTGCAGTCTGTGGTCTGTTGTTTTTCTTTAATCATACTGACAGCATATTGAACTGGGTCGATGCTATGTTTGTCTGTCTGCCTGTCTGCCCACCCAGTGCCTGAAGCAGTACGTGGAACTCCTGATTAAAGAGGGCCTTGAAACTGCAATCAGCTGTCCAGACTCTGCATGTCCCAAAAGAGGACACTTGCAGGAAAACGAGGTACTCTAATGATCAAAGGAAAAGTTTTACCCTCTGTCTTGTCATTAGCAGTTGTGATTGCCAATGTTAGTACATCCCCTGCAGCTCCTGAAATTGTCGAATAGCATCTAAGATTGGTTTGAGACTGGACCTCAGCACCAGTTTATGTACATGAATCCCTTTCCATATAAATGTACACATTGGTAAAACATGACCACTGTTTAATATGTTATCATAGCTTACTCAAAACACGCCTTACTCAAGATAGCCATTGTGCTCCACCTGGCAGTGTGTTTATTCAATTATAATGCGCGTCCCCGCTCATTTCTTCCAATGGAGGTCAATCCGAGGGCAAAGTGCTCCTCATCCTCCAGGCAGTTTGGTTGATGGACTCACTCTGTGGCCTAGTCTTGGAGGCACAGCTTGGTTTAGCACACCACGGGCTTATGGTTCTCATCAGTCAGTGTCACCAGCCTTTAATGGAACCCCGGCTACTCCTGTCAGTCATGCAACACATGCATCAGCCCTGTCTGCCCTGACAGCAAAGCCCTCACCTTGTAATTGACTTCTCTTTCGCAAAGCCTGAATGTTCATTTCAGTGCCCAGTAAATGAGTGTATTTAACCTCGTGTGGGCTTGTCTATGCACACTGAATACATTCTGACAGCGGGATTCTCTTTCTGTCTGAGAATGAGATAAAGGGTCTTATTGGTGAGCAAGCAGCAAGTTCTTATATCATCTGATTTTGACATTGTTCTGGAAATGAATTGCACATACCGAATGAATAATTGCTTCTTGCAGTTTTTGTCTATAAATATGCACAGTGACCTGCATATTCCCTCCCACTTCCCTTCTCCCTGCAGATTGAGTGCATGGTGGCCACGGAGATGATGCAGAGATACAAGAAGCTCCAGTTTGAAAGGGGTGAGTCACAGCACGTCACTGATAGCTCCTTAGTGTGTGGGCAATGACTGTCAATCGCAGACACACGTGTGCCCTCCTGTCCAGGGACGCTGCATTTCACTGTGACATACAAAAAGGATGACGACAATCCTATCTTGCACGTGTTGCTGTACCGCTGCTTTCTCTGTGTGGAATCAGTCGTTTACCCCCAGTGGATATTTCTGCTATTGAAATACACTGCAGGGTATCTGTGGAAGGCTAATGGAAAAGAGCAGAGCTTTTTATTTTATTTATTTTTTTATTTTGTTGCTGAGCAAATTTTAATCTTGCAAAGGAAAATTGTCAGTTTTGGTTCCATGTAGCTCATAATGTCAGGGAGATTCATGAATGAAGTGTTAATTCTGACAATATTCAGTGTTCAATGCCATCCATGAGCCGAATAATGGTACAGGCTAGAGTATTATTGTGACAGGTACTCAGACCTAACAGATCTGCACTGTAGTATTCTGACTCAATCCTGTCATCTTCATCAAAGTGTAACACCAGCTCCCATTAAATATACATGAAGGGGAGAGCCAGACTTTGTTTAAAAAGGTTTTAATTGCATTGGTTTGGCTCTAGACTCATATGCTGTCTGACTGATGGAGCCAGGTCTTTTTGCAAAGCAAGACACTGAAGGTAAATTCTGTCTGTAGTTTACCCTGTTTGATAAAATACTTGTAAACTATAAGTGCTAGAAAGACAATGACAGGTGTGTGTCTATTCACTCCAGGGTGTCAATGTAGACATGCTAATAAGTAATATTAGTGTTCCATTGCCACAGAGAGAAAGCAGTAACTGAGATATATTATCACTATCACACTCTACTGAACTGTACTACTCATCCTGCAGGTTTCCACCTACACAGAGGCACAAACTGTACACAGAACATGTAGATCACACTTGCAGGAATAAATGCATAAACACATCCAGATACACTGGTATTCAAACTGATGTTGTGCTTTTTGCACAGTTAGTAGATGTTTTTTAATGTAAAGGTATTTTAATTGGATTTGTTTGGTTTGGCCAATAAAGGAAGTTTAACCCACTTCTATTAAATCCTCAACAGAAAGAGCGCAAATAGAGGACGTGTAGGGGTCTGAATGCTTTCTGAATCCAACATATACAGGGGCAAGGAAAGGGTTACTGTTAATGAATAAAAAAAATCCTCAGAAAGAGCTGTGGCTGTTGCCTGGATGAGGGTATTCAGCTATCTCATTAATGCCCTTGTCCAGTCAGGCAGAACAGTTGCTGTAACCATTCCATATTTTTCAGGCTGAGCCAAAAGTGCATGTTGAATGTGTGCTCTGAGTCCTTGGCAGAGAGGCAAGAGGAAGGAAGGAGAGGATAGGAGGGCAAGTGCACCACACTATGAACTTAGAACTGGCAAGAAACAAAAAACTGGTCTCACTACCACCTGTAAATAGGGATTGAAAATATTTAGATAAGTTTGAGGAAGTTATGCAGCAAGATAATATTTTTTACCAAAGCCATTTTCCAACATAATGTAAGCAGCTATGAATGCAAGCGTTACAGAGTGTGCATCAAAAAATTATTTAAAAAAAATGTGTGTGTAGCCTTGGGAAACTATTTGACCTCAGGACACAATAACTTGGGTTCTGGCCCGTTTAATTTATAAAAGGAAAAACAAGAGGAATAGCAATACAGCAGCCAAAATAAGCTAAGAATAATACAGCAGTGGGCTGTGGATGCAAAATAAAGCCAAAACAAGATGCACTGTACATACACGGACTCCCAGAGACACACTCTCAAATCTCTTAAAACAGAGTAACAAGTCAATGTAATAACTTTCATCAGTAACTTAATAAAATAACATGGTTCAGATTTTCTGTACATTACTTTGCTAATGCTGAAATTTCTATCATACCTACTGCCATCATGTCTACATTAAATCCTGGTAAGATGTTTGCAGTTAACTTTTAAAAGTCTTTCATCGTGCATACTTTAAGAGCTGTGTGATTATTTTACACAATGAACTCTCCAGGACCCCCAAACTAAAACGGGGAGAAATACTTACATTCCCAAATGAGCTAAATCTTAAACCCTTTGAGAAACATTTGAGAATCACCTTAATTGTAGTACATTTACCACCTGGCTGCGTATGAGTAAGAAGCTTTTTACCTATTTGTAAGCTTATTATCATGTTCCGTTGCAAGACCATTGTAAAATCCTTCAATCACCCAAGTCACAAAACAGAGACTGTATGTATAGTCTAGCCACACAGATTCTGGGGTACAAAGCAGAGGGTGATGGTGGTGAATTGTTTTTCCAACATTGCAGGGATGACTCCCCTGTAAGTAATTGTATTTTTAATTAAATTAACCTTTAATGTAAACAACTGTGCATGACCCCTGTCCCACTTTGTGCCATTAGAGGTGCTGCTGGACCCTTGCCGGACATGGTGCCCGTCCTCCACCTGCCAGGCTGTGTGCCAACTAAAGGATGCAGATTCTCCAGCGCTGCCCCAGTTGGTCCAGTGCGCCGTCTGTGCCCTTGAGTTCTGCTCAGCCTGCAAGGCCAACTGGCACCCCGGACAGGCCTGCCAGGAGAACAACATGCCCATTACCTCCTTCCTACCAGGAGAAAACAAGTACTGCTTTTTACCAGTTTCTCTCTAATATCCAATATAACACACATTTGTGTCAGTTGTTCTGTAGCAATTTCCAGTTCATTATCCAGCCTGTTTTTTTACTACCTGTATTCTCGTTGCCATGTTGAAACATTATCAGGCCCCATCTGCAGATGCAATTCCTGAAAATATTCATTTTCACAGAGCTGTAGAAGCAATCCACACGTCATGCCCAGCTGACTTACCTGGCGTTCAGGAGCACTTGTCAACACAGAGCAGGGTTAATTCAGTGTATTATAGACAGACAGCTGGTCTGGCTGGATGTTTTGCAGCCACTGCCGAGTTGCTCACGCACAAATTAATAGACAAGCATAAGCTGGTAATAATAGACTGCTGAAACTAAAGCAGGCTGAGACGGGCTTGTGATCAGTTTTAAGGATATGTTCTCCGTCTGTGATTACAAGATGAGGACTGCTGTGAGACATACAGCTGAACCATTTCCCTGTGATATCCTCTCATTCTGGACATTTGCTCTGCAGAGCTTTGCTGTGCAGAATGTAATGTAATTCAAAGGTAAGCTACAATCAAATCATGGAGAATAGCTCTGGAAATAAATAGGCTTGCTGTCACTAGGAAGATGACCAGAATGACGGGTACCTGCTCCTGCACAGTTCAGGAGTCAGCACTTTACAGACACAGGAGAAATGGATAGTGGAGATAAACTGACACCAACAAGAGGGAGGAATGAGAATGCAGAGAGTAGTGACTGGTGGTTTTTTAGAAGAGCTCTTGGCTCCTGACCTATCCCCCCCATTTCACACAATCCTGTTACACCAAAGATTGTAAATATTGATCGCTGCATAAAAGCAATCTCCTGCGCGTCAAGTAAAGTGAATGTCCAATGATTTGGGATTTTAAATCGGCTAAAAACACCGGGCTCATGTCTCTCTCTCTTCTTTCCAGCTCTTTCTATAAGAGCGAAGAGGATGATGCACCAATCAAGCGCTGCCCTAAATGTAAAGTTTACATCGAGAGGGATGAGGGCTGCGCACAGATGATGTGCAAGAACTGCAAACATGCCTTCTGCTGGTACTGTCTGGAGTCCTTAGATGTGAGTTGGTCTTGAGCAATTTCCTCATTTCTTGTTATTTACTGCAACAGGGAGCAACATTATTCTGTGTGACACAGTTGTCTGGAGACAACTTGTAGTTTTCATTGTTTGGAGATGGTAGTTTAAGGTTGATTTTTAGCCACAGTTTAATTATATAAGCGTCTGGGCCGCATGTCATTTAAAAAGCTTTTTTTTTTTTTTTCTCTTTTCAAAACAGCTGTCTCTGTCTATGAGGCTGCTAATAGTCTATCTTTATCTGTTACGTGTGAATGTGTTTGTGTTACAGGATGACTTTCTCCTGATCCACTATGACAAAGGTCCCTGTCGAAACAAACTTGGCCACTCCAGGGCATCCGTTATCTGGCACAGAACACAGGTGATAAATCCATCTTTCCCTTTCCTCTCTCTCTCTCCTCCATCTCTTGCACCTCAGCATGTGACCATACATGTGCTCTCTGGCTCTGCCTCTTTGTCGCTGTCTTGCTTTTACACGGTCACATGCAGTGACAGGCTAGTATTATCTTGACAGCAGAATAGGAAAAGGACACGCTGATGCGCATGCAGCCGTGAGTGCATGGTGGTCAGTGTCCTGCGGTTTCCAACTAAGCCCATTATGTACACTTTTCACTGGCTTACATAATCCAGGCTATCATTTACTGTTAGGTGAACAAAATAAAAAAATCCAGGCTTCTCTTTAAAGTTGTCCATGTGGGGAATGATGGTTCATATAGGACAGTTTTGACCTTACAGAAGATGTAGACTCTGTTGTTCAGTCTCCACATTTATCCCCAATATTTCCCTATAGACAAATGATCTATTCATGGTTTGCCACATCCCTTTGTCCAACATACTTGTTATTTTGTCAACATTAGCATGCACACTGGCATCTGTTGCCCAGTGGGGCAGACTGAGTCATATGATTACAGTTCAGCTGGTGTAAGCCTGCTATAGCTTCACTACTCTGTGTGTCTTTGTCTCTTTCTTGCTTTCCTCATTTCACCCCCTCACTCCACAGTCTCCCCCCTATCTCTCTCTCTCCCTCATTACTGCAAGATGTACCAGGGAAAACCTAGCTTGTAAGAACAGTCTTTCTTGTCTGTATCTGATGCCTTGAGGGTCACAGCATGTCAGTCAGAAGGAAGGTCATGTCCTGAAGATGAAAGCATACAGAGTCTGTCAGCATGTGCAAATTGAATAATAAACAGTCCACAGTGCTTTCTACAATAGCCCAGCCTTCATACAAGCTGTAACAGAAACATTTATTAATTACGTAATATGTTTTTAAATAACAACTGCCTGCAAGTGATTCCCAAAAATACGTCTCTGTGCCTCTGCAGCGGGAGGAGTAGTGTTATTCTAAGTCACTGTTGCATGTAGTCCTGCTATGGGGCTTTGAATTTGCTGGTGTCTTGCTCCCTCTTGTGGTGAATGATCTAACCTGCCCTGCTAAAAAGAGAAAACAGAAATTCAAATGAAATCTTTAGAATTGTTGTTTGTTTTGGTCATTTTAGTTATTTGAAATTTGGATTTAAAAGTTAAATTATGTAACAACACAAGATAGATAATTTATAAACTTAATGTATATTTTTGCCAAATTCAAAAACAAGTATAACCAACTAAAAAACACACATCACCTGTACCATGGCTTTGTTGCAGCAGGTTGTTGCCTATGTTTCTTTGCAAGATCACTTGTACTTTTCTATGATCTAACATCATTTTGTGTTCAAATTTAAATTAGCTTTCTTTCTCTATGTTAGATGGGTACAGTGTCTGCCAAGTAATTATATAAACCTGTAGGCAGATAAAATGCTTCAAATAAAAGAGTCCACAATTGCCACTTTAATGGGAAATCAAATCTCCATGAAGCATTTTGAAGCAACTAAAATGTGTTTTACATTAGTGACCTCTGCTGGACAACATGTGGTATTGCAGTTATTAGGGTAGCCAGACCTATGAAACAGTAGAATTACAAAATTGATATTTAGTTCATTAATTTCACGCGGGTCAAGTAGTTTGTCAGATTTAACGTTAATGCTCTAACTGATGCTGACCGCTCCAATCAAACTAATGTTTTTTATATTTTTTGTTGCTCTCTCTCTCGCTGCAGGTCGTGGGGATCTTTGCTGGCTTTGGCCTGCTCCTGCTGGTTGCCTCCCCCTTCCTCCTTCTGGCCACTCCCATCGTCCTCTGCTGCAAGTGTAAGTGCAGCAAAGGTGATGACGACCCATTGCCAACCTAATCTCACCATCGGAGCTGGAGTGGAGCGACACTCCATGGATGGTCCAATCTTTTCCCCCCCCTCTCCTTTTCACCCCTTCACATTATTTTCCTCCCACCAGCTTTGAGTGCTTCATTTTTTGGGCTGAGCCTGCACCGGCCCGCGGCCGCATCGGGATCCATCGCTCTGCATGAGAGAGGTGTGCTAGAAAAGCGACCCTTTGCCATGAGTAGAGGCGTAGGGCTAAAGGTCAGAGGAGGTTAGGTGTTAAAGCACCACCGTGTCCGTGTGTGTGTAAGATGATGGTGGTTTGGGGATGTGAGGGAAGTCGGGGCCACTTTAAGTGGTTTTACATTAGGGGTTACTGGTGGTATGTTGGCGGGTCATTGCAAGGAAAGGAAGAAAAAAAAATCTATGTTAAGCTTTTCTCTTGTATGGACAATATCATACAAGAGCCACATTAGAACGAACTTTTACTTTATCAGCCTGTTTTGATGGTTTGTCGTACGCAACTAAAGCTTTTTCCTCCACCACCACCACCACCACACCTGTTGTAGCTCTACAGATTCAGTCAGTAGCATTAGAGCTACACCACGCATGTTTGGTGTTACTCGATTTGCACACAGAACATGATTTCTTTGTCATGTTCATGACTGGGGGTAGAGGTGGGTGGCTGCTGCCACTCTCAACTCAAATGTACAGCACGTCCTTTTGATGATGTCAATGTTTTATAACGTGTCGCTTTTAATAGAACTGTGCTCAGACTAGTGTATATGTGTTGTACTTTTGAGTGTTTTCCAACCTGTACACGCATTAAAGGGGATTGCCACTCAAATGTAAAACTACGCTTATTTTCTGTGGTTAAGTCACAGTGAAGATTTGTTTTATTAACGCTGAATTTGCTTTATAACCACTTTTTTTTTCCCCTTTTGATTATTAGACTCTTAATTCTTTTCTTTTTTTCTGACACACCTCTGTTTTCCCAAAACATTTCTATGATCCCATTTCCCGAATTGAGTGGTGCTCCCCTTGAAGTTCAGCATTAATGTCTATCAAAGCACTTCGCTTCCACATGTTGTGGAACAATTTTAATACTTCACTACAAGAGATGTCAGTCGTGTAATTCTCAGCAACCAGACGGTTGTTTAGCCAAATAGAAATAGCCTTAAATTAACAACAGCCAAGATCAGGCATTTTCCCCCTGTGCATTAAATAGTGAATGAAGTCAAAACCCAAATAATCCCAGGGAAAGCTTGTTTAAAGGCATTTTAAAGCATTACAGCCAGTCAGTGAAGCCCTTTATACTGAAATGATTCTATGATGTCATCCATATGCCACACTGTTAATAGCCAGAAAAAAAGGGAAAAAAAAGTCTAACGTAACATTGTGTGTGAACCAGGGCCTACATTTCCTAAGCCTCACTGGCCAAGAGTGCTGAACAACATCCATCCTGCCATCAGAGTGAATGATGTCAAGCTCAGATCAGATCTCCTTCTCAGTGGCCCAAATTGCAAACTTGCATATGTTAGTGGTGCGAGTGTCGTCTCGTTGGTTGACGACCAACAACAAGCAGCCATCCCTTGCAGGGACATCGGAAAAGCCTATAGAGGAATTACAATAATTACGGAGCTGCTCTAAACTATATCACTTTATCTATGCAAGTTTGTACATTTCCATTCTCAAAAGGCTATTGATTGGTCATAATCAGCTGTTATATCATAGGTAGGATCATGCTGCAGAATGTCGCCGCACATGTGCGCATCATGGCTTTTATTTAATCAGGGAATTATTCAGAAACCATCCGTTTTATCCATAGTGTTTCCTGTTATAGGTCTGTATTTAGCTATGTTTAGCTAAGTTGCTAACTTGAAAATCAGAACAGAATGTGGTCACTTTGTTTTTTTGGAGCAAACCCTCAAAAACCCTTTTGCAGTAGAAAACTTTGCAATCAGTAAAGAGAGGGGGGAGATTATTTGAAAAAGGCCTGTGTGAGATTTCTTAATCATTTTGTCACAACGCCCTGCACGGCCACTCTAATGTTTTAAATAAGCCATTGTCCGGGGTAATTCACCAGTGTTCATGTAGCATTTCATGTGAAATGTGGCTACAGGTGATCAACAGTTAACAGCAGTAGCTATTTTAATATCGGTAGCTTATCATCTGCACCTCCCTTATTGCTTTCATTCAATTAACTCTGACATTCACGATAATAATCTTTGTTGTTAATAGCCTTAAATTTTGAGTACCTTATCTGTAGCCTGTGTTTTCATCGACCTCACCTCACTTTATGAGCCTGATAATTTGATATAACGCGGAATGATACAATTTTATATCAACGCCAGTCCAATTTTTCTGCTTTTGCAGTTTGGTTTCTTCCCTACAAATAGTTAAATTCCTGAAGCTTTTGTTTGTTTTCATGACAATCATGTCAAGCTAATTTCCTGGAGGGGATGAGTACAGGAAGCTCTGTACTGTATGTGCATTTTGATCATGTACTATCTGTAATGTATTAACAATTTTTACCAGGTGGAAAAATATTTTAATGCTTCTTTATGTAAGCGCTGCACTCTACATGGGTTTCATTATTTTACCTTCTAGATATGATCTGTGATGTGTTCAGTATGGTGCCTGTTGTTTAATGGAGGATTTTAGCAGGAAAAAATGTCAACTCGAAAATCGAATCGAAAAGTCAGTACATACGAGACACTGCAGCTTACTTTCTTTTTTTTTGGTGGTTTTGTACCATTACATCTGTGAGCGGTCTGATTTCACCAGGACAAAACACAAAAATATCATCACCATCAAAGTTTTGAGGCACAAATAAGCTGAAGTTAAGCAAAATCATGACCACTTCCACATTTTGTTTGGTTTTTTTTTTCCTTTACATTCGTTTGCTGTCTCCACTAAACAGGTAGATACTGAATTATGCAACAAACACAAAAGGGCCAAGCAGCAAACATTACAATCACAGCAGTGTAACATAGCATAATGACTTCTTTTGTTTTCTAGCTTGATATATAAGAGCCTAAAAAAACAACAACAACAACTTAACATCAGCACACGTGTTGCTCAAGTTCTACTTTGCAACTATCCTAAGATCAAGTTTGGTTATGAACAGCAGTTTATATTTTATAACCAGTTGTGTCAAGAGATGAAGCTGCATGATTTTTCTCTGACCTCTACATGTTAAATATTAATATATTGTAGCCTGTAAAGATCTTTAGAATGGTAGCTTGTCAAACCTATCAATCACCTTATTTTTTATGTCGTTTTTGTTATGGGTTTTTTTTTTTTTTTTTTGACAAAAGTTTCACATCATTCTTCAGTCCCGAACAGACGGTTACATTTCATTTCCTCAGTAAGTGAATTGTTGTCAGAGGAGATTGTCTGTGCACAAGTCTCCTGTGTTTTAGACATGGTACACAATGTCTCTAGTCTAATCTGTGATTTCAGCATTAACAGACTTAGGTGAAAAAGAAATCAGCATTGTAAAATGGCATTTTTGGATCAATTCTGTAAAATCTTGGCATTTCAGTATATCTACAGTTCCACTAACACTGTGACACCAGGTATTAAAGGTTGCTGTTTTTTGCGATTCTGTTCTCTTCTCTCATTCACATTCATGTACTGAAAGTTTTCATTTCAAACATACCAGGAAGACGTCCTGTGGCCCATTCTCCTGTCAAATGGCTCCCTCTGGTGTAGAATATGTGTAGCTCTCCTTTTCTTTTTCCTCAGGGAGATCTACAGTACAATACAAGGACATTTGCACAAATCACTCACATCGATTAAACAGATATTTCTAAATCAGTCATTCAAAATATTGGATATGAAAATAATAAGTGAACATGTTTAATAAAACAACTTAAACCTACTGATTAAGTTAAAGTCACAGTTCTTTTACCTTGTTATTGTTCCTTCAAACAATAAATAGAGGTAACTAAAACAATGTACCTTTAAAAATGAAAAGCTGACTATGTCATAGAAGTGTGTGATTTATTTAATTTTTTAACTGTACTCACATTTCTACATGGATAGAATAATGACTTAGGAACTTTTCAAATGCTGCTTTTTGATCCTTCTCTGGCGATTTTATCATTTCCTGCTCTTAGCAATGCCATTTTGTAGAAAACGTTCATTTCCTCTAATCTAGCCTTTGTTTTAATTGCGTCAAACATCTTCCCTTCGTATTCTTTGCAGCTCTGTCTGTTCATCAGACACGTGTCAGCCTTTTGTTAAGGTCTGCCAAAGAACAGGTTGTTCTCTCCCTCTCTCTCTGCCTTTGTGTCTATTTCCTGCCAGATGCTGGGTAGGGAGCATTAACAAGACAACCCTGAAAATGAAAGTGCAAACGCTCGGTGATATATCATCCCTCACCAGCTGTTCTCTGTTTGGAAGTCTCTCCACCAATCACTGGGCAGGACCACAGGAAGTTGCCATCTGTGGGCACCATGGTGACAGTTTTTGTGGATGGCAGTTGAAGCTGATGTGTTATCGGGAGCAAATGAAGTATGATACAAGGAGAAGAGGAGTGCGGGAGGTGCGAGGATGAAATGTAGAGATGGACAGAGAGAAAGGGAGGAGTTTATCATCTGGAAAACAAAGAGCTGAACCTCAGAGAAACAGCAGACGGGGAGCGAAGCTGCATCGCTGAGAGAGGGATGGATGAAAAGAGAAGAAACAAGGCCTTTGCACCTGCTCGGTACAGAACACAGGGTTCTGCTATCACATGTGTGCTGGCTGCAGGCCGATCAGGCTGGTCTGCTTTGGCTTTACCTTTCAACAGCCTGCTACCAAGTCGTCCTTCTGCTCCCCATCAGCACTATTTTCTCTACTGCTCTGCATTTTTACACCAACTGACAACATCTTACCCGTTAAACTATACAATCAGTAGTAATATTGTTTTTTCGTTTCAGTTTTATTTATATGATGCACCTGCTCTCAAATATGTTACCAAATCTGCGTTGGGTTCTCACCATGCATAGCGTTAGTATTGTTATGCATGGAGAATGCAGCATAAAGTATAATGAAACAGTGTAATATATAGAAGATATAGGCTTAATGCAAAATCACGTCTACTTGCAAACCATATGACAGGTTTATATAAAGAGCTTAAACCATCAATATAACACAAGGTCAGAACTAGCAATCTTTGGTAGGAGTCTAAAGCCTGTGTTTGTCTAGTTTGTTTATCAATGTAGCTTGAAAATGTAAGATAAAAAAAAAAAACCTCAAGGACAATTGATAAAGACAGGACAGATTCTGTATAGAAAGACACCTTTAGAAAAGCACATACATGAGAGTAGAGTAAAATGTGAAATACTTTTACCATTTAAAGTATTAGTGTTCAATGATAGTATTGGAGGTAATATTAAAACACAATAGTTATAGTCAGCAAACCAGAAAAAAAACTGGTGGCAAAGAGTGCTAACATTAGTGCCAAAACACCAACCAAAACAAACACTCTTTATGTCAATGGTAAATATGTTTACCAGAAGAGGGACCTAGAGTGCTTTTAAAAAATTATAATAATAATAATAATAACAAAATAATGATAATGATGGGTACATCAAATCCTAAGAAGCACAAGACAATTAAGAATATACTAAATCAGCTAAGGTCAAATAAGTCTAGGATATAGCATTTATTCTGCAGTTGTTTTTTTTTTCACTGAGGGCAGGGAATAGTCTTCAGTCAACCTCATAATAATTTACAGCTATTTGTTGTTTTCTGTCCCAGTGAGCATTGATGCCTGTTGTAGAGGCTCTTTTCTGCCTACTGACATGTCACACTTGCCCCAGCTGAGGCAAGAAAGGAGTAAACACTCGCTGATATGAAATGCTAAGAGCTCCCTGCCAGCTCTTGATGGGGGATAAGGGTTAATAATAGGCATGTGCATTTGCCCATACTTGCACACACAGCACACAGGGCTCTAATTGTGGCCAGGGGCCATTGTACATCAACCAGTGACTGACATAAAATGACTTGGGTCCCGCCTCTGATCTATCAGAGCTACCAGCATGTAGTGCTACTGCTCTTTGTCCCTTAGGCCTTTAACACCTATTAGTTCTCATTAGCCGCCTGTGGTTCAGCGAGACAAGGCTCCGGCCTGTCAAGCAACAACAAAGGATGTACAGTATTTGTTGATGTTGCTTCAACAATCAATTGCTTAGATTATGAAGTTTGGGAAATTTCAACAGGATTTAATCAGATTAAAAATAATCATTTGGCTTTTTTTTTTAGCATAAATCAGCTAGCCTGCTCCATGCAAAGCACCTTTAAATATTAGCTAGCACATTTGTTAGCTCATTTAATTAATGCAAACAACAAAAAACAAAGTTTCATCCTGGTCAAGTCTGGTCATCGCGGTCAGGTTGCCAGGCAACCAACAGATGAAGGAATAGGCCAGCGCACGAAACCCCCACAAAACAACAGTTTGTCATTATTGCACATATGATTTTAAACTAATTAAACTAACGAGATAGAGCACGTTAAATGAATAGTAATAAAGTTAAGTTCATGTACTTATGTTAATGCAACGCTGTCACACCAGAGGCTCCTGTCAGATTGGACTGCATTCCTGCTCCGTGTTTACACCCTTTAAATGTCATCACAGACTTCCTCTCCCTTTTCCCTCAGGTTTACTTGACAACCTGCATCTTTACAAAACTCATCCGTCATTTCCCCCTCTCACAGCTTCTGTGTTTGCTTTCCTGCAGCACCTCCTGTCTTTTACCCAACACCCTCTCCCACCTCTCGATTTTATCTGGGAGAAATGCGCCTCAGGTCGATCACCTGAGCCTCCTCCACTGGCCTCTGACAGGCCCGATTGAGACAGCAGTGCTGCGAGAGCCGCGGGGAACGTAACAAACTCTGTTTTCTGTCAGGATGGCATACCTGAGAACAACAGAGGCCTTAGGGAATGGGCTTGCAGTGAGCATGTAGTCAAATACAAACAGACTCAAGTTGATTACAGTGTTTCCAGGTGTAAAAAAACAAATTACTGAAAGGAATGTCTTCAATTTATATTTAGCAAGAAACTTTCTGTTAAAGAATCCACACTGTTTTTTTATATCTGAGGGTACAGTGGAAAAAAACAAGTATTTTCATGTGTGGATTTAACGTGAACTTTCTGAATGAAGCTGGATCAGTTTCCAGCCCACTGTTCTTTATGTAACGTCAGTCATGTGTCTTTTAGTCACTGGCAGTTGATGTGCGTTTGATTAGTGGGACTGGAACCGTCAGCTATCAGACATGACGTACTGTACTGAGCCCCCTACTGCTCCCACCACCACCACAGCTTCCAGCCATGCACCTGTTCCCTCAGCCTGCTCTATCTCTCACTCACTCACACTCACAGTCACACACACACACACACACACTCTTACTCTACGCCTGTGGTTTCAACTTGGCTTTTTCTCATTAAAGACTCAGAGAAATCTGACAGGTTTTGACAGCGAAGGTTTCCACACAGATCCTGCCGTAGTGACAGATATCCGACGGCTTGATGATAACTGCTGCCTTATTGCAGAAACACAGGTGTCCCTCATGGCTGATGACAATAGGCAGTTCTGAGTGATGGACGGGTTTGATGAAAAGTTACAGAGCTGGAACAAGGGGGGAAATGTGCCCATGTGGTACAAAAAGAAGAGAGGGATTGTGTACTTGAGTGAGGTCACTGTGACTTCATCCCCATTTCGTTCTGGTTTAAAGGTTTTGATGTTCACTAGGTGCACACAGGTTTCCTCAATATTTCAACTTCATCTCAACAATTCCTCAGAGAGGATCATCAGAGAGTCCCTCTCCTAATTTTAGCACCTACTCCTTCTTTTCAATCACTCTTCTTCTAGCTTTCCTTTGCTTCCTCTTCCCCCGTTTGCCTGTATATTAGCTCCTTAGTGGTGCTTTTAATATTGCTTGAGTGTGCAGTCTTTTTAACATGCTCTGGCGTTCACTCCTCTCGCGTGCCCTCTGTCAACAGTAAACTTTCTGAAAAGCGAGCTTAACAGGCCGTGAAAGGGCGGCACAGATGGCTACATCCTAGGTGGTAATTATCAACCACTTCTTCCCCTACTAAAAAAAAAAAAAAAAAAAAGAGAAAAGAAACAAGCGAAGGTGTTGCCGTCAGGTCAACTGATGCCGCTGACACGTTTGTAGGCTCTCTGGCAGAGAGCTCAAGCCGACATACAAGAAAGGGCCTTCTGGAGCCCAGACAGCACATTGACAGTGTCACAGGTCAAGCACAGCCATAAGAGGATGATTTTTGGCTTCAGTGCACATCAGCCAGAAGGAGATCTATATTAAAACAACTCTAGTTGGCTTGAAAAATCACAGTTTGTCTGCATTGATTTAGCCTCGTGTTAGATCTTCTTTAACTCCAGACCATGAGAAGAACTTTAATTGCGCCCTAACAGATTAGCACTGATGTTGTGTAATGTACAGTAGACAGGCAATAAGAGCCAATTAGTCTGAAAGTGTTTCCGTCTGCACTAGGTGTTAGTAATAGCTACATTTATACACAATCTAAATAAGCAAGAGCCTGTTTTTTGAGAGCTTAACCATTTATTTTGCAGTAGATCTATTAAAATTAAAGGTGACAGCTAATTTGAATCCTCTTTAATTTGGGGGAAATTTAATACTCTACAAGGTGATGGGCGAGGCTCCCCCTACCTCTGTACAAGCCGCCCGCCGCATGCAAAAATATGTAAATGCTGCCTGTATTAGAATCTTTGTCTGGTTGTCATTCTCACATGGGGCACATCAAAGCCATATGACCTGATTTTGCACCTGCTGTTTAATTAAATTTACAAGACAGACACAGTCTCCACTCCCGGTGATATACAAATCTGGCTTTATTACCCCGGCACTGTAATTTACAAGGCAATTTACTGCTGGGCGGTAATGGTGCCTGCCAAAGTGCTCCCTCTGAAAAGATACACAAACATGCACAACAACAAGTTATCCCATTTCCCTTCCTGAAGACAGGACCAAGAATGCCAAGAACACACTATCAAATGTAACCACAGGATGAGCAAGTGTGTGCCCATGAGGCATCTATTGTAATATGGAGATACTTGCCTGAGTGTCCCACTTACCATTAAGTAATAGCAAATAAAATTAAACCAGCAAAACACCTGGAACATCTCATGATTTGTATGTGGTGTGATGTTTTATATAAAAACCTTCACATAGAAACCTAACATGCATATTAGCTACACTGAGCTGGTGCCAGGTGACTGTCTCTGTCCACTCATGATTTTGGGAAGTCATATAATAAAGTCTTTCCCTATGAAAACTAAAAATCAGGTCCTAGTTATGCTTAAGTAGTTCATACAGAGTTTTTACCAACCACCAATGTAAAAAGCCGGCCATCAAAGATGCGGAGAACAGGAATGATGTCAAACATTCTCAGACAGTCTCCCCTGGAAGGCATAATGTTGCACTTAAATACAAACTCTGACATACAATAGTTGTGTAAAATGAAAAGAAAGGTGCTTGAATGACAATGTCAAATTCCTAATTTATCCCCTCGACACAGCTCTTCAGTTACTGCATGAAGTCTGTGAGAATGGAAAATTGCTGGTATTGAAAAGTTGCAGAAATAGTTGGACATAGTCCCTCAAATATGACGTCGGTGCATGGAGGAGAGGTTTCTGATGAAGAATATTGAACAGTAGACTAAGATATATTAACTATGAAGCGGGTAAACCACACACTAAATGTACAAAATATGAAGCTCTTCTCAGTAAAGGATGTAGCAGTGAGAAGTAGTTGCACACGTATGTCAATTTATGATCAGGCCAATTATGAGTGCAGCTCAGTGGTTTAGAGCTAATCATGATTATAATGATGATTAAAATAGGCCTTTGCATAAAACCAGTACTTTTGAGTTAAAACAAAGGCACTAACACTTTGCCCACAAGTAACATCAACACAACAGCATTTTCAGTACTTCTATCAACATCTTCTAAAATCTTGTTTGTTCTTTGTTTTACAAGTGGCACAATCAGCACAATCAACACATTACAGGCATTCATTTATGTTCACTTCAAAGCTTTGAGGGCACAACTGAAACATTTCTGGCATTAGTGACTCCTAGTGGTGGTGTTTGAAAAGACATATTTAATTATGTGTGTCCCTTGAAAGTATTAAAGTTAAGGACACATGTTAAAAATTTCCATATGCATGAAATAAATGATTATTTGCACCCAAGCAACCACAATTGTGAAGTTATTGCCTGTTAATTTATCACTGAGAGAACTTTAACCAGTACAAAGAGATCCAATTCGGCAGCACAATGTCTTGAATCTTTAATAAAGTAAAATAATAAAGTGCATTAGTTTTTAGTTTAGTGTAATGGATAAACTGCCAGCAGAGTGTACGTGAGCATGCATTTGTGTGTGCATGCAGGTTGGTGATTGCATGTGAATCTGAGACATGCCCCTGGTTGCAGCAGAGTGTGCATCTCAGGCAATCCATAATAGATGATGAAATTTGGCAAGCCATCCAGCCTTATGGTCCTTTCCTCCTCCTGCAGCTGCTTGTTTTCCCAGAACTCATCTGTGCTGCTGACCAAGAGTTGTGTGTGTATGCGTGTGTATCTGAGACAGAGAGAGAAAGAGAGAGACTGTGTCCGTATGTCACTGTCTTTGCCCACAAGCGCTTCACGAGCATCTTTCCATTCCTCAATATGTCAGACTTGAATATGAAAACGGGTAACTTTTTCATCAGTCAACCACCATGTGCACATATGGCCACAAAGCTGATGGTGAATGTCAAAGTTGAGTGGAAAGGCCAAGGAGTAATGACAAAGCGGCAAGGAACCGCAGACTATAAATGCAAGTCACACTGTGGTGACAGACATACTTGTGTCACAGTCCGGTTTTTGAGTTTTTCAGTTTGTCAATAATCAATTTCATGAAAGAATCTCGATGGACAAATATGTTTTTAAATACTGTATCAGCTGATGCCAAAAGGTTGTAGAAATGGGGCCTGTGACTAGTCACATGCTTTCTGATTTTACTACAAAAGTATAATTTGGTACTTATGCCTTTGTTGCTGAGAGTTACTGTAAATAAAAACATTACCACTCTCATATCTGTGCAGTAAACACGAAGCTAGTGTTAGCAAAGCTTATCACACACAATAGGAAAAGTCTGGCACATCTTACAATATCTGTATATCATGCAACTTCACTGACTGCGTATTGTGTACTGAGCACTGACAAAAGGAAGGTGACCGTCAATGCAATACTGCACATGACAACTGTTTTGTTCTTCCCAGATATCAGCAAATACTAACTGAAATAATGAGATAATAAGAACTGTCCTTCCAACTCAAAATAATAGTTTGGCCCCCAACTGGAAAATTCAGTGCCTGTTCTTTAGTGGCTAACGTTGATCAGGAGAATGGTAAATGATGTATTATTGTAATTTATAGAGCTTCATCAGTTGGTACGGTGGCCTCAGGCTTTCTGTATAAATTGTTTCAAAGTCACTGACCCACAAAGTTCTAAGTTTCTCCCTTTCTAGTGCATTCATACAAACAGCAGTGAGTAGTGTGCCATGATTGATGGGATAGGCTAGGCTGGTAAGGTGGGATGCCTGTGCACAGGCAGTATAGCAGCTGTTTTCTCCAAGCTCGAGGAGAGCAGAGACAGAGAGAGAGAGAGAGAGAGTGTGTGTGTGAAAGTGAGAGAGAGACAGAAAGAGAGAGAGGTCGAATAGAAATCGAAGGGAGGGCAAAAGGAGGGAGCACAGAAAAAGCAAGTCTACCTTCTTCTTGCCCTTCAGGCAGACCAGGTGTCTGTAGCTCCACGCTGAGTCGTACCACAAAACCTGGCACGGTTGCTCCCAAACAGGTCCTCCTCATCGTTCTCCACTTCCCCAAGGATGGCCGCAATTAACACACACAGACACAGAGTGCACAGTGTAGAGAAAACATGCCGAAAATGACAACGCCCCAAGCCACAGCACATGGAAAGAAAAGAGAGAGGAGGGGGGGGCGAGTAGAGAACGAGAGAAAGAGAAATGAGGAAAACAAAAAGAGAGAGACAGGGAGCCAGAGATGCACACCAGAGAGCTTGTTTTATAAAGGTGCAGGTGCAGAATTTGAGTGACTGCCAGGTTGCACTCTGCTTTTGGTTCCATATTAACGTTGTCAGCTTTTTACCTCCCTCTCCTCACCTGCACTGCTCCATTCCTCACCATGTTCTGCTGTTCGCTCATTTTCAAGTGCTCCCCTCTCACACACACTCCACAGGAAACACAGCGGCAAAAGAAAGTTTGGCAGAAACTTTAAGCCTCGCAGCCATTCGCTTTTCAATTTCAGAAACATTTCTAAAGTTCTGTGTGAACACAAATAATAAGCTGCCGCCACATCGAGGCCAACAGCAACATACGTTCCGGTTCACCGCTGTTGGTAAAGGTCAGAGAAGCCCAGACAAGATGTCAATCATTTCTGGTAAGTCAGCTGAAGGGGGTGCTGTGACATTGTGAATAATTAGGCACCTGCGTAATTTAACAACTGTAGAGACACAGCACTAAGTCAAGAGGCGTGTCACAGGGGTCTTAATCAGATGGCGCATCTCGTGTAGAGGAAATAACAGACACCACTTCATCGTGATGTAAGTCAACCTTATCGTGACGACAGGTATCTAGCTGCTAGATTAGATCATCTTTTGCAGAAGATTTGTAGATTACCTTGATATTTGGTACAGATATATACAGATATATCACTGGTACAGACTCTCACTGGTACAGATTACAGTACAGACATACTTGCTTCTATATATATATATGCATTTGAGGCTCACCAAGCAGAAGTTCTCTGATTGGTTAATAACCAATCAGAGAACTTCTGCTTGGTTATTAGATTTTTAGATTTTAGTGTTTTATTTTATATTTTTCTATTATTTAGATTGTAGTTTTTTAATTTATTGTAATTTCACTAGTGAAGTGCAAAGTGATGAGCTTGGGGGAATTTAGTAGAGAGTAGCAGAGCAGCACAGGGAGGGTGCAGCATATATATATATATATATATATATATATATATATATATATATATATATATATATATATATACACAGTACTGTATATATTAGTACTGGATGTCTTGTCTAAAAGCCCAAGCTAATGACCCTGTCATTATTGGCAATTATTTTTAAGACTAAGCTCTGAGTTTGTGTGTGTGTGTGTGTGTGTGTGTGTATGTATGTATGTATATATATGCACACACACACACACACACACACACACACACACACACACACACACACACACACACACACACACACACACAGCACCTGTTACCTGTTTACACACTCACTGAAAAACAGCTGGCAGTACAGAGACGCGTATCCACAGGCCCTTTGAAAATATCAATGCATTGGCCAAGTCACATTGAAAAGGCTTGTGTGTGTGTGTGTGTGTGTTTGTGTGTGTGTGTGTGTGTGTGCGGTTGTGCGTGTTGTCACCAATCCCCAGATTCTACACATCTGCACAAGCTGCTATTAGAACTTCAACACTTATCTGTGTAATTAAGCTTTCATGTCATCATTTTATCACATAATTTATTTATTTTGTCCCTACAGATGTTTGCCTTCATACTAAGAGTTATTTTTAATCAGCGAGACAGATGTCTTATGTGACAAAAGCAAAACTTTACATTCTCTAAAAGGCACCCACATATTGTACCTATACTACTTTTGTGTACTTGGTTAGTTTGGAGCATTAAACTATTTTTTGTTTGGTGTACTGTTGAATGTTGAGGAGATGGAAGGTGGAAAGTTAACTTCCATGTCCTAAAAACAATTCTTATTACCCAGATTTTCATAGATGTAGAGGTATAAATGGCTCTTTGTTCTTATTTTTCATACTGATGAAAAGTATTCCAGTCCTCTATGAACTACCAGACCAGGCCATGCCTGACAGAATCTGAGCTTGGAGAGGAAAAAGTTTCACAAATGGCCAAATGTCACTAATTAGTTTGAACTCTGCATTTTTGATGAAGCCAGTTGGTGTGGTGGGGTGGTGGTGTTGGCAGGGGGCAGTGGGAAGAGGGGGGAATTGATGGGCTGTGCCTCAAAATGTAAATTAAACAAAAGGCGGGAGTTCACATGACAGCTTTGGAGGGGCAGGGCTGGAGCCTTCTGATTTTCTGTGTGAGAAGGAGAACAAGTGGAGCACAGTGCACCAAACATTGGCACATGGCAAACAGCTCGGAGGCAGCGGAAGCAAAATAACTTCTGTTCTAGGGAACAACAAAGGAGGAACAAACAGCGTGGCCCACAACTTTTTGGTCCTTATTATTCTGTGATTTCGTAATCAAGAGGATGGGATCTGATCTACAAACCATGGACAGCTGGTTCATTTCCACCGCCGGGCCTTGTGGGAGATGTAGTGTCTTCTCTCAACGACATATGCAAATCCCAACTGTCCCTCCCCTCTCTCTCCATAATTGCCGACTTTTCAGTAACAGAAGGAGGCCCATTTGCGTGCGTGTATATGTGTGGGAGAGAGAGTGTGTCTGTGTGTGCAGCCTATGCTCTCGTCAGGGTCCAGCCTTATTTCAAGGGATAAATAAAAGATGCAGAGTTCTTCTAAAGGAACCCGGCAGAAGGTAGACACAGACAGGCAGGATATGGAGGGATTCTTCAGAGAATCTGGGCCGTGTATGGCGCTGCACGGATTCTCTACTCGGGTTTCACAAGGTTCAAACTCTGCATTATGGGCCGCAAATTGTGTTGCTTGGGCATCCCTCAAGTGACATGTAAAAAGCCGGCCCCCCATCTGCCTGACAGATTTGTGCGGGCAGTCTTTGGCAGAGAGAGACAGGTGGGGATGGACAGATAGACAGACTGAAAGACGAGTGCCACTCAGAATCCCTCAGCTGTCACCAGAGAAGAGGAAGTGCAGCTAACTTTACTGGTGACGAGCTGTGGCAGACAACAAACAAAACTTTGCCAAACTAAGCAACAATCTGAACCTGGGTCACAGAGTGACTGTGGATGTCTACACCTGTCTATAAGCTCCTGGAAGGAACAGGACAGGAAACAGATCTGCTGATGATACAACCTGACAGACTGCATCAGGGTAAATTATGGTAATGGCATGCAGTCATCTGCCTGGTGCCATTTGACTCGACAAAAACACTTAAACACTCCATCTATTTTTCTAAGTGGGAAGCAGAGAGGCCATCTTGGATGGGTGGGCCTGTGGGTTTTTTGACAGGAACAGAGCAGAAGAAACCCAGTGACGCTACAGTGACATCCCACAGTCTGTTCAACACAGAGGCAGGCGGACATGCCTCCTCAAAACCTGCCAGCATAAATGGATGTGTTGCCATAATACAAGAGTGCTAACATGAAAGCAGGTTTACTTGGACCATGACCAAGGCTGATTGTGTACTGTATCTCATCTTCCATTTCACCATTTCATTTTGCATTATTTGTTTTTGGTCTGTAAATTAGATTCCACATTTGCTGTTGTCTGTTACAATAACAAAACGTTGAGATACGGCGTCTTAAGATCGGTTAACACTGCTTGTTACCATTTTTTGAGCAATACAACTGTCAGGTGAATGATTTATCTAATTTTAAAATTGCTAGTAGGTGTATAAAGTTTGAACAGAGCCTTTTCCTGTCCCCAATATTTACACAACGGTTGCTTACAACATCTCTCCCATAATGTCATAAAGGGCGTCTCATATAACTCTTTGCAAGAAAGCGTATAAGACTATTTTTCAAAATGCTGAATTATATGTGTAGAGTATAAACACTTTTCAACATGCACACTAAAAAAATTGTTTCCTGGGTACATAACATCAGAAATGCTTTTAGTGTGATCATATTAGGTTTGTTAAAGGCCACAATATAACGAGAATTCAATCCAATCAATGCTCCCAATCAAACCTGAAATCAATAGCAATATGCTGTCATTTAGAGATGTATCTCAGCAGGGCTATTGTAACAGACAATAGCCGTGCTGAGCAGCTGCTGTCCCTCTGGGAGCTTCCTCTCGTCCCTCCATCTTGTTTTCACTCTCTGCTGTAACTCTAGACAGGGCTATCTGAATGTCAGACAGACAGAATCGATACAAAACATGTCAGTGGCAGGTCTCTACTCTCTGAGTGTGTTGTCAGACTCTATAAAAAGAATCTGATTCAGTGGAACAATGGGCCGAGTCAGACGGCCGTATCTCAACTCAAACCCCTAAACCTCGCCCGGATAAAGTATCTGCATTCAGCTAACACTGAACCAGAACGTAAATCTGATTATATAATCAATATTATGTTCCAGGACAAAAGCAAAATAAATTCTACAACAGAAGTACCTTAAAAAAAACAAAGCAATAAAGTTGTATACATTTCCAACATACAAATATTCACACCAATCAAAAGACTTGATTTCTGACTTGGTGAGGATATAATGATTAGGTATAAAAGGAGCATTTGTGAAGATTGCAAAGATTGCAAATTTAGATCTATCACTATCTTGAGCTCTTACTCATGCTCTCATACTATTGTTAAAAGATTCACAGAATTAGGGGTAACGTTGGTGCATAAGCTTCGAAAGAGGGGAAGCTGCTTTTGAATATACGTGCTCTTCAAGCCATCAGCCTGCACTGCATGAGAAACCATCACGCTTGTGATGAATATAGAGATACAGACTGTGGAGTACTTTAAAAACTCACATAATACAATCTGCCAAATTCTATTTTCTGCAGCAATGCTACCACGTTCTCTAGATGTGAGCTCATGTGAGTGTTCTGTGGTCAGACAAGTCTGACCTCAATGTTTAAGCTTGTTTTCAGGAGAGGAGATGTAGACCATAATGTGTACACTGGTAAGTACTAAGTTTAGAGATGTATATGCTCCCACCAAAGATATGTTTCCAACACGCCAGTGGATGTTTCAGCAGGAGTAAGGACTGATTCTGCACTTTCTACAATAGTGTAGATTTGTAGGCACAGAGTGCATGTGCATTATTGGCCTTCCTGCAGATCTGGAACTGCATTTCAGAAAAATAATATTGTATGTAAATATACCATATACCTTTTAAAAGACCTTAACGCACACAAACACAAACTGCATGGTACTTGTTAAGGTTTTTCAGTCAAAAAGCTCTAAACTCAGAAGAACATCTCTGAGAGATATTTAAATTAAAGTCAAAGATGACACAGCACTTCATTTCATCTGTGGTTTAAACTGTGCTGTGATATATTTCATTCAAACAGCAGAACCTTATTTGGAATCTGACATTTGTGTAAAACAAATCAACTCATACCATACATTCATTTTAAAGAAGACAGATGGACGGGGCAAACAGCACCAAGCAACCACAAGCAACATGGCACTGCAGGAAAAACACATTCCTTTCCTTTCCATATACATCTATATTTATGCTATTTTATAAAGTATGCTAAATAGTGAAGAAAAAGAGAGAGAGAGTCACTGGTCCTAATTAAATACCCTATCTTTTGGGTGCAGGCCCAGAGAAAGTAGAAACTACCTGCATGCACATACACTTGCACAATAGTGCAAGTAAATAAGTATAAAAAGAAATAGCAAGTAAAACTACAAAAGGACTGCATGAGGTAGCAGAGGCAGAATATGAATGAGGAAAAAAAAAACAAGAGGTGGAGGCAGAGAGAATACATCAGGCCATGGCTGAGTCTGAGGCTCAGTGTGGAGATAAATGTCATTTCTCCCCCTCTGCTGGCCTATACACTGCAAATGGAGCAACTGCTCTCCTCTTATCATCAGCTGCATACACACATACACACAGCTCTCTCGCTGTCGCTCTAGAACAATTAGCTTTATGGTGGCTCAGAGCCTGTGAAATGTCATTTTGCCAGGTAAACTAGCTATTATATCACAAAGGCTGCAGCTGAGTCAATTATACAGCACAGGGAAGAGGGTAAAGAGTAGGAGAGGAATAGAAGGGCCAGAGAACTGGACCAATGGATTCATAAGTTCATCAAAGGAAAGGGCAAAGGGGCAACAGTGAGAGAGGCCAGGCGGCAGAAAGGAAGTGAGAGAAGGAGGAAAAGAGGTGGAACGCTTTCAGTCCAGTCATTTGTCAATCGTATGCTAATATGACATTTACATCATATCAGACAGCATCACCAAATGAAATAAGATACAAATTTGGTAATAAAGGCTTTGTATGAGTGTTTCTTAGTTTATTATACACTATAGTACTATAAGTACTGTAAATGGAGTGGTTAAAAAAAGTTTATTAATGTGAGATGAGCTCATTTGTCTCATTTTTTGCCAAACTGAGAAGAACATGTTCTCTGAAATGATGGAGTGGTTACAAAGCTGTATAGGAATGGAGGTATTCCAAGAAAGGAATATGAAATTCAAAATTACTGTGAATGTCCTTAAGTTACATTCCATGGCTACAAACAAGCATGTCAACATCTGCTCTGTTTGCAGCACAAGACACGTTACAGTGACAATATGAGAAAGACAAGCAACATGGCTCTGTTTTCTAAAAACAGGCTTGTCACAAGCGCTGCCCTCTCTGCAGAGTGACCAGATGGAGCTTGATGCGCAGGGCACACAAAGGTGGCCCCAAGGGGAGGCCCTCCTAACCCCCCTTACCCCTCCCTTACGCCTGAACTGGGGCTCTTGCTGGGCAAGGGGACCCATTCTGTGCTTCTTGCCTGCTGTGGAGACCCCACTTTCCTCACCACACCACCCCTCCGTTCTATCCTTTCCCTCCTGCAGTGGACAGTGCCCAAATGCCAGCACGTCCCACCTGGGTTTAGCCATGCCTATCCCTACTGTCGGGCGGCAGGCGTGACATGCAGCACAGAGAGCACTCACCCCTGACAGCAACAAAATGGCCCAAGGACTGGCTGGCGGACTGGGCTAGGCACAGATAATACTGTTAATCGTGCAGAGTAGCAAACAGCTTCCCAGAACAATAAGAAACTGGCAGAGCGGTGATTGGAAAATATCTCCCAGTACTACTATACACATACTCACACAGACAAATACACAATATATTCACACAGATGTGCATAAAGACGTGCACGTATGCATACACAGACATTTTAATATGAAAAATTGCATTCAAGCTTGTAGCTACCTCTGAGCTCCTATCAGCCCAAGGTGTTCCAGTCTGATAGAGATGAGAAGAAAAGGAGATTCCTACCTTTTTTAATACAGGGGAGTATAAATCACCAGAAATCCTCCAGCCTTTTCTCTCTTATAATCTAAGTTGTTGAACAATGAAGACACATTCCTGCTGTTGGAAGATATACACGAATGCGTTGTAAAAGAATATAATCTTGTTCATAACCAAAGTTAATATGCAATAGGTTCTGCACTGAAAAAATGTAGCATATCCCGAGCTTATGTAATGCCTAATGTGCAATCCTACTTGAATAAACGCTGCCACTCTGAGACAAAGTATGGATTGTGAGGCATCTGTATAGCATGCAGTATAAATAAAATGAAAGAAAAAGAAAGGACTTTAGTTGTCTGAGACATGCAAGATAATGGATTGTTTGGCTCCTGTTCTTTCTCATCTGGTTTCTACTGCCTGAGGTATATCAGTGCGCTAAGCATATCAGTGCTCTTTTAGTCAGTTTATTATACCAGCGGGGTAAGTAATGACCGGCTTGGTGTAGGTGTTGATAGACCAGACTTTGTTCTTTCCATTCAGCTTCATCTGACTTCTCAGGACTCGACATACTCTGCATGTATTCAGGGGTTGCCGCTTTCCTTGTGGCCTCTTCATGGTTTCCCTTTGCCTTTGGGATTCCATGGGACTCCTTCAATCTATTCAGTGACTTGCTGATTGAGCATTAAGTCATAGGCTGTCTTGTAGTCAATTCAGGCAATGCAAAGGTTGAGCTATCAGCTACCAGTGGTCCCTTGAGTGACTTGACTACCAGTGACTTGCTCCTCCGTTATTCTTTAGCCAGTAGGCTTGGATCATGCTGGGCCTGGTGCTGCCCAGCTCTTTATACTTGAGAGTTTTTGTTGGATGTCTGCCATTGGGATGATTACTGGAGTCTGTTCAGGGAGGTTGCTGTGGTCTGCTCTAAGATTCACTAGCCACTGGACACTGCTGTTTCCAGTATTTCTCAGTGTCCAGCCATGTCATGTATGTCATAATATTATGTCATACTATCACCCTGACACTGGGAGTATACTTTGGATAGCTCAGTGAAGGACAGCCAGTTTATTCTCCTTGCGCCTATATTTCTGGTATACTTCTTGAGGTGGGTTCAAGACCAAGGACCTCAAGCAAGCAGTTCCAGTAGCTGTGGATTAGACCTGCACAATGTTCAGGAGGAACTTTAACTATTGTTTCTTACAGATCTGCTTCAGCTCAGCCATATTGTTTGGGCATCTGGTGTTAACAACTCTCTTGAGGTCATTCCACAGCATCTTTGTTTTTACTTAAACAGAACCCAGACCTTTGTTCTGCTGAGGTCTGGGCTCTGAGTGGGCCACTCCAAAGATTAAGAAATGGAAGAAATATGGCACACGTCTAAACCTACAGCAGGTAGCACATGCCTACAGCAGGCCATCCTCAAAAACAGAGTGACTGTGCAAGAAGGGGTAGGGAGATGTGACTGTTTTGAAAAAGTTACAAGGCACTGTGCCTACAACCTACAACAATTCTTTCCCAGGTTCTTCACCAGGTTTATAGAAGAATATCAAACTAAAGAAAACCATTAAATCTCAGCTAGAGTTTGCCTAAAGACATGGGAGATTTTAAAGTGGACTGGATTGAGAGGTCCATTTGTCTCATGAGAACAAAACTGAACTTTTGGACACCAGACTAGACACTAGTTATTGTATGCATAGTCACAGTTTTAACCATGGAAGTATAAATTTGCTTCCCTCCACATATTTTGTCATTATGCAGCATTCAAGACTTTACTAGAATACTGTCACTACTTGCATTGTGAGTATGTGTCATCTCATGTGACTGAATATGTAATATGTAAATTGTGGAATTAGTCTTGCCCTGGAAATAAACTCTAGAATTCCTTAAAGTGCACCACCCCACACTGTCCCATATGCAAATAAGTGCTAACTATCTTTAGCTGCAAGGTTTTCTAGACATTTATCTTGTGTAACAGTCACAACTGTAAGAAATATCGGACTGAAATAGTTGGTTGAATTGAATAAGAAATCCTCTCTTCTGTAGTTAATTTCCCTTTATTCCCCCATTCAAGATCCAAAAGGTATG
Source organism: Anabas testudineus (assembly GCF_900324465.2). NCBI lineage: Eukaryota > Metazoa > Chordata > Actinopteri > Anabantiformes > Anabantidae > Anabas > Anabas testudineus. The sequence continues at coordinate 10,555,965 of NC_046630.1, forward strand.
CAAATGAGTGATAAGAGAGAGTATAAGTTATAAGCTTTAAATCCAAGTATCTGCAATGTGATTAAGCAGCACTGGAGTGATACTAATTCCACTCTGTAGCTTCATAGCAAAGCAACCTCCAATACCCTATTTGCACAGTATCTGCAGCAAGTTTTAGACTCAGATAAACAACACGTCTTGCACGACTGCACTTTTATTGCAATGTATTGTTTTGTATATGTTTTCCATGAGACTCTTTGCCACACAGTCGGGCTACCCTGGCCAATTACTGCTGCTAGCTGCTCAGATGTCGTCAAACTGAGTGGCAGCCTCCCCAGCTTGCCTACATCTGGGGTGTGAGGGGTATGTGTCGCAAACAGTCACACGTCCCAGAAATCCACTCTGTTTATCACCTGCTGACATTCATATTCATGTCACTATGCCTCTATGGCCTAAGATGGGATTCAGTTAGTTCAATCACCAGTGAGGCTTTATTCTGTCTACAAGCTGCTAAAATCATCTGAGAGACTTTACCAGAAAGGTTCTTAGAGAAATACTCATATTCTGAGTGGTGTAAATTAAAACACTTCAAGAGACATTTGCACTGAAAGGTTTTAACTTATCTAATGTAATAGCAGAGGTACATCAGAGGGTTTTTTTCATTAAAATAAAAATGTTAGAATGTTCTTATAAAAACCAAAAACCAGCCATGCATTTACTCAACCTTCAATGTGTGTAATGTCGTAATCACAGGCAGGAAAAGAGCATTGAAAGAGACATGGAAATTATGATATTATGAGTAACATTATGTGAATTGTGTACACAAATATCTGGAAAAATGTCCCCAAGATTTATTTTTATATTTTACATGATCATAAAAAACTTACTCAGTTCTCATATCAATGAGAGCTAACCTTTGTGGTAAGATTTGGCCAATGTATGTGTGTGTTTACTCATGTGTCAGTGTGTTGGTGTGTGTGTGAATCACAGGGGGCTTCTCTTCCCTGTTTGGCTCAGATTTTGGCAGCCCTTCGTACTCTGCCATGCATACGGAAACATGCAGGAGTGGGCCTGGAATCAAGGTCAGGCCTGGAAAATGATGTAGCAACACTCTTAAGACCTGACTTTCTGCTGAGTTTGGCATTGTGCTACCTATCCCCTGAGGTCGGAGTCAGGATTCTCCAAACATGCTTATCCAGACCAACCTGTAATGAGTGGCTGGAAGACAGTCCTACTTAGGGACAATGTTTGGAGATTCTTGGCATGTTAGTTCTGTTGAAGGGACTACATGGTCTTTTGGCACAAACATCAGGCCTTCTTCAGATTAGATGTTACTTAGCAGAAAGAACTGAGGCTTTCTGCAAATATAGTCCAAAAACAAAACAACAAATGTTTATCCCAAAGGAAAACACAGAAAATCCATATGAATCCAGTAACACATTATATTTGATATTGGATTAAATCTAAATATTTAGTGTAATAAATTGACAAACCACTGTAACACTGCCATAATCTACACTGAAAAATTCTCATTTTACCTCCTCAAAGTGCCAAGAGGGCACAGACTGAAAGTACAAAGAGATGGAGATCAGAGATCCCCCATACCACTTTTGTGCTGACCTTAAAAGAAGCTGCGCACTGTGCAAACATCTGGTCCATCAGCTGGATCCTATGCATCAACGGGCACAGGGACACACTGGGACAGGTTGGCGGCTGCCTTTGACAGCAACAGTTAATTTCCAACATAATCAATTTATGTGCAGCTCCATAATAACCATCTGTGTTCTGCACGAGGAGGACAGTCCTGAGGAACAGAACAGCGCTGGCTGCTCCTCCTCTCCATGGGCAACGCCAGGAGCAAAAGAGAGGACAACGTAGTTGAGGAGGCAAAGGAGAGCAGGAAGAAATGTTAAGGATGTGCAGAGGGTAAGGAGGGATGATGAAGGATAACAATGTGAGTGTGAGGCAGAGGAAGACGATACAGGCAGCAGTAGTGATACACGATAGAAGCAGAAAAGTAGTTAGAAGATGAAGAAGTAAGAAAAGAGACATGTAGATGTCAGAGCAGCAGCAGAGTACAGAGGGAGAACAGAAGATGATTTTAAACAGTCAAGAACAAGGACAATTTAACAGCTAAAGTCAATAAGGTTAAAGGATGGGGGGGGCTCTCTTGTACCTTTTAGTTATGAGATACAAACACACTTGAAAGAAGTGGGTCTCCTCTACATTTCCCTTCAGTAAATTTGGTTTCCCTACAAGGTTAGCTCCTTTGGCACCTAAAGCCCACTGCATCCTCATCCACCTCCAATGTCAAAATTCGCCAGGGAAGGTGCCACTCAGGCGATTACTGAATCACCTTAGTGAGCCAATTACAGTGTGCGCTGTCAAGGCCAATAGCAAACAGTGCCTCACACACAGACACACACAGCTTGGCTAGTGCAAAACAAAACATGAAAACGGAATTACGCTCCGGTGACCCCTCACCTCACTACATGCAATTTTCACAAGAGTAATCAGTATGATGTGCTAGCTTCTGCAGATAACTTCTGACTAGCTTTGACCTTAAAGGAAGTGTTTTTGTGAACGGGGAAGACATCACATGACATTGGGGAAATAAAATAATAATATAGGATAAAATAAGATAATTTTTGTGTTCAAACTTATAAGAGTAGCATAAAGATATAGGCCATTAATATTATGTCTATGCAAAAAATCTTTGGAATTGAAATCAGTTTGCTTCAGGTAAGAATGAAAATCTACAGCTGTCACAATTTGACTTCCTCTTTTTCCTCAGAAAAACTTACTAAGTAATGAACTCCAGTCTCTACATGTGAGTACAGAGGTAGTTGGACTACATACAGAGTGAAAATTTAATTACAAACACATTAATAAAAACTCAAATACACACAAAAATGACACCACAATCCAACTAATATCTTTTTTTACATATACCTCTACTTATGAAACAACTCTATTGGTAGACCACTATAGTCCATCCAACCTGTCATGCATTATACATGTGCTGTGTGATTGTCCATGTGTCCCTGTACATACTCTGCCATCCTAATTGACATGCAGTGGGCCCTAGCAGCTGTGAAGCTCCTTGTGCATGCATGTGTGTCTGTACGAGTGTGTGTATAGTGTGTATAGCTCTCAGTAAAGCCCCTGCATACTCTAGGCCACCTGGACATAATGGCCTTCAGCTGCAACGATCACCACCAATACAAGCAGCAGCAGAGAGCCGAGTTAGGGACTTATTTCTAACACATGCACCTATTTTCTTTTGATCAGGCATTGACCTGTACTATTGTTCATTTAGCAGAGCGCAAGAGCAAAAAAGAAAATGCATTCACACATATAGTATATAAAGGTTAAAAAATAATTCTATGCAAAAAAAAAGGCTTCTTAATTCAAGTGGACTGTGCTTCTTTAAGACACATGGTGCCATATCTACAGCATTGATATGAATACTTGTATGCATGTAATGCAGGTATTACACTGTATGTATATGTGATATAGTATGTGAATGCATGTGTGGATTTTTATTTCAGCCTCCACTTTTTCCACTCATTTTCAAGTCTTGAATCTATATTTTTTCTTCCTTTGCTATATCAGAAGCCTTTGATTCTGTCCTGCTTCTCAATTCTTCATGGAACTCCAGCATTTCAAAGAGTTCTTCTTCTCTCCCCTCCTCCTTCCCAGGCGGAGTGCTGGCCAAGTCTGGGAGAGGGACTGCCCATCAGAGGTTGGCTGCTATCAGCAGGGGGCCGCATGTCTCCAATTCAGGTCAGCCTTGGCTACAGACGGAGACTTTAAAGCAAGCCACAACGCGTCCTGTGATCCCAGTAAGCACGCTTGTTAGTGGAATTGATAACGGACCCATACACCTGGGTCCTCTGAAGTTGGCATGGCATTTTAAAGGGGAAAACAGGGAGCCAGGGCAGCCAGATACTGCATTGCTAACGTGTCGAACCGAGGAAGGGAGGGATGGGGGGGGAAAGGTCTTTTTGGCATGTGACGAAACAGAATATGTTTGAGGGAGCGACCTAGAACATTGTGGAATTATGTACAAATGCAGGGCATATGGCATGGAATCATTCTGAGAATCCTAAATATGTTTTGGCTCGATCATGTTACCCCCTGTAATTTTCCTGCACAAAGTTTGAGTATTATGTAGATTAATACAAAAACAGCCCTACACATTCTTGAGTCCTATACATACAATTTGATGTTAACATGCCTAAATAGGAATCTCTCTCTTTAAACCGGTTGCGTACAATCTGGTTGTGTCAATACAATCCTGTATTTATGCATTTCAGAGGCAGCTGTGCAGATGACAAAGTATGTCCTAGCATTTCCAGACAACAGTAACACCAGCGCTATGCTCAGATGCTACATTTATGATAATCAGAGTATAATTCATTTATTGGGTCTACCTTTGCCATGTGTTGACCCCACGGCCATGTTGCCAGCTCACATCTGGCTGCATGGTGCGCCGCTCAGTCCTGGATGGGATTTGCCCCAAGTGATGGGGCATCTGGGAGGCCAGATGAAGCTGAGGCTTGATGAGTGCTTTGTCTATTATGAATATGGGGCTTTATGGAGACATTGACAGCTGCACATTGACAGTCTCCAGAGCAGAAGGCCTACTTCAGTTCTTTCTGTTGTTTAGAACACAGAGAACAAAACAGAGCTGTGAATATGAGCTGGATTATTTTTTAAGCTAATGCAGATTTTAAGTTAAACCTTAAATTAAATGAATAGGAAGGATAAAATAGTTTTTTGGCTTTGATTCATTGAGCCAAGTCATAAATCTTTAACACCATTTACAGTGTTGATAAAATGTTAAAATCTGAAGTATGGAAATCCTCCAGACCACACACAGGTACACAGTATGAGAAAAAAAATCAGTAATTGAAACCTAGCTAACTGCTTCCCAACATCAGCATGAATAAAATGCACCCACCAGTATCAATACATGTTTCTAAAAATTATACCAACAGTCAAAATGATCGTGCAACTGAAAGAACCTATCGGCACATCTGTTTTATGCCCCGGCGCTCCTAAGTGATAGGTTCTGGGTCGAAGCGGTGGATGGAGAGAGCTTGACGATGAACGCAAATGAAAGATCCTCCACCGATAAGAGACATGTAGCTACAGACCAGGCAAGCCGAGCTGACGTTCTCCAACCTTCCCTCCTGCCCGCCATTTGTGAAGGATTTGGGGATTTCATAATTTCCTGTTCTTTCTGAAAGGGGGATGGCAGCACCTGGTCCACACAGCTGTACTTCATTTAGAGAGCAATTTGAAAAGAGCGAGGGGGAGAGGAGAGGAGCGGAGCAGCCTTGTCATTAAGGGCTCCAGAATGGCCTCCGTTTGTTAGACACATGGCACAGAGTTAATGCTGCTGAATGGGGAATAGGCGCTGTTGATGCTGTCACAAATTTCTCATAAGTGCTACGACATCTGAAAAAGCCACTCCAAGAGCAGGGAGGGGGGAAATTCAAATTTTCCTTATCAAAGAGGGTTTTTTTGTAGGTAATTGACAGCTGCGGCTAGGATGTAAGCATGTGTTTCTGTCTGTTAAGATGGATATTCTATTTGTGTACCATTTCATCTTTCATACACCTTGAAGTTTGTTGTGTATGCAGGTGATGGCAGTGCTAGAGTTTATATCAATGAGTTGACAATGAGAATAATAACCAGATTGTTGGTAAACTAAGGTGATGCAAAGGTTTGTTGTGCGGATGCGCAGCTGCCTCGCCTCTTCAGAGTTGATCTAATTGATTTTGACGTGCACATGTGCAGGGGAGAAAAAAAATAGTGAGGCGGGATCAAAGGCAAACGCTTTATTGCCACATCACAGGCCTCTGCTGCATTTTGAATTCTACCAATCTGTCCAAACAGTCAGATAAAATCCTGCGATGAAGAGATGTGCTTCGCTCCCTCTCTCTCTCTCTCTCTCTACCTCCCTCGCTCCCTCCCTTCCTCACTCTCTCTACACCTCCCCTTCCTCTCTCTCTCATGCTCTCTCACTCTCTACCTCCTCTGCTATTCCTCTCCTTCAGTGCAAATCTCAAGTGGTAATAAGTGATGCAAGAGTCATGCGGGCAGTATGAAAACACTGATCCACAAAGGTAAAAACGACTTCCACAACAACTTGTCAGAGACTTGATAGATGCTTAAGAACTAAAACAGGGAGGGAGGAGGGAAAATCGAACTTTGTGAGTTACAGACACAAATACACAGCTTTACTCTGCATGGCAGGATGTGTATCTATATATATATCTTACAGTCTTAATGTCAACAGTAGAGTTAGTCACTAGTTTTTCTTGCCTATTTTCGATGAGACCAGTGATCAGTACCAAAAGTGGCAAAGCAAATTCCATTTAGGCATCATTTTAAAATAGATGGCGCTGAAAGTGACTACAGCCAGGCAGAGCAGCAGATACTGTGACTAGTCTAATTCATAGCAAAATGGATATGAACTGGAAAGCTATACTGACTTTGCAGTTCATTTAGCAGAGCAGAGTTATATAACATTAGTTGGTGTGACACAGCTAATGTGATAGCTCCCTCCATGTTGGATGGTCCAGTTCTCTCCCTAAGGTAGAATCAGCAGCACAAGTACAAATTATGTGTCTGATATAAAAGAACTGCACAAATACATTACGTTATATATATTAGTGCAATAAATGGAAGCTCAGTCCTTCTTTTTTGATCAGAGCTGTTCCCTAAGATCATTATTTATATATTTTATCTCTTCAAAATAAGAGATAATTTTAACAGAAGAAGAATAACACACAAGGATTCAAGTATAAAGTACATATAAATTAATGCACGCATCTTTCACAGTAGTTTACCTTGACGGCTTAGTGCCAATTGAGTCTGTGCACTGTCCTCACTGTTGGGAGGTTAGTGCGTGGATCTGAAAGTGTGTGTCTGTGTCAGTGGGTAGAGTGTAATAACCAAACCACAGGACTAACCATGCTGAGCACAAATTGTGAGCTACAATGAGAATATGAGGAGAACATACACACAGTCAAATGCACGCACACACACACACACACACCTGCCAGGTGTGTGAGGAGGCTGTGTGATATGACGCTCCCACAACCAACCAGTCTCAGAGAGCTGTGTTTCACAAATGAGTCAGAAGCAAATTCTGTGGTAACAAGCACACCAGTAGAGAATATCTGCACTGGGCCCAGCTTTCTACTGCCTCAGTTCCATACTGTACAATACAAATGTAATCTCACCTCAGGCTGTATGCTTCCTCCAACATTCATTGATACAGAATAGACCATAGGCATACAGCAACAATGATGGATTCCTCAGCAAGATCTTTGGATCTTTTACAAAAAAACAAAAAAACAAAACAACAACTTGATGAGATCTGTATGAAAACTTGTGAGTGGGCTCTGCTGTTTGTCAAGTGTGCCTTTGGCAGGGCAGTGGTGGTAGTGATGGCTGTGGGTGGTGGAGGGGGTAGAGGGGGTCAGGGGGGCTCTTGGCTGCTCTCCTCCCTCCTGTCAGCCCCCTCTCTCGGCCAGGCAGGCAGGCTGTGTTGGGCGGCCCGGCTCCTCGGTAGCAGATGCGAGCCCTCATGTCAGAGGCAGGCAGTGGCCCGACGGAGTGCCGCTCGTGCTCATACCTCATTGAGCCATCTCCCCTAGCAGATGGCGCGCTGCTGCGGGCGCTCCTCTCCCCGATAATTACCAGGCCTCGCCACAGATGGAAATGTCAGTCAGCCTCACAGGTCCTGGTTCCTGCCACTGCCTCCGTCCGCGGCCCCTCTACCTAGGCCGGGTGCTGCCAACACTCACCATGTGTTCTGTGACTGCTGACTAGGCAGGCAACAAAAGAGAAATCCACCCACATGAATATTCATACAGGAATGTTAGGTGGCTAGCTGTAGACCAGACTGGGCACCGGCAAATAGTTGGCCAGGTGCAGGTTGTGACACTGATTTCCAATGTCTTTCTGTCTTCCACTTCTAAAGTATCACTGTCCATGACATTGTGCGGAGAACTTTGCCTTGATCAATCTTGTGCACACTGGCGAATGAGAGGTGAAATTGTTCCTACTGCTTTGTACAGTTGTGGAATGACATATTTAGGAGATTAGGATAACTGTGTTTGCAAAATGGATTAATTCTAGCAGATGCCAGGACTAACCCCCACTTATCTGTGATAAGGTGACCAGATGTCTCAGCTTGGCAAAGGCAACACTCTCCGAGTTTTATTACTCGGCGCCAAAGCATCCCCCGAGAAATTTCTCTGTGCATTCACAGATAATCTACCTTTGCAGAGAACAAGGCGACAGGGTTTTGCCTCTTTGTCTATTTGTCCATGTAAGAATTTATGTGGATGTGTTGCCTGGTTGTAGAAAGCTCAAGAAGATAAAACTGAAGTAAATACCTCTGTGCCTGAGTGCCAAGATGGCGAGGGAAAACGACAGAGAAAGTGAGCAGTGGATTATTGGAAATGTGACATTGGTGTAGATATCTTATAATAAACATCAAAGTAAGTATTATCAATACATCTAAAATGGGTTTTAGCCTGTTTGTTTCTTGATAGGAATTATTTACTTTGGTTTAGCATGTGTACGTCAGAAAGGAAAATCCATGACGCCTCTCGAATATTGTAAAATATAATATTATTATATCATTATTTATTCTATCAGCTTAAAAAGAAAATAAATGCAGCTTCTGTCGGCTCTTAGGATATATTTCAACAGGGAGTGCTTCAAATCCACACTCACTGATTACACCTGATGTCTATAATTGCATGTCGTAATCAAACAATAACATTTTATTACCAATACGTCATTTTATGTTCTGAAATATGTGTTTCTCAACCATTTTCCAACGGCACTTCAGTGTAGGGTGCGCTATCTCACCACAATGCCGTTTGTAGGTCAATCCACACAAGAATAAAAACGGGCAGTGGTTAACTGAAGAAGAGAAATGAGTCATAGCAAGGATGCCTTTAAGTTGATGCGGGCAGTGATGTCTTGCTATTTGCAGTGCACCACTGCTGACAGTTTAGAGCCTCAGCCACAGAGCCCACTTTGCAGGTGTTGAGGAGACCATGCTGCTGCAGAGCAACGCGTAGCTTCAGACACCCATGAAGAAAGTCACACCAGTTAGCTGAAGCCTAAAAAGCAGCTCTGCGCTGCTGCTGTTTGTGTTACTAATCACAAAAGCAGCTTGGTCGTCAAGATATCAGTGAGAAAGAACTCCACTATAAAACCAACGTACTGTAATGTCAATTATAAATTTAATTCGAGATCCTGAAGTAATTAAAAAAAGAACATCAAAACAGAAACAGCTAAAGCTAGTTTACTTTATCCAGACGTGTTTCCAGTTATATTTATTTATTTTCAATAAAATTGAAAATTGAATTATAAACTAGTAATAAAAAAAATGAATAATAATAATTCTGATGCACCAATGTTTCTTATGTATTAACATGCATTTGGGTCACAGAGGTAAGTATCTGTTTCACTAGGAATAAATTAACCTGCAATGTTTGTTAAATCCATAAGTTAACATTGAAACCCTTGCAGTTGTTCAGATGATATTTCAACTGGAAATATATTTAGTGTGCTACACCATGAAAGGGTGTATAACCTGTTTCACAACTTGCAGTTCTGGGTATCATCCAAGTAGTCAGTGGGCAGCCATCTTTGTTTAAATACTAACACAGAGTTCTAACCTCTTCATGACAAGGTACAAATAATATCATTCAGTCGCAGAATTATTTAGTTACTTTGACCACACACTAGATCCTAAGGCACCGATGAGTGGCTGAATTTAGTTTGACCTCTCTGTGAAGTAGAGAAACTGAACAGACACATCTGTGTCTCAATCAGAGACAAAGCTAAAATAAGATGTCACCCTAACTATATTGCACATACAAGTTTGGTCAATTAAAGCAAATGAGCAGATAACATTTTGATAGAAGGATCAGTTTCATCATGGGGATTCATTATGGACCAACTGCCAAGTTCTCACTCACTGATTTCTTGTTAGGCAGACTGAGAAATGAAACTTGAAAACATATGACGCAACATGAGTGCAATGCAGTCAGCATAAAATAACCAGAAGAATCCAGTGCTCTACAAGACTGAAAGCTGTCAGCATCTCAAGAACTCACAGCTCAGAAAGTTAAAAAAAAGTAGCTTCTGTGATTACAAAACTTTCTAAATCCTATTAGTGGTTAAAAGAATTAAACGTGTTTACGTCATCTGTCTACATGTTGTTTCATTATCTCCTACTCAACAGCCACTTATAAAGCCTTTGTCAACCGGTGACAGTGGCAGTACTCAATATAGCCTCTGATCATAATTAAAAGTGGTCAAATAAGACTCAAGATATCACACCTTTGTGTTGCACAGATGCAGTTCAACAGAATGGCATCAGTCTACCTCCCTTTTTTCTTTCTTCTTTTTGTCTTGAGCTGACAAAGCTGTCCCCTCATTTCCATTCTGCCCATTATGCAAATTAAGACGGATCACATATTGGTTCAGATGAGTAAAGCAAGTGCACAGGCCAGGTCTCCTTTAGGACCAAGTGGAAATTTGCACTTAAAAGCCATTTTGTGGGATAAAACAATGGCCCAGGTGCTGTGCCCTTGACCAAGGGCTTTATCGTCTCCTGTGAGGCAGAAAGTTGGTGTCACACCTGTTTCAGCCCCTTTCTGTCAGCTCCTGGTCCAGCTCATTCAGTCTGGCTGACAATTGAGTACAGATGATGCTGTCAAAATGAATTAAAGGTTTCACTGCTTTCTAACCCTCCTCTCCACTGACTGATAGCAAATTTATTGCTCATTCAAAGAGAATTGCTGTATGTGGAAAATCCTCTTTTTCTAGTGATATTCTGTGGAGATCACTATTAATTTTATAACCTTTTCATTCTTGAAAAAAGAGCCAACAATGTTATTGAGCCTTATGAAACATTTTCATTAACAGTTTATTGTTGTTGAGGGGACACTGTGTTTGATTGAACAACAACAGGGGCCATATGTTATTTGTTGCCTGGTAAGATTTTCTCTCATGTTGTTAGTCCATGTACAAAACTAGATCAGAAAGATTAGCACCCATCACCTTAATGCATTCAATTAGCAAATAACCTCCAAGCCTATTAAACAATAATAAATAATGGCATTTGGCAACCGACCAAAGAAGAAATGATTCCTTTGAGGATTTTCCCAAATAATCTGGTAGGAAGCTGATAAAGTTGACAGCTGATCCTCCAATCCAAAACATTAAATGCACATTCTCTACTGTAAGTATCACACTGTTGTGACCAATTAGCTGGCACTTGAGGCTAGAGCTATACACTTCCAACTGAATACGCCACCCTAATAAAACTCTGCGTCTCTTAATGTTATGGTGAATATTCTGAAGTAGTGCAAAATTGTAAGATCTAGTTGCCAGCAGCTCAGTTGGTAGAGCAGTCATCTACAAACACCAGGGTTAGTGGTTCAATTCCTGGTTCCTCCTTGCTCTGGCAGCTGTCCAACCACAATTTACCCAGGAGATCAATAAAGTATATTGTTATTATTATTGCTTTCTCCTGTTTCAGGTTATTATGCTAAGCTAAGCTAACCAGGAGAGATACTAAAGTGTCATCTATCTTCTCATATAACTCTTTAATTTATCTGTTAATAATCTGAACTTTTGTTAAAGGACAAATCATAAACAACAGTCACTTATAGCACTTGTTTCAAAAAACTACAAAATACAACCTAAATGCTTTCTGGTTCAAGGCATGGTGTCTCCTTGGGCATTCTTATCAGGTTTAAGTCTTTAAATAGAGCTTAAAGGATCTCCATTCTGCAGTGACTATATATACACAGATACAATTTCCCCTTTGGGCTTTGTGCATAATTATAATTTTGTAGTAGTTTGATAAGATAAGACGAAACAATGGTTGTTCAGAAAATGTTTAAAATTTTGTTCTCAAGTTTCCGGAGCCAATTATCTCCTTATGAAATTGTCCCTTTATCATCAGGGATCAAACTATGCAATTAACATTGGGCACAGATAACGAATAAACTGTGTCTACAGTTTGAAAAGGAAAAGCTGTTCTTGTGGTGCTATGTGCATTGGCTTGGCTCGCATAGAATTCATTTCAGTCCAAATATCACATGCACTAGTTTTTGCAGTCTGCACTGCACTAAGGGCCTGCTGCTTTCACAACCTGTCCTAACGTGAGAGAGCGAGAGGAACTGTCTGTAGAGGAGGGGAGTGAGTGAAACAGGAAAAGAAGTACAGAGCAGCTCAGAGTGGTTGTGCGTGAGTGAGTGAGTGAGTGAGTGAGTGAGAGAAAGTAAGAGTTGGGTGACCTTGTTACCAGTTGGGTTGAGTTGGACAGGCTGGTAGGAGGTTGCAGTCTACGGGGAGAGACAGACAGATGCTCGCTCTTCTCCCTGGGCAAAACATCTCGCCTGGTGCAGGCAGCACACAATCTGGCCCGGGCAGCTGTAACCCTAATGATCACTGGTGGCGCTGCACCTGACCAGCCGACCAGCTCAACCCTCATTCAGCCCTCCCCTTCCCTTCCCGGCCCTCTGTCTCCTCTTTGACCTCCAACACCTCAGAACTCTGAGCATAAACTAGTTGTGTTCACAAAGCATAAAGAAAGAAGGGAGTGGGGCTCAAATAAGGAGGAAAAAGGGTTGATGAAACTGATGAGGCAGGCAAGAAAGGAGGAGGCAGCATTAAACAAGATTTAAAATGCATGTTGCAAGTGGAGAAGAGTGATCAAGGAGTATATTCACAAATAATTCATAAAAAATGTAGGATACCAGGTCTCTCCCAATCCACACTCTGGTTGTAAAGTGCTCAAACTCCTTATGTTATGACTAGCTGCTTGAAAATGTGTCTATTGTTTGCGTGGCGACGACAAAATAGATCTATGTTGTATGTGTACTGTGATGACTAATCAATAACTGGCATGCTAGATACTTTGTCTGATAAAACCAGAGAGCTAGACAGTATCTTGCTAAAGAGCTTGGGGGGGCAGTTGCATTAAACCCCACTTTCTAAAAGTGCTGTTTTAATCACATGCTATGGCTCACAGCAAAGTGAGTGGGCAGCTTAAAAACAGACTGCGCTCTATACTAAGAAGTAACTAAGCAAACTCTCATGAACTGATTTATATTTCAGTAATAAACGAACAATATCTCGCAGGCACACTGATCTTTTATGTGATATTAAGTGACAGGCCATATTTCAGACACACAAAAAAACTAAACGACAAAAAGGCATTAACACTCCTAGACTTTTTTTTTTTTTTTTTTGAGAGGAATTATGGTGTTACCAAACATGTTTTTGTTCAGTGTGTGAATTATGTGTTGTAAGTCTCCTAATCCATGTTAATCAAAGCTGAGCTCTTGTTTTCTCTAGCACCCATTACCCACACACACACCTACGCACACAAAAAAACACACACACACACACACATATATATAAAAGGTCATCCATAACAACCTCGTGTGGTAAACAATTTAATCCCAATTAATCGCTGATTCAGCTCATCACTCTATGCACCGAGTTCTGTGTGGCAGTCCAATCTAGATGTGTACAGATGACAGGAAGCTGATGAAAAGAGAACGACAGAAGATTGTTTTTTTTTTTTTTTTTTTGGTGAAGCCTGTACTTTCAAAAGGGGGTGCTAGTTAGCTTCATTTGGCTCAGCTTCCTGCACTGCACTGAGTTGGTTAGGAGCCTTGTTCGACTAAATTACTGAGGATACAGTAATAAAATACACACTAGTAGTAAAATACACACTGCTAAAAATCCTTAGACACTGATCACTTGTTTTTATTTAAAATGGAAGAACAACTGAGCACTCAAAAGTTCTCCAACTTATTTTTTTCTCTGTTACCATGTCTCAACATTTCCTCCTTTACCGACCTGCTCAGAAAAAAAATTAAATACACATGAAAGTATGATTGTTTGTTGACAGAGGCAGAAAGAGCAAGAAAGCTGTAGATGCAAGGCAGACAGAGAAAGAAAGAGAGAGAGAGAGAGAGAGAGAGAGAGAGAGAGACAGAGAGCATCTGTAAGTGAGAGAGAGGAAGCAAAGTGAGAGCTTGAAAGTGAGAGAAGGGGGATCGTGGTAGTGAGTGTGTTTGGAGATCAGCCCGGGCCAAGAATGTGTCCGTGACTGCTGCTCTGTGTATCTGCCTTGCCTGGGCGACACCGGTGACACAGACATTTCCCAGCAGCCTCCTCGCAGTCCTGAGCCACTGCTGTTCTTCCGGGAGCCAATCTACACACACACACACACACACGCACACACGCACCAACACACACTATCTCTCTGTCTTTCCCCTCTCTAGGCCAGGCAACAGGCTGTACGCTAGCCTAAGCAGACCAGGACTGTCAGAACCATATGACCCCGGCAGGGCTTCTCAAACTGTGCTGCCGCTCTGTAATCATACTCTGCTGGCCAAGACTGCTCATGTTAGCAGTATGTTTCCAGTACAGAAGTTCCTCCACTAGGGATTGTTATCCATTCATCATTCGTCCATTTGTTTGGTCATTTGTGGGCTCTATATGCTACATAATGACTGTATTTTCAGTAAATATGAAAACATTGTGCATCTACATCTGAAAAACATGTTGCTAATTTAAAAGTACTGTAAAAACACAAGCGATTCCATCAGTAAAGCCATCTTTGTCATATAATCTATGAATGATTTCATAGATTGATAAACAGACAGTGGACAGATGAACGGACAGACAGGCAGGATCTGGAGAGAGTTCACATCCTCTTCCAGTGGCCCAGCTGTCTATCTGCCATGTTTTCTTTATCAGCTCCTCGTCATCCGGCAGCCCTGCACATGACCAAATTAGTCCCAGTATCGGCCGTTATCTGGCTGAGGATGGCCTGCCTGACCAGAATCACTCTATTCCCAGCCCTCTGCTACACTGGCTGCTTCGGACTGAGGAAACCCAGGCTACGGATCCTGGGTTTGAGCCTCAACAGACTCTGCAGAGCTCCGGCACAAGGAAAAAGGCCCTGCTTCCTTTTAAGGCGGCTGGCCTTCCTTCGGTTTATAAATATATGAGATATAAATTATATATTTATATATCAAGTGAGGGTCAGTCGGTTCCCTAAGGTAAAATTAAAAGCACTGAGAAGGTGGAGGAAAAATAATAAATGAGATTGTTGGGGTATAGACCTGGGGATATTTGCTTATGGTTCTGCCGGCAGCAGATGTACACCGACCTTGTAACTTTGAATTTCTGGAATGTACTCAGTGGCTGCCCTGGCAAAGTGCTCTCTCCTGCATAAGCAAAGCCGAGGGAAGATTAGAATTTGCACTTGGCTGGCATTACTACATGCCAGCCATGAGTCACTAGTGCCCTACATGTGACGTTTTAAGTAAGTTTCAAGTAGCAAAGTCTCAAAGTAGAAGATTAGCCACTGGCATATGTATTCATCTTAATTCATGTAATATTTTTATTCTTGGAACTTTGAGCTTTGCAGTCCCATGACCTTAGGTGCACTAGAGATTAGTTTCAATTTCAAAACCACTTTCTGAAAAACTTCTCATGCTTAATTAGACGAGCTAGTAGTCCTTTCTGAAAAAGTACAGATAAAAGAGTCTATGAAAAATTGATATAAAGCATTGCTGTTGCCTGTCTCTTTTATGTGATATTCAGGGTAGAAAACATCTTAACTGCAGTTCAAAGAACATACAAACAGGAGGACCCAGCATAATGCATAGTTCCAAACACATGCAAATGCATGCACACACATACACAAGATGCTACAGAGCCCCAATAGAGATTGGTAGAGTGTATGTCAGGGGGACAGGAGGGATGCGTTGAGGTGCCAAAGACCACAGCACACTGTTTGTGCCAAGCAGAACTGAGCGCCCGCTGCCATCCAAACATAAATAAAGTGCTTTTGGCTCCCTGCAGCCACCAGTGTGTGCCGTGCATCCGCCAAGCATGTTTTTTTCTAACAAAGTTAAAAACAGGACAAATTTGATGCAATCACTTGCTGGAAATAAATATGTGCCATGTCTTGGACAGATAGGGTGTGAATCAGATGGTCAGTCAGTTATTAAGTTTCGCAAGATAACTTCGGGATAGATTTCCTCTTCAGCTTTTTAGATCCTCGAAGGGAAAACACTCGGCTTGGGCACAAGACGTGAATGTCTCCTTATTTACTTCTTTGCTGCAGAGTTGCACATATTGAACTGAATGAGCAACTTACGGATCCCCTTCACTGGAGAAACACACTGAGCCTCCGTATTATCACTGGGATTGTTTTGATTTTCTCCACGGTATCAAAGAATGATACTGATGTTCGGCTAATCGTGCATGACACAAATCATCTTTGTTTAGTTTTTATGTAATTTATCTGTGCATCAGATGCTGTTTTCATAACGTGTGTGTGTGGGTGTGTATGTATGTGTGTGTACTGATGTGCCTGTTCCAAATAGCCCCAGGCTCTATTCCAACTCTTCACCCTTGTATCGGTGCTGAATGATTAAGGCCCTGATCTCCACTGCTTCTTGAACAACGCTCACACTGCTGATGCTGCCCTGGCCCATGACTCTTGGGTTAGTAGAAAAACATATTGCCATAGCAACACTGCACTTTCTCTGCCAAGGAGCTGACCTGCTACGCACATCAGCCAAATAGTCTCTGTTTTTTTTTTTTTTTTTGTCTCTCTCTTTCTCACTCTCCCCGTCTCTGCAGCATCGTCTCCTCACCTCCATCCATGCCGCCTCTGCTTGGTCTCAGATAGCTCTCTGCATGTAGAGTAGGGTATAAAGCCCCATAAGCCTCTGCTCTACTCCACACCCTGTTTGGATACTATTAACTTTAATACCTTGAGATCAAAGTTGTCCACAGAGTGTAAATCCGGGAGTGGGGGGAATAATCTGGAGGAATTCATAGTGGCAACAGTCACCAGTGCTAATACTAAGATGCCACATAGCAATAACACTTATAAGACATTTGTAAGCCAATGCAAGTATCACATCTGAATTTGCTTAAAAATGTTAGAGAATTTGTGCACATTTGTATAACTTACAATTGCAGTACTATGTGTAGTGACCCTCTCTGTGATTTTGCCTAACCTATGCTGGACCACCAGGCTCTTTTGACTGGGTGTCAGGTTATCCACACTGTGCTTTAGTGAAATCCATCTCCTCCATCATGGGCTATGGAAGCGGACTGGTCGACATTCTGGCTAGCTGGGTGACTAAGTGAAACCCTGGGTAGGCTGCATTCACTCTGATGTGGGGATTTCTTCCGGCACTGGCTACTCAGCTCTATTGCAGAGCATTGACACCAACAGGAAGTAACACATTAACAGAACAATCAGGTTCCTTGTTGGGGAGCTTTGCACCACCAGAGCCTGCCATTAACACCGCTGGGGGATCTGTCAGTTGATAAGATCCAACAGATGAAAGTCACAATACACTTCACTGGTTACAAAGCTACATAGGCTCAAACTGGGACCAGAGACGGCTTAATATACATACATACATATATATATATATATATATATATATATATATATATATATATATATATATATATATATATATATATATATATATATATATTATTTCTTCACTCCATCCAACATTTGACTGTTTTTTATCTTTTCATGGGATTTGTTGACAGCAAACAAATATAGAACATCGGCAGCTTTATCGTTTAATGCCATAGTGAAATGAATGGTGCTGGCTGTCTGCCACATACAGTATGCCACACTAGCATTAACGCCAAGACCACACATACCAAATAGGGACATGGGTGAGATAGTTTTCATTGACCAACCCTTTTCTTTTGTTTTGCAGAAACCTCCCAATAATGATGTCATGTGATACCTGAGAACTACAGTACGGCATCATGTTCAAACTATACAAATTCTCTGTGGCAAGCTGTTATGTCTAGCTGCAATTCTGGCAATCACCAAGCAAATCAAACTCTACATACTAATAACAATCAGATGTAAATCTCGCCAAGTCGTCAACCAAGAGATAAATATCAAGGCAATTCAGTGTGTGGCACAGCTGTAATGGTACTCCTGAGAAAATACTTCTTTGTTCATGTCAGATAACATTCATCTTGACATTTATAAGATTCCTTTGTGGGCTCCTTGAAATTGTTATCTAATGAGCTATTTGCTTATCAAATATTTATAGTTGAAGCAGATATTTAAAATATTCGGTTTGGTATGAGGTATGAGTGTTTATGCTGTGTAATGATGGGACTTTTTGGACCACAGAAGGGCACAATATAAGAGAAAAAAAAACAAAAAAAAACGTGCAAGCTCTTGTTCAGTCCCTTCCCATCCCCCTCCCCCCTCTCTCCAGGCTCTCTCCAACCCTTGGAGAGGAGGAGAACACAGCCGAATGTGTGGCAGGTGGACTTCCTGTCTTTGTAATTAGAACCAAATTAGGTTAAACTGCAGATCTTCCCCCAGCCCACAGTCCATGGAGAGCCTCTGCCCCTGCACCTCCAGGCACACAGAATTAGCCTGGCCACATACTGGGAGCCTAATGGACAACCGTGTACACCATGGCTGCTGCTTGCGAGTTAGATAACACCCTGCACCTGCACATATCTCACATCCCATGCCCTCTCATCATTAAACATTGCATTATAGAGCTCCTGAGTGTTTACACGGTGGGGCTGCTGCTGCTATGGTTGTGCAGGTGGGGTTGGGATGTGAATAAAGCTGGAGTCCTATTGGTCTGAGATGGAGTCTTTATTTTGGGTGTGAGCAGAGCTCTAATTGAAGACTGATGGATTTACATTAATTTCCTCCTCACACCTGCTTCCTTTATCTGCTCTCAGATAGCACAGGAGCGATGGGTCTGCTGGCCGTCCTGCCAACCTTTCTATTATGAACAATGGGCTGAGCCTAGTGCATGACTCTCTTCAATGTACAAAACCACACAGCACACCATTATTCAGTGCAGTTGGTGGCACAGTAGCAAATGTACCTGAGAAACTGTGAAATCCAGCACGTTTGGGCTGCCAATAACAAATAAATAAATAAATAAAAACCAGGGAAGGACAGGTGCAGCTCCTCTCCTGCTGTTGTCTGTGTACATTCCACACAGCTCTGACTGGTCAACAACACGAGCAGCTTTTTCCAACGACAACACTGAAAACAATAGTAAGTGAAAGAAGTTTGTCCATATGTGGCAGGTGACGAACGCACATTTACAGTACGATGAGGCATATATCATCCCTTCCACGCTGGCAGTTTGAGGTTCCAACATTGAGCTGAGGGGCACATTAAGCCTGTCTCTCATCTGTCTGTTTGGTGCTGGGGGGTTATCTGACCTAACATGGAGTCTGAAGGCTGGGAGGCCAGGGGCTAATGGTGAAGAACCCAAAGCTGTCAGATGTGAGTGACAGAGCTAACTGCTCCACAGAGATGACAGAGAGGTGGAGGAAGGCAGGAAACAAAACAAAACAAAACGCTCCGAATGGGAAGTCAGGGAAGAGAGGGCAAGAAAGAGAGGGAGGAGGCAGCGGGGAAAAAGAGGACCATAATGTCTCCTCCACTGCTTCGGGCAGACATCACCAGCTGGAGGATAACTGCTGAGTTGAGGAAGGGAAAGGAGGACATGTTCACATGATTGACTTGTCATTGATCATAATCTTAATTGCATGTGTCCAAATCCCCTGGGTGTGACTTGTCCCCTTGGCACATGTATAGCAGTGCGCGCACAAGTATTTTCATGTATGTATGTGTGCGTTCATGTGAGCACATGTTCATATGCCTGTGCAATGTCTCGGCACGCAATTAACACTTCAAAGAGCAAAAGACTTGGGTGTTACAGATCGTTTTGTAACACACAGGGATGTTTAGAGGTTCAGTGACTAATTTTCGATCAACTATAGATATATATGTGATATACATCTAGATTGTACGTATGTGACAGAAGACACAGCACAAACACTGGAAAGTGAAGAACATTCAACTTGTTTCTGTCCAAAAATAACAAGTCTGGCTGCCAGCACCTCAACAAAATTTAAAATGACAATTTGTGGTTAAACAAGGGGTGTGTCCTGGAATTTGTCTGCATGTTTTCTTTTTTTTTTTTTTTTTTATCTAGCATCACATGAACAGTGCCTTTAATTCCCTAATGATTATCTATAACTATCTGAATTGTTAAAAGTAAATTAAAACTGAGTACAGTTCCATCACGTTGCTTAAACGGTTTGGATTTCATGCATTTCTTATTTTACAGGTTGATTATTGTTAAGAATTTATGACATTGATACCCTTATAAAATACATCTAGGTTCTAACCTAGAAATATTAGTTTTACTATAACATAACCAGGTAATACAAGAATAAGTATGTGACCTGTGATTTTCTGCATTCATTTGTCATAAAACGTGATCTTATCTTCATCTACTGTATATAATGTGCCTAAAATAATAATAATAATAAAACAAGTCTAATCTTTCATGTCTTCATTGAGAACAACCATAAAAACCTCACAGTGCGAGTGGAAAAAGTATGTAAACCCTTGGAATTAATACACAATTACAGTACTAATTGGATCAGACGTGCGCATCTTTCATGAGAGATTTTAGCCCATTCTTTCTGCAGAACTGCTTTAACTCATATATTCTTTGGACGTCTTGTGTGTGTGTGTGGTCTTGTCGTTCCATAGAATCTCTATTTGGTTGCGGTCTGGGTTCTGACTTGGCCACTTCAAAAATTGGATTTTGTTTTCCTGAAGGCATTCTGTTGTGTGTTTTGGGTCATTGTCCTGGAGCATCAACCAACTTCTACAGAGTTTTAGCTGACGTACATGAATGCTGACATTCTCACATTATCCTGAAGAATTTTTTATACACTCTGGAATTCATCTTCCCCTCAATATCTGAAAGCTGGCCAGGCCCCGATGCAGCAAAGCAGGCCCAAAACTTGATGTTTCCCCCACCATACTTAATTATTGGGATGATGTTTTCATGATAATATGCAGTGCTCTTTTCACATCAGATGTAGTACTGTGTGTTCTTTCCAAATAGTTCAATATACGTAGTTTCATCAGTCCACCAAACATTTTGCCAATACCGCTGTGGAGTGTCAATGTGCTGTTTGACAAGCTTCAGGCGTGCAGCAATGTTCTTTTTAGTAAATAGCAGCTTCCTTCGTGGGGTCCTGCCATAGACTCTGCTAGTTCGATGTTTTATGTACTGTAGAGTCATGAACACAGATGTTTCAGCCAGTTTCAATGATGCCTTCAAATCTTTAACTGTCATTCTTTTTACATTTTTGATGAGTGTTTGTTGTGCTCTTGGGGTCATTTTGACTGGACCGCACTTCTTGGTAAAGTAGCCACAGTCCCAAAGTGTTTCCATTTGTAGATTGTTTCCCTAATTGTAGACTGCTAAATTTCTGAAGTCTTTGACATCACTTGAATCAAGTGTTGTTTTTAAGCTTTATGTAAATCATCAATTCTTAATTATAGATCTTCAGAAAGCTCCTTTTGTCGATGCATAGCTCACATAAGCACATTCTTCTTGTGCGGAGCAAACTCAAACAGGTTGAGTGTTTTATGTCAGTCGAAGTAGCTCTAGTCCACACCTACCAACTCATTTTCTAAAAAGACTCCAGGTAGCTTTTTTGAGGTCATTATTCCTTGGGTTCACATAATTTTTCCACTTGCGCTATGTGGTTCTTATGGTTGTTCTTAATAAAGACATGAAAGATCAGACTTTTTGTGTTATTATTTCAGGCACATTATATTTGTTAATACTCTTGACTTAGATGAAGATCAGATCACATTTTCTGACAAATTAATGCAGAAAAACCATGACATTCGAAAAGGTTTACATACTTTTTCTTGCCACTGTATGCTGATTCTGCATTGATATCTCGTATTGTTTTCCAGTTGTCTGAGTTCGGAGGAGTCACATTCTGAGTAATAAATCACAGATGTTGCAAAACACACATCTTTAGTTAGACACAAATATAATTTTAGCCTGGCAGGGTGAAGAAAATAAAGGCAGTGGAGCATTAGTGGAAATGGCAGGCAATTCTTACATGTAGTTTGATGAGTAAGTGAACCCACTGATTCATCCTTCTTTCCAAATACAGCTTGTATATGTTTGTCATTAGCAACTTGAATGAAAATGATCAGAAAAATTATCTCACTTACTCACACTCTCTCTCACACACACACACACACACACACACTTGCACACAGAAAGCGCCATTATGACTTTTCACTGTATTATGGAGTGTTATTAAATAGCAATCCTACAGTGAGAAACTGACCTTTCTTTCTTTTAGCATTTGCACAAATGGGATTTTCACGTAAAGGCCCTGGTGAGCATTAATACAAAGGCCAACAACTGGAACAGTATTGTTGGCCTTTGCCAATGGAATTACTGTGTGACTAGAAGGAAAAACCCTCACACACCACCCTCTTCAACTGAACACATGTGAAACACTTACTTAAATCATTTGCTTAAAACTGGGCATAAAATCTGTGAATCTGGTTAGGCCAGGTTTACATGTTACTTAAACTCTTATCCATCTAAAGAAGACAGCCTTTAAATTAAACTATTGTTCAGCGAATCACCCACAATAACGCAGACACATTTTAAAAGTTCACTTGTAATTTACATGAACCCTTAGAACAGATGAACAGGACAAATAGTGAGCTCAATAGAGACTCCTCCGGTGTGCAGAAATGTATGCAAAGAGTGAGAACGGGGGGAAAATGAGAGAGAGACAGTATATGAGTCAGCTGCCCGAGAGAAGCGGGAAACAGGACAAGGTTAATGTTCTATGACAGACAGAAGCCAGCAACTCTCTTTAATGTTGCTCCCATTAGGGCGCTCCCGGTGCTTGCATCCCACTCTACCATCCTTTAGATGATGCCTCTGCCAACAACTGGTGGGAGAGCAGCAGTGTGCCAGCTGCCAAACATGACATTTGCTGGCTAGGCCACTGAACCCCAGCGGGTGACATCTGCAGAGCAGCCTTTCATCCCCTCGTTGGGTACCTGTGTGGCCCCGGGCCCCTGAGAGCCAGGATGAATGCACTCACTCTTCCTCCCAGCTGGGTTCCTCGTGGCCACAGGGCCACAACACTGACACGCATGCACACAGGCAGATATAGAGAATACTCATACACACAAAAAACGTGCAAGTACATGTGTTCGTACACCTACACACAACCAAACACACACTCGGATGCTCACACAAAAGCAAGCCACCTCTACCTTGCAAACACCTCCACATAACAAACCGCTTCCAGCGTCAACATCTGCAGCTCTGGGGGCTGCTTTTGTTTCCCCATGTAGTTTCATCATCGGGGGCTGGCAGTCAAGTTGTGCTGCTATTATTGTTATTTCGACGACAGGCCCCGCTGCAACTGGCAACTAGCAACACTATCAAATCCTCACAAGAGTCTGATCAAATATGCAAATGCAAGCTGAGGCCAAAGTGGGTGAACACAGAAAACAAACAAGCTGAAGAGGAGAAGAGGAACTGGAGAAAATGGTTGAAGGCTCGGCGATGAAAGGAGAACAATAGTAACAGTGGTAAAGTGCCAATCACAGCATTAGAAAATATGATGGAGGCATCTGTCTGCAATGGCTTTTATCTTGTGGTTCATCTTAATGATGTATAAATCTGCTCATCTGCAACTCATTGAGGTTTGAGTTGTGCATATAAATAGCTGGTAGTGAAATAACATTTTTGTGGAAACATGGCAAAGAATTTGCAAGCTGTGGGTTATTAAAATAAAATGTTAGCACCGTTTTTCCAAAAGCCGATCATGCATCTAATTTCCAAACAATAGTGCCCTTCTCTTGTTTCCCATTCCTGAATGGTGTGATAATATAGCTGATAGTCAGGATTCATAACTCCCAGTAGTGTCTGCTTCTTCATCAATAGTGACAATGTGTTCCTGTTTCTCTTCTCTATCTCTTTAATCAGGCTTGATCTTTGACCACTTGTTGTTATGAGTGGCTCTGTGTAGGGGTTCTGCTCCCGGCTGACATCCCATTAGCCCCACATTAGGAAATTCTAATCACTGTGCCACCGGGATGCTGGGACTCACAGCTCCTATTTCACTTAACCTCCAGCAGGAGAGATCAGACTCTGCGTCTCAATGTTTGTCCCTAATTACCTCCCTACAGTGAGCTGCCACACACAATTTAATCCAATTTTCATCCCTTCTCATCTTTAACATCTCGCAAAGCAGTCGCACATGCACGCCATGGTTTATATCTACAACCCATACACTTCCCACTGATGCTGTAATCACATACTGGATCTGCATAATTCTATCAACACTTGACTTTTGTTTCGTTGTCAGGTTGTTCCACTTTTATACGATCAACTGGTGCACGGTGCTAGTTACGAAGAGTGGGTCAAGTCACTCTCAGTCTCCTCAAGTGAACTTGCATGTAACAATTTCCGGATCAAACAAGCTACAATCTGATGGTACAGTATGCTACAAATAATAAACACATCATCATGTCTCAGATCCATTTGTACACATGTATTAGTAATGTAATAAAATGTACATACATCTAATATGTACAGACTATTTATTGTGACTATATTTATTTTGTTATATAAGTTATTAAATATAGAGATTTAATTTATTAATAAACCTATTAATACCCTTAAAATGATTAATTTATGAACTACAGTGATACAGTGGCTCAGGTAGGCACATGCTAGGCTTCCTACATATGTTCAAAGACTTGTAGGTTGGTAAACAGTAAACTCTAAATCACTAAAAGTATACCAACAATGATCAACCTGATGTCTGACTATGTCTATGTATGCACAATATTGTACTATAATATGTGTAATGTGTAATTGGCTTAGGGTTGGGTATAAAAGTATTATTACTGATTATTAACCTCTGCTTTGCAGGCCAATTTAAGGGCATCTTAATCACATTTGATGCTCTTGATGCCTCACACGGAGGAGAAGTTTGGCAGCACATTCATTAGTTTGGAATAAAATAAGTGAAATTGAGTCAAGTGTTATAATGCACAGCTACCATACTGCTATCTACTGAAGCTAAATCATCAACACAACAAGATTCAAGGAAAAAGATGCCACAGTACTGGCCATATAAACCTGAATGCCAAGTGAACTCTGGCAGTGCAAAGAAAATATGGATTTTAATCCTTATCGCTAGCAAACACACATGACAGCACAATAAAAGTTGCACATTATGCTACGATATCTTTTCCTGAACAACATTACGAGTTTGCGAGCGTTCAATTGTTTGCATCCGTGCCAGCCTGATTATGAGCAGGCATGGTTCTGCGCATATGTTTCTATATTTGCATGTTTGCGTCTTGGTATGTGTGTGTGTGTTTGGTTTAAAACGGCGTCCCAACGTGTTATCCTGTGTAACACAGTCTTGGTCCTCATTATCATTTCTCCCTGGGCCTGTTCTGGTGTTCAGAGCGCCACCAGAGGGGCCTTTGGCTCGGTGGGAGAGGTGTTGGAGGCGGCCTGGCCCTGCTGTGCTCCTTCCTTCCCCCTCCACAGGGTGCCAGGCACAGCGTGTACCACTGGCAAGCCAAGCCTGACGATGAGGCTGCCTGCACAGCCAACGCCGTGTTTGAACAGGGCAGGGGGTTGCCACGTCATGCTGAACACACACATGCAGGAAGGCCTAGCTGCACACACAAATACACACATACACAAATCTCCATAAGGCCGACTCCTGTTGGGTTCGACACATGTTTGGAAGATGCTGTGGAGGTGAGAGTAAATGTGTGGATTCTAATTTAACAGAGTCTCTCTTGCAGTTTGCGCAGGTGAGAAACATCAGACAGACACTTTCCAGATTCAGCGCTTCTACAAATACATCGCTGTCAGTTTGTTATTGAGCAGCGATAGATTTTAAATCAGTATGCGCATTCATTTGATTTGTTTATTTTAAAAGTTGAAAATAAGAGGTGACTGCAGCTCAGTGTCTTACTATCTAACTCTTGATGGAGTCATTCAGTCTCCTCCTCCCCCTGACTTCATACTTTCAGCATATTGCGTGTTCCACATTAAGTTTTGATTTAGTCATATGTTCAGCTCTCAGGTGTGCCTCCAAACCATGAAATATTGAACCTGTGAATTCAAGGAGATGTCACATTCTGTGTTTCATTCATTATGTACACCGACACTACATTGTTGACTCTTTGAATTCTAATAGGTACGGGTATAGAGAGGTAGTGCAATCTTCATGTTGGCTTTACAAGTTGTTTCCAGCATCTGTTTTGTTAGTGAAGTCTCAACTTCTTCGCACTTTCTTGAAGTTGTTTTCTGGGCAAAAACGAAAATCTGGTGAATGTTAAAATGTTAAAAGTGCATTAGGAAGGCGTCCTAAAAATGTAACTGTGCGAATATTGGCTTGAAATGTGTTAACATGTGAGTGAGTGTATGCCTATGTGTGAATGTGTTTACATGACCTCCTACTTTTTTGCAATCTCCAAGTGTCACATCTTTTCTCAGAGCCATCCGTGGGAGTTAATCCCACTCAGTCCCAAATAAAGTAGGGCTGCTGCTATCACATATCAAATACTGATGAAAATACGCACACATCTAGAGACACACACCACTTTGAAGACACATACAAATCACTGCAGCCCCTACATATCAGATAGAAACAGCAGAAAGGGAACATTGTGTCTGTCTCAGTCCACCTCTGTTCTGCAAAAACAGCAGCAGCCCCTCGACTCTTAAACTCTCCCTCACTCTCCTGGGCAGTCAGGGGAGACGGGGAGTTCAACAGGGGAAAAGATTGGGTTACCATGACATAAATCTCCACGTCTCTTTCTCCCGTGTGTCTGAGGGAGTTGGGCAGCAGGGCGACGAGCCTCTTAGCACCAGTGTCTACGGGAATGTCGGCATGTTCCCTGGAGGAGATAGAGGAGATAGGCCTGGCGCCTTCAGAGGAGTCTCTCACCCTCTCTCCCTCCATTTCTCTTACTCACCCTCCTCCCTTATCTCACAGAAACCACAATAGGGTTTTGCACACTGGAGCAAAGCGAGGAGGCTTCAGATGGCAGCCTAGTATGATATGCATAAGGACAGAAGGGCAGAGAATCACTCCCTCTGTTCCACACAATAATATGGTACAATACAACACACCAAGCATCTTTAACGGAGGAAGCAACCAGCATTTATTAGTGAACACACACTCTGCTTTTGCAGAACAGAACATTGAGTATTTTGAGGTTGTTTCAATAACTTTTTGCTAATATTTCAGATAAAATCCCTGTCCTTGTTGTTAGCTGGTTGGTACTAAATGAAAATATCAGCCACAGTAAGGTTGGACCGGGAACCAGCTAAGCTATGCAGAATTAAATCAGGCTCAGTAAAGATCTGTCTACTAATCACCTTCCTTACAAATGGGCTGTTTGCTGCTGCTTGGAGGAGCACAGCAGATCAAAGCAGTGATGACACACATGCAGCATAATGACAGGCTGCTGTTGACAACAGGAGTGGGCTTGTGTCAATATCTGTCATATTAACACAAGGAGTGAGGGCTGTCACATTTTTCGTAAAGAATACAGACACAGCTGAACCATCGATTTCTCCCCCGCCTGGTGCTGCACAACTCTGCAATTCTAACTGCAAAGTAAATATGCTCCCTCTGGTTTCTGCAAGACAATAAAAACTTAATGTGTCATTATGTTTCAGACTTTGTGTCGCAAAGGTCAAACGTTATCAATCTGCACAATACTGCCAGCCAATCACCTGAACTCCTCATAAATCTTACCTGCTGGAAGCTCCACAACTTAAATGATTGCAGAGGCCAAAGGCTTTTGGCCTTTCATGTATTTTCTCAGGGCAGGTAAATTGAAGAGCCAGAAGCAGTAATAGGAAAGAGCCTTGGAGACACTTGAGTCCCCCTGACGAAAAGAATAGCAATTATTCTGGAAAATCAATTTTCAACCCAATCTTTCTCCCTTATCGACCAACAGGCTCCTTGGAGGTAGAGAAGGTGACAGGAAAATTTATATCCGAGATTCTATTAGCGGCTCTCTATTTGCTACGTGCATCTCAGAGAGGCCCCTTGTTTTTGTCGACACTTCAACTAGGCATAATCACTAGAGCATATCACATTTAGCCCTACTCTATGAGAATATTATAGTGTATATGAAAATTGATTTTTATATATATGTACATATATATTTTTTATAAGCTAATTCAGTCATTGATTGAATACTTGTCCTGACATGATTTGCTATTAGAAATTCTATTTGTTGAAGGGTTTAATAATAAAACACCTAGCACAAGAATGGAAACTACTGCTACAATTACTAACTACTGAAATAGACCAATGCATTCACTACAAGGCTGCACTAACTGAAATCCAAGCTGCTGCTCTGTAGGTGCTGCTGTTGCCTCTCCATGTTTGTTCTGCGTGTGTGTGTGTGTATGTGTGTTCGTGCATGCACAAACACATTCCCTCAGCATCATACCTCTTCATGATTATTCCCACAGTCTTATCAGTGTTTATTTTCTTACTGTGAAAAGCCTATTGCGCCAGCATTCTTTGCATATCATTCTTTGACCAAGATTTATCATTATGCTTATCCCATTAATACGTCAAGCCATTATGTAAACTGGCTACAGATTATTACAATGATCATTTTGACTGGTTCTCCATCACTTTCTTTTGTTTTCGGCATTCCATACATGAATCCGTGCACTTTCTAACCCTCTTTCTAACTGTACATTTTTTGATAAGATGCAATTTACATTTAAATGTGAATATGTAGGTTTATATGCACCTACTGTACGTGTGTGTTTTGACAACACTTAGACGTAAATCAAAAGTGGCAGTGCTCTGATATGGGCTAATAAAACTCCCTGATCTGGAAGTGCTAAAGGCTCCTTCAACATACACCCTGCAATGCAGCCCACCGGCGGTGTCTCTCTCTCTCTCTCTCTCTCTTTCTCTCTCTCCCTCTCTCACGCAAGACTACTGTGAGGCCATTTTCATGATTAACCATAACTCCTCAAGAGGAAATTCATTATATGCCACACACACACACACACACACACACACACACACAAACACACACACACACACATAAAGAAAAACAAAAGCACATGCAACTATACAACCATGCAAACACCCCCCCCACCCCAGAGCACCATTAAAAAGTGGAGATGGGAGAATTTACAGGGCTGATTGTGAAATTTGCTTGCCTTTTGGTGACCAGGGATCTTTGCGGGTTCAGCGGACCCTTCCATCCCTCAGTGGAGGATAAAAGTGTCCACTAGTGTTTGTGCGTGTGTAGGGGTTAGTCGTGGGGGGGGGGGTTATGGGGGTGGGGGGCTTATTTGGTGAGAGGAGTGACTGTTGAAACAGATGCTGGTATGTGTGTGCCACCTATGTCAACATGGTCGGTCTCTGGACCTGATGCTGCTTGTAGATAGGACCCTGCCCACAGAGCCACAGAGTCTAGACTCCAGATGTGCTCTCTCTCTCTCTCTCTCTCTCTCTCTCTCTCTCTCTCTCACACACACACACACACACACTTTAGACCAATGCCAGTCCAAAGCAATAATTCTACCATATGACAGTTTACTCACACACACTTATGTATAGATAATAATCCTTCCCTACCCACTCTTGAAAGAGTACAAAATTGCATATCTTCTAGTATATGACCAACAAAGGACATCTTCACTGTACAGTAAGTGTAGGAGAAGCACAGAAACACCCTATCATGAGGACATTTGGACATAGATAGGCTGTGAAATACCATACCATGCACACTTTTGAACAAATTTTCATCTTTCACAGCACAAGAATGCTGTGATGTAATTGCTGAAAGAAACTTTGCATGATTGTTTATAACTTTTCCCTAACATTTAAGTGGATGCCCAATGTGTTGTTTCATTGTATTATACATTTAAATTACTCGCTGCTTCTCTCAAAACTGCACTGAAATAAACTGAAACATATGCTGGCTGCATATGCTCAACACTGCTTTATTTAGACTGTTCTATAGCGACACAACAACAAGAGTGTTTTTGTGAAAAAGACACATGGGTAAATTGCAACTGTTACACAAAACAAGACTCGGGAAGAGAAAAAGTAAAGAGTGAAAGTGTTCAGAGCACAGATGCACCCGCTCTCTTGCTATCTCCTGTGCTTGTGGGTATACTGCCGATCCAGCTATTCTTGTTGGTTTGTTAATTGTTTGTCACCCACCAGGTGCCATCTGTCTGTAGTCCCACAGTCCCCGAGCCATGTGGGCCGGCCTGCCTGGCGCCTGCCAACGTCACTGACCTGCAGCAACCGTCCACACCTCCGTCACACACCTCCTGATCCGTCTGGGATAAATAGCTTCTCCCTCAACTTCTGTGCCGCCATCACGGCTTCCCAATCTGTCCTGTGTTAGAGGGGGGGAGAGGGAGGGGGTGACAGGAAGAGGCAGGGAGGGAGGGAGACAAATGAGAGGAAGGAATGGACGGATAGATGGATGGAGCGAGAATGAACAAGGGATAGAGATCGATGTCTGCAGAGATAAAAGGGGGAGATGCACAGTTACAGGCTTGTTTGTGTCTTTCTGTTCTGTGCGTTGTTGCAAAGTAGAGAGGCTCAAACAGAGTGCAACCTGCTACAATAGCTCAGCAACTGTCACGTGTCTACTAGTCCTTCACACAGTAGATGTCAGAGCGACACTTAAATGGTCATTTTGATAATTTAGCTGTGCTGACCTAAAATTAAAGCAACATAAAATAAATCACCAGAAGTTACTGGGAGAGCATTTTGGATTTAGCACACCATTGGTACTTCGCCACTTTAAGAGGAACTCCAACAGTCAAGGGAGGTCACCTTCACCTGGTCCTGATGTTGGGGCAGCTGTGTGTTGAAAAATTAGATCAGCTGCTTGCTCACCGGGACGCATGCAGCAGCCTGGAACTACCCAGGGCCTAGTGTACCAGCTAGCATACGGTGGCCCCGGTACAATAAAGATAGAGCCAGCCCCCTCTCCTTCAGCTTGTCTGCCTGCTTGCCATCCTGGGGCATGTTGGGTCACCTTGACAACTGGGCCCAGCGAGGGGAGCCGCACCCCACTTCGGGGCAAAGAGAGAGGCAGTATGGGTAATGAGGCGTTGCCATGCAAGTGGAACAGCTTTTGAATAACCCCATCCACACACAGACACACACACACACACTAAAAGACACGCACACACACACAGAATTCTACTTTGTTTACAGAAGGGACAACAGCTTGTTGGAGAAACCTCTCAGGAGTTCTTAAACCAGGAAGGAGGAGATTCATGGGCATCACGATAGAGGTCAACAAGTCAGGTGGTGAACAATCACGCAAAGATAGATTCAATAAAAAAAGTCCTGATGTACAATTTATATATGAACGAAGCAAAGGGAGATCCCATTCCTATGGGTACTATTTATATGAGTTTCTCAAGTCTTTATATCCTGTCTTCATCCTGGGCTCTTCAAAGGGACATACTTGTGACAATAACATTTAGCAGAGCCAATACTTTGAGCTGAAAACAGTGCCAATCAGCGAGCCGTAACATAACCTAACCATTTTAAAAAAATCCAGTCCAAGAATGCCAAGTTACTGTATAATGACTGACAGAGATAAGATCAGAGCAATCTGCATCTTGGTTTCATACAGTGTGGGTAGGTGCAGTATTCCCTATTGTTGACTCATCGTTAAACATTCACTAATAGCCTCCAAAACTGTGTGGCATCTCATGAAGCCACTGGAATCCTGGGACTGGTTGAACAAGACGCAGTGGGAATTTTCTGACCACCCCTACACAAACAGTCACACAATCACATGTACTGCACCCCTTGTGGATGCAGAACATACACTGCTAGGGTTAAAAGTTTAGGACAGTCTTTTTCTCAGCAGCAGGGGAAGAGAAAGAGACAGAGGGGAATCTTACACTGGTTCATGAAGCACACAGAAACTAGAAAAATATCAAAAGTGAGAAATTAAAAACTGAAAGATTGCTGACCACATGGAGACGCAAATGCGCAAGTTTGTTTTTCATTAGCTTGGCTTGTTTCAGTTCTCCTTGGAATCCATGTCTTAGAGCATGTACTGTAACATAAGCCAATGGGCTGCAGCACATAGGCTTCATTTCAACATTTGAACACTGCATATGGGTCATAAAATGTGTTTTTATTTATCTGAAAGTGTTGTTCGTGTGTATAAATTCACAGTTCCTATGTGGTCAATGCATTAAACATGAAATGACTCGTGAACTTCAGTACCTTATCTTCATCTTCAAAATCTAAAATGTTCCAGTTTATTGTTCAACAATTTTTTTCTCTGTTTGCAATTGGAAACAGTCCTTACAAATATAAATTGCTCAAAATCTTGGAAACCACAGTGAAATTCCGCAAACGTGTGCACCGTATCGGTATAAAGCTATAAAGCACTATTATATAAGAAAGGGAGCACAGCAAAAGTTTTTTATAGGTTTCAGAAGATGATGTATGATTGCAGGATGTGTGTACTTTGTTTTTTATTGCTGATTTTTTTCTTCTTCACGTCTATCCTCTTTGAATACTAATAGTCCATCTCCTGCAAGCTTTGCTACAGATGCTGGCAGGTCTAGCCTGAAATGATTATCAGAGCCAGATCCCACTGGCCAGCTTTCCAGTAACACTCCTACATGGAGATGGAACCAGAGCTGGGGCTGAGGCTGAGACTGGGGCTGGAGTTGGCGCTGGGCTGCCAAGGGACAGGCGCCAACAGGCCCAAGAAATTAATACCAGCACTCGGGCCTCACCAAGGTCCAACATCCAGCTCCAGCTGGAGCAGAGGAGATGAAATGGATGACTGGCAATGATGTCACAAGACAAGGTGGTTTGAGGGTCCCTGCGCCTCGCTAGCGATGCCCCACCTGGAAGTAACAGCGGGAAATACTTGGTTCTCATGGCTGAACAAAACCCAAAGAGGAAAACGTTTTAGAACCTTGCTTTGTTGAGGGTTTTGACAGCCAACGCTGGAAAGATTTGAATTTTCAAGGCAGTAAAATCTGTTAGAAACATGTGAAACTAAAAAAAAAGTTAACTTAAACATTATTGCCTTGCTGTGCATAAGACCAACAATGCATCCCTGAGCCACCCTAAAGACAGGGAGGAGAAAAGTATGACGACAATGAAGCGCTTTAGCTGAACCACAGCTTCCAAACCAAACCACAGCTTCCTGACATTTGCTGAACTCATCATATTAAGCTTAAGTTGCCAAACTTTTGATTTAGTTTGACACAACATATTAATCACCCCCAACAGCAATTTACATTATTTAGCAATGTTAGACTTAACTTGGCGAGAAAATGATTTGATAAGATACAGATGACGGTGTCATAGTATGTGCTTTATGCTTGTTAATGTATTTGATGCACTTTGTCTTCCGTCATCCAGTTGGAGGACAGAACCGTGTTGTTACTAAAAGCTAAGTGTTACCATCGTCTGTGTATTCTGTAATGAGATCTGGGGACGACCGAGGCGGTTTATAAGCTGAAATCTTGATCCTGTGTGTCTAATCACAGCAATGATGGTTTAAACATCAGGAAATCATTTACATCGCTTCGGCTCACGGGGAGTAACTCGGCAAAGTTATGACAACACAAGACCGTTCCCACATACACGCATGTACACACACACACATACAAACTACCCAAACCCATGTCTGTATGATGTGACACAAGATGTGGTTTCAACTCTTTAGATTGATGGATTTACTAAAGAAAACTATTTCATTAAATTTCAGAGAAGTTCCACAGAAAAACAGTCAATAGATTTATTTTAATATATCTGCCTTCTAATTAATTTTGCAACTCCATAATTGACTTTGCAATGAATCAGTTTAAGAAGATTTTTCTCAGTAATAAAACTTCAAGTGGAAAGCAACAATCAATCAGCTCAGTATTTGTCGCAATACTAATAAACCAAGGTAGATTCTTGTTAAAGAAATGAAGGCCAACATGTTTCAGCAAGGACACTTGTTTTTTGTTCCAATAAATACAGTATGTTCTCGGTTATGCCAAAGCTGGAAGGTGTCCAACTCGAACCATGAGACAACATATTTTGTGTGGGCTAGCTAATAATGTTTGCCCCCACTGCATCTATCTGTTCCTGCCCTAGAAAATCCACTTACGAGTAGGTGGAATTCACGTACATTAAAGGAAAACTTTCATTTTCTCGTGGAAGAATGGAGTCAGGGTGTGAAGTGAAATATGACTGAAAACGAGAGACCTTCAGTCAGCCTAGTTTACAGTGGGATAACGAATTAATTTTGCTCACCCACACTTTTAATGGAAACAGACGCCGAACATTCAGCTGGGGAACAAATACACAAAACAGCAGAGCTTCTGTTTTCTTTTTCCACTCCGCTTTGCTTTTTTTAACCTCCTAACGCTCCCTGATGGCGTATTGTCCTAAAACTGACCAGGCTTGAAATATGACAAGTTTAATACGTCCTATATCACCATTGAGCGCGATTGAGTTACTAGAGCAACAGCTAGCCTGTCCCAGCCTGTAGCAGAGCCCGCGGAGCGGCAGTGTGAACATAACCCCTCGTCAAAAGCGTTTAAACCCAGGAGGAGACAGAGGTTTGAAGGAGTGGGGGAAAGCATGAAATAAGAAATTAAAGCTGCTCAAAGGACAGGAGGCTTGTAGGCTTGCGACACACAGACGTTCAGGGCAGCAACTCTGATGACAGGTAAGGAGAAGAGGACTGGCTGGTTGCTGCTCTTGCAGTGTGGGTGGGTGGGCCACCAGGGGAGGTGAAGGGAGAGAAAGGCGGGCAGGAGGGAGGGCAGGCCTACTGGCGCTGTCACCAGCCCTGGTGTGTTTGGATAAGACCCATGGAACATGTGGGGGAATCAGCATGAGGCATCACACCTGGAGGAAAAGACAACTAAATCCAGCCCCCAGTGTGACAGGACCCGGCTCCACCAAGTCTAGCCAGCATCTGGAATGGATATCTGGAGATGCAGCTGACTTCACAGCCCCTTCACGGGTGCTTCTCACTCTACCTTAGTTAAAAAAATAAAAAAAATGCACAGTGAAAGGTTGCAGTAAAAATAAAACAAGTCTCACAGAGGATTTGTGTGTATAAATAAATGTTTTTTTCTCAAAGTTTTACTTTGCACCATATCCCATCTGCTTGGCATAATGTTATTGTGCTGTTGGTAAAATAATACACGTTTTTCTTATAATTGCTAGACTCCCTTCACCCCCAATATGCTTCCACTTGACTCCTCTTGGCTTTAACAACTGTACACATGCCAACAGTTTTTGGTTACAGTAGCTTCAGCCTTGCTCGCTATCTTGCAGCATGTTTCACTTTGAAAATAAACAATGCCTCCACTCACAGTCAAAATAAAATCTTAAAACCTTACATTATATCCAGTGGGATGCACAAAAGGTCTGAAGCACATGAGTTGGCATCCGTCTCTTTTCTAAACTAAAATTGTAACTTACATATTCTCCACCGTGAGGATGTGTGATCAATATTTACTGAAGCTCCATCATTAAAAGTGAATTAAGCTGGGATCCAGATCATCAGGACATACCAGATTGAGCATGATGCACCGTAGTATGTGGTTTGTCGGGGGCCAACCAGCCATGTTGTGACTGGAACAATCCCGGCCACAATGTTTGTTTACACAGAAACGCTCACTCACCCAAATAATCAGCCGCTGTGGGCCTTTCTAATCCCCACACAAAGTCAATGGAGCCAGGTTTAGCTGGCGACAGCAGCGATAAGATAGTCAAACACAGCCTCTTGATCTGTGAGCCGCGGCCTCTCCTTCCCACACCCTCTGTCCCCTTTACTTCCTCAATTGCAATTCCTAAAGCGACACGGACTTGAAGTTCACAAATCACGCTCCGAATTGAATCAGCTTGGCGTTGTAGTTTTTTTTTTTTTTCGCTTCTTGCTACTTTGCTGGTCAGCTTTTGTCAGAACTTTGTTTTTTTTTTATTGTTTTCACATTTTTACAGCAACTTGGAGCAAGCTGCCGTGGTCTGAGAAAAAAAAAAAAACAAAAAATAAAAAGACACCCACTCTCTTGCAAAGGAATGCATATTTGAAATAGTGTATTGTTATGGTTTTGGCTAGGTTGGTATTCGCTCGGCAAATCCTGGTGTCTGCCTGCGATTCTGCGTAAGTGCGCATGTGTGTATACACTGATAGAGGTATGTGGTAAAACATTCATTAACATTCCATTCATGACCTCAGTATTATGTCCACAGCGGAGGAAAGCGTATATTTGCCTTTCATACCTCATGCATGGAATGAGGGAAATGATAGAGCACTATGTGTGTCAGTGTGTATGTGTGTGTGAATTAGATAGACAGAAAGAGGGAGAGAGCGAACAGGAGAGAGCAGTGGGGAGACAGATAAAACACAGCTCACTGGTACAACATAATCTATCTGGAACCATGTCTCAATATCACAATATTTCACACATTTACGTATCACAAATTTGGCAGTGCCAGCCTTCTCCTCAGATCAGTGGAGTTATTTCTGCCTTGTGTACTGGATGCTGCAGGACCGAGATACAGTTCGCAACGGCACAGATGGGAGAGGCTATAGCTCCGGTACCACAGTATCACATGCAAAAATGTTTGGTATGTTTTAACACAGATAAAGCTGACATATTCCGAGGCGTTTCGCAGACAATACCCATGAAGGAACAATCTCCCATCTGGCAGTGCGGTCTCTCCGAAATCCTCTCTGTCATGCTCAGTGAGAACTGGAGAGACAAAACATTCTCTGCCTGTATATCAGTCCTTATCAAGGCTGTACCTTGGGCCTTTTGGATATCAATAAAACATCACACCTCAGGCTAGGACTTCTCCAAAAAAAAAAAAAAAAATTCCTTCACTTTATATTATAGTTTGAATTTATAAACATCTCTTTACAGTTTGGTGCTACAGAGAAGCAGAGAAGCAGCTTAGGTATTCACCCAGAAAGTGAAAGTATGGGATTTGACAGCAGCATAACAGGCAAACTTTAGTACCCCATGTACAATTTCCTGGTTAGGATCAAATCAATCAGCTTTACACTGTGTCCTCTTCCTTCCCAGGTCTCAGTAAAGACGGATTACTGTCTGAGGTCGGGTTAGCTGCCACCTTTATGGGAGGAATGTCAATGAAGCCACTGCTGTACTGCTTCTCTCCACATGATGGTGCAGAGGACAAGTCTCCCCCTGGACAATGATGGAGCTGACATTTACCTTTACAGTACTTATGCATGACCACTGCACACAGATACACACATGCTCAAACACTGTGTGCAGAGAGAACAGGATTCCTGGTCATTTTCAACAGGATGAACAGAAGACCAACACCCAGAGTCAGAATTAACATGTTCAGATGGGTGTAAAACATACTACATATAAAATGACTTTACTGCGTGTGTGTGTGTGTATGTGTGATGTGTTGGCTTTCACTCGAAGTAAACACAATGTCCAAACAATCACTGCTAATAAATTGTGTTTGCATTGTTTGAATTGAACAAATGCATATTTGTAGAAAGGCTTATTCTGAGAGGCTAGTGCAGGTTAGAAAGCATTCATGTCTTTGTTAGTTGTCTTTTGATAGACTGTGTCCGACCACAGCTGTGTGCACATTGGATATAAATGTGAGAATAATCCCCTGCAGTATGACGTTACTGTCTTTTGGTCACTGAACAAAGAGCTTTCCCATATATGTCTGTGTATCTGTATCTGTGTGTGTGTGTCCTTCCTGTCTGTATGCAGTCACACCTATAGTCTCCGTCATGATGTTATCAGACCCTAGACACCTGCTCCACAGTGTAAGGTCCCCAACTACATACAACTGTCTCCTAGCACTACAGGATGGGCATCTGCAAATACGTCATATGTGTGTGTGTATGTGTGTGTATGTGTGTGTATGCTTGCGCATATAAATAAAAAGCGGCATGTTTTTCTTCCACAGTGATTTATATGCAGCTCATGTCTCCCAACACATCGCTCACAGGTGTCATACAACCCTGAATGTGACCTAAATGGAAGGAGGGGTGGACAGGGAAAAACATCATATAGGCTATCTGTAGCTGCTATGCTGGAAAATAGAAAAGATACCAATGAATTCCAATGTGACCAATACAAATTCAAATTCATTCATCCATCTGCAGCTTCTTTACCAGTTGTGCATTACATCAATGAAGTGACATGATAGATAAACCCTGGTAGTCCCATTCCCCTGAATGCTTTTCAGTTCATTCTATGGCAATCGGAGGCAACCCTGAACCATTCTGTGTTCATTGTGGGCATATAACCAAAGTGCTAGTGACATCCTGCAGTAATTATATCACCTGAATCACTGAACCACCTCACCTGACTGTGTTCAAAGAAAAACTGGCTCTACTCTAAGGTCATCTCAGGCACCTGAGCTCCTCATCCATGAAATTCAGCCAAGAAATTCTGAGAAAGAAATTTGAATGCGTATATATATGTTTTCAGTTACACTTCTAGTTGCTTTCTAAGGTTATTTACTATTCGTCAAGATTATGATGAAGGTAAGCTGCTAATCTTAAATTAAAGGATGTTCTTTAATGTACAAGCACATGGATTTACAACTTTGGGGAGTTTTGTGTTTTAATTCCAACAGCTAGGATAAGCAAACCTGATAAGGTCTTTGGGCCTGGAACTTACTCAATTTGATGAATGCTCCTTTCCAACTAAAGACAGGCAGCATCCAGTTTCTGAGTCACTTTCTGTGTTTGTTATAGTCCAAGCCGCCTACTTTTGACCAGAACCTTCCCTTGTTATGTTCTACTCCTTCTGAATTTGTTGAATCACTGCATCAATAATCTACTACAGTATATACTTTGGGCTGAAGAAGTAAATTTCAAAATCGAAGCACTCGTTACGTTTCCAATAAAATGTAGTATCGTTGAGTTAAACATACTGTACACTGTACAGAATGAACCAACCACTGAGAAAAGTTACTACAGCAGTATCTTGTTACATACACAATATTCTGCCATGAGCCGCATGTACTTTTCAGATAATGAATTGGTGAACTGCATGGATTAATAAACAAGGCAGGCCACAGAATAATATCCTCCAGGTTACAAAGCAAACTGTGCGGGGAAAAAAAAACTCCTATTGTGAAACAGGTTCTTAACAAGGCTGCAGGATATCACTGTATTGGTTGGATTACTGTTTGTAGATAGTGTTCAAAAAAAAAAAAAAAAAGAAAAATTTGCATTACATTGTTGTGCCTGTTGGTGCTTTTTGCTCGGAAATATTTCTTCTTCCCAATCCTTAATGACAAACAAGAAAGCTTTTCTGATTGAAAACAATTCCAGCACTTCAAGCCATAACAAAAATCATGACAAGAGCATTTTCACCAAAAGGAAGACATTTCACGCACTGGGAGCCTTTTGTGATATTTTCTCTCCCTCCCTCTTACCCTCCCTCTCTCTGACTGTCTCTTTCCTTTGTGTGCGTAAATCATCTCTTCCCTGCGGCCTGTCTGTGATCATGTTGATGGGAAACAAAGAAATCATCTTGAATGGCACATTAATTTCCTCCGTTCTCCCCCTGCCCTCTGCCTAATGAAATCCCCTCTGCCACAGGGCCTGAGGAGCCACACTGGCAGGCCGTCACCAGCCAGTAAATATGTTTACCTTGGAGCACTACGCTAATGGACTGTTTACTAGGGGGAGGCAGCAAGGAGTGTAACAGCGACCAGGCTGCATTGGGTGCGAGGTGCATGTTCCTCAGACCAAATGACAGCTCCTTTGCTCCCCTCGTCTTTCAAAACCAACAAAACCACCAGCCACCTGATCTAGAGTGGCTGTCACCAATAAAAGGTTCAGATGGAGGACCAAAATGCAAAGAACCATGACTCTGAGGTAAAATAAATCTCAAGACTGATTTGTCTTGAGATTTATTCACCGTGCAGGGGCTGGCAGGGTTGGGTAGTGAAGAGGGAAGAAGGAAGAGGAGGGAAAGCATTTAGCATGCTTTAAGGAGGCCGCTGATGTGACTTGTGACTAATTTACCATGTTTACTTTTACATTTCCTGCATCCTACATGTGCTACATGTTGATTATAACGTACATGAGGAGGCATTAGATAACTGATACAGTTCTAATAAATTATTAGATATGCAACAAAAACTCCACAGCAAGTAATAAGGGAAAAAATCTGTACTGATGAGACAGAACTATGATAAAACAAAGTCCAGTGAACTTGTTTGAAGCACCAGTAACTGTTACACAACGCAGACTCCGATGTCTGTAGTGTTGTGCTCATTGGAAACTGTCATCCAAGCATCCAGACACCCCCATGACAAACATGCAGGGACTTTTATCCATCAGTGGACAACTCCTGATAATTATGCGAAACTTGCCTCGCACCATGTGACAAGGTCACAGCAGGGTTGAGGAAATGCAGAAGACACTGAGGTATCGTCTGCTTTTTAGCTGGTTTTGGAAAGCTAATGTTAGAGTGCTGCGATCCTGTTTATTTAGCAACATAACCTGAATGATAACACAGCATGTTACATTTAACTTTTCAATATTTATGCAATTATGTTGGTGCACTGTTTAAGCACCAGGTAAAAATTATAAACTACTGTACATGTGGTATAACACTTGAAATAATGTAGCCTTCTAAACTAATAATATGGAATTGAAAGACTGGGTGCAGCCAATTCAGACCACCTCACTGACAAACAGTAATGAAATGGGGACTAAAATGACAACAAGAGCAGCACCAACGGTGCACTTCACAAGCAATTTATTTAAGGCAAATAATATTAAGTAAAAGTAGGTCATGAATAAAATTCCTCAATACAGATTTATTCAAGCTTAACGCTCATGTTTAAATCGCTGCCTTCAATGCTGCAGTGAACCTTCAGAAATACAATCTACACAGGCGGACACTTTTCATCCCTAAAGGTTTAATGCACAAAATTCACATTACAGTAATCTGACAATAAAATAACAGCTCACAGGTGGAGGTGGAACTTAATTTCCGCTTTCGTAAATACTGTACACTTTGTGAATGTGCTGCTAAGTTATGTACATATCAGTACAGAGATGTGCATACAGATGTATTTGTGGGTGTACCTACCCACATGACTCAACTTCCAAGGGCAACAGCAGCAGCAGTCTGTGATAATGCCCCCCGACTCATCGACGGGTGTCTGGCGCCTGGCAGCACTATCAGCAGCGACTGTGTGCCTAGATGTGTCCCTGTATCCCCTCCCCCAAAACACACACACACACAGAAACATACACACACTATCATACAGAGTGGGTCCTGCAGCTGGTGACAGGCTGCTTCTCTCAGTCTGCTGCCAGCCTGTTCAACACACAGCTCTGTATCCAACTCTTATCTTCGATTTATTTCCTCCCCAGCCTCCAAACTTAGATATGCACTCTTTAAAGCAGGCTAACTGCACAGTTTGGGTCCTGTACAGGCGGGATATGAAACTACTGGTGTGGAGAGTTCAAAGTATCAACACTGGTATTAAATGAGTTCAGACGTACTGGAGGTATCTGCAGCAGAACAGGGAAAAAAAGGTTTGATACTGTTTGTAACTTCTATACTGAACATATGGACGCAAAGTAAGTGAAATTAGATAGAATAAAAGCAGCTGCTGGGGAGTTACCAGTGATGTATGAGTTAGGTCTACACTGTGTCCATATATTGACACAGTCATGAATTTCCATGTCAAATATCTCAGCTGGACATTGCTGAAGGCTGTGATTTCTATCCAACTGAGGAGGGAGATTCAAAGCCCAGTCTACTCCACCTCTGCAACATTTATCTGCTCCTCCATCCTTCTCCGTCCTTCTTTCCTTTTCCAGTGGTTCTTTCCTGTCCCTTCTCTCCATCGCTGTGTTTTCTATTCTTTTCTTGGGTCTTGCTCCCGTTTCCAATGCCACCTTCTTCCCCTCTACCATCAACCACCCCCCCAACAAACACACACACACACTCTCTCTCTCCATCGATTGATTTCCCCTCACTGTGACACATTTGGTGCAGCCGCATGTGGCCTATTAATTATATCCACAGCAGACTCTCGTCACGCTCCCCTTTTTCTAACAATCCACCCGCCTCCCCCCACGAGTGCACACACACACACATATATGCAAAACCCTCAGAGCAAGCAACCAGAGGTCTACTAGACAGCATTCATGACCCTGCAGATCACATCGTAACCAGTGGATCTGAGTGCGAATCAGACAGAGAAAGGGGAAGACTCCAACCTGAAGCGTTTGAGTGGAGTCAGACAGTGGCAGTTAAGGCGAGGTTGGGCCCATGTCGCGTGTAATCTGGCTAACATCTGTTAGCCATCATGTGTGTGGCCCCATTTAAAGTCCAGAGTGGAGTAAGAGCCTGAGGAGGCTCCCTGCATCCCCGCTCACAGGCTTTTAACAGTAGTGCTCCAAATGTTTTCTTCTGCACAGACAGGCGGACCGAGAAAGAGCAAGAGCGAGGAGAGAGGGCAGCTAGATAGAGGCTGACACGCACTCAGGAGAACACAACAGCACTTAGCGCATCAGGCAGCCTTTTCCTTCATTGTGCACATGTGTTCGTGCAATTGGCTGCATGTGTGTACGAGGGTGTTTGCATCTGGCAAACAATACAGTAAGCCTTCACTGCAGGCCTCTTACAGCCTCAAAATCCCAGCTTTTTATATTTAGCTCGTAATCACTATAATTTCTAAATTAGATACAGGCTGGCCAAGTACACATTCCTTCTGTACAATAGCCCTAAATGGTTGTCCTATCATCTCCAGAGACAATCTCAGGAGATAGACACTTTAAATACTAGAGTGATATTCAAAGACAATCCACAGTGATGAAAACAAGCGGAGCACACTAAACAGCTGCTGTTGAGGATATTGTGCGAGGGAAGGGGAGGGAGACACAGATTAAGAGCAGATTACAGAGCCTTTCCCTCTAGGGCCTCCATATTCCAGATTGACAATGTGGTGGGAGATCAACCTGGAGATTTTCATATGAAAAGATGTTTTCCATCAGAGATTAACGTCTGTTATCATTCATTAACTTTTTTTTTTTTTTCCATGCTCCCAAAGCCTCGTGTAGCTGTGTAGCTGCTATCACCATGAGCAGAGAAATTAAAGGAATGAGACTGAATACAGTATACACTGAGAGAGGATGCACGTTGTATTGAGAGGCATTTCTTGGCATAAAAGCAGAATACTCGGGACCATGCATTACATCTTACCATAAACAAAGGCTGCGGCTCATGCATTATTTATTGGCAATCATACTGAACACTGTGTGCACAGGACGAACACATAAATTATATTATCATCTGGAGTTTACACTTGTTCATACTGTATCTGTTGTTTTGTTTGTGTACACTCACTGATTAAGATGCTTATGCGTTTGATCATTTCTGTCAGGATTGAGGGTGAAATATAAGTACTGGTTTCTGTTTAATGAAAATGATTTATATTAAACAAAATGAACCATTCTTTAAATATAAGGGTTTTCTGTATAAACCTAACAATTTAAAACTTAAGTCATTTTTTTTAATTCTATTGACACTATTTGATTCACTTTTCAAGCAGCCAAAGTAATTATAGTGTTAGAGCTATTCTTCAAGGGTCCTTGCCCATTGCCATGCTTTACAATCAGAGAAAACACAACAGCAAAGCAGCAGCACCCTGCAAAGTGAAGGGGGTTGGTGGGTTCACCCCACTCTTAGAAGAAGAGACCATAAAACGTAAAAATAAATATATAAGAAAAAAAAAATCCCCCCTGGCTATTGATCTCAGCCGATGTCAGCGCAAATGTGTGTGTTCCAATTTTATATGTGTTGTATCTGTGCATACATGTGTGAATGTGCCTGTGTACACGCCTCTGTGTGTGTGTGTGTGTGTGTGTGTGTGTGTGTGTGTGTGTGTGTGTGTGTGCTCAAGGTAGGGTGTCAGTGTGGTGGTGTGTGTTCACAGATGATCCCATGCCAA
This sequence comes from Anabas testudineus, assembly GCF_900324465.2. Taxonomy (NCBI): domain Eukaryota; kingdom Metazoa; phylum Chordata; class Actinopteri; order Anabantiformes; family Anabantidae; genus Anabas; species Anabas testudineus. The sequence goes on from NC_046630.1 coordinate 10,599,954, forward strand.
AGAGGAAAAATCCCACAGGGTGAATCAATAGATAGTGCTGGATAATGGAGGCCTGCTCAGACAGCTGTGTTCTTCCTCTCTCTCTCTCTCTCTCTCTCTCTCTCTCTCTCTCACTGCGCCTGGCTGCCTGAGTGAGTGAGTGAGTGAGCAAGCGAGCAACTTCAGTTAGCCCACGTAGCATCCCACACCTGCCAAGGCTTAGCTTGCGATGCACTGGTCAGTGAACAACTCACACTCACAGTTCATTTCACACAGTATTGACAAATACAGGCAATGTTGTGTCATTTCTAATCTTGCTTCATTTTGACAAATGCATGAACATTTAGATACACAACATATCATAACATCCACTGTCTTCTTATTATATACATGTATAGGGGCCGCAATAAGAAATCTTCTATGGAGTAAAAAAAAAACCCAAAACATTAAATTTCCACCATTATATGACGGTAAAAGATCAACTATTTATATGACGCTGATGGCAAACTTCCCTTAATCTAGTTATATTAAAAATAGCCTGAACTCATTAATGATGATATTATAAAACCTAAATGGCAAAACAGTCAGATAAATCAGTTAATCCTCAAATCTGCCTTTTTGCCTCTTTCCTCACAAGAGTAACGTGGAAGCAATTCAGCCAGATTTCATAATCAATACTAATAAAAATAAATCCTTTATCTCGTTTCCTTAAGTGCACCCTTTATTGATCTATGGTTTATGACTTAACAAAACAGCCAATAAATATTAACAAGTACCCCAGCCCTTATGGAGATTATCAACAGATTAGAGTCATGTATCAAAACAAAAATGATAAATTCCCTCACACTTTCTAGTCCCATCAAAAGTATTATTTATAAAGATTAGCTGACTGAAGCGTTCAATTAAATATCTGCTGAAAGAGTAAAGGCATAAATGATGAAACTGTGATGTAGAACCAGATTTTCATGTAAGATTAAAGCAGGAGATAAAACAAAAACAATTATGTTTTAGACAAATTTGTACATCTACATTCCAGTTTGGAGTTTCAGTGTTTATCTTCCTCCCTACACCCATCTCCTCCCTTAGTTTGGAAGTTTTAGTTGTGCTGCCATAACTGTAGAGCTGACAAGTAATACAGAAAAATACTGCTTAATTAAAGCGCCATGAAGGAAGACTGAAGATTCTTACTACACATCCAAATACACATACACACCCACACAGAGACGGGCACACAGAGAAGCACAGCTACTGCTGGTTTGATGTGCTGTGGCTAATGAGAAAGGACAGTGGACCACAGTAACCATGTCTCTTCCTCTCCAGTAAAAATGAGTTCATCGTTTCACATCATTATTCAAATCAACCCCCTAATTCCTAAAATATTTGCATATTTAAAACTGGCTGGCTTTTTTTTTTTCTTGCCTTAGGCTGACGCAAGTTGCAGCGATATGGAGCAAAATGAAAAATCGTTTGCTGCTGTGAATGCACTGTACGTTTGCATCACACAGTCACATCCTCATCACATACTGAAGCCGCACAGTACACAACAGCGGGAGGATGTTCCTGAAGGAATGTTTGCCATGGGCCACCAGAAAGCTCGCCCCTATTATTTATAATACATGATACTTTGCAGTTTTTTCATTATCTGTCTATGCTACTCTGCTCAATTCACGTAAGACAGACAAAAATCCACAAGTAACACAAAACTGCACTTAACGACAATACTCGCATAACTGTACTTTGTTTCTTTTTAGAACTGCTTTTCAGTCAGTAGTACTAAAACATTTCCACTTCACTTCTTAAAATCAAAGCTAATTTTCATAACTTTCTTAGCTGAAATTGAAACATGACAAAGACGTAGGTGAGAAGACGACATCGGACACCACATCTCTGTAAGGCTGTAAGGATGCAGACCCATAACCTGATCCTCTGAACACAGCTGATACTCAACACTGTCCCTGTCCAGGCAGGTCAACAAAGCACCGGGGAACATATGGGTCATTTTGGACAATGAATGGTGCAAGGCACACCTATAGTGTATTATCCTGAGCTGCTCAAGTGTGCGTATACAGTATGTGCGCATGTGGACAGTAAGTGTTATATTCACTATTCATTCATTATTAGCTGAATGGAGCATCACTGAACCATGTCACTGGAGCAATCAATGAACAGACATCTGGTTAGTGATGGTATGTAAAGTATGCATGTGTGTGGGTGAAGGGTATTGTCCAGAGTCCTCCAAGTCATGTAATATTGCACTGGCTTTGTAATCGAAGAGGATAGTTCCTGTAATCATTTATTCATTGCAACATCAAAGATACATCCAAGAGCATGCCATGTTGACAGAGTTACTGTCCTATAGATTTCCTCAACTCAGTTTCTTTATTTTACGGGTTATTTCCATCCGGAGCAGACCCACAGCATCGTGTTTCAAAAGTAAGTTGCATTACTTTCCGCTCGGACCAAGCAATACAGCAAACAATGATTCACTCACAACCAATAAAAATGAAATAAAAGAAAAAGAAAGCAAAAAAAAAAAAAAGGAGAAAAAGAGAGTTAGACCGCCCAAGAGACAGACAGATACACATGCACAAATACAGAAGCAGAGAGAAATGAGTGCTAGTGTGAATAGGAGGGAGAGAGAGTATGCTGAATCCCACTCAGACCACCTGCTCATCAGTTACTCTGGCACAACAGATACTGTCATTGTCCACACAAACACAAACACACACAGGCACGCACACACACACACAGACACACACACTAAGCTCAAATATAAAAATCTCCCGGTGCGCTCACAGAAAGCCTTTCCCAGTCCCTCCCACATCAGATGCTGGGCACACAGACTTGATTTAAAACTGTTAGGTGCCATTCAATATGGGCTTGGTTTGGAGCCAAGCCTCGGACATTTCTCAAAGGTTCTGCTCAGTTACCTGCTTAGTTATTTGTTCCAGCATTCTTCAGAAAAGTAGCCTGCAGTGTGTTTTGTATAAGCAGTGTTGTTTTCCTTACTCGTACCTTGGTTTTGTTTTTCATTGTTTGGTTGTTGTTAGGAAATAATAATATGTGTTATTTCTGCTTGATATTAAAAAGCATGAGAACAATGAGAAGATTCTGTTTGGTTAAAGGTTTCGCCAATCAGGAGGACTGTGGAGTATGTGTCATACTAAATAAAAATAAGCCAATTTCACTAGAGTACAAGTAGTACAATAATCATTATTTTGACCCACTCATTAAATAAAAGAGTATTAAAGTCATATTGAATATGTGCATGCATTAGGGTCTTATAAAGAATACCAAGCACTATTGTAAATAGCAGAAAATTCAAATAAACCATAAAATAAACTGCAAATAATAATAATTTTTTAAAAAACTAACAATATGATATACAGTGGAAAAACATGCTTTGGCTCTGCAACACCCCGGCCCAATGCCTCCTCCCCCCATCTATTATTCTCCATTGAGGGGATTCCATTGAAGGGACAGGTGCCACTATGTATGAGCTCTACCCCCTAGTGAAAAAGACAGTCCACTGGGTACATGCAGTTACACAAACACATAATGTTACAGAATATGTAACACACACAAGCATATGTACAAGCACAGTCCACCCCCACTTGCTATGTATTGTTTGTTCAGAGCGCATGTGGAGGGGGGGGGATACTCAGGTACCCAAGGTAATGGCACCTGGGGTTATTCAGGCCTAAATGGCAGCTCTGGCTACACTGCAGCTCACAAAGTGTCTGTATGAGCACAGCAGAGACTAATGCGCCTGTGCACACAATGTCTCTCGCTCAACTACAAAGGACAGGTGTGTGCGTGTCACTAAATTGTCCCCCCGTTGTCTGGGCCTCTCCGAGTGGCAGGCCCTGTCCATTAGCCGCAATTTAACAGGATGATCAGAGTGCTTGAAAAGGGCCACATCAAACAGGTCTGGAGAATCCCAGGTGCCCGACGCAAACGCAGGGATCGGCAATAACCAAGCCCACTTACAGGCCTAATGTATTCTGTGAGGGAAATGAAGATGTTCCTCCTCCATCCAAGGCTCTTTTGTTCTGCAGCAGACAGATAGGAGGGATTGTTTCTAAGTTCACATGGTGTCTGGGTGATGAGAGCAGCAAGGGCAATTATCTTTCTGAGATGCATATTAATATTTCACTAATGGAAGGCTGATGGTCCTGTTATGGTAAAGTAATAATATACTATGGAGAGTGTGCAATAGAAAAGCTGAGACAAAGCAAAAGCTCTGATCTTGCACTCGAAAATTCACCTTTTGCAGCTCTGTTCCAAGAATATGAATTCACTTATCACTGTTGTGTTTTTGCTTTGAGGTAGTTGGCACAGTAGTCATTAGAAGCTACTGAAAAGGGAACTGAAATATCCTTAGCTAGATACTGTATATGTATACATTATCTATTCATATGTAGTCTCACTGTATCCACCGCTTCACTTCTTGTTTGAAGTGGACTTAATCAGTAAAGGCACTGTAGTGGTTCTAATGTTATGTACACATGATTAAATATGCACATTTTAATCGTAGGAAATACCTTATGAGCAGCATTCACAGCAGCTGTATCTATGCATCGTAAGGCTCCCTTCTCTCAGCACAGGACCAACTATCTCTAAGCTTTTCAGGGGACAGACATATTTCAAGCGTTCATGTATGTTGGATGCTCCATCTTGTATGATATCATTTCTCCTCCCGAATCTGGGGCAAGGCCCAAGCAGGACAGTGGAATTGGGACCAAAAGGACATCACGTCCCAAGTTACCCTGATTTATGACCAGTATTGTGCCCCAGTGGTGACCTTTATAGGTGTCACCCAGACAGGGACGCAGTGCTCAGGCCGAGATGACAAAGCTTCTCTCTAAAGGTCATGCCCTGCCCCGCAGTCACATTCTCTGAAACTCATCACAAGCCCTGGACACACTTCTCCAACTGCATTAACTTCTTCTGGGAAAAGTGTCTAGCCACAGGCTGTAGGATTGTGACACTAAAGCAATCATAACCACCTGCTCCTTGATGTGCACCAACTGTGCTGAAGTGCACCGTGCTCTTTTTTTTATTATTTTTTTTTAAACATGCTCACTTTTGAACCAGTATTTTTCATGCTTCACGCAGTTCTGATTTACGCCTGCTCACTTATCGGGCCATTTGAATAACCACACACGCAGGTAGTTTTATTGTAATTTAAAGCAGAAATCAACAACATAAAATCAGCACATAACTGATTTTCTTTGAGGGAGGAACACTCGTCACATCTGACCGTGGTATGTGACTGATGAGCTTCAGATGCGCAGGCATAAAGAGATAAAGAAAAGGATGGAGCAAAAGAGAGACTGGGTCCTTTTACACTGACAGGTGTGCAACACTGGCTGGCCCCTTTGAAAAGCATCCATTTCCTTAGCAACTGGACGTCAGCTCAGTTCAGCCTGGTGATTTTAGCAGATGGCTTGGTAAATACCTTGCCATGTGTTCCTGACAAGAAACTATAATGCATCATGACAAAATACACGTACACTCACACAACCTCAAACACCATATTCACATAATCCACACTTCTTCACCCACAATCCCTCCTTTTCCTACTTGAAGCGTGTTTGCATTAAAAATAAAGTTAAATTGTGTTTGATGCATACGTACCAACGTTTCTGTTAAAGTTAATAGTCTATAGTACACAGTCTTCATTTGTAACAATCATTCTAAGCCAAAGGCCTTATTCCATTTAATTGTGCAACCATTGTTACTAACATTTTGCAAATGCAACCAAATGTTGAAAAAAAACACATTATCACCTATTACACTCTGAACATCTACTCCTACTCATTCAACTTCATTGTGATCAGCACTGTCTCCAACCTATCAGATGTATTTTTACACTTGTCTTTCCTACGTTCATCTGGCTCCTTTAATTCTTCCTTTTCCCTCTTTCTTTTCTCAGTCATGTGGTGCAGCTGTGCAGGGCAGCTGAGACCGGCTGTACAGTTCAGTTCAGTTACAGACGCTGTCATTAACAGTAAACCCCCTGAGTGAACCAATACTGGGGTAGTCGCAAGTTAATGTGTGTGTGTGTGTGTGTGTGTGTGTGTGTGTGTGTGTGTGGTATACAACATACCACTGGCAAGGACGATTTGAGTGGCTTCCTTGTTTTTTGTCGTGTTTCTCTTTGCTGCTGCTCTGTTTCATCTGAATTGTGTAATGCTATAATACTGATTTAGTTAGCAAAACACTTTTGAAATTTAAAATAAATTGCATTTATTTCTAAAGGACTGAGATTTTCAGCATGGGTTAGCAGTATTTTCCTACAACTCTACTGTACTTTTTGTGCTGGGTGACAGCATTAAGCCGTTTTTCAGTTTTCAATTTGACAGATTTCACAACTTGCCCCAGTATTAGTAAGGTTTGTCAGATAAACTTCAGCACTACTTAAGTCGCTTGTAGAACAAGTTCTCCAACCATTTTGTCCCTTCCTTCTAATATAACCTATATAAGCACTTGTTTTAAACGCTCCCAGGCAGGGAGGCAAATGTTTGTTAAAACTGCACCCAACATGGCTGCTGCCATCTCTTACAATGGCACAAAAATGACAGCCGGTGCAACACTTTATTTTAGTCCTAAATAGTCAACAATCACAGAGTGGTGCTCAGTCTCTGTGTGTTTCAACCATAGGGCTTTTGTCTGACAGTATGCAGAACCCGCTTCGACATAGAGGAGAAACTCTGATATGCTCCGTCATGGGTAGTAAAAACAGGGCAACTGAATCAACTGGCCCAATAAGATGCTCATTTAAGTTTAACCTATGAATGATAATACTGTAAATGATGCACAGACTGTGCTCACCACAGGCTATGATCATACCAAACAGCACTGTACAGTATAACTACATAGTGATTTATAATGCAGCCAGAGCAGATTCCCACTATAATCTACCCAGCACCCTACTCCATGCCTAAGGTGAAATTAAGTATGCCTTAGCCTTAGCTTTTCTTGGATGTTAAAAACATTAGCAGTGGCATTTCCCAATGTTTCTGCAGTTAGTGACCAGAAAATGCAGCCCCAGTCCCATTTTACTTTAATACCTGCCCCACTGTCTAGTAACAGGTTTTGAGCTTCTGATGATGTACACTGATTTTTCACACAAAAAAGTCCCTGCCTTCATTATACATGTCCAAGTGTTTTTTAAGGTGAACAAAGAAGTGTTGAGTTCTATATGTCTATGTATGTTGTCCATGTCCGTGCAGACTAGAGATGGAGTTAGCTGATTGCTAGCTGTCTGTTTGCCTGCCACTGCTACTGTACAGCATGTTAATGCACATGAACAGAGCTTTGTGTCTCCCTCTCTGCCCACTGCCTGTTCCCCATATGCCGCTCCTCTGCGCTCCTCTCATCCAGCGAGTGGGAGCTTGATTAAGCCTGACTTGTCACCAAATTACACACACAAAGTTTACATGCATTCCCCAGCTCTCCAGCTGTTGCAGATTTGTTACAAAGAATAAATCTTGAAGCAGTTGACTGAGCAGGTCTGGGATGTCTGCCGCCTCATTGATAGGGAGAGATGGGGAAAGGGCGGGGAGCACTGAGAAAAAAGCGAGACTGAAAGGGAAAGCCAGACAAGAGAGACAGGCGGAGGCCGTGTGAGAGGAGCAAGGCTGATTCAGAAATTGACCTAGCTTTGTGTAGACTTTGAATGTTTCTATACAGCCCTTACGAGCACCTTATATATGTAAATATTCTGAAATTAATACTCAGATTACAGATAAAATAATGGAAAATAAGACAACATTGAAAAGATTTATATGTATTATGTATGCATATTATTATATTCTTGTTAGGTTTTGATTCTCTTCATACTTTAATGTTTCAAATGTGCAGAACTGCCTCAAAGGGAAAGTCTAAAAGATGACATGTGCTATACAAATGGACAAGAGTTTCTGTTTATAACACATTGTATATTTGCAGTATCAGCTATTGCTGTGATTTCAGTTACTACAATCAGGCTCACAGATGGACTGTGAATACAAAATACTCCATTATCCACTGCTCAGCTTCATTGCAGTGTTTGCTCCTTTTCAGTATCATTAGCCTGGTAACTAAAATGTTTCCAGCGCCCAAATGTAATATGCTATTACAATAACAAACTGCTCCACTAAGTCAAGCTGGATGACTTTACATAGAAGAAATACCTCTACGGGAACTTCAAAATGTACTAATGTAAAGTTTAATACAATATAACGTCAAATGAATAAACCTCTATTTACAAAAACAAAACACTGAGTAAATATTATTCTGTCCTAAGAATGAACCAGTGAATTTTCATGAGAAATAAGCAGTATTTTAGGACTCCACACTAGTTTCAAATACAAGAGAATAATGGGAGTTAATGGAGTCAAACTACTTGAAATCTTTATAGGTTTTCCCTCAATAAGCATTTTTTCTCTCCAATAATGACACAATTCACTTTTTCTTCTGTTTCTCCCCCATCTTTTTATGATTATGATTTCTCTCTAAGATCATCTAAATGGCTGTGGCAGTAATTGCTGTGTGGGCATCATTACCCAAGAAAGCATGAATAAGACACAGTAATGAGCAAAAGCCCTGGAGCTTGCTAGACCGTTGATCAATACCATTAAACAATGTGCACTTTGAGCCGAGCTGCGTTTGAGAGCTCCAACACTCAAATGGATATTTCTCATAGCACTAATGGCTTTGAACTAGGCCTCCATTACCATGTATAAAACGCTGCTTATTAACATAATCAAATCTCTCTCTGTGTTTTTTTGCATCAGAGATAATATGAAAAGACAGGAGGTTGCTAATGTAATTAAGCGTATGCTATAATTACTATCCCCTGATCACATGACCTCTTCTACTAACAAAGCTGAATAAATAGTCCCATTACCCTGACTACTGCGTTGTGATTTGGTGCATTGTTGGTTTACATGTTGTCTCATGTTCATACATAAACAAGATGACTCCATGTGCCAACCCCCGACTGAAATACTAACATGCCAAAAAAAAAACTTAAACCAACTGAAAAGGCACAAACAATCCAGCACCTAAATCTGGTTCAGAATCAGTGAGACCACAGCAAGAAAGCCATTACGATCAGTGGGTTTAATTACAAACATTTTAATTTGCATCTCAGGGCTTCATTCATCACATCCATCTCGACAAGCAGCCCCGCTCTCCCTCCATATGCCCAATAAATAAATAAGAAGCTAAAAGAGATTCCGGGGCCTAAAAAATCATACTATTTCAAACAATTACGAAGGATGCTAATGGCTATTGTATTGATTGCTCTGCCCTTTGAGATCAAGGTCATATGAAAATGTAATCAAAAAAGGTTTGGTAATTCCTGCTGAGCCATGAAATTAGAAAACACAATAGCGAGTTTTCCTTCCATTAAACTTGACAGGAACGGAGCATGTGACGCTATGTACACTTAACAGCATCGTACTCAGTCGTCCTGCGAAGCATTTTCTCATTTCTGCTCCTTGTTGTAACCTTTGTGTTAAGATTTTTTTGATGTCTACAGAATATTTCAATCTCTCGAATAAACAAGGTTACATGGGAATACAAACTGAACTTGTGGTGATATCTATACAGCAGCAAGTGTCTGCTGTACCATCATTAACACCGATCTATTGTGTTGCTTGCTAACTTTAATATGAAGTTAATGTGATGCTGAGAGCTAATAGAATGACTGATGAGGTCGTGAAACTTGATCAGTGAAACTGTGTCGTCTAACAGACACCAAAAGCACAGTGAAGCGCTGAACGATAACGATGCATCTTCATGACTGCAGATGGTTCTACTGTATGGTGGAATTAAACAATAGCCTCATAAATAACCATTTAACCCTGGAAGCATTTGCTGTCATTCAAATTTTGCAGTAATTTCCACAATTCAAATGTGAAATCCACTCATTAATTCAATCAGGCAGTGCCTCAACCTCAGTATATCAGCTCTGTCAACTCATTAAAAGCACATTTTTTTGAAATAGGGTTGTCCTAAAAATGAACTGTAGATGAAGATTTACGTTGTTTCTAGCGTAAAAAACAGTTCTTGCTGAGATTCTGTTATGGTAATGTAGTGTAATGAATTATTGATGCAATATCACTGTTAGCAACCTGTAGTTAGTAATGTAATTTATCAATAAATGTATAAATTCAGATGCAGAAATAAACATTTTTTCATATGTTTCAATACAAAGCATTTCTTCCATTGGAACAAAAAGGAATTCATTAACTCAATACACCCCAGTCCCAGCCCTGTGCATGCCTACACCCTCCAGACATCCTCCCCCATATCCCAAAAACCTCTGTGTGTTTAGGAATCAGGCTCCACCATGACTCTGCGTAGCGCCTGGGAAGATATCGCCACACGTCCAAAAATTTCCATCAATGGCGGCTCAACTCCTCCGCAGCAACTCTCTGATAGGTTAATCCCTGTATCACACTTCAGCACCAGTTCACTAAGCGGCTTAAAAGGACACATTAGAACGATGACAATGACCCGCTAATGGTGTTACATTTCTCTGAAGCATTATGAGCTATCTTTGCCACGTTTATCTTATAATGAGATCTGTCAATTGGGGGGAAGAAGATCCCATGCAGCAGCCAAGGACGTTGATATTTCACATAATAAATAATGACCTAGAAAAGGGAGAAAACAAACCTTGATCCCTCTCCCCTGATCTGTTTTCTTTGCAGGCGACAGAGCGGGCAGCCCCATGGGGGCCTTGGAGCTCAGTGTCACCATTTAGATTACTGGCTGCTGTGCAGACCCAAGTCCTCAGGGCCACCACAACACCCCCAACCACACCATGTGTGATTGATGACTGCCGGTTCCCATGGGCGTTTTACAACATTTCCTCAAGCCATGTCCCCTGAAGAAAATGTGCCATAATTTATCAAGCTATTACTGTACCAAGCCCAAATAGTAATTTTGTCCCCTCTAATTTCATTATGGTATGCATTTTTATCCTCCTCTCTGCTTTTATAATGGTGTAGTGCACACACTTTCTATTCAAGACAACTGCATGGCTGCAGTTTGGATTGGGATAAAGTACGTGCACATTAAAGAACTGCTTCTTAAAAATGTTGCTTTTGTTTTGGTCAGCGGTCACTACTGTGAACAAACGTATTTTAAACATCACAGCGGAGACTCACATTTTCTGAAAGTTTAAATTGAATAATATGGAACATCCTAATAAGTGCTTTTGCTAAATTAAGCATTCACAGGTGCATAATGTGCTTTAAGACCATTTCACATTGAAACACACTCAAGCACAGTATTTACAGTGTCAGTGTTTCTGCTAAACCCCATGGTCAGACCTTTTGCCATTATATTCTTCCATTTGATTTATTCAGAGTAATTTGTCTTAAATAGCTTATGTTTGACACATGAATCCATAATTATGTGGATTTCTTTTTCTTTACTTAGAAATCCGAGAAACACTGACAACAGCATAATCTTCATTGTGCCAAGACCAGTGACAGTGCTAAAATATGTTCATATGCAATGAAACTTAGACAGATTTCTTCATGGGATACCAACTTTTTTCTTATTTTTGTTACTTAGCTAGTTTTTTAGCCTCAATATAATATTACATGTGATGCATAGAAGTGGAATTTTTAATTCTTATGTACTGGTGGATTCCATCAAAATTCTTCGATGTGCCATAACTCAATACAAATTGAGTAACTGACTTCAACCAAAAATTGGCGCCTAAAGACCACACCACAATAACATCACTGTCATTTGCAACAAAATTAAAAATAAAAATAAAAACACATTTCACTGTACAGTTTTAAGACATGAATTTTAGAATCCTATTTCATAATCAACAACACAGCTATTCATGGAGAGTAAACAAAAAGCAGAGTTATTCATAAGGTTTGTTGTGGGAGTAAAAAACTTATGGTTGAAATGACAGAGCAAAACCATGTCAATTATGCATCATGTTTTTTACATGTCCTCTGTATATTAATTATTCTCTTTGTTATGCATTTTACGTGGGTTACTGCACAGTCGCAATTAACTTTGCCCAAGCAACCATTTGGGTGATTGAAGAGCAGATTTAATGGGATGAGAGGACTTTGTTGTCTTTTTCTCTTTCAGACACACACATACACACATGCATGCGCGCAAACACACAAGGTTAGGACAAGAAACACTATCATTCGTTTGTATCACATGTCCCTTTCGTTTGTGAGTGTTTATTTCAAAAGCAACATATACATGTGCTATAGTCTAGGTACTTATGTATGAACGTGTACACACACAAACACACAAACACACAAGAAACAACACACTTAGTAGTATCACTGCTGTCTAGGACACTAATCCAAAAAGCGCTAAGCTCTATTACTTTTAATTATCCCTGACAGCCTCTTGCTTTAATCTACACAAAGCACGTGCAAACGAGCTGTTACACTCTGCCTCCAAGAAAAGGGGACAGGAGAGGACGGCAGGCTGCCTGCCTGCCTGCTGAGAAGGCCTTCTCTGTGCATGACATGGACATGGGCTTTGGTGACCCGGCTGGCGCTCGCCTACGTCTCCTCGCCGGCTGAAGGCTCTGGGGCCACCATGTGGCATCTGCTGCCATGGGGCTGGGCATGAGGCAGGGGCTGGGACCAACCCTCTGTTCACCAGGCCTGTCTATAGAGCTGTAGCACATTCCTGGGACCTGGTACTATGATCCCAACCAAACCAATTCTACAGAGGAAGTGGCAAGGTCACCTCTTGCTATGCCTGAAAGACCTCCACCTGTCACATTCTGCTCGGCTGTCACGCTACACAGAAAGGGGAGGGAGTGGGGGCACTTTGTTCAAAATTCAAAAGGTAATCCACTGTGCACACTGTATCCATACACAATATTATTTACCACTGTAATACATCTAATAAATAAACAATGTCCAAATTATGTGAACACCATTACGTCTGAATAGAAAAGGTATATCACATAGCCCAGCACAATCTGAAGGCACAACCTCTAACCTCAATAAAATCTATATTGGTGCTCACCAGCTGACTATTCATCTTGATATGTGTGACATCTATAGTATGATCCAGTATGGTGAAGTTGGCAATAGAATGCATTCATAATGGTAGCTATTCCCTGGTGAGGGAAGGAGGCGTGTTTACCCCTGAAGGTTACTTCTTGTAAAACCGTGCATAGTTTATTCAAATAGTGCCCTAACCATGGTCTCCAAGATTTTCAAGCAAAGCATGACCTTTACATTTGATGCTTGACAGTTCTTCAGATTCGCCCAACCAGAACAAATTAATGCATATTTATGTGTTTGCTACTGAGCAGTGGCTGCTCTTTATCTCTTGGAGAACAAAAGACATAGAGCTCTTTGCAGACATGTGCACAGTGTGCATCCATGCACACCCGCTAAAATAATAAAAATTACCTTGATACTAGTTTTTTTTTTTTTCTTCATCTGACGTAGATGAAGAATTATTTAAAATTCCAAGTATAACCCCAATATCATGAATTGTTTTTTTTAAAAGGGGTGATATTAGGCTTTTAATGATCTAATGTTAGATATTCTTTTGTGAATTTGAGTGCCCATGTTACACGTAGAGGCCCAAACCAGGTTGTGAACATAGGTTTGCATGCTGGCTGGTAGTTAAACTTCCAGGTTTCAGTCTGGTCATTTTGAGAATCTTAATTCAAAATGCTATACCTCTTGACATCAAGTGGTGTGGACGTCAATTATTGGTCATCTGTTTTGTGCTCCTACACCCACTAAGTACAGCATCTTGTGCACCCTCTCAGGTAAGCTGCCACCTGACAGGGTTGTTGTAAGACATCAGGACCTTGGACACTTGACGTGATGAAAATGATGTTTCTACCTGTTCACAGCCCTTCGTGGACAACTGTTTTGACAATCTGCCCCTGTGTGCAGCATGATTATGAGCTAATTTGTTCCAACTGGGCCCCTTTTTAGTCTTCATGTTGTCACGAATATACCGCAGAGAGCAGGTGACTATATGATTTTTACACAGTCTGTCCATTTTGCACATTGGCACCTGGTCGGCAGTGGATGCAGCCAAGATCATCTATTTAGATTGGCCAGGTTGAAGGCTGTCATTTTTCATCACTCCTCTTCAGATGGTATTCTTGACTGCACCTACCAATCTGGTGGCGTTTACAGTATTTCTAATGTACTTTACCTCTGAGGTGTGTGTGTGTGTATGAACGTGGATCTCTCCAATCTGGTCCTAGCATTACCATTTCAGAGCATGGGCAAGAACCTAGCAGACATGTAGATTTCATTAAGACAGCATCAGCCTTCTTTTGGTCACTCTCCTTTAAATCCCATTCCCCAGAGGTTGAAAGCATTTGTATTTAAAAATATTTTGCTGGAAAATAGTTTGGTGCCAGGCTTCACTTTAAAACTGGCAATATTTACGCAAGAAAGGAAATTAAAGGAAAAGAGAAAATAGGCAGATGTGAGCTTCTACACTCAGAGGATCTTTTTTTTCCATTAAACAGCACAAAATAGTAGGGATATTAGCCTCTTACTTCAGCCTACGCTGTTCTATTTGTGCAACAGAAAATCATTTCTCTCCACACGTTCTATGCTCATGTTCATGCAGCTTTGTGTGTATGTTGTGTTTTTCCGTGTGTAAGAGAGAGAGATAAACAGGCAGAAGGATCACGCATGTCAATGTGTTCACTGGTTTATGCTCATTATCGGAAAGACTCAAGGTTAGTTGGGTAAGGTCCAAGGAAACAAGGTGTAGCAGTCTAAACACAGGCAGCCTTTGCCCTCCATCTTATCAAGGTCTGAAATGAGAGGCAGGACATAATTAGAAAGTTAACATCACCCCTCCAGATTGAAAGCAACCAATATAGGGCTCACATGCTGCCGCAGTAGCCCTGTAGCTCTCTAACATAATGTTGGCTACAGCATTTTCCATCAAGGCACCCTTTTATGGCCCTAATTTCAAGCAGGGACCTCTATGATTTACAGATGCAGAAAGCATAAATGCTAACAAACGGCTTCCAGTGGAAGGTGAAAGTGCACACACCACATACAGTTTCACAAAAAGCTATTTCTGCAGAACAATTCTGCACTATTACAAAGCCACCCACTACCTCAGTTGCTTGGACGTAGTAACCTCCACGCCTCAGTGCCACAGAGTTCTCTGGCGCAGCGAAAATCTAAGCAGCCATATGTGTGGGAGCGCAGAAATAGCGCACCATTAAAAGGTCCTGACTCACCTTGTTTTAAGTGCAAGGTCTAATTGCCAGCCTCTTTTCCAGAGGGCCAGAGCAGCAGCTGGCAGCAGGCTGTATCTACAGGGATAGGTATTAACGACAGCAGAGCTAGCAAAGAAATAAGGGCTGCAGACCCTGGCTCCCTCACAGACATTCACTCTATTCTGAGACAGGCAAACACCACAGGAGACAAACGCCCTCCGTGACTTCTCACCATACATTTTGACTCATAAATGGTGCTATTATTCCAGCTCCAGTTTGGTCAATCTAAAGAGTGTTTTATAAAACAAGTCATAATTCAGTGTGAGGTATCCATTTGTTCAGTAATTAAAATTAGTAACGCTTTAGCCCTGTGCTACCCACCAACAGTTTTTTGCACAATATTAATATTGATAAAGATAAACTGTGGTGCACTCTTTCTTTTGCAGGTGATATATAGTTGCTATGAAAGGTTCAAAGCTGCAGTGGGGCTTATTTTACCAAACAATAACCATTTAAATTTAGCGTACTCTGAGAACTATCACTTGCTTTCTTTCGCTTTTCTTTCTTGCTTAGTTTTTACATTTTTTCCCACTTTAGTCATTGGGTGTGTTGTAGGTGTGTGAAGGTTCGATTCAGTCAGTTAAAGATGAAAAGTGAGATGATGCATCTATGATAGACTCAAAATAAACTGTAGGAAGGCAAAGATTCAAGCCAATAAAAGCAGAAAAAACAAACAATAATTTACCGTTTTGGGTGCAGCAATTTCCACAACACGGATGGGAGAATGTGTAGAGTTTGTATACACTCCTGAGCCTCTAGGGGTTTTAACCCACAATTCATAGTGGACGCCTCCTTAGGGTACAGTTGTGACCACAAACACGTCAGGAGCAGGAGGCCGACCCACACAGTGCAAACACGGCACACTGTTGCCTTTCTTTCTCTGCTGGCCCCACATTGCAAAAACACCCAACATGGAGGTGTAACTGACCCCTACACTGGCTTACTTACTGTCTCACCTGCACTCACCCTCGCTAAATTATTCTCATTTCCAAAACGGCAAACCTGAATAGAGGCTCTCAAGGAGGATTTCGCTTTCGGCAACAGTGTAAATGACCTGAGCTTAGAGATACTTTACTCGAGCTACTTAATCTAGCTGCTGCCACATTGCAGCTGGGTGAGAAAACAGCCCACATTTTAAACCTGCAAATGGGGTGTAACAGTAGAAATGCTGAGACTCTGTCCAGCTGGCCTTGTAAAAGTCACGGGCACCAGTGGGGGCTAGGACAACGCCATTTGTCATAACGTCAGCAAATTCAATAATTAATGGGCCGTATCCTATCACAGCTCTCCAGTTCACCCTCCTCAGTATCAGTTCTGCCCCCACCCCAATGTTCAGAAACATATTGGAGTCTCTCTCAGAGGTCCACTATGAACGTTTAATTTCTCATCATTAAGAGATGTCCAGTCACACCCAGACAGTTATTTGCCCACAATGACAAATGTACACTGTGCACATTCGCGTGGGCTTCACATGAAACATCCCGAAGGAAACAAGTATGTAAATTACAGTTGTTGACATTATCTGCAGGTAGTTTTGCACAGAGTAAACATTGTACATTTTGTTTGCATTTGGCGATGTGTAAAATGACATAAGCTAAATATTCAGAATATACAATCAGTTGGCAGTTTATTAAGCACACCAAGATAAATGTAATGCAGTCCAACACAATAGTGCTAGCCTCTTTGCCACCATAACCACCTCTGAGGGACCTAAAATCATATAAACACCCATCAGTATAATGCTGTACAATTAAAAAGCTTCACAAAATGCATCTTCCAACACCTCTTTATAACATTACCACTTTTAACAAAGAAGGATTTATCAGGACTGTTGTATAAGACTGCTTTAGTTTTAGATACTGTAGTTGTACCTAATAAACAGAACGACAACTGAGTATACATTTGTATGCATAGATGTGACAGAGTGGTGGTACGTGTTTGCGCAGGGTATCTATGAATGCCTGCAAATGTGTAGGAGTTTCAGCATATGTGACCCTGGATTTGATCAGCTGTAGCAGGCTTTGTGTTTACAAGGCCGAAGGAACAATGACAGTGTGTGATTAGGGGCAGGCAGGCCAACAGGGCCTGTCCCAAACACAGCTGGCACCAAGGGACTGCGAGGAGAGCTGGGAACCACCACATCCATTTTGATTAATGTGAGAGCGAGCGTGGGAGACTGGGAGGATGGTGGCATTGTGTCCGGCTCTGCTTTGCTCTTGCCAAGGAGGTGCATGTAGGTGAGGAGGGTAAACCATTGAACCAACCTGTCTCACTACTCTCTGTGTGTGAGAGAGAGAGAGAGAGAGAGAGCTGTGATACAGAAAGCGATGGAAAACGTATATACGCTTAACTAAACAGTTGGTATGGGCATTTTAAACTCACACTCAGGAACTCAGTAAAGCAGGAACAAAGATCATACCGTTTCCTCGAGTCTACATAGAAACAGATTTGAGGATTTGTTCTGCACCAAGTGCAACAGAAATCTATTACATAGGTCTAGGATTAGCATCTAATAACTAGGTAGCAAACAAGCAAGTAATCAAGCATTATCAACTTCTGCGTTACAGTAGGGTGTGATAACATGCTACTGTATCCTCAAGTGGAAGAAGACTGCATTATCAAACTGCATTACATGAGTTGAGACACTGAGACATTAAAAGACAAATACTTTTTCCCTGAGTACAGTGTACAGCCTCTCCTCTTTATCCATGTCCTCTCGTTGAGAACTCTCATGAACATTTAACTTCTTATCATCAAGAGATGTTCAGTCACACCCAGACAGTTATTTTACTCACAATGACAAACGTACATACTCATTGTGCACATTTACATTGGTTTCACATGGAGCATCCCCTAGGAAACAAATATGTAAAATGACAGTTGTTGTCATTGTCTGCAGTAGAGCACACATTGCGCGTAGAGTAAACACTAAGTTTCATTTGCATTTGTCGAAAAACAATTACATAGTCTAAATAGAATAAAAGAGTGTCTTTAAAAAATTGTGCCTTTCAGGATATACAATCAGCTGTCAGGTCATTAGGTAGAGCTAAGCTAAAATGCAGTTTAATAAAATTGTGTTACAATAATTTCTCCATTTCTGTAAGTGATAATGTTCTGTTTTGTTCCGTTTTTGAGACCACATAGTTCAACAGAGTTCTGCTTTTAAGGGGAAAATCTAATCATCCGGTGTGAAAATGTCAGCCTTCCCTCCCTTAGTTCCTTTGTTGATGCTGACATTTAGCCTGACACCAGAGGGGGTTCACTACTGTACATCGTATCAAAGACGACAAACAATGCCACTGTGTGCTAGGTCAAAACTGTGTTGAATCATCCGATTGAGACTCTGCTTTATACTTTATAGTCACATACCTTTTAAATACTGGATGAAGAAGCCAGACATGTTTTCTCCTTGAGAATAGCATCATTTTGTTTAGTTACTGCTCACATTAACCACAATGCTGTCTCTACCAGACCATGTTTGCTCCTCTCCACCTCCTTTCCTTTTCTCTATCCCTGCATCACCGACCTCCTCCTTCACCCATCACCCTCTCCCCCAGGTGGCTGTGGAGCTGCCCTATCTGAAATGTGATAGCCATAATCCCATTTAGTCTAATTGCATCTGCGGGAGAGCAGACCTATGTGTCCCACTGCATGCCTACCAAACCCCTTAGAACACATTACAAACACAAAGCTCATACAAACCTCCTCAAAACAAAGTTGAATAGTGCACAGGCATGTGTGCTATTGTAGTACATGTACTGCATTGCAAGGTCTCTGTACACGTTTGTCTTTCCTCATCGATAAATGCTCCAAATCTAAGAGACAGATCTATTTTTCTCTCTCAGACACATGCTTGGTGGGGGTCTGCACCCAGTCTGCATTAGCACAGACAAGGGAGAGAAGTCAGACAACCACGATGAGAGATGGGCGCTATAGCAAATGACCTAATGGAAAAGGTTTTAATGTGTGTGCGTGCTCACATGGAGGCATGCTTGTGTGCGTCAGCCTTAGGGGGCTGTGGTCCATTGGGTGAAGGCAGATGATGCTACTATAGGGAGATGTGGGGAGTGGTCCACTGCAGTGGTAGCCATAATGAGACTGAGTGTTCTCCCAGGCTACTGCTCACGTATTATTCACACTACAGTGGAGAGGGCAAAGGCATTAGCGCCAGTGGCATAGCTGCACATTAATGATCATGTTTGAATTACAATATGAAATCATCATTAGCATTGCAGCTTTTATTTTATCTAGAATATGCAGTGGTCTGTGATACATGCAACAATGTGAATAAAGCAGAATGCTTTTCATCATATCTGATATCATATCTGGTTTTTATTGTGGCCCTTTTGCAGGGAGGCTGTGACATATTGAGCTCTAACAGTCCACAGATCAATCTGCAACACAAAGGAAATCAATGCCCCGGAACTGAGTTACTTCAATGGGCTGACTGCAGATCATTAGATTATCAGCTGAATGAAGGAAGATTACCATAAAACCAAGTCTCCTGTGGTGGAATTTAGTTGTATCTGAGGAATATAATAGCTATGTTCATGATACAAATCATCCCAAACATTGTTACTGGCAGTGGATAATAATCTAAATAATGACTACTTCAGTTAAACAGTCACTATGTTGTATTTTCCATAAATGGCAACTAACACAGCAACTAAGCCTGTGGAAAAAGAAATCCAAGTTATAATCTGTGACACAAAACCATTATCTAGGAAATAATAAATAGGCCCACTTTCCATAAAGTGATATGACACATATAGAGTGCAATTGAGTACATCATATTTGAATAAGTCCCATATGGTCACATTGTTTTGGAGATAGCGACGAGAGAATGCTCAATCACCTGTTATTCTTAAGTATGGATAAAACTGCAGCGCCGGTTTTCAAATGAGACAGCTTGAGTGTACCTCTCCTATATAAGAATAGCCACTACATTACAGAATCTCCAGCTGTTCCTTTATCCCCTACTCAATCCAGTCATTAAAACTTTCACATCTTTTCAAACATTTGTTGTGAAAGCTGCCAAACCACGCTCTGATGTCTAAGCAGTAAACACAATTCACAAGAAAAAAAAAAGGAATGGAGGGGACAGAGAAATACGTAAGGAACTGGGGGAGCCACAAAGCTTGAAAACAGAGTTTCCATATTGTACTAATGTTCATTCCTTAAGGATGTTTTCTCTGTGTGTTTGATATTTGCGTGTGGATTTGCATGTTTTTAGGTACTGTACATGTATACCCACATGCGTGCGTGCCCTCCAGGTCGTCAAGTCAAGGTGTGTGTGGGTGCAAATTCGATTACACTCGAGTTAAAGCAATTTCCTGTGCAATTCAATTCTTGTCCTCCGTTGCAGGTGAGCTCCCTGCGGACGTCTGTGTCTTCTCAAAGAAATAAAGCACCTATAAACAGCAGCCTTAAAGGAGGGAAGTGGAGGCAAAATGCAATTAATATGCAAATTCAGGGGAGACTTAATGGGGAGCCTTAACAAACATTCGTGTGTTGGGAGATAAGCCTGTTTTCAGGTTGTTTTGCTCTAACCTCTGCCTGTCCAAAGTCAAAGCCTTGGGGAGCTGAAACTCTTGAAAGGGCGTGGATGTTGCTGGTAATGGATTATTGCACGGGGAGAAGTACAGCAGTCTAGGGCTATGTTTTGGAGCGCACAGTGTTCGTCATGTCACACAGTCATGCTAAAATGACAGTCGGCTGAAACAATTCACTTTTTTCCCTTTTATGTTATTCTGTGTCTTTTTCCCAGGGGTGCACAATTTACTCTGAATCCCATCAGTTTGCCATGGGTGCACGGGGAGAGGATGAGGACAGGAGGATAGAGGGAAGGAGAAGCAGAATGAACAGCCTGAGGCAAGAGATGGAGGGCAGCAGAGAGAGAGGAGGGCGAGAGGATGCATTCAGATTGAGAATTCATTTGCCATTCTCAGGCCCAGTCATACTTCAAGAGGCTTAGGAGAGACATGGAGAAGGGATAGATGAGGTCTCTGATGTGGAATGAAAGCCTGATGATAGAGGGAGATGAGAAGAAGAGAAAGAGAGAGACGCTACTATGAATCACAGTGGCAGAGGAATAGTGAAACCAACAGTTTGCAAAACGCAAGATGAGATAGAGATGGACAGGTTGGGGCCACAGTCCTAGGGGTCGATTCTGCATTCAAGGCCACGGTAGTGTTGTCTGATGGATCTAACTCCCTCAGGACACTACCCTCTTTTCCATCTCCTCACCCCATGCTACCCCCACCCTAATGATTCAACCACCCCCCACCTCAACCCGCACGTTCACCATGATTCACACCCACTCCCCGAGATAAATTATCGTTGCAGTCCCTTGGAGGGCTCCATCACTCTCCCTCCATCTTCGGCTATCATCAAACAAGTATATGAGCTGAGACCAGTGCCTGATTGCATTGAAGAGCCCAGCTCAGCAGTTTTTATGAGACGATACACATTTGTTCACACACTCAAACTCACACACCGCTGGCTTTGATGGCACTTTTGCAGGAAGAGTTTTCCATCTTAAAATGCTTGAGTGTTTACAAGTGATGACGCAGAGTCGGTTTAGTGGAGGGCAGTGTAATTCTACGGGCAGGACACTATAAATGTTGATTAGATGAAGGCTGAGTGGAATATCTAATCACCAGGGACACATTGATATTCTTTTCATGCAAGTGTTTTATTATGGGGCTTTAGTGGAAGAGTGCACGACAACAGCTCTAGTTCCCGATCTGCAACATCAGGAAAGTTCACAAACAGGATGATTTGAAAAGTGTTTTGATTATTTGATCCATGATGACAACACATCAGTCAGGTATACAGTAAGTCCCAGCTTGATGATAATAAGTCATGTAATGAAATACAGTATCTTGACAACGAACACATGGATTTCCATTAAATGAAAACGTTCTCGTCAAGATTAATTGTAAACAATTTAAACACGTTACTTTACATCTAGTGCGCTCATTAGGTCAAACATTGAAATTGTGAAGTGTTTAATATACTACAAACAATAAAACTGCTCATGTTCCCATCACTTTGTATTTATTGTCTATTAAGAGATGCACTCTATGAAGCTGAAGCTAAACTAATGTGGTGACTAAGTAGTACTAGTATCCCAGCATTATTATTTTAAGTATCAATGGCTGTTGGCATTGCTTTAGACTCTTAGTTTTGCTTAAATGAACTGTGAACTTGAATTGAAATTGACCTTCACTGAACTGCTGTGAAAGCAAAAACCTACAGATATCTACTATGGAAGCAAATAAAACCCAAACTATGGCTAGAAAGAGTTAAACGAAAAAATATTTATATGTCATTCTGGGTGAATCAATCTTTTAATGAATTCACACACAAACACAAATCACTCACCCACTCTGCCACCATGCAGTCACACACCAATACAGAGAGGATGATCTGGCATGTACTGGCCCCATGATTAAAGCGTATTGCGCTCACCTGCACAAGTCCAATCAGGGCCTGTGCTGATTGCAGCAGCTTGCTAGAGACAAGAGATGGGGGTACTGGGGGTGCCGGGGTTCCATTTGCTGGTAAAGTGACACTGTGGTGGAGCCATGGCAGGGCGGCAGGAAGCTGCAGCCCCGGGGAGGTTCCAGCTCCACTCTCCTCTCCACTCCTCCCTGGCCAGACGGGGTGAATCAATCATCTCCAAAGATGTCAGCATCTGCCCAAGCAATTTCAGATTGGAATAAATGGCAGATGGGGATGTTGTTCCCTCTGTTTAATCAGTTCCACCAAATGTGGTTTTATCTCTTATAAAATGAAACCATCTGTAGCACGTAGGTGTAAGGATCAAGTGAGGGAGGACGGAGGGAGAGGGTGACAGAGGGAGAGAAGAGAGATGTGTGTGTGTGTGTTCAGTGTCCGCATGCATATGTGCATGTGTACGTGCATGTGTATGTTTTTTGTGTGTGTGTGTGTGTGTTTTGTGTGTATGTGGAGTAGAGTGGAGTGATGGAGGGCAGGGAGAGAGATGGAACACTGTGAAACAGAAGCAGAATAGTGGGAGTGAAATAAGAAAAAAAAGAGAAGCACTTATCCATTAAAAAGAGGGAAAATGTAATCTTACAGCGAGCTCACACCTCCACTCTAATCTCCTCTTTCTCCCTCACAGGACTACCACCCAGGGGCCATCACCATTATATCTAGACCCATCTATTTCCTTCCCCGCCTCCAACCAGACACTGGGGTTGTAATTTGGTCCCCCTAGCCTCAGCCAAGGCAGACATATCCCTGATAAATCCTCTTGTTTTCAAGGGATGATAGTGTGTAAGCATTACAGCTCTCAAAGCTCTTTCTTTAGGATCGTCTTGGTAACACTTTACTTCGGGATGGCCTTATTCCAAAGTGCAGTAAACTATGGAATACTCTAAGTAGGGTACACAGTAAAACTGTGTTTCTGTGCAATCCTTTGATTACATTCAGTTAGCAACAAGGCACTGTGTACTGCTGCACGCTTGTACACGGTGTTGTTTCAATCTTGTAAGTATAATAAGAACAAGAGAGAGTTCCACTAAGTGCTATAAAAGTATACGGTTACTAGGGTTATGTTATACATAGTGTTGTGAGGCTGATGAGAATGGCTGGATTATAAGGAGGAAAGAAAAGTACAACACTGCAGCATTCTGTGTCCCACTGTGTGTGTTCTTCTTCACATGTTCTGGCTTACACCTGTCATTAATGACAGTCTGACAATGGTAATTCACTCGAGACACAGAGGAAGGAAGATCCAACACCTCCATGACTGAGCCATCACCACTCTCATATCATTAATATCTGCAAAGAAAAGGTGCGCATATGTGGAACCATTTCAGCAGCAGAAAACGTCTCTGATTTGCACATGTTTCTAAATTGAATGCTCACGTTTAACAGTTTCAAATGTAAAATCATAAACACAGAAACAAATTTAAAATTGAAGACAAAATCGCACATCTCTTAAAAAAAAAAAAAAAAAAAAAAGGACTTTCCTTAGTGTCGACTGGAAGGCAGGCGAGTCTTTCTGGAGTGCCAACATTAGGATTACACCCCTAGCCAACATCAAGTGATGGGCAAACTGTTCTTTGATCATTTTCTCAGCCAATCATCAAGCCTTATTTTTCCACTTGGCAGAAGCCTTGAAAATCTTGATTGTTTTAGATTTATGACAATTATGATAATCAAAATGAAAGTGATAAATGCCTACAGTATGTCAACAATAGTATATACCAGGCCTATAATGCAAGTGTGAAAATAGAAAAATAAATATCTCTAAAGAAAAATTAAGGCACGACAGTACAGTTATTAGTTTTAGGGTATTTAGCTGTTTTTTATTTGTTTGAGTTTGAAAACAAACAAAATAAGAAAATGAATTCAGACAGGGATATGAAGTGGTATGTATTATGCAATATTTATGGATGTGAATTTATAATTTATAATTTAATATTACCACATATCAACAGACGATGAATTTCTTAAAATGTCTATTTGTTTATGTAGATACTTTGATTCAGAAACAATTCGATTTAGAAAAAACATAATATTTTGGAAGGATAAAACCTAGAATAGTGGGAAATGGCTGTGGGCAAAACACAATTCATTCATTTGATATTTTTCGAGAGATAAAATATGAATAGCAAACAGCTTATTACGTACATCTAGATCCCCTGCATTTACCCTTTACTTATACAATTTATAAGCTTGAATCTTTTTAGGATTATTCTTACGAAAAGCTATGCTGTTCACAAAATAATGGTAAAACGATTCCTCAAACATGTATATCATTGGCAGATAAAAGACCAGAGTATTTGTTAATACATGACTGAGAACAAAAGTAATAAATAACAAAGGGGATATAATTAGATTTTCTTAATGGTTTCAGAAGGCCATCCACTGACCCATTCTCAATCCTGCCGAGACCCTGTCCTGGTCACATTCCCTAATGTGATAGGATGTATTGTGATACGAGCTCACCATTTGTCGCAGAAGATGACTTAGACTCATGTTGGCACATGGACACGCCAAGAGAAGTCTATATCTGGACAGAATACTGCACATCCACTTTATTTTCTGGCCCAGGCTTTATTAATTTTTAATATTAACACAGACTAAACCACGCGCCCACCCCAGTATCAGTGAGACAAAGAGACCCTCTGCTACTAGAATTTTAAAAGTGTGTCAAAAGAGGCCCATCATTCTTAAAAAATTATTTTTAACCTGTGATTTTAAACTGATCTAAAAGACGCCATTAAGCATCGTACAGTGAATAAATAACCCTCTTTTATAGTCTGTCTTTATTTCATTTTTTTCTTCTCTCACAAAATACGTTTATTAGTGTTTCAGAGATGATTTGTGAATTTGACTGTCTAGACGGTCCTCAGTACAAACAGACTTTATATAAGTTAAAAAGATAATGAGCAAAAAATCAGATCATGTTGTATTAAAATGTATGAAGGGACAAAAAGAGAGAAAAGTTGCAAAAAAAAATAAAATAACATAAAGGTTGGGTAATTGCTGCTATATTTGTTGTACAGTCTGCAGCGTCAGTCCAGCAATCACTCATGTACCAATAACTGATAC
Source organism: Anabas testudineus (assembly GCF_900324465.2). Classification (NCBI taxonomy): domain Eukaryota; kingdom Metazoa; phylum Chordata; class Actinopteri; order Anabantiformes; family Anabantidae; genus Anabas; species Anabas testudineus. The sequence continues at coordinate 10,625,800 of NC_046630.1, forward strand.
CAACTGGTACCAAACTTACAGAACAGGAACTCGTTTGTGTTCTTCAGTCTGCAAATAGAGCCTATTAGCTGCTGCTCGACACACAGACGCACGGTCTGAATAATCACCTTGAAAAACCATCCTGCTTGTCCTTTGTGTCTGCCATGTCCGCTATTCTATTTCTATCTTCGCAAGACGAGGAACCAATTTGGGCTCCAGCAGGCCTTGAGACAGTCAGGTACACGGGCAGGGAGGCAGGAGCTGAACAGAACAGAACAACCAGCCATACATATGGATCAGGTCGACGGGCTGAGCATTAATGGCCTCCCTCTGGAATCTAAAACACCGGCACAGGCCAGAGAGGAGCTCCTAAGGGAAATCAGAATACCAGCAGCCATTCAGGTCAGCTTGTACGTGTTCACTGCATGTTGCAGCTCCATTTTTCTCCCCCACTCCTCGTAACCACAGACAGAGAGGCTTCTCAGGTGATTTATACACTTATATTGTGTTTTGAGTGGAGGGCATTGTTGACCGCTTTCTGGAATATAGCTGAATTTCTGTTGAGAGTGATACATACAAGAGCGAAATATGGTTTGGGTAAAGGGGTTGATGTGACTGTGTGTGAGATCAAATGGTGGTTTTATATTATTGTTGTGGTTATACAGTAGCTTTTTAGAAACTAAGTAGAAAAGTAGTGGTTAAAAGATAAGTCAGTTAACTATAATTACTCCAATGATAAGAATTTGTCATACTGCAAAACTGCTGATAAAGTTGTACAACACAGATTTGGATATGAGCCAAGGGACATGGGTGTCATACGTAGGCCTGCACACGCAACAAGCATGGTGGAGCTCATATATTGCAAAAGTTAATTTCCTCATCTGTCATTTGGAAATGGTTAAACATCAAATCAGTTTTCAATTAAATGAAGATTTGAGAAGATTTAAGATACAGCTAGTAAATGACGAGGTGGTGGCATTTTGTTGAGGACAGGACAAGACAGGATTCAGGCAAATGATTTGCAACTGTATTGATGGTCTATTTCATCTTTTGCACAGTGAACCCGGTGATTTTTTTCATCAGCTGAAACATTTAATGTCCTTTGTCTTTCAATCTACCTGATAAGAGCTACGGCTCAGACAACTCAGTGGTGTTTCCGCATAGAATCAGTGTATGGCTTCCTTCTCCAGTACATTACATGTTGCATTTCTGGATGCAGTGGAGCACTGTGTTATGTACGGTCACGGTACCATGATAGTTTCTCATGCAATGTTGAATGAGAGCTCAAAGGCCATGTACATTTCCCAGTGGATTCCAGCCACAGCCTTTAAACACAGATTTCCCTGGACTCTGGACTATAAGCAATATAATTGTAAATAGTGAAATACTTAAATCTTGCAATGCAAAGATATGCTTCTTGAACTGATTGTTAATTCTCTTATGATGTTTGCCAAGCTGTAAGACCTAAACCATCTTTGTTAATGAGACTGAGCCCTGGGTCAATCATGATATCCTCATCTATTCCCAATGAACCTGCTATTTTTGGAATGGTGTTATTTTAATATTTTACAAACGTCTCAGTCTCAGTATGTAAAATATCATGATATAGTTTTAGGTCCATATCACCGACCCCTAGATGATACATAAAATCACCTAAATACTTCCAGTGAATGCACACACAATGTGTGAACAGTCAGAATGCAATTTGAGTAGGGTACTTTATTATTAATCTTAGTCAGCTTGAACAACTTTTTATGCTGATCTTTCGATATCTATTCTTATTACTCTCACCAATTATCTCTTCATCTTCCAAAAAAAAGCAAAAACAAGAATTTGGTTGCAACACTTTCAGGATTATTCTCTAGAACTGTAAAAAGTAATTCAGGGAAAAGTGACTCAAAGTTCACAAGTAAGTCTTTAACAACACTATCTCATAATAAACCCCCATCAAACAGCTCACAGTACAAGAGGGCGAAATTAAGAGGGATGCATATTGATTTCGTGTATACATCTAACAAATGACTCATAATTTAAAGATTCAAAGATTCACACCGCCAACAACTTTACCCACTTTGATTTTCAGTTTAACCTCACATTTAGCATACGTCAGAGTTGACAACTCATTTCAAACCCCACCATAAGCGGCGGTTGTCTCGTAGAGAACAAAGGGCATTATCCGCTCTACTGTAAGAATGCTGACAATGTGACTGTGCCTGTGTAGTAAGCAGAACTTGTGACCTTGTGCCATTTCAACCCACACACCCACGATATTGTATCAATACTGCCTATGTCCTCACTAGTGTGGAAGCTCTTGCTCATGACTAAGACCGACATTTGTAGCTACACAGAAATGCTGTGTTATAATTGTATAACCATGATGGCATTGTTACAGTGTAAAGAAGTATGATCCTCGGAGTGAATGATACAACATTTTACTCCACAAAAAGCATTTTGTCTGTGCAAGAGAGAGAGAGCACGCAAGAACAAAAGTATTATGTGTTATGGGATTATAAAAAACATAGTGTGAATAATATTTTGGTTTACACAGGACTCTAGATGGACTTTCGCGTGCTTTACTCATACATTAACATGAGTGTGAAAACTTAAACACACACTTGGAAGCTGCAGGTATCATTCGTAAACACTGTTTAAATTACAACAATGGATGAACACAAGTTCAGCCTACGTTCTCCCTGCTCTGCACGGATAGCTGTGCGATTGCGCGTGCAAGCACATCCATGCTTTCTTCACTCAACAAATCTCGCTGATAGACTCCGACCAGTCACCCCTTTTCTCCTCACTCTCCATCCATCCATTCCCATCATCATGCCTCTTTGCTCTGTCGGTACAGCTGCCCAGTCCGTGTGTGCGCTTGGTTGTGTGTGCCTGCTATAGATGAGGCAGGGATGGTTATGTCTTGACGCGGCAGCAGCAGTAGCAGCCTGTGGAAACAAAGGCAGGGTGATTTATAGCCCCGTACTGAGAGCATAAATCACACCTGCAGCGCCGCGCCTTTAAACGCCCTGCGTCCTGACAGCATTTACCTTTTATAAATGATTGGGCTGAACCTCCCATGGAGCCCAAGACCACAAAGCTCACTCACTCCCCATCTAACTCTTCCTTTGTTTCACCTCTCTCTTTCTCCCTCCCTCTGTCTCATTTCAATTTTCACTCCCTATCTATCTCACACGTCATTCTGTCTCTTTACTCCTGCATCTCCCTGGTTCTGCCTTCTCTGTCTCTGTCTAAATTTCACCCTCCTCCTCCTTCTCCCCTTCATCCTCCTATCTGTTCCTACCATGGCCTCCTCTTCTCCATTTGTGGGGCATGATGGGATACTCCCACTGGCGCCTCATTCTGCACACGCTCAGTGTTGACGTCTGTAGGGGATATATAGGTAAAGCTCTTTAAAATGCAGTAGCATGTCAACGCCGTTAAGGAAATGAACGTATCGGTCTTGGCCCTATCTGCATTCCTCATGACCACTTTTGTGTGTGGCAAATACACGAGGAGGGAGAGGTTTGGTGGGATAAGCGACACACACACACACACACACACACATTACCACACCTATGTATCATGGAGGGAGTGTGAGGCAGGGAATACACAGCCCCAGCTGCAGGAGTGTGGCTACAGATAAAGGTGACGTCTTGAGGCCATTACTTATCCAGCACAGCGGCAAAGGTTTGCAGATATTATACCTGCTGTCTCCACATAATAGCTCTGGGTTGGGAGCCCCACACATGCACATTTGGATTTGATACACACACAACAGGGGTGTACATACACACGCAAATGAAACAGGCACCAGCAACAAAGTATGCAGATAGACCCACCCGAATGCAGACACATGAACTTATACACACACATTCTCGCCGCTAAATCACAAACAGGCGCACAGGCGCACAGACACACTCTGTATGATGCCTCGCCTCGCCGCGTTAAAACAGATGAAAGAGCTGGTAAATTAAATCTGACTCAACAGTTTAAAATGCAGCACTGCAGCACTGTGAGCATCAGTAGAACAAAACGGCAATATTTCTCAAAGCTGTCACTGCAACAACCTGCAGGAGCATCCAAACAAGATTTTACTTTTCTTGTAAACACTGTATGACACTTCTTACGGATGTGTGAGAGAGGATTTTTAAACCTACGGTGTAATTTTGCCTATTTCTGAATAGTGGTAGCGCATTATGTACTCATTATCAAAGTCACAGCACTGTGAAAATACTAGGGAAATGTGAAGTGTCTTCACACTCCTGTTACAGACTAAAAAAAAATGCATCACATCCACTAAAAAACTATTATTTAATCCCCTTTAGTTCACCAGTTGGTCAAGTTATAAATCCCACCAGTGATACATTTAAACCACAGTACTTGCTGCTGTTTCAGCCTAGTCATTCTGTATGTAAACGAAATACTAGTGTCACTTCTCAGCACCTACACAGATGTAAAAATGGAAAATCTGACACATTCTTTATAATAAGAAAGGTGACTAAGCAACATGAATCATCCTTGTTTTCCCGGTAAGATTTTCTGCAAATTATCAGCTGAAAAAAGTGAAATCACTGATATTATTTTTACATGATACCACATAGTTGTTTAACAGTCGCTCTAAAATTCTCAAGTGGAAATTAAATCAACAACTAACTTCCACCTTGAATGTAAAACTATCTCATCACATCCCTGCTAAAACAACCTACAGCTCGCGCCGTGGATTCATACCATCCATGCATTAGCGCTTCATTTAGTCCCAATTCCATCTGTTAAATCCTTACACACTTGATCTTCTCCCTCTAGCGCGGGGTTCTCATACAGTTCCAACTTTTTATGGCAGCGAATAAAAAAGAGGGACCCGGACAGACAAGATGAATCGAAACCCAGCCAGTCATTTCAGCTCCAGTTTGAATGTGACAGTTGTTCTTTGTATTTGCGTTGGATGGTCTACAGTGGAAATGAGAGATGCCCTGCAAATGTGAGCTATTCCGCTGCCAGGATGCCGGTTGTTCTACTGTAACTGAGCAGGAGCTTGTGTGTGTGCAGAAAATAAATACCAGCACCCTTGCAACGAATAAAGCTTTGCAGACATCCTCAAGGTCTAAAGGGATTTTTTTTATTTGTAACTGACAATTATAGTATATGTTTATTGAGAGAGACTGTAAATTGCAGCGCTTTATGAATTAGCAAAAACATGGTTAGGGCTTTATGCTGTTGGCAGAAAGAGCTGTTTATCGACTGTTATGTATACTGTTACGATGCCGATCAACAGGGAGGGAGATGAAGGACGACGGCTTGTGATGAAGTCAGCAAAAGATTGACAGTTGTGACTTTTTTTCTCTTTGCAGAACATATAAGCTGAAATGAATCCGTCTCATGAATGAGACTAATAATTGCATTCACTAACAAAAAGGAAAAACAAACTATTCCAACCGGTCAGTCCTTTCCCTCTGTGAACAAGCCAAACCCTCAGCAGAGGTCTAAGAGGCTAATGTTTAGCTGCTATTACCCTGCCCCCTGTTAGTCTTGCAGAGAGGCCTTTCCATGTAGCAGACCTGACCTCCATGTTGAAAACTACACTCCAGCAAGGAGCAGGGCATCTATTCCCCTGAACCCAACCTTGCTCTGTCTGAGGCAATGGTCCATACTGTATCACCTAGCTGCATACACACACCACCACCCCCGCCCTGGGTTAATTGGTTTGACTGTTGCCCTAGGCTATAGCGAATTCTGTGGGGGCTTGCAGTCGCTAAGGCACATAAAGCATTCAGATGGTATTAATTAACTATTCATAGGAGTCTAGCTCTCTGCCTGAGGTATGCATTTACCTCATCTTCATCACCCCCAGAAATATCTCCTTTTATAGTTAATGAAAAGCTACACCTCTCCACCTTCCTGAGTAAAGGTTTTACTATTTCAGCTATGCAGTCAAATAATGTCAACCTTGCCCATTCTGGTACAAACATTTACACAAATGACATTTTTCTGGCCATGCAATAGAAAAAAAAAACTGCATGTTGATTTGACAGCTGTGTCAGAGTGAAAGCTCAACAATTTAACTTTGCCAAAACCTCATAAAACAATAAAAATGGGCAGCACAAAACATGAGGAAATGCATGAACGTAGCATGAAAGGTATGAAAATATAACCCTTTGATGGTTGAATCCGAACTTGAGTAAAAGGCACCAGCTATCATTTAATGAGAGAGTTTGCCTTGAGATAAAAAAAAAAAATTAAATAAAATAAATTAAGCATAGTTTAACCTGTGCCAGTTTCATGCTTCAGTGTGCTTATTAGGAAGAAATACTCCTATCAAGGAGAGATTCTTCTTAAATCAATTTTCCTAAAGGAGTTTCCCAACAGGCAGCAGCCATTCCCGCATGAGTCAGCCAAGAGTGTCAGGGAATGGCTGAAGAGAAGTTGCCCTGATATGAATCTATCATTGAACGTTAGTGGAATAAATTACTAGGCTGGACCATATCAGCCTCTAAGGCCCACTGAACAAATCGCTGTGCCATGCAGTGCTGATGTTAAGGGCATGGCCGCGATGAGGTGTGCCCTGAGATGTCAGGTCATCTCAACCCCGACCTGTGTCAGTGTGAGATCTTACAGCTCGAGGGAAAACTGCGGGCTCCTCGGAACACAGCAAAACTGAGCTCATAAGTACCATTTACAAACAATAACTAAACCACCAAGTAATGAACATGCACCGACGCCTATATACACAATCATATCCACTCCTTCACACACACAGCACTACTGCAACAGCACAATATTTGTATGATAGCGTCGGCTGTTTACAATGAGTTTAGTCTCTCATCCTCCTCCTCCTCCTCTCAAGCTGCACCTGCTGAAGTCTCCAACCCTACAGTATAGCTGATATACATTATGTGGCTCAACATCATGGGTAAAGAAATATATAAATAAATATAAACACTGGCTCTGGAACATGTTTTCTCCCTCCCTCCCATCCCTCCTCTCCCCTACACTGAGAAGTAATGAGGGGCTACCTGTAATTACAAGCAGCTGCTGTCTTCCCTGACGAACGCTAATTGCCAATAATGATTTTGGAGAGCTGTAAAAATTCACCGGCTGACGCGCTCTCCCTCTCGCTTGCGCTCTCTCCCTCACTCTCTCTCTCTCTCTCTCTCTGTGTAGTTTGTAGAGGCAGAGAAGAAGAATTAAAGGAAAGGGAAAGATCGAGTTGGTGGGTTTATTCTCTCCCTGCCTGTGTCACAGTCGGGAGTGCAGTTAGCTAATTTCTGTTGCTGACATATCAGAACCCTCAGTCGCCTGTTTGCCATCTCTCTCCCTCTCCTTCTTTCTCACCTGTTTGCCGTCTCCTTCACGCACTGATAACAGCTTTATTAAAGCTATAATGTGCAGGTGGAAGTTTAAAGGTCCCACACGAGCACGGCAAGGAACAGAGGGGAGTGCAGACGAGAAGGCTTGGGTGAATGGGTGAGGTGCCTAATAAGCCACATGCATAATTAAAAGACAACGATGCCACTAATTAATGAATGCTTGTGTTTGGCTGCACATTGTAATGGAGACGGTGTCAGCCTGGGAGAGTCTGAGGGAAATTGAATCAGTCCCAAAATGAGGGAGAGGGAAGCTGGTGGAGGTAAGGGACTGATGCATCTCAGTAGAGCATCCCACCCTAGCCCGAGTCACAACATTTCTTCTCACAGCAACTCTTTATTTTTCAGAAATTCTGAATTTATTAGGAGTGAAGTCCACCTAATATAGATCAGTGAAGCTAGGCTCATAGCAGAAAAGCATGTCTCTACATTCGAAAACAGTTCAACAGCAGCATGAACTACATTCAAAACGACCATACAGTCGGATTAATTTTCCAAAATCACGCACAAAGCTGTGAACAAGAGGCAGGTTGTCATTAAGACTCAGACCACGCAACGTTGATCGTCCCATTTCGAGCAATCTCTATCTTTCCTCAATTCAGTGACCCTGAAAATAGGAGGCTCTCCGTTTGAAACAGAAAGGAGAAAACAGCGCAAGCCGTGCTTTTCATCTTTATCTGCTCCGCTATTGAGTAGTGTCTTGTCAGAGAGATAACTGTTCAATAACAGAGTGAACAAACATGTTGACAGGGCTGCATCGCCGCTTAAAGTCCACACATGAAAGAGTTTGCTGGTCAGTTTTACAGCCAACCCACCCGCCCACCTCTGAGCTGTTATCAAAGACATTGTAAAGCCGTCAGAAAAAAAATCGGAGTTCCCACCATTCATGACAACACCTTTATAGACTGCCCTCTCAGTAATGATCACAGGATATGCAATTAGTGAGTCTCTTTTATCAGGTGCTGGGATAAAGTACTTACTTAGGCATTTATTGAAACAGTTTTAAGTTACTGCATTGATTTTTTTGAATGATTTATAGAGCCACTAGACCATCATAGGAATTTACAAGATAGTTCTATTTATTCCATTTCAATAAAACTGATTGCTGCTCAAGCATAAAAACTAAATATATCCTCTTGTCCCAGTTTCTTATATATTTATTTATTTATTTTGTCTGTTTGTTTAGTTTTAAGTAGAATATATTTTATTTTTAGCCTGATGACAAAACAAGACATTACAAGACATGATTGCAAGAATTGATAAATCAATACAATAATCGATAGACAAATGTTAAACAGGCAGCTGACAACACACACGGTGGTTCAGGAAATGTAGTTTTAAAATAGAAGTATGAATTTAACAAATAAGAATTAAAGCTGTCATACTAGGAAAAAACTAGATGATGTTAAAATGAAACTCTTTACATCTTAATAATATTTGTATTTTCCCCAGTTAATTCTTTAAGACAACAACAATGACAGAATTTCATTGAAAAGGTCTGAAATAATTCCTTTATGATTGGAGAACAATGTTTTAACCAAATAAAATTGTTTTTCCTATTATTCAAAATTCCTTTGCTTTTAAATTATGTACTTAAATGCACAAGCTAAAATATTAACATCACTTTTTCCCCGTTTTACTTTTCAAGCTTTGATCATTCTGAAATATTAAACACTATGGGATTTGATATATTATATCTAATTTTATGTCATACTGTATTGATTACTCTTCTTTTTTTTTACTCCTCTGTGAATTCAAGATCTAATTGAGGTAGATTTTCAATAATATGTCATATTAAACACAAAATAAAAGAGAGGCTTCATCGCAGAGCGAAAGACGCGGCTGTTCTCTTTTAATCAAATTTGTCTTTTCTGTTTATTTTACTGTGTGGGCTGAACTGAAAATGAAAGGGTCTGCCTTCTGTTAACCAACCTAATCACCAGTAGCTCATCTACGACATATATTTATTCACACTCTGCTTGATCAAGAACTGCTGGTTTTTATTGATGTCTGCAGTTGTGTAAGAGACCTTTGAACACCCTGAACTGTGGGAACCTCTGGCAATAAAAAGGTACTTAAACACTATCTCATCTCAGCTACCTTGAATAGCTTACATGTTTATTGTGGTGCGCTCATTACTGTGTAATTATTATATGACTCCAAGTTTCTTCTCTGTGGGAAAATTGTCATGGCATCGACTCATATTGATGCTATAATCCATGGAGAGATTTTTATGCCATTTTCAAAAGCAGAAAGGAATATTACTTTGAGCTTTTGGGAGGCAATAAAGCAACATGATATCACACGGTTTGATTGTCTCATTGTTTTCTTTATAATGTTGCACAACACCCAGCGGGTGAATCTAACTTCATACCTCCTTGTTCTCTTTCTTTAATGTGTAGGCAACCTGGAAAAAGCTGCCTGTAATGATTTCATTGTTTGGAGAGCTGAGGCAAGCTCTCTCCTTTGAATCCACTGATGTCATGACAGTTCAGAATACATTCCCAACATGAGGTAAAAGGCACTATCAGATTACATTTTGGATTAAGCCTCCTTTTGCACACCATCACATATGTTTTGAGATTGCAAATTGCACTGATCCTCACAGATGCGGAGAGTACAGTTTAACTCACATTATGTGTGGAGAAAAAGGATTTAACAAATTAACATAAGCATATAAACACATTAAAAATGCTAAAATATATAACATTCAAAGCTAATTGCTTCATTTTATACAGTATGTAGACTTCATTTATCTGTAGGCTGCTGCAAAACTCTTAACAGGCTGAACTAGTTTAGGCACTTTCCCCACAGCCAGATACTTTTTGAATTTTGGATTTGAATGTGGTGCCTGATATTTGGTATGTAATAAGGGGCCTGCAGCCTTTCCCTCTCAGTGAGCAGTAGGGGCCTGTCTTCCCGATAATGCCATGCATGGATAACTGAGTGAGACGCCATCAGATACTGAAAGGAGCGGGCTTAAGGGAAATGAAATTTATTTGGAGGCAAGAGAGTAAGGGCGGCAAGGAAAGCGGCGAGGATAATTGAAACGGGGAGCGTTCAGTTGGGGAGAGAAATTGAGATGTTGTCACCAAGTCCTCCTTATCATCATCAGGGCCACTGTGCAAAAGCAATTAAAGAGTAAAAAGGAATATCTGGAGTTATGCAGAATCCAAGGGAGCAGAACGCAAGTCAACAAGGTGCCCTGTGCTTACAAAACACACACACACACACTAAGGAGGACTGGAATGACAGATTCATTTGTTTTTCCTGATATGTTTCAGTCTCCATTAGAAATTACAACACATTAGAGGCCCAGTATTTCAAAAACATACATAGTTTTGCATGTTTTCATGACTGGTATTTGCATACCATACATGCACAGCCCACAACATGATTTCACATTCACAGTTAAAAATAACAATTGGCTGAATAGAAATATGCACCACATTATGTAGAATGATGGCATAAGCCAATGCCAAGTTGCTCCCACTGTGGTACCATACGAGAGTCTGCGGGTGCAATTTGTTTTTCCTTTTGTTTTTGTCTTTTGTTTAGTTTTGAACAGAAATGATGGTATGGAAAAGTAGCTAAAGCAGATATTATTCCTACTTCACAGCAAACCGATGGCTGCTTTGATTTTTTTTTTTTAAATCCTGTTGAGTTACAGCAGTACTTCTGTTGGACTGTCAGATGTAGAGGCTATTTCATGATTCACCTTGGCTAAATAGATGATCTAAAATGCAAATTAGCTCCAACAGTCCAAAGTACAGAGATTACACAGTCCTTTTTTTCACAGAGTAACAAAGGGGAACGATGATGATGGTTTTACAATCTCACATATTCCCATGTCTGATTTTCATGGATGTTCTGGCATACCTCAATAAGCTAAATCTTGTCATTTCCTTTCTCCAAATTGAATTTCTAAGGGGATTTAAATGGGCCAACTATGAATGATGCCATGGGCGAGAATGCTCAAATTACCAACAATGTGGAGAAAAATGGGTCTGAAAGCAGACAAGAGGCACCAGGGGGTTTGAAGATGTGGGTAGACTGATGCACTTTCACAGACAATTCATCAAAAGCCTCTTTTTCTCCCCCTCCACATAGGCCGGCCACTTCTTTCTCCTTCGCACTAGTTAAAACAACCTGTCTGATGATCTCTTCCTGCTAGAGAAAGAGCAGCTCTCCATTAACCGCACAGATTTTTAACTTTGACTAAAAGACTTATTGGGAAGAGACTGTGAGGAGAAAGATAACGCTGCACTGCTGAGAAATCTTTTAAAAAAAAAAAAAAGCTTAAAAATAAAAGAAATAGGGAGAGATTGGAAAAAAAAAACGGCAGGATAACAAAGAGAGAACTGGAATGAGTAGCGACAGACAGAGAGAGAATGAGAACAAGGGAGCGGGTGAGAGGAGAAGAGCAGAGTGGCGGTGGCTCAGTGGGGGGGCCCATAGTAATGAACAGGTGGTGGGGGGAAGAGAAGGTTAAGCCTGTTTCTGTGGGTGTCGCTGGAACCCACCCCGTGCTGTGTGGACAGATGTGTGGACGGGCCGCTAGCAAGCTCTCCCTGTCTCTCCCTCCCCTCCTGCCTGGCCAGTGCTGCCAAAGCCCACTAGCCTGTGCTCAAAAACTCACTCATTTATCCGCCTTTGTTCTTTGTTATTTTTGGACTCGGACGTGGCAGCGAAAATTGTCTCTCTCCAAGGAGAATCACGTTCCTGTCTCCCCGTCTCGTTAGCTTCTGTCCATGTACGAAACACAATAATGTGACATTTGGGAACGCTGTGATGTTTGGTTTTGTTGTTTCGAACGCGGCGTTGGATCAGGTCTGCCTGTGGCATATAGAAGGAAAGATTAGGAGTGTTAGTTGCTTCTGTTTGAAAAGCCAGGTGGCTAAGGGAGCCCCAGACAGGTACTATTCTAATGAACACACACGCTTATACTGTTGTTGCTTCAGGCCTGTTGACAACCAGAGAGGAACAGGATGTTGTCACTCAGACCTTCCACTGGGTGTGTGTATGTTGCTCAGGAGTGAATCGTTTGACTGAGGGCTGTATGTGACAGGTGTTTCCATGTTTGTCTATCAGACTGGTTCTACTGTCAGCTCAAAGGCAATGATTTATAATTTATAAATGAGGGACCCAGAGGAGAGAGTTGAAGTTCAAACTCTCTAGATAAACTAAGTAATCAAACTGTCATTTAGATCTGAAGGGCATTCCCCGTTTCAGAATGAGAAAAGTAAGAAAAACCAGAGAGAGCGGAAAGGATGTGTGTTTGCGTGTGCCCTTCTAGGTGGAAATCACCTGTGTTGGCACAGCAGTCTCTCTATTTTGTCAGTGCATAGAGATCTGGTCTGCACCTGTTGTCAGACTCACACACAAACACACACACACACACACACACACACACACACACACACACACACACACACACACACACACACACACACCAGATGAAAATCAGTTGACAGCATGGCCAGCTTCATCAGATGTGCCCACTCCTGTTCCGTTCATTAACGTCTAACCGAAGGCGGCTGGCCTGGGGCCTACTGCTAGTCCCACTCGACTGAACAGCACCCCCACAAAGCAAACACAGAGAGAAAGACGGAGAGAGACAGACACATGGGAACAGGCTCAAACAAAGTAAAGCATGAAAAAAAATATAGAAAATGTGGTTAATTTAACTGAATGTCTGAATGCAGCTGGCGAAATAAGAGCGCAACAGCAAGAGAAAGATGCATGCGGACGAACCAAAACTAGAGTTTGTGGAAGACGAACGAGCTCAGCCATAGCCTTGGTTTGGAGGTCAGCTGGGAATTTTGGATTGGCGTCGCCTGTGTGACGCCCACGCGCTCTACCCATTCTCCCTGGGATGCCAGCGCCACCTGCTTACATTGTGGATGGCAGCTTTGGTGCCCAGCAGGAGGGCTGGACGGACGGACTCACAGACAACATGTTTCAGCTAGTTTGTTTGGAAACCTGCGGCCGCCCAGCCAGAGAGAGGAAAACTTTGGGAGAGAGGGGTGAGAGAAACAGAAACAGAGAGAAGGATTTTCGAGAGTTTGCCACATCTCGCTCGGTCTCACTGTCTAACTGGTAAGACGTGCGACAAACAGTGACCTGAAATGATTGGCAAGTCAGTTATACACTGATAAAAAAAAAAAAAAATCCAAGCTCTAAGCTTACTGTGGCTCATTTTATCAGGCATGGGAATGACTGTGGCATTTAGCCATTTTGACAGGCAGGTTTATCATAAAATCATACAAACCCAGTAACATTAATTTCAAACCAACATTCACATCACACCATATGAAACCATTTGACCGGTAAAGGAAAGCTGCTACTGTTTTGGCCAATATACGCGGTACAACAGTACAAACGAGAGAAAGAGGTGATTTCCCAAAGCCTCCCACTGAATGTGAAGTCTTTCTCCAATCAGCATATAGAGTCAGCACTCCGGCATGACTCATAACAAGTGATACAACCCTAGAAGAAATAAACATGACATAATAATCGCCAGCATCCTCGCCTGCACCCACATGTTCTGTTTTATCGTCTACCTACTTCTGCCTTGTGAGACGAGTGAGCAAACAGGGGGGTAAGGATGCTAAAAATGTACAGTGTATGTGCCCTAAATGTTCTGAGTTATTGGAAAACCATTTGAGGACAGCAGTGCAGCATGTGTGTGTGTTTTTCCTGAGGTGAGGGTGAAGAAGGTGTGGGCAAGTGTAAGCGAGACAAGAGAGTGAAGGCACTGGAGGGGAAACCACCTGCGGAGGAGCAGAGAGCGCTGGGGCCGGAGGAGATGAAAGAGTGAGGTTTAGATAACTTCCTTCAAAGCTCCTCCAAAAGGTAAAAGCATCCCGGAAGACACACACAACCACACACTTGCTATATCTAGAAGTAAGCATCCGGTGTCAGAGGAGTTTCTGAGAAGGCACTCTGAGGTACATCTGACTACAGCTCCACTGCTCTGTTGAAAAAAGAAACACTGTGTTTCTTTTGTTCTTAAAAACAACAACCAGACAGGAAGCCGGGGCACAAGATGAAGATAAACTCGTTTCCTTCCTCAAAAAAAAAGAAGAAAGCGTCTTTCGGAGATGTCGAGGTTCTAGTGCTCCTACGCAATGTCATAGCAGCCCTCAGCAACATACAGTATATTAGGTCTCACGAAGGAGGACTTTGATGTTGTTGATCAACTGACAAGAAGATTGAGGCTTGACCTTTTTAGTCTTTTACGTCTTCACAGGTGCAGCACCATTAATGGAGAGCAGAGCAGAGCAGAGCAGAGCAGAGCAGAGCAGAGAAGAGAAGAGAAGAGAAGAGAAGAGAAGAGAAGAGAAGAGAAGAGAAGAGAAGAGAAGAGAAGAGAAGAGAAGAGAAGAGAAGAGAAGAGAAGAGATCTGCCCTTCATATTACAAACGTGTCCTTGATATTTATGCACAGCCACGACCGGCCTAATCAATCATTAATATTAAAACGGTTCTATCCTCCTCAAACTCATGATACACAGTAGAAAGGTCAAAACAATCTGACATCTGTAGGCCTCAATTAAGTGTGGGAGAGGATACTTTAGAATCTCCATCACACTCTCTCAAATTCAAACACACTTTATTTCCATGAATATGAATTTGCCCAGAATTAGGAACAATAATAAATCTAAGTATATATACTGGATCACAAATAAATGTATTAGAATTAAATACTAATAACTGTACTATGTCAAATGGAGATATGGTATGCGTAAATGCTTGAAGGAAATGTAAAATGCATAAATTCATGTATTAATTTTGTCTTTTTCTCGCTGTGGACACAGGATAATTTTTCTATGGCAGCTGTTCTGTGTGTCCACTCTGTACATTTTCCTTTTCTTGAAATGATAAATGTCAGAGATATATTTAGGCAGCGCTACAAATTTAGTACCACGCTACTTTAACTTTTATTCTCACTTTTCTTATTCATCTTTATGCTATTTATAGGCTATGTCTCTCGAGGCATCAAATGAAACCTCCATCTTTCTTTCAGCACTTCTCTCCCTCACGCTCTCTCTTTCTTTCTGAAATTAAAATTTGCTTTACTGGCACAATACAGTACGAGATGGTTCACATTAATGCATAACTACTTGGTATGAAAATAAAGTTTTTGCAGGTACATTTTTACAAAAAAATGAAAAAAAGATGATTGAATGTTTGGGTAATGCCAAAGGATTCTTTCTCTTCCTCTCACTCACATCTTGTTACAGTAACTTGCTGCCAGTGGCGAATGTTTGTGGTTTCCGTCTGTCATAAATCCAAGCTGCTGTCGACACTCTCTTGGTGTCGCTCTAACTTTCCAATCTTCCCACCTTGTCCCAAAGGCACATAGTCAACTGATGAGAAATTAAATAAGGAGAGAAAAAAACAAAACATGAATTGACAGTGAGAGAGTGAGAGTGGTCATATCACACAACACCGCAGGACGTCTTTCTCCAGTCAATCATAACTGTCAGCCTACTCAGCTTCCTGCGCAGCAAATCTCATTTGCTGCCTCTGCTCCCTTACTGGTGTGACTTTAAAGGGGATGTGGGGATAACGTGCATTATTACTTTTATCTAATGTAAGTGAGGCAGGCCAATAATTGCACAGTCTTGAAGTTTTATTGTTCCCAGCTGACGCGATCATTACTAAACGTCAAGGAGATGCAACATTTCCTGTCAACTTAACGACAGTAATCACTTCCCTCTCCCTTCATTCCACTGAATACTCTGCCACCCAGACCAGCCCTGCGAGGTGCGGAGATGAGGCTTCTTCATCATCTTTATTGGATTCCTCCTCCAAACCAAATCATGGTAAATACACACTGCATCATTTTCCCATATTTTCTCATATAGACTGACTGCAGCTGCTGGAATTATTGGCTAATAATAAACTACTCCGTGCGTTCTTAGAAACGTTCCTGTGTGAGTTGCTGAACCTGCTGCACCCCAGTGCTTTACTTTCAACACAAAAACCAAAATAATCTGTCATAATCAATGTCTAGGAGCTCAGTAACAAGTTGCCTCGCACTTTCTTTTTCTTCCTCCCCTCCCTTTTCCTTTTTCCCCTCTCCCACTATGTCTGTCATGCAGGTGAATGCCCTGCAGACAACACAACAACAAGGCCGACTTTATTTTTTGAAGGTGTTTCTTGGTTGGTGGAAGCTTCACAGGTAGCAAAACTTAAGTGAGAGAGAAAGTGAGAGATGTGAGGGAGATGTTGAGGTTGCAGTAAGTGGCGCACAATGAACTGCAGTGATGGAAATTGCCAAGTTTTTATTCCCATTAGGCAATGATTCCTTCTTAGGATACTCTCCCTGTGGCTTGAATTCACTTTCTTTTGTCTGTTTAATACAATAAAACATTTCGGAAGTCTGAAAGAGGAGATTAAGTATAGGACAAGCAATGTTAAAACACTTTCAACCATTCTGTTTTTTATGACAGTTATTACAGTAAAGGATGGTGTATGATGGTGTGTTTATGCACACATTGACCCACTAAAGGAAATTTCTCTGTTACTATAAAGAAAACATAGTTTGTTCTATTTAATAGAAATATTCTGAGCATGCAGAAGGAGCTGCACCTGAAAACAACAAGCATCAGGATTTCACAGTTTTCTTTCACACCAAGTCAAATTCAAATAGTTCCTGAGAATTCATGCAGTTTCCCTTTAAAGGCAAATAGGCAGATCCACGTACAACAAGGACAGAGAAATTATCTGAATTCCAAGAAATTGTATAGAAACTGCAATCATCAGGGAGTTAGTATTAAAATGTAGGAGGCACCCACGACTTCTAGGAAGAAGAAGATGTCTGTAAAAATCACTGCTGACTGACGAACACTCTTCCACAGCATAACACACAACCAAAGAATCAAGGTGAGTTACTCAGAAGCATCTACACGTGTGACTGCCACCTACTCTTATAAATGCTGACAATCTGCTGCCATCTCTAATGCATCTAGGCTGCTGCAAATCTTTTACCAGCATAATGTTTCGCACCATACGCTGGGAACAACGGTGAGCCACTTATGCAGATGTCACCTCCGAAGGTGAGCACACACGCGAACGCATCTCGCTCGTCACATGTAAACATCCTCACTCTTTCACTCACACAAAATACATAGACACACGTCGTTTTTTTGCCTTATGGCACAGGGAGGCTCTCTTCCTCACACAAACAAACATTCCTCTGCATTTCCATCTCCCCCTCCGCTCGATGTGCGTGTTCAGTATAAACTTTGACTGGCTTTTGATCTACGCCGTGGATGGTATTCCTGCCTGCTGCCCTGCTCCCAACACCCACATATGCTGTGTAAAGAGAATTATTCATTGTTTTCACCACACAACAAAAGTGTTTGAGCTCAAAGAGCAGCTGCCTTCACATAGTTAATTTAACATTGCTGGGGCTCCAAGCCGCACTCATAATTGGAGGTGTCCTATTCACTGCCATTCTATGACAGTAGTGTGCTTATTAAAAATAGATGGTGGTGAAAATTAGCCAAAACCATGTGAACTCTGATCAAAACACAGCTGTGCCATGTAGCTGTACACTAAAGAATGCATCCAAACAATCCACACTGTTACCAATTAAATCTAATATGGCCAGAAAGTCGGTTTGTAAGAGTGTTAATACTTTTAATGAAGAAATGTGTCCATTCTGAGCAGGACGGTGTTTCTGTACATTTGTTTTACAAATAAAGTTTCACTTTATTATATGTAAAGATTAGACGATTAATTACGTTTTCTTTAATTATGTTTTCACACATACATTTATATTTTTACAATTACGCGTCACATTTTAAACTGAAAAACACAATTTGCTTATTATCTACACCAATTTCCCTGGCCGAAGTGGTATCTTCCTGGTATCTTAAAAACCAAAGCGAGTAGGTACCTTCTATATGTACTGTCTCTTAATAATATTTCTCTTTTTACTATAATTGGCGCTAAATGAAATAGTTGTTTCTAGCAAACAATTTGAGAGGAATAATCCATTAATACCAAATCCATTATTATGATTCTGGATGATGTAAGAAAGCCAGAGGACTATGCTGCTTTTTGCTGGAGGAAAAAAGGACACAGAAGAGTGCTAATTGAGACAGGACAGACAGTAGCTGGTCCTAGCGCTCATCACTGCTGAGTAGAGGAGAGGCAGCTAAGAGCCTGTGCCAGATCTCCTCATGCACCACTGATTGCAACTACTTGGCCTGATTTTGGCCTGGACTAGTCCTCCACTATTGTGTCCCAACTCACCGCCCAGTGCCCAGTGTCTGCTGCCACTCGCCCATTACTCGGAGCCCAATAAGCAGCGGTGGGTTGACCTGGAGTCCCACAGGCTTTCACCCAGCACAGTCGAAAGGCCTGTGCCAACAGTTAAAGATGTGCACTGGTGTGCACCATCAACTGCGAGAAGTGATCACCAACTTCACAATAACACTGATACACACAGTGGCAGGAGCCTGTAGTGGCTGGTAATCTGGTTTCCAGCAGAGACAAAAATAAACTAGGGTAGATAAAGTTTCCTGTTATTAAACGTAGCTACTAATTCACCAGGAGACTTTAAATGAAAATATTATAAGATATAGTTGCTGTCATTTTTGATTTTGATATTTTGTTAAAATAATAAAATACTTTTCAAAAGATATGATAATTGTGCATACTGTCAGCTGGAACAACAGCCGTGACTTCGGTGCATCACAGAGACCCAGTCAGTTGCTCAAGCTGTCAGAAAGTTTGCTGCTACACAATCCCAACGAGGCAGCATCTTGTAACTTCACTTCTTATTCTGTTCCTGTGCCAAACTCCCTCACGAGCCAAACTAGAAAATGAGACTCTCTCTGAACCTGGTAGACTGAACAGAATGTGAGAATTGACAGGTATGGCAGCGTCTGCCAAACTGTGAGGCGTCCTGCCTCTGCCATCCCATCGCACTCAGGATCAATCTCCATGACTCACTGAGCTCATATCCACATGCCGTTTCCTATCAGCTGGGAAGTTAATGTACAGGTTAATTATCCAGGCAACTCTGTTTGGAGAAAACAAAATCCCAGCCAAGTGTGGTTTGTTAGGCCAGTATTGTTGTCGTCGTCCGTGATAGCCTCAACTTGCAATTCCCCTCGACTCATGATAAATCAGTCAATAAAGAAATGCCAGAAAGCAAGTATCATCTGCAAGGTGGGTGACTTGATGACCTGGACAAATGAAGGCAGATGTTGTAAAATCGCTCGGCTGCTGCTTGTAAGTCTACAGTTACCAGCAACAAATCAGCAGCCAAGTCTTGCTTGTGTAAAGAATGTAATTTGTCATCTTCATCCTAAAGAAGCCTCTGCTCTCAAAGAAACCTGAAAAATTAGCATTTCATGATTCACAAATCAATTTTCACACACACTATGAGGCCTCTATTGTCTTCATCCATCTCCAGCCTACGCTGCATGTCACAAAACCACTGAGCATTGTAAGATCACCAAGAGAGGATACAGACACTTCCATCTTAATTTATTTCAAAACTACATGACAAACAGTACTGTTTTTAAGTTGCATTGTTCACAGTTTCCAACTCCTTCCTTCTTTTTCTACCCTCTCTAGTCTGCCCCCTTTGACCTGCTCAGCTCCACCGTTCCTCCAGCTCTGGGCCCGATCACAGCTCAGTGCTTCACAAAGCATTAGCCTGTACATGAAAGGAGGTCTACAGTAGGATTAGGGAACTGCTGTACATGCCCCAATGATTGAGGAATGCTCTCCTGCCCCACTCAAGGACAGATTCAAACACTCCAGACTCCAGTGTGTCTGGAGCAAAAGAGACGGCACTCAGGTCTGCATTGCAGTGAGAGGGTCTTACTGTAAGCCTCATGTGAAAATGTTCACGTGCATGTACTTTGGGTATTCACATACTCTGTGCTACAGAGACTGACAAAGAAATAAAGACTTGTTGAAAAGAAATGCATATAAAAAAGAGCACTCACAAGAAAATTAATTTCCATTTTTGTTTCACATTTTGGTTTGAATAATAGCCTCATGGGGCCATAAACATCAGAGGTGACTGCTACACTCCCTGTAACACAAGACAAAGCATTGAGTCTTTCATCATTTTGAAAGGACTTTGATGATGCCATATTGTCTTCATCAAGTGGCAGGGTGGTTAAATTCTATACGGCTATCCTTATCTTACCTCTAAACAAAGATGAGTAAAAATGGGCGTAGCTGTGAGCACGACCGAGCGTTAGTAGCCAAAGCCTCATTAAGATGCAGACACAGGAGTATGCTAATTTTACCCTACATCCTAGAGAAGTAAAAAGACAACAAAAAGGGGCTTCATTAAAAAAGACCATGCATTATTCAGAGAGCACCAGGCCAGAGGAATGGCTTAAGG
This sequence comes from Anabas testudineus, assembly GCF_900324465.2. Classification (NCBI taxonomy): domain Eukaryota; kingdom Metazoa; phylum Chordata; class Actinopteri; order Anabantiformes; family Anabantidae; genus Anabas; species Anabas testudineus. Next base: position 10,646,523 of record NC_046630.1, read on the forward strand.
CCAATTATCCTCTGCTGGAATCTAACCCTGGCTAACTCAACTGTTCTGCCTCTGATGTCTTTCTCTCCTTTACATATTGTATAAATACACAGACTTACTGGCCACTTTATTAGGAACACTTGCAATTAATGTGCAATCTAATGCAACAGCTCTGCCATGAATTCTACTTTTACAAGGTTATAATTTATCTGTTTTTTTTGTTGAAAACATCAGACTAATGTGAATGTGATAAAGTAATTCTAATATATGCTTATTATTGAGGTTACAGTGTCTGGTAGAGTCTTCATGGACTATACTATATTACATTGCACTATATAATGGTGTTACTAGTGTTTTGTACTTACTCATTTATGTAAAGAGTGTATAGATGCAAAATAAAAGCTTCAAAAAAAAAAAAAAAGAATGAAACGCAAATATGGTTAGGTAGATATTACGCAGAGACAAGACAGACTGAAAATGGGACGAGACATACGGACAATGACAAATCTATGGATCCAAATGTATTACAATGAGTTGGTTATTTCCCTTTAACCAGTTTTAACTCCATGAATTATCACCCATGACTGAACTCTACTCTGCACAATGTTGTGCATCAACATCTGCCAGTGTGCAAACTGCTTCTCTCTGCTATGGAACTCATTTACAAATTACATAGCCTGTTTTTTTCACTGTCAGGGTGTCAACTCACGCCTAGGTGAGACCAATATCTGAAGAGAAATGTGAACATGTGAAGGAGAGAGACAACACACGAACAAGTACTTTCATGAAAACTGGTATTAAAGGGGGCAGTGTCAGATGGGCAGGAAGTGGAAAAGAAGCAGGAAGGAGAATCTGTGGCTACTGGACGTCACTGCCAGATCAGATCAAACAGCAGACGGAGGCTGCAGTCAGAGCACCCAGCTGCTGGGACACAATTTATTAACACTGGAACATAGGGAAGTGTGTGTGTGCAAGTTAGAGACAGGAAGTCATGTGGGAACAGCTTGTACTTCTGTCAGTCATCCTGTCACAAGACTCGCTCAGTGTGTCCCATTGTGGCTGCGTTTGTGTGGTGGGTTTATGCGAATCTGCCTGTACTGTGAAGGTAATTCAACGTGCATCAATCTGAAGCTGTTTTCCAGCCGTCTCCTTCACTTTAGGCAGATTCTTGCAGTGTTTCCAGTCACATTTAATTGTCCTAGCAAGACCGGGTGTATGTCCACGTGTGCATGTGTCTGTGTGTCTGTGTGTCAAGCCTGGGCCAACTCTTGGGCCTGCTCAGTAATGAGACCAGACAGTGTATCAGCAACAGAACCCCAGACCTGTCTGTTGCATTGGAGATATATGGGGTGACCGGGCATCTGAACCCTGCTTGACACACACAGTCAAATACACACAAGTGCATATGCATGCATGCTAAGCTCAAACACACACAAACACATAAACACCCCAGAGACAGCAGGGGAAGGGCAGACGAGGACATCTACCCACCACCGGCACAAACAAACACACTCCTTCTGTCAGTCCTTCTCTCCAAGTATGTTTCCTTCCACCAGTCTTTATACACAGAACGTCTTTATATCGCAAAATTAGAATAGAAACATTACAAAAAACATTGTGATAAAGGGTGGTGAAATAATTTTTCCAAATAGTAATAATAATATATGATACTTCTTAAATAACACCTATGAACTAATTTCCTATATTCTTAAAGGCAAATATACATATTTTACAGGAAGTCTATCTGCAAGATGAATGAAGGTGAACTTGAAGAATTTAAAATAAAAGAATAAAATAATAATAAAACTGATATAAAGCCAATATTTTCTTTTGAAAAATAACAATAATAAAACAGGAAAGAAGAATACATTACACAGCCAACCTACACTCATGGTTGATGCTAATGTATGCTACTTTAATAATATAATTGTCTTACAGCTATATGACAGGTTCATAGAAACAACTTTTGGTTATCTAATTAGTAAGCATTTAGCTGGTAAATATGGTAAATTATAGTATGAAATTGATACCACTACAAACAAATGTGGAACTACAGCTAAAATACTAAGAAAAACCCCCAAGTTTGCATGCTAAGTAATTAGTCATGTTTCACTTAATGCTGCATAACATATAGTGCATAGTACATAGCATATTTGGGATTACTGTAAAGAAAGGGATGTAGAATGAGCCTGGCATTAACACAAGAAACTACACAAGGCTTCCTTTTAAAGTACAGTTGTTGCATACTAATATTTGTATTTAAATTAATAATGCTGCAGAACAAACACTGTAAAGGTTTGTACCTGGCGTATAGAGAAATAAATAGTTAAGTTACAAAGGCAATGGTAGAAGCCTGGTAATACCATGGAAACAGAAAGGCTTGTTCTACTAATGGGGCTGGCCATTAACTAACATGGCCATCCTAACTGACTGGGCAGCAGGGACCAGAGTGCCAGTTTTTCCAAATGCATGCAGACTTAGAGGCATGTAAATGTCTCTGTCAGTGTCTCTACCAAGCCCCCGCCCCGAAAAGACTCAGAAAGTCCAGGTGCACCTGACAGCATGACTACTATATACATTAACACACACACACACACACACACACACACACACAAAGTTACTATAATGAGAAATAAGACATGCAGGATGAAATAACAATGAATTTATGAGAGCTTACAAATCTATGCAAGCATGAATTTAAATATCTGAACATGTGACAAAAAAGAAGGGTTAACTAAAATGTGGCCCAACTCCGGGAGGCTGTAACTTCAATTAGTCCTCTGAAATCACTAGTGTCCTGAATTCACAGATAAAACTGAGAGGGTGAGAGAATTCCTGCTTCTATCCTCCCTTCCAGGCAATTTTCAGCCAAAATCTGGACTGATGATTAAGTAGGATTATGTGCTCTATATTGAGGTTTAGCGACAACCATGTCCTGTGCTCAAACCCTGTGAGAGGGTGTGAGTGTATGACTGTGCATGTGTGCGAGTGTGATACAGAAGGGAGAGAGTGAGCGAGAGACACCGAGAGAAAGAGAGAGCAGAGGAGAGCGAGCTTTTGTTCCAACTGAGCCCCTAATTAGCCAGGCTAATTGAGCTGTTAATTGATCTGTTGTCTTAATTAAACATCTCCTGACGCTTCTTTGCTCCTTGTAGTTGGGAAACTGAGGGATATGCATGTGTGTGTGTGTGTGTGTGTGTGTGTGTGTGCAGGAGTGTTGAACACAGAGGTAGCTAGCCCAAACAGTTGATGATAATCTCAGTGGGCTGATGACTCCATTAGACACTTTGGTTGGTTTTAGTTTGGGGCTAAAGCCATCATTATAGATTTGTTTGGGGTTATCGTGGTGGTAAAATGCATTTAAAGTAGAATCTGATTACATTAATCTATTCACGATGTACTCTGATAAAGCTGCCAATTTCAATGAAATCTGTTGACTGACAGGCAGGATTTTAGTCACTTACTCAACCGAAGCTGATCCTCTGGTTCAGAAAACAGACCCATCAGTTTCTTTATATGATGTTAGCTCTTAATTTTTAACTCACCCTTCATCCAAAAGCAGAAAGAAATTTCTCTGCATTAAAATCATGCAGCGGCATAACAATAAAATGCATCTGTATCCTTCATTTCTTTTTCTCCTGAAGTGATTCTTTAACATTTCAACCTCTATTGCCATTTGCTATCATTCTCCTTCCTTTGTCAACTTCACATTTGCCCTCTTCATCTCATTCTTGTGTTTTCAAAGTCCACCTCTGGGTTGAACCTGAGCTGGAGAGCTGTCAGGTGGCCATTTACTCTCTGAGTACACAGGGAGGACGGACCACACTGTCTGTGCTTTATGTGCTCATGTAGATGTGTTCCCATGTGTGTCCGTTTGTCCATATCTAAGGGGTGAATACAACACAGGGATGCTCACTTTATCACTTGCTTGGGGGGGACGGTAGCAGATGTGTTGCGAAGCTCTTGTGACACCAGTGTTTCCAAGCCAACTGGGGAGCACATGAAAGGGGTTTTGCCGCTGTGCGATGAGTGGGTGTCAATAAGGATGTGATGAAGTATTGGTGGTATGAGGAAACGAGGAAAGAGGAGAAGACCAGCATTGTGAAATTCTCATGTAGAGTCTGAGAATGATTAATTGAGTACGGTAATGGTTAACTGGCAATGGAGTGATTTTGTCTTCCTGGGAATGTCACACAGATTGACTTAAGTGCTTGACTGAGCTGACCTTTCTGCTCAGTGGGACGAAACTTACGAAACAAACTTGGGTGGAAATGTAATGTTTAAAACAAAACCAACGACACAAGAAAATATGTAACCAATTTCTGCCAATAGTAAACCTGTAGAAGACAGAAATAGTGTTGGGCTGTAAGTATTCTTAACCTACAGTGAGGCACATTTGAAGAAACTAAGAGCTACTGTCATTTGTTTGTAAGAGGAACATTTTCTGTTTTTAATCAATTTGCCTTTGCCTGGTCTTTCAATAGTCAAACAAGCCAAGCTCACCATGGCAGATGTCACGTCCATACTCTGTGGACTATTAAAGAGGTTACCATGGCAGCACAAGGTGGTCAGACACTGACAAATCTATTATGGCTGTAACCGCTGAAGACACTTACTGACTTTAATGAATGGAAAACATATTGACTGCATGAATTCTGTGCATTAAAAATGTCCACTGGTTTTTTTTTCAGACCTCTGGCTCCTTTAACATTATTTCTATCAGATTTGGCAGATGGTTAAATGTACAAAAGTTGCTCCAGGACTGCCCCACACGCAGAATCTTGACTGACGGCCTTTCAATCTTAATTGAATCTTTGTCAGGCCATAAAAAAAAAAAAACACCAAACCTAGCTGTATGATTTAGAACATCCCTCTGCGCTGTGCCAGAAGTTATCAGAGAATACTAGCCGATAGGATTTACAATCAGAGAGAAGAAGTGCAATATATCTACTTCCACATCAGCTAAAAGGGAGAATGTATGTCAGACTGCTGGTGCAATGCTGAACATCTGCACAGTGAACTGCTATGTTTTATTGACAGCGACGCTCACGCTGCACCGTTTATGATAGATATGGCCACAACTTATAACCCACAGCCTTCTGGTTTTCATTTTAGGTGTTACAGATAGCAAAATGTCAAAATGTCAAGTGTTTTTTTTCTTTCTGTCAGGTTATGGACAGTTAATGTTCTAGCTAATAATTCACTCTGCTCCACTGTGTGAAAAACACCAACAGACAAAGTGTTAAAGCTTGATATCAGCTGTCCTTTCCTGTTAGAGCAGGAGGGTTCATGCTTAGGCATTCTTCACACTTAATGTAAACAGATTAGCTTGGCAGAGGTTTCAAGTATACGTCTCTGGAACACATTATGTATGTCAAAATAAGGCTTGCTAAAAGCTTTTCCAGGTTTTTGCTCTTTGCTTATGTGCAATATGTGGATGTGCCCAAGGGAGGAAAGAAAACAAAGATTAGATTAGTAGGAGGCAGGGGCGGCGTTAATGGAACACTGATTGATCAATACATTAAGGTGCGAGGTCACTGGGAGTTCAAGCGCACGAACTATCTGGTGTGTTACTCAAAGTAAACGAGGGTCATACCAGCTTATGTAAATGAGCGTGAGACAGATTGGGTTTGGGGCACAGCTTAATGAGTTGTGTATATGCATAAGAATAGTGTGTCATAGGTTGTGTCCAGTGCCGGTCCATTAGTGATGGAGCTGGTCCATGCAGGACCACATGGCCAGTTGTAACCGGTGAGTGGGTGGGAGGAGGCGGAGTAAACAGGAAGTCATTATTACACTTCCTCCAGCTGCTTTACACCTACTGACCACATGGACAGATTGGAATAAATTCAGTAATAAACTCAATATTAACAGGTGTTCCTCTCTCTACGAGCACAAACACATGCACATGCTTTTTACCACATGCCTCATTTAGTTTTTTTTTTTTTGTTTTTTTTTCTTCAGGGAACTATTTCTGAGTTTGCAAAAAGAGGAAATATTCAAAATTACATCCATACGCTCAGATGAGCCATTGAACTAAGAATGGGAAAGTCCATTAGACTCCAGAACAGAAGGAAACACGTCCAAAATGAGTGCGCACTTGTGGGTGGAGTGTGCATGTGCATGTGTGAATGTGTATGTATATGCGTTCATGGCGGTCTGCCTGCATGCGTCTGCTTGTGATTGAGTCAGGGTGCATTTCTCTGTTTGAGGGAAACTTTGACAGCCTGGCGTCTTTGTTCTAAAGTTCAGACAGGGAAGCAGATGGCTCTTCTCAGTGTGACTTAGCGAGCTAGCTAGCTGTGGAGTGCAACTTCACCGCCTCTGGTGGTGCCACAGATATTACTGTATACCAGGCAATAAGGAAGCTATAGACTGAACCCAGCAGCCGTACAAATGCAAGGTAGTAAATTATTTCTTATAGAGTTACTTCTAAGCTGCACACGCTGAAAACAAAACATCTCAAAAGACAAAAAAATACATAATGAAGTGAAAGTATAACAGGTTAAAACCAGAAAGGGACAACTGATTACACCACACTGTTATTACCTCTGTTACTCTCGCAGAGAAACATGTTAATATGCTACCGCTTTATTCAATTAGAAACATTTCCAGTGCCAGATTTAGTGGGTCACATTTATTAGCTTGTTCCTAACTCTAAACATGCTGCTTCAGCGGCATAATCAAAAACAAATTGAACCAACCGCGTCACCAGAAACGTCTCCTGGTCGTAAAAGCTGTCCGTTTAAAACGAAGCTCGTTTGAGGTTGCGCCTGTTCAATGCTTCTGCTACTCCTGTAAGCCACATGACTGCGAACAGCTGATTCATCCCCCTTAGAAAGACATTGTTTCCAAATAAAAGACTCCCACCACAGAAATCCAGACCTCACATTCCCCTGCTTATTTGAAAAACCCCAAACTTTATCTACAGTGGCAACATCCTCCCTCTCGTACTCTCTCTCTCTTCTCCCCCCTTTCACAAGACGTTTGGTCTTTAATGTATTTCAGAGAACATCTGCTAACTATCACTGAACCTCGTGGGATTTCCATTTAGCCCAGTTAATTACTCTATCAAGCCAGGTTCATTATCATATTCCTCCTCTTAAAAAATGCACCCAACACTGTGCGACTGTGTGTGTATGTGTGTATAGGTGTAGGTGTAAGGATGTAACACACTGGTGTAAGTGTATGTGTGCTTGGATGTGCACGGCTCTGTCTTAAACACATTGCTAATTGCAAGTGGTTCAGCCATAATACTTGTGTTAATGAACCAGAGCTGTCTATAGGAGCCAGCTCTGGAAGTCAAGAAGGTAATCTGTTAGTTTGCCTCTCTGGGGAGGACAGTGAGCCGGTATTAATCTTGATGAACAACAGCCCTGTGACTTCTGCTTGTCTGTATCGTTCCCTACAGAGGTTGGTCCAGGTGACTGATGGCACAGCCTCTCTGTCTCTCAGGAATCGTATGTATAAGAGTTACATTTGAAAATGAGACCCCACTGTGTAACAAATGTGACACTTGCTCTCAATAATGGTTGCATGGTTACATTTTCTCTAAATCATTCATCTGTAAACTTTACGTGTCAGTGTCAATATGCTTATATTACCATCAGCCTTGGAAGGGGAAAGACACGCCGCTGCAGCACGAGTGACCAATCTCAGTTTGAAGACAAAGTTTCTAAAAGCACAAGAGCAGCAGGGTGTGTAGTCTAACAAATAAGGAGAGATTTTCATTTTTCACCCAGAAGGTCACATTTCTCCTTCAGGGATCAATAGATAATAACAAACAACAAGAAATAATACATTAAGGAAACGTTGTCTGCCCCAGTATGGATACCAAGCAGGATGAAATGACACCCTTCATAATGGGTTTACTGTCGTATCATTTATAAGGTGCTTTCGAGTGAGTGACTATTGTTTCTAGAGGTCACAGGATTTAAAGCATCGCCAGCTGTTCTGCTAAACAACCATCAAAGGAAAAACAATCACAGATCCATCTTCTACAATGAATTAGCTGGAAGCTTGACAGGCTCTGTGAATGTTTCTCAAGTCCAAAATAAGCTATGACCCCTAAAACCCTAAGATATATGAGGTAGTCGTCAATGTGACCTCAAATTTCTCTACTACAATAATGCACGACCCCCTCAAAATAAACAGCAAAAGCGATGATATATCAGAATTGAATAAAATAATATTCAATCACAATCTTTCCACTTCTAAAACAAAAAGATAAAGAAGTATTCCTATGCAATTTTAACAGGAAATAATTGTTAATAATTATAACAACGTTATACCAGTTCTGTGAGGAGTTTGGCTTTGTATTGCATTTGTATTGTACAGTTTTCAATTCTGCGTCTACAGTATCAATCACTCCTCTCTAATAATTGCCTTTCCATTTTGATTGCAAAATCAGCACCCACACTGAGAAGCTTTCCAGTACATACAGATTGGCTTCCTGTATATGAGGGTCTACAGTGTATGGCAGTGGGTGTTCACTGAGTGCAGAGCAGTAAAATCTACCATTTGATGAGATTAGCTGAGTGGTGTACTTGAAATAACCTTTCATGCGCTTCCATTATTGTATTAATCTATTCTAAAACAATTTGGTTGAATTAATTAGGCCCTACATATTTCAGAAACGCTCACAGGCTGCCTGGAAACAGATGGCTCTGAGGGCGAGCCACTCTCCAACGGATGTGTATGGCTGAGGAGAATAAGTGAAACGAGAAAGAGAAATGACGAGGAAAAGAGGAAAAGAAGAGGAAAGTAGTGACGTGAATGGAAAGAAGAAGAAGAAGCAAGAAAGGTGTATCATAAGTACCGCTGTGTTGTGTACCTGACAGACTCCCAAACGAGAAAATGAGTCAGTGATTAAGCATAAAGAGAAAGGAACAGAAAGAGAAAGTTACTCAGGGTCTCAGGTCCTAACACCTATCAGTTCCTCTGCAGCAAACACGAGATTGGTAGCTTAACAACAGTTGGGCGAAGAAGGCTATTATCTCAATCCTACAGTGTTCTGGATGGGTTCAACCTTGAACAGCTTGTCGATGATGAGCCTATCCATATGGTGTTTAAATCGCTCAGCGTTTCCTAAGTCATTAACCTTCAGGACACCTTGGACTTGTCTTCTGCTTTGACTGACAGCTCTATGTAGATTTCACAAAACATTGCTCATTATTAAGTAAAATCCCAAATGGAAATAATCCATTGAATAATATCACAACCGTGCACCCCAATGGTTCCAAACCTGCCTTGAACTGTGCACCCAGTTATAGCCTTATGCCTTGTTTTTCTTCCATCTATAGACTTTTGAAGAAGTATTCCAAACTTCAAAAAAGCTCTCATCAGATTTCTTTGACCTCCAGGCTGAAAAACACTGTCATATTTTATATGGTTAAAATGTGCAAAGACTGTAACTATTCTTTCTTGTGAGCTGAGTGGGAGCTGATTTGCAACAGTGGAAAGTGGTATGGACAGCGGAGTGTGGAGTGTGATTTAAGAGCAGAAGAGCTTGAGTGATGAAGTGCTGCAGCATTTACAAGTTTGCTGCCACATCATGAAGGACAAGTTAATGGCTAGAGGAGAGGAGGTGGATCATAATGCACTTTGTGGCCTGGGTCCAGCAAAGTCTTTGCCTTTTAACAGGAATCTCAACCTTGAAAATAAAGATGCCCTCTGAAAGGAAAGACAACAGGGGAAAGAAAGGGAGAGCAAATAGGGAGGGAGGAAGTAATAAAGAGGCAGAGAGACAGTAAGAAAGATGATACCGAGATTCTGGGGGGAGCTAATATTGTCACAAAGTGCTTAGCTCACTCCAAGTCCATGTCAACTCTTGTTTCAGGACTTGCATAATGGGCATCAAACCTCTGGCACTGTCTCAGGAGTCAGGGAAATTAAAGTTTTCCAACTCCTGGCTTGGCAGGAGCTGAGGCAAACGATACCTTTCACCTGAGAGGGGAGAGAGCGAAGAGGCAGAGAGAGTGATGTCACTGGCTTTGAGCTGGAAACACAACACAGGAAATAAAACAGGTAGGGTGAGACATGCCGGCATCAATCGTACCGTCATAGTCGGACCGTCATAGTACTACCTCATATTGCCCTAACTGCCCTCTCTTTCTACAGCACTAAGACCGGCTGTGGCCTGTGCCAGTGTCCCCTCTCTGCCTGCATCACTACCGTTTAAACTAACACGATCATCCTGCTGCCGAACACGAGTCATCCCTTGTGCCTGCTTTTATTACCTTGTTGACACCAGCTGCTAGTTTTAAGCACTTTTAAATGTTGAGTCTGAGTGGTGGCTAAAATCACACAATTAATGCCGTTATTCCTGCCCAGCTTTCTTTTTGGCAGTGCTTTTAAGCCCCAGACTTAACAACAAGCCTGGGTTTTATGCATTCAGACAGCTGGTGGGAATAAGGCAGTTGCCAGTGGCATAAAACACTGTGTGCATATGTGTGTTTGTGTGTGCGTGTGTGTGTTTGTAAATGTGGACGGCGTGAGCGTTCACGTGTGGGAGGGCATCTGAATATTAAAAACTGTCTTTTAAAAGTTGCTTGTCTGGAGTCCAAATATTAAAATTGCACATTTGTCATATTGGTCAGTCTTTGTAAACAAGAATTTATCTCTCATGCTCAGTATTTGGCATTAAGAAAGGTGATTAAAATGCGGTGGAAATGTGACATACTGGAAACCAAATGTTGCAGATTCCTCTTTCCTCTTCACCAGTTTGACACTCAACTTCTCTCTCCACACTGGCACGCTTCATTACTACTACGCCTGTGTGAAGTCACTTGCCTCTTCGTGCACACAAACACACACACCACCGCCACCGCCGCCGCCACACAACCACACTCATGAAAGTGTGTATTCCCGTGTGCCTCCCCCCCCACCCCCACATACACACTTTCCCTCACTTCACACAAACTAAGCAATGCTATCTAGCAGCTGTACCTCTCCTTATGTGCAGAGAGTGTTGATCCCAGTTCTTTTCTCACACACAGTGAACATATGTCAGTCAGAAACAAGGCAGACTCTGTATTCCTTCGCCTGAATAAAGTTTGCTTCACTTTTTACGCGGCACTTCTAAAAATCTCCTCTGGCTTTTATAGAAAGACCCTAAGTGATACATGGAGGTGACCTTTTTGCGTCTGTGTCTGTACGTGTGTTCAAATGTGTAAACCTGCATGTGCGTGAGATTACAAAGGGAGGATCTGAGATGCCTTAGGTAAAACAAATACAGACTCTGATAGACGCCAACAGCACCTGTCTGATTTACATTTCCTAATTGCAAATGAATTACCAAAGAAACATTTCACCAGCACCGACAGCCAACACAACACAGACATGAGTTCTACCTGAAGGAGAAAGTGTTTTCACAGCGATATTTATAGGAGGCTTAGAAAACTTCCACATAATCTAGGAGTCCCCTAAAGTCTGTTTGAATGTAAGTGGGAATGCAAATGTATACATTAGTAAATGAGGAGTTTGTGTAAGAGCGATAAGCAAACTCCATAGAAAAACAACTTAAAGGCAGTGAAAACAGGCATATAGACAAAGTGCAACAGCCAAATCATCCCAATCAATGTCAACATCTGGCATTTTCCCCTTAAAATAACTTTAAATCAATAACTTAATACTAGTTTATCTGTCATGAACTGATCCATCAATAATCGAATTGCTTCAGCTCTAATAATCAAATATTAAGGGTGTAGTCTGTTATTGTAGTATTAACTCTGTACTTAATGTAATAAGATTTTAATATATGAAATTAAAAAAAGGACCAAAACAATGGTGGGAATTCACCTTACCCACCCCATGAGGCGAGAAGTGGTCCTGAGGGTTCAAAACAGGTCCCACAGGCTGACATTCTAACACTCTGAAAGCACCATCACCCAAAACCACAGGACAACAACAGCAAACAACACCTGGTGATGTCATGCTCTCACCAGTATCCCTTACATGCCTCAAAATATATTCAGCTCCTACCTGGCTTCTTCTTCACCTCACCTTACCTTCCCTGAAACCATGCACATCCCATTTTTCACAACTAGTGAACATCGGCTCTTTTAAAATACACCTTACAAATCAACTCCTGACACTCCATACATCCTTAAAGTCACACTAGTGTTTTTTGTGTCTCGTGCTGAGGAGTGACAGGCCCAGACTACTGCGACGAATGACCACAAAACAAAAGAAAGTAGAAGATAAGACCCATGTTTACTGCCTTTGTCTGAACTTCACTTGTTTCTTTGATCAGAGTTGTGTTGTGGTAGCAAGACAGTCGTCTGTGATTTGGGAGCATGGCACTATCACTGCAGAGCGCATTGATACTGCACTCTCTCACACACACACACACACACACACACACACACACACACAGACACACACGTGCACATGAAGACACAAAGACACACAGAACCCAAGCAGCGGGAAACAAGAGAGGAGCAGCTGTGAGTTGCACTCATCAGTTCAGATTGAGGGAGACACAGGCAGGCTGGTAAACAGACACAGATGTACGGAGCTGAGCAGAACAGAGAGTGGGAGAAAGAGGAAGGTCACCCTTTCACAATGGGAAGGTAGCGACAAAGTCAACAACACTTGCTGCGTGACTAACGCTACTGTAAAAAAACAAGCCGGTCATAGTTGCAAGTGTCTACTATTTATTATTCATAATAGGGAAAAATATCATCTAAAAATGTCCTACACACACATAACATACATCTACAATAGCTTCTAATGAGCAACAACCAACACATCTTTATCCGTGAAGAGAGATCCCGAGGAAATTCACCTGTCAAGGCCTTCTCATGTGACACACATGCATAGCTTTGTCAGCAACTGTTGCCACCCATGAGGGTGACACCCCACCTGGGAGCTCAATCCTGTCAGTGTTCACTATCTCAGTTTCCCTTTCAGTCGCCTCCGCGCTCCTGTTACACTCGTTCTCAGAGTTTTTCCGGCCCCGACTCGGGGTCAGTGTTAACCCCAGGCACCGTTGTGTGTACTTAAGAGAAGAACAGCAAGGCAGCATAATGAGGGATCATTCTTTAACATCAGGAGTTCAAGCCTTCTTGAAAAAAGAGCCAAGAAAAGGTCCCTATACAGATAAAGAGAGAAAATAAAATGTAGACGCCTGATTTGCTGCAGAGAAATTTTAACTTTTTGAGGACTCCTATGGATACAAAGGAAATATGATCAACATTAGCGGCTGATCAGTCCAAATTTGACTGCATCCTCTCTATCAGAGTAAAGCACATTTCAACTATATTCTTTCTATCCCTCCCTGACTTTCCATCTCACTCTGTGGTCTCCTCTCTGACTTTACAAAAGACACAATTCCATGTTTTCATTGAAAGTGAGATGATCTGGCATGAACTCAGCGAACTTCCACCCACTTTCCCCCCATTCGTATTTACTCTAACTCACTCTACTCCATCAAACTATGTGGTACACGATCGTGTTACACGTTACTATAACAAAAAAAAACAAAAAAAAAAGCAGTTCATAAAATTGTCAGCATTTTCTAAATTCTTTCCCAAAACACAATAAGTAGTTTAACTGTATGTTTGTCTTTTACACCTTAACTGTTACTTTGCCTGTTTGCATTTTTTCCAGTTCTTAAAGAAACAAATTAGCTGTTATCCTGTTGGAGCACTACAGTCACCAATAGTTACAAACTGTTACAAATCCTTCAAGTAAGAGCTTAATGATCTCAGCCTCAGGCTCAAGCAATGTCTAACCAGTCTGAGGTAAACATTTACCTACAGAACTGATCAGACATTAATGACTGATCAGCACCTGGAGCTTAACTATTCTCTGGCTCCTGACTTAACATGCTAATAAGTTGTTCAGGTGTGTGTGAGTGTGCGAGTGTGTATGCACACACAAGCTGGGATGTTTGTAGCCTGCAGGAGGTAGAGCTAAAGACCACCAACCGAACAACAATCCAGGTGGTGAAATCAAAGAGAAGACAAGTTAGTCCAGCAACTGTTATCCTCCAACAGCCAAGCTAAAATTTCAGGGGGTTGAATCTGCACTCTCTGCAGCTGCTGCTATAACATCCAAGAGATATGAAACATGATGCAGCTAAAGGGTATTAAAATATTGTTGCAGCGTTTTCTGTATATATTTGTTCAGCAATAAGAATTCAGTATTTTCTTACTTATTTCCTTACAAAACTATGTAGAAATATAAACGAACGTACAGCAAAGCAGCTGTATGTTCGTTTATAGTACATGGAAGCTAAGTGGTTATTGTAAGTTTAAATTATGGTTAACAGTACTCAACCTTGCTGTATCATGTCTTCTATAACTCTGGGGGTAGTTTTTCACATCTACAAAGAATAACCCAGATAACCACTCTTTTTTATGCTGCCTTTTTAATACAATTAAGACAGGAGAAAAATCACATTATTAGGCACAATTTCCAGGAAATCATTTTGTTTGGAGACTAGAGTCTCTTGCTCTAGTGAGTGTAACTAAAAAGCCCAACCAATAAACAGCTGCACCTTGCTGTTTGTCTTATTAATCAACCTGCCTCCCTTTTAACTATTGTTGTAAACTCATGCATTACTAATTACAGTATATCTCATCATGGTAGTACAGTAATGATACAGATGCTGTTAAGGTAAAGGCTATATTTACTCATCTTAAAAAGACACTACACACCCATTTACCAGCTCAACATCCACAACAAACCCTGTGTTATATGATTGAGATAAATTCTACACTAATTCTTTCTGTTGTCCTAACAGCACAAATTAGCAAGTCAGCTGAGAGATGCATGTTTTCCTTCTTCACTTCTACCACCTTGAGCGAAACAAGCATTGAGACTCGTGTGGACTCTCGACATATTCTCATTTAGTGGCTGCACTGTTGTGGGATGTCATGGCTATTAATTCTATCTGAGCTTCATTAATCCACATTTTCCCATTCAGTCCCTCTGTCCTTAATCATCATTTCAGCCCCTGCCAGCATGGCCTCTGGTGGCTAAACACAAGTAGGGTCACAATGTGTTCCCTCAACACTCTGGGAATATATGCACACATACAGAACACAGATAATAAGACAGGTCATCCATCTCAATCACACAGTACTGGACCCATGTCATTATATTTTTCTCACTGGGGAAAAGCATAGCAAGTAGGCACACAAATGTGAACTCACAGACAACTGCTTCAGTGCACAGAGAACTGTCACAGAGAGAAAGTCGTAACACTTGCCGGGGTGTGACATCCACTAGAAATCATCTGGTATGGGACTCCTGAGTGATATCTGATTTGTGAAGAAACTGAAGGTCAATCAACAATGAGGTGAGAGAGAGGTAAAACCAGACTCAGAAGGGACACTTTAGAAACGCTAACTGCTGGAAAATAAAAAGAAACCCACGCTTGCAACTGAGCGGCGATGAAAGAACTGACCGAGACTATCAAGACCGTCTTAGCACAGCTCAGTCCAGGTGGGCGATTGGTTGGAAACCATTTATTGTTCCAGCAGATCTGAGCTGTTTGCTGCTATCTGAATACCAAATGGTTCCAATTTGCTGTGTGAGGGGGGAGAAATACCACAGGGAGGCGGAGGGGTAACACACACAATAGAAACTGGAGAGGGTAATCTGATGGAAATCTCTGAATGTTCCTCTCCCTGATCGCTAAAGGTTAGCCTGCTTAACTGCCTGTCTGTTGGGTGGCTGCTTGTTATTCTATCAGAGAGACATACAGACGAAGACACACGAGAACAAGTGTATGCATAAGAAGGAATCTGGATGGTGGGTGGTAGTTTTGTCAGTTTCAAAAGAAAAAGTAAGCAAAAGTAAGATGAGTCTCCTGCTCCAAAGGATTTAGCATGTGAAGGTTTCCCCTGAGCTGATCTTCTCTGACTTTTCAGTCGCACGATCATCAGCTGACCTCTGACCTCTGGATACTGCAGCAGTGCCTGTCAGCCTGGTCTACAACTCAGGCTACATCTCCAATCCAATCCTTTCCCTTTCCCTTTCCCTTTCTCTCTCTGACACACACACATACACATACACACACACACACGCACACACAAGCGGAGAGCAAATCATCCCAACACCCTGCTCGCGCTCGTATAAAAGGCATTTCATTTCACTAATGCAGATAGCACATAAAGCAAGAAGGCAGTGGGGGTTTGCGGGTGGGGGGGGGGGGGGGGGGGGGGTGTCTGCATCACAGGACTGTAAGCACATAGAATAACTGTCGCCGAGCACAGCCAAAAGCCCTTAGAATTGTGACAGAGCAGATGTTAAGAGTAATGACAGTGGAGATTACCCAATAATTGTAGCAGCGTAAATCATTTCAGAGGGGGGCAGAACGAAGGAGAGAAGGGTAAGAGAGAGGAGGAGAGAAGAACAAAGGAGGATGAACGACAGCTGAAGCAAAAACACCTTGTTGTTGGTATAAAAATGTAAAAGAGGACTATTTATATGCTGGGTTATTTCGTCTTTCTAAATGTTTATAGGCAGAGAGCTCATCTGTAGTTGCATAAAAGAGGACGACAGCTTCCAGGAATGAGCCCCTGCCATGTTCTGTGGGGAAGGGGGGGTAATGGCAATTATGCCAATGTGGCTGCTAGAGTTATTATCATCTGGCCCGAGCATCCAGTATCAAGCCCTCACCAGCATCCCGCTTTCCCTAGTCACAGGTCACCAAAGGTCCAACGTGGGTCAACAGATCAGAGGCCCAGACACCGGCTACCACAGAGAGCTGCTGTGTGTGTGTGTGTACGCGCTCGCGAGTGCAAGTGTGTCCCTCTCACTTGCTCTGTTGTCGCTTTGATTGCGTAATAAACTTTATTCAGCTAAGCGTGAATTATTGTTAATTGAACTAAAAAGTAATTTTCTTAATTGAAATAGAGAGGGGAGGGGCCGGCCAGATGAATGGTGTAAAAGTGATCCTGCCGCACTCACATCCTCTTGTTACTTGTATTCTGTTTAACTGCATAGCGTTTTAAAGTTTTTAAAAAAAATCTAGAAATCTGAAAATCAAGGTTGTTATTAATATCATGGGATGTTTACCATCGCTGGAACATCACCTTTTCGTTTAATGTGTGGCAATAAAAGAAAAATGAAATAAAACAAAGTGTAAAAGATGATGTGAATTAAACTATAAAGGAATATTTTCCCAAACAACAAAAATATCTGCATAAACAAAGAGTAATCATTACTAATGCACAAAATGTTGTTTTGTTATTGTCACTAATTGATTTTAAGCATTTATTTACTCAACACAATAGCGCAGATGCAATACACTGTCCAATATACTCCACACAGTCCACTGTATGTGTGATAATGAACTACAGGCCACAAAACTGGCAATATTTGGGAATTCAAGCCACATACCAGATCTACTGCAGAGCTTCAGGAAACAGTCACATTCCAGTAAACACATGTGGAATTACAAGGCTAAGAGCTCCTGGTCACCAGCCTAGCTAAATATTATCTCATACAAAACAATATCACCCCCCTACACGGCAGCTATTGGCTGAGAGGGAGGAAGTGATGTATATTGACTTTTCATTTGTGTCTTGCTGACTGTGCTGACAAAAGAACCAAAACCACTTCCAGCTGCTAAACCTAAAGAAAACAACCACGTTCTGCTGAGCATGATTCAGCTGCATTTTGTTTCCCAAATTAGTTTTTTCATCGAGCGCTTCTGTTGCTCAACAGCCACAACTGTGAGTCATGCAGTGGTTAAAGCAGCTAAGTGACACTTACACTATTATTGCAGTAATACTTCGCTAAAACAATTAGTACATTACACGTAATGTAACAGAATGAGACCCACAAATGACATAACCGCTCACGTTAATGAGATCCATGCACACAGTAAAATAAACATTATCCACCTATTCCTTCTGATCTTCCCGCATTAGCACATGACCTTTGTAACGTGAACATTCTTGTCTAACAATGCGGGCTGTCTTCCACTATTTGTCTATCTATAGAGTGTGTCTGAGCCATCTAGCACCTTGTCAGTCATAAAAGCGGTGGGAGAGGGGGAAGGGAGAGGAGGAAGAGGAGGAGGAGACGGAGGAGGGGACAAGAAGAGTGCCATTACCAGTGTTCTGGACCCGTGTCTTCCCAGGGTGAATAATTACATCTGACATGCCGTGAATAGGGAGGGACATTATCACAGTGATCCTTCGTACCCCTTCTGTGTGTTCCCTCTCACACACACACACACACACACATACACACATACACACACACACACACACTAGAACCCCTTTGAATGATTTAGGGGTCTGTTAATAATGCAGGGGCTCCTAGAGCTAATTAGGTAAGTAGCAGAGGGCGCCGGCTGTGACGCCTCTGCTCGCTGATACAAGCTGTAAAGGAATGAAGCATGGACTTCCCACACATGCTCGCACAGAGCTTGGGTTTATGTTTCACTATCCACATACACAAGCACCCTAACCTCAATAACCGCTCTGATTATTGTCAAACGGGATGAGTACAACTTGCGCTTATGATTAAGTTTCAATATTGACCGTGGCACCAAAAATGGACGCCTGCAGCATCATTGCTATTAAATTTCTTTCATTGGCATACATTATCCATTATTAAGTGGATCAAGGGAGGTAATAGATCTGCTGTGGCCCTTAGATATTTTGACAAGCGGTACCAGAAAGGTTGAAAGGTAACAGGGATCCATGTGCTCCACAAAAATCAATAGAAAGTGATTACCTTGAGAGGGAACAAGTGGAAAGCTAAGGTGGGCCTTGTCATGTGTACAATCTCTCTCTCTCTCTCTCTCTCTCTCCTTCTCTCCGGCCATAGCTGTCAGCCCTGTAAGTGCAGTGTCAGGGTGATTAGAGCAGCACGGCCCAGACAGAGCACAGGCAACCTCCAGACAAGCCAGGCCTCCAGAGACACAGCACCACAACAAGCCTCAGCACAGGGTCAGGTCTACTTTGTCAGCCTCGCCGCCTGCAAGATGGACCCCTTCAGTGCACAATCAGGAAGCATCTTGTGTAAGCAAGTGTAGGGTCAATGATATACAGATCTGCTATGGTAGCTTTAGGCACAGGCTACTGGACATGTAGTGATATTTAGAAATGATGTGCTTTTAGGTATAAGTTCTGTTTTTCTGCTTTCTGTATGCATCCTGGATATCAAATAATATTTTTTGTTTTCTATTTTTATGATATGGATGAACTGGCATTTTATTTAACTGTATAAAAACTAGATTTAGGTCTAATAAAGTGGGCTGTATGGACAAATAACCAGTAGTAGCTACTTAGTAGGCCTCCTGTTACAGGAAAAGAATAAATCGGTGCGACAAGGTTTGATGGAGTAAAGTAAGTGAATCTTACCGGTGTGGTCGAGTCGGACGTGAAGGCCTCTTCTACCTGGTTTTCCGTGGTGCATAATTAATGCTGATGTCTGTTTGGTGTTTTTTTTTTTTTTTTTTTTACCACAGACACTGGAGGCAAAAAGCGTTTGAAAACATATAAAATCAACAGTGTCCTAATAAAAAAAGAGGTTTGTTTGTGACCGATTTCTTAACGCAGCCGACGATACCACGTTTTTTAACCATTGCGTAATGAATCCACCTCCAGGTGAACAGATGTTAGCTTGGTTCCTGATTTCCACCTGAAATATCAAAGTTACCTATCATGTCAGCTACACATGTGAAACTGTATTTGTTATAATATCCTTTAATGTTTAGCAGTGTTCATTAAAACACATCCAAAGATCCAGTAATGTAAAGCGGACTTCCTGTTGGCCAGGTGTAGCTGAATAGGAAGTTATAGCCGGAATAAGCTACTTATATTAACTAATAAAAAAAGATTTCAGTCTTGATCTAATGCTACTGACAGCGTCCTATTCCCACTTCATAAATTAGTAAAAATAAAGCTTGAAATGTGTGAGCATTAAATTTCATTCTCAGTAACTAATAGAGATTTTCAAAGCTTATAATCTGTCAAAGGCTCACGATGAAGAACACATTTAACAATAGCTTATGTGTCGTGAGTGATTGCTTTTTTTTTTTTTTAATAAATCCTATTTATGATCTGCCTGTAAACCAAAATAAATTAAATGAAAAAAAAGAGATGATAGCCATAACTAGCAAAAGATATAAAAAAAATAAATAAATAAAAAAAGACTGGGCAACCATGACGAAGAAATAAATATAGAAAAAACACTCAGTATAACAACTTAAAATAGTGACAGTAGCTGGCTTACAAGAATAAAAGTAATAATAATAATAATAATAATAATAATAAATAAACAGTAAACAGACTGGTGTCACAGCCGCTCTGTGGTTGCCAGGCAACCAGCCTAATACACTGCACAGCAGTGTAGAGCCCATGGACACAAGCTTAGAATAATAATTAATTATTATTAATTATTATAAAATAAGTTATAATCCCTTATAAAACCGCAAAAAGTTGTCGTTTATGATTGTGCACGTGTTGATGTGCATCTTTTTTAAACGCTGGAGAGAGCTGATCTCTGTTTTCCCCTATTTCAAGTCTATCAAATAACAATTACAAGCATTGTGAACAATTTTCTGAAGCGAAAGGGGTGTATTGAAGTGGTGTGTGTCCATTTGTTAAATGGTTTCATAATAGTGACATAGTGTAAAGTCAGGCTGAAGTCAAATTCGAATGCTGTGAAACTAAATAATGCAAAGGTGCAATCTAATATTGTGGAACTACTCCTTTAAAATCACAGTCAGTAGGTTATTCATTGCAACTTAAAAAACTACAACACCTAGAATGTTTTCATTTACAGGGAGATCATTTTGTTATTATTTTTCTTTCTGTCATGTCGATTGGAGTGTGTGTGGTTTAGACAGGGATTCATGCGAGGATTTCCGCCATATAATTTACATTTTTTTCATTTTTTTTTTCTTGTTCCATGTAGCGCACACTTGTTGACAGATTGCTCATTAGTGTGACACAAACTTTCAGCACGATTTGCAGTTTCTGCAGTTCGCCAGCTTCTCTCCCATCCCACAGCATAGGGGAAAGCTATAGCCTGACTGTGCTCCACCTGTATGTGATAGCTATGGCCTGGGGGTTGACAGTATCTAATCACAGCCTCAACAGGTGACGGGAGGAGATGGCGCAGACAGCATGGCACCACATTGAATTCCTCCACTATCATAATGTAGATCAAACCACACACACACACAGTATCCAGGATTTATGGTAAATGTTGTCTACTGTGATATTAAATTCAGAAAGAATTTACTATCACAGAATAAACAGTGCATCTCCTAGCACATAAATTATAATACATCATAGTATATTATGTTGCAATGTGAATGTCATTGCATTTCTAACAGAATCAAATCTATAGGGGTTTGAAACAAGTAAAACAGAAACCACATTGTTCAAGTGAACACAGATTATTGCAATAAACCTTTTATCAATTTACAATGTAATATTCCTCAGCACATTATTTGAAGTTATTTGACCGCGTCCTCACCTCGGCTGCACACAGCCTAATCAGACATAAAAGCTGTCACAGGGGACAGAAGAAGCCAAACCTCCCCAGGGCAAGGAAAACCAGAGGAATGGGAGGAGGAGAATAAGGAGGATGGGTGTCACTGTGTCTACAAAGCCCTCTTATCCTATAGATATCAAAGCAGCCTACTCCCAGCATAAAATATTGTCAGAGTGATATGACTCACCAGAAAGGGAGCTTATCCACTGCCAAAGTAAAATCTGAAAGAAGTTTCATCGTTGTAAAAGGGGAGTGGAGAATTGTAAACAGTTTTAGCAATGCAGTGGTATTGTTCTTCAAAGATATGTATGACATTATACAAAGTAAGTATTGTGTGAGGCATCTTCCTCGCTTACGTGAGCTTAGTGTTTCAAAAGTGAGAAACGCTGAGAGACGAGCAAACAGGAGCGCTAGGGTTTCCTCACTCAGTGACCATGATTATTTGTGCAGCGTGGTGACTGCATAAGATAGTGGTAGTACAAATGTATTGTTAGCAAGTGTTACTACACCGCTCCTCTCGTTTTTTATTTACTTTCTAAAGACGAAGTAGTTAGGATGTAGGCCAGATGGGTACACAGTGCTACTGTGTGGTCGACAGAGAGATGACCTTGTTGTGCCTCTGTGTGTGTGTGCGTGTGTACGTATGTGTGTTTAATCAGACAGAGAGCGGGGATTAGAGACGAGGCACCTGGCAGGTGGAAACAGTCTGTACTCATCTGATGCCCTCCTGTCCTTCCACGCTCGTACACCCACACATACACACATAATATGTAACTCGCTCATAACCATGCTGTCATATTACGGTGTGTACAACAACCGGAATTGTATCTTTATTACAGTTTGAGAGGTTTTGCTGTAAATCGCCCTGTTGCAGGCCCTTATAAGACAGAAAGTAGAGATTAAACTACACAGGCGAGAAACCTGAAGCATGAACTTACTTGAGGAGCTGCCTAAAATTGTAAAGTGAATTTAAAGATAGGGCTCTGGGAAGTAGTTCAGTGGTTCCTAAATGTGCAGTTACTTACCTGTATCACGTAGTTTCAGGTAATGTTTAATGTTGTATTTTTAAGCGCCTAACTAAATTTGCTTATGAGTCATGTTCAATGCGTTCATTTTTGTCATAAAAGAGTCATTTTAACAGTGCAAATAGTGCATGTCTGTTTCCTTTCACTGTGACTTTAAGATGTTTCACTTCTTATGTGGTAAAGGTTTAAGAGGAATGTCTGCTCAACACTTTTGCAAGGTAAATTAAGCTGACAAACATCAAGCTCAAAATTCATCCAGCTCCATCCTGACTCCTGTCAGCTTTCCCAAAAGGGTAGTAAGCACTCCATCTGTTATGGCCTGCTCAAAGATAGTAGCTCAAGTGGAGTCATCAGTGTTAAGTTAAAACAAACACAGTAATTACACTAATTAAGATCTGGCAGATTCCTTTAGATTAATAGTAGCCTGCATGAGATGCAAGAGTGTTGATATCAGAGGCAAGAAAAGAGGATTAGGGGAGGTCAAGAGGAGGAATAGGAATAAGGTAGCAAAAATTCAATTAAAAAACGGGGAAATACGGGAAAATTTATTGTTTATTAAAAGACAAAAAGAGTGGGGTTGTAATTCAAGGATATAGCTCATGCAGAGGCAGTATGAAAGGGGAGGGGGGTGAAACTTCAGGAGGAAAAGAATAGAGGATGTGTGTCTGCAGTCCTGCTGAAAGCCAGTGATCGAGGAGGGCTTTTTTTCGGCTGCATCAGGAGTAAATGGCTCTGCAGGCGCCTGTCACTCTGCGGGCCAGCATGGGACGATCAGCAATGATGACGGGGGCACAGACCTGTGTCAAGATGCTGAACCCAGCTGTCAATCAAACCACTCTGCCCTATAGGATGACAACGATGGACCTTAATCCCGCTGAAGAGAGAGAAGGAGGATGAGAGTCGGTAAAGCTGAAGAGTGAAATCAGACAGGGAGACATGAAAAAAGATCGGAGAAATACAGGAAGACATGGGCCAACATATGGTAGATAGAGAGAAGGAAAGAAGTGAGGATGTTCTACGCATGCTGATTAACGTTTAACTTTCCACGTTGCACAAGAAAACTAAACCCAACACCATTCTGAAACAGGCAATTAAAATTGTAGCTATTCACTTATCAATTTGGACTTCTCCATGAAATCATCTATCTGGGGAAATGAAATATCTGATGTCCCTCTCCTTAGTAGGCAATATGACAGTGTGTGAACATGTGATTGATGGCAAAAAAGGCCTATATGACTCATCTTGCAGCTATCTAGGATTGTAACCCTTCAGGCCTCAAGGGAGCATAGAGGAATGGCCAGGGAACCACTACATTAGAGCACAATAGAAAAAAATAGAAAATCTCTATCCCACACTGAGTATTCACTGGAATTCCAGCAAGCTGTTTTCAATTAGTGCTCGCTGATTCTCAGTGTTGGTGTACCACATCATTTCAAGTAAATGGAACTATAACTTAAAGCCACAATGTTTGGTTTGGCCATGAGGAAATCTGTGCTTCTCTCCTTTCCCTTGTTAGTGGTAGCCACAGCAGTCTTCCAACATGAAGCTGTGTTCTATCCTTCATTTGTACTGCAAAGTCTTTCTCCTATGTTTTACAGTGACATAATGGTATGAAAATGTAATACAAGGCTCGCATCTAACTGCAGCAGGCAGATCATGGAAAATACCAGTGTCAAAGAAGAGACCGAAATACGTCAGGGGTAAAATCAGAATAAACTCAAAACCTAAGATAAATATACTTGTTGAAAGATGTTCTCTCAGGAACAGGGCATAAGTGCTTTAATAGCTAAGTAGAGAATATCACATGCACTGTCCCATTAGGCTGTAAAGGGGGAGGAACGGGTACGGGTATGATTAGAAAGACACACAAAATGGAAAAAAGTTGCAACAGTCAGAACAAATACAAAATGCATCAATGGGAGCATGAAAGGATTATAACAAAATGCGCGGTGGTAAAAGACCCCCCACCCTCCTATGTAGAAACTACAATACACATAACACAACTGTGTCATTTAGGGACTTTTTTTTTTTTGGGTCATTTTTTGTCTTTTGGGGATCATTTGTGACATCATCATGTGTAATCTTTTGTCTCTATGGCTTCAATGTTTGGCTATTTTTGGTTATTTTTATGTCTTTTTGGTGTCCCAGGGGGCCTAAGACCTCTCAGCCCCCTGGAACTGTGCCCAGTGAGCCACATTTGTTAATCCACTGCACAGTATGTGCACAGGTAAACAGGCTAAAAATGGATATGGCACTTTTCAAAACACAGCTCAAAAGTAAGAAAAAGAAATTAGTAAACAAAAAAGAGACAATAGAAGACATAAATATATAAGTATGGATGTACAAACCACAAAATGTAAAGATCAGAGAAGACAGTTATGTAGTGCCAAGGCCAATAACACCAAGGAGGGATAAGACCCGTGGAGCAAAAGCTCATGCGGCCGCGCACCAATGAAACAGAATACCTTGAATTGCTGCTTGTGAACTCTCCTTTGTTTCAACTCATGAATTGGAGTGTTTTAAATATTCATAGGTTAAAAAATAGCTTCTGAATGAAATGACAAATCCCAGCCTGCTGCATCACACAAGTTGGAGTACTAGATTTAGATTTATCTTAATTTTAGATTGAATCTATTTCTAGTTTGACAGCATATTTCTCTGGGTGAGGTGCATTCTGCAGCAGTAATCACATGTAGTGTACTGCGTTCTCTTCGTGGTCTGAGGTGACCAGTAAAGGAATGACAGCTGGTGTCCGGCAGCTTGCAAGGAGAAATAGGATCAGAGTTGCCAAAGATGTACATATTGTATAAACACGTAATTATTGCACAGAACTATTGCAGTTAGATATAATATATAATAACAGTTCATTGCAAAGCTGGATCCAATTCCCCTTTCAACTTCAGTGTTGTATTCACATTCAGTCATCTCCAGACTTATCAGTGTGGGTCACAATATAGGGGGGGTTGGCTGGTCAAAACCTTTGATCTCGAGATCAGAGTCTGAAACATGCTCATTATGCCAGAAATATGTGTATTTGTAAGACAGTTAGTGCTCATGTGCATGTGTGTGTGTTTGTGGGCATGACAGAGAGAGAAAGACAGGTATGAGAGACAGCAGCAGCGAAGGGACAGACAGCTTTCACGGGACACTGTGAGCCAATGATCTTCAGGGGCCCAGATGTACAGTGTCCCTGAGGTGATCAGAGCCATGACCTGACACTCCAAAGTCCCAGCATGCTCGGCAGATGTGGGTCAACAGACATCTGTTTCTCACTACAGCCTGGGCTCAGCTCAGCTCGGCCCGACCCAACCCTGCTGCCATATTCATCCTAATAACCACTCCCATAATCACTAGGGATTATTCTAATATTAGTGAGCACACACACACACACACACACACACACACACACAGGGACTGCTCTGATTAAGGTATAGTGCTCTATATGGTTTTTCAGAGGGTTTTTGA
Organism: Anabas testudineus; assembly: GCF_900324465.2. Taxonomy (NCBI): domain Eukaryota; kingdom Metazoa; phylum Chordata; class Actinopteri; order Anabantiformes; family Anabantidae; genus Anabas; species Anabas testudineus. The sequence continues at coordinate 10,672,466 of NC_046630.1, forward strand.
GAGGGATTTGTATGTTTTTAGCCTTTCAGTGAAAAGCCTTGAAAAAGCCAGCTTAGAGGGGACTAAAGAGAGTCCCTGCATAAATAATATTGGAAAATAGCCTGGGCAAGGAGGGAGGGGGGGGTCATACTGGGGTGAGATGTGGACTGCCAACAGAGGTGCTCTGACAATGGGAATGCATCGTGAGGCTGCTGCGCAGCGATCTGGCCTTGAAGTTAGGCGCTGAAGAGAGACAGCAGCGTGCTATTCTGTCTCCATAAAGGAGGGATTATGAACCACTGACAGGATGTGTGAATCAAGATGGCACACTCACCACATAACAGGACTAGAAAGAGACACTGCAGGGGGCTGTCAAGACAGACCCAGAGTGAGCTGGGAGGATTACCATATAATGATGAAAGATGATGAAGACTGATGAATAGATTGTTGGCGGTTTAGCTATGGGGGAGGGCAGACAACGTGCTTCTGTGAGGAACTTGACATTTCGAGCGTGGATGCCAGTGCTCAGCATTTCCTCTGCATAGAAATGTGTTGGGTTCTTGAGTTTCACCTATTGATTATGTGTTGCTTGTTTGTGTATTTCCTTTATTGTATTCCTGTTGCGATGTTAAACTCACTGGGCTCTGTGTATTCTTGAGCTGCACGTCTTCATTTGTATGTTGCATGTGAAACAATCTAACCCCCCCCCCCCACACACACACACACACACACACACACACACACACACTTTCTCCAGAATCTGCCTTTTTCTTTAAGAGGTCTAATTGTGGAAGTCATGGCCTGGTGGTGTTTATGACTCTCACTGGGCCTCTACTGTTGGCGTCTTTTTCCCATACACACACACACACACACACACACAAACATGTTCACGGTGGGCCTTTACTGCTGACACTCAACTTCATTCTCTGCTGCAGCTGCATCTGTTGTCACCATGGAGACTTTGTTTATTACTTATCCTCCCCCCAGCTCACAAACACACACACACATACACACACACTTACTATAACAGAGAAACAGGCCTGCTGCATCCCCCTCTGTGTTTGATTTGGTGTTATAGGACCCATCGGATCACAGCCTCGAGCAAGCCCATGCCCATATGCACAAACACACACACAGCAGTTAGCCTGGATGGATGCAGCAGGTCCATGCTAAACACAGAGCCATAAGCAGCACACTACCTAATCACCTCCAGGCTGGTCTGGATAATGACATTTGTTAAGGCTTTGACTCAACCTGTGTGAGTAAGGAGGCCAGTCTGGCTTCCTTTACTCTCACATATCAGCAAAGCATAGCTAGAGAACAATGTTGGCCAAAAGGTCTAACAATGAATCTGCAAAGCGTTGGGCGTGCTGATGCATACGCATCTGCGTGTGAGTATAGAGGGCGTTGGTGAAAGGCCATCCTGCTTAGTGGACGATAGAATGCAGGCAGGTTTTTCACAAGAGGGGGAATCTGTTATGCAACATGTGAGAGCCTGCTAATCTTGCCAAACAGGCTGCTCCTCCTGGCCCGTAAACACTCAAATACAGATACACTCACACACACGCCTCCTGGCCATCTTTTCTAGCCATGCATGGCTACACACCCAGGTGGCCTTAATGGGTTTAAGAGCAGTCAGTCCTCATGCGCTGGAGCTCAGACCGGAGCTCTCCTGTCTCTTGTCTCCTGTCTCCGCATGTGACAGCAGAGGAAGACGCGTGAGGTCAAAGAGCCAAGAAGTCACCACAACACACTATGGTGGTAAGATGTGGAAGTTGATAGCGATACAACTCAAAATAAACTGACATATTTGCTATGACTGTAACAGTGAAGGCCAGTGCACAATGACCACAAGGGACACACACACAAAAGCATTTAACTGTTACTCTAACAGTTTTTCTTTTTGCTTTGTGGTGGCTGGGGGTTATTAATTGATCTGGCATTTGCCACTTGGCAGCTGTAACTTTTGGACCCTGTGTCTGCAGCTCCACATGTGAAGTAAAGGTCATTAGGTGACCTATTGGGGTCAGGTGGCCCACTCACTAAGCTAACTCTCAACAACATTACTCAGCTTGTTGGCATATGTTGACAGGCTCCCAGCTGAGTGGCTCAGCCTGTCACAGACGTACATACACATACACACACACCTATCAGCCATGAACACAGCCAGAGGTCTTGTCCAAGATAACCTCCAAGGGATAGACATCCCTCAGTCTGCTATCCTCTGTAATTCCTTGACCTCACATGTGCTACTGCACATGGCTTCCCTGCTGGGGACTGAAGTAGAGCAAAGCCTGAGTTTATTATTATTCATTTTGTCTGACAGAGGAACTTATTAATAAGTTGCTTATCATTGTTCTCAAATGCCAAGCGCCTGCCCAATTATGTAGTTCACCCTTTGAACATGTGAATGAAACCAAGTTCAGTCGCTCTGAGAAGTCACCGAAGTGATAGTGGGAGAATATTAGCCAGCAGCCCAAACACTCACAACAACACTGAGAAAGGCTTTAAAAGTGGCTCCTTATCAGTAATAGTTGTGGCTTATTTCATATGTGCCCACAGCATTTCTTGCCATTTGGCCCTTCTGCCATATTTGTGACAGCTTTGAAGTGTGGCATGTCCTCAGGAATACTGCATCTGCAACTGCAGCACAATAAATACTTTGATAACAGCACAAGCTGTAACTCAGGCAAAAACAAATAACACAGCGGTCCTTACAAGAGTTCTTTTGTCAGGGTTTGGTTCTGGATTCATGAACCGAACAAAACAATTGGTTCCAGATTGAGGAGGGCTTCTGTTCTCCCCAGGGGGATGGTTTAAATATATCAGAGGAGAGAGAAGCAGGAATAACAGTGGAAATGGTGAGAATGCAATTGAGAGGAGGAATGAGTGAAATGGAAAAGAATTCAACCATGGGTAGTGTGGGAACATTTAAGGAGGATGGATGGGCAAACGGGTGCAAGAAGAGGAAGTGTTTACAAAAAATAAGGCTCTTACAATTAAAATGGAAAAATTGGAACACAGCAGAAAGATTCAGATGCAAAAAAATTACTTTAAGGCGAATGAGACACAGCAATGCAGCTAACAGTTAGCTTTTTACTCCCTCCTTTCTTTATTAAATGTGATGATGTTGTTGTGGTGACTGAGCCCCATCTGTACATAGACAGCAAGTTAGCCGCATGTTTGAAGACAAGGGGTGAGTGTGGGTTTGTTATTGGGGTTATGTAGGGGGCACTTTCCATTCCAGATGTTTGGTCAAATCAGGCCTGCTACACTTTCAGAAACATCAACGGGAATTTCCCATAACCCACCTCCACGCCCATTCTCAACATTTCACTTACAGTAGTTTTCCATGGTGCAGTAGTCTTGATTGACTGCATGTCACGTCGCAGCTCTGTGACATCAACTTTTGTGTTTGTAGATTAGAGCGAAAGAGGAGATAACATATTCTTGATGCAAATTACGTTCTAAAACTCTCAGTGCACTCTCTCTCTCGCTCTTACACACGTATACTGTGCATACACACGCTTTCTCTCTCAAGTGTGTGCTTCATTCTTGAGAGGACATACCAAAAAGGACCTGGCAAGGCCTTGGCTGAAGTCCAGCTGCCTTCACACACACACACACACACACATACACGGCACTTAGTTCCCATCTTGGGTGATTACATAGCCTTTCAAACTCATTTACACACATAAGCAGTCAAGCTGAAAACTAATTTGTCCCAACATACACAAATACAATAATATACTCATGCACCAACACACACACACAAATTTCCGTTCTCACACCCATAGGACTCTCTGTCAGCAAAGTATAAAAGAGAAGGAACGTATGGACAGAAAAAATAAATAAAAAACACATATGCATACTCACTCTTATAGCCATGTCTAATCTCAATTTTTAATGGCTAAATAGTGGAGTGATGGTAATTTGACATCAGTCTAATGTCATAAGAGGATGGTGCCCCTGTGGTGGATGTCACACCTCTGTAAGTCAATCAACTTACAGTATTGTTGTTGAAGTCATACTCGGATTCCACTGGATGATGAAAGAAGAGTTTCCCCTCCCTTCTCCTCAACAACACTTTCCTACCTCCTTGACTCAGTATTGCACACTCAGCCATTAGCTGAGGCAGTACCTGTTTGGTCGGCTAATTACTCATTATCAGAGCTTCCATGGGTGTGCATATGGTTTTTTATATGTGTGTATATGTGCCAGCAGATGCAAACAGGAACCTGGCACACACTCAGCAGGAAGAAGGCTGCTGTCGACTGAGCATCCATGCAGGAAGCTATGGGAATGAAGACAAACTGCTGCAGTGATGTATAGATGGTGGTTTGTGTGTGTGTGTTTCTGGGTGTGTATGTATGTGTTGGACACTGACAGACAGCTCTCCAGTTGTTGTGTCCCAGAAATGGATCCTTGGGCCATCTGACACCTCTTCCTGTTTGGACATTAAGCCCCCGAGGACACACACAGCTGGGGATGGGACAAAGCTGCATCCACACACACACTCCACAGTGTTGTCCATGCAGCTCCATATATCAGTCTTGTTGGCGACACATTCTCCTATTCATGTGTGACCAACAGCCCACAGTCACATGAAGGATCTAACAACAGCTGTGAGAAACACAGTGATCTATCTGTATACATGCATACATGTGTTAATATGTATACGTGTGCATGTTTTTGTCAGTTTAGTCTGAGCCAAGCAAGATGTTTGTGACACCACCTTGTCATCTCGGCAAAGTTACACTATCCATAAAATGACTGTGACAGAAGAAAAAAATGCAACAAATCAGTGTAAATCCACAGCTGCAACTCTAAGCAGGATGAGTCAACTGTCACAAAGTTTAGAGAAAAACAAGCCAAAGCAAGGTCTCGCACCTGCTTGTGTGGAGCAGTTGGATCAAAATGTGATATTTTTCTTGTAACATCTACAGTTTATTTTAGTTTGGGAGGCGAGAATGTGCAAAATCAAGCTCTGGTACCTCCTGAAGAACTGCTGTCTAGTCTTTTGAAAATACCCAGATGCTGGCCCAAAAAGATAATTTGACATATGGTATGTAGTACTGATTACTGACTACTTGTATACACTCTACACATTATGGCTAAAAGTAATTACAGTCCCCTGTACACCAGAGAATGTACATAACTAAGTACATTTACTCAAGTATTGCACTTAAGTACAGTTTTGAGGTACTTGTGTTTTCCTAGAGTACCTCTTTTTCATGCTAAGTTTCCTTTCACTTACTTTTCACTACATTTATTTTAACAACATTAGTTACTAATTACTTTTTTGGAGGTTTAGATTCGTCGTTCAAATTTTGTTAAACTAATTTGAACTAGACTTCTACATTTATATTATCAAATGCATCAAATTCAACACTGTTTTCTTAATGGAGTACTTTCAAGTACTGAAGTTGTACTTTTACTTAAGAAAAGTTATAGGATAATTCTACTATTAGTGAAGTGTTTTTTTAGGTAAATATGGGCACTTTTACCTGGGTTTGTGTACTTGATACACCTCAGCTGTGTCGCGTACTTTGGGTTTTAGGTAGCAGGAATTCAGGTTAGACTAATTAAAACATTTTTTTAGATCTACATGATAATTATATATCAGACAAAGTATGCTTCTAACTTTGTGGCAGCAGTTGGGGTAAGACCCTTTTCTGTTTCAACATGACAGAGCACGCCTGCACAAACAAGGTCTGTACCTAGGAGCAGTTGCCAGGCAACACAGTAAAATCTGGTTGCAGACAAAGATGACTGACAGCCGACCTCCGCAGGAAGTAGTGAATGTTAGCCGGAAGTTGGTCATCTTTGTAGGAGGTGCATCCTACGACACAGATGGTTAGGGTTAGGCAATACGGTTAAGTGGTTGGAGTTAGGGATAGTCATTGGTAAAGAAAATAGGTCCCAGAAACATTACAAAAATGTTAACTTGTGAAAAAAGTCAAGCAACTCTAAAGCGACCTTTGGAGACTTCAAGATGTAACTGGTTCCAGTTACCAAGAAAATATTCCGGCACATAGCCACATGTAAAATGTCCGTTTACGTGTTCTTACATTATGCTTTTGTACAGATTAGTCAATCAGATTAAACAAACAAGACGGATTTCCATGCAATTTTAAGCAACCAGAATGCCAGCAGTAACACTGTTTTTACTGTACAGTCATGAGAATGATATTGATGTTCTGATCTAATAAAGTGAAAAGGAGAATGTATTTCCACCAGCAGTCTTTGATAAATCTACCTCAGCACCATGTATCACATAATTACCTGATCTCAGTAATGTTGCATTCTTCAATAACGACACATTGCATAGGCTGCAGTGGTTTAAGTAACTGTGCCCTGCTTGTGTAGATCATTTAGATGACCTGCCTTTCAGTTTTGTCCATGGTGGGAAAATGAAAAATAATAATTACCGAGGAAAGGGACTCTTATGAATTATCATGATCTGACTGGAGTACGCTCACAGAAAAATCTTGCCCAGTGTAGCTTTAAGAATATATTATCCTTACTATGTGTCTACATTTCAAGAGCATTTTCACCCATGTTCTTGTGTCAGCAAGCTTTGCTGTGCTGTTCTAGCCTTGGGTACTTTAAAATTTAATATGGTGTAGCATTTTATTCCATCCACACAAGGACTGATACGGGAGAAGACATGTGGAGCATTAGAGTAGTATCTTAGCCAGCCATGCTAGTAATTCCTGCTTTGATATGAGCGAACCTGAAAAAGACGGGAGAGAAATATCTTAGCCAGCCATGCCCGTTAAGCAAGCCTTGATATGGGACTAGACGTGTGTGGGAGATAGAGGAAGAAGCAGAGAGACTCTTCTCCTCATCTCTGGGCAGCAGGATTAGAATGTTTACCAGCTAATGTCTTTAGATACGCTGGAGCAAGAAACACACACAAGTGCTCTACATACACACTCTAGTGCACATAATATAGATACAGTACATGCAAACATAGACGAAAGACCAGACAAGTTTTATATATATATATATATATATATATATATATATGAGTATATGTGTGTGTGTATATACATACACACACACATACAGTCATATGGATCCAATAGATTCTGAAGGCCTGGCCTTGTTTTGTGTATTTGTGGGTGCTGAGGTCTGCACCCATCTGCTCCTATGTGTGTGTAATCTGCCACAGACAGGCTACAGTGCTTAGAGGGGCCAGACTGCAAAGACTGCACTGGGATGAGACACCTGCCACAAGGCTAAGACCAGAGCCCTGACGCACAAACACACACACACACACACACAGATGGAAAGGCCACGGTTACCATGGACAAAGCAGTCAGTCGATTACTGCCCAAGCAGAGGTGACATTCAGGTGTTTCTGTACTCTTTAAAACTATATTTTCATTTAGGACTGTGTATTCCCCGTAAGCTGTGGAGTTTCCTTTCCTGTGTTTCAACCGTCACTCCTAATTGTCTGGTATTAGTCGTCCGCAGAGAAGGCACATTTGAGAGTTCCATAACTACAGTGTTCATAATACTTCTGGTGAGGAGAGAAAAATCTCTACTTATCCTCGTCTTGAAGTCTAGCTTTGAGCATCTGCTGCCAGAGTGTCACGTCTGAATTTAGCAAATGCCCAGGCACGAGGTGGCTGCGTTCTAAACGCCCAATGCTCAAAGGAGTGTCTGTCGTGCCGCGGCTCGGCGTGCCAAATCAGAGCTGGCTAGGAGCTCCCTATAGGCGAACAGATGGCCATTACTATCATTTATAACTTATTAGGGCCTATAATCCTACCTGCGTCAAACACGCCCCAACGCTTAGGGCTGGCTCTCTTTTTTTTTTTTATTCGTTCTTTTTTTTTCGCCTCATTTAAAACTGTTTTATGTGCCAGAAAAGTCTTCATCACGATTCCTCTGTCTCTCTATTGCTCTCTGTATTTTTAAATTTCAATCTGCATGGTTGACACATATGCGAAGGGATCCGATGATGTAGGGTTATCTTTTCATTTAAATCAGCAGTCAACAGATTGCCCCCCAGTGATGGTGCAGAGCTGGAAGCTGATGGTGCTGGATGGAAACGGAGGCACTCTTTGCGATGTACGGGCGTTTTCACCAACTGTAAGGGAGAGTCAAACACAATAGGGTTTATTGTCACACACTGCACTGATTTACCCAGATATCGTGATCATTGCAATAAGAAACAACTCTGACCTCAACCTCAGGCATGTCTGTTGAGGTTTCACTGAATTGATATTCATCCTTAATACAGTTGTTGATGGATATTTCACCTTTTACCACATATCGGCATCCTAACAAAGTCCTTCCTCCTACTTTGTCAGTCTCTCAGTTTGGCTCCACAGAGGCAATCGTCAGTGATGCCTCACATTCACCACCTAAGCAGGTGTGGGCATTGACGTTTCTGCTGTGAACAGGCTGCATCTGTCATGTGGCAAAGCAGAAATAGCTCCAATCAATGTCCCTCTCGGACACACACACACCCACATACACATGCTACGCTCGCACACACCTAAGGCACCGCTGTTCTCCAGCAAACAAGAATCTGTGGAACAATCACTATAAACCACCCCAGCCAGCAGTCAGGGCAATCGATCAGTTCATCTAGTATAGAAGGTCAACACAGCTGTTGAACTTCACTCAGACTTCAAAATAATTACAACCTAGTAAGGCCGGACAGATCCTGAAACCTTTGACTCAATGTCACACCTCCCATCTGTCGCCATTTTGCAGCAGCTACTTTGTTGCAGCCATTTTGTGTCCCTGCCATTTAGCACTCTATTGAGCTTCAGCTGGGGATGCCAAATGGCGCGTGTGAAACCCCCCCACACCCCATCATTTGTGACCGTTTGGATGACAGACAAATAGATGGGCAGACACACAGGCAGACAGAGAGACAGAAGGAAGGCAGATGACTGGCTTTGATGAGCTTTATCTGGATGTGTGCGGAAAGACAGACACACAAATGTGTGTCGGCAAACAGACAGACAGATAGACAGACAGAAGGTATATATACATGTGTGTTTGCGCGTCTGTGTGTGTGTGTGTGTGTGTGTATGTGTGTGTGAGCGGATGTCAGACCAGGTTGAGTGTTTCTGCAGTGGCAGAGATGAGAAGGAGAGAACAGGAAGCTGCTCTCCTGTAGACAGATGGACTGCCATGCTGTGGACACACACAAACTCACAAAGACAAACACACACACAGAGTGACACACAATAGTACAGCCAACAAGAGAACATATCAGTGCACGACTGCTGAAAACAGAAAAACACACCAACACGCGAGCCTAAACAGGCGTCACGGACACACACGCAGCAAATTAGTGGGAAAAAAACGGATGAAACATGCAAACAATACTGATGAACGTTAGTTTTAGCTGCTTCCATTGTCTCCTGACCCTCCAGAGAACTTTTTCTATTGTTTAATGAAGACGTTTCACTGCAAGACAGATGCCTGTAATGTAAAATCCACGATGAATACAGTGACTGCTCATTGACAAACATACATGACACACTCACGCTCATAACAGGTGTTAATCCTGCCAGCCTCAGGTATGTGGTGACAACCTTCTCACACCCAACTTGAGAGCTCTGGCGGATCTAGACTGCAGCAGGTTGTCACACCGGATGTGTTGTGTGTACACACTAAGTATACACACACACACACACACACACACACATTCAGCTTCATCTCTTCACTTTTCTCTGTCTCTCTTTTGAACAGAGACATACAGGAAAAGGAAGGAACAAGCCGGTGAGGGAGCGAAGATGAGAGAGTCTTCACAGACATCGACTCCAGCAGCGACAACAGCAGTATCACACCGTGTGTTTGGGTGTTTCTGCAAGTGTGTGTGTGTGTGTGTGTGTGTGTGTGTGTGTGTGCTCGGGCGTGTGTGTTAGGTGTGTTTCACAGGATTGCCAACACATCTCCTCGCAGCGAGAGCCCTATAGGAACAGAGACATCTGTGGAGTGAAAGGACGCCAGCTTGCATGGTCGTCTCTGGAGAAAGGAGAGGATGGGAGGGAGAGTAGAGAAGAGGAGAGGAGAGGAGAAGATGTGGAAGTGGAAGAGTGACTTGCAGGAGGATGGTGGACAGTCAACAGAAGTTCTGAAACATCTCTGTGTTGTGAATGAGAAGTCCAGTCATGTTTAAAAAGAGATGAAAATGTTTGATATGAAGTCGCTCAATCATGTGCTGAAATCTTTTTCTACTTTTCCTATTATCAAATCATTCAAGGAAAAAAACAAGTGAGCCAAGTAGTATTTACATGTGACTTAACAGTGTTTCACTTTTGTATGACGACCTTTGAACACAGAACCTGCACCATAAATAAAAGTTCACTTCACCTAGCATGTTATAAATTCATTTGAAGGAGATGCTGCTGTATGATGTGAACAGAATAAAAAAAGTACCTGAGTGACAAACTAGTCCTCAGTGAATATCAGCAGATCAGCTGAATAGATGTTGGAGACGTTGGCCTTCTTCAACACTTCATCCATAACCCTGTAGCCAGGGACTTCCGTCGCAAATGGAGCTGATGACAATACAAGCAAATGTCCTCCTTGTGTGTATAAGCAAGTGCACTCAAGCAGATGTGCACCGCAGACCTTGGGAGAATGAGCCGGGACACAGGTGCACCTGCTCTCTGCTCTCGATGAAAGGTCAGCCAAATTCATAGAGGGATGCAACCTTCTAGTATTTTTCTGTGTGTGTGTGAGCCGGGTAAAAAAAAAAGTCTGTGACAGTAACACATGAATGGTTATGGTAAAATTATAAACATCCATAATCCATATAGGATACATGCAGTGAATACCTATTAAGCTCTATTTTTTTTCTGCTATAACCATCTTTGCCAGTCTTTTCCCTCTAAATAGGCATCATTGCCACACGTGGCTGTGTGATGGTTGCCAAAGTGCATTTCCAGCGATCTGAGCAGGTATACAGGAGAAAACATGTGCAGCCGGACCAGTGCCAGAAGAGACAGAAGGTCTGCAATGATGTTTCACTACATAGATTATGCAGATACCGCGGTCAGAACGAGGAACAGACAGAGAGAGAGGGAAACACAGACAGGGAGAGAAGACCAGAAGAAGCGAAACAGGCAGAGAGAGATGGCGAGTAGGCGAAAAACAAATACAGACAAAAGGGAGAGGACAGAGATGGGAGCGAACACAGAGAAACGGAGCAAGTGTAAGCATGAGAGGAAGAACATGAGAGACGGAGAGAGGGAAGTGAAGCAGGGAGGGGTGTGTGCAGGCTACAGCTGGCAGAGGGATTCCCAGAGCCAACTGCCAGTGTAGTGGAGCTCCTTAACAACTTCACAGGCCCCTCAGAAAGGAGCTTTAAAGTGGCCACATGGCCTGGCCAACACAGCAGAGCACAGCAGCAGGCTTTACTGGGGATCTGCGCACACGCACACACATTTGTGCACAAGCATTCATACACACACAAGAGCAAACAAGACTCAACCCGCCAGCTGCTGACAGGGACAAGAGTGTCCAGAGCGATAAATCTGAGCTTGTGTGTGTGTGTGTGTGTGTGTGTGTGTGTGTGTGTGTGTGTGTGTGTGTGTGTGTGTGTGTGTGTGTGTGTATTAGGGAGCGGGGTTAGACAAGACATAGCACAAGAGCAAAAAGCTTCTTCTTGCCTAACACGCTGCACAGCAGTCGCCGTATAACAGTTGTAGATTTGCATAGAAACATGGAGCCTTCCCGGTCAAAGCTACTTCATCAAAAAAATTCCCTCAAACCTGCGAACCTTTTTCATCTCTCAGCCTCTTTGCACAAAACAGAAATATAAATTCCTACAACTGCTGTCCTCCTCCTCCTCCTCCTCCTCCTCCTCCCTCTCTGTACCTGCAGCAGCTATACGCCTCCAGGAGTGAAAACATGTGGTACATGCTGTTGAGCAAAGCAGCTTTGCTTTTCTCCAACCATTTGATTCCTCCGATAACAGCAAGCAGTGGCTGATCATCAAATGTTTTCAGCGACTTAAGCCTCCTAATTTCGAAATCGCCTGATCCTTTAAATGTCTGTGCTTAGTGTTAAGTAGAATTTTAGTTTGTTTTTTTTTTTTTTGCTCCATTCATATGCTTGGTAATTATTATCCCTCTTTTGAGCTGAACTTTGAGGAAGGAATGGGGGAGGTTGCGAGACAGGGAAGGAAAAGGGAGGAGGCCAGTGGATAAGATGGCATTATACACCCTAACTCTGTGTGCGGTGATACAAATATCTCCCTCTCTTTCTTTATCCAAACTCTCCTAGATGCCTGTCTGTCTGGATCAGCAAAGTATATTTTCCAGGGGTTGACAAAGGTTTTTTTCAGTTGGGATCATGGTCTTCCCTTTTTTTCCCACCATCACTATGTTAGACAACCGCTATACTAATGGTGGGGCATTAGCATTTCAAGGAGTCTCCATTAAGGAGGGCAAGAAAAGCTGCTCTCGGCAGGGGGAAATCCATTTTGTCCCAGGCTCCAACATCTGCTGCAGCCGTCCCAGCCAGAAGGACGCTTGGATAAAGCCGAAGAGCCCTCTGATTTACTGTAATGACAGACAGACAGATAGACAGGCAGAACGGATGACCATATGCGGAAGCAAGGGAGAAAAAGGAAAAGACAAAAACAACTTCTGTCTCACTGTCTGTCATTTTCTGGTGCTTTCTGTATTCATGTGTTAGTGGTGGTGGCGAAGGGGGGGTCATGGGAAAGGCGGGTTGCAAGACAAAGCTCTGGTGGGTACAATTCTACATGCACAAGGTGGTGAAATCCTATAGCAGCAATATCGTAGTAATAGTAACACAATAACAGTATCTGTCCTAATGACGGAGGCTTACAGACCGTTTGTCATCTGGCCTGACATACTGGCTAAACGACTTGAACCAAAAAGAGAACACAAGTCAGAGAAAGAGGCAGAGGGATAGAGGGACGCGGGGACTTGATCCCTGCCCCATCTGTGCTGCTTCTCGCGAGTGGCTCTATCTCCTTCATCCCTCCCTCTATGTATAGTGGTCTCCTGTTTGCTTGAGTCTAAACCTGCTAAGTCCCTCACTGTCCCAAAGCCTGAGCAGCACGGAGGTGAGCTGAATCACACCACGGCCAGCTGGGAGTTGAAGCTTTTAGCATACGGACATATAGATGTGAACACACACACACACACAGACGGAAACATTTCCAAAGCAGGGGAAAACACCAGCAATAACATGAGGTCAAAGCAGGACGAGAATTTGTTTTTTATCTTTATAATAACTCATGTAATATAATGACACTGTGCCCTCCTAATGACAGAGTATATTGCAATTACATGACCTTTTTCCCCACCCAAATAGAGCGTTTGTGATCTCATGGCGCCACAGCACAGATATTTTTATGTCCATCTGCGTGGAGCATGCTTGATAATAGCACATTCTCAGAGATGAACACCGCAGCAATAGTAGCAGGCATTTAACAATCTCTGGGTTGCTGTGACACAACACAGCACAACTGTGATGGATACTAACTGTTGCCACGCACCAAAACAAAAAACTGACTCCAGCGACGAACACTGTATTTTTTTCTGTTTTCACAGCAGCATATCTGTTTGGCTGGGCAAATTCATCTGTCTCCACTCTGTAACATGTTATAGGAATAAAGATACAGACACAAGGTGTCTGCTGGAGTTTAAGCAGATGGAGGACCTCTACTGGGAAGGGCTTTAAAAAAAAATCAAAGAAAAAAAAAACAAGAAATCCATTCTCATATTCACTCTTTATAATAATACCTGCTGTTAGGGAGAGATAATTGTTTCTAAAGCAGCTTAAATGCAGAATGGGTAAAAAAAATCTGGTCAGAATATAACTCGACCTTGGAAAAATCTTGAACCAATTTAACATGTATTGGAAAAAAAAGTTAAGTGATCTGCTAACTAGGTTTTTGGAAGTTCATTTTTAATATCCCCAATACTAGATTTAATGGCTTAATTAAGATATGTTTCACAGTGCGCACACACAGGCTGCACACGAGTGTCGAGGAGAAGAAGGGCAATGATGTCATCAAACAGAGCCAGTGCATCACATCAGCGGCTGACCCAGTGATGTCGCCTGCGGTGAGCACCTGGCTGCTTTCACCGCAAGAGAGCCATTACGTGTCAGAAGGGTGTTTAGAGCACACAGTCATTACACATAGAAAGACACACACACACACACACACACATAGAGCCAGCAGCTGGTTTACAACTCCAACTGGACAAAACAGTTAAAAGTTGGAACATCACAGAGCAACGCATGGTACAAAAACCTGGAAGACTCGGAAGGAGCTCTCTCTGTCTGTCTGTCTGTCTGTCTGTATCTCTCTCATCCCGTCTGTCTCTGGTACCACGAGCCCCGATGCCACAGCTTTTACACATCACCAGGCTGACTGATGCCTTTTTCCCCTGTGTGGTCCAGACGTAAGTCATCTAGGCCACTTGCTTCACTCTGTTTACTGGTGAGTTTCTTCTTACGCACGCACACGTACACACATGTCATCCCTCGCTCCGTCTGCACAGGTCTGTTCCTGACTCCCATCGCTCCTAACAATTATCTTTGGTGTTAGCTCACAGATTGGGCAACTTTGAGTCTGGTGCTTTTACAAACCAAGCACACACTGGCTTAGAGATGTGTTTACAAGAACTGGGAGTACAGAGAGAGTGTGTGTGTGTGTGTGTCTGTGTGTGTGTGAGACAGAAAATGTATGAGAAATAAGAGCAGAAGGCTAGCTTATAGTGTGCTAAAGTCAGCAACACTTTAAAAGGAAAGCTTGTAGTGCGCTTTCTGCTACCGGATGATGTCCAGTGCCTACACACACACATAAATATGCACACACACACACACACACATACACATACACAGAGCCAGATGGACAGCAGTGCTAAGGCTTAGTTTAATGACAAAAGGACCCTCAATCTGGACACGGATTTATCACTCACTTTAAAGTCCATCTGCGAGACGTTTGGACTGAAAACACAACTGCTCAATCTCTCTGCCTTCCTCAGCTTGTGTTTGAGCAACTTAGCAACTCTCTGTCTCTCTCTTTCTGCAGACCACATTCTCACACACACACACACACACACTTTCCCACACGCTGCGTCCCATACCTCTCCTGCATCTGTAACAAATCTGAATGATAAATGTTTGAAGACGGGGCGGGGGGGGGGGGGGGGGGGGGGGGGGGGGGCATAAAAAAATTAAAAAAAAAGAGAGAGAGGACCACTCAGATTCTCAGCCCAGTGGCGATATCATAGAGGCATGCAACCATAGGCTTTTATTTCCTGGGTTTAGTGGTGTCCAGGGGCCTGGCAGCATGTGGGGTGGGGTGAGGGGGGAAGCTGGGAGGCAGATAGACAAGAAGAGTGACAGCACAGAGATAGACTAGCTACCTATTTATAGCCTGGGCCATCTGCAGAGCTCCCTCTTGTCTTTGGTCATCCTGTTCACAAAGGCTTGGAGGCAGATTCCAGCAGCCCAGCGCCCAGCCGCTCCATTCACTATTCATTCCAGAGCCGGCAGCACCATATGGATCCGGCCCCACTGCTGGGCCCTGGCCGGCCTGTTTCTCCCTCTCTATCTCTCTCTCTTCAGATTGACATGGTAATGAAGCCTGGGTGGCTTGCAAAGCGCTCTCCTTTCTTTTTTCCCCTTCTTTCTCCCTGTGTCTTTCCCCTCTTCTCTCTCAAAGATGCTGGGCTTGAGCATGACCGGACACCCCCTCCTTCTCCTCCTCCTTCCCTCCTGTTCTCTTCCTACTACTCTCCCTCCTCCTTCTCTTGCAGTTCTCTCCTTCTGTCTTTCTTTACAAGCAGCCCAGACGCTCTCCTCTCTTCTCTTTACCCACTCTCAGACATTCAAATGATCTCATTTCATTCCCTGACACTAGTGAAGAGCTAACGTGACCTTAAGTGGCTAAGATGTTCTGTTGCCAGCCGTACCATCCACACCAACATCTCTATTGCCACCAACAGTGACACATTACATTGACCCACTGAAGCAATGAGTCAAAATGTAATTTTTAAAATCATCAGTGTCACATGTCAGCGCAAAGCTTGGATACTCCCAGACCACATCCTCTTTTTTTCAACTCACATCCCCTTTCCAGCTTGACCATCTCACTTCAATGAGGCCAAACTGGCAATAAAGCGGAAATGGAATCAGAGAAGGGGATTCCACACAAGGAAACTGTTAATGATGCTACAAAGCGCAGCCCCTTGAGAGAAGTAAAATGACTGTGAAACTAAACCCAAACAGAGCTTCTGTCAGCCTCTCTCTATCCCACTTGGTCCTTTAGTCAGTGTACAAATAGGAAACTGCACATCTTTACAAGTATGCCATTTTAATTAACTGAGTCACTGGTAGATTTTTATTTATAATGCCATTCTGGACAAACTCCCATCATATCCTTGCAAACTTATTTTACAGACTTATCACATATTATCTCAGATCACAGAATTTTTATTATGTCCCTAATGTAGGGACACAGATGGAAAAAGTCCTCCATGTTTTCCGCTCCAGCCACTTAGAATAGTCTTGTGAAAGGAAGTAAAATCTTATCTTTGGTCTTCATTCATTTTAGACTTCTCAGTACTTTTATCTGTTTTTACCATTGTTTTTGATTGTTTTTCTCTGCAGATTTTGCTGCATTGGTAAGCTCTCACTTGCCAAAGAGAATTGTAACAATTCAATATTTAACTAGGGCCTTACTTGGTTAAATTATGGTAAGACCCATTACAGATAGCACCCTAAATCAGTGCACTTTGATAAATGGAGTTCTATGAAATTAAAGCCCAAAAGAATCAATGTGTTTGGCTGAAATTGGGTTAAATTTGATTTGAAATGTGACTATATAGGCTATGCTATAAAACTTTTCAACAGTATTTTAGTAAAAACTACATTAACATCAATTTTACAATGACTGGAATGTTGTTGAAACAGTGTGTTAATACATGTTAAAGTTTATTCTAATGTTACAAACCTTGCCTAGATATCTGTATAATCCATGCTTGCTATGACTTCAACTTGTCATAAAGCCAAACTATAGTCTATTACAACTTTACAACTTTAATTTTGAAACTCTGGACCTCAGCTCTGACACTTATAACATAGTTTAACTAAGTAAGTACAAGTACAGTAACTGCTGAGATGTGTGACTATCACTAATAGTAGCTTAGGACAACAAAACATGAACAAATTAAAAGCACTCTATTTAGTACATTTGACTGATTTAAAAGTATCGTCCTCTTCCAGCATCGGGAATTTTACCTGATGATTGCAGAGCAAGAGAAAAATCTGTGTGGCTGAGAGTACTTGATGTGGCAATATTTTTAGAACATAGATAATGATAAAAGTGCATTAGTAGTCAGAGGTATCATTCTTTATCTATAGTGTGGCAGTCACCTTGGGATCGCTGGAGCCCGAGGCCTAGGCCAGCCTAGTTAACCATGCACGCTGTGCTGGGCCTAACCTAATTAGGTGCCATCCCAATGTCAACACTGCTGTGTTTAGAGCCTGATAAAAGACAAGCCTTTTCTTCCTCTACTCATACTGTGACAGGGCTACAAAGAGCCGGGTTAGAGAGACCCTACCATCTGCAAGCTCTGTGTGTGTATTCGCATGCGTGTGATGCATGCATGCTGTCATTTTGTTTTCAACATTCAAACATTCGTGGCGAAATGTAAGAAACAAAGCGTCTGCAGATTCTGTGAGCAACTTCTTTATTTTACCAAGATATTGGCAGGGATTTGAATCAAACGTATAGCTGTTTACGTGAAAAGATGCCACCGTGCCGGCCATCATAATCACTTCCATCATAGTAGCTAATGTATTTCATACCTATATCGACGTACAGCTGCAGCTCTTTCAGTGTTCATTTCATGCCGTGTGTATTTTCTGAATCCACTTCCACTTCAGACTGCGTGCACTCTAATTTCATACCAATGCATTTCATTTATCTTTTTTTATTTTACCTCACATCCCCACCATCATTAAAGCGTGGAAACATTTTGCACAGAAATCTTAATTAGGGTCGATCAAATATGGATCCTCGAGCACAGAGGCACATGCATGCACACACTCAGCGCTGCCTTTTTAATGTGTCGTCAAACCATCCACTAATTCCATTTATACGGATAAAACACTCTCACAAATAGATTACCTACTACATACGATCCCCTCTTTCACTGTGAAATTGTGGCATGGAGCCACATCCTCCCACAGCTTCTTAGTCCATTAAAATACAGATGAGAGCGTTTTACAGTCTGGGCCAACAGCAACGCCTCCCAGCTAATCCACCAACAAACACAAACATCAGATGAATTATCTGTAATGGAGAGGACTCTGTTCTGGCACCGCTGATGGAAAAATGAAACAAAACATGAGTTTATTTTGGTAAATATTTGGATTTCATTTTGATTCTGCTTTTCATGTACGTAATTAACTGGCAAATATAGATCTGTATAGAAATCCTTGCTTTTCTCATCAAGAGGGTGTCTTTAGGTGTGCTTCCAGCAGTCCCTTTCAGAGCTGCATCATGCGTGTCCATTTTACAAACTAAATATGAGAGAGAAAGTTTCTTTGCTTTCAGCGTGTGAAAAGTTTGTCAACTTCAGCTTTTTAAAAATGCACTTTAAGAAGAGAAATCCGCTCTCTGAATCCTCCATCCATCCATCTATCCGTGGCCAGCAGCACACTTGACAGTTTCACTGGCTCAGGAGCTAAGCAAACAATGCTGCTCTGACAAGCGAATCTCTCCCGTGTCGGAATCTCATCTACTTAAAGCACTATTTATTCAGCACACAGCGTTTTAATGCTGAATCTTGGCAACAGCGCATGAAATCCAGCACCTTAATTCCATTAGCTTGTTACTCCAATAAGTCCCAATAATCTAAAGCTAACTGCAACACATACACAGCCCTTGGAAATACACGAGCCATAGCTGCTCCCTCTGGGGCATTTTTAATAACACTAATAGCCTTTAAAGGTTGATTCATTCTACTGATATCAAAGTAAATGGCCACATTAACCTGTGTTGGCTGTGATAGCTATGGTGCAGATCATCACAGAGAGGAAGTTAAAACTGGTGGCACTATGAAACAGCAGGTTTTGAGGATTTAATATAATTACATCACAAAGATTTAAAGATGCCACAGCTAAAGAAAGTTGTTATTCAAATGCTTTTTCTCTCCCGCTGTCACTTAGTTTCCCACCATCCTGAATGAACTGCCTTATGCTTGATCATAGTCCACACACCAGGCTGAAGCTATTGTTGATGATAGAGTGAAGTTTCACTTCAAATGGGGCTTAGCAAGTGTCATTCAGAGACTCTGCTCTTCATTTCAAAAGTGACTCAGCCTTTGTTAGTCAAAGGGTGAAGAGGGTCCTTTAAGACCCAGATGCCCTCGGTGGCAAAGAAGAGATAAAATGGTAAAAGGAAGAGAGGGAACAGAAACGGAAGGAACAGAGACAATAAAAAGGCAGAGAGAGAAAGAGAGAGAACATCAGCGGCGTGAGACAGATAATCTGAGAGGAAAGAGAAAGTAATAAGGATAGAAAGAGCATGCCAGAAGAGAAAGGCATGAGAAAGTCTGTGCTGCTAGGTCTGATCCTACGTGAGCCGATGAGATGGGTGACGGGTGAGGAGGGGTGAGAGATAAGAGCCAAAGAGGATTAGAGCCGTGAGAACCTTTGTTGTTGTGATCAGTTAAAAGCACTGGCTCTCAATGATCCACCTGACCACTTCAACGTGCTTACCGCAGCAAATCTGCATCTGAGGGACAACAAGACACCTTCAGCGACCCTTTGAAGCACGAGGACCCACACGAAGCCGTGTCTTCACATATTCTGGCAAAATGTGAAAATTACGACGGCTGGATTTGGAAGCTCTCTGAAATCATGTCGGTGTGTGTTTTTACACACACTTTTTAAAGATTTCCTATAATAAATGTAACTTTTTAGTGTTCTCACTACTGTATGTACGACAACAACAAAAAACATTTACTTGCTGTGACCAAAATCAACTTGCATTAGCTTGTCCATCATTTTCATGGACTTCCCCCGGGAAGAAGTTAGTAATCATTCTTTTTCTAGAGTTTCACCTTCCCTTCATGGGTATTTCTTTGAAAAACTCCTGTGCTCTGCACACAGTTGCTTATACAAAGGACTAATGCACAGAGAAATAGTGAATGAGAGAATAAGTGAATGATTTCAGACGCTCTCACTGGTTGTGATCTAGTTTGGAGAAGCTGGACTTGCTGGTGGACTCCAAATTTTCACACTTGCTCTGTAAACAATAAATAACACTTCAAAGACAGTGGAAAGCAACTTGGCAGACATGGTCCAAGGCTGTTGGCTTAGAATAGATTAGATTTAAGTTCTGGCATCCAGTGTGGATGGAAGGCTACAAAACGATAATTAGTATAGACATTTCTTTAATACAGCTATGTTTATCAAAGCCCACAAAAGCAGCTAAAGACGCTGTAGCTTTATTTCTTCTGACATTTAATCTCATTCAACAATCACCTGAGGAGCTGAATAATGTGTGCATAGCTTTTCAAGCACCCAGATTCTAGTCAGGTATACTGTATGTGCCGCGGCAGCACCCTCGGCTCCTGAACCCCACCGGTCCAGGTTTTTTCCCCAAACTCCAGACACATAATTTAGCTCAGTATAAATAACACAAGCACGGGTGGTCAGAGATGGCACAGGCCAGAGCAATGAATCCGCCAACAGTGACCTGTTCTCTGTTTTCACAGAAAGAAGTGTGTTTCCTGCATTAACTCTCTCTTCCCTCTGTGCTGTATAAATAGATAAAGATTGAGTAAGAGCAAGATGACTGTGGTCAGAGGGTTTAGGGTTATAAGGAAGTGGGCTCTGCTGCTGCAAAAAAAAAAAAAAAAAGAGATCACAGCTAAGGGAAACAGAATTCTGCCGAAGGGACAGCACAGTTCAAAATGTCGCCCTTCAGGCCAGAGACAGTGATGGTAGTGGCACAAAACCCAAACAGTGTCATAGTTAGGGTCCCTGAGCTCTTTGTAATGTCAGCATTAGACTAGTTTTAACATAAATGCTACAGAGGTGATGTAACTGAATTAAAACAAACTATGTCTTATTGAATATTTACACTCAGCAACAGATACACGCTCACAGAAATAACATTAGCTTAGTGAGGAGGTCATGCGGGTGACATGGGTTAGCACGCATTGTTCCCTTCTTGCGAAAAAACACATTTCCCCAATGTGATGACGTCAACAAAAGAAAATGACTGTAAAACCAACATTTCTGGAAGTCGTGCTACAGTTGTGATTTCCTGTTTACAAAGCGATTCACCATTGATTTACATGACTCAAGTTTATTTTGTGCAACCAGATTTAATAAAGCGCTAGTAGAGAACTGTACGTGTGAAGTATTCTGAAATAGCTGGTGCAACTCAATCCTGGAGCTGTTCCTAAGCGATTGTCTCTACTACATCATGGCGTGGTCACTGTTTGCTTTAACAGCACTCTTCAACAGTATGAATGACATTTCTGACGATCAATAAAAGTGTGAAGTTCACGAATGAAATGCAACTCCAGAGTGGTCTTCAAGAAACACTCGCACACAACTGTTTTACCACAAAATCCAAGAAGTCTCAGGCCGAGATGGTGTCAGAAGCTAGTTTCAGGTCTCGTATACATTCTCAATTCCCCTTGGAATAGAGGAACCTGACATAGTGCACCCTGGGATTGAAACAGGGGACATGCAGAGACCCTGTGACACGTTAGTGCACTTCTCACGTCTCGACAGTAACCGACTCAGTGGTCGTTAATGTGGATAGTTAGAATTTTCTGCATCATGACTCTGTGATAGATAATGCAGTCCAACAGTCCTGATTCACACACAGACACCACCTCGCTTCAGTTCTCCCCGCAGCATCGGAAAATATCTGATTTCCAGCAATCGTCCTCTAACACCGCGTTCAACGAGAAGCCACACTGGTAATCTCTCTGTGTGAAAGTGGAGATATGCAGATATCTGATTGCGAGAGTACAGACTGCTAGCTGCAGTGACAGCTGTGCTGCAGTGATAGGTGGGCGACACGGCAATGTTAATGTGTGATTGTATGCCAACGGGCAATATTGCCCAAAAGTTCAACTGTTGCCAACTTTTCCACAATGCCAACTGGTTGGTGGTTGTCGCGCTGGCCCAGAGGTCTGAGTCGTTCACGAATGAGTTTTAACAACTTTCAATGACCAGTTGCTAAAGTTGTTTACTTTCTAAATGCAGGTTAGAATTTTATATGCTGTACGTCTCTGCGGCTCATCTGTCCATCTTCCTCCTCCCGCCTCGGCTTTTGCAGCCAGCTGTGTGTGTGTGAGGGCTGGCCTCCAGGGAGGCTTGGAGTGGCCACTCCACAACCAGCCTAGAAGGCACTCGGGCAGCCATGGTGCCTTTGTCTCCCCGTCCAATCTGGCCACCTAATCTCTCCAGTCCATTCATCTCTCCCAGTGCTTCCTGCCTGTCCGTGCGCCTGCTGCAGCCACTCACGTTACAATAGAGCCAGGCCTCGATGGCTGTTGCTCAGAGAGCAGAGAGAGTCCCATCTGGACCACAGGAGAGACTGCGGAGAGGCAGGAGGTGCACAGCGAGGAAGATAGTGGCTGACCAGATGTATTTTAGTCAGGGCCAAAAACTGGTTAAATGAGAGCTCCTTTCTACCTTGATGTGGCAGTTTTCACACACACAGACACAAAAACCAACGCTACACATGCACAGATGGATTTAGGCCAAATTTGTTGTTTCAGGCAGAACTTTGAAGGATCATTACTGCTCACAGAGATCCGAATCATGCAGTGGTGTTTGGATAAAACAAACATATAGAAAATCCAAAATGAGTCTGCACTTTGACTCCACATTCATCTTAGCTGTTCCTGTGGACTGCACTGCAGCAGTCATCAGTGACTCAACATCAGGAAGCTGCCAGAGCTTGGTGCCCCCACCCCCACCCACTCCTCCACCCACAGTCGCTGTAGTCTGGGGGGGGTGGGGGGTAGAAGAGCAGACCACGCCCCGCGCGCTCGACGCTGCTACAAGAGTCACTGCGCCTCTGTTCACGTGCAGAGTCCCGCACGCGACAGGCGCGTGGCAGGAAGAGAGAAAGAGTAGAGCGCGAGACCTGTGTGGGACGGTGGAGAGCAGGAAGTAACGTGCGCAAGGACGCGGAACGGTGTTGTGCAAAACAGTGCGCGGTTTGTACATCTGAGCTCAGATTGGGGTAATAAAATGACTAAATGAAGGCACTGAGTTAAAATAATGTCAAAGTACCTACAGAGCAGTTTATTTCTTCTGGTTCTTATGTTTCCTCAGCGACTTTAACACATCCTTGTTTTGCGTCGTCGTTGGAAAAGCGGACAAAACGTCGTTCAATTTACATTAACGACTCATAATTGATGCTTTCTTAACAGTTATTGGCATGAGGAGAAACGGGTAAATCATTTCAAATCAGCCTGATATTTGCTCTAAGAGCTAAGTGCAGCTGCAGGGAGGAGGATCAACAAGTTGACCGGAGCGCAGACAGTGCGACGCCGGGGCTGCAGGGCGCACCTCGGCTGGCTGGCAGCTCCACTTTGTTTTCCAAAACCTTATCTCCTGAACCCAAAACTAGTAGGTCGGTGACCGTGAAGAGAAGTGGGTATGAGCCATAGAGGGTTTTATTTGTTCGCTGCGACTGTGGAATGTCTTTGAGTCCTGGAGGAGGGAGAGGAACTTTAGAGAAACTGAAAAAAAAAAGACTTGTGGCTCCATGGTTTAGTGTGGGATGCATGGGAAACGTTTGGCTGCATGGTCACAAGCCTATTTTTTTTTAGGTCATCGCCCCTGACGTTTCCAGGCATATGGTAAAAAACAATAAACAAACGTTGGCCATTCATGAAGTTTGACAGCCTCAGCTGAGGATGGTCATCATGCTGCCACATCTGGAAACAACTAGGAAACGTGCTCTCCTATAACAAACAAGCTGAGTGAAAGCTTTTTTTTTTTTTCCTGAGAAAATATGCTTAAATATATTTTCTCCCAGGTTCCGTTGAAAACACTCAAACATAAAGTGAGTGGCAGGTTTTAGACACATGGGTTTTCAGATGCCATTCACTTGTCACCACAAATAATATAACAGCAAAAGTAAGGAATTAACAGTTTGTAATAGTGGATGAAGTGTTCAGATTATTAAATAAAAGAAGAAATACTTGATTATATTACATTTTGAGAAGTTGAAAAGTAAAGGTGAGCTCAGTTCAAACATTGATTACATGAGATTAATTGGATATTTTATAAACTCATGGTCTGTGAGCCTATAAAATCTCTCTCTCTCTCTCTCTCTCTCTATATATATATATATATATATATGTATCACAGCCTAAAGCTTTCAAATAGCATCATGAAGTAGAAGTTACTGTAGTTAGTAGGCTGTGCCAGGGGAGGAAGCATCCAGATTAAAAATAACAACTTGCAAAACTCTATTTTAAGAGGAAATATTTTTAAGTAAACATAGGCTCCATTAATGGTCAAGCTTGATCTCATTTGAACTGTTTCATAACAGCAGTTTTTAACTCTCATGTTCCTCAAACCATGCGCATCCTCAGTCGACTAGAAGTATTTCCCTCAGAAGTTTGGACTAAGGATCCAACTATCCTAACATGAAGTGGTAATACTGGGTGAAGGTTTCTCCTCCCTCCTTGCGTTAGGCCTACAGAGTAGCTGGACCGTGAATGCACCACCAAAGAGTAATTCCGCAGCGACCCTGAAACCTGTACCCGGTGCGCAGACCTGCCTGGTCCGGCCCCCAGACCTGCCTGGTCCGGCCCCCAGACCTGCCTGGTCCGGCCCCCGGGTGGATCAGCTGAGAACCTCCTCTGATTGACAACCCCGAAATCCTGTCTCCATGGAAACCGCCTCAGCGGCGCCGCGAGGGCTGGCTCGAGGGCTGCAGTGAATGGGGTGACGTCACGGCGCCGGCGCCAGAGAGTCTGCTCCAGAGAGAGAGAGAGAGAGAGAGGGGATAGGAGGAGGAAAAAAGAAACAGAGGACAGGAGAGGTAAGGGTGAGGCTGCCGGTGCCGGCGGTGCGCTCGGCTTTGCACCGACGTGCCCTTGCGCCAATCCATCACCTGTCTGTCAGGCATCGGTCAGGGGCGTCGTGCGAAATGTACACAGCTGTGGGAGCGAAAGGAGGAAGGGGAGAAAATGGAAAAATCCTATTGCACCAGATGTGGACACAGACTGCAGGAGTTCCAGATCATATTATAAGAAATGCACAAAAAGCAGGAGCTCAGTCCGACAGCTGAAGGAGAAGCTGTCCGCGAATAGAACCGCGCGTAAAACCAGTGGCACAGATGGTGTTGAGCTGGATTCAGAACACTGCAAAACAAAACTAGAATGGATTTTGTGTCACAAAATAAGCAGCATATAAATTATTAAAAGTCAGAACAACGTCCTTATTTTATTTTTTATTTTTGCTCAATATGATCGAACTGCTCGCTGGTGCTGTTCAGACCCTACCTGCTCCTGCAGACTGTGCACTCTAAACTGCTCCTCATCTTGTCCATTACACGGGATTACTGAGGCTTTTAGGATTTGCTCGTTTGTGTCGTTTCTGCTGAATTGTCTTGCAAAAAATGAACACATTATAATAAGCCGAAAACATTCACATTATTATCATTCCCTCTCATCCCAAGTGAGGACAGCGACCTTCTCTTCGCTTCTTAAAAACATGCTCTGCTTCTTATGTTTTTTTTTTTTTTCCCTTTAATCCACAAAGCCCAAATTCGAGCTCACCATAACAGTCCACAGCTGCCCCTGGGGGCAATTAGTTAGTGCAGCATCAAACCGCCTCCCATCACCTCCAGCTGAAGAATGAAGCGTGTAATTCCTACAAACAAATGACTCATTCAGAAAACATTAAAGCGTCAATAGTAGTTAATCACCTCTTCACGTCCTGAGATATGAGAGCCACATTTGTAGGCCACGACTTAATGAACTTTGACACCCAACATGCTCAGGTGACTAATAACACTGCGGTGCACGGGACCTTTACTGATGCGTTTAGATATGCAAAGCCACTTCAGAACCACGCAGGGGCACAATGCCATATGAATTCCATCTTCTCCAACTTTTGGTCACACAAACATTCAACTGTGGTGAATTTGACTCTATTGGTATAAAAACTGTGAAGTGCGTCCGTTTACTGAATCATATATTTAGCAGACAGATCACAGAGGCAGGTTTTCTCATGCGTAAAAACAACTAACAACTATTCGTCTCGTCGATAATCTGACAGTTTTCCTGGTGGAAGCAGCTTCGATGTGCTCCTCAAACATTTTCCTGATGGAAGCTCCCTCAGTTTGTTTCTCACACTCTGAAATCTGCCTCCACACCGGTCCGAGCTGCTGTGAATTAGGATCAGGCGCGCCTGTTGTCATACCTCATCATCACTGCTCCACACCTCCAAACCCAGATCTGTGTTATTATAAACACAAGTGATGAGTGACTTTTTCGTGTTTTCTCACTAAGTTTTCCAACAGAAACCGTTTCATGCTCTACATTAATTCATTTATTATACCTGCTCACCTTTTTTTTATTTGTCTATACCTTTCTTCCTGATCCTACTGACTAAACTATAAGATCACATTCGGGTCGTGGGCGTGCTCACACGTCGCCACAGTCAACAGACAGACACGCGAATCATTAATTTTCTTGATCAGAAACAGGTAAGGGCTTAATTTTCCAAATTGCCCACCGGAGCTGCTGAAGCGCCCTCTGGGTTCCGCCTCCAACATGCGTTGCCACTGGTAACGTGGAGGAGAAGGGGAGGGATTTCAGCGAGACGGGCCAATAGTCGAGCTAAAAGGCGTTGATTGGCAGTGTGGCAGCCCCCAATCAGCGCGTAAGACCCGCCCGTGCCGCATGCCCAGCCTGCTGCCTATATAAACCACACTGACAGCTCAGTAATCCAGTCTGATCGCTGATCGTTTGGCAAGAACAAGACTTTAAAGAAGCAAGATAGCGGCACAATCAAAGCCTCTCGCTCTGCCTAACCCAACACTGACAAAATGAAAGCAATAAGCCCCGTGCGGTCCTTCCGGAAAAACAACGCGAATTTATCAGAGCACTCCTTGGGAATCTCTCGGAGCAAGACCCCGGTGGATGACCCGCTCAGCCTGCTGTACAACATGAACGACTGCTACTCCAAGCTGAAGGAGCTGGTGCCCAGCATCCCCCAGAACAAGAACGTCAGCAAGATGGAAATCCTGCAGCATGTCATCGACTACATCCTGGACCTGCAGATTGCGCTGGACTCCAGTGTCGCACTAACCAGCCTGCATCACCCTGCGCGACCGGGGCAGGCTCCATCCAGGACCCCCCTGACCACCCTCAACACAGATATCAGCATCTTGTCATTACAGGTAATTACACCGTAGATAAACAAGCGTCTTAATTGGGGAAAACGACAGCCTGGCGTGTCGTGAGAGAGGTTTAGTGGATTTATATTCGTGCGCATAGCCAGTGCGCCTTTTCTAGCCTGTGTGGAACTCGCACAAAATGGCTTGTTGGAAGGGAAAATGGCATGTTTAGGTCTTTTGTTCCGAGTCAGATGAGGAAGAGATTCGACCTACATAACACTGTTGCAACGCCAGTCACCTCGATCGGATGCTGCGTAAAGAATTAACATTTGGTCTGCTTGTTTGTTTGTTTGTTTGTTTTCAGTCTCCGGAGTTGCCATCAGAGCTGATGACAGATGACAGCCGGACTCTGCATCGTTAAAGCGGTAAGTAGGCTGTCCTCATGTCTGCTGCTGCATTCTGTCCAGGGCTTTTAGGCTCTGCTACAGCCTGTCTCCCAGTCTGCTGGAGCAGAATGGGCTCGAATTACCGTTTACCAATCCATTTGTTCCCTGCTAACGTGGTTGTCGTCTCACGTTGTCCTAACGATACCAATATGGGTTTTTTTTTTTGTTTTTTTGTTTTTTTGCATGAGAATGCGCTGCAGCGCTGGGGGCGTCAGTTGTGGCAAAGCACGGACACTTGGATTGACTTGAATCCAATCTTGATCACATCTATGTTTTATATATATATAGGCTATATATATATATACCTATATGTATAACCTCAGTTGAGACTGGAAAAACAAACAGTTCAGCTGCTAAACGCATCTCCAACGCAAAAAGATCGCACCACGGGCTCTTGCAGGGCTTCAGTGTGTCAGTAAGGTGACCCAGATATAAACACATATCGTAATAATGAAATAATTTGGCTCATCTGCTGTGGCCAGATTATTTTTTTGTGCTATATATATATATATTTGAATTCGAGTTTGGTGGAATAGGAAAAACAAAAAAGGAAGATGTTCGCTCCAGAGCTGCTTGGGTTACTGTATAAGTAGCAATCGTCAGGGTTGTATTATACCCTCTTGTGTCTATAATGAAGAGCATCTGCAACAGGAAAAATAATGGCTGTTTGGATTACTGCTACTACGATGTCTGCACATAATTGGTACAAGAAGTGGGTAGGCGCCAGCTGAGCGGCAATTACGCTGATTCTTCCCCAGATTGTAGGATGAAGTTGTGAGGAGCGTGTGTTTGTGTGTGTGTGTGTGTGTCCTCCCTTCTCTGTCTCCCCCTGTGTGTGTGTGTGTGTGTGTGTGTGTACATCTGGAGCGCAGGGTTTGCTTAGTATTGGGAGTGTTTGGTTAAATGTTAAAAACTGCGGCTTCCTCTCTGGCGCCAGTCTGTCCGGATCTCTGCCCTGTTTGCATTTTCTAAACACGCCTCTCTTTCTCAATCTTTTGCAGGTGTTTGGTCAAGACGCAAAAACACACACACACACACACACACACACACACACACGCACGGGACCTGGGGAGCAGGACTTTCCCCCCTCCAACCTCTGTCCTCCAGGCCTGGATTTTTCTTTCTTTTTTTTGTTTTTGTTTTTTTTTTTCTTCTCCTGACGCTGAAATCCAGAGACTTTTGCTTATTATGGGACAATCTTATGTGATGTGTTTTCTGTTTGGACACTTCATTATTATTTAACTTAAGACTCTTTTATTTGTGGGTCCTTTCTGGAAATGGAAGGCGCGTTATATTCCCGACAGTGGGAGGAAAAACGAGATTATTGTCACAAGGATTTATTCCCCCCCCCCCCCCACCCCCTCTCACCCCTGTCCCCCCTCTCCTTGTTGAAGTCTTCGCTTTTTTTGCGGAGGTGGGAACGTGAATAGAAAAAGACAACTTGGTTAGTTACTGTAAAAAGTTTAGTCTTGTCTTGTCAGAATTGTTGGCACATGAAGGACTGGACGTTGTTTAAAAAAAAAAAAAAAAAAAAAAAAGTTGAAATGAAAGAATGAAACATTGTGAACTCTTATCGGGAGTTTATCTTGTATAGTTGCAGGAATTTGAAACTTCTGCAAAAGTGTAATGTTGTACTTAATTATGCTGAAACTTTTTATAAAAGTAATGTAAATTGTACCTTTTTTATACAAAAATAAATCAAAACCGCAATTTGGACATGTCTTATTTGGGGGATGGACTCGTTTTGGGAAGGAGAATGAGGATTTAGTGTTTTCTGTGGTTTAAAATGCATCAAACCAGTGCGTAAAATCAGTCTCTCAGCTGCGCGTCCATATGACTTTGTCCATACTATGGACATGACTGGGTTGTATGTCCACTGAACATGTGACACACTTTAAAAACAAATCCCACAAAGTGCCCTTATCAGACACGCAGTATGTCGCCAATAACAGTGGAAAAACTACAGCGTCAACACTTCCCTGAGGCAAACAGTTGCACAAGAAGCGTATTTGAGACGCACAGTGTTCACTTTAACTTTCTCACATGCTATGTGTAAAATGGGATTAAATGGTTCAGCGTGACAGGCTGAGCCATTAACGCACTGACCTGTGGGCTGTGTTTAAAAGGACACTTGTGGAATTTAACTTGAGACTATTGATGGCGCGTTGCTGATTCCCAAACTAATACAATTAGTCATGTAATCAGTAGTTTGGTTTTGTGTCTTTGTTACCAAAAGCACATTTCTTCCAACAGTGTAACCTTACAGGCCAAACGGCGCTGCTGTGCAGTGTTATCACCAACACTAGTTATCTCAGGTCGTGAGAGTCGGACAGTCAATCTGCACTTGTCAACAAATGGCCAGGGAATGTGACCACAGTGACGCAAACCATGGTGAAACATATGCTACTTTGGGGATAATTTAACTCCTTAAAAGCTAGAACTTCAAGATCAAAACCCCAGTTAATATTTTTGTGTGTGTGTGTGTGACAGGACAGTGCACTGTTAAAGGTGGCATCAGTCACTATAAGGTTGGCCCTGTTAATGGACAGGCTGATGGGTTGTTTGGTTGCTACCCTATACAGAAACCTCATGTATCATGTTCAGCCTGTATAATGCTGCGTGGTTTCTCAGATTTCTACTCCACAAATCCACTCATGATTTTACCCCAAGGATCATTTCATTGCATCTTTCTTGGTCGAGTGTGGAAGCTGTAGAAAAGCTCCCTCTCTACCCAGGACACATAATGAAACCTAAGATCTATATATGAATATAAATTAGGATAAGTCTACAGATAAATACACAGACCCCTCCTCAAAGGCCCCGTCCTCAACTGTAGGAGTCCCTGAAGTTGTTACTCTAAGTAGTTTTAATCCTGTCAGGTTGTGTCCGTGCCACCAGCCTGCTGCACGTTTGTATGGAGACTGGCGCCATCTATCGGACAATGTAAATCTCATTAATGACACTATCCCTCGTACACATGTAAACCCCTGTTTCCTTAACCTGCCTCGAATCAAAGATTGTTTAAATTGTAAAAAAGTAGATTTTTAGCTGAAGTATGCAAACGTTGTATTAAGTTAAATCCTTGTTTATGGAGATTTCACTGTACAAGCAGCTGCTTTTCAGATAAGAGTGAAGAGGCCCATTTTAAAGGTTCCACATAGGGAACTGTTTATTAATTCACACAATGCAGTTTCACAAAGAACTTTGGAAAATACTATCACACTTTGGAGTAGAACACATGCATTTCTTCTACCACAGAAATGACCAACGACACACTGCACCACTCTACACAGCCATGTACTTGAAATGTTCTAACTACCAAACAGCACCTCACAAAACACTTGTAAACTAAAGCTTTAATGTTTGACCTTTCAGTCATGACTACATTTTTGAAGCAACACTACGACCTCCGACAACATGTAACATTCCTTTAAGTACACGTACCGTTTCCGCATAACAGCTCCCACATTCACGAGAGAGAAATCACACATCTATCGAAACACACAGGACAGCAAAAGGCCTCATCATATATGAAATAAGTTATAATGCTACTCTTGATTCATAAGAATACTTCCTACAACACCAGAACACGCAACTACTCTACATCAACCCTTTAACTATCTCAACCAACATCAAGACGTCTACATGATCCTTCTCAGGGTGACAGCCGGCTCCTCAGAGGACACTCTCCCTCTCATCTCCCAGGCTGATGGTGCGCAGGTTCTGGTTGTGGATGGTGGCAGCTGTGGTGGAGGCATTGCTGCTGCTGCCGGGGGTGATGATGATGACAGCTGGCGAAACGTCGATGCTGGAAGAGGTGGTGCTGGACTCTGTGATATTAGCCTGCTGCTGATGGCTGTTGTTGGTGTTAGTGTTGACGGTGTTAGTAGGACTGCTTGTGTTGTTATTAAGGGTGGAGTTGCTAGCAGTGCGGTTGAGGTTGCTGACACTGCTGGATGGCCACACTTCATCTGGGCTGCTCGCCATTAGGCTGACCTCGGATGGAGCCTCAGAGCAGATGGACATGCGGGCCACTGTGGTGTCCTGCAGGCCACTCAGGCTGCTGGGAAGGAGGCCTCTCTTCTTCACCATACCCTCCAGCTCCAGTTCAATTAAACTGGGCTTCATTGCTTCTATTTCTCTGTCAGCATCTCCTTCAGCCTCTTCCAGGGAATGGTCTGAGGAACTGTCACTGGAGCGCATCCCTGAATCAGATGAGTCCTTCTTATCTAGGAGGATTTCGGCTAGGAAGCCAGGCTTGGTCAGCAGCCCAGTGGACTGAGAGACATTGTGGGAAGACAAAGCTCTTGCCTCTTTGTGGAGAAGAGGTGTGGTGGTGTCTGATTCTTCTGGGCTTGAATCTTCATCATTAGGCAGTTTGTGGTAGTATGACCCAGCTGCCTTCTTCCTGGTGCCCGGAGTCCTGGAGGCTGAGCTGTGGTCCAGCTTCTCATCCTCTTCACTGATGGGGTCTAATGGCTGGGCATCGGTCCCTGAGGCAAAGTCTGTGGCATCGCTAGTCTTGGAGCTTCTCTTGGTGAAGGACTTACGGCTGTCTGGATCTATTCCTTCCTTGGCCTGAGGAATGGTAAACAGATTAAATGAGAACAACATAAAAATATACACTATCTTGTGCTACTGGCCGAGAAGACTCCAGTCTGTTCCTCATGTGCCAAAAGAAACAAAGAGTTGAAATCTATAATTATTAAATGCAAGAAGAAGTGATTTCTCCTGTTAGCCAACATTTACCACACAGTAGTATACATGCCGACTTCCCAATCTATGTCTAAATTAATTATTTTTCTGTAATCTGAGAGTGGGAGCTTCTACATTAGTATTGATGTCATCAGTGATGCAGCGACAAAAACTTGACAGTGTACTTGTGACTGTCCACCCACCCCTTTGTCGTCTGAGCTGGCAGCCTGAAGGAACTGTCCAGGGTGGGGTTGCAAGGGCCTCTCCCCCCCACTGCCGGACATCTCCAGCTGGGCCATCTGAGCGATGTACTCCCTGTAGGCATCACGATACTCAGCCTGCTGCTTGTCTGTCAGCTTGCAGATGTCATTAGAGGATTCCTGGGAGTTGAGGCTGGACATGCTCGAAGTGTGGTGACTTACCACCTGACAAGATGAGAAAGATTTTGGTTAGTGTGCAAACATCCAGTTGAGTTTGTTGTGGACTGTGTTGAGGCTGTAAACTGCAGAGATTAATAAAATTCATACAGTATAAAATTCAATTATGTGCTATAAATACATAAGTAATCAAATAAATATTCTGAATATGAGAAGTGGATACAGTGAAAAACTACAGACAAAGTAGCAATAAGAGCTGTGGTGTGATTTCAGTGTTTGATCATTTGAATTTAAAACAGATCACAAGGTGAGATCATATAAAATAGCTGTGGAGGCAGCTGCTTACGTGCGAGTATTTGCTTGGGTTTGAGAGATTTTGCAAATTGGGAGTAGGGAAGGTGAAAATAACAGAATGCAGGGCCCCTTGACACATTTAATGCGCTGCGTGTATGCGTGTGTATTTTTAATTCTGCCATCTTTAAGAGCACCATTAGCTTCCTCTGCTGTTCTCTTTTCTCGCTTAAAACCACATTAATGTGAAACCACTGAGGTCACTAACACAGAAGCTAAATGGGTGCTTGGTACAGATGCTATGTGACCATGTGACAGTTTGGGATGTGTGACCTTGTGATCCTTTGTGTGAGTGTTGCTTACACCAGCAACTTTTATATTTCTTATCTCTTGTGCACATCTGTATGTATGACTGTAATGTGTGTACACAGAGCAGATGAGTGTGTAATTATACATGCTGTTGTGATATATTTACTCTGAGCTCCAGACAGGAAGACTTACTGGCCAGTGTGAGTTGTTGCTGTGTCTCGGAGGCTCCTCCAGCCCTGCTCCACTGAGCTCTTCAAAGCTGAGGTTAAGGCTGTAGGCCGCTGCTTCATGCTGGGCCCTCGCTGAGCGTCTGCTGGGCTCCCCATGGTGGACACTGCTGCCTTGCTCACTAGCAGCTCGGGATTCATCCTGAAGCAGAGCTTGATTTTCAGCCTGACATTGTTCCATCACCTGGAAAAAAAATGTCACAGTTCAATAGTTCAGACACAGGGCTAGTTGTAAAGATGTTTTCTAAAAGCATGTGACATACAAACCAAGTATGTCAGACAGCAACAACACCAAAAGCATGTGCTTCTTTAAGTAGAGCTATTCAGTAGTGCACTCTTTCCTGACAATAACCTCCCTTCATCCAGATTTGGGGCAGCCATCTTGAACCAGATGGCTGTGCTGGCTGAGTCCTGGCAACACAACACTGGTAAGTACATGGAACTGTAAGGACACTGCACGTTCCAGCTGCTCATACGTGCGCCCTGCGTTGGATCTCAGATAAAACATGACCAATCTGGGGCTCTGGTTTGGTATTAGTAGTACAGAATAACATCTGATGAAGTAAAGCCGGCTACATGTGTTAGTGATTTCAGCCACGGCACAGTTGACTGGACTCCTGGCTGACTGACTAGCAGTCTTCTCGTAATACGGATTATAAAATCTCCTATCCCAATGTCTGAATGCAGCACAAGATGTCGTATTATGAAATTCTATCTTGCTCCTTTTTGGAAATAAACAAGAGCTGACATTTATCAACAGGATGGACCTGGCAGGGCCAAGTGTCTGCAAAGTATCACAGAATGAGGAGAATGTAGGCTATTGTAAATCTATTTCGGGCCTTTGCTCCAGAGTAATGAAGGGTGGTTGGTATTGCTGCTGGACTGCGTTTTCTTTATCAATTATGTCTACTGATGGCCCACTTACTTAATTAAAATTTTCATTTATCCCATTTATAAAAGAACTTATTACACATAAGATGCATAGCAACACTATTACAGCAAGTTACAGGGAAAGTTTCAGAGAAACTGAGTCTCACCATTCCCTTGAAAAGCTGCCAGTCACCAAAGTTCATCTCCATCTCTTTCTTCAGCTCATCCAGGTTACACTGAGACAGCACTCGGCCATTTATATTAGCCTGCAAGG
The DNA here is from genome assembly GCF_900324465.2 of Anabas testudineus. Taxonomy (NCBI): domain Eukaryota; kingdom Metazoa; phylum Chordata; class Actinopteri; order Anabantiformes; family Anabantidae; genus Anabas; species Anabas testudineus. The sequence goes on from NC_046630.1 coordinate 10,707,307, forward strand.
GACAGAGAGATTTTTCCACTTACAGAGTGAAAATAATATCATAATATAATGTTGAATCGGGCCAAAAAAGTATCATCAATCATGAGATGAGGCAGAGCAGAAGGAACAGCATGAGGAAAAAAGCATGTATGAACACAAAAGAAACAGTCTTAGGGTAAGTAAAAAAAAAAAAAAAGAATGAAAAAAAAAAACATTAAATAAATAAATTCAATTAAATATCATTAACAGACGTACCTTCTTTATGGTAGAGGTGTATTGAGACAGCATGCTGGGGTCAATTCCATCTATCTGTTTGAGGCGCTCACACACGGCATCTGTGCTCATAGAGCTCAGTGGGGCTGCAGGAGGGATCTGCCCAAACACATACATGATTAAAATACAATAAAAACATTTTAAGGATTTTTTTAAGTTAAGGTCACCGGGGCAAACTTGCACACACGGTTAGAGCAACTTATCACTCTAACACACTGATTAGGCAAAACGAGCAACAGTTCCTGGCAAAGAGACGTGCAGGCCCGTTACTGGAAGGCACAAAACCACAGTCCAACACAGTAATTCTCCATCAGTCACAGAGTGTAAGTGTAAAAGTAAACAAAGCTGCCAACCTATCCAAATACACTGTTACCTGCTCTTATTCTGTTTCCCAGTGTATATATAAGCATGTTAAGTGTGTGCACAACACTTAAGGGATGGAGTCTGTAAGTCTGTGAGCCGCTGCTGCGCTGAGCCTCGTTGAAACCCTGGCTACCAAGCAGCTACAAAGCTTGATGTGACTAATACCAGTGGCCTGTTGATCCTGTCTAAGGCCGCACAGACAGCCAACATGCCACCCCGCTGGCATAAAAACTAAACAGACCTTATCCACCCTCCTTCATACAACCCCCCTCTCTTTCTTTAACCACTCTTCTCCCCGTTGCTTTGCTTGTCTTTGTGAACCCTCACTCTTGTTCCTTCCTTCCATCCCTCCCTTCCTTCCTTCGTTTCAGCCTTCTGCACTGACCTCCAACTCTCTTTTCCATCACTCTTTCTTTCTCCCCCATCTCTTCTTCCTACTCCCTCCCTTGTCATGTCTGTTCTCTCCCAGCTATTAACACAGTTAAGACATGGCATCAGTTTAAGCCCTCTGGCTTTGTTTCTGGATTTGATGAAGAGGGCAGCAGAGCTTAGTTGGTCTTTGAATGGTTGTTAGACAAAATATTAAGTAGCTCACACAATATAGAACACAACAGTAGTAGTTCTGTAGTAGCGACAGGGAAAAGATTGAGACTCAGTTCATGTCTATGAAACAGACAACTTAATTCAGAGTGAAACTATGTTAGTGAATCTAATGAACTACTACATATTCTGTAGTTGTGTTTAGCACAGCTGTGTTTTGACTTCTAAGTGATGAGTCTATAATATCTCTTTCTACAGCATGCTTGGTGGCAACTAAGTGGAGTATAGAGAGATGAGATAGAGATAGGTGGAACAAGAAGATGAAACCATGAAACCAAAGATATACCTGCTTTAATTTGTAAGGCAGCAACTTTAAGTGCTTGATAAGGAGACAAAAAGAAGCAGACAGACAAACTGTCAGACAAAAATACACACATGCATTTGTAACATTTTAAACCTGGGACTGTACCTGTGAAAAAAGGATGAGGAAATTAAGACAGCAAGCAAATACAGACAACCTGAACACATGTTAAACTCATCATCAGGGGATATGAGAGACACTGAAAACAGTGCAGACAGACATTTATCAGCCTCACAGCAGGAGACGAGACGGCTTCTTTACAGTAGCCATCCAGCCACGTCAGAGTGGAAAAGAAGAGAGTATTTGGAGTAGAATTATTACACAAGGAGATTCTGTTTTCGCTAGAGTCAGCGGGCTTTTAAAGTCATAATCTTTGCAGACAGAATGGATTTTTGACGAGACAGAGACAGACAGAAAGAGCAGTAAAAGTAGGAGACATCTCTCACTGTGCAGAGAAAGCAGAACTTCTAATTCGGGCCTTGAATATGACTGCTCGATTCAGACTGCGACTGCAAATGTGAGCAAAGGCGTAAATGTCTGCGGCTGTGTCCGCGTGTTTGTGTGAACCCTCCCAGTGTGTGTGTGATAACACTGTAATTACAGCTGGGTTGAGCTCAGGGCTGGGCAGAAGGATGGGGAAGAGGAAACAGAGCTCTGTGAGGGAGGAAGCGTCTTGGTAAAGAGATAAGCTCTACCAGCGCTGGGCTCATTGTCAGTGTGTGTTTGTGTGTGTGTGTGTGTGTGTGTGTGTGTGTGTGTGCGCTGCCAGCCCCAACAGTTGCTCTGATGATAATCCCGACAGCCCGAGGAATCCATACTCACACTTATATCAGCGAAGCAATTACACTGGGCTAGGCCTGCTTACATATCCAAAGAGTCACACACAAATGAGCGAGTGTGCACACACATTCACAGATTCACATGTGAGCACTACACAAAGAGATGAAGTGTGAATCAAAAAAGGGATAAGATGAGCTACTGTACGTAAAAAAAAAAGACAATGGGAGAAAACTGAAAACTTGTACTGAGGACAAAAAGAGACAAACGGGCTGGGGAAGACAACAGAAACACATATTAAGAAGAGATAGAAGGAAGGAACTACCTAATAATCTATATTTAAATCTTTCACACAGCTTCTTTAAATGCCTGCTGATGGTGCCTTGATATGTACCTTTGTGGAGCAGAACTCTCCTGTGTAGTATTATGTTCAAATTTCTCTAACAGAGGCTTCTTTCCTTTCAAGTGTGAATCTCTGGGTGTTGAGATTTAGCTTTTTTCAATGCAAATCCATGCATTCCCTAAGTGGGACGTTCATGTCCATTTATATTAAAATGACATTGACTTCTACTGCTGCTCTACTTTGACTTAACTTCATTTAGTGTGCTATTTTTTGTATAGTTTTTTTTAACAACAAAAGAATAAGTAGTCTGTCAAACATGCAGGTGTAAATTTTGTGCATGCAACACAATAATCAACAAATTAGGTTTATCAGGTCAACAGGCAGGTAATCAAGAACTAAGCACATATTTTCATATCCATCCTGCACAAGTACATGACTATATGTGCATTGTTTGTGCTAATATGTTTGCTAATTCAGGGTTACCATAGAGGTGTCAGTGGGACTGGAGGGGAGACCTTCTCTGGCATCTTCTGCAATAACATCCTGACATGGACATAAAATGCAGACAAGAATTGTATATAGAGAGTGCAGCTAATGACAGTCGAGTTTCTGATGGCGCAATGTATGGAATAACCTTTCATTTGGCCTCAAAAACTGGGAAATAGCCCCACCAGTGTCAGGAACTGGACAGGGAAACAGGGTGAAAATATAATCATCAGGAGGTGTAAAGATAAAATATATATCACACTGAAGAGAGGGAGACAGAGGGATGGAGGAAAGAGGCAGGAGAGAGAGGAGACGTGTAAAAGAAAAGGATGTCAGACTTTGTGGTGTAGAGTACATCAACACAATGGACCTGACGGTATATACTGAACATTGAGTCATATAGTAGCACTATATCCTGCGCCTGACTCTTTGTGAGTTTAATAATATGAAAGTAAATCTCCCTTGTATTCATGTTAAACTTTGAAGTAATTTAGATGAAGATGAAACCTTTTTACTGGAGACAGAGTGAATCATGGGCATAACGGCTACTTAGAATTCAATCATCCTAATCACACAGAAAATATTATTGCATAATATAACCACAGCAATGAGTCGTAAACCTGCTCAAGTGCAAGGTGAAAGCACATGATAAGTGCACACTACTACTTTACTTACAAGTCCATTGGTCTCCTTATGTTGACCAGGTGGTTTAATGGAAGGGCGGAAGGATGAGGAGGGGAGATGGTGGGAGTAATGCCGTGGCAGGTGATACACATGATGGGGGAAATAAGGCTACAAGGGAAGGAATATGGAGAAGGATGGGGAGAGGAGAGGGGGTAAAAACAAAATGAAAATCATAAAATCATATTAGGGAGTACAGGAATTCATATGAAAAATGTAGTGGGGAAAGACAACATTGCTAACTTGAAGTGAGGTTCTTACACTACTTCTATGCTAACTGCTGTTTCTACTGTCACTGCAAGAGAGCAGCCAGTGACTCCCTGTTCTTTCTCACCCGGTTGTAAAACGGGTGTTGAGGGCCAGTCATCCCGCTGAAGTAGGCACTGTGGGGCTGAGGGGGCAGGGATCCAGGGAACGAGCCTGAAGGGGAGCAGGCAGCAGACTGCTGGCCATAACCTGAATGGGGACGGGGCACTGCCTCTTGTACGGGCAGCGTGGGATAGGTCACTCCTCCCATGTGCATCTGCTCCCTGGCCGCACGCACATCTAAGAGAAGACAGAGCCGGGGGGAAAATAGAATAAGAGCAGGAAAGAAGGAACTGTTTATCTGCGATGCTGATGATCATGTCTTGGCGATGACTATAAAGACCCTTCAGATCCACCCACGCATCAATAATTTTGCTTTATTTCATCATCTCCAGAGACTTTAGACAGTTGTGAATCCACAGAGAAAAATACATATCAAACAATATCAACGCACAAAAGAGCAAAATTCCTTGATTCTTCAAACACTGTAGGGGATACAACACGAACGTTCTTCCTGAATATTTTCTCTGTATCCAAAATAGAAGACAGACAAACGACTAAATGTTGGAGAGAAAACAAGCGCAGATGTTACGATTGCAACGACCTTCAACTGTGAATTCCATTCTCACATTGATTTCTAATACTCTGTTTGCTCACAAACCAGCAGGCGTGCTGATATTCTTTGTTTTCAAAATTTTATACCAGCCACGTGATGACTCTGGCACATGCAGCCTCTTACTGTCCCCGAAAAAATAATTTAACCGTTATAAACAGTAAACAAAGCAAACCATGTGAACTCTTAGGCACTGTCTCGTAAGTGCTTTGGCGCAGTTGTAAATCAATCTGACTTTGAGAGGAGTCGAGCAGGAGCTGACTAGGGAAATTCGTTGAAACCTCCCAAATTAAAGTTAAATAAGCCCAGAGACAGAACAGAGTGGCTCTGTGTGGCTGGCAAGAAAGTAAGAACCAGAAACAGAAGCAGGCACCAGAATGTCTCCTGGTTATACAAGTGGCTGCTGAATGACACACTGAGTGAGACCCAATCCAGCCTGTGAACACAATGGGGGCCTTATGATGTGAGTCAGGCTCATGGGCGGGTATCATTGACAGCACTGCCCACTGGCTGACCACAGGACACTGGGCACCAAGTACCAACTGGCCATGGGGGGAGTGAAAGGAGCAGGATGACTGTGTATGAGCATTGGTTACCTTCCGCTTCATGGGGACACGTGAGGCTTTGAACAAATAAGCACATGTTTCATGGATGCATGCAGTACACACACAGCTAGGAAAGGAGGTATGTGTAGCCAGACTGGACATCTGATTGAAGTGCTTGGTCAGCTGCGCATTTCATGACTCAACCTTGGCTTCGTGGAACAGTCTTGTGTGTGACTGCGTGTGTGTGCATGTGTTTTCTGTGGTCACATAACACTATGATGCAGCAGCTTCACACCAGGCATCATTGACACTCCTGTACAGGCTGAATGGGCGCTGACGCACAGTAGAAAAAGTACAGAGCCACTCTGGCTTACAGTGTTACGTCACTGTAACTATAAACTGTTAAATTTGGTGCAGCACTATGGGCAGATTGGTGATAGTGAGAGTGAGTGAAAATATTGTCCTGATCCCACAGTGCTGTAGTGGAAACCTGTTCGACATTTGATTGTTCGGAAATGAGAAGCAAGCTGTGAGTTTCTGAGAGCCCCTGCAGTGGGTGATTTTAGAGCAGACCTTTCTTGCAATGTTATGAGTAATGTCACTGCCAAATGAGCTGGCACTGAATTTCACTACATCACAAAAAGGATAGTTCTCTGTTTCTCTATTTATTTCTATTGTAAGTACATCATTTCATGTACTTTACACAACCGTATGACTAATGCCTACAAACAAACAAACATATATGCACATACAGCATATTATGATGTAAAAGAAATGTATGAGAACATTTCTGACTACATCAAGGGTGTTGGTCAAATTGCTGCTTACATGCATGTCTGTCCAGACTGCTGTTCTAATTAGTTCATCAGTGAGTAAGTGGACGTTTTTGCCAGATGTAAAGAAATTCCCTCAAGCACTACCTGAGATACCATGTTCATGAAAATCACAGATGTCGCTGGCACATGAAAATAACTTAGCATGAGATGTTAGACAGCACTTTGACCAAGTGACACTGTAAGTGATTCTATACCAAACTGAAAATGTATTTTCCTCCAGATTTTCGCACATATGCCCAAAATAGTGTCTGTGTGTTTATGAACCTGCTATGATCTCCCTCAGTTTGGGATCCAGGTTGACAGTACATGGCAGGAACATCTCCACATCTCTGGCAGTGAGCACAGGTGTCCTGGAGGAGAGGAAGACCTCAAAGCTGCGGATGTCTCCATCAATCTCGAGCAGAGGCTCCACGTCCTTAGTGGTGGGGATGTTCTTGGAGATTCTACAGAGCAAAAAAGAGAAACGTCAAAAATGTAGAGGTAATGATGATGACATGAATAATTTTTTATATTGACACAATTTTTCTCAAATGTAGTAAGTTGGAAATATAAATAAAATACGCTGACATGCATCTTCTGATCTTTTCTGTGGAAAACCAAATGGTTACCAAGAAGATGAAATAGAATAAAGTCTGCAACCATGTTAACATTTGACACAAAAATGTCACCATAACATAGTGTTTGTTTACACTATGTTCTGACTAATGCATTCACAGCAGTAAATGCAAGCATCACATTCTGATTAAAAAAAAGGAAAAGAGGAAATAGCAAACTGTACTGTTAAGATTGAAGAGATACACAACCGTCATCATCATCATGAGAGCAGAGAGATAACTGGATTTAGAGAAGGCAAGAGAGTGAAAGGGGGGATGTTTGAGGACAGATAGAGCGAGGGATGTTATCTTTTCTCAGCAGAGGAGGAAACCTGAGAAGATGACAATCAGGGTAATTTAGCAAGCAGAAGACGGAAGCACGTCATGATGCGCTGCTACAGTTAACATGCTGTTTGTTATCACAAGCTTTAAGTAAATACTGTGTATGAAGAATGTTCCAGTTTATGGAATATTACATTTAAAAATCTATGACTCTGCCACTGTATAGCATAAACTAAAGCTTAAACCAGTGGTTTAGAAGTGGCAGCAGCACCTCTAAAATGATGAACACTGACTATGAATAGTAGTAGTGAAGTGTTACTGTATGAGGATGGAAATTCTATTTCAGGTGCACAAGGTTAAAAGAGATATCAGTTTAATCAAGGATAATGTACTTGGCTACAAGGGATGCAAACAGCAACAACCCAGAGCTATCACTACATCTTGTTAATCCCATCATTCAGACATGAAAATATGAAACTCTGAGTGACTTATGACACTGGCCATTCATCACCAGAATGTGCGGCTCTTATCAGATGAATGAGGAGACTCCAGAGGGGAGCAGACATTTTTCTCATCTCTGCCTCCATTTCTCATCCGAACCCTTCATCATTTTCTCAGTAGATGCTTAACTCTCCCTACATCCTGCTTCACCTTCTCTCCTCTCAGATCAACCCTGACTCATCCTATGCCCCATATATCACCCAGTCTGTGTACTGGCACGCTCTGGTGAGGACACAGGCTGATGAGTTGGGTTTTTCCCTGGGCTTGATCTGTTTTTTAGAGGGAACACAGGCAGGCTTCTCTGTTACTTGATTGAATGACTAGTACCATTGCTGCAGCATACTATCTAAGTCAGGGTGAGGTCAGCATCTGGCCAGAGCTCAACACAGCACACTGTTAGCAAATAATCCAAACTATCAGCTAACTTAATCCAGTTAACATACTGACTGAAATGTCCCTTGTCAGAGCAGACATGCTCTTGGTGGATAAAAACAAGACCTTTTAAGCACACTGTACTTATCACTTTATTTCAATGTTAGCTCAAACTCCTACACAAACTGATTAATAATAATAATAATAATAAATACTTTTTTAATGCCCTCTGGGAAATTATTTGGAACTTGAGGTTCCAAGGATTCGGGGTTCAGTGACTTGTCCAGGGACAAGTGGCCAGGAATCGGGGGAACCCTGGGGTAGACAAGTGCCGACTGCCCTACCAACTGAGACATGGTCACCCTTATAAACATTACATGTCATTTTAGGCAGATGGATGGTGATGAATAAAAGGTCATAGATTTAAACCTGCACAAGCTTTTTGATTAAAAGATGTCTCTAATCAAATACAGAGGTGTCCTAGAAGGCTTTTTTAAATGCTACTTAAAAGTGACAAATCATTAAATTTCTGAAGTGCTAATCTATGATCCACTTGTATACATCCCAGTCCTATGTGTTAGGTGGGTCGCTTCAACCACACTGTCCTCACCCAGCTGCCAAGACAGACACATTTGGACTGAATGAAGAGAGAATAACCCGTGAGTGTGGAAGAAGCAGAGGCACACAAGGGCTCCAATGGACAAAGCTCTCTTAGTGTTTTCTTTCATTAGAACCTTTAACCAGACCCAAAAGGTCAAAGAAGCTCCCTGTTGGCACTCAGATGAACCTTATTCATGTGATCTTTGCTGGGGAAGGATGTGGGACTCTGATGGCAGAGATGTTACCTGCACATGCATAAGCAGCACCAGTGAGCAACACCAGTGTTGACTGAAACAACACAGACAAAAACAACTGTGTAATGTCCACCACAGACACCTGGGCAGTGAAGATGGGGAAATTCAAGGGCACAGCAGGAGAGTGCAGTGTGTGCTCTTCTGCGCATGTGGAATCACAAGTACAGTATGTGTGCGGGTGTTTGGTTCCTTTTCCCATGAACTGTATTAACCCGTATATAGACTAAGAGAAGCCTGTGCTTTTCCCCCATTTCCAGCTGGCTTACTGCTGTTTATTTGTGAGTCTGCAGACACAGACCAACAGGAGCCAGTGACATTTTCTCTCTCTCTCTCACACACACAAACACACACAGAGCACTTCCGTTTGTTATAGAGGGAACACCCTCCAAAGACTTTCTAAGGAATCTTAGGAGTCTTTTTATAGGACCATCTAACATAGCTCAACCACGCAGATTACAAGTTCTGTGCCAAAACTGAGCATCAACAAAAATAATTAAATAAAACTTGTAGAGATATCAGACAGATATCTTAAGCTACTAGAGATTCCTAATATTTAATGCATCTATTCAAATCTGAATAATTATTTGCTCATATACCAGGTAGTAATTACAACTGAAACTGAGTCATGTGCTACATGCATATTCAGCATTCAACCAACACATCCCATCTAACGTCAACTGCATCCAAGAAACTAGCTACAATTGCCCATATTTCGCTGACCTGCATGTTTGCTCTGGCTTTCTGTTGTACCACTGAAAACATGCAGCAGTACAGACATTCAGCAAGAGAATCTCAGAGGTCCATTGCTGATGTTCTCAGCTGGCTGTTTAGATACAGTATATCTGCAAGAGACGCAAAACAAACACAAAGTGAAGCCTGCACTCAACCCTAGCCTTGCTAGATCATTGGTTAAATTGGAGGACACCAATCAATTAATAGGAAGCAGTATAGACACGCAAGAGAATCAAAACAGAGTTACTTGAACAATGATTAACTGACAGCTGATAATGGCCCATATGTTGAATTGCATATTACAGAGTAAAGAGTTTCATGAGGATTAACTATTTTAACTTAACTATTAACTAATGATGATTTGTTGGTCTTGGCATTAAGCAATTGACACAAATCACTTCAGACTTAGTCATCCTCACAGTGAACAGACGATACGGACAAAAAGAACAAAGCCATTCTTATCAGCAATCAGTTGCCAAATGACAAGATGGATGCTTGGGTTTGAGCGCCAAGGAAACCGGCGTGCTACTTTCAAGCAGGCCAAGGATGAGTGAGATAAAGGCCGTCAGGCATCCCGGCAGCCATTCCACCACAATAGGCCCATTGACAGGACTCAGCTTATAGCTGCAGTAGTACAGGCACTTAGGCCCAGCTACTCTCTGTGTGGTGTAGCCACTGGGAGTTTTCTGAGCTTATCCAAATGCTAATAGGTCCCAAAGCTGACTGGAGCATAGCCTTTCTTCTCCTCTCAACCTCCCACACACTGCAGCTGACGGGAATGAGCAGAATTCATCTCTCTATCCCTTCTGTCCTCTCGCTGGGCACTGAAAGTATGAATGTGCCACTTGACTTTGCTTTACAGCTGCCCTCTGTGCTTACGGATGACATGCGCACACACGCTACAAAGAGGTGGTCTCGCTGCCAAACATTTCCATAAAGGGGCCCAAAGACAGAGACAGATGCCTGCAGAGCAGACAAACGGCTGTGCATATTGTGTTTGGGAGGCTCGAGAGTTTCAGCGTTAGACACTGTATGACCAGTACAACAATGTGTGGGTGAAGAAGTTAACCAGAACCAGGTCCGGCACATTCCTGTGCTGGTCAGAGTAATATCAGAGCTGCTGGCACAGTGTCTGCCAAGCACACGGATGAAACTAGTGAGGCTCTCTCTGGGAAAACAGTGAGCAGGCAGACAGACCAGCATGCTGGCGTGTGGACTCACAGCATCAATGCTGAGAGAGGTTATTGTTACAGCGAAAGCTGCCAAGCCCTCCACCACCCCAAAGGCAGAGAGGGAGAGAAAAAATATGTTTTCACTTTAGATGACGCCATGTACTTTGTCTCCTTAAAATCCAGACGTATTTCCTTGATTTGAATCAAATGCTACTAGTAATGTGGACACTCTGTGTCTCTCCTTTCCTCTCTGTCTGTGTCTTTCTGGTCTCCTTGTCTTGGCAATGGGCACTGCCAACTTGTGGCAGAATCTGCTTTCCATACTGTACATACTCGTGGCAAAGTTTAGTCCAATAATTGAAACTCTCTTGTACTATGCTGGACCTGTGCATCCCAAAGCAAACCACAGAGACAAGCATGCTAATGGGAAACACACCAGGCTGATAAAAACCAAGCAGCTTCGGAGCAAGCGGCCTCTCGGTGAAATGGGCTTAGGACTCAGTGGTTCCCTGAAATGTTGATTAAACTCATGTGTAGCGCCGAAACGGAGCCTCCTTGTTCCAGACCCCAAAAACCTTAACTGAACCCTCCACACTGAGTAACGAAGGCCTTTTTCTTGACAAATACTAAAAAACATTAAACCTCAGCTTGGTGATTTATGTGCAAGATTTGAGTTTAGAGCATCCTACAGCCATGGCAGAGTTTGTTCATTATGAAACTAATTGCACCACAAAGTTCATCCCGTCAGCATGTGGTTGTTTGATAGCTGCAATGGCCAGTTGATAGAGTGTACAATGCAGAGTTAATAGGGGTGGACGGCTAATCAGGAGAAAAATGTGCTCTTCTGCAGCAGATAATACATATGGAATAATTCTGTTAGACATGTAAAATCTATTCAGCGAGTACAGACCACATGCATCAGAGACACGACGAGAAACGGACAGAAGAATATCAGTTATTGACAGGATAGAAAAAGTGCTAGACAAAAGGCAGCATGTAAAAGATTATTAAGATGATCTCCTGATTATTCTGCATTTTCTTCAGAACCTGAAATACATCACTTAAGGACCTTAGCAAATTAAAAGCCTTGTAAGCAGAGATGGTGTGGAAAGAGAAACCTGAGATCTCTTCCAATCAACTTATTTAGACTTCTCTTGCCTAGTTGTTTTTTTTGTGCCACATGAGTGTGGTTTCCACAAACAAACCCTAAAAGGACCTGACCTCCATTAACTCCTGAAGGGCCAAGATGTTAACGTCATTTAAGGGCTAAATGTGTGTGTGTAACTATCTAGTGTACCCATGGCAAATCTCGCTGTCCACTTAAAAGGTCAGCGCTGACCCTCTTGCAACCCCGTGCTATTTATAATCAGACCCCAACCTTACAGCAGTTCCAGCACAAAGAAACAGCAGAATGGGAGAGAGATCAACGCCAGATAATGCTCAACACCAGAGAAATACCAAAGTACCAGGCACATGTCTGTTTCGCAGCCCTCCACTTTCTTACTTCCATCTCAGTGTCACATTTAAATGTGAGTCAAAGCTTGTTGTCATTGATGGACGACTTTCCAGCTGAAGAGCAGAGGCCAGTCAGAGGTGTAGTAGAGGCTTTTATTGCATTTGAAATTACTCTTCATGCTTTGTACAGAAAAGGGAACAGAGCAGTTCTCTTGTTTCAAACCAATTAGACTAATCCTTCAACCTCGGCTTACAGGCTGAAATAAAAAGGGCTTTAAGGATTTTCGAACAAAGAATGCTGCATGTCGTTCTTTCCGTCCTCATGTGGTAGCCTCCACAAGTGGACATCTATGCACAATCAAAATCTCACCTTGCACGCACACAGACAGACACACACCCCTTTGTGTGTCCTGTAGTTTGGCCGTGGTTGCCATGTGTTTTTCTTAAATTTTGAAGATCCCAGCAGGGGTGTTGGTGGAACTGGCTGTGGCTGATTCATACATGAATCACCACTGCCAAACACCTGAGGGATGGAGGAACGAGACAAGGCATCCAGGAGAGACACACACAGACAAATATATACTCAAATGGAAATCAGCAGAGAACTAGTTTCACTATTAAGAACAGCCATGTGGGACCCAGGGGGGTAGGCATCAATCTGTGTGTCCACCACCTGGACTATCTCTCTTGGAGCAGCAGCATCACCTGAGGCTTTGAATATGGCTGAGACATGACCACACCAGTGCTAACATTCGTCTAGCAGTAATCCTGCTGGCATCTGGTCTGATCCTATGCAGTATTTACTCAGTTTCCTTTAACTCATGAGACTGGACTCTCTTTTGTCTCTCCTTGAGCCCCTTCTTATCATTTTCTACCCTCATCCTATTCAATATTTATCTCACGCCTACCGTACTTTCTTTTTTGTCTTTGTCTTTATCTACTCATCATGGGGGTGCTCTGTCAGCACACTGGTGTGTAGACTCAAAGCTGGTGTACTATCAATGATGGAGCTCCATTGAGACATAGGAGCCTTCACACAAATTCAGTCACGTTTTCAGGCATCTTGGCAAATAGCAATGCAATGACTGATCAAATAACCACTTTCACTTCGTCTTTCATTGATATCTCTCCTGATGGGATTTAGCACAGGGACAATGGGCTCCCTCGGGGGACAGTGAAAGAGAGAAAAACTATTTTTGATCGTTTGCTTTGCATGTAGATTATAGAAACTATCACAAAAGTGACAGGAATTCACATGAACAATAGGCTGCATGGAAAAGAATCAAGAGTTTTCATCTGAGGGCAGGACAAGTTCAAAAGTATTCATCATAAGAAAAGAATAGGATCTTGCCATCATTTTTACATCCACATCTTTAAGAGCTTATTAAAAAATTCCACATAAAGGGAATCACCCACATCAGCTTTGGAACCGCACTTTTATCACAGAACATAATTGCGACCAAATTACAATAATTGTGCCAATTAAAGTAATCCTGAATGAAGAGAGTGTCATCTTAATGTTTTAGTACTTGGGATAAGAGTCCCTCTAATTAAGACTGAATTGCCTGGCTACATATTCATTCAGAGTGCGATTAGTGCAAGCAGAAAAAAGTTTTTAAGTGTCCGAGAAGTGTCTTCCTCTACTCGCATCTCAGAAAGGGGGATTGTTCGGTGCGTACATGCAGGGTCAGGTTAACAAAACAGAGAGGAAGAGAGGAACAGTTTATTCTTCACAAGATGTAATATAAAAAACACAAGTAGAAGTGTAGCAGCAGTTTGGTTCACATACATACAAACTAAACGAAGGGACACTGCAAGAAGCAGCCATTTTAAATGCTACTTCCTTACCTGACAACAATTTGTCTGCTACGTTCTGCTTCCTGCGCTGTGTGAACGTGCGCGCGTGCATATGTGTGTTGAACACAGCCTGCATCTCAGGGTCTGATTAATTACACTGATTCTCAGAGGAGTTGGGGTGGCATATGTTCTTGCACTGGTGTGAGAGCAAGGTGTATATGTGTATGTGTGTTTGCATGTAAAAATGTGTGTATGAGTGTGCGTTGCATGTGTAGCACCCACACAGGATTTAATGTACATGTGATTAAAGTTGTATGCATTAATAAGTTCAATCACAAAAGCTTGTAGTGGCAAATTGTTTGTGTGTGTGTGTGTGTGTGTTCATTGTATTTACAACATGCAGGCATTTTACCACAACATCTATGTCTACGTGTGTGTCTATACATGCATAGTTTGTGTGTATGTGTGTGTGGGTGTGTGTAATGAACAGAAGATTCAGGTGCAGTGCCAGAAACGCACTCCTGAGTGCGGCAGGGGCATCCTGGCACAGACAGGGCACCAGATGTCAGAGCAGTGCAGGAACCTGCTCAGTGGACCAGTGACACTTTTTTTCTACAGCTGAAAACGGGATCTGGGCGTCCAGGAATAAACTCTCAGAGGGGTCCGCCCCCATATATCTTTAGATCCAACCCTTTAACCTAGAACCACTTCACTTTCAAACAAATCACTACAGACAAACAATTACATAAAAATAAATCCTTAGTGACTTGAATCACTTATTATAGTATGCCTACTGATCATAGAAAGTCTATCCAGACATAAAAGAGATCATAGCCCCATGGACCCAGGACATTAACGTGATTGACCGAGCTGTTTAATGTATGTTACAGTTCCTTGTTATCAAAGATAATGTGGATGTGCAGTAAATAAAGTAAGTAGTAAAGGTCGGAGGAGACAGGAGAGTCGTGAACATAATCCTGTAGCCAAACGTGCTCACTGATATGTAGTCACTTTACAGAAGAGTTTCCACAAAATAGCTAAATGTAATGTAATGAGTCTAAACAACCTCAAGGAAATAAACATACAAAAACCCATTAACAGTCTTGGGGAAATGGCAGGGCTGCTTTAAAGCAATAACCATGAAGAGCAGAAGAGAGCTAGGTTAGCTATAGTCATTAAGCTTGTAATAGAAGCTCAAACAAAGAACAAGACTCCTGAGAAGAGACAATGCTGAAAAGAAGGTAATGTTTTAGCTGAAAGTGATAATCGCAAGGTTGCATACTCCGAATTCAATGTGCTGGAGATGGTAAAACAGCATTTGAAACATGGATTTGATGGTTACAAATACAGAGGCCGGTCCATAACATTTCTTCTATTGTTATCTATAGTTTTTGTCAGTACTGGGCAGGTAATGACGTCAGCTTGGTGTAGGTTGTAGTTTTCCCTGTTTCCCCCAGTCAAACAAACACCAAAACTAATAAACTATACTTGGTGTGTGTATGCCTGTGTAAGCTGCGCTTTGCTTTGAGCCAATATCGCCTCTAGACACTGCCATCTTTGTTATACAGTTCTTTCCCCACTACCTTTAGTCTGGGCAGCCTGTGTTCTTTTTGTTAATGATAGAAACTGCTGAGGTTATTAACCGATTACACATTCTCCATCAGATTAAGAAGGCTGTACTGGCCCACTCCTGCTATGGGAATTAGCATTACACATTTTTTTCCACATTATGTTCTACAGTGACACTCCACTGCCCTTCATGGACGCTTGTTCGAGCCAAGCAGGTTGCTAAAAACAGCTTTCAGCAATTTTGAAAGTGTGTGTTTGTGTGAGATATGACGGAAGGTGGGCAGGTGTTTCTATTTTTTTTCCCCCTCTCTTTTTAGGAGTACAGGTACATGCCATAAAGTGCAGCTGTCACTTTTATCACTGTGAGGCACTCTATGTTATCCACACATTTCCATGTGGTTTAGTAGTGTACTGTATATGTTAATTTGGTCTTAATTTAACAGCCTAGGTAGGGCTTATGATCTAAATTCAAACTGTCTTCTGGCACTGAGCTGCAATTAAAAGACCCGAGGCAAGGATCAAATCTGTATTTTATTTTTAATGACTGAGATAGAAACATATTTTGTGCATTACCTATGTAGTTTATAGAGTACATACTAAGATTTACAATATGTAATTTTTCTAATGCACTGTGTAGTGTGTAGCAAGCCATACAAAGGGGAAAGGAGAGCGAGAGCATGCAGCCTTGTGACTGAGATGCACGGCGACAGTTGACCTATAAGGGGCTGACTCACCCCCACGTTCACTTCACCACTAATATATTCACTTAGTAACGCTCAGGGGATGTGCAGTTCCGCTGTGTAAAAATGGCTGAGCACAATAACTCATACACATGCATGCATGCCAAAGCACAAACAACAAGCGAATAGGCTGAACCACGTTGGTTTTGTGGCAAAAGAATGAAATAAAAAGATGAAAAATACATATCATACAGGAAATAGTCGACTAGTCAAAGCTACAAAAAAGTGTGACATGTGTGAGATGCTGTGCATGTGTATATTCATATAAATTGCAGAAAAGGAAAGCAAAAAGATGTATCAATATTTCAAGCAGACAGAAAGTTGGAATAAGGTTCCTGGGGTTCTACGAGGTCAGTCAAGTGGTCATCCATTGCTAAAGGATAAAGACCAAATAATTCATCTAAAACAAAAAAGGGATCTAAAGAGCCACAGATCATAAGAAAGAGGAAGAAAAGTGCAGAGGGACAGAAAAAGATACACAGACAGAGGCCTGAGTCTTATCAGGGGAAGATTAGCTCAAGAGATAAGGCCTCTAGGCAAGGCGTTGTGTTTAGCCTGTTTGAGGCTTCCTGTCATCATCATTAAGGCCGCTTCTCGGACAGCCACTGCGGAACAGAGCAGCCATTTGGAAAGACAACCAGTGCGGAGGAAGATAAAGAAAGACAGGACCGTTGGTCAGGAACAAGATGATGGCTATATTAAGTCTAATGAGCAGAGTAAGCACAAATTTATGGTGTGGTAAAAAGGACTTGAACCCAGAACCTTTGTTAGATGTAGAAACACTGCTTAATTTTATGGCATACATATTTTACACAATGATTGTTAAGTATGGACATCTCATTTAGGTATCCACTATACTTAAACATAATAAATATATAGAAAAAAGGAAGTGTTGGGAAAAATGTTCTTGCTTTTAACAATAGCCAAACAAAATAATAACCAGCAAAATAATTGAGTTACAGACAGATTATGATTCCACCCATTTAATATGACGTCTACCCCGCATACTGTACAGATCCTGTGTAACACCAACAAACCCACCAATAAATGGAAGGTAATGTCTATTGTCTTTTGAAAAGCTAACAGCAAAAACCTAGTCTAATGAGGCAGTGGTTTGTCTTTGAGATGGGGGAGGGAGGGTTGTCTACTGAATCTAGCTGGCTGACTGGGTGACAATAACTGTCAGTGACACTTCCCTGCTGCAGGAGTCGTGGGCGGTAGTGTATTGTGACAGAGTGCAACCTTTAAAGGCCAACAACTGATGCACAACAGCATCCAAACCCAGCAAGTCAGCCTGTGTCGGCCTTCTCTTGTCTACAGTGCGCATACCTAAAAGCATCTATGACGCAACACAAAAAGTCCTAAACATTCATATTGTAAACACAAGCATAAACGAGATGTTCCCCTTACTGCTCAAACAAATGTATTGGAGTTTAAACTATCTCTTTTCCAGTTTAAGGGAAATGTGTCCCTTCGTGAATCTACAGACGCCCAGGCTATAATACAGACATCAGTCGCCTCGTGCATTATGATCAATTACAAAATCTGTCTGTCAGTTGCCAATTAGCATCGCACTCACAGCCACTGGCAGAATCTGTGCACTCATGTAACCCACACAGAAAACAAGATTATCTACTGCCACCTGCTGGTTCAACAAACTTGTATTAGTATTTCACAGAGGGAACAATGGATATTTAGATTCTTCATTTACTTCAACACTGAGGGAAGATTTAGTGTTACTCATGTCATGTGCCTGAATGCTTTGACCTAATCCAAAATAAAATTTATTTGCCAAGCAGACAGAGCATTCAATACTGTCCAGGTGTGAACAGAAAGCACGATACAAACATTAAAACAAGTGACACATGCATAAACATACAAATACAAAACTGACAATCAATATAACATAAAAGTAGGAGTTTTTACTACTCACACTTAAACTTATTTTGTGTTAAAGGTATTCTCAATTTGCCCAACACTGCTCCCAAAGTAAAAAAGAGAGGAAGGTAAAGACAAAAAAAGAAGCAAAGTAAGGTAAGAAAGAATAATAAAAAAAAAAAAACTAAAAAAGAAAAGGAAAATACAGATCAACATTGTACATTGTTTATTTATTTGTCTATGTGCGTGTGTGTGTGTGTACCTCTCATAAATGGTCTTGAGAGCAACCTGGTCAGACACTCCATCAGTCTCTTCCAGAAAAAGGATAATCCATGATGTCCTGTACGGCCACTCTTCTGTCAGGTTGATCCATGATGCCAGCCGATCCCAGTTGAAGACGATCTGATTGGCCCGCAACAGACGACCTGTCAAACATGGTGCAGAGAAGTTGTGGCTTTAGAGGTCAGTAGTCTACTCTTAATCGCGGTCAGTTAATAATATATTCAAGTTAAAATATCATTGATATGATAAAAACAGAAACAGTCGTATGACCTGCTGTCTCCTCCTGAAAGCATCTGGTACACTGAATGTACAGTATATTTGATGTGTGTAACATTTTATGGTTCACATCTTGCAAACCAATCAGCCGGTCAAGTTGATCAGCATCAAAATGTCTACTTCTTAAACTGCTGCTTGGAGTTGTTGCTATTGAATAATTAGTTAACCATATATTCTTATTTTAATTTAAATATAAGTTCAAGCTTTAAAGTAAAAACATACCCATCATTAAATGCCTGTTCAAGTACACCACCTCTGCACCTATGTTAACCCCTTTTGGTCTAGGAATGTAGTTCTCTCTTCCTCCAAATCCTCTGATATTTTCTGATAACATGATCAAATAAAGCTAAACAACTTGTTGGAACAGGGAGCATTTTTGTCTTTTTTTAACCTGTGATAGAAACAATGTTGAGCAGCCTTCTCATGGTCTGTGGGCTAATGTCACTGAACCAGTCCTCGGTCACCAGCAGCTTGGTCAGGTCAAAGGACATTTGTCTGGTGATGGACCGCTGCATCTGGCGACGTCGGTATGTGTCCTAAACAGATAGCAAATGCACAATGAGCAAAAGAAAGTCAAGTTAGCATTAAGTACATTTTTAATTCACCATATTTCTTGTCTTACTTGTCATTTCAGTGTAACTGGTGCTGCCTAAGCATGACACCAAACATTACGTGACAATGTGTGATGCTGATGAATATCAATATAATATTGATATTTTGATATTAAAATATAATATGAAAATATTGACAAGAACCAGGACTGCTTTTTTGTGAGCTATTTCTTAAAAATGCAATATCTAGAGTCTAACTGAAAACTCAAGATAAACAGAAGCATAACATGAGTCTTGACCCTGCCAGGGGATCTTATGCATCATCAATACTGCAAGCTGTGCATCATGAGGCAGGACAGCAGGCACAGCAAGGTCAACATGTGATGGTCAGGTCACTAGGCTTGGATTATTTGAGGAATAAATGGACAGACTCCAACGCAGTTCATGTTAAACACTACTTACACCCAGCTAAGTTAGACATTTGTGGGACAATTTTTTCGAATTCTATAATATTATTATAATAGCAATTAGCAATAATATGAAGTGTGTTATTTTAACATCATCATACATCACATATATGTAGTATTTAGTAACTGTCAAGATTACACATCAAAGATTAAAAGTTTAAATATGCAGCGAAAGAGAGAAAGAGTAAAAGAAATTACCTATTAACTATGTTTAGAGAAACAATTTTTCCTCTACACAGTCATCGTCTTTAACATCATGCCCCCATGTGAAAAACATATAATTCTCTGTGACTGTAAATACAAATCAAAGAGCCACTGTCCAAAGCTGAACAGTCATGACACACAGGAAAGCTAGTGACACAAATCTACCGGAGAACATCTGTGATGATACCAGACAGCTGCCATGGTCATGAGCCAAGGAGAGGCTTTTGGTTGACTTTGAAGTTTTAATGCCAGTCTCATGACCTCTTTCTCTGAGAGATGAAACATATGGCCACCAGTCAGTCAGAGGTCAACAATAAAGACTTTTCAATTACAGTCATTTTTACAGCTTTATTCTTGATTTTGTGATATTGTCCTTGCTGATATATACCTTAATAATTAGGTGAAAAAACTGAAACTGAGGTGAATGCTGAGTTTCAGGTCATTATTTTACTTGGTTTGTGTAATTCTAATAAATGGAAAAAGGATGGTAGAGATAATCATAATGTCATCCACAACTTGAGAAGTCACATGAAAATGGAGAGGCAGTAATTCATTTTCCCCTCTTGCCCTCATTTTAATCTCCACTTGTAGAAAAAGGGCCCTCCTGCCAAGAGTGGAGGGCAAATAAAAGGGCCAACACCAATAATTGAGGGTACTAGATAAACCCGAGGTACAAACAAATGTCAGACAAACAAACAAACAAGAGTGGGAGGGGGATAGTGGGAAGGTCTCGCAGGGGGGAGGAAAGCATCAGCGACAGCAGCGGAGTCACTTAGCCTCCTGCCAGTAGACCTGGTGCCAGTGTTTTGTCACATGGACCCACTGCTGCTAGGCCTTGTCATTAGGCTGTGGCAACGCAGCAGGAAGGATAAACAGCCATTACATCAATTACACTAGGAACCTTGGCCGCACACCGAGCTCCTCTCTCTCTATATCTGTGTCTCCTCCTGTCCTCTGGCCTCTGAGCTGCCTGTCAATACCACACCTGTACTAACCACACCCTTAAGAGAGAGGGCTGAAAAGACAGAAGATTGTTTTTCGAAAGCAGCATCCCAAACCCTTCTATTCAAGAACTAAATCCAACTAAGTCCATTTCAATTTTGTTTGATTAATGTCAAGACATGGATCATTATTTCCAACCTTAGGATCTTCCCAGATAATTTGAGTGTTGTGGTAAGGTGTGGTGGGAAAAGAAATGTAAACAATATACATGTATTCCATTTTAACTGTTATTGTTATTATTGTTGTTTTTTCTGGTTTGGTTGTTCCAGGTTAGGGTGGGGTGTGTATGTGTCTATTTAGACTGAATACACAATATACAGCTTGTTATCCTGGGACTATAACCCTAATCTTGGACTTGGGCTTGTATTTCTATTGCTGCTTGTTTATTATTAGCATTATTATCACAATTATTCCACCTACAACTCATGTTGCAGGAACAGTCAGCTCTAAGCATGAGGAAACCACTGTTGGGGGACTGTGAACCACAACAAAACATTGTATGTGTAATTGCCCTATACAAATAAACTTGAAGTCCTGTTACCCGGCGGTTGAGGGCGTTCCTGCTGCCAAACTTGGCCTGGTCTGGACCCAAACTGTTCTGAGATATCTTCCTATCTATGTCTTCATGCCATCCTGTAGAGAGAATAGGGGATGACACAATAAACATGACAAATGAACAACCAGAAAAAAGCAAAAACTAGTTTCTATACCAACACAACTACACTCCATGATCCCAAACAAAGTGTAAATCTCCACTACAATCTCCAAAATTTGTATATCAGCCCTTATCCTTTACCTTCAGCAGACAGCACCTCTCCATTGTTCGGGGCTGCCATGCAAAGCTTCTTCGCTGTACTAAGGCCTCTGCTGTTGAGGAATACTGGCAAATGGACAATGTTTCTCATGTAGTCATGGCCATTGATGTTGGAGTCTCTCAGCACACTGTTAAGATTTTGGTTGATAGCTTTGATGATAATATGGGGGTCGCTGGCAAAGATGGAGATAAAAGGGCCTTTGGAGAATAGTACCCTCACCTAGAATGAGAAAGGAACTGCAGGTTAGTTGGTAAAGGACCTTTTACATCACCTTTTCTGATATTGCATAAAATATGTTCTGGATGATTTTCAAGCTATATGTAACAGCTGGAGCCAACAGAGAGCTGCAGTACTTTAAACTTGTGACTCCTGTCAGACATGACAGTCCACAGCACATGGTGTTGGGGATTTCCATTCTAATAACTAAGGGACATTGTCCAAGTGTCACAGGACATCAATTTGTGCTAAATGCATATATGGATTGTTAACCCATCCAGCACCCTAAGGCTTGAACTAAGGATAGCGAACCTCTGTCTCTACAACATCTTTAATGCACATAGGAAATAGAATAAAGAAAAAAATGTTTAATTTACTAATTTGTGTAACCTGCAAAAACTGGACTTCATGGGGGTGTGTTTGAATTTCTCTGAACAGAAGATGATTTCAGAGTGACTGGGAGGTGCTTGCAGAGATGAGAAGATTACATTAGCACACAGGAGGTTGCCATCTTCTCTGAGATTACTTCACCAAATAATAACATTTGGCTAAAGGAAATTCTATTACTGCAGTTGGGAGGAAGAATCAAAACTTGGAGGCAAGCTGAGGCAGCTGGGAATGACAAGGTGGCTGTGTTGCAACAAAGATGTGTGGGCTCTGTATGCACAGGTAAAAGATCCACTGAAAGTTAGGGCCACGTGGCAGCTGCTTCACAACAATCTGTGTCATAATTATAAATTTGCTTGAGTGACAGATGTTATTACTCAACTGCACCCATTGTGTATGAGGCTACATGCACAAACACGTGCAAAACACACACCGTGTCCAACATCTGCAGCACTTTGTCTTGCTCACAGGCGTCCAGTCCATCGATGATGACGGCCATACGTGTCTGGTTCTGGGTGAAGCCATCAATGGTCTTGGCCATTTTTGACATTAGCTCCACTTCATGCTTCAGAACCTGGTTAGAAACAAGAAAAAAGATTAAGGACTAAAGAAGCTCATGACATTGTATTTCCTAAATGCTATTTTGTGGCAACTTGGTTGAGATTCTTGCCAAATGAAAGCAAATGAAATGCCCCTTAAGCCTTGTCAACAGGATGTCAAAGCATTTTCATCCATCCTTGATTAGAAGCTATGACTAAAGTGCATTAGTCTACCTTCATAAATCCTTCACTCTTGAGTTTGTGCAAGTTGTTGGCAGCACTGTGCAAGCGTTTCCTCTGGGAGTTGAGGACAGAGTCAGCCACTTGCCACCAGGTCCTACAGTTGAGCAATAAGGCCAGGCCCACCACACTGGCCATAGCTATCAGGACTGCATTTACAGTTAAATTCTCAGGGTCCACCTGGGAAATGAAAGCAAAAAATATGATTTCAATGTTAAAATGCAAGCTGTTTGATCACAGGGTACTTAGTTTCATTGATTTAACCCACCTTAAAAATGGCCAACAGTGCAACACCGGTAATCAAGCATCCAACTGTCAAGGCAAACAGGACGAAGGAGGGAACACAACATGTTTTCCTCCACTTTTTACCTGGGTATGTGAGGAATACCAGTGCAGAATGTCAGAAAAACAGCTGTTCTTTTATTTTCTACAAAGATTTTATATTTTCATGCTATCTGAGAAAGGATCTAGTTTCGCAGACCTCACCATGCCAAAAACCTTAGGTAAATGGTTAGTTTGAAGTACTGGCAATAGTTACAAATTATTACACATCTGACAAAGCCAAAGACGGTGACGTCACCTTGGATCTCATCATTCTTGAAAACCCTGAAGAGCCTTGTCGCCATGAAGCCAAACTCCCTCTCACAGGCATCTGAGAGTGTGGCAATCATCTCAGCCATAGAGGTTTCGCCTCCAACACTGGACAGACGATTATAATCCGTAAACAAGAACCTGTGTGACGTGTGAGAGAGACATGAGACTGATTACATGTCTCAGAAACACAGCAACCTCCTAATGAGCTTAATACTTCATAGTGAATGTTGTGTGACAGTGCAATCATTAACAAATGTTTACATAGTTTGTCTTGGACAAAGAAATATTGCATTATTCCAGAAAAGTAGTAGAGATTTCAGTGAGTTCATTTCTTTGCCTGTGCACATCTGTCACTATCACCTGACAGGCAGTGCTCGCGTGGTCTGCTCAGGAAGTTCAGGAGGGTTGACAAACATCAGCTTGAGCAGCAGTTCCAGATAACCAACTTGGCGGGCCAGGCGGGTGCTGATGACCCACGCCCAGTTCCAGCTTTCCCTCTCACGGCGGCTTCCAAAGTACACCAAAACTGGAGACAGGAGGTCACAAATTAAAACAATGTCATTTTATATTTATTTTGGTTATGTTCTGCTTTTACACATCAAAGTTAATAGTGATTGTGTAATAGCACTCTCTAGTGAACAAAGTCTTTTAAAAGCATCAGTAGAGGCTTTATATAGGTAAATGGAAACAGTTTAACAGTTTACTATTGTATTAGCTATGAAACATTTTCTTTTGAACATAAAGGTGCTAAGATAGGGATGAGAGAACTATATAAGATATATATGGTCAAAATTGTTTGGTATTCAGTATGATAATAAAATATTACAGCTATGTATAAAATATGTGTTAACATACCTATTTAATCCATTTGGTAATTCCACCTTCAGCACCAATGATCTAAAAGAACTGCTTGAAGTAGCTGCAGCTCTGTCTATCTTTTTCATAATTCTTGCTACGATCAAGATCTGACAATATTTTAGGGCTAATTTATACTTAATAAAAATAAAATATTCTTGCCAATGTAATTAAACACCTGTAAAGAGACCGCTCAACCTTTGGTTGACACACAATGTCTGCATTTCTCACATCAGTAATGCATTTATTGTCCATTTGTGCACTAACCGAAAAAGATGTAGAGGAGGGCAAGGAGGCTAAGGGAGACAGCAATTGCCAACTTTGGATCAACAGTAAAGCCCAGAACCACAGCCAATGAGCCACAAAGCAGCAATGTGAGGAAGACTACCAGCCATGAAAACTGGAACAATGGCTCTATCTGCTGGCCGGCAAATGTCTTCATCTCATCTGATGGGTAAAAAGAGGAAGGGACATAGGGAATCAGGACAATTAAAGAAGAAACCCAGGCACTGTCCAAACAGAGAATTTCACAGAAACATAATTTCCGATGTTGCAGGATTACCTACCCTCCAGTTTTTTAAGAAGGAAAGATTTGCCACTACCCCACTGTGCGTACAGGCCAACACAGATAGGCGGCTGCATGGTGGGCTCGCTCAGGATATCTGCTAAAGCACTGCTATACAGGTCATAACCCAACATGTCTCCATCTGACTCAGTGGGGGAGAGATGCTCTGAGAGGGAAAAAGGAAGTAAGAAATGTTAGAGGTAAAAGTTAGGGGTAGTGGTGTCGATAAATAAGCCAGAATGCAAATGAGTAACAACCACATCAAGGCAACAAAGCATTGTTTCCAAATGACACAGAATAGAGATAAGTGTCATACTGGCTCCAAAAATCTGTGTGAGGATGCTTTTCTGGTGTGTACAGTCAATGTTGTACGGTGTCTCTCCAGCTTTGTTGGGTCGGTACAGTAGGCGGCCATCTTTAGGGTTCCTCAGCAGCAGCTCGGCCAATTTTCGGCTTCGCCCTCGAATGGCAATGTGGAGGGGGGTGTCGCCTTTCTGTGTGAAGAAAAACAAAAAAATGAAACACTGTCCATCAGCTGCCAATTAAAAAACCCCTAGGTAACCTTTTTTTTTTGTTTAAGCATGAGTAACGTGTTTTACACAGTACCTTGTCAATTGCAGACACCTTGGCTCCTTTATCCAGCAGCAGCTCCACTATCTCTATGTTCCTCATTTTTGTAGCTTTGATAAGTGGTGTCTCTCCCTCCTACAATTACAGTAAAAATGAATAACATCATCAAAATGATCATCATATTCATCACAACACAGTATATGAGGAATCAAAAGAAATAAAGAGAGATAGATTATACTACAGAAACGACAATAAGCATTGCATTAAAAAAACAAGTACTTTTTACTTAGTGTGACCTACCTTGGTACAGCTCTCTGTGTCAGGATTACACTGCAGGATATCTCTCACCATGGTAGCGTTGCCTTTCTCAACTGCCCAGTAGAGGGCAGTCTTTCCATCCTATTATAAAAATGACAAGGCAAATTACAGCTTGTTAATCTTAGGAAAAGGAAAACAAGAAAGCATATTCACAAGTATACTGTTAATGGTATAGATATACTTGTTTGGACAGTTGCCATAACTTACAATGAGGTGTGAGGTCATATGCATAATCTGTAGTACAGTGTTTATACTGCAATTAATATGTTTAAGCAATGCTTACCCATGGATTAAAGTAATTTTTACCAAAAAAGTAAAAAAAAAAAAAACAGTATTAAGTCGCACATTTTCAGACAGAGAACACAAGAAGGCCTGCAAAGATAGTGGTAGAGAAGCAACTACCTGACCCCTGATGTCAATATCAGCATATTTGTTCAGCAGAGCCCGGACTATCTCCACATGCCCTCCTCTCACTGCTCCAATCAGCACTGTTTCCCCACTCTAAGAGAGATAGAGAAATAGGGACAGAAAGGTAAAACAAAGAAAGAAAAGAATTTAACTTAATTCACATTGTATTTCAGGGTGATCATTTTCCAACATCCTGCTGATTTTACACAGCAGGCTGGTAATGCTGCAGTGATGAGGTCGCACCCTGTCTGGGATATTGACATAAGTGCCGGCGTCCAGCAGGTCCTGTACAATCTCTGTGTGTCCTTCCTTGGCAGCAATGGCCAGGGCTGTGTTGCCATCCTTATCTGTCATGTTGACATTTGGGTTCCTCTTCAGCAGCTCTTTGACAACTTCTGTGTAGCCACCTTTCACCGCTACAATCAGAGCAGTCATTGAGTTCTGAAAATACACAGAGAAGCCAAATGATTTGCACATGAGGGTCATTGTAACCAAAACATCTTAGCTAAGATGTTTCACTCTACTTGACTGTAAAAGACATTTGGCTGGTGTTCATGAGAAATGCTCAATGATATAAATGTTGATGATTAAAAGTTAATAAAGGTACTGGCACTTAAACAAAAAAATTCTAAATGTTAACTTTAAAGGCTGTAATTAAAATATAATTAAAATTTAATTATAAAAATATAATTTAATACATCATTAATTTAATTTGTAGATACTCTGTGATTAAACCTAATAATGAATAATGTGTGCGTGATTCAAAAAGATACTGTATCCCTCTAACCAATGTCTATGATCTTACTATGACGGATATACGTGAAAACAAAAATTACAATGACCAGAGGGTAAACAACCATTCACAGGAAGACTTACCGCTCCTTCCTGGTCCGCATCAGCGCCGTTTGCCAGAAGGTGCATCACGCTGTCATAGTGTCCCTTCCTGGCTGCCCAGATCAAAGGAGTGGTACCATACTGTGAGGAAAACAAGAGCACATGATAGAGTGCATGAGACATAAATGGCAAAGTGATAATTGAGTCAACAACACAGGATTTTGTAAATGACAGAAGGATAATAAATAAAGAATAAGGCCCTATCGTAATTGGGCTTTGAAAGCTATATGTGGGTGGCAGCACCTGGATCTCTTAAGTTTTAACAATTAACTACATGTTCTGATTGTTTAAAAAGGAGTAAATGATGAATATTTGTCAGTACCTTGTCTGAGCAGTTGACTTTGGCTCCATGCTGCAGCAACAGATGAACAATCTCAGCATGGCCTCGACCTGCAGCCCAGATGATGGGGTAGACGCTATACTGTTGGGGAAGAGGAGAAAAGTAAAATCTTGCTGACAGTAAGTAATGATCACTGCCAGGCCAATGTTGTCAAGTCTTAACATGACTGAAACAGCAGATGATGGGTTAGGCATCGCAGTAGGCAGGTAAAGAACAGGCTTGTGGTTATGTTAACATTTCAGTTACCTTGACCTGTGCTTATTGACGGTTACAACTAAGATGAAACGCTTCATTAAATTTAAATGGAACAATCAAAGTGAAGCAAATCAGGTTAAGACATTTTTTAATTTCCTCATTTTATTTTATGAGGGTAGATTCAGCTTGTTCAATAAATTACATACATATTATTTGAGTAATTAGGAGGAAATACAGTGTGTCCATTCAGTACCTGACCAGTGATGTTGGGGTTAGCTCCTTTTTCCAAGAGTAGCCGGGCCACATCTGTACGGCCTTTGTAGGCTGCCCACATGAGAGCAGTCCAACCTCCCTAAGTAGAAAATATACGCAGAATGGAGTTTAATGTGAAATGCATGAGAATATGAAACAAGAGGAAAACCTTATTCATGAAATAAAGTGAAGCGCTCCATATAGTGTATATAAAGTAATACTTGTAGGCATCACTTTATTGTAATGTGGGGCATGGGTAACAAAAGTATTCAATACAATTCTTTAGAAAAAGGTCACATCTTGGCAGATTTTGTGGTAGGAAAATGTGCTATTTACAGCTGATGTGACATACTTTCCAGTGTGTGAAGAGTATCACACAGTGTGGTTTATTATAATCCCACTGTGATGACTGCCTGTGATCTGTCCCAGGCTGTCCCACACAGCAATGAGTCAGCTGATGTCCAGCCACTACCATAATGTCACAGAGGTCAAAAATTTTAAATAAAATCTACATGTCACATAAAATGTGATTAAACATCATACAACAAAACAAAACATGTGTGTGTGTGTGTGTGTGTGTGTGTGTGTGTGTGTGTGTGTGTCAATAAAGAAACCTTCTTTATGTTTCTGGCTACTAGAAATGCTAATTGCCTCTCAAGCTGGGACTTTCTTACCAAACTTAGCCCCAGGTAATAAATATGTGTATACCATCTGCACAATGCCAATGGTGTCGTCATGAATATATAGGACAGTTGCTACAGTAATTTGGCAGACAACTGTCTGCTTCCGTCGGGTATGAATCCCCTAACAAAATCATACTGTATGCCCCATGAAGAGACAACCAGAGCTCAGTAAATGAGATTTCGGCTGAAGAAGAGCCACTGCACAGGAGATAATTTCATTTTATGTCAATTTTTAGGCTAATGGACCATCCACTTTATCCAGCACTGCAGTCATTACACATAATATAATAGATACCATTAATGTACATAAAATCAAGACATTAATATTGGCATTGAATGAAGGATACATATTAAGATTTATTTACAGTACAGGTTTGAGCAGATTGTTAATCAATCTCCAAGTTTTCTGTTTAATGTTTTGAATGTATAAGTATACCAAGAAGGCTGACAGCACCTGGTTGTTTTATGTTGTTCAGCTACTGTAGAACATCACTTTCTTATAAAATTTTTGCACAGAAGTATACTATTCGTCAGTCTTGCCGCACCTATGTCACAGTTTTCTTTTCTTTTACATGAATTTTAGACAATTATGCATCAGAATTAAGTTTCATTACAGCATATGAAACTGAAAATCAGGGTTAACGTCATGATTAAAAAAATAAAGATATATAATAAATATATATAATATATATATATATAAAATAAAAATTATAGTTACTTAACGTTAAAAATAAATCACTTTTCTTGTTATATTGCTTGATGCAGGTCATGTAATCTCACCATGTCTCGATGTTCCAGGTTTGCATTGTTCTCCAAAAGCTCCCTCACCACCTCGATGTGGCCCTCCTTAGCAGCTGAGATCAACGCCGTCCAACAATCCTGTGCACACAGACAACCTCTTACCGTGCAAACTCCCATCAGACTCAAAATCCACTTTAACAAATATATGTCCGAATTGTAGGTGAGATGGCCCAGGAATGGTAAAAGCACACAAATCACCTACCAGCTGATCATACCAGGTGCTCATGGGAACACAGTGTCGCATGGACAGACAGGAGTGTCAAAGAGTAGAGTACGAAGAGACAAGAGTAAGTAATGTTTGTCCTGTCTTCTTTTGCGTTAGCGCGAGAGTGAGCACAAGTTTGAGGGTTCCATGTGTAATAACTGGTTACATATACGTGGGATGGTAATGCGAGGTGTGTGAGCAAGCACGCATGTACTTAAATAGGAGGATGTATGCATGCGTGAGTGTGTGCGTGTGTGGCTGGCTTCTGAAGACACAGGGTGTTGGCTGGTGAGTGGATCCTGTCATTTAGAGCGAAGGTAAAAGTGTGTAATAGGTTATCATTATGGTTCATAATAGCTGCGGACTAAGTCAGAGTGTGGTGAGTTCAGCATGATGGAACATCAAGGCTACTAGATCAGCCAAGTCTTCTTTGTCAAGTGGATGAGGTAGTTAAAATGACCACATCCTTTTTCACCTTGCCTCAACTCCAATATGCTCTTAATATTACCACAACATCACCTGTAGTTGTTTTCATATTAGGCACTTTGAGATGTTATCTGTGTGTGTGTGTGTGTGCTTACAACATCATCCAAGTTAACATTGGCTCCTCTCCTAATGAGCTCTTGTACTATGTCCAGATTCCCCTGCTCTGCCGCCACCATGAGGGGAGTCTGTCCATTCTGAAACGAGGAGAGAGAAGGAACTGAAACTGTGACTAAGATGCCACAGCTGGATCAGAAAAAAAATAGAAGACTACTTGTGATTCTAAAAACAATCTGATATATTACTCATTTTGCAAGTGGTGGTATTACAGGTTTCACATGACACTTGGAAGTAAATATTTAAAGAAAAAGGCTGGAGCTGTTCAAATTTTACTTACTGTGCCAACCAAAACCAACAATGTGGTAGTTTGTCCTCTTTGCCCTGTTTTTTTCTGGCCTTGTGTTATTTTCCAAAATGTCTGGGTAAATTTCTAAAACAGCTAACAACTGTAATTTTGAGCAAACATTACTAAAAAAATAATTTGTTGAGGACTATTTTTAGCCACAGATAAATGCATGATTTGAATTAGCTTTTACTGGTCTTGGCAGGCCATACATCCTCTTTTTGCTCTGTTCAGCGTACATTAGATCAATATTAGGTTTTCTTTCTTCTATGAGTACATACAGTGCCTAAAAAACACTTAAAGCCTTGAAAGTTTTTATGTTTTTGAATCACAAGGATTTAAATATGTTTTTATGTTTTTTTTACTTGTCAACTTTAAAGATATCAAAACAGACATGTACAGAGTAAATGAAGTAAATACTTCATAACAGTCAATTATTAACCTTAAGACACCACATACTATGTTTGGTACTAATTTAAGACATATGATTAGTTCCAGCTTCACAGCAGATCTAGTACTCCTCCTCCCACAAAACAACTGTCATGGTACATCATCCTAAAGAGACTGTTTGGATACTGTTGCTGCATACTCTTCCCTAAAATGAACAACATTAGCCAACAGGAGGATTGTTGTAACATAGTTCACTTACATCACTCCTGCTGTCTACATCTCTGAACTTGTCCAAATGTGCTTTCATGGCAGCCAGGTTCTCCTCCTCCACGTAGCTGAACAGACTCTGGACGGCCAGAGAGGTCATCTTCAGGGAGGTGGTGGTATCCATGGCTGACACCTGAACACCACTGTAGAGAGAGAAGAAAGCAGATCCGCATTCACAGAAAGCAAACGACAGCAACTACATCTATTTGCCCTGCACAGTTAAATATATGACGCTTCTAAGAGACAAACAGAGAAGTTAAAATCGTGGCCAGGAAGAGGGTGTGGTGTGTCTTTGAAGTGATGTTGTGGAATAAACAAGTACTGTCCAAACCCAACTCACACGCACAAACTCACCCATAAGAAAGAAAAAAAAAAAGAGAGAAGCTAGATCTTATTCTTAAGGAAGACGTTACCCTGACTAGAAACATAGAAGCACCATAATTAGTAGATAGTAAAGTATTTAAAAAGGGTAAATTATTATTTTTTTCATCGAATTAAAGTAACATGGAAAATCAGAAGAAAAAAAGTCACCATCACTTTAATTTAACTCTATGTTTTTTGTATATTTCTGTTTGCAGTATTCCCATGCATTTTTGTATTTATGTTTTAATATAAAAAGTAAAGGCATCATCAAAGAGTGTAATTTTCCTGTACAGGCACAAATACACACACACAAACACTTATCATAAATCCTTGAACTTTAGCGCAGGCCTTAGGTATATTTGGGTCTGTTTCCATGGCATTATTTCTACAAGAATATATAGGTATGGCTAAAAGAGGACTGAAAAAAGCACTGAATACATGCTCATCTAGCAAAAGTTAACAGGGGCGTTAAAGGCAAGTTCAGCTTAGTTCAGTCTGCCTGCTCATGCAGAAAACATGAACTGAAATTTGTCTGCTCGGTATAATGAAGGCAGAGCAATCACAATGCTCCACTTAAGAAACTGCACCAAGTCATCAAATACCACTGAAGAAAAACAATAGCTTCTAAAGTTCTTTACTTTGTAGTAATGAGGATTTGCATAACTGATGCACTCAACTGTGTGCTCCAATTACATCCAGACCAACCTCAATTGTACTCTTCTCTACTCTGGCTACTGGCTTAAATTGGACTTTGTGGGAATTGTGTACACAAAACAAGAAATGTCTAGTCCATTAACTGCCTTGAAGTACAATAAGTGCACAGTTGCACGCTATTTCATTTAAACTGCTCTGCATTGAGGGGAAAATAGCAGTAAGATGCAGTTAGGTAATTGTCTGCATCTGACAAATCAATGCAGACAGCCCACTTTGGTGAGATTATCTATAATTAGGCTCCACCATTTTAAAGATTTATTTTAAAACCAGACAGACAAACCTGTTCCTGTATTTACTGATTCATTTTAACCCATTTTACCCCAGCAAGTAGGATCATATTTACTTTATTATTTTAATATTCTTGAAGTGCACTTGAAATGTTTTCAAAGAACAATAAAATAAGGATTTTCCAGTGTCTTTCAGAGAAGATATTCAGACAATATCAAGAAATATGACATAACATGTCAAAACAGCCCAACCATTTAATGTATTACACCACCCAAGTAGAGGAAGCCCTTCAAAAAATGGTTGTGGATTTAGTCATAGATGAAAAACTCATTAATGATTCATCAAGTTGAGCTCTTCCATCATGGTCAGACTCACATCCTGCCACAGTAACATGGAATTAATCAGCTGCATTTATTGCTTGCAAATTGCCCAAGCAATGGGATTCACATGAAGATTACTAAACATACTGCTAAATATTCCACCATAATCCTCTAGACAAGCAGCTCAGGCTTAAAGGTCACATGCTTGTTGAGTTGTCAGTACAAAGGCCTAAAACAAAGTCAATTCAAAGCCGACAATCAATTAATATCTACATATCCACTTTTTCCTCTAAAGCTGTACACTGTCACTTTAGTCTGTAGAACTGTTCTCCCATATCAGACGGTGCCATATGTAGCTGAAAAAAATATCCTTTGTTTAGAGTGAAGGCAACAGGAGACTCTGACACACCCTCCTCAGCTCCTTGTCTCTCAACACAATGGGTGGATGATAACACCACACAAGAACCAATCAGTAAACACTAAGCTCTCTTGCTCTCTGTTGAGCAATGGTCAGATGGGACCTCATCCACATCCTTGTAACACAACACACAGACAGAATCAATCCAAATAAAAACAGAGGAAGCCTTTAAAACACATTACAAAAGCAGGTGAGACATGGTTATCTAGATAACACTTAAAAAGGTTAAGAGAAGAACACCTTACCTTGGTGTAGGTGAAACTTATATTTGGCTAATCAACACCAATGTTTATCGCTTGCTCATACACACACACAGTATCAACAAGCACTGCCAGGCTTACGCTCAGCATCCCCCCTTCACTCAAGGCTGAATATTAGATGAGGGGGCTGGTCTACGCCCATCTCATCCCTAGACAATAGACACGCACGACCAGATTTCCATTTATTATATGGACTCTGTTTCTGCATTCATTGAAACAAAAGGATGATCTGGATGACTAAAATGTTGTGCTAATCTGTGCTGATTCAGTTCATGAGCAGTGTAATAAACACATTTGGATAATATTAATGGGCGCTATTGGTGATATATTATTTCTACATTGACAGTGTGTTGTGTGTGTAGTGTTTAAATGACTGCACTCATCTTAAATTAAAGACAAAGTGTTATTAAAACTTGAATACCCACTGCTATTTACTATAGTAAGAGAATTACTGACAAAATCATAAATGTTTACACGTTAAAATAATAGGACCGTTTATACCAGAACAAGTAAAGGCAAGAAATCTGTTGGTTGGTTGACCAAAACAAGACATTTGAAGAGATCATCTATGGCTTAAAAAAACAAATATTTCTCTTTTTGTGTCACATCAAAGTAATATAGAAAAAACTAAATGTTAAGCCATGTATATTACAACATCCAAAGTCCCAGATTGTATCTTGTTTCAAATAACTATGACATATTACAACAATACACAGAATCAACTTGATCTACTTTCAGGTCTGATATGCTCCAGTATTCAGGCTCTCTCGGATCTCTAAATTTAACCAGTCAGCTCTTCATGGCTTGTCATGTGGGTGTAAAAACTGCTGAGGATTCAATTCCCTGTCACATGCCAGGATCTGTTCCCAAAAGCTTTTTACTGTGTTGCCTGGGAACTTAAATAACACATAATTGTGTTGTGTGTCCCCAGTTAGACAGGGTTTACTTTGTAAATTGGTAACAGAGAGAATCTGCCACTGGAAATAGCAGCAGAAACTTAAGATGACAAGCAGGCTGCCAGGACATGGGGTCAGTGGTCAAGTGGTGACAAACATACAGTGGGCCGCATGTTTTCTACCTAATCTGGAAACTAAAACGACATTTAAAGAATGACGAATATGGTACATACAGTACTTACAGCCGGTGTGCGTTGTCCAGACAGTAAACATCTGGATGACAGACACATGGCTTCAAATATGACTAGTCGACGAAAAGTTTAACGTTAACAGTTTAAAATATTTTGGCTTTTCTTGTCTCTAAATCACGTTTTTACCGTGTTGTCAACACACACACTGACTTCCCGTGTTTAGGAAGCAACATCAAACACAGCTATAGCCGAGCTACCAACGGCTAACAGGCTAATGCTAGCTCAGAGGGGCTAACTCTGCAACAGGTCCCGAAACTAGTTTTACCAAAGCTAACACGAAAGGAAAGTACAGTGCAACGCGTAGAAGTCTTCTTACCAGGGTTGAGCTGCTCTGTAGTCGCGTGTAGTTTAATTCCCGGGAGGGGAACAGGGTGAAAAATCCCGGCTGTTTATGTCATATTGTTTTTACAGAGCAGCGTTAACCTGCTCTCAGGCTGCTCCAGTACAGTGGAGCTCCACCTCCGGCTAACCTGCTTACAGCGGCGTCAACATGTGGCAGAGCAGGGGCAGCAGGAGCAGCAGGAGCTCCTCCATCTCTTTTTATTCTGCTGATGAAGACATGAAGACACCTGATACCTGACGGAGCCAGTTTTATTATGAAAGATGTTCCAACTGCAAATACCAGTAAGACAGGAAAAATTACTTTTACTGTAATAGTCATACATACTGTACCTACACTTCGCCTGAGTAGTTGGAAACTCCACTTTTGCTTTATTGATTGATTCATTTATATATTACTGAGGTTTCCACTTGAGGTATCAAATAAAAACAGTTGAGTAAAAAGTATAATCGTCTCCTTGAATTGGAGTAAAAAGATTCAAAATTGCATAACTCAGGTATAAGTATTTCATTTAAGCACAGCACTTCCACCACTGCTTTTACATGTAATAGACCATTTTATAGTCTATATTTTTAATTGCTGTGTTGATACTTCTACTTTAAGTTCAAAACTGTAGTTTTCCTTAAGTAAAAAATAAAATGCAGGTCTTTTACTCTCAATGGAGTATTACAGTATAGTATTATGATGTGAATGGTTGCGTCTATATCCTGACAGTGTCAGCGACCCTTGAGAAGAAAAGCATCTAGGATAATGGATAGATGGATTTTTTGGATTGGAGCCATTATTTCACCAAGTTTCATTTTGATTACAGGACAAAGCATATTTCATTGTAGTGTTTAAAAATAATTTCTCTTTATTTTGCCACATAAATCTGAATTTTAATGTACTGTTATACAAATCTTTCAATAAAGTTTCCTTCTCACACAAAAATAACCATTATGTTGCACAGGCGCACACAAACGTACACAAACACACGCGCAGGCACACATGTCCACATACACGCAAAACACAAAAATGCGCCATTCGTGATTTGGCACTTTGGACATATGAAGCAGTTTGCATTGATCTGCTGGTTTGGGTGGCCATGCAGTGCAATAATCACTATGTTTGTAGAATGGCATCCCTTCCCTTTCAGGGCAGGCCATAGTCACCTACGTAGGGCCTAGGCTACAAATAGAGTTTACTTGAGATCACGCTAACATGTATGGATCACATGAATACTGGTACACACACAGTTATGGCAGGAAAATGCAATGTTAAAAGTCTGCTGCTTTGTTATTATTTTACATAACACAAATGCACCAAACAACTTAAATTACTGACACCTTTTCCGAAAAGAATGCACAACTAACAATGTGATATTGCAGGCTTAAAATCCCCAGACTATTTCCTGCTCTAACAGATACTTAACATGACGTGTGTCTTGACCGTTTAAACCAGAGCAAGGTGCCTTTTACTGTAGGTTGCCTTCCCTGCACCATATTTCCTTCCTTCACTAAATCACTAAAAACAACTTTTGATACAGCAATTTATCACAGGAGTGGCTGTGAACCGCTGCACGTTTTAAAGACTAAACTGGATGATTTGAATGGACCAAAACAACACAAGGAAACAGTGTCTCTAACATCTTACAG
This sequence comes from Anabas testudineus, assembly GCF_900324465.2. Lineage (NCBI taxonomy): Eukaryota > Metazoa > Chordata > Actinopteri > Anabantiformes > Anabantidae > Anabas > Anabas testudineus. The sequence continues at coordinate 10,743,981 of NC_046630.1, forward strand.
TAAATGCACCCTGAAACATCCTCTAATCTAACATAAGAGCATACAATTTGAAATAAGACCATTTACCACAACAGCTGGTCTATTTCTGGGAATTTTGTACAATATTATTATGTCACATACATAAATAACAGATTTCCTCACAGACAAACGCAAATTGTACACTTATATAATTTGTAGTCTGAATATAATGTTTGCTTTTATAGAAAGTGCAACAATATAGAAACTTCTTGTACATTCAGCTGGCTTGTAATAATTATGGCTACAAAACCTTTTGACAATGAAATACATATTCACTGAACATAATCTGATTACATTTCTTTGCATTTGTAGGATTTCAGACAATTAACTAACCTGGACTTGCATTGATTAAATGCTTTTGGATGCTTGTATTACAAAGGCAAGACATTTGAACACAGAGGAAATCTGTTGAAAATGAAAAATATCAAAATGTTAAAAAAAATTATACCCATGAACCCCAAATTTTAAATTCTAAAAAAAAAAGTATTCTAAATGATGACAGGGTAAATAAACTCCCTCTGGAACAAACATTTATCTGATGCGTCATGTTTGTCCAAAGAGCGACAGATATGAAAAATATAAAAACAAATAGAAATCCATTTAGTAAATATTGAGTGCCTCTTTTAGACTTTCCACTGCTGGAGACGGACAAAATCTGATTTCCATCGTGGGACTCATCGCTGACAAAAAAAAAAATTCAACCAAATAGTGTTTTTCACAAACATCTAAATATAAAACACATACGATGTGAATTCTTCTTGAATAAAGATTTTTTTAAAAAGACATACAAATCAAACAATGTTTTGAGGATCCTAAGGCCTTTTTGAAATTGGCAGCTGATGATAAAGGTTATACTTCTTTTACGTGAACAGATTTTCCATTTCTGCCTAACAGAGGCTTGTATCCAGATAATGACAAAAACCCTCCACATACTGAACTCCTGCTCTGCTTGTATGACCGGACACCACTATGTTGTAACTGCATTTGGGTTCTTGCTGCATGCCATCCAAACTTGGTACATAGAGGGTTTAAGGCAGCTTGGAAGTCTTAATTTCAACTAATGTAATGTAACTGCTATCACTCATTAGTTTACACTGTGTCTATTGTTTTATCCTGCTCACTTCTCCATGTGAGTGTGAGTGCTGTCATCCTTGCTACTGAGGTTTTCGCAGGATATTGTGTTTTCTGTCTGTTAGGATTCTCAAGAGCGTCCCATATTTGGTTCTTTGTCAGGTAAACAGATTCTCCACGCTCCAGCTCTCAGTGGGTTCTAGTTCAGATCAGTGTTTCTGCTGCTGAAAGGACTGTCTGTCGCCCCCCTCTGCCTCATGTGGCTTTGTCTTTCTGGTTGCAGTTGTTGTCTGTGCTGTTGTGCTCTGTCTGGTTGTCATGTAGGCCTTCCTGCCGACGTCTTGATTTGACAGGCAGTGCCAGGACCACCAGCAGACACACGATGTGTAAGCAGAAATACCAAGACCTACAGAGAGATGGCAAAGTTAAACTGTGTTAGAATAACTTGTTTTACACAACATTGAATGAAAAATAATACAGCATAGAAGAATTGTAAGTCACGTTTTTGGTCATACTAGTGAAGTGGATTGTCATTAGAGTTTGTGTAGACATTCATGGTGCACACATCTATGAAGACTTTGGTGATTCTTTTTCCACCAGCACCACCATGAGGATGATGTTTTTATTTTTTCCAGTGATACGTCTCAGCAACTGTTGGACAGATTTCGATACTACGCAATACTTGTGCCCAAATTCTTAGAAAATGTTTTCTATTTCATTTCAGACCCAGCTGTACTTTCTAATTATCAAATATTAGTATGCTAACATGCGCAACGAAGATAGAGAACATTTTCTGGTTCCTGCTGAACATCTGCATGTTAGTAGTGTCACTGAGGAAAGTGGAGGAACAAACCTATAAAATGCAGCATATTTATATATAAATTAATGAAAATACTTTTTTGCTGAATCAGGAACGAGACAGCTCTGTGTCAGACTAATCAATGGAAAGACATTTACCAAACCAGACTGATAGGTTATGTCTACTGTTTACCTGAATAATACCTACAGATAACGTGACGAAGGTTGTACAGTTGCATCCACTCCTTCTCTGACATCCCAACTCCCTTAATTAGTTGGTTCATACCACCTGTTTGCCAGTCACATGCTGATTTAACAGCAGCCCTCACGCTGTACTATACTGCTGGTTATTCTTCATTGTCTTTATTTCATCATAGCAGCTGAACAGTGTTAAAGCTGCTCGTTTCACTTGCTCCTCATTAATCTCCCCCATCCTTTGCTCATTAAGCTATCTTGTTAACTGTTACAGCATAACAAGAGGGTTTAGTCTAATGAAATAATGTTAATTTCTACACTCTGAGCAGCAACTACACATACAAGATAGATATTACAGCTACTTTACACTACAATGGAGTTCACCACTCCCCTGACTAATTACTTCACAAAAAAACAGCAGCTATATAGTTCTCTCTTGTACTCTAATGTTTTGTTTAATGGGCCGTCAGCAATACAACTCAAAGCGATATCGCATATTGTGTGTAATAGCAACAAAAAAAAAATCTCAATTAAACACACTTACGTGTAGAATTTTAGTGAGGGACCCACAGCAAGCAGGACAAATGGCACCACTGTGTAGCTGATGGCAATCTGAGTCCCTATCCACGTGATGACATCATAGATGAGCTTGTACGAGTCAGAGACCAAAAAGTACGGTCTGATGTTGTGTCTTATCTGAAAGGGAAGAAAAAAATATCCTGTAAGTTGCTGAGGATAACTAAAAATGGTACTCTACTCATTCTACTGACGCTGTTCCTGTTCTTTCTGGTCTCCTCTCTTTTTTACTCTCCTCCTTTCCATCGTATAACTCTTCAGGTACTGTATTACTGCTATTGTCTGTGTAGCAGTGGCCCCTAGTTTTATGGGTCGGTGGTCTCTCTGTCTCTCCAACACATAAAGAAGAAGAAAGTCCCTGCAAGAGCTCCCCTAGCATAACAGATCTACTGTCCTGGCATTTCCCTTACCAAGTATATAATCTAAAAGCTCCTTCCAGTACCATCACTCCAGTATCTTTAAATAAATAGCCTTTTGATTCTTTCTTTATGACACCACGGTGAAGTGGCCTGGCTAACCACAGATTAGTGGTAATAGCCTCACACTTAAACTGAGGTATAAATATTATAGTCCCCTATCATTATCCCTTTAGTTTCAATAAAGAGATCCTGCTGAGTTTTGCTAAGTGGCTGTGGTAAATCCGGGCAGCAGGAATCAAATACATTTTTATAGCAACATGTCTAGAATAACTGTAGGATGCACCCACAATGTTAATCATAAGCTGCACAATAAGATAAATGCATTTGCGCAAATTATGCAAAATGCAGAATAACAGCAAATAAACCACTTGAGAATTCTGATTTTATATATTTTAGGCTCAATCTGGTAAGAAAAGGTAAAAAAAATATGTGCTGTAAAGAACACTCACTGCACGTGCAGCCATTGTCATGGTGGTGCCAGTGAGGAAGGTCAGGTAGTAGCCAGGGTACACCCCATGCCACATGGCTGACAACAAGAAGGTGGCAGCTGTGGGGTTGATGGGACAGCGCTCATAGCACACCCTGGGGAGGAGGAGAGACATGGAACACAGCCAGTGTTTGGTGAAAATAATTCAAGAAGAAACAAAACACAGGTTTCATTCCAGACACCATTTCAAATTTTAGACAAAAGGATAGCTGTCATCAGAGTCACATTATGGGTTACAATATTAGTCACTCATTAAAATTTTACCTATGAGAAACAAAAAAAGTTTTTACCTTTTGAGCCAAAGAGCGGTCTGAATATTCCAGTTGTCTATAAACATCTTGAAACTTGTGGCCAACTGAAATTAGACCGAAAACAAGATACTTTTAGGCTCTAGCCGAAAAGGTGCACGTCATTCTAATTCCCATAAGAAGATCCTAACCTCAATGCCCAGAATCCTGACATTTGATATCAGGTCCCATTGTGGCGAGCCATCTTTGTTGTATCCACTGAAGCCAAATCCTGCAGCATTGTTGATAGCATCAGCTGCAGGAGAAAGGTACAAATGTTTCTTAGTACAATAGCAGCTTCACATTATTTGAACACTTTATTCTGTGTATGTGTAGTTAAGAATGAAGAGCTGCAGTTTTTTTTAATTGAGCACTAGATGGCGCTCTTATACACAAAATGCATTGTTGCTGAGTTGGAACTTTTTTTAAGACTGACTACTTTAAAAATACCTAAATTCTCCCAGTGAGCTCAGTAAGTTCATAACGCTTAAAGGAGCAATTGCAGAATCACTCAAAGTCACTCATTAGTTTTAACATTACATTAAATACTTCACCTCCATATTCACTGTGTGTGTGTTGCGTCATGCTTTCAGGGTCTTTTGATACCCAGTCTACATTTGATGATGTGATCTCCTACTAGAGGTTTGCTCTCCACTTTTACTGCATGTTGGCCCAGCATAAATGAACCCCTTTACATATAGAGATGCATATAGGAGGTGAACTTTCAGTTATTCATTGTTTGCCTGTGAGTGTGTGTACAGACTCACGTTATAAAGTCCAGACAAACTTACCAAGTGTCCAGACAAAGTAGTACTTTGGTCTCAGTGCCAGCATGGAAAGGTACAGGTAGACAACCTGCAGATGGAGGGGCGTGGAGTTGACAAAGTCATCGTTTGTGGTGTACTCCACTGGAAGCACTCTGCACAGCGACAGGTAGATGGCCAGCGAGATGGCACATGTACACAGCTTGGAGATGACGGCATTCTGGGGGGAGGTGCGAGGAGAGAATGAGATACAAAGAAGTAGTCCTGTTCAGCCACATTAGACTATTATCTTTAAAAACATGCCACTTGTACTTCAAAAATGCTTTCCAGTTGACTCAAGGTTAAGTCCTTGAGCATGTTTTATATTTATAGCTGTGTTTCACTCTGTTCATTTTTCTCATCATCAGATAAACACACATTCAAATGGTGGAGTGTAATTAAATGATTAATGCATTATGCAGTAGGAATATAAAAATAACCTTAAGGTTTAGACATTTGGGTCATTAAATTCTAAATAATGTCTCAGCTTCTGTCTCTCGAAATGGAACCAAATGCATTAGAATTACTCTTACTACTACTTACTACATAAAGCAGTTTGAAATACGGGCTCCAGTCTCAGTTAATAAATCATAATTACTCATGATGTATTCATGTAGTTTATTTTTTCACAAATTAAATGGGACTAAATTCTGCTTGTTTTGAAATTTAGTTAATATGTCGCACCTTGGGTGAGGGTTCTATCTGCTGGTGCTTCCCATTCTCCTTGCCGTTTGCATTCTCCTGGTGGCGTGGCTGATAACACGTCCCTTCGATGAAGGCCGTGTAGTCATTATAAGAGCAGGTGGGCCCTGCCAAGATGCCCATGAAGTTACAGTTGTAGCTCAGGTACTCCAGCAAGCTGGGCATCCGTCTTGAGGGCCACAGGGAGAAACAAGAGCAGATACATGAAATAAAATGCTTTCGATGGTTTAATGTTGTTTTGTTTTTGTTTATTTTTTTCATTTTTTTGTCACTACACACATATCGTGCCCAAGGACAGAAGTCCAAGTCCTTATTTTTGGAGACATCAATTTGAAATATAGTGCATAACAGATGAATTACCACTTGCAAAGACAGTACAAGACATGTGGAGGGAGCTTGAGTGCTTTAATTGAATCTGACTTCATGTTTCTCTCCCTGCTAAATTGTATCTGCTGGGTGAAGCAGTAATGTTTCTGCCTAAACAGGATCTCTTGTTTCAACTCCTAATTCCTCACCTTGCCAGCAGCCATCTGTGAGTCAGTGGCTGACTGGCTCAGCAAAATCTATGAAACAAAGGTGTGATTTTTTCTGTTTTATACTGAATTTTGTCTTTTTATACCATAAATTAATCCATGAAGCTCCCAACAAATGTTTGACCACACCAAGTGACTGAAAGGTTGTATGATGATATCTTATGAAAGAAAGACATTTGCTAAAACAAAATGCATCCGTTCCCATCATCTGAAGCATTAAAAACATACCTGAGTCACATACCTGATAGCTAGGTATTTCTGGCTGGGAGTCAGCTGACTTTCTCGCTTGGTCAAACCTACAGACAAAACAAAAGAGAGACACGTATGTACACGTATATGTGGAAATCATGGTCTATCACGCGCCCTGATTCAGTGCTAACACAGGGTTATACAGAATACACAGATCACAGCGTCAAAGGTCGCAGTTAGCAGAAGATAGTGAGTGTGTGGGGGACAGGTAAAGCGTTGACTATTATTCAAACATTATATCCTTTATAAGCAAAAAGTTCTTTGATCCAAATCAGTCACAGTATTAGTATCTGATTTGATTTAATCAGACTGCTTTTTGTTTCTAAAGACCTGCGATGATGCAGCTCATTAGAAGACTCATTGCCAGCTCTGGCATCACAAGGTACATGTAACGTTGAGTGTAAAGCTCATTGTGCAAGGCTATGTTGGTTACAATTAGAGCCCTGATGTCAGCATAAAAGGATATCACACTGCCTTTAATAGTTCTGTCTCCATTCCAGCGAGTTGGAATATGAGCAGCATCTCTGAGGTAATTTTCCTGTTTGTAGTGTGTGTGTGTGTGTGTGCGCGCACATAAATATAAACAGCATGCAGGTACTAGAGAGTGACAGTTATCTGAGGCGGGGGATTACTGTCTAAGTTTCTCATTTGAGTCACAGTTGCGTGAAGAGAATTTAAAGGGCTCCTCCTCTACACTTCTTACACATGCATTCACCTATCGACACATCAATATATGACCTGTTATCTGCTGAGTGTGCTCACTCAGTGTAGACTACACTCGTGGACTCTAAGTAGGAACTGAACAGCTGTGAGTGCTGCTCATCATATCTCAAACCTCTCCACACCTCTGATAGTTTATCACACTTAATTATTTTAACCCCAGTATGATATCTATGTCTATCTATGTCTTGCTCATCAGCACATGTATAGTTTCAGTTCAGCTTGCATTTATAGTTAACCATAACCGTTACACAAAGAGAGAGGAAGGGAGAGAGTCCATACTTGTCATAGGTTCATTACATAATGGTGTTTATGTTCTCTTTCTGGTTCACTAGTCAGTTTTTAGAATTGACTACTGGCTCGGAAACGTAGCCATGTGATCTCGTTTTAGACTACTGAACCATCCTTTTCACTTCTGTTGTGTCTGCCACCATTTCATACAGGACATACACACACAGTAGATACACCGTAAGAGGCACTATGACACATGTCTTACCGTCGTGTATTTCAAACACCATGCTGGTAATCTTCTGTGTTATGACCATCATGGGCCTAATGAAGAGCATTAAACAGAAAGATCCTAGTTAATGGTGTGAATTTCAAAGCCATTCTTATTAGAAATACTTTGCTTGTTAAACTAGTAACCAACATTTATTCAACCAGCATTCATTACTGTAAGGGCATACTGGTTTGGACACGTCATGGAACTTAAGGCCTTTGATGTCTATTTATTCACTAATACTAACAGTGTCAGTTGCAGTAGTATATTTACAATGGCACTGTAAGGCCTCTCCAGGATAACTGCAGGCCTTTATTTTTAACTTGCTGTGACTACTGTTTCTCTTCTTCTTCTTTAGTCTGCAGGCTCCAGTCCAGTTCTGTGCTACTCAGCTCTCCAAATCATTTGTTTCAGGAACTAAAAGCTCTTGGCTAATGCTGCTAGTGGTAACAAAGTTAGGGTGCAGATTCAAGAATAAAGCAATTTGTAAAGATGTACTGATCTTGTAATAAAACTGCTTTTTGAAAAAAAAAAAAAAAATTAATTAATATATATATATATATATAAAGATTAACTGGTCTTGTAGAATAAAGCACATCTGACTACACGGCTTATACTGACATTTTGAAAAGCATGTGAATTTGACATTTTCAATAAAGACAGGAAAAGCAGACAAGGTAGTTGAAAGAGTGAAATTTCTGCCCTCGCACAAGCAATATGGGTTTGCATTAGGTTGCTTAGCAACTACCCACCTCCACCCTGCTGGGAGACCAAGCTGTCTGCTCGAATTGTCAGACAGTCTGGAGGAGAGAGAACCAACCACAAGGAACCATAGTCCTTACCAATGTCCTTCTGCAGACACAGCTGAGCTGCTGGACAAGTTTCTGTTTAGCTCAAACCAGCTGAGTCATACACAATATCCCCCCGGCTCTTACTCATGACTTCTCTTTTTAGCATCATTTATCTAATTAATTGATTAATCTAATATAAGACCTAAGGAGATCTTCAGCTTTTAATGAAGACTGCAAAACATTTAATTAAGATGTGTGTAGTGCTAGTTTAACTTACCCTGTAAAATCTGCAGAGTACATTCCATAGTCAAACACGTAGACTCGTGTGATCTGACACAAGATCAGGTAGCCCATTGTTACTATGAAGCAGTATCTGTACATAAAGAGGGGGAAACACATGTTGCATACCGGTTAAAAACAAAAGCGTAGCAAAATTCTACATGTATGCATGTTGTGAATATTTTATCACTTAGGTAAGAAATTAAACTTTTTTCCAGTAGAGTGCAAGAGACAGTGGCCCCTGCCACAAGCTATAATGGAGAAAAGGAAGTGGGTCAGAAATTTTCCAAAACTGCAGAGGAGGCTCCAATATTTCATTGCCAAAGGAGGAAGACAGAGGACTACACAACCTTTCAATAGATGACCATAGAAAGTGCAGCACTAGAGTGGCCTGTTGCACAAAGCTGCTGTAGACTCAGCACTGTAGATCCTGTAGCTAATACTGTCTCTGCTCCCAACAATAAGAGGATTGTGCTACACACCAGTTAAAGCAAGAATGGGCTGGACACAACAGGACCTCTTGATTTTAAAAGCCTTGCAGTCCAAGATTCAGCAAACATATCATCTGAACCTTGATGCTGACAATTTGAACACAAAATAAAAATATGACACCCACAGTGTTGCAATATGAAATATTTTCACGTTTTCTCAGTATCAAAAAACTCCTTATTTTTATTATTATACTCTATTACACACATCTAATAAGACAGGAGATAATAAATGTACAGTTTTTCTGTGCTCTGCGGTTTCTGTGTTGGTATCCAGCCCACATTTGGATTTTGTATAGGCAGAGCAATGTACACAATATTCTTTGGCATCCCACACATAAGGTACCATGTGGGGCTTTACAATTACAGCTACATTCCCACAGCAGTGCTGACACAACATGGCTCATTTGCTGCAGGCATAACATTCAGTAATAGTAGTTGAAATACACTGCCTGTCCAAAAACAAAGTCACCAACTGGATTTACCTAAGCAACTAGGTAAGAGCCTCCAAGTGGATAATTATAAATGGATGAATATTATTCAGCTGGCAACAAGTTATTTAACCTTAACTGATGCAGTGAGTAGTGGTATTAGTGATTAGTGCATCTGGGTAAAAAGAGAGGCAGGGAAGTGATGCACCCATCATGCCTAGTGACTACAGTACAAGCCTGTGGGGGCAGTGCTATGATCTGGGGTTGCTGCAGTTGGTCAGGTCTAGGTTCAGCAACGTCATGTGTCTAAAGAATGAGTTCAGGTGACTACCTGAATATACTGAATGACCAGGTTATTCCATCAGTGGATTTTTTCTTCTCTGATGGCATGGACATATTCCAAGATGACAATACCAGGATTCATCGGGCTCAAATTGTGAAAAAGTGGTTCAGAGAGCATGACATGGATTGGCCTCCACAGAGTCCAGACTTTAACCCCATTGAGAATCTTTGGGATGTGCGGGAGAAGATTTTGTCCAGCGGCTCAACTCTCCCATTATCAATAGGACATAAAGATCTTGGGGAAAAATGAATGCCACTCTGGATGGGAATAAATGTTGTGACATTGCAGAAGCTTATCAAAACGATGCCACAGTGAATGTGTGCTGTAATCAAAGCTAATGGCAGTCCAAATAAATATGAGAGTGTGTGAATTTTGTTTGGGACGGGCAGTGTATGAAGCATCTTTTTCATATCAGGACAAACCAGAGCTGGTGTTTGTGTGGGCACATAAATAGTAAGAGGCCTTATTCAAAGTAGTAAGAGCATGTTAGAGAGAAGGGGACAGGCTACATGTGATAGACAAAAAGAAAGGGTGTGAAGAAGAGAAAAGGAGAAGCATAATGTCAGTTGACATTTTAGATTATTATATTTTTTGTGTGTGACTTTTTCTTTGGAACAATGCTAGTATATCACAGTAGATGACAACCAGTGCTGCATCTGGAACATTATGACACAAAGACTACTGTATAGTCCAAACCTGGCATTAAGAAACTAAGAGGGACCCTCAGACAGAATTAAACTAGCCCTGAATACAGGTATAGTAAAACTATAATAAATTATACATCTGCCAAATATTCTACTACGTAAATGTGCTAAACACAAAACTATATGACATAAAATTGACATTTTAACACTGTAAACTTGTTGTACAGTCTTTCATTTTTTAATAATTTGTCCAGTTTTCTCTACTCACAATGATACAGTCAATAGTGAGGATGTGAGTGACATGTCCTGCAGCAGCTACTGTATATTTGCACTGATCCAACCTGGGAGCCTGTCGTTATCCTCATCTGATTCATTTTCACAGCACAGAGAGAGATGTTTCATTTCCACTCAAGGCATCAGATGCAGCCTGGGACTAAAGCATGCATGCCCGTGAAACATCAGCAGACAGGTCAACTCGATGACAAGAAGAAATAAAAGTTAAAATATGGCTTTGTGTGTAAAATATGGCTACACCCTGTGTGTGTGGAGCAATGAAAACAAGCACAAATACATATGTCAACACCGTTCTCTAAGGTTGTGTACACATACAAAGTAAATGCTTCAAGGCACACTTCGTGCTTCCTCAAATGAATGCACAGATCCAGAGGAAATTTCCATCTGTTTGACATTTAGCTGCGAGGCAGTAATTCACATACTCATCACCATCAGTTTGCTGTCATATTTTCACACCAAAACTCACATGAATTTACAAGAAGAACATATATAAATAACATAGAACAAAAATATCTCAATTTTATGCTTAGTCAGTTTCTCCTAAGGATAAGCAGATCATCCTAGATAGCTACAGTATGGTTGAAAAGTGACTGTGACTGCTCTGATTAAGTACTATTGAGCAGGTAGGTTTGGCCACTCACATTACTGTAACAGCCTTTTTTAATGCCTATAACATAGTAAGGCAGCACTAAGTTCCCACTTGCAACACATAAGAAAACATTTTCCATCAGTTCACCACATCCAGCAGGTGAACTATCAAAGAGAGTGGGGGAGTGGGAGAAGGGAAGAGGGAGAGACCTGCAGCTGCACAAGAGTGAATGGTATGAAATATGATGCACCACCACTAAACAAAAAAGCTTCCAGTCAGTCTAGAGCCAAACTAAGCCAGGTCCACATTCACAGCCATTGCTGCAGCCCCGCCCAACCCCCCCCCCCCAAAAAAAGCTTTTTGCAATTCCATAAAGCTGTCAGAATACACCCCCTCCCAATGGAGAGCATGAATGTGAGAACAACAAATAGAGAACACACATCCTGGCACAGTGCAATCGTGTGCTGTAAAGAGTGCATCCCTGTCCCCAAAGTTTGTCCAAGCTGCAGATAGCATGTCTCCTACTAGAAGCCGTTCCCGCAGGTAGAAGCTGTAGTTGTACTATGCAACTCTGCAGTATTATGATCAGCAGTGGTTGCAGTGTGTTATGTAATACTGCTGTATAGGAACCTAAAGAGGAGGAATGACTGACAGATAAAGTGGATAAACAATTTAGAAAAAGGGAGAGAAAGAAAATAAGTACTTATATTAATCCAGATAGAGAAAAATACAAGTGGCAAATGCAAACGACTAAGGATATATAATAGAAAGTAGCATTAAAGGGTGGCAGTAGTTTCACTAAATGCCTGTTTCAGTGTTTTGAATCCACTGTAAAAGGTTGTTCAATGAGCAAAGGTCCTGAGTTAAACAGTGGAATGACTTGAACACTCACAGCAGCACAACGCAGTCAGCAAAAGCACAGACTTAAATCTCAACCTGTTGCTGAGATGATAACTTCTTTGTTATGCAAAAACTTGTGGCAGAGGGTTAAATGCCTTCTGAAAACAGGAGGATGTGAAGTTCCTCGTCTCTGCCCCTGAGCTGCAACTTTTCCCTGGGACTGAATGGGCTGTATGTCAGATGTGATGTAGGGGCGCTGGTTTGGCTTGGGTGACAGTCACTCTTTTAGGTTGTTAGGAGCTCCAGAGAAGAAGTAGCAGACGCTGCCTATTGAACCACTTACACAGGAGACAGAGGCAGCTAAAAGCACACTAATTCTGTTTGTAGAGGAAGCCTCTACAAAACATGTGATATGACAAATGCAAAACAGAGCGTAATGTTGAATTGTGATTTAAGTCTGGTTAAAAAAAAAAAAGCTGGTATCAGCTCAGTGGCATTTTATCATTGAGTTTTGAGTCCTTTTCCTTCTGAGTGCAGTCACTATTGTGATTAATGTGCTGTTAGCAGTAGTGCTGTCCCCAGCCGGGGTGACTGTTTACAACTACACTCAGAACCTTGAATTCTGGTTAAAAATCCCACAAATCAACAGCAAATTTCCCGACGCCTCCAGAATTGTAAACAATATACCAGAAATCTTATTTTTTCCACTCTTCTTGTCATAAGTTTCATATCACTTCACTTTGTTTGTGGACTTTATGTCTTTAACCCTAAGTGAGTACACCAACAGTTGTACGGCAGCATTGACGGACCACACAGAGCGTAGGTCGTTTGTGTTTCAGAAGCATTCAGAGGTGTATCACAACAACATTTCAGGCAGTTAATGACTAGGTCAAATGTCCTTGCCATGCTTTCAGTTCCTCTAATATGTTTATCAGCGGTGACTTTATAAACTCTGTACGGTTCTAAATTTACATGTCATTACTCATTACTCTACTCATTAGTCTTACTTGTGCATGTGCTCCAGGCCAGAGAAGACCATCACACCATAGGACAGACCACTCTGCATCAGGAAATGGAGTGAATACCTGAGATAGAGACAGACAAAACAAACAAACAAACAAACAAGCATTAATAATAAGATATATACATTTAAAAGTGAGAATATAAAGTGACACTGTTAATAAGTGTACACTGTTTAGGATTCTCAGTGGGGTTCATCCTTGGCAGCTCATGGATTAAACAGGATTCTTTGGGTTTAAGCCCAGAGTTTTTGCTGTCTCAGCTTTACCACTATATAATGTTTAACATTTTACTGACACAGTTTCTTGGTTTGTTATTTACTGGCCATTGTTATTCTTTGAAAGGCACACGGGCCTCCTAAACTCTACAGTCCACATCCTGTTTATCATCCCAAACTGTCATTAGGAAGAGGAAACAAAACCACAGTCACACCATCAGCCATGTGAAGCCATCTACGCCTCAAAGTAATGTGTCATCCTCAGTCACAGGACAGGATGGTGATGATCAACTTCGTGCTGCCTTCAAGGTGCCACATTCCTTACAGTGGAGCATTACAGTGATTGTGCATGAACTCTCTCTCCATTTCCACTAAGTAAGCATACAGACGAGAAAAAAGTTCAGCAGCAACAGCAGCTACCACATACAGTAGGTCTATGAAGGGCACAGTGTGTGATTCAGCCAGTGTCAGAACAGGAGAGATGCCACAACGTGTTTGCAGTCAAGAGATCGGGGAAGGGCATCAGGGTTTGGAAGAGAACAGGGAGAATTAAATGGTCCTTCCAGCAAAAAAAACAAAAAAAAAAATAAGAGGCTTAAGAATGGGAGGAAAGGAGAAGGAACAAGAAGGAACACGGTAACATCTGAGCTGCTCGCTTTGGAAAGTATTAAACAAACATGACAATCTGTTCTTGTGTCTAAAAAAAAAACAAAAAACCTAAAATGAACTCGGTCCCCTTTGACAGAGGAAATGTTTCAACTGCTCCACAGTCTCCAATTGTTTTCTCCAGTGACATTCAAAACAAGCTTGGATGGCTGCCAGAGGGGATACATCCTAAAATAAACCAACAAGGCGTCTGTGAGACAGATCCTTCTATCACACAGAACAGTGTGAGTGTGTGTGTGTGTGTGTGTGTGTGTGTGTGTGTGTGTGTGTGTGTGTGTGTGTGTGTGTGTGTGTGTGTGTACACATATATTCATGCATTACAAGCAGTAAGGCCGATTGGGATTGTACTGTATAGACAAAACTGGCACTAAGTTACTTTAACTTTACTTATTGTAACTGTTTTACCATTATTAGATGTACTGTATATAAACTTCCTGCCAAAAGAAGAAAAGAAATAATAATATGTATATGTAATAATAATATGTGGCAGTTCCTCAGATCAACTTTAAACATTAACAATCTAGATCCAGATGTAAACACCTGAAAATGAAAAGCTGAAATGTTGATCTTATCTCTCATATTAATCTTTTGATGTCAACACCCAAAGGTGTTCAGTCTACAGTAAAAGTACAGGAACTGGCCTCACTGTTCCAATATCTTTGGAGGGGGGTCACTGACATTATATTACTACAGTAAATTAGAAATGTACATTTTTAAATTAAATTAAAACTAAACTGAGCTCAGAAATAAAACTAGTTACATGAAGAGAGAAGCAACCATTTTTAGTGTAACAGAAGATATTTGTAGATAATTTGCTTTAGCAATCACTTTCATGTCTTAATGATTTAAGTGTAAAATTGATTTTGATCAGTAATCAATTACACAACATTATTCTAATAGCAACAAATAACCTCCCAGCTGCAACTCACTGTCACTGTCTGTTTACTCTCTTTTTCCATTTCATCACCAACAGGCAGTTCATTGTCCATGATCACCTATTACCTATCACATGAGGACATTTCACCTAGTTAACGTATTCACACTAGCTGGACGCCGGGCTAGTGTGACACGGCACTACTTTGAGAGGCACTCTGCCAGAGGTGCAGTGACACAGTGGGTTATCTATTACAAGGCAATAGCTTTCTAATTGGATATCAGTTACTAGCCAATCGACTCATTTGCTTTGGCAAGGATGAGGGGAATGAGGACGGGCTGAGGGTGAATGAGACGAGGGAAAGGGGGGCACAATGAGAGGAGAGACAGGAAGGATGATGGTGTGGGAGGTGACTAGCAAACAAGAGGAAAAGGGTTTAGGATGGGTAGCAAGAGAACAACAGCAGGTAAAGAAACAAAGTCCATGAAGTGATTGATAATCACAACACAATAAATGAGGTCCTTGTGGTCCTCTGTTAAACAACATCTATGTTTAAGCAGCTTTTAAAGTGCTTCATTCATCAATCATTTAAATCATTTTTTAAATAAGCAAAAAGACTTCTGGCTCATCTTTTACCATGTGATTTTCATCCTTTTGTTACGAGGGACATTTCTTACTATCGTTGTTTTATAGGTCTAAACACAAATTATTTCCAAATACAATATTACACATCTAGTATGGCTTTTGTTGTCCAGTTATAATAATAATAATAGTGATAAAAATAATTTGACTTAATTACTCTGTTTCAATATCTGAATAATTTAGACTGCTAGGAATTACATATAACAGAGACAGGTATTATCAGTTATTTAGTATTAATTTTCTACCAATAAACTAACTGATTGATGTTTTGCTGTCATTGAAATGCTCAGGTGCATTCTGTGGGGTGTCTGAAGAAGCATTCTGGGAGATCTACAGAAAAACGATCTCCAAGACATTTTGAAAAAGACATGACCGTGATGACTCACCAGCCAAAGCAGAAGAGAGCCAAGTAGAAGCCCAGCAGAGTGGCCACCACATGTCTGATAAAGGGACTGGTCTTACTGGGGTGGAGGTAGATCCTGAACCACACAGCCATCAGCAGGGCAAACACCTGACATGCCACAAAGTTAACCTGCACAGGGGGAACACACAAGAACACTGTTACACGTGCATGAAATCTGGATGAAACCAAAAACACTGATAGCTGAGGAGGGGTCGACTAATGGGGGACTAGAGTAATCATACAGCTTGACCCGGTGACACAACAGTGACGAAGAGTTTACAGAGTTTATTAGCACACAGGTTGTAAAGGCGCAACATGGTAATTCCCAGATTTCAACATCTAAAGCCTCATTCTCATACTATAAATGAGCTTAACGATGGTGCAAGATGTGAGTGTGACATTATTACTGTGACATTTCTAAACAATATGACCATGACTTGTTTGGTTATGACTCACTGTCATTATTACTGTCAGTGCACAGCGTTGTGTTCTCTGCATGTACTCGGCCCATAAACAGTGAAGACTCTGGGATCATGTCTGATGTGTCTTGGCATTAATACTCTCACCACACTTTCATCATGATGCCACAGACTTGACATAAGCACAAAGTAGAAGCTTTCAGATTTATTCCTCCAGTTTTTTTTTCTCCAAGTCACTAGTCAAACAGAGACAGATGGCTACACAAAGATAATGCTCCCAGAGATGATTTACTGGGCCAACACACAGATCCAGCAGTTTGACATTACATCTTTATAAGGTATGTACTTGAGCTATATCCAGAGGGAACCATATGCTGTACAAAGTGTAAAGCGCCTTGAGGTTTTTTTGTGACATTTGATATTGGGCCATATAATTAAAATGTGACTTGACAAAGCTTTCATGTTTGTTTAATGTCACACTGAAATGCCCAAAGGGAGAAACAGCCTGCCCACGTATGTATATAGGTCATGTCAACTGATCCGTGTCTGACCAATAGGCAATGAATGAGACACCAAGAGCACTATCCATTATCTATGGATCCTGCATGATTAATGAGAGGGAGAGACACTGTATAGCATTAACACATGTCACCCCGAATTATCCCGATCATCAGCAGGAGAACCTAAAACAAAAGACTGTGACATCTATCCTGATACTCCCCGTCTGTGGGTTGCGTGAGATAAACCTTAAAATAAAACCTAAAGCAAAGTAAATCTAAACTATAAAGAGGCCATTTGTTTTGTATCAAGGTGTGCTGTTTTTTATAGTTTCTGTGTTATCTAAAGGTGAACTTTTACTATCTACTGTATCTGATAAGGATCAAATGCAAATATCCAGCAATAAAGATGAGTTTTTATTGATACTTGCTGCCATTTTCATCATTCAACCATGAATGATGCAGTACTCAGGCCTAGTTTTAGCCTCAATCAATCTCTGGGCAACATGAATAGCTGAGTGTTGCTCTGACTCATTTTGAGATCATAATAGTACTGTATAACTAATCTGCTAAAATTAGACCTAGGTTCAACAGTAACCTGCCACCTCCTCCTCTAACTTCTTTAAATCTAATGTACTAAAAATAAACATTCCCTTGTAATGGCACGCATCAAGTAGACCTTTTGCCCCCTTTTTTATTTTTATTTTTTACAAACAATCCAACTTATCCAATCCACAGCATTGGATGTGCTTTCATGATGTGATTACTTCAACCTGTTCTCCTAAAGAAGCCACTGCTGGTTGGTTAAATGAAACGCTGACGTGCCAGTCTGTGTACCTGCCCACAAAGCAAATGAATGTCTCATTTGCAAACCATCAAACATCCCACACTTACTACAGTCACTGATTTATCAAAGCAACCAACTGAGGCCAAAAAATAGCCAGTAGTGTCAAATAGTGATTTAGGTCCTGCATAAATCATGCAATTTTTCTATGCATATTCAAGAGCACACTGCCATAGTGAAGGTATAAAAGAGATACAATACATAATAATAGTACAGAAGATCCATATCTTCCAACAAATACTGTTCAAGTGGTTGTTTTCTTACAAATCCAAACTAAACAGAAATAAGAAATGACGATGACAAACTGTTTTATCTGTCTTTGTGTAAGCCTTAGAGTAAGGGAGTGTGAAATCAGCCCCTCCCTGGATGTCAGCACGCTGCTTTGTGGGAAGGGAATTTCATGTGTGAGACTGAAAGGGCGTGACACAGGAACTGTATTGTTCGAGGCAGAGCTGTGGGGGACTACTTGAATGCTGACTGTGTGGCAAAAGCTCCAACTGAGCAATTTATTGACTGTGAATTGTGCATTTTATTATTTTATTATTTTATAATTAGGCTTTTGTGAATAATGATGAATAATAATTCAGGAGTGGCAGTCGGTTGATTATGAAATCCAAATGACGTGGCATAAAGTTTAGTAAAACGTGGAAATAACAGCTTAATGTGGCTTTAATGAAAACCTGCAGGGCAACTTGAACACTGTTACGACCTCATTCACACACACACACACACAAAGTTTTAGTGATTGTTGTTTAACAAAAGAACATTGAGGATTTTGCTGCCAATCTGCTATATAAGTATATAGCAATGTTCTTTTCATGTAAGTACATGAAAACATCACATCAAAATTTGTGACTCAAAAGAGCAACTGAAGTCAATCTGGACAGAGAAAACATTTTCAAAATCACTTTAAAAATGTTACCTAAGTAAACAACACTCTCTCTCTCTCTGTTTGCTGAGACGTTTGGCTCAGCTTTCAAAGAGCTGTCTTTGGTCATGATGAGATGCACGGAGCTCATTTCATCAGATCACGAAACTGCCTGCTGCTCTGCCTCCTCAAACTCTGCAGACTTGTAACTGGACCTGTTATCTGGCTGGTTTATCAAAGATCTCAAGTGCCCTTAAGCTGTTCTCACTGAGAAACTGTCAGACAGAAAACTCACACAGTAATTAATGCACTGGGAAACATCTTTAAAGACACTACTTGAGAGTCTTGTTTTGTTCCTGATCTCTTGAGATATGATCTCAACATTTCTATTTATTTCATGAACTAATATCAACATCATGGAGAAATTCATAATGGCTAAGTGTCTATTAAGTTGAACTATTCCTATAAAAAAATCCATTCACACCTGGTAGCATCTCTTGCCACCATGTGTCAGTGTCACGTCAGTTGAAGGAGCAAGTCAGACAGATTAAGTAAATGACCATAAGCATCACTTTATCAATATTCCTGCATGGAGCTAAATCCACATTTTCAGATGCAATAAATGTTGTGATATAGTAGATTGACATTAGAAATTAATGCCAGCTTCTGGGAAATCAACTGCCAAGGTAAACACGACCATTTTGGAAAACGTTCTTTTCACCGGAGCAGCAGTTGCGTAACGAGACCA
This sequence comes from Anabas testudineus, assembly GCF_900324465.2. Taxonomy (NCBI): domain Eukaryota; kingdom Metazoa; phylum Chordata; class Actinopteri; order Anabantiformes; family Anabantidae; genus Anabas; species Anabas testudineus. Next base: position 10,763,235 of record NC_046630.1, read on the forward strand.
CATGCCAGTCGACTTGCTACATTTCACACACAGATGTGATTTTACACTGTGAACTGATGCATCGCATTAAAGATGTTTTCCACGTGGATTCAAAGATCTGCAGGGTAACTGACAAACACTTGTGCCTCCTGGGTTCGTGCTGTACTGTAAAAATATCATAGTGTTAGTTACATTGCATGACTAAAACAACAAAGACCTTAAAGTTTAAAGAGGAAACATAACTCTTTATTAATCATTTTATTAAAACACAAGGCAACATGTGTTTCCCCTCAGCCTGTCACCAGTGTTAAAGTAGTGTTTTACTGAATAAATATTTTGAAACAGACAAGCTCCTGTGCCAGGATGCGTGGTTTCATCATTCAAAATACATGGCTCCCCTCTTTTATTATTGATTCACTCTGCCAAGTTTACCCTGGGGTACAGCACTCTTATTGTCTCTGAACATAAGGCAGAATATATGTGCTGCGGAGCAGTTTGAAATTCAAAGGGAAGAGACAGAAGAAATCAGGAATGCTACTATTTTGGAAAAAAATGCACTGCGGCATTACAAGGAGCGATAGTGTCTCAGCAGATCAATCCCCAAAAAATGACAGTATGTGTATGGATCAGAGAGAGAGGAGAGTAAGACAAACTAGACAAAGACGTTTTGATTAGTGCTTAAGGGCAAGTAGCTGTCAGGCAGCTCCTACTTGCAGCTGCGGCTCAGGGCTCCGCTCAGCACAGCCTTAAGACACCACATTATCGACCGACATAGTGACTGGCAGAGGGAAAGAAGCGGAAGCGGAGGGAGGAAGTCAATGTGGATGCAGTGGAGAACAGAGATAAGTCGGCTTCCTGAAGTTCATTATTGAGGGAAATACAGCATCTCTGTCAGCGTACGTGTGAGGGAGAAAAGTGTGAAGGCCGTCTAAGTTACAGCACGGCTCCTGTTCGTATGCCACATTCACTATTTTTAATTGACTGTGTCTTCTTGTGTACTTTAAACACACTGAAGTGCTTCGTCCACAGTCTTGATTGTACTGCAACACCTTAAAGAGACTTTAAATATAACATTTTCCTCTCCCCCTGTTTAAGTCTGATCAGCTAGAGATGTCACATTAGAGAGGAACTGCAGTCAGGCAACGAAACTGTGTCAAAAGAAAGGAGTGAAGGCGCAGGAGTGAGCAGACAGATGGCAAGTCATTTTTTCCTCTGGGCACAGCTTTTCCTCTTCTCTTTTCTATAAAAGCAACACTAAGAAGCTACAGAGGTTCCAAAAGCTGTGTAGTCAACACTAATGAAAATGCCGTCATTGCAAATGCACACATCAAGGAATTTCTCAGCAACTTCATGGAGGTTCCAGAGGACATGTCTTAAGGTAAAGTAGCTGATTCAATAGTCTTAAAAAAAATCACACATAATAAATCTCAGAAACAGGATTAAATCTGCAACATGTACAAATAGGAATCCACACTATCACTAACCTTTATTCCCTCGTCTATGTTAATCTCTGCATCATCATCAAAAAAACAGGAGAATGTGTTGTGCTCAATAGTCCCATAGGGCAGTAAAACACATAAACATGTAAATGAAACTGCCTTGTTGAATATGACCTGGCCGAGGACAACTTCCCCAGGGGAGAGCTCTCTGTTTGGATTCTAACTTTCAGGGCAATATCACTTTTTGTAAACAGTATTCTCTCCTCTCTCTGGAACATGTCTAGTACCCAGAGACTAAAACAGTTAGAGTGCACTTATAGCAACTGGTGGGTTCCAGTCTGGGCATGTGTGCCTGCATCTGTTTGTATGTCTACACAAAGTGGGAGATAAATTTAGACAGTCATTAGCATAAAACCCTTTTTTCCATGTCATTAAGTCGCCCCCTCCCCTTCCCTAGACCCGTCTACCCGTTCAGCCTATGTGAGGTTTCAGTCCTGTTCTGCACAGTCTCATTTCATTTCCATTAGCTGTATTCCACAATGACTCATGCAGATTCGCAGCACCGAGTGGAGGGAGGAGAATCGAAGGCCTTAAACTCAACTAGTGACAGAGTGTAAAGTAGTGAAAAGGTGAAGAGATGAAGATGATGAAGATTCATATATAGCCTGTAAATTTAAGTACAGGATTCTGTAACAAGCACAGGCTCTCACTGTCTGCAAGTTATTGCTGTTTATGAAACAATAACTTTAGCTTTCAATAGAATTTAGATGAATAGAAATTTAGATGAATGGACTAGCGACCTGTCCAGGCAGTACCCCGCCTCTCACCCAATGACAGCTGTGATAGGCTACAGCATACCCGAGACCCTTCAGAGGACAAGCGGTTAAGATAATGGATGGATGGAAATTTTGATGAATTTGGTGAGAAAAGCCAGCTGGAGAATGCACAACATGCTGCTCCATCCTCTGCCATTCAACCCCATTCTTGGATGGAGGACAATGAGCCTGGTGAAATGGCTGCCAGTGTTCTCCCACATGCAAACACACGTTCTCAAACAAACATGTGTGCATATACACACACTATCTGCAGCCAGACAAAGACAGAGGCATTGTCATGACTACTTCGTGTTGGCCGACAAATATGGCACAGCTGGTCATGGCTTCTCGATATTTGATAGTGTGTGTGTGTGTGTGTGTGTGTGTGTGTGTGTGTGTGTGTGTGTGTGTGTGTGTGTGTGTGTGTGTCTCCAGTGCAACTAGATCATGCTGACAGTATGGGAACAATACCTCTTCTTGTTCTTTGACTACTACAACACATCTTTCACTTGTATTGTGCCATTGGCAGTGCCCGTGATGACCACTTACAAACACACACAGTCACAGAAATAAGGGTCTGACACTGTTCTTCTCCTGAAGTAAAGTCACAAGCCCGCTTTCTGAATTAAACTGTTTCAGCATGAAAACCGTGGAACAAATGCCTTAAATATATAACCAAGGCCATGTTTGAGACGCTTTGAGAAATGAAAAGAGGTTGTTAAAATTGTTTTCTTGATGCAGAAGAAGAAGAAGAAGAAGTCATAGATTTACCACAATCCTCAAGGCTAAATGTGTGGTTGTGTTGTGCTGGAATTCAAGACAAAAGCGTCACATAGACAGAAGAAACTCAAAGGAAGCATGCACTGACATACACACACACACACACAACCTGCAGTGTGGCACTCTCCTCTCTGAGCTGATCTTAGTCAGGCTCCATGGTCAGGCCAGCTATTAATAGTCAAACAATCAGCTATTCCCCACAAGGCTGTCAGCAGCATTGGACCAGAACCAGGCTCACATCGTGTATCTGTGCTTAAATGCGTTTGTGTGACTTCTTTCTTGAAACACATGAACCAAACCCAGGAAAAAATGACAGGGCTGCTTTTGGTCAGAAACACCACGTGTGGTCTGAGGAAGTCATGCTGGTGTTTTCAATGGGAAAGCATCATGCTGGAGCAATGCTATCATTACTCGGTGATCAGCGACCTTGGCTTACGTACATGCCGTTGCCATGTCAGCAAAAAAGAATGCAGAGTAACAGGAGAACAGGAGGGAGGAGAGTAAGAGATAGAAAATCTTGTATAAACAGTCTTATTATCTACCCTCCCTACGTACAGTCTTGTGTGGGCTTGGCAGGAGAATACCAAACATTGTACATTGTCTGTTCACAATGATGATGATGCAGACGTTTTACCTTTGTCTCTTCTCTTCTGCTCTCCCTTTATATTTCACGCTTTGTCTGACAGCACTTAGCCCTTTGAGTATATGCAACACCAGGGAAACAACTACCAAAGATGTACTGACATTATTATCAAGAGATAGCAACAGACATAAACAGCCTTAAGAAGTCATCTTCAGTATGAAAAATGAGGTATCTTCCACATACTCTTGCTGAATGTGAACTAATAAAGTGGTGAAATGATTGCTGACTGATTAAGCTATCTATCAGATATATTCATTTTGCCTCTGGATAAATGCCTTTACCACAGTGCTGAATAATATGAGTGTGTAAAATTGTTGCCATCCACTTTTGATATGTACATAACTCTTAGCAAACAACTGTTAGAGGTGCAGCCATTTGATGGAGTTTCCTGCATAGAGAGACCCATAGAGAGTGAGACAGAGGCTTTTATGAGCGCTCTTAATAGGAAATCTGAACAATTTTGGACCCAAGCCAGACTTGCGAGTTAATATTACTGTTTTTTCATGGCTTACAGACGGTACAGTGGCAAGAAAAAGATCTTCATCTAACTCACAACAATACAAAAACACGGTCTGCTGAAAATAATAGTACACAAACATTATATGTTTTCATGTTTTTATTGAACATAACATGTAAACATTGACATTGACATTGGAGTGTATAAGCAAATTCTTTGCTTCTTCATATTAGTCCTTAATATTTAACACATAATAATTCAGTAATGACTTTTAACAAGCTACTCAGGATGAAACTGAACATGTGGCACCCGGCTGGTGGTTGGTAAATGATTATTACAGTAAGATTTTTTTAGTTGAGACGGGAGAGTTGTACATGTTTATTTACATTTTGTAAAAAATAAAAATGTCCAGAACACAAATGGCAGCTACTTTGCCCCTAGCCATTTTTAAACTGTGATCGTCAGTAGTGGGTGTAGTGAAGTGAGGCCAAAGCAGCTAAGAGGCAATGAGTCAGAGGTTTATCTCCAATTCTTGACCAAGGGCACAATCACTTGGTTTCTGCCTCCTCAGCTCAGCCCATTTCATTCACACAGACCTGCTGTTACTCATGAAGAACTTCCTTACAACACGAAACTTAAATACAGAGGGAGGCGGCGGTGTCGTAATCTCCAAGGCATCACTTGAAACTGGTCGTTCTCTCCTCTCTGATTCACCATTATCTCGCTGTGTCAGTTTTAGCTTATAGTCTGCGTGTCTCATGTTTGCGCTGACTAAGTGAAATGAGGTCCTGTGATGTGTTCACATGGCTGTTGTGGAACAAACACCTGCTTACAGATCCTCGCACAAAAATGTCAAACGGTCACTGCAGAACGTGTTGGCCCATATCTCTGTTCGCTGTGGTCTAATCCAGAGGCGAGAACTCCCAACAAAAACACAAACAATGACTGCTGAGGCCCCCTGAGAACTCAAGAACACTGAATTACATCCTGCTTGACAGCTTTGACAGAGCAGCTTTTTATGCCCGTTAAAGCAACACACTAGCAACTGTCAAACAACTGCCTGTATGTCACTTTTACTGAAAACATAAGGCTAGCGAGACAAAAGACATACAAAGACATTTACACAAACACTAAAGAACCAACTGAACATTTGCAGCACAGTGTATCTGAGCTTTAAAAGCTGCAATCATCAACAATATAAACGTGCCACATCCTATTGGATGCCTTACGTTTGCCCTATTGCACCTAAAGGTCAAAGTGTGAGACAATATGTGTGCTCATTAGCTATGGATCTGTGTGAGGCACTTCAACGTACATACATCAACTTTGACTTACGCTGTCAGTTAATGCAAAACCATGTGATTGAATCCACAGGTCTTTAACAATGGTTTACATTGATTCTAGCAATGGAAGATACAATACCCCTTGTTTTGGCAATCAGTACTTAGATGACAAAAAGAAAGCCAAACTATGATACTGCACTGTGTATCAGAAGTCGTCAGTAGTGTGTGGTAGGAGTGAGTTGACAAGCTTCACACATCAGACATTACCTTAGCACTGTGGCACAAACTGCAGTCGAGACCTTAGATAACCAGTGTTCAAATGTACAGTTCAATGTACAGGCTTTATGAAGACTGGTCATAAAATCTCAACCTGAAATCTCAAGACTTCACAATATTGATTCATTATCACAACTGTATGATGTGTCATAAAAGATTTGAGTGTACAGCTAATGTTACTGAGGTGTGATAAGTAAGTGACAGTTTTCTCTCACTTGAGAAATGTGTCTCGTCTGCTTGTTCCTGTGCCCACACCGACTTACCTCAGTAGAGTTACTAGCAATAGTGATAAATATTTACTGTACATGTACATCCTCTCCTTTATACTGAATGACTCTCCTTCCTCCCATTAGACTCAAGACCAAACAGAGTGAATAAACCAGGAATGAGGAGCTGTTTTGAAATGATCAGCCTCTGCCTCCTACAGTAGATGTTAAAAAAATCATGACAGCATGTGAAAACCGGCCTTGCCTGTTAGCATTCATCTACAACCTATAACATCAAATATGTCTAGTTGCTTGGCCTGTTCAGTCATTTGCAGCTGGCAAAATGATTTCTGTTTCTGTTCTGTTTTCTGTGCCCGCCTCCCCCCCCTCTCTCTGTGATGTACGAACTCCACGCCTGAGTGTGCAACATTTTCTAACACAGAAACTCAAACCAACCTCATAACACCACACTATTACCAGTAGAACTAATGAGTTAGTGAGTTTAGTCATGTGAATGTCCACTTGTGAAGCAGCAGCAAGTTCTTCAGAGTGTAGAGGACTGATAAGTGCACAAATTTTCTGCCTGTCTATATGTACAGTAACAGAGCCAGTCTATAACATAACACAGGTCGGGTTTAACCCTAGGAAGGCCTGTCTATTTATAACCGCCGCTGTGTTTCCTGTAGTCACCCAGCAATGTTAACAATATAGTACCAAGTTTTTCCATCTTCCCCAAGAGGAAGCACTCATGTGTATTGTTGATTGTGCACAGTAATAATGGCAGCAGCCAGCCACACTTCATTACAGAGTCAACGGGAAAAAAAATCTATTGGAGGGATAAGGCTTCCCAGGGGAAAGCCAATTAAAGACAAAGGGGAGCCACAGAAAGTCTGATGAGACCCGTGGGCTTAAAACTAAAACCAGTGGTCCCAAGCCAGTCACTTTGGGGACTCAGTCAACAGTAGAAGACCTCTGAGGAAAGCTTACACGAGATTCTTCACACCAGACTACACAACACATGAGATTAATATAACATGTTAGTGTATCCAGATGCGTATAAGGGTTAAGTTGAGTAACAAGTGGGACACCTGAAGTGGCCAAGTACCATTACAAGTAGCCATTACATCACGTTGGCCAGCTTTCAAACCATAGTTAAGCCCATTTTAACTTTTCTATTCATTGTACAGTGGGAGACTTGTGTCACTGATAACAAGGAATTGTCAGTGGATAAAAGAAGAACTAGGAGTCAAATCCTCAGCACTGTGTGGGCTCCGGGGCCTACAGTACAATAGCCTGGTGGAAATGCAGCAGCAACAACAAAAGGAGGCTTGTTATCATGATAAAAGAACCATCGACTGTGATCCAATATGTCACATAAACAGAAGACTGATTGTACAGCTTGGCAGCGCGCCTTTTGTGACCACAGGGAACACATCAGAAACGCCTCTACACAGTGAGCTGCTACCTATGAGGCTGCATCTTTATAGCAGACATCGCTGGTTTACTGAAATGACTGTTGAGAGCTATTCAGGCATTTAATAATGGGACACAAACTCTGCAGTGTGTTCTGCAGGCTGTAGATACTACTCATTTAAATTAAATACAGTATTATATATTTTATAAAGTTACATTTATAATCATGCCAAAGAAATGTTAAATTATAATATTTAAGTCATCAGTACTGTCAGATCCTCATGCATGACTTTTCAGCCAAACACAACACAGCGCCGCTGAACATTTCCCCACTACCAAGCTGCTGGATATAAGCATCAGTAAACCTGATGTTTAACGAGTACATTTGTTATAAAGAGCAAAAAGATACAGTTAGCACTCTAAACTGACAAGAGCATCGATAAGTCTTACAAACAGAAAATGAAGAACTTTAAGATCATTATTCATATGTGAAGGTGACTGTGGAGAGATGCAGCGACTGCTGCATACTGAAACAGGTGCAGCTATAGAAGAACTGATACTACAAACTAGTAAAGTACAAAAGTGTCTTGTTGGAAAAAAGAATACTTTCATGGTCAAGAAAAGGAATACATAAAATAAAATAAAAATGTATCAGATGGACAAAGTACGGCCTGTCAGAAGTCACCCTAACACTAAACCTAAGTTTTAACAATTTAATAAAGTGGTAAGTAAGTCATACATCTGCAGATCGATTTAATGATGTCTGAGTGCTATGCTAAAAGAAAACTAAACTTAAATATGTCATTAGCGTTAATTGAGTTTCTAGAATCAAACCTGGCTGACTAAGTCAGACTACTTTGCCTCTATGCCCTGTGATTTTAAGAAAGGAAGTCAATTACAAAATGGAGAGATGTGATGATCCAGTCTGCCCATGGAGGTAGGCTGGAGCCGCAAGGCATGAACTCAGATGTAGATTAGAGCATTGTCTGCTAATGAAGAAGGCAAGTTCAGATTTGCACAGAGTTCATATACATTTCTTAAGTCAACCAGGAATGATCTGAACTTTACCCTGTGTGTGATCTAATGCAGAACTCTACACTGGAATCTTCCTCCCATACTATACATGCACCTTTAATCACAGGTGTGTCCAACAAGGCTTTGCTCATGTTCAGTCGGAAGAATGAAGTGAGTCATGGGTATGTGGCTTACGTGTAGAAGCGCTTGGCAGGTTTATCTGTATCTGATCACATGCTGATGAGAGTAAAGATAAAGCCAAGTGATTGTGCTGCTGATAGATGAGGGGAAAATGGAAGCTATAAAAGCAATGAAATTAGAAAGACAAAGAATGTTTTCGGGCTCTGTAACAAATTAGGTGGGTGGGTGGGATAAAGTGTTGTGCGGATTAATGGTGACATCGGTTGAGGGGTTTACCTGATTCTCAGATAAACTGGAAAGTCTCTATCAAATTTAATTGCAATTTATGAAAAGGTCTTATGCGACAGCTGAACAAGAGGATGTTAAAGCTCCAAACAGGGGGAGGCCAGGTGAGATACAGTAAAATGTCAAATACTGTCAGGCCAATGTCTTCAAAACTAAGAGCACTACTTCATACTGGATGTGGCCTTCATGCCAAAGGCTTCTGACACCCTTTTCATACCCTGTTCCAAAGTGATAGGTGCATCAGGGTAAGAAGAGAGATGGATGACGTGATGCACCCATCATGTCTAGTGCCTCTAGTACAGGCCTGTGGGGGCAGTGCTATGATCTGGGGTTGCTGCAGTTAGTCAGATCTAGGTTCAGCAATGTCATGTGCCTAAAGAATGAGGTCAGCTGACTACCTGAATATACTGAATGACCAGGTTATTCCATCAATAGATTTTTTCTTCTCTGATGACACGGACATATTACAAGATGACAATACCAGGATTCATCGGGCTCAAATTGAGAAAAAGTGGTTCAGAGAGCATGAAACATCACTTTCACACATGGATTGGCCTCCACAGAGTCCACACTTTAACCCCATTGAAAATCTTTGGGATGTGCAAGAGAGGATTTTATGCAGTGGTCCAACTCTCCCATCATCAATACAAGATCTTGGTGAAAAATGAATGCCATTCTGGACGGGAATAAAAGTTGTGACATTGCAGAAGCTTATCAAAACGATGCCACAGTGAATGTGTGCCGTAATAAAAGTTAAAAGCAGTCCAAATAAATATTAGAGTGTGTGACTTTTTTTTGGGACGGGCAGCGTGTAAAGCATCTTTTTCATATCAGAACGCACAAACCAGAGCTGGTGTTTGTGTGGGCACATAAATAGTAGGAGGCATGTTAGAGAGAAGGGGACAGGCTGCATGTGATAGACAAAAAGAAAGGGTGTGAAGAAGAGAAAAGGAGAAGCATAATGTCAGTTGAGATTTTAGAGTTTAGCTCCTATTTTAGCTCTGACAGTGCAAAGGCCTGTCTCTCCCATGGGATGTCTTCTGTCTTAACAACATACAGTGAGGTCCCACACGGTAACAGCTTCATAAAAATGAGAGTCAGTGTCGGGAGGGCCACACATATCATACAATATCTGAGTGGCTATATTGATTTTTGTTGACAGTAGGCCTGGCACAGTACAGCAACCACTTGACAAAACACTAACAAACAATCGTGTCACCAGGACACCTGTCAAAAGTAGTGTAGGTCATTAGAGCATTAATGAATACACAGTAATGTTTGTCCTATTTGTTCACTGCCACTCTCTCTTTCTCAGCCAGTCTCTAATCACCAAGAGAGAAACAGCTAAGCGTGGCCACAGCCACATGAGCTATTTAAATAAAGAAATGCACGACGGAGTGGGTGTCTTTTCATTTCCTGCACTGCACCAGCTGAACTTCCTCTGGTGACACGACTGGCACAAAGGTAAAGGGCTAACAGAAGCTGAGCATATAAAGCATCTACAAAGTAAAAAAAAAAAAAAAAATCTATACCATTTATACTATTAACAGGTTTGGCTTCATGTTCTTTGAAAACATTTTGAGGAACCAGATCCTCTAATTGTTTGTTCTCCCCATGTAACATTCCTTTGAGAGGCTGGAGCGCTTTAGGGCGGAGAGATTTAAAGAAACATGCCAGTCTGCACATGCAGGTAGGATGGAGCATTTGTTGTATTTAAGCCATAACAGGGCAACAAAGTGAGTCATGAGCTTTTGGATCGCATGTAATGTGACTGGCAGTGGGAGGAAATAGGCTAGTTTGTATCTGACCACATCGATGATAAGAGTAAGATATATATTTCTGAGCTGGGGGACAAGATAAGAGGGTTTTCCTAATGTAAACAAACATGCCCGAACCCAGTTTTGGTAAATATCATGATATACTAAGACGGAACAGAACATCACTTGATGTTCTTTCAACAAAAATATGCGCCTGACACACAAACACTAGGTACAACAGCAGGGGAGCTGTTTGAACAGCCTCCATCATGTAGAAACATTTTGGAGGTTAACATGGGATCATCCGAACGTTCCCCAAACCAGCAGAAACAGCCGAGGCGAAGTAAAGAGAAGGACTCTGTGTTTCTGTGAAGTATTTCAGAAAACTCAGCTAACCCTGAGCCGCTGATCTATGATGACGTGACGAGGCGCTTCCACAGTCACAAGCTATCTCTGGTGTATGGGCTGTGAAGTCATTGCTATGGAAATGTACTTTGCATACATGCATGTGCGTTGCCACAGGTGTGGTGTAAATGTGGCACTGTAAATGTTTACAGTGCAAACATTTGCAGTGCAAACGTGCCGCCAAGGAGTGGACTTGAGAAGAATATAAAGTGAAAAAATAATAATAATAGGATTCCAGATTCGAGTTATGGCTGAAATGTAGGAGTTGAATGACTTCCTCAGACTGTGGACAGGTGGACAGCAGAATCTGGCATCATGAGAATAATGTCAAAGAGGAGGTGGAGGCTCTCAATCTTCACCCAGGTGTCATCCACATGCTTTCATGTATAGGTTGGGTGTCAGTGACAGTGGGTGTCATCTGGGAACCCATACAATAGCCGTGCCTCTGCCTGGAGAGGTAAACTATGTGAATCAGGTGGTGGTGTTCAGACACAGGTCCAGGACTACGCATATTGCTGGTTGACGCTGGTTCTGGCGTTGAGGTGCTATCTCAGGGTGCTGAGACAAACCGACTCGATTGTATTCAGGGTTGGGATCATTTCTGGATTGTTTGGATACTGACAGACGACATGTCCTCAAAATAAACACGATTCATCCGCACATTCAATGAGGAATAAAGTAAAAGTTGTACTTCCGATCTGCCCCGACTGCAGAGTGCTTTGACAGACACAAGCTGAAGGCGACGGGGGAAACACCGACAGCGGCTAAGCTAACGACAGCGGTGCGCATCATCTGCCTCTGCTCGCGTTATGTTGTCTAACTGCGTACAACGTTGTGTAACATCTACTTTTGCTATTTCCTTTTTCCGAAGCCAAAAAAAACAAAAACAAAACACACACATACCTGATCCAGAGGAAGATTGATAATGTCGCTGAGCGGTTGCAACAGAGTGGATCCAGTGCATGATGCTGTCGTTTGGGTAGCCATGCTTGGTCGGTGCGTGTAATCCTTTCTGTCTCCTTCCCCCCCGGCGCACGTCTCTCCCCTCGGCTGCTGCGATGATAAATCCACTCCTGGCTCTGCTGCCTGTGCTGCTGCTGTTGTTGCGACTGGTTTGAGAGGCTGTCATCCACGCCACACTTTCAGCAAAGAGTACAAACGCAGGGCGAGATGTGTTGTGCCGACAAGCTTGTCTGTCGCCTCACCCCCCCCAGCGCATCACATTGATTTTTCTAATTTATTATTATTTCTTATTTGTTACTTTTACAGCATTTTTCTTTCTGTAATACAAGCACTGAGGTGTCAGTGTCGTAGAATTGATGTACCTACACAACAGCGTGTGTGCGCTACCCACGAAGACGACGCGGCAGTGAAAGCGGGGAACTATCTTGACCGCACGTTATCTTTGACGACAGTGAAACTGTGGGTGGAAAGATGGCGGCCCAGCCCTCTATAATAATCATCTGTTTGGCTCTGAGAGGTTTGAATTTACAGGCAGCAAGGCACATTTAGTGTCTGCTGAACTATGTTGCGTGTGTGTGTGTTACTTTATGGTTGTGTTTCCAATTTAATTTATGAAAGCACTTTAAAGTGTGTGCTGAATTTGGAGAAAGGCATTTGAGAAAAAAACATAACAATAATACCAGTGATGTTTCTCCAGTGTGATCAGTAATCTGCCATGCCTGCACATGTTTTTCTTTCTCTTCTTTTTTTTTTTTTTTTTTTTTTTGTTTAAATTCAATAAGACGAGATCAGCTGCTCTTTATAAATAGTGACCACACCTACACACACTCCAGCACTCTGGCACATACTCCATTAAATCCATTAAGGTTAAAGGCTACTTAATGGTACGATTCCCAGCCACATGCAGTGTGTTTTGTAAGTGGTACATAGCACACGATGGATTTCTTCAGTCTCTAGGTTTTGTAGGGATTTAATCTTAAAACGATGTGTGCAGAGCTCACTTTTTTTTTTTTACCCAATATAAATAAAAAACGTGAGTTCCGTTTATTAGTCTCATTAGGCTCTAAACACAAACTGGAATAACCTGAAAATATATGAAGTTATACGGAAAAAAGATATGTAACTGGGGGTGTATGAAAATTGAGTTGCTGCAGAAGAACAAAGTGAGCGCCACACTTTGTCTTTTAGTTTTCCCTGTCTGATATCACCACCTAGTGGTCCGCATTGTTTTTTCTTTGAGATTCATTTATATTTTCCATACAAAAAGAATAGAAATTAAATTTTTACACAGAGTAATTTCCACAAAATCATCCGCAAATGTGTCTTTTTACTAAGTTTTAATGGTATATAGTTCAGTTTGAAATAGTGTAGTTATTATTTGTAACTAGTCACAGTAGCCACTAGAGGTCAGCACTTACTAACAAACAACAGCTCACTTGACTCAATTGTTTTTCTCTGTTTTTTATTTTAATTTTTAATCTTTATTTTTAATTTTATTTTATTTTGGCATGAAAGTAAAGTGTACAGCATATTGGAAATGTTAAAAGGTCCACAAATCAAAACAGGAAGACTTACACCATACTACTTGTCATCAGTTAATTTATAACAATAATAAGTATGAGTAAGGAGGAGGAAGCAGAATTAAGAGTAGGAAAGTGACACATAATACCACATAATGAATAAATGTTTAGATTAAATGATGTTGTTTGTTGTTGTTTAAATTATTATTCATGTGATGAAGGAGTGTGAGCAAACATGACTAGAGCTGACCATGACTTAGCCTCTCAAGATCAATGTGGAATAGAAACAGAGGAAACATTCTGCTGCATCAATATATGATCTGTCCAAAATGTGAGATGAGTAAAATGAGCAGAATATGGGTTAATGATAAAACAAATACCGCCTGCATCTTCCTGCAAAACAAAACTCAGTTTCAAGATTTTTTTTAGCTTAGCTTAAGATAAATACAACAGGAGCAGAAGAGAAACTCACCCGAGCATGCGTGAATTCACAGTTATGTTGGTGTGTCTCTCAGGAATACCCAGGTTTGTAAGGCTTTGTCACTTGCTGTATTTTCTACCATGTTCTCACCTTTTTTTTTTTGTTTTTTACACTTGCAGACATTTTTAGTGCGCCCCTTCCCAATGGTAACTGATCCTGAAGTTGTGCATCACAAAAAGTAATCTGTTTTCACTGCACTTGTCACACTGGCTTCAGAGAGCACGTTGAAACAATCTGCAGTTTGCTGTGAAGCAAGACACTTCACAAGTCTTGATTTTGAATCCCATTCATTCAACTGTACTTGCAAGAATGACTCATTGCATGCTGTGTGCCTGCAAGGGATGGGCATGTTAAATTATTTACCATGGAGTATCGAATGCAAAAGGAGTCCATCAAATGTTAAAGAAAAGCTGCCTTGAAAATAGCAAAAACACACTGCTGGCTAAAACAACTTACTTAAGAAGACTTAACAAAAGCATAATGATGGATTACGGCTTAACAAAAAGTGCATTGTCAATCAATTAATATCAATAATTTCATTTGCTAAGTTCATTCATTAATTCACTTAAAAGCATGCGAGACTGCACTGTTCTTATTATTTTATTATGTTATTCTATTTATTATGCTTTTCCATGCCAAGCACCTCCAGAAGACCCTCTTCTATTCCTTGATGGACTACATTACTACTGAAATACTCTTCACTTACTGTACTACAGCTCTTACACAATCACCATTAATCATTCATAACCGCACAAAGGGGAAGTGCATCTGACATTAAGACAGGCAGAGATTCATTGCATTCATGTCACTCCACTTAAATGCGTTTTTGTTCTTCCTCGATGATATCCAATTAAACCCACAATTATGGAGACAGACACAGTTCGTTAAGTTGCCATCGTCATGGCAACCCCATCCCCTTCATCGGTGCCTCTCTCAGGCGGATACTCCTCTTAAAGAGTATTTCTGGGGAAAAGAAAAGAGATGGCGAGGAAGACCAGAGTGAGACAAAGCCCTCGCTAATCTATATAAAAAGGCTGTAGCTGCTTGTGAATGGTGGATGAGTGACTGGAGGTTCCCACTCATTCATAAGAAAGACTAGGCAAGTATACACACGGGATAGTCTTTTCCTCTTGTGGTTTCTTCTTTTTTCGCTCTCTCATCTAAAACATACTCCCCATCACCAAGAGACTGACATTTATTTATGTGTTAAGTATTGTTGTGTATTATAGTAAGTCTATAGGCTCCTTATATAGTCAGTAGTTCATGTTTTGCACTCCGACGTGCTCCTCCAGGGACAACTTTGCAGATCAGACAGGAAGTGTCTTTGTGTCTAAGGGGCCAGGCCAAAATCCCCCAGTGGACAAGGCGTCTTGAAATAGAACGTCCTCTCCTCCATGTCTAAGGATCATGTTGTGACTCCTGATGCTCTGTCTTTTCACCCCCAGTTCACTCTCTTTATATCTTTATTTAGCAATACCTGCAGACACAGAGCTTCATCATCAATACCACTACCACTAGGACAAAATAGCCCGACAGTACAACCTGTGGGAATCACGCAGATGTTGCACAAAACAAAACCATATTTTTTGTACAATAAGCTGTGTTATCCAATCAGTACACACCAACACATCCTACTGTAGCTTTGGGGTATTGGGATTATGAGTATAGACTTAACTGTAAAATTTAAAACATCCTGTGAATTAGGGCAGGGAAGTAGCCAGAATCCAAGCATTATACTTTTACTCTACATTAATTATAAATGAGTCAAAGAAGGCTCCCTGGATATAGTTGCTGGCCAGTGTGTTTTGCTCATTTAATAATAAGTCCACCAGAGACAAGGAGATATTTTTCCCAAAACCAGTTACATGCTACCCCGAGCTACAGACTGCTGAGAGCAGAAACACACGCCCACACTTTCCCCAAATCAACAATACATTTGGAGAGCGAGAGACAAATCCTTAACCACGATCTATTTCAGTGGCAGAAACACAAGCTCTCCACTCATTGTTTCATCTTGAGCTCATAGTTGGCTGTGGGGTGGGGCAATCCTTCCTTTTCCCTCACTTACAGTACAGTCTGACCTTATATGTCCTAATGTTTCTCACTCCCTGCTCTTAGTGTTTTTCTGCCTTTTCTGTATTTTCCTAACTTTGTTTCTCCCTCAGTTAGAGGAATAACAAATACGACCGGCCTTGTTAAGATTCTGTAAGAAAATGTGTTCTACATTCACAAATATATCACATTTACATCTCCAAGTAGGCAGAACAAAGGACAAACTAGATGTAAGTCATCACTTCCAGTCAGCTTGCCAATATATTTCCAATTGTTTAGCTGCAAACAGCAAAACACATAATGTGTTTGGTAATCTAACAAAACAGACAATTTCTGAGAATGATGTTCTTGTTTTTCCCTGACCTGGATTTAGATGATAGTAATTCTATGTTCACCACACCAAAGTTCAGCAGCACAGCGCAAACCAGTGCAGCATGCAAAGTGGACATACAATAGAGGCTTCAGGGGAGGGGAAGAACTGAAGTGCAGTAGAATTTAAGGAGGTCTGTCCAGATTCAATCATTCACATCTTATCTTCAGATTTTAATATCAAAACTGATTCTGAGGCATGAGAACCACTCTTCTGTACATGCGGGTGTAATTTGTTTAAAGGAATAGTTCAGCATTTTAGGAAATATGCTTTCTTGCTAAGACAGATGAGAAAGCTGATACCACTTTTATGTCTGTACAACCAGGAGGTTAGTGAGCAGCTACTGTAAGTGATTGTTTACCTTAGCTTGACACAAATGATAGAAACAGAGGGAAACAGCTTAGAGATTTATTTTCATTGGTGCTATTTTCATTCAGCTAATTTTTTGTTGTTTGGTTGTTGCATTTGTTTCGTGGTAGTGTGCAGTAGTTTTAGGAAGAACAACCATACAAAAGTTAACTTTACATTACGTTTATTATCTGTTCTAAAATTGTCTGCCCCTGATAATACCAGCTATCGTGGTAATGGTTTATTCCCATAAGATAAACAGATAACAAAAGATGTTGGCATTCCTTGAAAGTGACAAAGCAATAAAATTAATGTGAAAATAAGGTTGTGAGTTACCATGGCAATCCAGCTAATGTCAGATGTGAAGCCTAATCTTTGGGCAAAGATTATAAAAGAAATGAAGTGATCCATCATGGATATTTTTTAATAACTAAACTAATACTGGCTTCACAGGAGACACAAAAACATGACAAGCTTGAATTTCTTCCTCATATTCATGCAGCACCCTCTGCACACACTGTTTTCACTGGCTGCTGTAAACTGTACCCGGTTTTCCCCGACTGGCTTTTCCATATGGCTAAAAGTCTGTGCTGTCAGGAAGATGGGTGAACATGATTGATGTGAAAGCTCCACTCTGTGTAGTCTGTCTGAACTGTTCACTCAGGACTGGACAGAGACAATCATTGAGTTACACGAACTGAACTCACTGCCTCCCCATTAACATTCCCAGGAGACTACAGACAGTTTCGCTGCACACATAATGCTTGCTCCACTTTATTCCTTCCTTACACACTGTACTGTAGTGTTGCCTCCTTATTCTCAATAAGATTGCAAAGTTAATTGAGGCAGAGCAGATAGCAAACACCCTCATTTTCATGCTCTGCTATTTTTCACCATCCCATCACTCTGGATCTTGCAGCTAGTTTAAATTTCTTAGAGGCTGCTGTGTGAGAACAGCCTGGGAATTTGCACCACAACAGCAGCTGCTTGGGGAGTCATTGAGGCTGATTGGGAACCATGGCACTGTACTACAGTCATGCTGATACAGTCACAACCTACAGATTGGTTAAATGTTTAGTCTGTTAGTGTGGGTGAGCTGAGGACAGTGAGGGATACAGTTCAACAACCTGATTGTTCCCCCAGGCAGTGATTGTGTCTGTATGTGAAGGAGGGGGTATATGTGTCTTATAGGTGGCCATGAATATCACAGTTTGTCAGGACTGTTGTTTCACACAGTGTGTTACCTTTTGTACTCCAAAAGTCCACAAATAAATTCATGCATAGAAACCATTGAAACCATTGAACCCATTGAACCCACTGTACTGTGTTCAGATGAAATTAATATGAGGAATAAATATTTAATTGTAGAGATTAAAAAGATGATGCAAGGATAATGGAGACGGTTTGTTTGGTGAGCACTGACCTTGTGACATTTAGGCTGTAGATCATGTATGCCAATAATGTGACTAGTTATATATTCCCAACCCAGGCGTGAGAATGAATTGATAAAAATTACATTATTTGTGTTTTTCTCCTATAGTTAATTTAATATAATGTGTTTTACATCACTCTGGGACCAGAAGAGATGATCAGCAACATACACAGAGGGAGAATTTATAGCCACTGACCTTTATTAGTTCAGGAACCAGTGAGACCAGGCTAAAGGAGTCATCGTCCTCACACTGTCTCAGGGGACACTAAATAAAATAGGATGCTGCACTAAACATTAAAAATATCTTTGGACCTGTTTTTGCTGCAGTGGACAAGACAGAATTTCATTTCCTCCAATGCAGAGAGTTTTCTCTAGCTGTTGGAAAATGGTAGCGAGGAAGTGAAAAAGTTGATAAAACACCTCACATTAAACCAAAAGAGAGGAAAGGAGCATGACATGTTGCCTGTCAGAGCATAATAAAGCCCAGAAACACTTAATGTGGTCAGGCTCGGGCCAAAGCAGAAGAGGTGTAATACAGTAATTACTGTAAAAGCCTCTTGCTCCTAATGGTGATGGTGAAGCAGCTGGAAACCCCTGGCTCTTTGTGATCATCACACAGACTAATGTTAAATTGGCATGCAGAATTATCCTACAGAATAAAATATTTCTTAGGTGTCCTTCACAGTGGCAAGGTTAAATGAAAATCACGAGCAGGGTATTGCTCTGTTTGACGTGTCTGTATGGGGTCTGACCTGGATATTAATGAAAAGCCATGTGCTTTAGACGGAGGGCGCAGATGACGTTTTACTATATACATATACATTATTTGTGTACTATTCTGTTAAGAAAACACAATTGTATATAATAAAGTATAAGCCCCACCCTCTGTAGTAGGTCATTTGTTATAAGCAGCCACCAAGGACAGTAAAACTGTTCATCTCCAGCCATCAAGCTCCTCTCCTGTGGAACCAGGTCCCAGTTCAGGTTCAGGAGGCAGAAACTCTCTCTACATTTAAGACTAGACTTAAAACTTTCCTTTTTTATAAAGCTTATAGTTAAAGATGGCTCAGGTGACTCTGGACCATCTCTTAGTTATGCTGCTATAGGTTAGTCTGCTGGGGGACCTCTACTGATACATTGAGCTCCTCTCCCCTCCTAGCCTCTCATCTATCCATTCAAATGAAACCATTGCATGTCAATAACTTTGTTTTTTCTCTCTCCTGTAATTGTGCTTCCTCCTCTCTGTCTCCCTCTCTCTGTTCTCCTCTGCAGGTATCCTCTGCCTTGGAGCTGTATACTGTATCTCCAGAGTCCAGTTACTGGCCCTACGGAACTGCTCAGTGTTTTTCCTTCTTGTCGTTGTTTTTTGTTGCCTGCTGTTCTTTTTCTCTCTCCTCTTTCCACTCACCCCAACCCATCCAGGCAGATGTCCGCCCACCCTGAGTCTTGTTCTGCTGGAGGTTTCTTCTTCTAAAGGGAGTTTTACCTCTCCACTTTCACCTAGTCCTGCTCAAGTGGGGTTGTTGGGTTTTTGATATAATTCTGTATACAGTTTTTATTTCTTAAGCCTTGAGATGACTTCTGTTGGAGCTACACAAATAAAATTTCATTCAATTGAACTGACTTCATTAACAGCCTCATACACAGTGCATATGCTGACCGAAACTGAAACGCTCGTCTGTAAATAGAATTTGAAATCGTTCTGCACTTACTGAAATGAAGCACACTCGCCTAGCAACATAAATAAACACAATTTTGAGTCAGTGCTATAGTGTTTCAGTTTTAGTTCATATTCTACAAGACCACATCTCTACAGAGCATCCATTCATAGACTCTCTGTGTCTGATATTTGACTGAACTCATTATTGAGCTTCCGCTCTCAGGGTTTGCAAGAAAAGACTTGGTCTGCTACAGTTCATTGTTCCTCAGCCCTTCCCCTTTCCTCTTCTCTTCATCCCTCTCCCAGTGGGAGTCCCCGTGTGCGAAGCTACTGCTCAGGTTTACCAAGCACTGCTTGTTCAGTCCATGCCTATGCGCAGCTGCCTCGTTTGTGCAACAACCAATTCTTTAATGCGTCTTTACTCCATGACGTCACGTACAGCATAACAGGATGAGAGAGGTGTTTCACATCGCAATGTTTCAGCAGGGAGCCAGTCCACGGCCCAGAATATTTCCTTTTTATACACTTGTGTGATGGAAATATTCAGCTGCAGAATGATTAGAATTAGTTGTAAGTTACTTTAAACAAAGAAGTCATTCATTCCACTCACTCAAGGCATTAGAAGCTGGATTGTGAAGTTATCCCACCTGTTACACAATCATGATGTCATTTCAGCACAGTTAGGAAAAAGTGACTCCCACTCAAACCTCAGTCCTCTTTGTTGCTGTGACATGTTGTCTCTTGCTGCCAACTAGCCAAATGCCAAAATCAGTAAAACTATAATGGAGGCTTGTGGCTTACTTTGACCAAACAACAAGACAACTGACACACCCTGTGCTTTCTTTTTTTTTTGAAGAAAATCACAATACAAATTACTGACATTTGTTCCAAGGGTCTCTGCATACAGTACGACATCTGTTTTGACTGTTCTTCTGTTTGGTTTGGTTTTGTCCTTGTTAAAGACAAATGCATTTTAAAAGTGACACGTTTTCTGTGAATACTGTAACATGGAGATTTCAGTTCAGTGACTCATTAAATAATTGGTTAATGTTCAAATGCAGCAGTCGTAACCACACTGACTTGATTTTCCAGGCTCCAAGTTGCTTGCATGCAAACAAGGTCTATATTGAGGATGGGCTTTGGTGATGAATGACATGCCTGTTAAGTTTAATAAAACAGCTTCTGCCTTGGCCTCTTTTTTCAGTAGGCTGCATGTGCAGCTTGAAAGCTCTATTTGATTTAGTAGAATATGCGTTATTTATTCAAAAACTACATCCGTGACACCATTTTACCATAAGGGTTTCATTGAGGGACATTATTATGGTTGTGCTACATATGGAACAATGTGGTTTTCACATTATGCTGCCAACCTGTACCTGCTGGATGATTCTGTGCATTTCCAGTGCAGCACTTCAACAAGGGAAAACTGGCTCAGTACTTACAGTTTAGACATTTTTAGTTTGGATTGGTCTCAACTTAATGGCCTAAACCTGCATTTAAGAAGGAAGGTGGTGCTGAAAATATAAAACCACATCAATGGTGAAGAAGAGGGCCGGTGTTGCTTGGTTCTGCTGACCTCACTGACTGAGTTGCTGCATCTCTGGGTAGCAGATGTTCGCTGTGCATGTGTGTATTCTTTTCATAAGGGAGCTGAGGCCCGGGTAGCCACTCGGGGTCAGCCTGAGTCTTGGGATCTTCATTTAGCAGTTTGCCAGGAGACGTTGCAGAGCTGAAAGAATGTGTGAACACTGCCTAGTTCGTGATTTAACGGGTGCCTGGGGTTTTGCCTTGTCCGCTGCAATACTATTTATACTGGTGCTTGTCCTGCCAAAACTGAATAAGCTCAAAAACATCAGGGGATTTTTCATCGCATAGAACTAGAAAAAACTCAAACATTAAAGCAAAGGTTGTTGTACTTTCAAATTCTTGTTGACAAAAATGTAGGCACGCTTCTCTTATTATTACTTTAATGCATTTGTATCCTTAGCTGTGGCCCACAAAGAACTTCTAAACATATTCTCACATGGGCATGGGCGTAGTATAGAACCTACTTTCATGTATACTCTAGATCAGACACAAACATAAAGTTGATAGCGCTCTCCTAATTACTGGTCTAATTAGTCTTTTTATCTTGTACACTGTGATAGCCCACTTTCAGGCCTCATTACCAGCATCAGTGCCGATCCTACTAGGGCTTATGGCAAGTTCCTCTATTCATTAGAAGTGTGACATTATTAACAATTAGCTTCACAAAATCATTGATCACATAATAAACTAAGTGAGACAGTTGATAAGCTCTTAATGTATGTACTTTTCACTAAACGTACAATGAAGCACATGATGTGAATTCATTTATTTCCAACATTATGAAATTGACAGTGAGAGAATAGAAAAAGAGGATTTGCCATTTACCATTCATGAAAAGTCTTTAACAGCTGCTACCTGCTCATCTTACAGACTTTTGCACAGAAGCACACTACATAGTAAAACCCACTCCCACTTCTGTACACCATCATTTCCACACACTTGACTGCTTCTCTCATCTCCACCTTAAGAACTATGGCTGCTGTGATCAAGATGCTGCTTTTACGTGCTGTAGGAAACATGCAAACTTCACATAGCACGTACTGAAAATGTCAAACAAATTTGTAAACACATATTTGAAAGATTTGGTTGTAATCTTTGTAAACAAAGTGTTCTCTCAAACTCTGGGTTATGGGCTATACATTGGTGAATCTCTGTATTTTTGTGTAATTTAGTTATTTAAATCACTGATTTAAAAAGAGGAGAAAAATATACAAAAATCAATAGTTTTGCCACAATGGTGAGTGCTGCATGACTAAATTTATAATATAAACAATAAAAACCAATAAATTACCATGAATTCAGGCTATATTTTATCTATGCACAAACCTCCTACAGTGTGTGACCCTCCGTTGCTAACAAACTCCACCACCATCTGTACACATAATCATAAAAGTGCACAAAAGTCACAATAAAATTAAACACAGACCTGAAAATGTTTTTCTTACTGGGAATAAGATCTACATTGATATACATGACCAGTAGTAACCAGTGATAAAGGAAGACTAGTCAAGAAAATTATGAACTTGTGTATCTGCACAAAATAAATGTAAATGTTTAGGGAGGAAATTATTAAGTTCAACTCTACCTGGCACATTTTCTTGTTTTTCTGGTCTTATTCAATTAAACAAGCACATCTTTCTTTTATTGCTTATATAAAATATACACATCAAGGTGATACCAGCAGAAAATGCTGCTAACCAACATTTAACTAATGATGCACACTAAAATCCCCAATTAGGAATAGTCTGTGTTAGAGAAAGTATTACCAAGTATCAAGAATATAAAATTACTTACACATGCTTTGGGTGCTTTATCCATGTTGAACCTAATCATTTAAGTCAGGTTTTAACACAGCACATTAGAATTACTACAAGGATCGATAGATTTACCACTAGCCCGTGAAAGCAGCATGAGTTCACGCCTTCCGCGTATCCTGATTGGCTCCTAATTACCAGCCGCTGTTTCCCATTGGCTGCTGCGCGTCCATTGAATCTCCTCCTCTACCTTTGTCAATTTCTTGCGCTCCCGTTGAAACGCCTGGTTGTTGTTTCCCCGGGTTTGGAGGAAGAAGTTGTCGCCCCGCTCAGCCGGAGGTTTTGGGGAAAAACCGAGAGAGGATAGAGGAAAGTCGACTTTCTTCTGTGACCAGTGGACGGCTGATGAAACTGAATGGGAAGGGAGTAGCGGGCGTAAAGGCAGGAGGGATATAACCTATCCATCACCTTGTAGCAGAGCGCGGTGTGAGCGGCAGCGCTGCGGCTCCTCGGTCCAGCGTGCACCACCACCTCCACCTCCACCACCACCACCACCACCACCACTACTACCACCACTACTGCTGCACTGGATTGTGTTGGGAGCAAACGAGGGAATGACATAAACATACCCAGAGATGGTTCACTACCCGCGGGCACCTTCAAAGACACTACCACGACTACTGCAGCAGCTGTGAACTTTCCCGTCTTAAAACTGCACAGCCGAAAAGGGGAGATTAAGAAAAGTGCTCCGCCGTTTTTGTTTTTTTTATCAGCACAGGGATTAATTATGCCGGACCAAATCACAGTTTCAGAGTTTGTGGCAGAGACGAATGAAGACTACAAATCGCCGACTGCCTCTAACTTCACCACGAGAATGTCCCACTGCAGGAATACAGTGGCCGCTTTGGAGGAGGTGAGTGGATCTGGTGGGACAGGGGTTTCTGTCCTCCATGCTACTCAGTTAATAATGCAAACATAAAATATAGTGTTGATGACTCTACCTTCAAATTTACACATGCTTGGCAACATTTCCTATTAGAAAATAACACAAACCCTTTCAAAATAAAACATCCTTCTTGCAAAGGGAGAATATGCATCTGATTTTACCAGAGCTGCCATAAATCTGTCTCAGCCCAGGAGTAGGTCACCTCTGCTGCACCTCTACCCATCTCTCATGCCCCATACTCCTTTTGTCATACACTCTGCATTGGTAATTACTGTCGTGGTTCAATAGTGGGCCACTATAGCTTTCAACAAGTTGGATTTGGTCTGTTCCCTCAAGGATTAGGCAACATGAGCAGGTATAGTCAAGTCAGTCACATTTACACAGCTTACAATCATGAATCACAGTGGGCGAAAAGAGGTGCAAGGTGAGTAGGCTGCAAACTTATACAGTGCACAGTGAGAGGAAAATCCAATCTCCAACACTCCCATCATTTTGCAGTAATGGTAATTGCACATATTCTGGCAAAATAATAATTCCCACAGAGATAAGAGGAGAAACGTTATGCCCTTGCCCCAGTTTACAGCCGCACTGCACTGTATGTCAACAGAGAGCACTTTGTCTTCTTCCGTGAACATGCAGGTCATCAGGAGGAAGGACACTTCCGCCCTGTTCCCTGACAGCCTTCCTCCGCCTTTCTCCCTCCCTCTCTTGTTGTAGTTTCCCTACTTTGTGTGCTGTATAGCAGAGCCTCGCCCTGTCTGATGGTAAAAATAGAATTTCCCACATGAGTAGCTCGGTGTGTTATGTGTGTTACTGTGTCTTTGCTCTGTTAGTGAGAATATATTAACGGGTGACTTGTACTTTTAGCTGCCATCCACATTGAATGGATTTTATACCTGTCTAGTGTCAGTTTTATTCAGCTAATCCACATCTGGGCTCAGTGTCAACTAAACCGTAAGCTCCCTAATCATCCACCTTTGGGGTTGTGGCTTTATTTTTAACCTGTGTTTGTGGAGGACTGAGCCGAGAAGCCAGACGTGCACCTGCTCTGGCTGACAGGTGCTCCACCTGGGTGCCAGCCACCTTTCTACACACTACGTTTCTTTCAAATCTCTGCTGCTGTTTGTTTTAAATGAACAATTTAGCTATTATTGTGATTTTAGCACTCAAATAAGCAAATAAGTGTGTGGATTTAACTCTTTTTTTTCTATTTTCTTTTAGTCACTCAGTTGTAATTGGTGGCTTGTGGGGTTGGAATTGTTGGGTTGAGAATCCAATTCAGCAGCTTTGTTTCCGCTGCTGTTAAAGCTGCTGAATTGCAGAGATGTGGAGTAGTGTGTTTTTGTCTCTCATTGACCTCCCCGCACTGGAGCTCGACGAACACAAGGCCTTATTGTTGTGACAACAAGACCTCGCTCACTTTGGGCTGTTTGACCAATTAAACGCTGCGGTGGACGGGGAACACTTCCTCTCATTGTCTGCCGGCCTGCTTCGTGTCTCAAACACATACAAGCAAACCAATTTACATTTGAACACACACACGGGCATCCACGAGTAGATGAAGGGTATAATTTGCTCTTATTTCCAATACCCTTACCCTTTTTTAAAATCCAACTAGGTGACTTTCTTTACCCTCTTAGATAACATGTTATTCTATCTCCATACTACATATACATGTAGAATAAATTAAAATAAATGTATTTTTTTGCTGTTTTCAGCATTGTGCTGAGTTTCAGACTTCATGCTGATCCTGGTGTTTTCTAGGATTTCCGTTTGTTATATAAGCTTTCACTTGTTAGTTTTTACCCTTCAGCTGTCAGTTGAGGGCAGGCTGACTGTGTTTTGTAATGCTGCAGTGAGCTAGCAGATCATTTCAGAAGCACTTGCTCTACTGTTTCCTGTTGTAGATATTATATTGATATCGTTATTGGCATTTAAGATCGGTGTTGATATGTGTAAATAATTGCATGAGAATATACTTTATGCACTTTTATACACCCTGTTCTTTAAGCACAACACCATTACGTCTGTTCTGGTGGGCATAACTTTATTTTATGTGTGGGTGTATGTTGTTGCAAGGGAAGATTTTCTTAGTAGTGCAGAGTTCATGTTCAAGTCCTGCTTGCTTTACAAGGACCCTCTGCCCCTGTCATCAATGAGAACAGGGGATGAATCTGCTGAGTCATGTTTTGGGGATAAAAAAAACATTCATAGACTAGTGTACTGTGTTTCTGTAGGAGTAGAATCTGTAAATACGTCACAAAAAATACTACCAATAACGCATCAATAATGTAATAAAAACAAACAACAGAAGAGCATCTGCTCCAATGTGCAGTTTTAACTTTGTGACGTGCGTACCAAAGCTTCCTGTCACATTTTTGTCTTGTTCTGTAATGTGTTATGATGACTTCAGATTCTTGGCTCATGAGTTATAGCGTGCTGCTTCTGTCAATAGTTATAGCTAAATAAAGAGTTTTGTAGTGTCAGACACATCTGCTGTACCTGTTGATTTGTTTAGCCTTCCCCTTGTAAAAGACTTCCTCTTCTCTTTAACAACATGCTTCTCCCCTCCTGTTTATCTGACTGTTTTATGAAATAGTCTCCCGTGAGCTATATTTACAATTTAAAACTATTTAAAAAAAAACAGACGTATTCACAGTCTCACCTTCTTAAAAGATCTTAGAAACTGACTTCTGTTTATTGGAGGCACATTAACAAGAGAGGAGGCTCAAGCACTCAGAGGCTTTACGTCAATGGCTGTCCAATGTTGTGTAATTATTTCTTTCTAAACTTAATTGCATCTGACATAATCTTAATTAGGATAGTAGTTTTAAAGTGCTAGCTATTAAGAGGTCATTCAGAGAGCTTGTGTGCATGTGTGTGTAGGTAAAACCACACAATAAAAACCTGTTTATCCAGTAGGAGGATGTTCCACCTCCATGGCTTTTCTTCCACCACAGTGTTGACTTTTCTCTGGAGAGAGCAGAGTCCACAGTTTTCAGAAATTTGACCTCCAGGATCTTGTTTCCCTTCATAGTTTTCTTCAAGAATATCTGATGAATGGAGAGTAGTTGCTCTGCAACAATATCATTTTCCAAATTTGAAAACATGACAACCTTATTTTTTTTGTCAGTTCCCCTACAACAGTGTTTTCTTGAGTTAAACCGCTATAACACAAACCAATTGTGTGCTCAACATTCGGTGTAAAAACATGATCTCACAAGTTCCATTTACAGAAGGCAGTACCCTGAGGACTAGGTGGGCCTCTGTGTTAAGTATTGATCTTGGTTAAAAAAAACAACAACAACTAAACTCTGCTTTTGTCTAACCTATGAAAGTACACATGCCTGTCTGAGGCCACAAACTGGCACATTGTAGTCGTCTTAGGTCTATATTTGTATCTGCGACTGCTTTAATGCCCCAGTTACTGAACCCTGCCAGGCAGAGTGAAATGATGAAATCAATAGCGTTGTCTCTTTGAACAGTTCTCGAGTGCGTCCACTCCTAGACCAGGTATGAAGGCAGGTATCTTTGTGCAATATCTCAGTGGCACACTTATAGCTCACTGAGCAGTTGTGGCGGCCATTTGAAGCTTTATGGTTTATTAATTCTCAGACAGAGTAGGTCAGTTATTTGGATCACAATGTTGTACATTAACAGCCCTCTCAAAGTGTCGACGGACTAAATACAATGCATATAAAGCGGATCTAACTCATACAGTAGACTGCAGTGTGTTTTAGGGCTTGTGGCAGCAAGAGCAGCAACTATCACTATTTGGCATTTAGTTTAATTCATCTTATTTATACAATGCCAAATCACAACTAGAATTATGTCAAGACACTTAACACTTTACTTAACATAATGAAATTCAGCCCTTACAGCATTATATAGCGACACCAACAAATCCCACTTAAGCAAGCATTAGGTGTTGGTGGAGAGGAAAAACCCCTCCCTTTAATCTAGAAACCTCCAGCAGAACCAGGCTTAGGTTGCGTGGTCATCTGCCTTGACCCATTGGGATAAGTGGAAACTGGAGAGAGAAAAGAACAGCAAACACTTAACACAACACTTGGCAGTTTGGTAGTGCCTGTAACTGCACATTAGCCAAGAAACCGTGAATACGTGCAGAATGGTGCAATGAAGAAGAAGCACAACTATAGTGGAGAGAAGACATAAAGTTAATGACGTGCAAGTGGCAGAGAAGAGGAGAGGAGAGCTTTCAGTTGTCAGCAGTGTAACCACGGCACAGCATTCATAAACTACATTAGTTTGCAATGTTCACCCCTAGACAGGCAATTGTAAAGAGTCTCAATAGAAGTCAATAGAAAAACATGCAAAATGGCACACACACAACAATATAACACCTTTAATAAAACTTGATATAAAATAAGAAAGGCAGCAGATCATCCATCTCTTTAGAAACTGTTTCAACTTGGGTTTCAAATGATCTCATTCACAATCCTGTTTGAAATGTCTTTTCTTCTGTGATAAAACAGTACGTCCTCTGTTCAAAGAATATTTTAAGGCACCTTATAACTCTCAGGAGATGTTACTGAGCCAAAGCCTCTGATTTACCATGACACTGAGCGCCCCGGGGGGTCGGTTGTGTGGACTTTTGTGGATAAGTTGAGCATTAGCAAAGCTCATGAGATCTTACTATTGGCTCCCAACATTTTAATTACACACTTGTTCATTTAATCTTAAGCATGTAGATTATTGTAGAAACTTTAAGCTTGCACCCCAAATAACAATTAACAATGCTGCGCTAATAGTAGACCTGTATCACAGATGGAAAACTGAGCTGCTGCAAAGTCCTTGCTCACATAGTGCCCAAAACCCACCCACCCCTTTTGTCACATATCCCTTTGTCCAGTTTATTTATTTTTTGCTGTTGAATAATAATATTTCTAGCCAAGTCAGCTATCATTGGACCATTACTGCTGTTCAGCAGGGTTCAGGGTCCTGAAGAATTGCGTCATTAGTCTTCCATCTGGCTATTATTTCATCCAACCCAGTCTATCACCCTGGTATGTCAGCTATGCACTGGTAAGGCATGTTGCCTTGCTGCTTGGTTTTTGTAGAGAGATTATTTGGGAGTACCTCTGGGAATGGTGATGGTATTCACAACATGCATAAGCAATGGCTGGCACAGACTACGGAGCCCAGCCTCCAGTCTGCTTCTCACAGACTGTTTCTAGCATCCCTGATGTTGGTGTACAATAAGGTAATGGGGTTTGTAAAACGATAAGTAGATTCTCAATGAACTCATGAGGGTTAAGAAGCAGTTGATGGGTGCCTGCTGTGAGTGTCCTTAGTTGCTCATCTCATTATAGCACCTCTAAGCTTAATCTCACACCACCAGTTGTTTCAGGTACATGTTTTAACTTGACACTATCCCTTATCATCTGTTAACACAAGATGGTATCACAATTTCCAGCTGCTTCACTGGCTGCAGAACTAAACACTTGCTCCTCTCTACTGCTGGTTTATGTTGAAATGTCTCATTTAAGGTGCAATAAATTTATGACTGATGTGTTACCAATTGGAGGCAAGTGTGTTCTCGTAACTCTTTCCATGTGTCAGACTGTCAGCTTGTGTTGTTGTAGCGGAGTTGTTCCTGGGCCAAGGGAAGGCCTGGCCTTCGTCTGCCCTGATTCCTCCCCCCATTCCAGGCATGGTTGGCGGGATCGGCTGTGGTCTCACTGATAACAACAGCTGCGCCATGGAACAGGTGGCCTGGAGGAAAGTTTTAACAAGGCTTCAGACAGTAGGATTATCGTGTAGGGACAATCCACATCTAATAGCTTTAGGGGCACACGGGTGGATATAGAAGCTCTGACACACACATGGCCTAAATGTGCGGTGTGACCCAAGTGAGCAGCCCAAACCCCCAGCCATGCTGGCCAGTCTTCAGTTTACCACCTAAGAAGCTTAATGCTTCCTATAATTGAAATGGGATTTCTGGCAGGATGACTGTAGTTCTGTATCCTTCCTTCACCCTCACTCTATATCCGCTGTCCCCAGTGTCCCTTGACTTTGCATTACTATAGTAAATGCACCAGAGAATGTCAAATGCATTGAAGTAAAGCCAACTACATCACTTCTTCAAAATCCTCAGTGAGATCTCTTGGATTTGATGTAGGAAATGCTCATTTTTTAAGTGTACAAGATGCATTTCTTGTGTTGTCATTGCTTTGTTCTGGGATGAGGGTGCTCAAGCAGTTACTTCTCATTTGTGTTCCCAATTCTGATGAAAAGCTTTAACACAAACCTCCTTTTCATCCTCTATGAAGGACTTCTTCTTCAGTAGTTGACACATGACTTTTGTTTGTGTCTCTTCAGCCTCTAAAGCCCAGTAGTGCGGTGTGTGTGTGTGTGTGTGTGTGTTATCAACCGGGGACAGGCTCTGGCCAGGCCCTCATTATGATGCAGCACTCCTCCCCATGGATCTGCCAGGGGCGAAGGTCACCAGCCTGTCCCAGTCGATTCAAAGTCATGATCTCTCTTATCCCCCTGATGGGCTTTGACTGTGAGGATGTGGTTTGATTTTACTCACGATTGCATGTGTCTATCCTAGTGTACTGTATGCATTTATTGGGGCTCCACTGACGTGTTGCCACTGTCAGGCCTTGTGGGTCTGTTTCAAAGGAAAGGGGAGAGTCACAGCTCTATGTCAGAGGTTGGTGGCTTGGACACTAGAGGTGCTGGGGGTAAATGGGAGCATAAAGCACACCACGTCCATTAGAGTAGCCGGGCCCATATGGTCTCAAATGGCTCCTGTCAATGGCTGTTGTTCTCTGACAGGCCGTGCCTCGTCATTAATGAACTCCACCATTGATGTGTAGTGCAGGACACTTGGCTCTGTTTGGGGCCAGGGTCAGGTGGGAGGGGCGAATCCTCACAGTTGTTCTGACTTGCAGTCACTTTCACTCAGGGAATGGACTCAGACTTTTTCCCTGTTGGAAAACATAAACATGAAGAGTTTTAGCGTGATTCCTCAGGACTCATTTGGGGCCTTAATTAGATCACTGGAGCAGTTCTGGACAAAAAGGTTGAGCCTTACCATAGTGATTGTATTAGCCTGAGAATGCTTTGGTAGTGAAGTTTGAATCCCCTCAGTTAGTGTCCATTTTATGGAGGGGGTAGGTAAATGCTGAACCCTTTTAATGCTGTAACTTCTCAGCAGAGTTCAATATATATATATATATAAAAAAAAGTTGCAAGTCTAGTGTGATCTCAAGCCCTCAGTAGTGGCCTCTGTATTGTTTTATTGCAGTATGTTCTATGAGGAAGGAGGTAATTTTCTCTCATTCAGATATCATATACTCACCGTGGGTAACTTTGCCTCTGATGCTGCTGGTTTAACAGCCAAAATCTTTTAAGTGAAGTCAGAACATTTAACCTCAAAGGGCTGCACATTTGGTCTTTATTTATCAGCCCCTCCTTTAAACTTGGTTTTATCAGCCGCCTGCTAGTTTATAAACTTCATTAACTACTCCCCAGTGAGACCATTTAAACAGGTTTTTAAACTTGGCGCCTTGAGGCCTCATTTCTGTCATTTTTATGTGTTCATGTGTTCAAGGATGGATGAAGGCAGAGAACAAGGAAATTCTTTAAAAGAGGTCAATGAAGCAAAAACAGCCACGAGAGGAAAATGTAAAATACCTTGAAAAAGACTTCAGCAGTTGACATGAAAGTGTGTTTTCTTCAACACTTAAAGTAACGCAGTTGATGTTGTCATCCCAGTGTGATTTCTGGCAGCTGGTGGTTAAAGCTCTTGACCAGCGGCCTTTGTAGTGCTCACCGAGGAGCTATAAAGCACCAAGTGTCCTGGTGCTAAATGCCAGAGGGCTTGTAGGTAGATGAGATATTTGAATAACTCCCAGTCAAACTATTTCTGTGTGCGACCACCCTGCACTGAAACAACTTGAGTTTATGATATATATGTGGCTCACATGGTTCCATTTTTATTTAACTTGTACAGCTTTGTCAGCTTTGTAGTAGAGTGTACAGCAGCTTTGCCTTCAAAGTGCTTTGTCAGATGTGTCCTATGAGTCAGTAAAAAGCACCTTCCCCATTTCCTTTCTCTCTGTCCCACACTCAGACTGAACTTCATGTTGGAGTTTTCCATACTCCTTTTGGGTGCGCTGACTTAACACATTGTAACTTGTCTGAGAGTCACAGAAACCTTACAACCTTGGCCTGTTAGTGGTCGACTCTATTAATCCCTCACTCAACATGGAGAGAAGGTGGGGAATGGTATACGTCAGTGGACTGCAGATGAAGACTGTATGGCGTACAGTGACTCTCTAATGCAACTGTGAACAGTGTATAGCTTGACGTGAGCACAAGCTTCCTTCTCTTTAATGCACGGAGAGCCGAGCTGTATATTTGACATATGTTTTGAATGAGTCACAGATTTTCCTCTGTGGATTTTGAAGGAGAGAGAGCCTCCCTGGTGTTCATCCTGACTGTGCCACATGTGGAGCTGTGGACAGCAGCTGTGTGTCTAAATGAGAGCGAGCAAGCAGAAGACACACCGGAGCATTAACACACACACCTGCAGAAAAACTTGCTCGCTGACATGTCCACTAATGATATGTGTTCTTTTTTGTACAGGAAAAATCTCTATACAATAGGTTTAACCTAATATATTGCAACTGCTGGCTGACCTATAGGAGAACAGAAATGGGTATTATATCGGCATGTCCCTCCAGCACAGACTAAACACCATTTTATGCAGCTGTATGTTGTGTCCTGTCATTAACACCCTATAATGATGCCACATGTTGCTATGCTCGAAGAAGGGAGGATGTTAGGGTAGGTGGTCAGCTACTAAAAGGACATGTAATGGAGTGTGCCTTTAAGGCCAGGGTATGCTCAGCCTTTGAACTAGTTTGTACAAAGTGTTGTCTGACCACATCTGTAATCATAGGTGATGTGAATAGCTGCAATTGAGCATTGGACGAAAAAGCGTGCAGTCGTAAAGGGGCAATAAAATCTTTGGCACCACTTACCTCAAAGGTATTAATGGTAAATTTAACGTTAATAGGATGAAAAAACAAGCTAAACAGAGGAGTTTAATTCATTTATGCATTTTCACCTTTGGGTATTTTTGTCACTCAAAAGAATTGTTGGATCTTCTGGTTTCAGCCTAGAAAAGTTGTGACTGATGTCATTTCAGACAAGGTCACGCAAATGTTTCAACGATACTGACTTCTTTAAAGCCAAAGCGTTGTAGTTAGGTACTGTACCCAGAGCACAGAACCTCTCATCACATGATGATATAGAACTGGTGGTTGTCTGTTAACCACTTTTGCTTAGATGTAATTTGGCTTTCTGTAGGTATCTCATATGTCAGATATCGTGCTGCCATCATACATTTGAAATTTGAACAAAGACGAAAATGGCATAGATGAGTTTCACTTAAAGATCCTGTTTCACTTTTTGCTGCTTCTCCCGTCAGTGTGGACAGACCATGCGACAGTGATGAAATTAACACGCTTACAGTGATAGCAAGTCTATTTATGACTTATTTGTTTATGACAGTGTGTAAGTTATACAAGAACCTGCCATTTTACCACACTCTTCAGTTTTCCTTGAGGAGTGAAGTTTCTTTGGTTTTATAGTGTAACATCTGGTTCCTCAATGCAACATGGTTTACAACCTGCCATGACCGTCAAATATCGTTCCCACACTTGCGCCAGATAAATTGGATAATTACATCCCAGACTGCTGCCTTCTTATTGATTTCCACAGTATGTGGCGTACTGTTTTCTTGCATGACTGTTGCAGGAGAGTGGCTTATAGGGATTGACAGTGTTGGTAGACAAGTTATAAAGAGACACCAGAGAGAATCCAGATGTGTTTGTATGTGTGAGTGAGTGGGAGAGCTTTAAAGAAGTGTGTGGTGGGGACTATAGTAATATTGACTGGGAGAATTGGACTGCCTTTTGTTGAAATTGCAAGTGTGTGTGTATACGTTGCATGGCGAAAGGGCTTTTGAGAAAAGCGCCTTGCCAAGCAGACATGCTGTCATCAGCAGATAGTTAACCGGCAGGAACAATGGGGCTGGGTCTACGTCTTGTCTGTCAGTCAGTCACTCCAGCATGCAATCATCCAGGAATGTCTTTCTTCTACAGACGGCAGAGAAAGAGGTGGAGACCCCCACGACAAAACAGGCTTGTTAGCTGGACTCACTTTTTGTAGTCTGAGGTTTTGACCTCCTTCATGTGTTCACAACTTAAACACCAGTCTAAGTAGCTGAAGTGTTTATAATAGCCCTAATCATTAATTAGCTATAATTAATGCTGCAAAGATGCTCACAAATTTTTTGGGATTTGTTGTGTTGCGAAAACAAGCATTTTAAACACATCACACTGGACTCTAGAAATGCGTAATGGGCACTTAATTAATCAAAGTATTCAGCAATTTAATTGCTAATCAATTAATAATATTATTAACTTAGTAGTCTTGTTTTCAACAGGTAACAGGGAGGTGTTCAGTGCAAATAAGATTATTAGAAACCATATAATTGAATAATTGAACTGAATTTGCTTTGAATTTCTCTTGTGTGAAAGAACAAAAAAGGGACTTGCATATTTGACTCTGAAAG
The DNA here is from genome assembly GCF_900324465.2 of Anabas testudineus. Taxonomy (NCBI): domain Eukaryota; kingdom Metazoa; phylum Chordata; class Actinopteri; order Anabantiformes; family Anabantidae; genus Anabas; species Anabas testudineus. The sequence goes on from NC_046630.1 coordinate 10,797,856, forward strand.
TGGACAACAGCTGCTTTATGAGAAGCACGTGTGAACCTCCTCTGATACTTTAACGTCTTTTTTTTTTTTTTTGCTTTAGAAAACCTTGCCAAATCCTGTGCGTTTATTAGTGTTGGTTTGGGTCCTTGTAGTTGAACACTGGGCTCACCCATCTGAGCTCAGCCTCATGACGGCATTTAAAAATGCTAGTTTGTACAGAAATTATTAATACATTTGTTTCCCCCCAGAGTTAGTTGTGGTAACTGGTAGGCCAACAGGAATTGATTAGGAAGCCGGGGAGAAGGAAATCTCTTAAGGATTAACTTCTTTTTTCTGTATGCCTGTTCTTATTCGCGTTTTATTCATTTCTGGATCCATCATCTGTCCATCTCAAAATAATTGCATATTCTTGTTCTGAAAGTCTGTTATAGAGAGATTACTGGCTTGTGTATGAACTTAAATTAATAATATTATCTTATATTATCTATAACTATCTTTCTCTCTCTATCTGCCTCTAAACACACATTAGATATTATCTATCCATAGTGTGCTCATACACATCAGTAACCCGACACATGTTACTCTGCTATTCAGGAGATGCACGACCATACGTGAATGGATCACTGTAACAACGACCCCCATGACCCAGCGGTGTTGTGATAGCCTTTTGTAGATTGGCTGAAGCAGATGGTGCCCGATTGTAATCATGAAGATGATGTCATGCTTTAAGAGGAGGATTAATTTAATTCAGTTTGGGTTTCTCCTCCAGTTCACCCCACTATGGTCAGCAGGAGATGGAAAAGAAGAACAATAGAAGAAGGGCCACTTTAGTTTACTGTGAGCTGGTATCAGTAGATGGAAAAATGCTGACTCCACAGTAATGTCATATGAAGGGTGCTTGTGAAGCAGCCCCGGGCTAAGATGCAGGGTTCGACGAGGATTCAGCTCTTATCCTGCACGGTTGAAAGGCTCCACAGCAGTGGAATTCCCCTCTCTCTCTCTCTCTCTCTCCCCCCCCCCCCTCTCTCTCTCTCTCAATAGTTTTTTTAAAAGTGCATAATTTTAGAGCGGCCTGTGCTACAAACGAGACTGCTCACACAAAAGGTGGTCTGGTGCTCAGAAAGAGTCACTTCACTCAACCCTGGACAACAAATCAGAGTGCAAATGTGTGAAAATGTGTGATGTGTGACCACTGTGTGTGTGTGTGTGCACGTGTGAGAGTTGGTGATTTAGGACAGTGTGTTTGTTGTGTTCAGCTGGTTTATTACCCTCCCTGTTTGTCCCCTCCCCTTGTCTGCCCCCTTTCCCCGTCAGACCACTCTCTGCAGATTGAAAGTGTCTGCTGAAGCGTAATACTGCCTGAGTCCTTGGGTCGATGGGAGCTGTGATGTCCATGTCAATGTGTGTGTGAAGCTCTGACTGGTCAAATTGATTCACAGGCTGATTACAGACATTAGATGGAGGTCAAAGAGTGGCTTAGATCAGCCTTATTAGTTAGTTGCAGGTATGTCTGTTGATGTATACAGTGTATCAGCGTACAGTTTGTCGTACTGAGGTTAATTCTATCAAGCAGATTACGTATTGACACTAATTTCATTGCCTGTGAAAACATGAACATAGTCCTTGATGTTAGATGTAGATGCTATAATGCGACTATTGTACATACAGATTATATAATGGTAGGGTCATCTGAATGTAAACATTTTGTAGTGTATGCAACAGGTGCTGGCACTGAGCTTCTAGTATTAAAAAAGTTATATGATATTAGCAGAGAACACATAGCTGCCATCTGACTGTGCTGATGCAGCATATGCACCAAAAGCTTTAGTCACAAAGTGAACAGATTGCTATAAATCTCTTGTCTCCCACCATGAAAACATTCACTGCTCCCAGGGAGCCAAGCTGAGCTCGTCATAGTAAGAGCTTGACCAATTATTTTATTAGCTGATTTAATAAATTTGTATTAACATTTACATTATAATGGCCATTAAGTTGTGGAAAGTCAAAAATGTGTGCTATTGTATTACTAGTTTTTCTATAGCCCTGCAGAACAACTACTACTGCAGTACTACTACTGCAGTACTACTACTACTACTTTGTCTGTAAACTTCAAAAGGCTGTCGTTGAGTCAGCATTGCCTGTCGTCGCTGCTATGATCCTTCTGTAGTTTAGTGGTGTCAACTGTAGCCTGTTGACAAAGTTGATTTTACTTTTGTCCAACAATCAGAGAGTTTTAGCAAGTAAAGGAACAGCAGCCCTGTCATCTTGTCTCTCGTCAGCACAGTGCTGACAACCACTAACACATGCCTGCAGTTTATTTGTCGCTAAATTAGTTAGCCTTGAAGCGAGCTATGCTTATTTATGCTGTATGTTTCTCATTGGAAGACATGAGCTACTGTAATTACTTAAGATAAACATAAGACACCTTTTCCTAGAAGTTATGTTTGAAAGTTTCGTCTTGTATTCCTAAATCCAGTGATACTTTTGAATGGATAACCAATATAAGGCATGAATCAAGCTCTCAGTGTCCATGTGTCTGCGCTGTTCTGCTTTTCATCACCCTTTGTCATATTTTTATTATATGCAACTTGGATTTAACAAATATTTAAACACAGAAAGATTCATTACATAGTTCATATCTGACGCATCGTCTTGTGTCATTCAGTTTTGCACTTCTCCTCGGATATTATGAATTAAACACACTCGGTCTGGTGTGTGAGTGATTCCGTGCACTGCGCAGCTGGCAAACACTTACACGCTTTGACTTCAGCAGCTCACCCTCGTTTGACCTCACATCCTCTACAAACGCACTCATAGCATCAGATAATCAATAATAGGAAGGCAGCACTTTAAGGTGCCATATTTATGGGTTCGTTTGAGTGTGGACAAACAATAAGTCGTTATCTAATCTCATGTTAACTAGGCTTAAATGGTTTCTACTGTCGCTCTCACTGGTTTTCTCCAGTTACGTTTTAAAATCTGTGTGTGGTTGGATTGGTTTGGCAGCACAGGCGGAGGCAGCAGCCAGTGATTCTCTGTAGAACAGCTGTACTTTTCTCAGCCTTTGTGTCTGTGTTTGTTTTGGGAATACCTGTATGCAGACACATGTGTCTATGTGGGGTCGGAGTTACAGTCAGTGAGTCTGTCTGAGCCAGACAGAGCTAATGGGATAATGGCAGATGTAACAGATGAGTCATTTAACACGAGTTGAAGGAACTAAAACCACAGCACTGTAAGTCCTACTTTTACTCAGAGGAACAAGTAGCTTCTGGTTGGCTTCTTTTAATTTGCACAGTTCCCCTACTTAAAAGACACCAGATTTTATTTTTAGCACGTCTTGTTTTCACCAAGTAGTGGTGTCTGGAAAATTACATATTTGTTCACACATATTTGTTCACACAAGAGAAATGGTTGCAATGTTTATTTCAAATCTAATCCTGCTTCATAAAGCAGACGGTTAAAGAGATCCGACAATACATGTACATGGATGGATGTGCTTTTAACTTTTAAATTTTTGCATTAGGCCTCCGTACTGATACACTGCCATTGTAACTGTATACCCCAACAGCCTGGCTGGATCTCCCCCTTCACACTTCATAGGTGGCCCCTGTGAACCACCACTGGTAGAATAGTGAAAGAGCACATTGTCACTGTTCTTGTCCTTTCCCTGAGCTATATTTTCTTCTTTTATTCTTCCGATCGCTCCAACAGTGACACTTAAGTTATGTCATATTTATGTCCCTTTAGACTCCCTCCTGTGTCCTCTCTCTTTATATTCTGTGTGTGCGTTTACAACTCTGGGGAAAACTAGGTGCTGAGTAGTTATTTCATTTTGCAATAAACTGCTCACAGCTAAGATATTAATACAGCACAGATTTATTAATTTAACAAGTTTTGTCATCATATCTAGTGGTGTTCGGAAGAGAGAGCGAGAGAGGGAGAGAGTGTGTGTCTGCTCTGTGTGCAGGATTGATATGCATTTTGCAGTTGAATGGGAGCCATTGTGTCTTTTTGTTTTCAGAGGCTCCAGGGGATCCAATATGTGTCAGTCAGATGGGGAGCAGGGCAGGGAAAAGTGGTGTCGACTTTGGCCCGGTTAGACGGATGTACTTAATAAAGTCCCTAAAACTCATTTACCAAAATCCCCTTCATCCCGAGAGATTCCCTAACTCATCACTGGTACAGTGGTGCATAGTCTCCACTGCACTTTCAGTGTTTGTTTCGGTTAGTGTGTGAGGCGAAGCACAATGCATGTGAAAGTGTGTATACAACCCCAGAATAATGTCCTTCATATAAGAGACCTCAGATGCTCACTGTTCTTGTCCTACAAGCTATTATACTGATAAACACACACACACACACACACACACACACACACACACTATAACTGACGAGGGAGCACTGGTCTATTCTTAGCTTTTCCTTGAATAATGCATTACTTGCAGAGAGAGTGGGGATGGCATAGGTTTAAACAAGCAAACTGTACCCACCAAATGCAGCCACATTTTTCAGGATGTGGTCTAAAGAAAATGGACCAAAAACAATGTCATCAAAAACACAAACTAAATCCTTAAAGACAAAAATCCTTGTTGAATATTTGTGAGTGAAATCCACATCTGTGACAGTCTATGGACAGTTAACAAATACTCTAAGCTCATGTGAGACTGTAGGGCTGTTATATCCAAATGCATTATATTAGCAGGTGTTTTGCGAACCCCTGACTCTCAGCACTGCGGGTGGAGCCCTCTGAATCTGGAGTCACCCAGAATAATAGACAAATAACAATGAAAACATTTTTTGTTCAGTTGATGTTTAATGACCGGCTGTTCCACCGTTGCCCTTAACGTCTACACGCACTGACTCCCGTGTTATATAGCCATGCTCAATATGGACACACATAAAAAACATTCACTAGCATCATTGATGCAGCACTTGTGTTCTGTGGGTAGTTGTGCTACACTTTTAAATTTACCACTACTAATAAGATACAGTATATTATACACATCATAGCAACATTAATTCTACTGACTAATATTTGAATGATTTCCTTTTTCATCACTTCTCTATCTTTTTCTCAATCCAGGCTCTGGATGTAGACCGCAGTGTACTGTACAAGATGAAGAAGTCTGTGAAGGCAATCTACGCATCTGGTCTGGGTGAGTCCTACAGTCTGTCCTTATAGTCAGTATTTTCATATCCTTTTCATACTACTCTCACATTAGTCATACAGGTAATGCCTGTTTTCAAGCTTAGCAATGTTATTGTGTTTTGTTGTTAAAGTAATCAAATGGTAATTGATGGTTTTTACACTGTATGTCCTGTGTCTTGGAAATGAAGAGTAGATTAACTGTTAAAATGATTATTAACCGCATCCCTAATACCCTTGTTTCACTGGTAGTAGTAGTTTTTTTTATCCTGTGTGTGTGTGTGTTATTAACAGGCTCATTGTGGCTGCCTGTGCCAATGTTGGGTGTTTCCAGTGTCTTTTGTTTGGCCTGCCTGACAGAACCCTGCTGAGAGAGAGAGAGTGAGAGACCTCTAAACAATGTGCTGAGCATGTCTTTTTCAGAACAGTGTGAGCTCTGTTTAGACCAGAGGGACAGCTGTCTGATCCAGACCCCCAGAGGAACAGCTGGGGAGGGGCATGCTCTGTGTGTGGGTGCGGACACACTGTTAAGCATGCGTTTACATATAAAATGTACATATTGCCTCTTTGTGTCCAGACTCCCAGGATGTCACAGCCTGATTTTGTCTTTGTGCAGGTGCACATGCAAAAAAGGAATATGAACCTGTTCAGTTTTCCGTTTTTCAAAAAGAATGCCTGAATTGTCCATAAATCACCCTCATTTGCATTTGTGTGGCCAGTGCAGCAGGGCACACATGGATGGGAACTGCAGGTGTTGCTGGCAGTTGAAGTTTGTTTTCATTAAGAAAAAGATTATCTGCTGTGGGAAAAAGCAAAAAGAAAATCAACCTTTTTGCCTTGAGGCATGAAGTATGAAGGCTGGACAGATTTCTATCAGTGTCTACACTACAAACATTGTGTTGTTTGTGGAAATGCTGCTGGGAATGTTGTTGTTTACAGTTTTGCCAAGAGAAACTTGTTTTAACTCAGGTCACCTTTTGTTACCGTCAGTCATTTCGGAACGGCTGCCCAGATCCTGTTCTGTTTTGAATACAGCCATGAAGCTCTGTTTTGTGTCTGGGTAAATCCAGATATTTTTATAACAACACACATAAATGTATAATTGGATTAAAAATGATCATAATTATGTGTGTGATATATCACATGCTGACCATTACAGAATGAATGGACTTTGTATTAGGTTTTGAATGTTTTAAACTTATAGTTTATTTCCTATGGTCTGAATCAATGGACCAGTTTGTAAACTTGGTTCAGTTTCTCTGCAAACATAGAAAAATCCAAACCAAACCAAAATGCATCTCTGCTCCAGAGTTTCTTTTGCACCTGACTGAACCGACAGGTGAGTGTGTCCTGTTGCGGTTGGTTCGGTTAACACCTGTTAACCATTGAGATTACTGTGTTCAAACTGCACTAAGTGGGGGGAAAAGGGACCAGAGTTCAGTTCAACCAGACTAAACAAGGCAGTTGTACAAATAATTAGTAGTCTTTAAGCTGCATTATTTGATGATCTGATCGTTTTAGTAGATCAAATGTAATGAACACACAACAAATCCTTACCTGATTCTGTATTTCTGCAGTAAACACTATATCAAAAATACACAATAATATAATACAATACAATACAATACAATACAGTACAGTACAGTACAGTACAATACAATACAACATAATATCTGTCTTTTTTAAATCTAAAAAAAGACTTCATACACAATTGTATCAAAGATTGAATTATCTTATGAGCTTATTAAAATAAACACAATAAAATCACAGAAACAAACCCCATTATAGCTAAATTGGCCTGTAACATAGTAAATAACATGTATAAGCTCAAAATGCTGATGTATAAGGAAGCAGTTCTGCTCCACTCTGAAAAGCCAATTAATGCCATCTGTATGTTTGGAAAAAGAGAGTAAGAGAGGGGGTTCTCCAGAAGCTTCTCCAGGAAGGATGATGGGAATAAACTCTGAATAATGAGATGCACAGCAGGAAGCCTGAACGCTGACTGATTGAACACTCAGAGAATACACTCCTCATATGACTGTCTGTGAAACCCACCACCTAGCAAGGATATTTTTGGCTATGGCGCTAGAGAAAAGTAATAATGAGGTGGAGAAGAGGATAGAAACAGTTGGGGGTGATGGTGGAAGTTTGGTTACAGTAAAGACAGGAATAAAAGAGTTACCACACCATGAGAACTAAGAGACCAAGCAAGCAACATAAACTTTTACATACATACATAAACTTTTACAAACATAAGTTTTTTAACCAGTCCATGGCTTTTACAAGACGGTCGGAAAGAGCTGGGGGGAAATGAAGAGCTACAGGGAAAGTGAATAGATTGGCAATAGAGGCATGTGTAGCTGCAGGGTCCTGTCAGGATGTCAACTTGTGGGTTTTGATGCATAAACCAACAGCAGCATCTCAACCCCCCCCCTCACCTCCCCTCTGAAGCTCAGCAGAGCTGCTGGGACAGAACTGCCGAACAGATAACAACCTGAGGCAGACGAGTGACACCATGTTCCAGCTGTTACACCCATAGGTGGCCGGGATGTCTGGGTAAAGTTGCTGAATAATGCAGTACTCAGTTTGTGGTGCATCAGGAAAAATTCTTTCAATTTCATGGTCTAGGCTGGCCACGTCCTCCAGGTCACCGCTGCACGCACACACACACACACACACACACACACACACACACACACACACACGCATTCCTCTTTCAGCTGCCAGGTAACCGAGAAAATGAGACTCCAATGTAATTAAACTGGATGAATATCTTAGGGGGAATGGCAAGTATGAAGCTAGAGCCAGGAGATGGCTAACCTAGCTTAGCATAAAGACTGGAAACAAGGGGAAACGGCTAGCCTTGCTCTGTCAAGGTGAACAAATCTGCAGTCCAGCTCACCAATTAGCATATTGTGTGTGCTTGGGGTGGCAGTAGCTCAAAGCAATCGTCTACCCAGCGCAGGGTTAATGGTTAAATTCACGGTTCCTCCTAGCTACTTGTCGAGGTGTCCGACACCAAACACTGTAGGAGCACTAATATGTTCTGTCTGGCAGCTGCCCAACAGTAACTTCCCCTAAGAGGATCAATAATAATAATAATAATAACAATAATATGCCATTATCATTAGTATCATTATCATTATTATGATGTTTTTTATGAAAATAAAAAAATGTAATAATAAAAAGTTTTTAAAGAGTGTTATGTGCTTCAACAAGAATTTTACAGGCACTGCCTGTCCAATCTTCTACTGTAATTATTTCCAAAAACATAAACAGCTGTTCTGCACTGTAATACTTATTTGTTGTTGTCATATGCCCCATAATTCTTTCCCTCTGCCCTCTGTGCACAAAAGTGAACTACTCTCACTTCGCTCTGTGCCAGCGTCCACATTGTTAAGTGCATGTGGAGACCAGTGTTATTTTCACAGAATCCACAGAGAGATATTGAATTGATCTGAGCTGGGCCGCACATTGTGTTAGTGAGCATCAGCGTGTCAGCTGACCAGGCCTGATGTAGCTGGGTGTGATAGAATGACTGTGGGAGAAACATGGAGAGGAAGCGCAGGCCAGCCTGCTATCTGGTGATTAAACCCAGGGAGAGTGTGTGTGTGTGTGTGTGTGTGTGTGTGTGTGTGTGTGTGTGTGTGTGTGTGAGAGAGATGGAAGAAACTGCAAAACAAGCCTTTGGGAAGTGAGATAATCCTCAGTAGATGTCTGGAAGCTGTACATTTTGGGGGGTGTGGGGGTGTGTTTACAGGTAATACAGTGAAGAATGTATTACACGACTGGTTTTTAGCAGGCGGTGTGTATGCGTGTGTGAGAGAGAGTGTTATGGTTTCTGTACTCCAGTAAACACAAGGTCACTGTTTCCTGAGGTCAAACAACAGAAATGCTTTTGTCTGTCACCACTCACTACCTCTTTTCCAGTGTTTTTTTTTTTTTTAACCTTAAACAATGTTTCTGCTTGTTATTTAACACATGGAAACTCCTACACATGACGTTTACATGAAGAACAATATCATAATCATAATAGTCAATTCAAGCAAATTGTTGATAGCTATGATTAAAAAGTTAGAAGTCAGGCTAATTTCTATAGTTGACTCTCTTCTAAGCTCACGTTGGAGTCATGTAAAGCCCATGTTTCTTTAAGAAAGCCCCTGAACTCCAGCTTAGCGTGGTAGAAATGTGTAGACACCACGTAGAAGACAACACTGAATTATCAGGATTTGTTTAGTGTTCCTAATTATGAAAATACCTCTTCTGTCCTTGTGTCTCACTTCAGCTGCCACGTTGCTCGTTGCTAGGTAAACTAGCTCAGAGTGTCATGCGGCCCTTTGAGGTTCAAAGCCGCTCTTTACCGTAGGCTGCATGAGTGATGTGTTTAGATCGTGTTACAACTGATACACATGTACTCTCTAAGCATCCCAGGGGGAGCTCAGAGCTCTCTTGTGCCACTTCAAAAACAATAGCGGGCCACCGCCCTGTTGGCTCTGAGCCTGGCAGAGCTCGAACCAAGCAACTGGCGCTGATGTGTGAATGATGGCTTTCTATTAAATCTCTTAGGACACATGTCACAGTTTTGAATAGTCCTGCACATAAGGATTATGACATTTACTTTTGCTAGAAAATGGTGAAAGATAAAATCTTGTGTGATTTTGTGAGACTTGATTTGAATAACATTTGATTATTATTAATAATATTATCAATTATTTGAGCACTCTTCTTCTCATGTGTAAGATTTGTTTTATCTCTGGTTAATATTTAATTTCAGAAAAAAAGAATTCTCATTTTACAGAATAAAATATAATAAAGCTTACATGAATTTATCAAAGAAAAAAGTCGGGGGTTTTTTCAGTTGCGGTGGGGAAAAACAGCTCATCATCTCATATTTACTTAAAAACCAGAAACTGTAGGGCCCTCGTGTGCATCTTATCACTTAGCACGGCCACTGCATCAGCTGATGCTTAAATTAGATTTGTCTGATGTGAGGAGGTCTGCAGGTAGTGTCTCGAAGGCTCTCAGCTTTCCCCTTTTAATAACATGATGGATATCTCTGCAGCTGAGACATGAGCTTATCCGGCTTCATCTATAAACCTGCCACATCTGTGAACCAGTGTCTGACTGCTCTTTACCCGTGTGTGTGTGTGTGCGTGCGTGTGTGTGCGCGTGCGTGTGTGTGCGCGCGCATGTGTGTGTGCGTGCGTGTGTGCGTGCGCGTGTGTGTGTGTGTGCGCGTGTGTGCGCGTGTGTGCGCGTGTGTGTGTGTGTGCGCGTGTGTGCGTGTGTGTGTGTGTGTGTGTGTATGTGTGTGTTTAGCTCATAAACAGCTGACTCTTGTTGTAGCAACAGGTGTCATTCATTGTTTCGGTCCCTCTCTCATCCCCTCATCCCCCCGACAAACTCCACCTGTGCCATATCTCCCGTCGTCATAGCAACAGTTTGCTCATCTCTCGCTTTGCTGCTGTCCCGGTGGCATTAGCTGTTATCAGCTGCCTGGTCTGGTGGAAAGTGTATTAAGTGAAACCACCTAAGCCTAACATCGCCACTTGAGGCTTTTAGGTTGTGACCAGATTGTGGGTTTCCCTCGACCGCTGACTCACTGGGGTTAATTTTATTTTGAGGATTAATTCAGTGCTTTTTTTTTCTTTTTTCTGCTTGTACATCATTAATTAACGTTTCCTATTCTCCCCGTTATTAGGAACAAACTATTGTTTTACCCTCAGTGTTTCTTGTCATGGAAATCTGAAACTAAAGCTGAGCAAGGGGTGGAACAGCATAGATCTGATCATACCTAATGAAGGTGGAAATTATAACCAATAGACCTAATGTATTTGCTCCACACTTTTTTCTTCATCTGCAGATGATTACACTGCCCCTCCAATAATTTTTATTGTTTGATGTCTCCTTGAACTGCTGTTGTTTCAATTTACAAGAGAAGATGGAGAAGAATAAAATTAATGTCCTTAAAGTTTGTCTACTTTTCCCTGATTAATTACTTAAATGGTAAATAAAATTGTTGCTTAACAATTTGTGATTTAAAGTGATTAATGGGCTTTTTTCAGCTGCAGTTAACAGGAGTAATTTATGAAAAACAAGGGTGACCTGCAACTTTCCTAGGTTCTCATCTCTACTACATTCACATTTACATTTAGTTACTCATTACTCGTTAACTGCAAGACTTCCATCTTCCCTGGGTAAATGACAGAAATAGGAGACCACTTCTTATCTCTGCTTAGGGCTAACCACTCAAGGCTACATTGGCTGCTACTATTAATGACCCCCTCGAATCTTTGAGTGAGGTGACTGCATTGTGGGTGCTAGATTTTGGCATGTAAAAGATATTAATTTGGTTTGCTTGCTGTTCATTGCAAGTCTGACAGTGTTGTTGTAGAGCAGTGTGACATTGATTGAGCTTGATGGAGGGAAATGAACAGTGGTGCTGCATGACACCATAAAGACCATGTGTTTAATGAGTGAGTTTGTTTTAATGATCATTAATAACTGCATTGAAATCAGATGACTAGTTGACCTAATCTGTGTGGTGCAGCACAGCAGGGGAATTGACTGATCAATCACATCGACAAGTAAAGACAATCTTGTCTTTTTTTAAAAAGCTGAGAGACAAACAGACCAGCCTGTGGAGGACAGTGATTACCACCACCTCTGACCACTTTCCCAGGGAAAACCTAGAACTGTAATGGAAGAATTGATCAGCCAGAAAAGTGGATCTTTGTTCACTTGAAAAAACATTTATTATTAATACACAGTGATTGATTTTTGACTTGTAATAATCACAGAGTGAAAGACCTTGGTTTGATTTCGATTTTCTACCTGTTAGTGCTGACCTCTCCGTGTGTATTTGTGTGTGTGTGTGTGTGTGTGTGTGTGTGTGTGTGTGTGTGTGTGTGTGTGTGTGTGTGTGTGTTTTCTCCAGCCCACGTGGAGAACGAGGAGCAGTACACTCAGGCCCTGGAGAAGTTTGGAGAAAACTGCGTATACAGAGATGATCCTGACTTGGGTTCAGCCTTCCTCAAGTTCTCTGTCTTCACCAAGGAGCTCACTGCACTCTTTAAAAACCTGGTGCGTAAACACTCTGTACCTGAGTGTGTGTGTGTGTTTGTGGGTCGGAGGAGTAGATGGGTAAAATCCTCTGGGACAAAGAAAGATTTCCATCCTGTCCCTAATTGTCTCAATCCCCTTGAGTGAGTGTGTGTGTGTGTGTGTTCTCTAATGCACACACTGAGCAAATACCAAGTCCGGCTTGATCTTAAAGTCCTCAGGAGATGGCTCTAGTTTTCCACTGGGATGGCCAAAGAGCCACTGTAACACCAAATATCTTCTGGATCTAATTCAGCTCTGGCTGGCTCTGTTAAAGCCGGCAAGGTTTTGTTCCAAGGCTAGAGCTTTATTAGATAAATCTGACACCATTGTGTGAGGTCTGTCATCTTGCTGGACCTGGTATTGACTCACACTGAGACCAGGAGCTTGGGATTTTGTATTAGTGTTATCTCAACACCTTATATTAAAGAAATATGAGCTGCTGTCTGACCTGAATGTAAAGATGTAATCTGTCAAAGCTCTTGTGAGCTCTGGCTTCCTAGATTACATGATTACATACAGAGGCAGGCTTTAACAGTAACCTGCAAAGCACACTGATAATGGATGGTTTTATATTTTTGTCTTGGGATTTAAACAGGGTGCAAAAGCTTAAGGTATAAGTAAGACTTGGCAAAGTGTAATTAACTCATTGTAGGATTGATTCAGTGATTGTGATATTTTCACTATTTTATCTTGTTTATTTGCTAAGTGTTTAGTATTGTTGGAAAACTAACACACACAGTATCACTGACTTGATTACATCAGCACACGTCCACAGGCCCTGACTTACCCCCGCAGGCTCAAATCCTCTGATGTAACCTTTTAACGCTTACGTCTCTCTCCCCACCCTCTCCTCCAGTTCCAAAACATGAACAACATCATCACCTTTCCTCTGGACAGTCTCCTGAAAGGAGACCTGAAGGGAGTCAAAGGGGTAAGAAAACACAACAGCTCGGCCGTCTTTTCCTGTATTAGAGTTGAGCCTTATGCTGAATCATCAGAGACTGAGACTGGGCCATATGTTAATGTAGCTGATGTAAGCACAGAATCATCCATGTATCATTAGCAGATAATTAGTTCCAGTCACACACTAATATATATATATGCCCTGAGCTGAATGCAGTAGGAGACTGTATCTGGAAGCAGATACTTTTTCTGTTAATGTATTTATAACCTCTTCTTTTGGAAGGGAACTATAAAAAATTAACACAAAACAAAAAGCTGATCGACACTAAAGGCTTTTTTTCCTGACAGTGATTAAATCTAGTCAAACGCCAAAGATAAAATAAAATGTAAATATTAATCACCATCTGCCTCTATTGACTGCAGCTTAAAACTAGATGTTGTAGTGCTTGTTCAAAGTGGTTGGAAGCAACAGTCATTAATATCTTTCAAGCACTGTGGTCCCACTAACATGGTTAATAACAAGCTGCTTTGATCTACCTCAGGCCACTTCCACACAGAAGTGAAAAATGAGTGGTGTGGAAATTGATAGTTGGCCGATGGACTCTGAGTTTCCATAGTTAAGCTTTAGCATGAAGCCACACAGGTCAACCTCAGACCTATCCTGTCAGTAACTTGTGTGCATTTGTGTATTAGTATGATATTTGCAATTACTCATCATGAATGTAAGTTGTTATTGTTATAATCGCACAACGTGATGTGTACTTTCATCACCCACTATGACCTCAATAATCAGCATATAGTAGAATTATCACATTTCTGACAGTTTCAACAAAAACCGAGAAGTTATAACTATGAGGTTTTTATAGTTCTTCTTGATAAAGACATGAAAGATCAGATTTTTTTGTGTTATTATATTAGGCACATTATATTTGTTAATACTCTTGACTTGGATCAGATCACATTTTATGACAAATGAATGCAGAAAACAATGAAATTCTAAAAGGTTCACATACTATTTCTTGCCACTGTATTCGATCATACAGGCGTACCTAATAAAGTGATCAGCATCTTAGTTATTTGTTCCTGTGTGTCCTCCACCAGACTAAACCCAGACAGACATTCGTTGACAGTCTCAGCAGCTCTCTAATGCAATCAGGATTTGTTACTGTCTGCTGCAGACTGTGAACTTTCACTTTCAAGGCACATGATTGGCTGTGGTTTTCGCCGAGGTATGATGCGATTAAGCCGGCTCTCTAATGAGGCTGGTTACCATGGATACGGCAGTTGTCCTCATGACCCTTGGCCACTTGGCTTCTTCTCGACCTTTTGAACCACTTGTCCTTCCTCCTTTGTTGCTCTTTTTGTGCGTCTCTCAAGTGCAATGTTTCCTTTTCAGCTTCTTTGTGCTTTTCTCTTCACTTTTAATTATTTCTTCCCTGAATCGTATTGTCTCTCTCAACTCCACTGCCATCTCTGCCCCCATATTCTTGTCTCTTTTTCCCTTTCCCCACCCCCTAAATCTCCAGCTCGACAGTGGCAGCCAGTCACATCTGTAATACTTACCCACTTATTGCTCATTAGCCTTCGGATGATTCTCATTACCCCAATGACAGGGGGCTAATGAGCTGCTGGTTATTTTAAAACTCAGGACACACACACATTTACACACTTTCATAAATGTCACAGCTGTTGTAATGTCAGGAAACTTTTGGCATTAAGCTCACAGTGCAGTGTCAGGAAATGTAAACTAAGGACAAGAAGAGAGAGAGCTAGTCGTCCGCACATGAAGTGATGGATGACACCTTCCCTCCAAACCTGTTCCTCTGCAGCCTAAAGCTTTCACCTCGTCTCTCCTTTTCTCTTCATCATCTTCCTCCTCTTAAGTCAAAACCTGTTCATTCACCCCAGCTCTTAACAGGGAAACTACCTGTTGGAAAAGGAACCAGTAGGAAGAAGTCCAGACTGTTTAGACTTAATGTAATGAATTGTGTATAGTTTTCAGAGGGATGTCTTTAAAACACCAACATCTTTTGAATATGGAGGGCAGACAAATTACAGTTGGGGAAAATACTCACTGGAGTGTGATAAGAAACGAAATGTCTAGAAAGACCCTAAAAGTTTTATTCCTACTTCTAGTTGAGTGTGAATAAAAGAAATGCAATTGAGTATTTCTGCAATTACTGCTTCTGTATGGCAGCTACAATAGTCACCTGTCCTTTCATTTGAATTAACTCTGGACTTAATTGGCTTTTCTAGTGGCTGTTGTTCCATCTGAGCTTGTTAATATTCTGCCAGTGCTGTCTTTGGCTGCGAGTGTGATGAACTAACCCCGGGGGAGGCCGCTGCTAATGGCTCTGTGACTAGAGGGCTACCACGTAACAACCTGTCACTGCTGTTAATCGCCTAAAAGATATAATTTTCCACCTCATCTACTACACCTCCATGGCTTTCTCACAACAGAGGGAAATTGGTATTTCATGTGTAATAAAACATAAATAAACAAGTGAGATAAGATTGTTGAAGAGCCATCAGTGTACTATGGCTCAAGAAAATTGGCTTAGGTGGTGTTTCTTGAGGACCCGATGATGTTATTCTTGAAGATAAACGCGCTACATACACTCACAGTCAGTGGAAAATGGAAAGTGCTGATTCCATGACTCTGTTCTGCCACGAACGGACTTTTGGAGTGGACACACGCATGATGTCATTCCTGCAGCAGAACATCTCTGCTTATTGACTAGTCTGTGTTTCTAACTCACAGTGAGTCATAGCAGCTTATCACTGTTCACTGACAGTGCCACTGATGTGCAGTGTGCTGTGTTTGTGTAGGAAAAGGGGCTGTGGAGGGGGACTCATTCATTGTGGTTCACTGGGTCGTGAACAGCGGAAACCTCCCACACACCATTGCTGTTTGAGATGTAGGATAGGAGCAGATGAATGATCAGGACTTTTCCTCAGTAACTATCGTACTAGTAAAACAATAAAAAAATTTAACAGCATCAGTATCTGGTGAGAGAAGCCTTTACAAGCAGCAGTATTAGTAGATTAAAGGGTCATTTCACTCATTTATAGTTATTTAATTAATCCAAATTTCTATCTCCACTGCAAATTCAGTAGAAGTGAACAGAATTGAATTGTGGTTTAAATGTTTGACATGTAGCGTGACATTGTCACTGACCAGAAATAAAAATTATTTTAAAGCACCTTTCACAAGTGTCATTTAAATAAGTACTGACAGGAAGAAAAGACGGGAAACGGGGAGAGAGGAAAAACTGAATTAGCCTGATTGTGGGGCGCTCAAGAATAAACTGTCGGCCATGACAGTGTGTGATTGTGTGACAATGGAAGAAAAAGCAAAGCAACATTTGGGACTGTGCGTCAGAAAGAATCTTTTCTTAGTTTTGCCACGACGTAGGAAAAGGTTTGAGGAATGTTTAACATCTCCTGCTATTCCTGGACTTGTGCGGTATAGAGGTGATAAGTTTGCAAAAGGTGGCTGCTGTCAAGACACATCCTCTTCTGTCTTTTTGACTCAGCCAGACAGTGAATGAAGGCGCTAAGAGCTCACCGCTCAGGAAGTGTTTTGCCCTGTGTTTTGGCTTATTCTGCTCTGCCCTTCCCTGCCCAGCAATGCCCGTGTCTGGTATTTTTAGCCATTGTTGCCACTTTTCTCCTCTCTCTGGCTCTGACATTTCCTTCCGCTAACCCTCTCTTTTTTCTCTGGCTTCCTTTTGACCTGCAGTTGGTTCTTTTACCAGCTTCCTCTTTTGCCTTTGCTTTTTACTTCACAGGCTCATTCTTCGCTTGTGGTTTTTTAGTTTTTGTATTTTCATAGTCTCTTTCCTCTGCTGGTTTCTGTCCTTGAGCTGGTTGAGTGAATGACTTGGCCCAGTGAACCGGATGGTGATCCTGTTGGCTGACCGGTGGAGACACCCACTCGTCTGCTGTTGAAGTAGGGGTCAAGAGCGGGACCAGCGTCCTCTCCAGAGCTATAACAATGGCACTAAAGCCATAAGGTGTTTGTCCAGCCCAACAGAAATATGTGTGCTTTTCACATTTACAGACATTTACAAATAAACAGTAAACCAGACATGAGTGGGTGTTAATCTCACTTTGCTCCCAAAGCTCAACAGGTGTTCATGTAGGTTTTGGCCTGGCTTTCATGTTGTCATCATGTTGCCTGTAATGGATGTTTTACTAGGTAACAGTTTTGTTAGATTGTATTTTTCATGGAGTGACATAGCCAATTGCACCATGTAATGTCTGATTTAGTTCTTCTTAATCACTATTTAATCAGCACCACAGCAGTAGAGATGTTGTTTAATCAAGCGTTTTGCCGAAGCCGCCCCGTGACAATGAGAAATCTGTGTTGCCCGTCATCGGTGTGACCAGAGGAATCTCATTACAAATGTCAAAACAATCACACAGTGCTCCTGTCTTTCCAAAAATTCCTCTAGCGTAACCTCACCCAGCTCCCTGCTGAGACAGCTGGGGGCTGCTCTACATCTGTGAGGAGGGTGATTCAGCTTACTGAATCAGCTTACTGAATCACCCTGTGATGAAACACACACCTGCAAACTCATACAGTAACGTAGTTCATTACAGGACCTGCTACATAGATTTTCTATTTTAAAATCACTTTTTCTTTTGAAAATGCTCTAACAATTACCAAAATCCTTAATTAAAGGGTCAACAGGTCATCTTATCGTCTACTTAGTAACTTCTCAGGAGCTTTTAATCCCATCACATGGTTCTTCCTCACACTACACTACAACAAAGTCCATTTGGGGGCTTTCATAGAGCCTTTGTTGTAATAGTCCATCCCTTTAAATTTCAGCAGTATATTCCTTTGCTTTTGTTTAGGATCTTAAACTTTCTTATTTGTGTTGTTTTTCACAGGATCTGAAAAAGCCCTTTGACAAAGCATGGAAGGACTACGAAACAAAAGTGTAAGAAGCTAAGTATACTGTATCTAATAAACAGCTCTAAGCACAAGTAGACATTTGATGCTTTTAGTTCACTTGTTCACTTGCTGAGGAAATGCTTGTAGATTTTAGTATTTATAGGTTTTAAGTTTAGACGTATAACATCTGTGAGACAGTGTGTTAACCTGAAGGTGTTGTCATGTCTCTGTCTGCCTCGTCTTGACTAACCACTCTATCACTATAACCTCCCCTTCTGATTATCTGTCCACACCTCCCTGATAATGTGAATAACTCTCACTGTCACCTTTTTCCACCTCTACACTGAGACTCCATTGTGATCGTGCATGCAAAGAACACATGATTATTTTTTTTATAGCACTTTCATATATTTTCCAAGCTGCAAAGGACATTCTTTACTGAAAGGGTAATACATCTTCTCTCCAAGCCGTTTTGATCAGACAGTACAGACTTTGTTCTGACATCAAGAGTTCAGCCGGATGCTATGTGACTGTTCCTCTCCATCCCAACTTATTCTTATGATTTGACTCTATTGATGGAAAACCAAGGCCGTTAATAGAGTCCAGTTTTCTGCCAAAATGGAAAACCACCCAAACATATCCTGCCGCTCTTCTTGTCTCTTCTTTATCCTCTGGTCATGTCTCTCTCTGCTGTCTGCTATCAGGATAACAGACCGTCTTCATATTCACAGACATACAGAAAGATTATTTGGTCTTGACACAGCCTTGATGTTTGATTTTCCCTAATTTGATTTGCATCCAGCACCCAGAGTTTGAGTTCTGTTTGGGGCTCATCTCACTTTGAATGCTGTTAAGTCAGGAAGCAGTTAAGTTTATTGTTAAATTGAATGACCAAACTAGGTTATTCTTCCTAAATTTAGGTGCACAACACATGTAGGAAGGCCTCAAATCTTGTATCTTGAGCTTTGTTTCCTAGTTTGTGACTCTCTTCCTGAACTGACAGTATTAAAAGTGAACGGATTCTCTGCCTCATCATTGGTTGAACAACTCGGTTTGGCTGGCGGCCAAACAGCCAGGCTAACCTGTGTCTCTCTATTAGTCACAGCCCTGATGATGCTGTAATGCTGTCAAGGCTGAAGATTCATGTGCTGACAGAGGCCAGCAGAATAGTTTCAGTGAAATAAAATCTGGCACGCTCACACAGGCAAAATAGCACGTTTATGACCAAAACTGAAGGCTGTCGAAATTTATTTTTATTGTCCCTGAGGTTGTTCATCTTAAATTCTCCAACCAGGTTGACGGTGGTAGAGACACACTGCTTACTCTTTTTTTTTATTTTGAGTAAAATTAGAGGAACTGGTTTTAACAGTGTATTTTCCCACCATGACTCAGTTTCTGCTTGTAGCTCATTAAACAAACAAGCCTCGAGTCAAGGTTAGCATTTGATCACACTATTACATTAAGTAATCTTGTGAACATGCCAGATTTTATTTTATTTCTTTACATGCTGCCTACATTACTGTGAATTTTAACATAATATTAACATAGTTTGCTCAGTGTGGCTCAAGTCTGAAACTCAGTAAGTAAATCCAAATCACCTTGCTTGAAGGCCACTAGATATTTACTGTGCTGCATCAAGAATACAGAAGAATTGACTTGATGTGGTGGTATGTCTTTCACCGAGCTGCAGGTACATAACACAGCTCAACAGAGGGTGGTGAAGTTTGTTTTATTGCACGTGAACCAGACTGGACAACTCACAAACCACAATCAGTCACAGAAACCAACACACAAGCGAACAAACTGCTGCATCCTTTTTGTAGAAGATATGCTGTCAGAAACGCAGCATATGGAAAAGAATGCCCTTGTTGCATGGATTGGTGCCTCCCCTCTTTTATGTGAAGTGTTTTTCTGATTGCCTATGGGACAAAAAATCAGCCCTGAATACTGTCTGCCAGACATTATAGGATGTAAACCATTTATTTCATCAGACCTACAGTAAATTAGATTTTGCTAACAAACTTTATGCTAATGATGGGAAAGTTGACACCTTCCAGAAGCACAGATGGTGTTAGTGCAGTTTAACCCGTCTCCTGACAGTTCAGATACTCTCGCATTTAAACTAACAGGTCATTTTAATCTCTGCGGAATCTGTGCAGTTAACCTGATGTGTCTCTTGTGCTGACACAAAGTACTTTAATGTGTTTGCTTCATTATATCTCAAATCTGGCAAGGAAAAGAGATTAAATGGTTTAAAACTACTGTGCATCTAGTGTAGTTGTTGGATATAGGCAAACATCAGTGTTGATGTCTCCTCTGGGTGAAATGCAGTGGTTCCCTCATCAGAATACTAAAAGAAAAAAAACAATTGACTGAATGTGAAATACCTTAATTCTAAAAGGACTGCTTACGAGACACACTGATATTACTGTTACAGCATAAATCTTAAAAATCCCAATCATTTCCAATCTTAAAAGTCATCATCTCCAGTCTATTTCAGTTCATTTGCTAGAATAGGAGCATAAGGGCAGCTAGATTCCCTTATTTAGCTATTATTTTAAGCTAGGCAGTAACAGGGCTGATTTTTGTTTGTTTGTTTGTTTGTTTATATGCGTGTGTTTGGTGCTAACATGAATGTACTGTCTGCAATTTGAAATCTGTGATGCTACTTTCTGGCAGCACCAAGATAGAGAAGGAGAAGAAGGAGCATGCAAGGCAGCATGGGATGATCAGGACAGAAATCAGCGGAGCAGAAATTGCTGAAGAGATGGAGAAGGAGAGGAGATTCTTTCAACTACAGATGTGTGAGGTTAGTCAGAAAAATAATTAGTATGATTTGCATTGTAATTTGACTAATTAAAGTGCTTTAATAAAAAAATTATTATAAAACAAGTTTTATTCTAGAATAATGAATTTACCTCTTGCAGTTAGGAGGGATTGAGCATATAACACGTAGGCATAGTTTAAAACTTGTTAAGCGTCTGTAAAACCTGTTGGAATACTAATCTAACATTACATTCACTATCTTTGGTCTGTGTTGTTAATATGTGTGTGTGTGTGTGTGTATGTATATATGTGTGTGTATATACTTCAAAGTAAAAAATCTTTCAAGTGAAGCTTCATTAAAGCAGAACATCAAAAAACAGCACAGACTACAGAGAATGAATGAGATGAAAGAGATGTATATGTTTAAGATGGAGCACAAGTTGTCTTCCCCTCTGGCTGAACCCTGTCTGTGGATCTATGCTGAATGTGTTTACAGTATCTCCTCAAAGTCAACGAGATCAAAATCAAGAAAGGGGTGGACCTGCTGCAGAATCTCATCAAGTACTTCCACGCTCAGTGCAAGTAAGACATACTGTAAATATACAAAACATTTTCTCCAGTTTAGTTCAGTGTTACTCTGCACTTGACTTGTTGGGAAATGTGCAGAGTCAGAGTTTTGCTTATTTGTGATTATCTAGCTTGAAAAATGCTAATGCTGAATCACTAATGCGCTCCTTGTTCAGTTTCTTTCAGGATGGTTTGAAAGCTGTTGACAACCTGAAGCCTTCCATAGAGAAACTGGCCACAGATCTGCACACGGTCAGAACACCAGCAGCACTGTTTCTCTTAACTCTTACATGTTTTCTGCCTCTGTTTTAAACTTTATGTATGTTCTTCATGTTCTTTCTCTCCTGTTTTCTCAAACTCTCCTTTACAACAGATAAAGCAGGTGCAGGATGAGGAGAGGAAGCAGCTGACTCAGTTACGAGATGTCCTCAAATCAGCACTACAGGTTGAGCAGAAGGAGGTAACACACGCACACACACACACACACACACACACACACACACACTACACACACACACACACAAACACAGCACTGAAGGTCCTCTATGACCTTTCAATGTCAAAGTGCATGTCAAATATCATGATTTCAGGTTATATGCAATATATTAACCTGCATCTTTTTTCAGTAAGCATGTTGACAGGGAAAACAAACTCACCCAGGAATCAAATGTACTAGTTAGTAAATGCAGGACTCACTCAGGGTTGGGGTTTTCACAGTGTTTCATGCAATTTACGCAGCACGTCTAAATTAATTTCTTCTGAAGACCATCTTAAATCAGTCTTAAGCTGCTAACCCCAGCCCTGTGCTTAGTGAGCTACTGAATATGCTGCAAAACCTCAAGGTCTCACCTGCAGAATGTTTTCTTCTCTCCTCCACTGCCTCCGTCTTTTGTGAAACAAGTCTAGGAGAGTAAGTGGAATTCTTGACAAAACGTGTTTCCCTTTCTCATTGTGGTGTCATTTCAGTTTTAGAGCTCGATCGGTGGTTTTGCTTTGTTTTCTTTTATGGCAGCAGATCGTTTGTGTGTTTGTTCACATATGACATTGTCACGAGTCAGTGCTTCAGTTCATTGCAGTTGTGCTGCTAAAAAAAATGTTTATAATCCTGTTATCTGTGCGTCTGCTGATAACGGCAATAAAATCATTAAAGGACAATTAATGCAGGCCTTCAGGAGCTGTCTTCTGGGTTTCCCACACTGTTTCCAGGCAGGAAATGACATAATTTGCACAATACCATGGCCTTTGTTTGACCCGGTTTGGAAAGTTGCTGTCACATTGCAGCCACTTAAATAATTAATTTAAATTAAATCTAGTTATGGCTTTATTCCATATATATATGATCTTTTTATTCTGATAACTTGCAGTTTACTGATGAGACTAAAATGCTAATGAAGCAGGTTTTCATTCCAGTAGTGTGAAAGCTGCTCTCATTTTCACTTCTCCTTTATGTGTACAAAATGATTCAGACTCACAGCAGCAGTCTTCCTATTGTTGTCCATTCCTGTGTTGAAAGTCTCAGAGGAACAGGCGACTTACTGTAAAAACTGAGTGTAAATCAGAGCAATTTAACACTTCAGTGGCATTTCAGGTCAGTGTGGTTTAGCACTAAATCCTAAATCCAGCTCCTGCCTTCCTGTTTTTATTTATTCATTTTTATATTTATTTCTATTATATATTCATATGTTATATATTTTAATTTGTGGAATAATCCTGATGTGTCATTTTTGTTTTTCTGTGTGTTACCTCAGGATTCACAGGCGCGGCAGAGCACCACCTACAGCCTGCACCAGCCACAGGGGAACAAGGAGCACGGTACAGAGCGCAGTGGGTACCTTTACAAGAAAAGTGATGGGTGAGTTTTTAAAAGAACAAATGTACTCCTATATAATGTGTGTTGAAGTGTTGAGTTTAAGGCAAAACACAAGTCTGGACAGACATAAGTGTAAAACTATTTGTAATGTGCTTTTTTAGAAAATCATAACTGTGTCTTCTTTAGGAATTCAGTCTTCAGTTTGTTACTGTATATGTGACATGATAATGATTTCTGTGTGTTGCAGGTTGAGGAAAGTTTGGCAAAAGAGAAAATGCACGGCAAAGAATGGATATCTCACTATCTCACATGGCACAGTAAGCAAACGATAACACAGTTTAACCTCTGCTCTAAGAAAACATGACACACATTTCAACTTTTGTACATGCTTTATGTTGGTGCCCTGGCTGTAGACCATCTCTATTGTTGGTCATTGAATTTGCCATGAATACATTAATAGTGCGCAGCAGAGATCCCAGGCCAAAGTCTCATATTAAGATTCTTCTCACACCGCTGCCTTAACTGAGTCTCACTTAACTCTGTTCGTTCCCATATAAAGATTTAACTCTGGCCCAGCCAACTTCCCTCAACAACACTGTTCATCTCACTCGCAGCAGATTATCAGATGTTTCGTTTGGCCCGAGCAGCAGTCAGATATAGTTAAACGCAACATGCGGACTCATTTGTGTTGTTTTTACTCCACACTCCCTTCCTGTCTGTGCTTCTTCTCTTTCTCTCTGACAGGCTAATCGACCGCCAGCTAAACTCAACCTGCTCACCTGCCAGGTGAAACACAATCCTGAAGAAAAGAGGAGTTTTGACCTCATATCCCGTATGTTCAGTCTTTTCTTTATGCACTCCGCTACATTATTTTTTTACTTCATAGCCCCTCTGTTTTATCTTTTTGTTTCTACCCTCTACAGACCACGTTTTCCCTCTTTTATTTTTTTTTTTCCATTCAGTGGTTGTTGTACTCTAATGCCTCTTTTTAATTAGCTCAATTCCAGAAGGCTTAAATTGGATTGCAAATGTTTTACTATTAGCGAGCGGCAGCAAGCTAAACAGCTGATGTTAATAAATATATTTTAGCACATTCATCACACCTAAACTTTCAGTCTCAATGCTAGAATGACACAACAGCAAACAAAAGACTGGAAGGATTAGCCAAATCAACAAAGACTGACATACACTATAACACAAGGTTTATATAGAATCAGTGGCTCAATGCTTCTTCTAATTCATTTACCAATAGAGAGCTGACAGGAAATAAGGGCTAGGAAGAAAACTGGAGAACAACAGCATGCAAGAGATATTATAGTTTGTGGTAATTTAAGGTTTGGCCAGTTTTTCCACAAAGAAGAGATACTGATGTTGAGTTGGAAGAGGCTAAGCTTACGTCCCTGGAGACACAACATAATTTAAGTTGCTTTGGACACTCTGGTGTAAAAATAGTCCTGTCTCCCTGGTTATTAGTAAGTGTTTCACATCTGAAGACAGAAACAAGAGCTAAGAGAGTTTTCCTTGTTGTTCTCTGCTCAGCAGTTCACCCCCAGTCTGACCCGTCAGTGAGATACTTTAGTGCCCTCAGGAGGAAATTGCTCTGTGCTTTTACTTCACTTCTCACTCCTCTGTGATTAATGCCGTCTTCTCTCTCCTTTCCTTTTTCTCTCCTTTGTTCTGCCATTCATTTATTTTTATTTTTTTTATTTTAGATGACAGAACGTATCACTTTCAAGCTGAGGACGACCAGGACTGTCAGATGTAAGTGTGCTTGTGTATGTGTGTTTATCACCTACTCTACGTTCCACACATTTCCTATTTCACACCCACTCAGACACTTGGGCTTGTCTTTATCTTACACCTCCTGTCCATTAACTGCCTTTTACTCCAGTCTCATTTATCTCCCTTTGGGTTTAAGTCCCTCCCTTTTCCTCTCATTCCTTTCTGCTTCAGCTGCTCCCATTCCTACCTCTCAACCTACTTTCCTCCTCCTCTTCGTACATCTTCTCCTTCTCTGTCATTATTCTCATTTCTGTCTGCCTGACTCATGTCTCCTCTGTGCCCCTCCTGTCTCCTGTCCTCCAGCTGGATATCAGTGCTACAGAACAGTAAGGAGGAGGCCTTGAATCAGGCCTTTAAAGGGGACCAGCATGTTGGTGAGAACAACATCGTGCAGGAGCTGACCAAGGCCATCCTTGGAGAAGTCAAGAGGATGACGGGAAATGACGTGTGTTGTGACTGCGGAGCGCCCAGTGAGTGGCAAAGACTGAAACAAATTAAGATCAAAACACATTTTATGATCTTCAAACACCAGATGATCAAAAGGAGGTGTTTTTTTTTTTTGCATCCAAACTGCATCTCAAATTTACCTTATGTTATTGTTGACATTTTCCAGAGCATACCATGAGTCTTCTTAGCAGCAATTATCATTCAGTTATCACTACAGATAAACCTGCACAGACTCAATGAGATGGTAAACTACAGTAGTTAGTAGTTTAATTTTTGTGTCATTACACTTGTAGCATGATTATTGCTGAATCATTACAAGCACAAGACAGTTATTTCAGTTCAATTCAGTTACCATCAGATATCATATTAATATGACCTGGAAATGACTGTTTTTTTTTTAATATATATATTTACATAAATGTGGAGAGACCTACTATCAGCAAACATTATGTAACCAGTTGACCTGCTCCAATATTCTTGGCGTTATCTGTGAGGAGCCAGGATATTAGCATGTGTGTTCATGTTTGCGTCTGCGTGTTCACATGCTGGAGACGGTGTACTAAAACATGGATGCCTTCTCCAAACCACTTTACCACTATAGCTGTTGCAACTATATTCTTACCACAAAATGCAGTAATTATGGTAATAAACCTACCATGGTACAAGTGGTTTGAGTTGGCAGAGGTGCATACTAAACAATTATATTTGCATTGCAGAACTGTTTAATAAAATAGAACTTTTACTGTTTTACTAACAGGTGGATGGACGTCTTTTCAGTGTAATGTACATGCTTCAGTTTGCAGTAGGAGGTTTTGCAGAGATGTTGACGGTGATATTTTGTTGTTGCACCACCTGTTTGTCGCACAGCAACTGGAGACAATATGTGTCGCATTTCCAAACTGAGAGTTGTGCTGTGTACATTTCATGCATGATGCCACAGGAGCAACTTCCTTAATTATTTAAATCTCCTGACATGGGGATAGGATTAGCCAGGATCTAACAGTTATTATACACAGTTCTGTGGTTGGAAATTGAGAAATCCTGGCAAAAGGCTAATGTACTTTCAAGAGGTGATGATTTTAAAGGCACAGAAAACCCTTCAAGTTCTGGCTTGCTGACATTGTCAAAATATTAGGCAATGATATGTTATAA
This sequence comes from Anabas testudineus, assembly GCF_900324465.2. Lineage (NCBI taxonomy): Eukaryota > Metazoa > Chordata > Actinopteri > Anabantiformes > Anabantidae > Anabas > Anabas testudineus. Next base: position 10,824,415 of record NC_046630.1, read on the forward strand.
GCAAACTTTAAGACTACAATAAATAAATAAACAGAAATAATTAGCTGTGTGGAAGGTAGTACGTCATTGTAAAAACTCTGCTATCCTGGAAAGTGATAGCATTGGTTTAGATACATTAGAGCATATAAATTACAAACTGTGGTTGCTGTGGTTTGTGGTTTGCATGTTATAGGAACTAGAACATGCAAAACCGCAGTTATGATCTTAGTTAAGGCTGTAGCTCAGACTGGTTTCAGCATTTTTCAAACTGGATTCTCTCAATTTATGGAGATTGAGACACTGTTGGAGTCTTAAGTCTTTTTTTTCTAGTCCTATTAATTTTTTCCAGATCTTTATCCAGTATGTATCCACATACTGTATTGACATACTCACAGACACACTATCTATATTTTGTCTTGGTCACTTTCCTCTGACATTCTGTCCTGTGAGATAGTAAAAAGCCCTTCAGGCAGCTATTAAATTTCCAGGCCCCACAGCTTTTCACAAGGACACATCAAAGTTGGCTCACGTGCTACAGAAATTACTTTTTGCGTTAGTGCTTTCTTTGCTGCAGGATAATGTGTCAACCATATTCATTGCTTTATTTCTTCCATTTTTTTGACAGTCTTCTCTCTCTCTCTCTCTTCCAGACCCGACATGGCTGTCAACCAACCTGGGCATCCTCACCTGCATCGAGTGTTCAGGGATCCACAGGGAGCTCGGAGTCCACTACTCCAGAATTCAGTCACTCACTCTGGATGTGCTTAGTACCTCAGAGCTCTTGGTAAATACGTTTGATACCTGTTTTCTCCCTGAATCACCTCACGTCCCCCGTTTTGAGTCATTTCATTGTATGGATTTTCCATACAGATCTCTCTGGAGGTTTTTAGGCAGGGAATATTGGAAAAGAGGAGAGGTCAGGGACTGACGAGCAAGGGATAATGAGGTGGACTGAGAGACAATAAATCAAGACAGGAGTTGAAACTGAGGAGAAGAACGGACAATAGCATCACCCTTTGGCCTCATTCTCCTCCTCCCCAAGACTTCGGGAAATCTCGGAATAGCTGAGATTTCGCTTGGCTTTTCTAATCACTGTTTGGTGGAGAGATTTACTGCCCGTGGGACAGTCTGGATTAAATGCTTCCAGTCATGATTGCTTTCCTTGGTGTTAAGACGCCAGTCATGTTAGCCACAATCAGACGGGCGTTGTGCAGTCTATAAGGCTCCACATGCACAATTTAGTCTGTGCCGCGTCCTGACGGAGGTGTGAGTTGAACTGATAACTTTGAAATTAATAGACGAGGTGGAGAAAAGGGGATATAACTAGTTTTAATTTGTGTGTGTGTCTGTGTATGTGTTTGTGTGTGTGTGTTCTCCACAGCTGGCCAAGAATGTGGGGAATGCAGGCTTTAATGAAATCATGGAGGCTTGTTTAAGTGCTGAAAATGTGGTGAAACCCAACCCAGCGAGTGACATGTAAGTCACCCCTGCAATTCTCTCCTCCACGCTCCATCTCTCTCCATCCCCCGTCTCACCTCTCTCTCTCTCTCCTCCACTTTTCCTGCCTTCTCACTTGTCTCGCATTACACTCTGCCACAGCCAATCGACAGCTGCACCTTGCACCTTGATGTGACATATTAACACGTTTTACTAAACAGATTTTCTCATTAGTATAATGGGCAAATTACTGATCTTATCTGGCATTTTAAGTTTTACTCAGCCTTTTATTAATATTGATGTGTTAGATTATGTTCTTATGACAGCAGGGAAATTGTTCTGTTGATGGTTAGACCACAGTAATTGTACATAGTTAGTACTATCCCCAGATTTTACTGCTTCAGCATCTGTTTTAATGTATAGCCACACAATCACGTAAAGGCCGCAGATTATGCAAGAATCTACCAGCTGCAATCGAACATCTGTGTCCTCGTGTCCTCTACCAGGCAGGCGAGGAAAGACTTCATCACAGCCAAGTACACGGAGAAGCGTTTTGCCAGGAAGAAATGTTCTGATGCGCCGTCTCGACTCCACACCCTCTGTGACGCAGTGAAGGCTCGAGATATTTTCTCTCTCATCCAGGTCTATGCTGAGGGAGTGGACCTCATGGAGCCCATACCACTGGCCAACGGACATGTCAGTGCACAAAATAATCAAACTGTGACATTGAAACCTTACACCAGGGTTTTTCTACAAAGCGTTTGATTTCTTATTCATAACGTGCTGTTGTATTTTTTTTTTCTCGTAATTCTCTACGACCACCTCATATTCCCATGGGGTTTTATGCAAATTTTTTTTTTTTTTTTCCAGGAGCAAGGAGAGACAGCCCTTCATCTCGCAGTCAGACTGGTGGATAGAACATCGCTTCACATTGTCGACTTTCTCACTCAGAACAGGTACGGATAGCAAAACAGGAAACAGAATAGCGTTAAATGGTGCCACATATTTCACAACCACTAAATTAAAACATAGAATCAAGCTTATTTTTAGACATTGAGTGGAGGGTCTGAGGAGGAGAAGCCAGTGTTGCCTCCAGTGTTGGGGTTTAAACTTTTCCCCTCTCTCTGTCTTTGTCCCTCGGCAGCTTGAATTTGGATAAGCAGACAGCTAAAGGCAGCACAGCGCTACACTACTGCTGTCTCACCGACAACAGCGAGTGTCTGAAACTGCTGCTGCGGGGAAAGGCCTCCATAGAGATTGGTAAGGAACCACACCAGCAACGGACTGTCACCAACACAGCCAGATAATGGATACAGAGAGGAGGAGGATAGAGAGTTGTTCAGTGTGGGAATCAGTCTAATTACACATTTCTCATTTCACCGTGAAAAGAGATTGTGTGTTCGTGCTTATGTGACATGTGTATACACCAGTGATTATATGTTTTCTTGTTTTCCCTGCCAGCTAACGAGGCCGGGGAGACACCCCTGGATATCGCTCGGAGGCTCAAACACCTACAGTGTGAAGAGCTGGTGAGTTTACTGTGTTTAGACCTGGCTTATGCTCGCAAATATGGCCACTTCCTGAAACAATGTCTTTCACCTGTGTTCATACGTATGTGGATTTGTTTGTGTGTATAGTTAAACCAAGCGCTGGCAGGGAAATTCAATGCCCACGTCCACGTTGAGTATGAATGGTGTCTGCAGCACGAAGACTTGGATGAGAGTGACGAAGACCTGGATGAGAAGGTGACAGACAGCTTTGTATTGATGATAACAATAACAATCCCTTATTTCCTGTATCTAGATTTCAAAAATAAGGTAATATACAAATGATTGAAGAAAGAAAAGCTTAGCCCAGAAAAAGAACATCCTGAAGAGCCCTCTGGTGGGCTCATGCAAAGATGTATTTTCGTCAGAATTCAGGGTAAGAAAATTCCCTAAATGCTGATCTTCACTGGCTGCAAGGAAATTGGTTTGCTCAGTTGTGGTCTTAGTGCATATGAGCTCACAGCATTGGTTTTAGAGCACATTATTTTATGATTGGCTCATTTTTTAGTTACAATCTTAGGTTACGTAACCACATATCTCACATCCACACATGCATATTCTTCCTTTGGCCCACTCTGACCCTGTGCTGCTCCTCCAGCCCAGCCCTCATCGCAGAGACGAGCGCCCAGTCAGCTGCTACACCCCAAGCAGTAACTCCCACCTCCAGTCCAACCTGGGCTCTGGAGCCCGTGATGCCGCCAGCCTCGCCAAAGACAAGCCGCGTGCCTACATGCCCAACCTGGTCAACAATGAGACATATGGCACCATCCTCAACACCAGCCCACCTCAGTCCTCCACCATGTCTGCTCCACCATTGCCCCCAAGGAACCTGGGTGAGCTCAGACACTGTAGCATCAGATAGGAGAGGCACTTAGTTAACAATATTCATAGGTACATCTAATTTAGAAATCTGATTTAGATAAATACAGGATGTCATATCACTTTCCTTTTGAACTGCTAAACCTGTTGACCTTTCTGACCTGAACCTGACCTCTTTCTTGTATGTGGATATTTCTGAAATGCACAATAGAGGAACAACCTTATTTGGATTCAGTGTCTCTGTTGGCCCTGTATCACTTGTTTCCAAGGCCTTTATTTTAATTACTCTCTGGTTCAGAGTGACATTTTGACCTATTTTAATACCACAGATGTCTCTGGCTACTGAAGCAGGACAAAGTCACATTGCAGACAGATGGATGGGCTGTTTTTCCAGAAAGTTGTTGACCTCTGGACTAGGGGAAGTTGGCCCTGTAAATCCTAATGGTCTCAAAAGGTTCTCTAAAGGGGATTTCTCTTCATTTTGCAAAGTGGTTTGGAATAGCAAACTTTACTAATTTAATGAAAAAGAAAGGAGATTAAAATTATTTGATGGAAATCAATGGAAAACCTTTACTGATAAAAATAGTTTTATGTGCTGCTCATTATTGTTCTTTAGGCCAACAGACTCATGACAAGTTCACCACCGTCAGTCTTTAATAACATTAGTAGTTGTCTGGATCCCTGCCAAAGAGCATAGGACAAACAAACAGCTGTGTTGCCCACTTCATCTTGCCTCAGCCCCCATTCTGCACATTCCCTCTTCCTATGAAGTGTCACTCTCACTTACACTCAAATAGAAATTACTTGTAAAGTGGACGCTAGTTCTGGCAAAGTGCAGTGCATTCTCTCTCGCTCTTCCCTCTTCATAATCTCCCCTTCTTCTCTGGCTCTCTCCCTCAGTCCAGATATCCAGTCTGGGAGGGCTCAACCAGTCCTCAGCGTCCAGCAGCTGGAAGCCTGGTTCTTTAGACCTTGTTGGACGACAAAGGTCGTCCTCAGACCCCCCTAACATGCACCCTCCTGTCCCACCTATGAGACTCATCTCAACTGGAGGTACTAGACCTGTTCCTTCTCGTCAGACTGGACGGTTCCCAGAGTGAAAAAGCTTGTTAGCCTTATCTATAGAGTCCAGTTCAGTCTGTACAAAACTCATTAACTTAAAAATGTGTGTAGCAATTTTCTGCACAAATAATACATAATAACTGTGGACAAGGTGCAAAAATATGCAACAGCAGAAAAAAAACTGTCAAGAAAATTAAACAGACAACATCAACTTGTCTGTCACTGTGTTTTCCAGCTCTGGTTCCTCCTCCTGTGGCAAAGATGGAAGCTCTGAACATACAACCCAAGTCGGGGCAGGGTCCACTGGGATCTCGAGGAGTGCCCCCAAAATCTCCTGCAGGGTAAAACTATCAAATCATATGCACTGTATTTGTTCACATCTCAAACTATTTCTCAGATTCCCTGCTTGTGAAACTAAAACATCAACATGTGGCCAGATTTAATTCACTGGTCTTTTTCCAGCTCACTGACCCAGCAAAGGAAACAATAGATTTATATAATTCACTCCACTTATTCAAGGACATCATGCACTATCCTGGGGTTGTGTATCTTGCTGTTGTGTATGCCTGTCTTGTAATGTGCTGATTGTTTCCCATAAGGTTCGAGCTCACCCGCTTCATTAGCTTCCAGGCGAAACTGCATTGAGCTAGACGAGCAATAACTCTCCTCCACAGTCGCCCTTTTGTGTTTTTACCTCCCACAGGGCTGCAATAAATCGGCTGCTTATGACTAGAGCTAAGTTTATGAGAATATGTTTTTGTGTTCAGTGATATATGCTTTTTTTTTTTTTTTTCATTTTGCAGCAATGATAAAAGCTTCAGCAGAGGACCTCTGAATCGAACAGAGTCTATCGAGAGACCAGGTGAGTAAACAGATAAGAGACAAAATATCAATTCTTGCTTAATCTGTGTCTGTCCCGTGTTCACAAAGTTTCACACAGTTTTACTATCTGTCAGATCCTGTTTTTTTTTTCTGTGGAAAAGTGGAGTGTTTTGTTGTCATTGTGATATAATTTCCTCTTCCTGTTCCAGCTAAGGAAGTGCCAGGATGCCCCCAGAACTCTGTAGGTCAGTCTCTGCCTCCAGCCCCTATGCCGAGGAAGACCTACCCAGTGAGTCCCACATTCTTCCTCTCATTATCATCTGTGTATTGTAGATTGTAAAATGCTTATTCATTGATATTATTGTAATGATTTTTTGGCTGCAAATTTTACAACTCATGGTTTGTAGGGTTTTTAGTGTTGTGCAGTTCCCTTCACTACACTTCAGATCAGCCTATTGTCTCAGTGTTTCCAGTGTCTGCTTGTGCAGTAAATTTCCTTCCTGTAGTTTCACTTGGTGCTCAGGCAGAGAGAGAGAGAGAGAGAGAGAGAGAGAGAGCGCGCTTCCTTTCTCATGTTCTTAGTTTTCTTTTCGTGTCCTTAAGGTTGAAAATTAGTTTTTAGTCTACAGTTGCAAAGAACAGTAACATTTCCCTAATTTGTCAGTCAGTAGAGAGTCTTGAAATTATTATAGGAATTTTCTGTCTTCATTTTGTGGCCCAGTGTCACAGATGAGTCAATTCTAGAGGTATAGCCCAAAATATGTTTGCATGTCCTCACTACACTCCGAATAAACACCCTCCATCCTCAATTCTGAAAAAGAAAAACTTACAAATCAACTTTAGTGGAGGGAAAAAATGAATAATAAATGAAAATGAGAGAAAACTTAGTCATTGCAAAACAGACAGAACAGCAAGAGCTTTCTCTCTGTCTGTGTGACTTGGCCTTAGTTCCCAATAATAAAAATAAACATTAGTATGATATAAACAAAAAAGAAAGAACACCTTTTTTTTTTTTTAGTTTAATTCAGTATTTTCTTTATATTTTCCTCATATTTTTTTTTCTCCACACAAACACGTACATAAACTAATATATTAGTATATAAACGTAAATAAAAAAACATTTATATGTCTGTCAACTTATATGTCTTGTCCTTTTCTCAGAAGCAGAGACCAAAGAGAGTGAAAGCCATCTACAACTGCATAGCCGACAACCCAGACGAGCTGACCTTCTCTGAGGGCGAGGTGATCGTTGTGGATGGAGAGGAGGACCAGGAGTGGTGGGTGAGTATCTCTCATGCTGTAGATTGGATGTGCGGGCGTGTTTATTACTTTCACACGAGCTCAGATTAAAGTACAAAACACTTCCAACCCATGTCCCACTCTGGTCTCATTTCATGTGGATGTCAGTGTGCTCTGTAACCATGGTGCCCGAAAGCAAAAAAAAGCCATGAGCTCATTCTGGCTCACACCTCCTCACCCCCTCCTCCTCTGTGTCGTCCTCCTTTTTTTTCCCCCCTCCGGCTGTTTCTTCCTCTGTGGAGCCTCTTGTGTGAACGTTGACCAGCTGCAACTTGTTTTCCTCTGATCCACCTCTGCAGAAATGACCGTATTTAGTCACTCTCTCCCCGTGTCCCTGCATGGACCCAGAGTCCCCGGAGGTCCCCGCCATGCTTCCTCTCTGTCTTGGATGCAGCAGTGTTATCACTCTTTTTAATACTGACGTGAAAGAGCAGTAATGAGGCATCACAAACAATCACTGTGGGGTTTTATTTGAAAGCTCATTTATCTAGAAATGACTCAAACTACCAGGTTTCATTTTGAGTTTCTTCGTATAAAAATACAATGAGGGGTTAAAAAATTACGAAGGCGTGTTTTATTGTTTGTAGAAGTTGTTTGTAACACGGTTTATTTGCTGTGGGTTCAGTTCAGATTATGTCAACACATTACTTTTTCTGTTTTGTCTTTTGCTCATTGGCCTGTCATGTTAGCCTTGCACTGTATAAACACCTTTTTTGGATCCGAAACATGTCATAGCTTTTTATTTTCAGGTGTAGAAGACGTTAAAAATGACTTAAATGGAGATAATAAGTTCTCTCTCTTCTTTATCGTCCAAGGTAATAATGTTGTGGAAAAGTAATTTTAAATGTATCCCAGAGGTGTTTGTTGTGATGTAGCCTTTTATAGTGGGTTTACTACACGTGTGTTGTTTAGTTGTTGTTTGGTAGCGGTGGATGTTGTGAAAATGAAAATGCACATTTATAAGACTAACATATCGTTACAGCAAGAGCTTATTATACATAAGTAAAAACACATTTACTTAATTTAAGTAAAAACGTGTTGTAATAACAGAACTTTATGATTTATAGCAACTCAACAGTCCAAACCGAGCACTAGTAAAGTCACACATCTAAACAGATTCAATACGGATCTTATGTCTTAGTCCTGTTTGTTAGTTTTTGTGGTGTTTTAGGGTTGTGTATGCTTTAGATCATTTATTTAGTTAAAATCAGCCAAATACCTAGAACTTAGAGGCCCAGTCAACTAACGTTTAAGGTATTCTGTTGTGTGTCTCTGTCTTCCTCCTTTACAGCTGGGACACATCGAAGGCGATCCACTGAGAAGAGGAGCCTTCCCTGTTACATTCGTGCACTTCATCGTGGACTGAAGGTTCTCAGAAAAGGCCCCAGGATGCAGCTTACCTCCTTCACCTGTCGGTGTCTGCCAGCCAGCACAACACCACCGTCTTCCCCCATGCTCTATGTCGTCGTCATCATCAGATCCTGTTTCTTCTTCTTCATCCTCACCGTCATCCTGAGTGAGCTTATTGAAGTGTCATTGCTCTTTTGTCACCTTGGCTGCAACTTGTGCCAGAATGTCTGGGAGTCATCGAGGACTCACGGGACTGTGTGTGGTTTTAATGCTTGCTCTTAATGTTTCTGACAAAGACTCAAAGATTAAAAAACAAACAAAAAACAAAACAATGATTGTAGTAAATGACCTCTCACAATAAATGCACTTTCCTTTGTCTTTATCCTTGTTACAACATAAGACGTGACATAATGAAGGTTATATGTACAGTATTCATTTTGTGCGTTTTCCTTTCGGCTGTATTGTACAGTCGATTCTTGAAGTGAGAGTACTGATAGACTACAGCAATGTATTTCTTCTTACTAGCAACTGTAAATGTGAACGTAGTCAACATGCTTACATTCCACCTTTTGTGCATGAGCAAATTTTAAAAGCCCATCTGCTGCTAGGTGCTTCTTTCCAACTCTGTAGTAGTCCTCCTGCGTGGAGGTTTCCCTTATGGTGCTACGTTAACCCTGGGATATGCTAGGAGCTGCACCCAAGGCAGCGCTCTCCTGCCCGTATTTCAAAGACGGACTGGCATTGAAAGGGATATGCTGCATGTAAAATAGCCTTCAACATACCGCACCTGAAAGAAGCCCCTTTCTCCTGTGTGAGGAATAGAGCTGCGAATGAATTCCACATCATGTTTGTACTATTTTAGAATTATATTCAAAAGCAACACTTCAGTTCTTCCTCCCATGCTGTATTTTGATAAAATGATGACACTGAGTGGAGCTGCAGCAGCCGGTAATTACCTTTATGCTGAATCTGACACCTCAGGCTGTCTTTGCCTGTCATCTGCCTTATTAGAGGAGTAGGAAGTGTGTGTGTGTTTGTGTGTGTGTGTGTGTGTTTGTGTGTTTGTGTGTGTGTGCATGCCTTGTCTGCACAGAATAAGCAGAGAATGAAAGACCATTGAAGAAAGGAAAAAGTGTGGGAATAGATATAAAGTGGGAGTTAGCTGTGACTTTTGTTGCTTCCTCTTGCCTTTTAGACTCACACGTGATTTGTTTCTGTTTATAAAAGAGCTAAATTAAGTTTCCATCTTTGAAACTTTATACAACGAGACATCGAGATGTATACTTCCTACAGCTTAAGCTTCTCATATCTGTATATCTCTAAGGTCACATCATGTAGAAAGGCAAATTTATGTATAACATTGTGAAATAAATATAGAACATCCTATGTAATTAACTTCATTTTCAGTTGCAGAGCAACTTTGTTTGTTCATAATGTTGATATTTACGCATTTAACCAGAACTGAGAGCCTTCCATCTATTTGTTAATGACAAGAGGAGAAGCATGAACTGTAGCAGATACCCTCTCTTTATCGTGTTTAATATTAACTCACTGGAAGATTCAACAGGAAGATTTAATAATCTATTCATGTACATAGTTTTGGTTTTGTTCATATTTAATTGTAAATGTCTTTTAATGCACTGTGGTTATGAGCAGATACATGTAGAACCTCAGCTGGACCTCTGTGTGTGTGTGTGCGTGTGTGTGCTGAAAAACAAATACACTCGCCCACACACAACTGGGAAAATAAACTCATTTCATTTTCATTCGCTGTCTGTGGATCACTGCATCGACTCTTAACTCTATTGTGCAAGTACATGCGACAATGAAACTGGAATAATAAAATATGAAATAACGAAGCTTTGGTCTGTTTCTTAAGGAGCGTTGTGGAGTTTATGATGCATTTGTTTTTTCTGGCAGTACATTGCACAAAACTACAACTACAGTTCATTCTTTTAAGCTGCTAATCAAGTGATGTAGCAAGAGCTCCATCTAATGGGGACATTTCACCATATTTTATAAGTTTCAGTGTGGGGGAGGACCCATAGTTTAGACGTTTCAAATGCACCATTAAAAGCATGACACTAAAAGAAAACAGACAACATACAGTGTAATCAAGACGATATTTACCCAAAGCAAAACATGTTTTCATCTTTGTCGTACCAGATGAAATCTTTAATTTTTTTCCGCACTTTTTCAAATCATTATTAACTGGGCCAAGGTCAAAACAAGGGGGTGGGGGTGAGCATGGTTTTTTAATTATGTGCAAGCGTAAACATAGTTTCCATAAAAGAATGCCGATTAGGAGTCAACAAATCTATGACCTAAATGTAAAGTTGAAAGATGAAATCAAGCATTAAAAAACACATCAATATTTTGGTACCAGGAAGTCTGCAGTGAAAAGGAATTTAAGAAATGGTAAGATTCACCTCACACATGGAACAAAATATAGAGATGGGGCACAGTTCCTGCCTCTTTGTAATGTACCTTTGAGTCAAAAAGTCGAAACAAAACACACAACAATAATCTAACCAGAGAACCAAACTGAAGAATCAAATCTGTGTACCGTGTCACTTCATTGCTAATTAATGTCTCCCATGAATTAGCTTAGTTTACAACATGACGTACCATTTTACATTAAACATTAACAGCTCTGTGTCCCAGAGGTGTTTTCAATGCAGCCATTTCCCTACATCCTAATTTTCCCTTTTGCTCTTCAAAGGAAGACGTGAGGTAAAGGAAACAACTTAAAGGGAAATGATTCACAGCGGCTCTGTCTCAAACGGAGGATAACGCCATGGTGACAGTACCTAACACATTTCAAGCAGGATGAAACCTTCAGCACAAAGGCACGTCCCTCAAGCAAGCTGTTTAAGATAAAGAGGTAAAAGAGGAAAACAGTTGCTAGATTTTTGGCAATTACAGTGGACCTATGGTGGTTCATGCTGTTCCTATAGCAGTTGTTTTAGACCAGCCTCAGGACTTGTCTGACGTCAGAGCGCAGTCAAAAGAAGCTGACAGCACCTTGCAGATAGACTGAGCCTGCTCCTGTTTAGAAGGACAAGAGAAAAAACACCAATCAGTAATATGATACATGACCACTGATAAGTGATAGAGCATTTTTATACTTGGCCACACTCACAGAGCTGCTGCACTGGTACACCCAGATGCTGCACCCTTCTTGTTTTGCATCAGTGGTTTTGAGTGCCAGGAGGTTCTTCCCTGCGCCGAGACCATCATCATAACACAGCATACGCACTATCAGGTAGAGAGGGTGGCGATGCAGCACGTCCTGGCGATTAAAAACATTTGATCTGTTAGCACAAAGTTCTTTCTCATCATTTGAATATGTGGTCAAGAGAGACAATCACCCTCCATCAGTGTGCTCACAGTAGTGAAGGGTGAAATATTTGAGTTGGATTCACAAATGATGCTGTTTTTTTGTGATGAATTCTGCAGATTCTAATCAGTGACTATTTAATCTCTAAGCACCACACTCTATCACTTTTCTAATGCTTTGCTACTCACACACTGGTCCAGTGAGGCCACTTTGACACCGTACTTGGAAACTCCAAGAATCATCTCCTCATCTCCAGGCACAAAGGGCAGTTTTCCATCTTGCTGTAAGAGAAAAAAAAAATCAAAAGCATATTTATTGTGCCACTTATTGTGGACGTCATATCCACTGCAGTCATCCTGGAGAAAACTTGCTACTTGAATTGTGCCTCTGTCTTTCTCCTGCTCTTTACCTGAGCAGTATCAATGTAGTTGATGAGGTCCAGAGGCTCCTGGAGGGTCTTGCTCATGTCAAATTGTAACTTCTCAATGGATCCCACATATTTCACGCGGAACTCAGCACATGTGTCAGATGTGCTGTTACCTATAAACACCCATACAAACAATCAAAGAGGGGCAAGAGGGAAGGTATGACTAAGAGGAGAGGAGTCAAAACTGTGGATTTCAGGAAGGTCATTAGTTGACTGACCTGAGCTCTTTGTGGAGTCTGTATCAAGGCTGGCAACGGTGCTCGATCTGGACAGCCCTCCTAAACTGGAGTCCACTGACTACAGAGAGACATAAGAGGGTGGTTGGGTGAGTAAATCAAGGAGACAGCAGCCTTTTTCTACCAGCTCTGTGTTGGTGTGAGTGTTTTTACCTTGCTCTTGGTGCTGATTTCACTGCTTTGCGAGCTGCTGCTGCTGTGGCGCTTTTTGACCTTCCGAAACATCCTTCACCATGACGACTGCATCTAGCTGAGCTGGACCATCGCAGACCTCACTGTGCGAGACACAGACAGGGCAGCCTTCTCAAGTCTCAACAGAGAGGATGAATAATTGAATGCAGAGCACAGTGTAGTCTGCACTTTTAATAATGGCTGAATGAGGGTGCAGACCTTTAACTACAAAATAATCCTTTAGCATAGCTTAGCATGGCTGTTCCTGTGACAGCTGCACAGCTCGTCACATTATGGCTGTAAGTTAATAAAACTTATACTTTCTTACATCACAATGGTTCAGATTGTGTGTTACATTTGATACTGTAACAACCTTTACTTTTACCTCCATTTGACAGAGTAAACATGAATAGTATATTAAAATATCTCTCTTCTCTTCGTGATGAAAGAGGAGGAAGAGGAGGAGGAGGAGGAAGAGCATCTCCCCCATAACAAATACGATACATAAGGGGGATGGTTACTTTTTTTTTTTTAATCTCATAAATTAAGTAAATAGCTGAAACTAAAACGCTGCATAACAAGCAGGAAACGAAAGAAAGAAAACACTACATCCTAAAAGACAAGTCCATGTTTGAATGATGCCCAACTTACTGCACCCAAGCGTAAAATCTATCCAAACCACATTCATTTCCGCGCTCAAGTTGAACACCTAAGACTTTGTAAAACACAAACACAAACACGGACATGACATAGACACGTCTTACCTCTAGTTTCCTCCGATTTAATGAGAGTAAATGTTCTTTAAAGACGCTTTCTGTTTACCTAGTTGGACTCTTTGGCTTCTCTTTGAGTTTCACAGCCTCCACCCAGCACCGCTTAAAGGGGACGCGACAAAGTGAAAACGCGCGTTTAAGACTAGATATATATCCGAGGACAATATAGATTATATTGGAGCTACGTAGACAATTTTAAATATTTTATATATTTAAACGCGCTGCTGTTTTAATATTGTGAATAATATTGTGAACACACACACAACATGCAACAGACGCCCTTGTTTCTCGCCGGACATATTTTGGCAAACCACCGGAAGCGTTCAGTTCACACGGCCGCCCCCTCTGATTCATTCAGCGAGAAGCTCAATAAGATTTAATATGATAGATTTGTTTTTTATATTTTTGGTTTAACCTGCAACATTGCGCAAAACATGGCTGCAAAACGCAAAGTGGAGGTCATTGTACCCGCTGAGGAAAGTGACCAGCTCCTAATTCGTCCGCTGTGAGTGAATTTGTGTGTTTTTTATACACTTGTGTTATTTGCTTCATGTAACCGTGATAACAAATAAATGTCACATTAGCTTAAAATGCTGTTTCCTCATGTTCAGAGGAGCGGGTCAGGAGGTCGGGAGGTCATGCATCATCCTGGAGTTCAAAGGAAGGAAAATTATGGTAAGAAAGTGTCATGTAAAAAAATATGCACCTGACTCTAGGTTAATTTGCCTGACAATATATTTGCAGTTGTTATTTTCAATTACTGGATTATCTTTGGTGCAATAAGTAGAGTAATATTTGTGTTTTGCAGCTAGACTGTGGCATCCACCCAGGATTGGAAGGAATGGACGCTCTCCCCTACATAGACTTGATCGACCCAGCTGAGATAGACCTACTGCTCATCAGCCAGTGAGTCTTGGCCTGTTTTGGTGTTTTTCTGCACCAGTATCACCAAGAAAACTCCCTTGTTGTTCAGATGTATTAGTTATTTTGATTAGGAACTTGTGATTTGATGTTGATGTGTCTTCTTATTAGTTTCCACCTGGATCACTGTGGAGCCCTGCCCTGGTTCCTCCAGAAGACCAGCTTTAAAGGCAGGACCTTCATGACCCACGCCACCAAGGCCATCTACCGGTGGCTACTGTCAGACTACGTCAAAGTGAGGTAGAAGCAAAAACACTTGTCTTACTAAGAAACACTCTGCTCTCCAGACTTACATTGTAATTTACAGTAATTTTGTTTTTTATTCATTGCAGCAACATATCTGCAGATGACATGCTGTACACTGAGACTGACCTGGAGGAGAGCATGGATAAGATTGAAACCATCAACTTTCACGAGGTCAAGGAGGTGGCTGGAATTAAGTTCTGGTGTTACCACGCTGGGCATGTGCTGGGAGCTGCCATGTTCATGATTGAAATAGCTGGAGTCAAGGTAATGATTCTGACTTGTCTGGTGGCTTTTGACATTTTTGTTTTTGAATAATCTTGTTGCTGCATTATAAATTTTGTTTGCTAAACAAATCCTTTGTCTGTCTGTGTTTCGCACTGAAGCTGCTGTACACAGGAGACTTCTCCCGACAAGAAGACAGGCATCTGATGGCAGCTGAGATCCCCAGTGTCAAACCTGACATTCTTATCATAGTATGACTCTGAATTTAAATAATTGTTGATGAAAGATAGCTTTATGTGATGAAACACATGGTAAATTCAGTTATATTCTTTCCACAGGAGTCGACCTATGGTACCCACATTCATGAAAAGAGGGAGGAGCGAGAAGCTCGCTTCTGTAACACAGTCCATGACATTGTCAACAGAGAAGGCCGTTGTTTGATTCCTGTCTTTGCCTTAGGACGAGCCCAGGAACTGCTGCTCATCCTGGGTGAGAAATATTATTGTATTATTATTCTAACTTTATATTATATTATAATATTGCTCATTGTTAGCCTCCACACTATTATTTATGATCCTTTACCAAAAGAAAGTGCTTCATATTTTTTTGTATGCCTTTCTTTACTTCTACTTGTATACTTGATTGTAGATGAGTATTGGCAGAACCACCCAGAGCTCCATGACATCCCCATCTATTATGCTTCATCCCTGGCTAAGAAGTGCATGGCTGTGTACCAGACCTATGTCAACGCAATGAATGACAAGATTCGCAAAGCCATCAACATCAACAACCCTTTTGTCTTCAAGCATATCAGCAATCTCAAGGTAGAGAAACACAAAAGTTATTTCTAGTAACTAGTACTAATATCTAACTAAATGCGAAAGTAGTTGAATATATGTAACTGTGGTCTCAACTCCTTCCAGAGCATGGATCACTTTGATGACATTGGTCCCAGTGTGGTGATGGCATCTCCAGGTATGATGCAGAGTGGATTGTCCAGAGAGCTCTTTGAGAGCTGGTGCACTGATAAGAGGAACGGGGTCATCATCGCTGGATACTGTGTGGAGGGCACACTTGCCAAGGTTGGTAAATTAATATATTGCACTCATCTGTCTCATCAGAAGTGCATTGATAATATTTAGAATCGTATTTCTATGATATGATTTCTATTATAGCTCTCAGTTTCTTTCAGAAAAGTGTGGTTATTTACAGGTCATCTACATTTATTGTTTATACTCTGCAGCACATCATGTCTGAGCCGGAGGAGATCACCACAATGTCGGGACAGAAGCTGCAGCTGAAGATGTCAGTGGACTACATTTCCTTCTCTGCTCACACAGACTACCAGCAGACCAGCGAGTTCATCAGGGCACTTAAGCCGCCACATGTGGTAAGAAAAAGAAGATGAAGCTGTGAATAACATGCTCTAAGCTTGACTGTAATTGAGGACTGCTTGTTTATTCTCAGATCCTGGTCCATGGGGAGCAGAATGAGATGGCCCGTCTCAAGGCTGCACTGATCAGAGAGTATGAGGATAATGACCAGGTTCATATTGAAGTCCACAACCCCCGTAACACAGAAGCTGTCACCCTCAACTTCAGAGGAGAAAAACTGGCCAAGGTCAGGTAACAGCAGTTTTTTTTCCTCCCTATTAAAAAAAACATTTAATGTGCTGTAAAGAATTAAACCATTTTCCCCATTGCATTATCGTTGATTAGGTGTTTTATTGTGGTTTTTGTGATTAAAAGCTGATGTTCCGTTTAGGTGATGGGCTCCCTGGCTGACAAGAAGTGTGTTCAAGGTCAGAGGGTGTCAGGCATACTGGTGAAGAAAAACTTCAACTACCACATCCTCAATCCCTCAGACTTGTCTAGTAAGTCACCCTAAATTTCCCAAATTCTCCCTCCTAGACCCCTGTGCAGCATGGTGTCATGCAGGGATGTGTCTGTTTTACAGCGTACACAGAGCTGGCCATGAGCACAGTGAAACAGACGCAGGCCATCCCCTTCACTGGACCTTATTCACTGCTTGTCTGCCATCTGAGGAACCTCACTAGTAAGACTGCCATGTTAATTCATTTGCACCGGGCAACTTGGAAACAGCTGTTTTTACTCTCACAAGATATGCACTTACTCTTTCTTTCTTCTCTCTGTGTCAGATGATGTAGAAGAGCTGGATGGAATGGAGAAGAACACTTTGAAGATCTTCAAACACATCACCATGATCCATACAGCCGGCATGGTGCTGCTGGAGGTGAGCAGTCAGGTCACATGATTTATATCCTGTCCTGTGACTGCGGTAAAGCATATATGCAGTAGATAAAGGTGGTTCAAAGCTTAGACCAAAAATATGGGCTTGTAACACAAATAAGGTTTTCAAAAAGACAAATAGATTACTGCCATCCTGTTTCAGTGGATCGCAAACCCTCTGAATGACATGTATGCTGATGCTGTGACCACCGTGGTGCTGGAAGTCCAGTCGAACCCAAAGGCTCAGAAAGGTCAGTTTGACCAACTGTAAACATCTGTTCATGTTGTTAGGGGCAACAAGACTTGACGAAGCCAAGTTCCTGTCTTATTATGACTGAGCAGGCCTAATTCATTGTGTGGTTTTATGAATTTTGTAATTCACTCAATTGATCAAAGTTTTATATATTTAAGTCATGGAGACGCAGAGTACCGTGATGGACATGGATGTGTTCCAATCTCGACTAGAAGTCATGTTACAGTGAGTGCTACAACATACCTATGCTAACATGTGTATGACATTGTTAATATGGGTTTTTGATTAAAATCCTCAAATAAACAGCTAATCTTTGTCGTTTTCTGTCTTCAGGGACATGTTTGGAGAAGAATGTGTGGATTTCAGTGACGGTAAAAACATCTCTGTGACAGTAGATAGGAAGACGGTTCACATTTGCTGTGAAACAAGGGTGAGGAGCTTTTATCCTGTCACACTGATACACAGAATGATGTATTTGTTGCTTTATAGTTTGTTAGTTTTTTTTTTTTTTGCTCTTTGTCATTGACTTTCTCTCCTCTCCTTAGTCTGTGTGCTATGACGATGAATGCACTGAGGACGACTCCCTGAGAGAGATGGTGGAGCTGGCGGTGCAGCGGCTGTATGATGCCCTCAACCCTGTCATCTGAGGACGGAGACAAGCCTGCAGGTCTGCAGACATGTTCATGACAAGCTAGACATTATTATTATTGTTATCTAAGATACAGAAACAAAGAATCCAAATGCTTGTACGAGTGTTCTAAAGACTGGAAACCAGTGACTTGTCTAACTAATTAATTTTACACTACCAGAACAGTGTTTAATTCACCGTCTTTCATACTTCATATTGTTTTCACAATCTTTATTTTATCTATGCCTGGTCTGGATTGATGTAGCTGAAGGCCTCAGCAGCCAATGCTGGTCCCACTTTGTGAATTTATTACGAAAAGAGGAGATCAGCCTTTTACTAATTTATTGATCCAGTGAACCAAGTTCATTTTTTAACCATAGAACCACCAACAGAATGAATAAGCTACATAAATAGCATTTAATCGAGTTTTAATGGTTTTGTTTGGTAATGACAGCACTTTTATTTACTATCTATTCAGTAACTATTTGTATTTAAATGCACCTCATTTTGTCTGACTGCAATTGCCAATGTGCACTAATAGGACAGATTTGTCTTTACTTTTAGCAGTGATGTGAATTTTTAAATGCACTAAATATGTGTACTGTATAATGTTTAAAACCCTTTTAAGTTACTGTACTGAGTTAAGTTAGCAGTTTTTGTGTTTTAAAATTGTTTTAATTAACTTATAATATTCAGATTTACATGTTATTTAAGAATGTCAGTACATATCAACTGAAATGAAAGATCAGAGTAAAAGTCATTTTACTCTGAATGGCACTGGTAACAAAGTCTTTATTTGTTACATTTGTCCAACAGAACCCTTGACGTTTACAATAAATATCACCCAGGGCTTGAATTTCTGATGTCATGTGAATGATAATGGGAGTGACAGACCAACAGTACAGAATACAGATTCCAAAAAAAAGAACAGTGTATCCATATTATGAAAGGTAATGAATACTGTCAGTATTAACGATATAGTTCATAAAATGCCAGTCGGTGAAAAAAATGCCTAAAGTAATAAAATCAGATTGATCCAAAACTCCACAATAATCATTTTAATGTCACAAGACAGAAAAGCAGTCAATTTGCAAATTTGTTTGCATTGGATCTTGAAAAATTGACAACATTGCTCATAATAGCTGCCCTGGCTGGGAGCTTGCAGGACCAGAATATAATCTAAATAAAACGCTATTATTGCACACAAACTAAAAGATGTATTTCACTGATGTTTACTTGTTCGTGTCTCCTGCTACAGAGACAAGACAGTGAGAGGTTTCAGCTTAACAGTACTTGACTCCTTCCTTCAGTGTCCAATGCTTTCCTAGCTGGGACAACCTTCTTTCTCTACATCATTTATGTGGATGGATTTCTACCCTTGTTTCAAGTTGATTATTATACCCAGACCAAGCACCAGCATCACCCCAACTCCCACCTCCATCAACCTGCGAAGCTGCTCGTCGCGCATGGCCTCCTCTTTCATCTTCAGCATCTCCTCTTGGCGCACTTTAATGTCTCTTTGTCTCTGCAGCTGCTCGTTGTAGTGGGACTTGTAAAACTTGTCGAAATCAAAGATGCCTCCCCGAATATCTTGGCCCACAACAGACCGCCTGCTCTCCTGTTGCCGTTTCGTGGTGCTGCCAGTGGCGTCCTTGGCGGAGGGTCTGGCTGTGGCTGTGAGGTCTGACTGACTCAACAGTCCCCGGTCATACTTCTTCCTCAGTGCTTTGCTTCCCAGCACCGTGTAGGCCTCGCTGATTTCCGAGAAGCGGGTGGTTGCCTCTTCACTTCCCGAGTTTCTGTCTGGGTGGTAGATAAAGGACTGCTTGTAGTAGGCTGTTTTTATCTGAGCTTGAGTGGCAGTAGCCGACACCTCCAGGATTTCATAATATCCTGTTTTGGTTTTGTAAAGAGGCTCCGATCTAGCTCCGTTGCCGCTGTAAGCTCTGATGGACAAAAACTGCCCTTGTCCCCAAAACAAGTTTGGACTGACCTGGAGGCCCTGGAGTCGAAGGGCAGAGCTGGAAGCAAACAGAGTCCGAGTTTGTTCAGAAAGTGGATTTGCTTTAGGCCCAAAATAACCGTGATAGTCAGCTACTTTGCCAGCAGTCATGTTTGGTGGAGGTCCTCTTGTGTAACTACCCTGACAAAGTCCCACAGTCGGTGTGTTCGCAGCATTTTCACCTCCACACAGGTGGACATTTTGAATGCCACGCACCAAAGACCCGACCGACAGACAGGAACCCCCTGCTGCAGCTTTACTCGCCTTCTTCTGACTTCCCAAGAAGTTGCCATTAGATATTTTATGTGCAAATCCGTAGGCTCCTGTTCCAAAACACAATCTGACCTCCGCCATATTTACAGGGAGCAGAAGAAGAAGAAAACTTGACTTCCGAACAGTTCAGGGAGCCTCATCTCACTGCAGCGCCCCCAGCGGCGAACACACAGAATACAAGTCAAACATCGCACCATGTGAAACCGATGGTAAAAACTGTAGTAGATGTTTGGCTCTATTTTGATTTACGACCATTACATTCGCAGATTATTATCAAAAATCTAATAATTACATAACTTTCTTAGTATTACTACTTTGTAATACACACTTTACTGGTAGTATATGTGTTTCCATTTAAAAAACAAATTGTTATGAAGGTTCATTTCATTTAAATATGAATTATGAAATGAATAATAAAAATACACAAATCCAAACAGACAGGTGTATGTGTGGCATAAATTAAATAACACAATTGGTTAGCTGTCAAGCACTGACACTTTAAGGAGCCCAATCTGAAAGATATTTACCAGGTTAGGTGGAAAAGAGAGACACGTTCTCTAACTTTGTTCTCTCTAAAATTTATTTTTTTATAATATGTTATCTGCCCAACAAGAATATTTTCTGCAGAATATCTACCATGTTTAAAAAAAAAAAGACAGCCACGATGTGAAGACTTTTATTGTGAAGAACGGAAATACGTCATCCCGGAAGTTAAATCTGTGCAGGCAGCTCCTACCTACAGAGCCACAATGTCCAAAACAGTAGTTTGGCCTAAAGTGATTTTATTTGGCGACTCCATTACACAGGTAAGCTGCTGCGTTGAAAATCCGCTTTAAAGAGTGTAGTATTCTGCATTTGTCTGCATTACTCACTTAGTTTGCTAGTTAGTTAGCATGTGCTGCTAGCTTTCTAGCACAAGTTTAGAATTAACACTCTTGTTTCTTGCAGTTTTCGTTTCAAGCTAATGGTTGGGGTGCAGAAATAGCTAACAAGCTTGCAAGGTGAGCACCTCCTTATATATTTGTTTTTGTGATTTTTAATATAACTTTTTGTCCTCATTGACCCTACGTTTTTATGTTGCCTGCAGAAAGTGTGATGTTGTAAACAGGGGACTTTCTGGATACAACTCCAGATGGGCCAAGATAGTTCTTCCTCGCCTCATCACCAGTCAAAACCCAGCAGACAGTAATATAGCTGCTGTCACAGTCTTCTTTGGAGCCAACGACTGTGCACTGGAAGGTACCGTTTCACTGACAGACCTGCTCTTTACTAGTGCTGTGCATTTCTCTGAAGTCAGTCTCAACCAATCTTGTCTTCTTTGGCTCAAATGTTTCCGGGGCTACTTTTGCGTTATCTCTGGTCCACAGCGACTTATTCTGATAGTATAGTCCGTATGATGCAGTTGATCTCCGCTGGTTGTGGAGCTGTGGCAAGATCTGGCTATAACTCCACAGTTATTCATGTCGTTTTTAACCATCATCAGCTGTTCAGTCAGCCTCTGCAGTGCAGAATATATATAGGCTCCGTTAACTAACTGTGTCCTGGCTGTGACTAGTGTTTGTTTTATAGGAAGTGCATGGTTCAGCGTGTTTGGAGCTTGACTCAAACTAGGAATAAAGATCAGAATATCTCGACTTCTGCTGTTTAGATTTTGAATATTCTTATCATAACGTCCTGCATATTGACTTTATCCATAAAGAATATAATTACTTCACATTCTATCAATAATTTCTATGTTTTGTTTTGTTTTTTTTTTTTTTTTTGCTTTCTTTCATCTGATCAGATAAAAACCCTCAACAGCACGTCCCTCTGCAGGAGTATTCAGAAAACCTGAAGGAGATCAGCAGGCTTCTCGCTTCAGCTGGAGTGTCAGAAGACAAAGTTATCTTCGTCACCCCTCCACCTCTTCATGAGCCATCCTGGGAGAAGGAGTGCATCCTCAAAGGTAACATATTAATATTTTTTCTATTGTTATTTTATTGTCACAGATATTTTTAGATTGCGGACTTACAACAGCCTCTTTGTCATGTCTCCTCCAGGATGTCCTCTTAATCGTCACAATTCAGTAGCAGGGCAGTATGCTCAGGCGTGTGTCCAGGCTGCTGGTCAGTGTGGCACAGAAGTGTTGGACCTCTGGACACTCATGCAGAAAGATGGACAGGTGAGGACCAGTAATTGTTGCTGTTTCTTTGTGACAGCAGCTTAAAGAAAGTTTATTTTCAATTTCAGGTATCTGAATTAACAAATGACTCGAAAATAACAAGATGCTTTTAAATGACCATATTTACATGGTTATTTTATGTCTGTTTAGCAGCTGAGAAATAATTGTTTCTGTAGAGCAAAAATTTTAATACTTCAGTTCCTGAAATAATCTATCAAGAAATAACCTCTGTTTCATATAATACATGAAATTTCTTTTTAACTAAAAGAATTCACATCAGTGGTTTGGGTCACCAAAATTATGTATAATTTATTAATGTATCATTTAATAAAAATGATTTTATTCTCTGCTGGACAGGACTATACCATCTACCTTTCTGATGGGCTACATCTCTCAGAGAAAGGAAACCAGTTTGTGGCCCAGCACCTGTGGGGGCTGTTAGAAAGACGCGTGGCCGACCTGCCGTTCATCCTGCCCTATTGGGGAGATGTGGATGCCAAGAGCCCTGAGAGCAGCCTGCTCTGTTACAACTGAAGAAGAGGTTGGTGGATATTTGTTAAGGGGGGATTTCTACAAGATACAGCTGATCCTGCTAGGCTTGGCATTCTGTAAAGATCAAGACACTGGACTGCATTAATCATATGAAACAAAAATCAACTGTGATTTGTGTTTGCCAGTACTGCATTTCAAATGTTTTAATGCACAATAAAGATTTTTATTTTGATTTGTGTACATAATGCAAGCGAAAAACTACAAAAGGAACATTATATGCATTGAAACATTAAAAATATACACATCAGAGTACAGGACGCAGATCAGCTGCTTCTTCACAGATTACATCCATCCTGCAATGTTAATGTTAGTCTGTTTTTGTTTTGACCTACCAGTTAAATACATATTTTACAAGTTTATTATGTAACAGCCAACAGTGGTGAGACAACAAGACAGCATTTAAAAAGGGAGAGGTGCATAACCTACAGTGGTACAAAGAAAGAAAATCAAGTAGAAATTCAACATTTGTACACCTCAGACAGGTTCTTTTAAAATTAAATTCATGTTCATTTACTGGGAATGTTCCCGTCTTTCTCCGAGTCTCGAACAGTTAGGCACAAAAATCAGGAAAGGCACCATGTTATAATAACGTCACGCAAGTTTCAGATAATATAATCTCTCACTTCGAATTGGACATAAAGTGTAATACTGAACAGTATTAAAACTTGAAGTACAAAAGGGACAAAATATACAAGCCTGTAGTATTTAAATAAATGACCGATGACACACCAAAGTACAACACTAAATTCAGATCTCCAGTGATGTGAAAAATACTTCAAGTGCAGCTGTGACAGAGATTTCAGTTCAGTGTCCACCTTGTTGACATGACACTGACATGTTTAATGGTTAATAGGAAAATAACCACTGCCACAATAATAATGAATGAATAATAAACATCTTTCACTTGTTAATAATGTTAGCAAAGCAAACATCAAGTTGCATTGCTTTGGTACTTAGTTTAGTAGAAAAGTACTTTGTTCACAAGAATTTCATGAGGAAATTATAATGCTGAGGATGTTAAAATGATTTTTCTTTTAAACTTATGGTCCACACGGCACCGTGGGATAAAAATCAGATAAAGCCTTGGGAAAAATATCCAAACCCCATTTCCAGAGTTAATGCTTTTCTTGAAATGAGGTGTGTAATCAGTGTTTATCTACTGTTCTTGAAAACACCTGCATAATCAAAACCCATTCAGCTACTGGGTTATGACTCAATAATCCTAATCTACAATATGTTTTGGGAACTGCTCTACAGTACACTTACTTCCACAGACAGTCTCAGATCTCCCAGCGTTGCCTAAAAGACTGCATTGGGTGATGATGAACAGCAAATCTAACCAACAAACATCTTTGAGCTATGAGAATAGCATGTTCCCTAAAACATATCACATATAGGTTAGTGCTCTCAAACAAAGTACTGGCCATTTGCTCTCAGCATTCTGTCTCTTTACTCTCAATGCAGTCCTGCCTCTTGAGGCGCCGCCGGTCCTTGGTTGGTGGGTTCTTTTCTGTCAGATCCTCGTAGGAGGATTTCGTAACCGACGAGCAGGCTCCTGCGGTTGTGAAATCGTCCGACAGGCCTTCCTCTCCCAGGTGAGAGTCGCTGCTGGGATCCTCCTGGATGGTGGCCATCCGCAACCCCCCTGCGCTGTCCGGGGTGAGGCCGTAGCTCGGACCGGGGGCCAGGGTACTGCTGCTGGCCACGGGAGGGGCCCCGACCTGGCTCAGCTGCTGATGCTGCAGGGGCTGGCAGGAGGGCACGGTCCGGCCGCCGGAGGAGGAGGGAGGTTGAGGCGGCTTGACGATGCGCACGGATGCTGACTCGAGGTTGCTCAGCATTTCTTGACTCTAAAGAACAAAAATAATAACATGTGAGACAGACGAACATCAATAGTTGTCTCTGACTGAGGTGAGATCAATCCCCTTTTTACTACATTCTGTTAAAATCAGACAGCCAGATATTTCTCCTAAACTCTACAATATAATATACAAATAAAACAGGTTTATCATCACTTTCATGTTATTTCAATGGTATTATTGAGATTCTCTTTAGATATCTGCTATCTATTCATTATTATCCCCAATACTCCCAGTAAAAGAGAGAATGAGTAAAATAAACCTTTCTCACAGTGCACATTTGAGCTGTCAAACAGGTGTACTAGTGGCTACAGTCCATTTAGAGTCATGAGGGCCCTGATACCATTCATGCTTGCTGAGTAAGAGGGCTTACAAGAAGATCTAGTGGAACTGTCATTAGTTGATCTTGTGCTTTTCCTGTTATTAAAAGTCAATCTATGTGCTGTGAGAAAAGTCTATAGAGGAATGCTGCCTCAGTCTTCCCATGTTCCCAATCAAACCTAAGAGAACATAACACAGTGCAGACAGTCATTACAAAAGAAAAAGAATGGATAAAAAGTAAAAGAAACAATCACCTAAAGGACATTACCGTCTTCTTGCTGTGGCTGAACAGCAGCAGATGCAAACTTAAAATGTTGACACACACCTCATCTGATTTCACAAAAGACAACAAGTGCGACCTGTTCTGTCCTCTTTCTGTTTGAATACTCCTAAAATGCAATCTTGCTTTCTTGAGGTAATTTCTGATCAGATAATGACTCAGTAAAGATAACATCTGGGCAGAGGAACACACTTTTCAGTCACGTTAAACATCTAGTTTAACTTTGAGCCCCTCTCACTTGATCTCTCATATGAAAGACAGGTGAGTTTCAGGTTTGGAAATGTTTAGCTAGATCAGTGATTACATCAAGGAGTAAGCAACTGCAGGAGTATCACAAACGTGGGCCAATGACCATGCATCATCATGGACTCCATGGCAACGCATTGAAACACCAAGCCACGGCACACGCACTCACCTATGGCGGGAGCTCTACTACAAACTTCCACCATCTGCTGCAGTTCCAATGAGAATGGAAAGGGCCAAGGCAAAGAGTGATGGACAGGTCATTTGCAGCTTGAACCCAGCTTTGACAGTGAGGCCCCTACTAATAGATAACCTGAGACTAGTTCATACCATTTAAACCCTGAGCCAATGAAGAACCAGAATTATCAGGACTGTCTTGGGAATATTAGGCAGAACATGAATGTTTTGCAGTAGCACATAAAGGATGTCAAAGAAATAATTGATGTATAGAAAAAACTCTTAAAGTTATAACCTATCAGCAGGATTTATACTATACTAAATTTTAATGGTGGTCTTTTACCATTAATTTTAATGGTAAAAGATCACGCAGAAACCTAAAAGTTAATTTGCTTTTTTTTTTATGCAAACACTTTGACCTGAACAATCAACCCCCATGCCTCCTTATCCAATCCTTGCTAAATAGGTCAGTTAAAATAGCAACATGGAATTGAATTAGTTTGGTTATTGTGGCAACAATTTTAGTGCACACAATGACAAGTGATCATAGGAGAGGGAACTTACATTTGGAGGGTAGCAAATGGACTTTGTGTTCTCCTCATACTGTTGGTCAAGTCTTTTGTCCTACAAAAAAGAAACAAACAGGGTCACTTCACACCATACAAGAATTAGGTTCCCTAGTTCAACTACAGAATCTAGAAAGAGGGGTTCATGACACACAAAGACACTGGAAACTAGTGTCAAGTGATGTACAAATGTTTCTTACCACACAGTGAACCAAGATACTAAGAGGAATCCAGAAGACGAGGGAAAACACCAAGACGGAGCCCACTATGTTATCAGCCAGGAACTTTCCTAATGAAGTGGGGTAAAAATAGAGCAGACAGAAACAGATGACCTGTGTTTACCCTTCACTGTGTTGTAATAGACAAACAATATAGACTAAATTTAAAAGTTTAATGCTTCGCGTTTACATGTTTGTTAAAAGTTGAAAGCGGCCTGAAGTAACTGACTTACCAAAAGTGTTAATGTCCAGCTTGTCGATAAAATCCCACAACCTCTCAATCACATCTTGTACTTGCTTCATGCACTTTCCCTGTTTTAACAAGAGAAAACTGAAATGCTCCAAGCACGCAAATAAAGCAATTTGGGTGACTAAACTCATTGTAATATACAAATAATTTTGCAAGCTCTTTCTGTGCTAATATCTAAAATGAGTAAAATAAACATGATGCAAATAAGGTAGGGGCAGCTGGAACCACGTATGTGGAATGAAAAAATACAAAGGGTTTGGTGACTCACGTTCTCGTCACAAAAGCCTACAGTGCAGGGTTTTCCTTTGCGAAGTAAAAGGAAATTACCACTGCTCTGAATAAAGGGAGAGCATTTGCCATCTTTTCCCCTGCAGCATACTTTACAGGAGTTATCAGTCTCTGGAAGCAGGAGAGAAAATCATTTAGTTACACATCAGTTTGTTTCCCAGAACAGTGATTAAAAGATGGATTCAAACTGGACAGATTCATGCAGATACTGTCAAGATTAAACAGAGCAACATGTTAGCTCATCGCATGTCAACGTAATTAGATTGTTTTCAACAAGGCACTGCCATATGGAGGAACCTATCTAATCTAAACTTTCCAGGCATTAAAAAAGCTTTTTTCTTTAAAAATATTATATTTTAACTATTTCTGGAGTCTGTTTGCTACTACTGTTGTTTGTTAGCTCAAACAGCTGGGACTCATGATGTTAATCACACAATCCATCCAGCTTTTACCAGTTTGATGTCTTGCAAAATTATCCCTGATTCTGTAACAAATTACTATTACAGGTTCTTACCATTGCAGGCACAAGACTGAAGCTGCTGCATGGCCTCACAGAAAGGGTGACACTCTCCTTTCCGACATCGGCCATTGTCGACACACACAGTGTTGTCTTCTGCGTTTACAGGAGGTGGGCATTCACTGCTGTTTCCTATGATGTAAAGGGAAGGTTAAGATAATTTTTTTAATTTGTCATTTAAAAAGCTGCCCAAGATCACTGCAAATAGCCTCCTAGTGTTTGCTGCAGTTTTCATATTTAACCAGCAGATGGCGATCACCTCTGCAGAAAGATGTGCCTTTGCAGGTAGCATTAATGGGTTCCTGGCACCGTGTTCCTGCCTTCTCAAACTTGCAGTCCTTACAGCAAGGACTGTTTCTGTCACTGTGGAGAGAAATTGGATCGGATCATGTGAATCTATGTGACTCAAACGTTTTCTAATATCTTAATGATGACTGTGTTTTAATTTTGTCTTTGAGCCCTCATACCTGCACTCTGAACCACTTTTGAATTTGCAGTCAGATGAACAGCATGGGTCGTCATTGAGGTGGAGTAGCCCAGGGTCACACTCCTCCCCTTCCTCCACTCTGGAGTTCCCACATACCTTACTGTTTCTCTCCTTGAAGCACAAAGGAGCCTTCTGACGTAACGTCTTTTCTATAGAGGTCTTGCTGCAGCTTGAGAAACGCTGTGGGAGAGAATGGGCATTACATAGGTTAGAAGTTAACTAGGAGCAGATCCTCTTTGTTTCTATCTGCAAAGTGTCTTTGGATCACAGTGAGCTCAGATATACAGATAAATGAATAGTTTCATAGCCTTTGTGTGTTTATTTTTCCATTCATGCATAAGAGTTTGTTTTAACCCTTGCAGATAACTTGACATGCAGAAAAAGTCATCAGATAAAAATCTGTATTTCTACTTTTACGCTGCAGCAAAAATGCCCTGCATATTAGCTGGTGAGCGCAATTGCTCAGGAGGCACAGTACATTTACTGTTTGTCATTATATTTCACAAGAACAACTATGACTCACTAGGCTGTGTAGGAACAGCTCATTTAGAAACATTTGCACTTCATAACATTAACTCAGTGTATCTTAACTGATAGAATAGTTTGTTATATATTTTGCAGTTAGGAGACAGTTACCCTTCTGTTGTTTGTTTCAATTAGCATTTTTGACGTGTTTGTACCTTGTTGTTGACGTGGTCTCCACTCACAGCAATGGGATACATGACAAACTTCCCTCCTTGGTCATCACTGGGAGCACAAAAAGGGATGTTGTCAGGATCATGCTCTGCTCCAAAGTTATGGCCCAACTCATGAGTGGTCACTAAATCCGCCTCCTGATGGGACAAAAACACACCAGATTTACTCATAAAACATATTGTTTACAACTGGATAAATTAAAAACACATGCCCCAAATTCTATTCAGCAACAAATTCAGCACTGTCTATAGACTCTGTTGGTGTTAAAAAATATTGCTTGGTTAACTAATAACAAATGAGCACATTGTAATAATAATACCACTAATTTCACTGATGAGTGTACAAAATATGCAATTACAGCAAAGACAGTACAGATTCAGTATCACCCAATGACTTCCCCCGGTGCAGATTAATGCTTTGAAACTTTACTGTAAACTGTTCAGTAGAGCAAGCCGCACACTGATACTTGAGGTGTCAAAATGCAACAGGGTTTACATAATTACTCATAACACCCACATGAAAAGGTGTGTGAGCTGCACAACATAGCATGTTGCACAACATTCTGGAAGAAAAACAGTACACGCATAATTAGTTTTTCTAAGATGATGATTGAAGATAAAACAGACCTTTGTGAGGATTGTTTTGCCATAGTTCTTGGTGCTTGTCAAGCCTGTGTTGAGGTAACTGGGCTTCCTGATAGACTGAGATGGATAGTAGGCTAAAAAACACACACACAAACTGAGTTAGGTGACTTTGTAAAATAGTTCACTGATTTGGTAACATGGTTTTTCAAGAAATGGCCATATTGCCACAAAGGTATGTGTCCTTACGTTTTGGGCAGAGGCCACCGAGGGCATTAGGTTTGGAAGGGGCAACGTAGGCCAGCCCCAGTGTGCCCTCATCGAAATCCTGGTAGGTGAACAGGTGGGCAAGACACACTGTGGAGGCGTTGTCAGCTATGTCTGAGCTGAATTGCTGAGAGATACAAAAACTATTAACTACCAACTTGTCAAAATGAGATTTATTGATGTGTAAAAATAAAAAAAACATAAGTGAAGAACATTAACATTCTCAAAAACATCCTCTATCGGTCTCTCTCTCCTACCTCTAAAAGTTTCTTCACATCCCAGACCTCTTTTCCTTTCACAGGGCTGTTCTCCATGTTATAATGAACCCAGCCATTCTTAGCTTGGTCTGAGGGAGGCTTTGTAGGCTCCTTGTTGATAATGATCTGAGAATAGTGACCAAAGGCATCATTAATGATAAATTCCTCTTGTGTAATTACAAAACAATACTCTTTTAAGTGTTGGGCAAAACTTGGCTGATTATGAATGGTATCTTTATATAATGTGTGGTACCTGTTCTGAAATCTGAACAGATTTCAGGATGCAGAAAGCACAAACAAATAATACATCTCAAATAATTTATTAATTATAAATTATAGTGAACTGCAACCTAGGTTGCTGGAAATGCCCTAATCTCAGACCTATGGTTATTGTATTTTAAATTTCATTTACTTTATTGGTGTTAAAAGTGGCACCATTTCTTTTGGACATTCAAAGTAAAGAAGAAGATTGCACAATAACTCAAGTAGCTAAATTAATGCATATCTTCTCAGTGAGAAAACCCGAGACTTGCACTATAACAGTGTCTCCATTCATTCCCAAAGCCTGTGGAACAAATTGAATTACCCCACGAGAAAAATACAAAAGCTTTCAGTTCCTCAAAAAAAACGCTGCTCTCAAACTCACTGAGGGACTGCATTATTCTCAGCCTCACTTCCAGTAAGGACACTATATGAAACAAAGCTATCATGTAATCTGATGCTGAGGTGCCATAAATTGGTCAAAGTCAAATTTTGATGTGCACACACCTGACGGATTTGGACGCCGTAACCTTTCAACTCATCAGCCCAGGTTGTGTTCCTATAAATGTCATCAACTCGATCAATCAACTCAATCTGAAGTGAGAAAAGAAAAATATAGATAGTTAGATAATTAGTATTAACAAAATGCTGATTATAAAAAAAATGTGTTAATTTTTTGTAAAACCTATTTCTCCTTCTATTCTCTTTAATTTAGTACCCTTTGGGTGCAAGTTTAACCTTTACATGCTGAATTCTTCCTCTGTTACTGAACTTAGTTTTTTATGTAGGAGCATAAAATAATATCAGACCAGATAATTAAGAGTGATGCTCTCTTGTCCACGGCCCATGTGTTTAAAGAAGCGGTAATCTGCAACCAGCAGCAATGGGCAAGTATTCTTCTTGGGGTCAAGGGACTGTCTCTTCTCTCTGTGGTGGTACTCTACAAGACAAAATTCATAGGAAATGCATATTCATGCATATCAGTCAAGGGTAAGTTTTCTTAAAGGCAGATACATCAAGAAGTTAAACAATGAGGCCACGCTCTACTATCCCACTGTTAATTGCCCTCATTTTTATATTTAGCAACTTGTCTTTTTTTTTTGTTTGCCTGTGAACTGATTAAGCTCTGCGTCAATTTTTCCAAGTCACAATTAAACCACAGTTACTTTAAAGTAGTGACCTGAGTGCTTAATAAACATTCAAACATTGTGACTGCTATATGTGGCAGCAAGTAGAAATGAAAACCAATTTCACATACAGATTCTACAATGTTGTTAGGTTTACCCATCTAATTTGAGCAGTGGGTCTGTGATCGTCACCATCACCTCAGGTCTTCACCACCTGTCATTTTGAGTTATACTTTGTTTCTTAGGGAAGAAAAGTTGAATTTCACTGAAATAGGCTGTTATTTATGATACACATTGGAAAATGCTATTAAAACATTTGGGAGAAAGGCCTTCAACTTCATACATCATAAATGATGTGAAGAATAAGAGAAAAGCACAACAGGAAAACATCCCATTTGCGCATTACATCACACTATATACAGTACTTGGCTCAACACTGTTCACAAGTGTGGGTGTGTGATGATCTGGCTTCCACAGCCACTCGGAGTCATCTCACTGGGCAGCAGAACCTCCATGAATTTTAATGCCTCCTCCGTAAGAACCTTCACCTCAACTCATGTCTCTGAGTGCTTTTAACCAAGATCCAGTGTGAGCTGTCTTAAATATCTCCTCTGATATGTCATCACCATTATATGCTATGTATATTCTACATTTTCAAAGCGGCACAAAAAATATCAAAAGTCATTCGGTTTTTACATAATACCCACTTGTTTTGTGTGCATAAGATCGGCTCGGCTGTACGGATAAAAAGGCTTTTATTAAAGTGACTGTTACAGAATGTAACACCCACCTCCTTTGTCTCACTACTACAGCCTCCTCCTTTCTCTCCACCTTAAACCTTTGCTATCCTCCTACTGTTTTTTTTTTTTTAATCTAGTCTTTACCATCCACAAAAAAATAGCACAGAGCCTAGTCTGCACCAGGGCTGTGATCTACAAACCTTATATATTCCATCTTTCTTTAAGACATTTCCAATAGAGCACAACTCACCCTGTTCCTGCTGCACCCTCTTGACAGTCTGTGGAAGTAGGTTCTCTGCCTCTGCATGGATATAACCGCAAACTTTTGGAGATACAATGCGACTCAGATTCTTGATGTCATCAGAGCGATAAACCAGCAACCTGCCATCAGTTGGGGAGTCCATGAACCTCCACAAGGGCTGGATAGCCAGAATAAAAGTGTGTAAGCCCGGGTTCAGAGCAGGGTTATGAGAATGAGAACGTTATTAGCTGCATTTATTAATGTTTTACCCAGTGCCCGTACCTGTATATTCAATAAGGATAATATCTGTATCCATTATTTAGGCCTCAAAGTTCATAGCAGAATGTTTTTCATACAATCTATGACTAAATCACAAAAACACTGACTAAATCTTGACTAAAATAAATGACTAAAATGTCACTGAAAAGGAAAGGACAATGACTAAAACTAAACAGAAAACTCCTGTCAAATAGCTGTAAACCATTTTCTATGTACTAGTCATCATATTTGTAATACAGAAAAGTAGTAGAAAAAGTAGATAAAAGCTACTACACACTGAAAACACTATTGCATTGCATCCAATTATTTTTTCTGGAAGTATTCTATGAACGAATGCAATTTTGTTACCTCTACATTGTACTCTGCTTCATTAGTTAGAATGTGAGCAGAGAAATCATCTCCATCTATATGTGCCTGTACACGTGAATTCTCCTCTCCTGCAAACACAAAACAAGCAAGGATAAAATCATTAAAAGACTTGACCCATAAAAAGTAAATATCATAATCAATTAAGTAAAAGCATGTACAGATACATCAGTGTGCTATCACAAGTCAGTATTACCCAAATTAGGCAACATCATCACCACCCCTATGTTATAATTACTGCTGACACAAGTTATTTGAGCACAACTTCTCAAATTTAACATGCAACATGTTGCATCGAGTTAAGGTCTTTAAAGTGCAAATCTTTGACAAACCTTGCTTTATTTGCACAAACTAACAATTTAGAAAAATGCAGGTTCTGGGATATTTCAATATTTTTTAAAACATTTTATTCCATCCACTCACCAACAACATGTCCAGTGAAATAGTTCTGAAGTTGAACATCATAGTTCTCCTCCGTCCCATGTTTATCAACAAACACAGCCTTGAAGTTGTCAGAGAAAAGGTCTGTGTTGGTGGTCAGGTAAAGCTTGAAATTCCTGGAGGTGAAAATAAAAGATAAAATAATTATCATAATGTCTGCATTTACTTAAACAAGCTAACCTGACAGCTATTAGTAGTGTGAACAGTTATACTACATTTAGTGTTGGGTGTTATCTAGTGCTGTAAACAACAACAACAATTAAAGAAAATACTCAATTTGAATGCACCTTTTGGTTTAAAGACAAAGACTAAAAGCAAAGTTTGTGTACAGGACAGTTGAGTAAAAATAATAAATGCCCTTTTGTGTCACATATACATCTGTCAGTATTTAGTAGAGATAATAAAGGACGTTGATTAGTGGTCATATGGCAATCAAATCATATTCTACTTATAAATTAAATGCCTTATCTGCAACCTTCACAGCTGTACTGTCCCTTTGAGGTAGACTTGTATCGGACGTGAGGGCGCTGCTGTACCTGTGCAGGGCTCTGAAGCTCACCAGACGCTCCAGGTGGGACTGGGTGTGGACGTCCCTCTTCCTTACAGAATGTAGCTGAAAGCCTGACAATGGCAACACCTCAAAATCTGACAGCATGGAGTTTAAAAAATCTGGAGGACACAGAGAGGCGACAACAGACACGACTTTATAAAAGTGCCGTTTGTTCATCCCAAAATAAGTTGGCAACTTGCTTCCTGCTCGCCATGACCTCAGGGTTTAACGGGTGATAAAACAAGTAACGCTAGCGGTTTGTTATCACAATAACGCGGAATCCCAAATAACACACATGAAATCAATTTACGATTTACAGTTTATGCTTATAATTGCAAACACGGTTAAACTGGCGTTTCACGTTACCTTAGCGCTAACGTTAGCTTGGGCTAGCTCGTTAAGCTACTCACCGAACTCCGGGTTTTCTTCGTGATTCTCCTCTGTAGAAACTCTTGACTTAATGGCACCATTGACCAAACAAAAGGCCACAAACACAATTAACAGTATGGTCTTCATTTTCAGGCAGCTCAGTCAGCTATTTGAGTCATTATCACAAGTTTGTCCGTTTGTCTGGACCGTTAACGTTAGCGGAGCAACCCGGAAATGGTCCGAGTGGAAAACATCCGCTTTTAGCTTTACGTTACTGGGAGTTACTAATGTATGACAAGAAAATATATAGTACACTGTTAAAGACTGCACCCTTTGTAATAATAATACAATAATAATACATACATTATTACAACAAAATATAAATACTTATACTTTCAAATAAGTACATATTTGGACTAAACATATAGGATGTATTTCCCTTTTCTTTTTCCACTAAGTATGTTAGTATTGATTACAATACTGTATTTTTACACTTAAGTAAGATTTATTGTTTGTAATTAAGCATTTTTAAACTGTAGTTGTATCCAGAAAGGCTTCTTGAAGCGTTACACGCATCTATTTATTGATGTCAGTGGAAGTAATCAAATACTCGTGGTAAAAGTGGTATTTCCAACAAATAAAAGTAAAATTCCTGCTTGCAGCCTCACTTAAGTAGGCAAAATGTTCTTGAAATAACAAACATTTGCATGTAAGAGAACTGCTCCTGTCTGATTATTTTATTACCATTATTTTCAAACAGTTAATATGCAAGATGATTTTTAATGTTGCAACTCATAGAGGTCAATCAGCACTTTATTTACTGTGTGTCAATCAAAATGTATGTAAAATTATAATGTGTAAATGAATTTCTAACAAAATAAATATTAAAAACTAAAGTATCTATGAACATTTAGTTCAGTCTTTAACAGTACAGTGCATTTTATTTTAAAAGGTCTATTTTGTATTTCCATTTAAATCTAAAGTGGAGTAAAACTAAAACGTGCATCTCTCTGGAATGTAGTGAGCCAATAGAATGAATTAAATTAACAGTTGTAAATGCACTTAGATACTACTTATTAAATAAAATTTATACATTCTTGTTATATCTATTTTACTTTGAAATGTTCCCTTTCATACATAGATGGTGCATTGTAGATACATACACACACACACACACACACACACATAAAAAAAATTAATATGCAAGTAAAATGATTAAAAAACAATTATGACTTGGTTTATAAAATGTTTTATTTATGTTGAACATAGCTGATACATAGGGATTCAAACAGTTCCACAAGGCATTTGGGGACTACAATTGAATGAATAGTAAAACAACAGTGGTCCAAATCTCTAATGACAATCACTGGACAGACTAACAATTCACCCTGTTGTAGGATGTGTACAAACCTGCATTGGAAATTTCTTGACACTTGGACTTGTGTGTGTGTTACAGCGATTGTTCCCATTCCAGTGTAATATCTCAAGAGACATGCATGACAGAGTTGTCTTTTTTCCCCACATTAAAAAAGTCCCTGCATTTGGTCAGACAAACAAGCCCCATTTCACCCCCAAACAGACATGCTTCAGTGAAAGAGTGGCATCATTACTGGGGCGGAAAGTGAGGGTTTGACAGATGGTCACTACTTGGCTGTATTATAATATTTACTGCCAGCTTTTAAAGTGTACTGGCTTTCCCTGCAGTATGAAAATTATGTTTGAAGCCGGACTTCAACTGCTATAACTGTACCACATAAATGTAGAGACAAGACACACTACTGTGTGTGTGGGTGGGGAGGGGGTAGTTTTATAGTTACAGTCATTTATCAATGGAAAAATCACTTCCTCAAGGTGATAGAATTTAGGCTTTAAGTTGTTCAATGATAGGACTTCAATTTCTCTGCCACTAAACTGAGCTAGGAGTCTGATACCATTGTAAAGCTAATACTTTTCTACAGCTGAAACTGCACAAATGGGAAGGCCAAGACAAACACAAACCAAAGGAATGGAGGGCTTCTCTTTTCACCAGTTGTCCAAATCTGCATTGTGAAGCAAGTTATTCTTTAATTTATTTCCTTACACAACTCTTTTCAGCAATGGGTTTCATTGGTAGAATGTTTGAGTGGAGAAATAAGTAATGAAGGATGTGTAAAAAGTTTTTTTCCCTTTTGTTGTTTTTGGAGATGACCCAACACTGAGGACTTGTTTAATTTAGCTGTCGTTTTCTCCAGCATCTCCTCCTTCTCCAGCCTCACACTCATCACCAGCATTGTCTGATGTCCATAACTGAGGAGAGAAAACATTTGTTTTAAATGCAGTAGAATACAGTGAAATAACTAGATTAAGTCACTCGTTATGAATTTGTATGAATCTTGATCGAGACATGTTCAAACATCATGTGGTATGAGATTATTTGAAGCATACGGATACTTGATAACAGGCATTCAGGCAACAATTCTTACGACTTTTTCACGGTATAGTATTATTTTTGTGATGGTTGTGTGAAAGCAGAACACTTACTGTCAGGTTGTCTCTGAGGAGCTGCATGATAAGAGTGCTGTCTTTGTAAGAGTCCTCATTTAGATGGTCCAGCTCTGCAATAGCATCATCGAATGCCTGTAAAACAACAAGACAAGCATTAACACTTTGAACATGTTGCAAACATCTAGGGGTAAGTGACAAACTTTGGTGAAAAAAAGAAAAAGAAAACAAAAAAAACAAACAAAAAAAACCTCTGCAGACCTTTTTGGCCAATTCGCAGGCTTTGTCTGGGGAGTTGAGGATCTCATAGAAGAAGACAGAGAAGTTAAGAGCCAAGCCCAAGCGGATAGGATGTGTGGGGTCCATCTCAGTCTTGCTGATGTCAAATGCTTCCTGGTATGCTTGCTGTGAGTTTTCAATGGTCTCTGCAAAAAGGGAAAGAAATCAGACAACTTCAGTCAATTTCTGGTAATATTTTTTGAAGTTTGTTCTGACCAAATGTTTTTAAATGAATTATTGAGTTTCAGAAGTTTCACAAGCACATTCAATGCACTATGAGGAGAGTGGTATGAATCTGCAAAATCATTAAAATCTGAGTGAGATTATCCTCCATAATGTGTAAAAAAGACTGGTAATAATAGATCGTTTTAAACAATTCCGAACAAAAGCTAAAACCAACCAATATTTCATCAGACCAAAAAGTATTATCAACGTAGCCAAAGCCTGACATCCTATCCCTCTGTGCCACATATGTGAACGAGGACACTGAAGTCTATTTTGAATATGCTTACTAAAACAACAGATGGGAATACAAAAGATGGAAATAGTTCCCAATACGCTTTTCATACAAGCCAGATGTTTAAGAAAATAGTTTAACCTTTCTCGAAATTGAAATTTTTTTTTTACCATTGTTATTCTATTTACATCTACAATAGGAACCAGTAGGCTTGTGGCTAAGTTATTGAAAACCATGACACACCGTCACAGCTTTTCTTAGAAGAATTTAGCCAGGAGCAATAATTTACACAAAAACATTAATCTTTTACCATTTTACTTATCTTAAAAAAAGATAATGTGACATGTAACATACTAAATACACTAAATACGCTACACTTTAATATTAGAAGAACATTGAATAGGGAAATCGTGAAGAAATTATGCAATTATACAATTTCCCTATGGGAAAGTTACTCTCGGTTATCTACCCAGCACTCCCATTGTGGTCTCCCATCAGATGACTCGACCATGACACATGAAAATGATGTTTCCAGCTCTAAGCCCTATCACAAAATCTGGCTGATTTTATTTAGGGCCCAGATTTGAGTGCAACTTACATACATATATTAAAAAAAAGAAATGAATAAAAATTAAATAATAATAAAAAACATGCTAAAGATCCCCCCCCCCCGACATAATGCAAACAAAAGAGAAGCAAAGTAGCAAATTAAACAATAACTGAAAACTTGAAATGCTGATGTTTTTTATAAAACGTAAAGGTAAAGGTAAACTCACTTGATTTGTCATCCCCAGTGGCAACTTCAGCAAGGTATCTATAATAGTCCCCCTTCATCTTTAGATAGAAGACTTTGCTCTCAGCATTTGTGGAGTTTCCAATTAAATAATTATCCAGCAGTTTCTGTGAAGACAAAAAACATCAGATATCAATTTAATTAGATGCACATAAGAAATACTGAACATTAAAACTCTTTAGGACAGTCGACTCAACCACAACTACATGTTGACAGGTCTGTCACCAAAACGGGAGTCTCATTATATTTACAGAGCAGTCTGTAATTGTGCCAAGTTGGGCAGAAATTATGGTGAGAACAAACCACGCACAATCACACTGCATGTTACACCATAAAAAAAAAAGCCTGGTTTCACATATGAGTGTTCTCTCCACCAGAGAGCACTACTCCCTTTGCTTTCAGTAGCTGCCCAGCTCCATTATTAATGAGTACAGCTCTGCTATATTCAGAGTCAAGCACATGTGTCATTTGTAAGAAATGTTTTGCTGTGTGTCAGTTTCAAGTCTCTTGAAATTGTCCACAATGAGGCCAGGCCTCTAGTGTGTCCCTAGCTGTCTCCTGTCCCAGATTTCACACCCTTTTCTAAGAGCACTCTGTTCTCCTCAGTACTGTATTGAGATTGATGTATCAGTGCTGACAACGGCCTTATTGCTGATTTTAACCAACTTTACTGAAATATAACCAAGATTATTATACTAGTACAGTCTAGTGAACAACAAATAGTGTTGTAATCTCAATGATTACATAACATTACGGAGCTCAAAAAAGAGCCATGCTTGTAGCATATACATATACATAAAAAAAAAAAACAAACACAGTTCCATCTCTGTCTAGTCAATATAGTGGAGAAATTAGATCAAAGACAGCACCTAGAGCAGGATTTTAGCCTAGATGTTCAATGATGTGTTTACTACTGCAGAAGCGCTACCTTCAGTTTTTACATCTTGATCCTAATGAGAAACTATACAGCAGAACTGTCAGACTTATTTTTACAACCTTAGATTAGATTAGAAGTCTTAACAAAATGTAACAAAAACCCAATAAATGTACAGTGCAGCTTTAAGGGATCATCTCTAAAAGACTAAAAAAACTGTACTCTAAAAACTACAATTTGTTGTCTTAATTGCAAAACGAGTCAAACATTGAAAATGGTGTCTCTAATGGTGGTAAATTATAGAACAAATCACATCCATTAACTGATTTACAAAGCAGATTAACCATTTCACTCAGAATGTTTTCCCAACAGCTCAACCCTAATGACACTCATGATATATGTAATACTTAGTTCACAGTGGATAAAAATCCTCTTTATTTTCACTTATCTAAATTCTGAATAAATACATAAAAACTTATAATACTGGAAGAAAGCTGCCCTAATCTGAGCCAAACCCACCCCAACAGCCACTACCCAGTCATTTACTGACACAAAGATTGGCTCAAAAATGAAACATGCGCATTTCTCAAGTGCTCAGCATTCCTCGTTCAATGCATGCTCTGCACAATAGACAAGATGGTGAGTAGTCTCGTTCTCAAAGCTTTCACTCACCAAAGCTCAAAAGACAAGATAGTGTCCTGGATAAAAGTCTAACTGGTTGTGTGTACATCTTTAAACGTCTAGCATGATCTGATAGATACTTTCCAAGCATGGATGAATCCCCCATTATTAATTCAATCAGCAACACCACAATTAGCTACTGGGCTTTTAGCTATTGGGTTATGGTCTTGTTTACTTTTCTTTGCAAATGTGATAATCAGAATGGCACAAGAATTAAATTTGCTAGTGTTGTGTCCCACCACTAGAATACATTTGTACACTGGAAATCCAATTGAGAGAACGTGATTCATCATTTATTTGTTCTAAAGCTTCAAATGTCAATATACAGTCCTGTTCTGCAAACTTTCAACATGACATGAAAAGATGACATGCTTTCAGCTGAGATCCATATAGTCTCAGACTACTAAGCAGGAAATGGCACTGGAACCCACAAGCAGCTTGTCTATTGTGGTCCCTGCTCTTCTGCCTTTGTGGGTGCGAAACTAACCTGTCAGGCTACTGCAGACAAGTTAAGGCATGAGGACAGACACACCCTCATCCTCATCTGCTGACAAACTCTAAGTCAACACTCACTAGCACAGATACTGAAAGCTAATTCACAACCATGCAGTGAAAATTCTTAGGAACACACATAGAATAATGGTGGAAAATGAATGGCCCCTGCAGATTTGCAGTGCATTTTTAAAGACATCAGCTCATGGAAATGTTCTCGATCTTACAGCTAAGCTTTTACCCAGATCTTTTCTAATCCATTATTGAAGCAGGCTAGAAATAATGTAAAACCCCACTATTTGCTGTTGCATTAAACAAAAGGTAAAAGCAACACCATCAGCATTCCAGTAAAGCTTGGCCTTGAAAAGTGGAAAATAATATTTGAGAATTAATGTACTTGTAATAGCAAGCACATTCTTATTGGTCATTTTTAGTGATCAGGACAAACTAGGCTTTAGGGCGAGTATGAGTCATTTATGCATGTAAATTCTTGCACTTGGCTAACCACATTATGTCTCTAAGTGCCAGATGGGACTGCATGAATACTGAACGTAGCAGAACTTTACAGACCACAGAATATAGCATATCTTTCCTGTGTGTAGCCCGACTTCTCTCTCCACCCATTCAGACACACCTTGTTGGTGTAGTCACTGTGACCTCTTGTCAGTTCACACCCTCACAAGGTTTCAAGCCTATTGTTCTAAATGCAGATTCCCAAAAGGCAGGAACAGTGGGAGGACTACATAATGCTTCCTTGTCCTCTCCGGCTTTAGGAGCCATATTTATGTAACAGATGAGCTCAAAGAAAACAAGGAAGATGCCATTTGACACACATTATTATTATTCACCTTTCTTTTGCATTTTGTGTGCCAAAAAATGAG
Organism: Anabas testudineus; assembly: GCF_900324465.2. Taxonomy (NCBI): domain Eukaryota; kingdom Metazoa; phylum Chordata; class Actinopteri; order Anabantiformes; family Anabantidae; genus Anabas; species Anabas testudineus. Next base: position 10,865,503 of record NC_046630.1, read on the forward strand.
CATTAAAGACTCAATGCAGATAATGTCAACAATTATGTTCAATAAAGCTTAACAAATAATTCACTTCATATTTTTAATGTAAGTTAACCTTAAATAGCTAGGTTACAATAGACATTACCTAGAAATGATGCAATCACAATTCAATTTAAGTCATCGCCGATTAAAGGAGTTTTAATTCAATAAAATTCAACCAGCTGTGAACCAACACAGCTCTGATTTTAGTATTTTGACTACTTTGGTCTCCATCTCTCACTGTATTAATGCTGCAGACTTAAAATGTGATACTTTACCAAAACGTTGTTGCAGATCTCTTGCAGCTCTTTCTCCACCTTTTCCCGATACTCCTTGACCATCTGCTGCTTCTTCTCGCACCCTTCGGTCTTCAGTCCGATGCTGGACATCACCCTCCATGCGGACCGCCTCGCCCCAACCACGTTCTTGTAGGCGACGGACAGCAGGTTCCTCTCCTCGTTTGACAGCTCGCCTCCCTTCTCTGTAACTTCCTTCATGCAGTCTGCCATGTCGTCGTAGCGCTCAGCCTGCTCCGCAAGCTTGGCCTTCTGAATAAGATCCGTTCTATCCATAGTTTTTATATTTTAGAAATCCGAGGGGTATATGACAGTCAAGAACTGCTGAGTTAAATAGCTGCAGCAAGGGATCGACGGTGGTAGTCCCCACAGTAACGTTACAAGCTGCGAAAGAGAGTGGATACAATAAGTGGGTGTTGAAACGGAGGGCAAACCATCCGTCAGGTCATCACGACATTAGGTATTATTAGCTGGACAGTGCTACAACAGCAGTAATTAAAATAACGCTACGTCGAGCGGAAGAAAATCCAGACACATTTACCTTTAGTTACAAAATTACCAGCCCGTTTTGATTAAAACAAACGTACACGATTTATAATAAATCAGTGTACAACAACATCTCAACAAACTGCTTCAAAGCTAAGCTTGGCTGCGACCATCGGAAGCAGAGATCTGCTGACAAGCCCCATTTCGCAAGGCAACCCGCCACAAAGCTGTCTGGAGCAGCTAGCTAGCATTGGCTACATCGGCCACTCCTTTCAATAAAAAAAATATCATATTAGCATTACTAGTTAAAAACACTACACTAACCACACATTTTCTGTTTAGAAATCAACCATCGTTCATACATGTAAATAAAAAGAATAAAATAGTCGTTTCTGACCTACAGAGGTCCAAATTTCCTCCACAAATTGATCCGATTTCAGCGATTGAACAGAAAGGCAAAGAACGGTAGCAGCAGCGACAATCTAACTGAGCGTGCTGAAAGTGGGCGGTCCAAGTGAACGTACACTGTCCAATAGTAAATTGTAATTTCGCTCGATCGACAGGAAAGTTTGTCGGTGTAAACCAGTAGTTGTTTAGCGCGGGGGAAAGAGGCGGGCCTTTAAAGATAGTTTGACAGACCGGAACGCTGCAGCGACTTGGGCCACGGGGTTTCCTCCAATTAGAGCAAGGGATGAAGACGTCATCGCATTGCCATGGCGATGCTCATCCAATCACTGCCTCCTTTCACACGATGTGGGCGCTGGAGGCGGGTGTGGCACTTACTCCTTAGTCATACACTCACATGTGTTAATTTCATTTTGTAAGTTTTACCCAGCGGTATTTTATACTTTTCTATTAATTACATTCACGTACCATCATGTCTCTATAATTGGTTTACCTTTGTGCGACAATCCCCCACTTTTGTCCAACAACTGTTAAACAAAACATGAAAACTGGGTGACATGTTCCCTCATCAGCATGAAACACACTGTAGATTATTTTAAGACAACCCACATAGACCATCTCCCACTTGTTTGAGTAATATTTGCTTAACACAGTGCCTGACATTTTCAGGGCATTGTTTGCCTGTTTCAGACAAATGAAATTACATTATATTAGATTTAGATTTGGATTTAGTTATTTGGCAGATGCTTTTATCTTAAAACTGAATATGTCCCTTATCTGGTTTTAAAAGCAGAGTGTTTAGTCAGAAGAATTTGACTAGCACACAGCGGATTTGTTGCCTTTGAGGCAACACTTATGATGTTAAGACTGAAATATTCTCCATTTGACCTATACCATGATGTGGGACAACGACATTAATAACATTTTTTAGCTGCAGAATGATTGGCCCTTCTCATCCTCTCATCCTTGTTTTGATGCATGCATTTATTGCCACACACACGTGTGCAGGGGAGGATCTTTCTGTAAGGTCAGCAAGAGGACATTTTCTGTGGCCCCTGCTTCATAGTCTGTCCATTCAGTTGTCTCATCTTCCTTTCCACTCCTTGCAATACTTCATCCAGTGAGTCAAGTCCCCTTTGCAAAGAGTTACCTGTCTGGTTTTAGACAGGTTGATGTTGTTGGTTTCTTTTTTCCACCCCTGTATATTTTATTCTAGCTTAATTATTTCATATCATATTTCTTGACCTCTGTCCATCCAAGCAGGGATCACTTTCTACTCGGGAATGTCCCCAACCCTAGACAGCTGAAATTCTACCTGAAACCTTTTGTCAATAGGTGAGCAGACATGCACTCACTTGCACACGTTCATATACAGTACTAGTATTAGTCTTTGAATGGATACGGTTGACAATATATATGATCCCATATGGGATCTTGTGAAATCACTAAAGGAGCACCAGTTTAGTTACAAAAAAACTTAAAGTGCTCAAAAACCACACTTGAGCAAACTCAATCTGCTGATGCAGATCACATGATATGATCAGAAATGCCAATTCAGCTACTAAATGGACCAGGAGATTGCTGTGTTTTGTCAACTCCTTTTTCTAACAAGCCACAAAATGGCAAGACACTAAAACGTCTGCAAATCCATATCTTGATTTTCAACTGTGTCACAGAGCTATGTTATATGTTATATTTTATGTTCTTTAGAATATCCTTTTGGAAAGACTTCTCACTCTGACCTCTGTGCTTGCTTGACTCCCTCTTCGCTTTACCTCTCAGTCACACCAGTCACAGAAGAAGGCAGAATGACGAGCCTCTGAGGTCATGAAAAGGCATGAGCTTACACAATGTGCGAAAACCCAGAGGGTGTAGTTTATCCGAGGCATGTCTTGCTCTTGTTAGTTCCTTTGCCACTTTAGATCAGCAGTGGACATGCGGGTCATGCACGGCATGTTTCATGTGTCAGTAACCTACAGTTGTTATCTTAATGGTCAAGCGACATCATTGAGAATATACATACATGAAATGTATTTAACATGCAGTAGGACAGTTAAAGTTTTCTTCCTGCTGTATACTATACTACCACATGCTAGTATCACAGCCTAATAATTCTCCCATATTCTGTGTGCTTAGTGACGCAGATGTGTTATTTACCCTTCACAACAACTGTCCAGCTTTGATCAAAAACTTAGCTGGAAGAGGCCAAACAGTCAGTCAGGATTAGTGCACAATAACCACTCACACGGACTGTTAAGGAGAAAGTAATAGAAGAAAAAACATTAGTTAGTCATTTACGTTTTGACTCCTTTCTTCTTCATGGTTGACTGCAGACTTGCTCTCACACTGACTCCCCGCTGATGAAGCCAGCTGTCTGATATGGTCTGGAGATTTGTTGGCAGTGAGTGTTCACAAGTGATTTAAGGAAAATGTCTCGTTGAATCACAGAGAAATCTAAGTCACTTTACACTAAGTCACTTTTTTACTACATCTACTGGCATTAAAAGATTCAGATGAATTCAAACAAATTTGACTATTTTTCAAAGGTGAAACCATATTTATTCTATTTTCACATGGTCGCTTTAGATTTTTGCTCTGCTTTTGTTCTCCAAAGTTTAAACACTAAAAAACACACAAACCTCTTCTTCAAACATGGGCTAGTAGTTCAATTTTGAATTTGAAATCATTCATTTGTGCCATACACAGCCTATAATTCCCACTACAAAAGTTCGACAAGTGGTTCAAAATGGCTCTAATTCTAGTCCAAAAATGCAAAAATCATATTTAATGTCTGGTGTAGAAAACATTTTAATAATGCAATAATAATTCTACATTGTGATGAAATAGTTTCCGGCCTTGTGGTCATGAATTTGTTACTAAATGATGGGTGAGGGAAACCACTTAATCACTCTAATCCCAACATGATTTGAAAATTGTCCGTCAGACAGTTTCATTTCAGATTCAGTATCAACTCTGTGTGTTCATGGTGTTTTTAACGTTCCAAAAATATGAAGCTAATGTAGGCTATGTTTTCTGTTGATTTTGTGAAACAGTGTTTTCACAGCAAATACACCTGCTTTAGTTGGGAGAAGCCATTGAGAGATTAGAGATACTGATATGCATGTGGTGTCACTGCTGACAACAGGCAGTGCACAAAGACACTCTTTCAAATTGCAGGCCAGGATATGAGAGCTACTACTGCTCTCAACAGGAAATAACATAAAGACATCCTGTCCATGGCACCCCTAACCACACAGCAAACCTTTTCTCACATTGACTCAGAGGAATTCAGGGTAGAAAGTTAACCATATAGTTTTAAGAGTATCCACATTAGGGAAAAAATAGAAAAATCTACGTTATGGGACTCAAACAGGAAACTTATGAGGATCTAGTCCTTATGCATTGTGAATATGTGAAACCCCAAATCAACACAGCTGAGTCCTCTGTCTCAACTTTAAAGTCTATATTTGAATTACCACCTAGGCTAAGGACTGAGACATCTATTTGAGTCATAAAACATGGTGTTCTCAGTGAAGAGCTTCTTGTCCACAGTAGGTCAGGCGACAATAAATAGCAATGGTTAATAGGTTGGGAAATCCCAAGGCTTCAGCTCCAGTTTTGAGTTACTTGTCTGGATATTAGCCAGCAGCATGGCAGTGTCTATACATCTGATATGTTAACCAGAGAAAATGTCATGTGTGAAGAGGAGATCAAATGTGTGGTGGTGGAAGAGATTTTTTGTTAGAGTAGATTTCTACACGAGCTTAAAAATGAGACTATAAGCACATCTGGCTACTTTCAATTTAAGGCCCAAACCTGACCTGAAAACACATTTGTCCTGTCTTGTTCCATTACAAAAGACTGAAAATAGTTCTCAAGTTAAATGTAAAGAGAGGAAGTCTTTTTCCTGACCTGAGCTTTAGAAGACAAAACCCAGACCAAACACTGATACTTCTAGTTATAGTGGCATAGTTTGAGTTTATATATTAGGGGTATGACCCAGGGATTCCATTCCCATCCATTTGTAATCCTTTGCAAAGTACTATTAGGACTGTTTTTTAGATAAAGGTGGTCTATTTGTCAAATTAATTGGTTTCCTTTCCATTTTGCTTGTTTATGGATGTTTTTGTGTTCCCTTTTTTTTAAAAAAAAACATAGCTTTCTTTTTGAAAATACCTGCAATTTACAAAAAGATATTACCCACGCTATCAGTGGGTAATGTCATGATATAGTGTACAATATTCATGTTTCTGTGGACTAGATCTACTGAGCTTTGTCCCTTGAGTTCAGTGTTAATGAAGTTTCAACAGAAGTAAATACACTGGTGCAAAGTCATCTTGTTAATTGTATAAAATAAATATGTAATCTAGACATAAACAAGCAATTTTATTTTATTTTTTTATTTTTTATTTTTTTTATGTTGATTATTATGAATGATTGATTAAAAATGTGGGAGGAAACTGGAGCACCCAGGGTAAACCCACACCAACACGGGAAGTATGTAAACTTCACCCAGCAAAATCAAGGATGGGTTGTTCAATCCTGACTTTTGCTGTGAGACCACAGTGTTAGCCACTGAGTCACCGTGTGGTCCTGGACCTTTCTCACATTGGACATTTCAACCATCAAACAGCTTCACTGGATTAAATTTAAATGTTGTTTGGAATAACCAACACACCTAAACTGATCCAGTTCATTGTTATCATATGGCAAAATGCCCAGTGTGCAAAAGGTCAATTGGTTGTATTTATCCTGAAGGAAAGGAGTTGCCAGGTCCTAAGTTTGCCACCATTACTTTCCACCTCGTCGTCGAGGTGGAAGGTGTGATGGTTTGTGAACCTATTAAATTGTTTCCCTCAAGATGAATACAACATGCTTCGAGATGTTAAAAGAAGCTGGGGAGCAGTGAGAAAGCAGATTTTAGTCTGCTCAGCTGCTGACAATACAGCACTGAAAGGGCTTGACCAGAGCCTTTCTCACTGCTGAAAAGAACCTGGCAGCCGCTGTCTTCTTAAGTGGTGGTTCAAGTAGGTCCTTCTGATGGATTTTCAGATACTTCACCACAGCATCATCAAAAGTTGCATCATTTGATGCCATTGCAGCCTTAAGAAGTGTCTTTGCGGAGCCAAACTCTTTGAGAAGGTCTTTAACCACAGCCTTGTTGAGTTGTTTAATGTTGTCCTTGATTTTACTGGCGGGAGAGCCACAGTTGTTGAGCTCAGTCTTCACCTTGTCTGACAGACGGCTGATGATTCCACTGATATCTTCTCTTTCCAGGGCGTTTCTGGTTTTACGAGGGGCTTTTACTGCGACCCTCATCATAAGAGAGGTGATGAGATTGTCCGCAATCATATCAGATGTCCAGCTGATCTCTGCTGGAAGTCCCTCACCTGACTTTTCAGCACATGAGGGTGGACATCCTACAGGACTTGGGTAAGACACTGGTGATGGCAGAGAGACTGATTCAGTAGAGGGGGTCGAAGACAGGTTGAGCCTGATATTCAGGGTGGTATAATCAATGGTATCCTTTTCTTTCGGTGAGGTTAGCATATTTCCGATGAGCTCTTCAATTTCAGCTAGTGCACCAGACACTTCCTCTCTGTAACTTGGTTTGTCTTGGTTTGTAAAATCTTTCTCTATCCAAAGTAGCACCTGCTTCAAGAATTGTGTCACTGCGTCTTTAGTCATGGCATACAGAGCTATAGGAGATAAGTGTGACTGACTGCTGTCCAGCTTCTTCCAGATTTCAGGGATGACGGAATCAGAAAGACATTTTCCCATTGGAGCAATGGGAATTTCATCAGTCTGGTCTGCCATCAGATGATTGAACATTTTATCAGTCAGCTCCTTTGAAAAGTCTGTAACATTGCCACTACACATGAGGATCCCCATTGTTTGGCTGTCCTTTCCTGCACATTTCTGTGCCTGCCTTACTTTATCAAACAAACTGTCAATGTCAGTTTTGATGCTTTCAAAATCAACTGGTGAAGACAGCTGTTTTTTCAGCCTGATCATTTTCACTCTCATGCTTGGACAGCCAGTTTCAGGTGTAGACTTGGGTGTCTCTGGAACAGCTCCTGGTAGAATGTATTCTTCTTCATCGGTGTAATCAACGCCCATCACTCTAACACGAGCACCACCTGAATCTCGAGAGTTTTTGACTTTCATCCTAAATGAGTTCTTCAGCTCTGCCATCGTTTTGTCAAACTGTTCCTTGGCAAACCTGAAAAAGTTTTTTTTGTGATCTGTTTCTGAAGGTGCAGCCTGCGAGGCAAAAAAGTTTCTTACCTTTTGGAATATTAACCCGTTATTAAAAGGGGGTCTTGGTGGGCTGCTTTCCTTACTGTCACTGCTTCCAGCAACATCGCCAAAGTCTGGGTTATGCAGGTCATCGATTATGGTTGTAACAATTTCACACGCTGTCTCATCAGCCATTACAGAGATGCTAGAAGGCACTGGCGAATCTTCATCCCTTTCTGCCATGATTGGTGTCTCACCGGACCATTTGATGAGAATGTCACTCACAGCTTTAGTGGCTGAGGGGACAGAGATTTGGGGTATTGTGCTCAGAGGGGTTTCTAGTGTCGGTGAAACTGTCACGTCGACGTAACATAGAATCACCCTTATCAAGAATCTTTCCAGACACTCCATAGCTTGGTACACCTTTTGACGAAGACATTGTTTGTTGCAGAAACTGACAGAACCAGCAAGGTCAGATGACCCAACATAGTTGTCAGAGACCACAGACAAAACTGCGTTTATATTCTGTGACACTTCCTTCTCTACTAATTCTTTCAGCTTTTCGGCCCTTGCACATTTTTCCTCTGGGTCTTGAAGGGCACTAGCAAAGTTTCCAGAATTTGAGTTTTCCAGATCATCCTGAGACATGCTCCTGAGCTGATTTTGTTTGTCTAATTCTGATCTGACATTGTCCACGACACTTGTGTATATTTGCTGTGCAATTTCGGTAAACATATCAGACACAATTTCTTTTGCGGATGACTCGCAGCTTGCTGCATCAGAGATTCTTTCAAAATATTTGTTCATTACGGGCAGCAAATCAGGTGAAATGGAGTTGGACTTGCATGGCTGGGATTGAGATGGCTTCATTGTAGAAAATTTCTTTCTTTTCTTTCCCTTAAATCGAACTTAAATACTTTCTAGTATTAGGATCCTCGCTGTGTGTTCTCTATGTAGTCTTGAAGTCACTTGTCGAGAGTGAAAACAAAATGAAGATTGCAGAAAGAAACAGCTATAGTATATGCACTTGGAATTTGATGATGTCACAGAACAGTGCACGTGTCACAGAATTCACATCAAAGCCATCAAAGGCATTCTAATGTGTGTGTTCTATGACACACACACACACACACACACACACACACACACTGACACTGTGATTGCTGTCATTGTAGGCATCGTTGTGCTTATTTAGTAGGCTGTAGCTGTTAATTGACTAGTAGAAGGTGGTCTCCACTCCACACTGTGTGCTAGCTGCCAGCTTAGAGGTAATTAAAACCACCTTTCATGTGTCTGGTCACACACAAGTATTTTAGTAGTATCTGTCTTCACACTAGAAATCGGCTTGTGTACATTTGAATTCACTGCTCTTTAAACAGTTGTGATGTGCTAGGCCCTGCTGTATCCTATATGGAAAATTTAGCAATAGTTATGTTGGTATACAGGTTGCATTCATGGTCTTATTGACTCCATATATGAATAGTGCATCACCCAGTAAATACTTTTTGTTGTAGAGATTTAGTAAACCCAAGCTTTATTTATTAAGTCAGTCCTCCTCTCCTCTCCTCTCCTCTCCTCTCCTCTCCTCTCCTCTCCTCTCCTCTCCTCTCCTCTACTCTCCTCTCTTACTGTATATCTTGGCATCCAGAGACAGGTGAATAATCACTCTTTGATGCCTAAAGGGTAGGGAGGACCTTCATATGATTCAGTAGTGTAATGTTTTCTTGCCAAACCAAGATATATGTGCATGTTATACAGTCTGCTGCATTTCATTCTCACATCTTGTTGGGAATGGAGGAAATTAAGGATTTTCCACTGTCTGCCCACTTTTTGGTGGAGTATCCACAGTCCCAAAGTGTCTCCATTTGTAGATTGTTTGCTTAACTGTAGATCAAAAATTCTTGATCATAGAAAGCTTATTTTGGCGAGGCATGGCTCACATTAATTTGTTGTGTTATTATTTTAGTCACATTGCATTTGTTAATATTTTTGACTTAGATGAAGATCAGATCACATTTTATGACAAATTAATGTAGAAAACCATAAAATCATAAAATTTGAAAGGGTTCATACTTTTTCTTGCCACTGTATTTTTTTTTTTTACCACATTAGTCTTTGTAATCAACATTCAAAGCTGCTTGCAGAAAAAAGACTCTGACATCTCTTGAAATGCACTTTTTTATAAAAGGTTATTGGTGAATTAAGATTCGGTACCTTTTAAACTGTGTCCTCTGTGATATTTGCCTCTCTGTCTGTTCCCACCTGCTCTGCTTTCATTATGTATGGAGTCTGCTCAGCACCACGTGTCACTCCCTCATCTCTCTTTTCACTTACTCTGTGTTTCTCTCAACTGACTCAGCCTTTCCAAGGATGCTCGACATGCACTGGCTCATCACTGGCAGAAAATCATGCTTCTTGTTCAGAGTCATGCCTATTTTGAACTGTACAATATTCTTCAAGTCCTGTTCTTAAACAAGTGTGGACGAATTACCAGCATTAACATGTCTATACACTGACGTCTCCCAGCAGTCTCGCATGCTCTCTCTCTCTGTCTCACTCACACACAGATACACCATGCTGCAGCATTTTCAGCCTTGGAGGTTCATCCGCCAAGCATCACTCCACCTTGCTGCAGAGTGGAGTGGCAGTTGGCTGCAGAACAGCTCTGAATAAAGTACAGTGTGGCAGGATTTCATGCAGATGAGTAATGTAGGATGCAATATGAGAAAAATCATGATTACAACATGTTTGTCAGTTTTCCTGTTGTAGAAATGTTATAAAATAATGAATTATTGATGGTTTCTGTTGTATAAATGGGCTTAAAGTCACATTGGCTAAGTCAGCTGTGGAGTTTATTAGCCTGGTCCAAAAAGGTGTCAGTGTTGGATAGAGGAATGTTACCATTAGGTGCTGATGCATAGGCTGTTTTATCACTGTCTCCATTAATCCTGGAGTTAGAAATGCAAGGCAGCCAATCTCAAACTCAGCACCCTAGAGAGTTGCAATGAAGGTCAACAGAAAAGCAATTCAACATAGAGAAATCAATAATTGCTCTTACTGTAAGCAATATGACAAGGTAATAGTTCCTCACCTAATAAACGTATCAAATAAAAATGTAATGTTTGCTCTCAGATGTTATATAAGTGCTGCAGTGCCGAAAAGTTTGACAAAGTGATTTTCCCCACATTTCTCCAAGCTCATTGTTAAAGATTTGAAACTCAACAGCACAGAGTGCCTTTTAAGCTTATAGTCACATATGAAGCACGTAATCCAAAAAGGTGAGTAAGAAGAATAGCACTGGGCTAGAAAAAACAAAAAAAACTTGAAGTATCCCACACTAGAAGATGAAAGCTGTTGTGATTCAACCTTGTTGTAGCAGAGTTTGGTTATAGTGTGGAGGAGGGAAAAGGTGTTACACAACAAGTGGGCTTCCATTACTCCCACTAACACCAGAGACTCGGCCAAATGAAACAGTGATAGGAGTAGGCTGTAGTGCTTCTTTTTCTCTCTCACTTGCCAGCTGTCTCTATCACATTGTTTCATTTTCATTCCCCTTCTTTTCCTTAATATATTTTGCTTTGTATTGCTGGCTTTGGAAAAATCTACAATGTACTCCCTTTCTCCATAAACACACATTCAGTGTCACCACCAGAGAAAACATTTCTTTGTCTGTGTGGTAAGCATTATTGCACTGTGTGTACAAAGTACACACCCAAATACCAACTAAATACCAATACACACTCTCATGCATGTTGTCAGGACACCAGACAGGAGGGATGGTGAACTCCTGTGTCAACCTGCAGATATGAAATGCAGCCAGCTCTGCACAGAAATGCAGTCAGGTAGAGGTGACAATAATAAAAGACTGAGTGCTTTCTCCCAGAAAGTGTGCATGATAACAACATGTGTCTTCTGAGGGCAAAGGCCTCGGCGTGATATTACAGTAGGAGTGCATTGGATGTCTGATGAGTGATGGGCGCATCAGGGTAAGAAGAGAGGCAGATGAAGTGATGCACCAATCATGCCTAGTGCTTACTGTACAAGCCTGTGGGGGCAGTGCTATGATCTGGGGGTGCTGCAGTTGGTTGTTACAAAGATTAGATGACAAGATTAAATCCACACTTGAATGTTAGTCAGATAACTGATTTTCTTAGGTTTGTACCCTTTGAATCAGCTGGATAATCTGTATTAACCACTGCAGGAGTCCTCTCAGAGAGCACAAAGTCTTCAAATGTTGTTCAGCGTCTTTAATCAGTAGGCAAATACGCTGACATAATAATCTACTGAGCAGTATATGTGTTGATACATATAGTTAGTTTATTGTCTGACTTCTGCACAGGCAACTGCCATTGTAATAAATCAATTAAGCCGTTAAGAGTCCACAGAATATCCGTGATAGTAAAAATTTAAAACGATGTTAGTACTGTAAAATAAATACATGGGAAACACTACAAGTACCTTAAGCTTGAGAAAAATACCTAAATAATTGAAATGCATCATGCATTGAAAATAACCCATGCACAAATTAAAACCAAAGTCGATCAAATATTTACACACTGGTTTGGACATTTAAGTTGACATTATCAAGGAGGTGTATGTAATTACTGTCAGACAATATAATTGCTCAAGCATGGAGTCTGGCTATCACATAAGCCTCTCCTTTTCCCATCTGTGTTGAGGTAAGTTGAAATGGAAAGTAACTAAAGCTGGTTTTATGATACACCAGCCACTCCCTGAGGTTTACTCAAATGTGAGGTGAACGGTTTGTGGCTGTGTCCCCCACAGTCAAGCACTGTAATGTGTTTCACTTGTGTGGCTGCTGCAGATGAGCAAATTATGACTAATGAATGCAGTGGGGGGGAGGTTCTTGGAACAAACAAAACAGCAAGAGTTTGACCAAAAGATGGGCAAGATTGCAAAGCGCACCAACCTTAATGGATGTCCTTTTTTTTTTTTTTTTGTAAGTCATGACTATTTTATGAGTCATCAAAGGGTGGAGCTCAACCACTGGGCCAGCAGGCAAATAGACACTGCCCTGAATGTGCTTCAACATGCCTGAAGAGAAAACTCCTGCTACCAAATGAAGACAAATACCAGAGATGTGATTTTATATATGAAATTATATTTAATTGTTGGGCTATTAAATAACAATCTAGACAAAGATTTATGTTCTGGCAATCAGCAAGTAGATCCTTACTATGATCAGTTTTAGACTAGATTAGATTAGATTAGATCATTTTTATTGTTCCTAGTAGCAGCACGAGCAGCAACATCCACATACAAGCACAACGTGCTGATTTGTGAAGACAGCTGGTGATGACTTATGAGACTTTCTACACAACATGTCCCTTCTTATTAAAGTATTATGTAATAAGAAAGAATCTGTTGTGCAATCCCTTTTCAAAATTATGTCAGAGAGAAAAAAAAAAAGAGAGCTAAACCCAGTTACAATTCAATGTTATAGCTGAAGCTGAGATCTCCCAGATCTGGCCGGAGGGGCTTTTCCAGTGCAGTGATGATGTTAGCTCACTGCATTGAGGTCACACACTCAATTATTCACAAGCATGCCTCATATTGGATCGATATATTGACTGATAGGTTTGCAGTATCTCAGTGCACCAGTTAAAACAATTTGGTGCATGTGCTGTACTGTCCTGGACCGGTTTGAGTGGCGAATTCTTTATTCTTCTATATAACAAGCCCTATCTTTTAATTCACAGAAAAGGCTGCGGCACATGAGCTTATTATGCAGACATTCACACAGTACAGTGCGTTGTGACATACTTCGAACAGACCACATTAAATGGTTTGGGGCAGGGGTGTTAATTATTAAGTGGCTGAGTCGGTTCCAGTGCTTTGCAGGCAAACAACAGCAGAAAGGTCACTGGTAACGGGGCACTGGGCTCATTTCTAGTGATTAAAACGCCCGCTGCTATGATTTGAAGCTAATATTTTTGAGGCTACTGTTGTGTGATGCAAGTGGCCTGTCACACTTAACCGTCACACTTAATACCCACAAAACCAGTAGCTGACATGCACACCCGTGCCACAGTCCTCTGTCCCAGTTGCCCGCAGTGCAGTACAGCTTGTAGCCTGCGTAAAACAAAGCAGGCCATCATGAGGTTTCATTCTCTCCTCCCTCTCCAGATTATTCTGACAGTGCACTCTGTCTTTTCTGGGTTGCCTCTGCATGCCTCTGGGGCACAGATTGACACAGAGATAAACTTAGCAACAGCTAGCCGGGTCAGACTGCAGCCCTAATAAAGACTAGGCCTACCAGAGAATGAGGAAGAGAGAGTGGGGGTGGCGGGGTACAGCTTGTACCAGAACACACAGTATGAGACACAGCAGGTAATACAGGTCAGCATTAGCACTAAAATGACCAAAAAGGACCCTTCAGTGGTGACCTATAAAACAAAAGACACAAAATAATTCACACTTAGTGAATATGAGTATGTATACGCACATTATCATGCACATTGACGGAGACACAGATAGGCAGGCCATAAGTGTTTACCTTTGACATTACTAAAAGTCATTAAATAAAACATAGTTTGTTATTTCTTGTTTGTTAACAGCCCAAACAAGCAGAAGTATTTAAAAAAAACATCTTGTCCAAGGCTATTTCCTGGCCGTGGGCAGTGAGTAACCTGCAAGCAACCACAGTTGCAACCATAACGTGTTGTTTTTACAAATTCAGAAAATGAGATAAACTGTTTTATAGTGTACATTTTGTTACCTTCACAAGAGTCAGGCTAGCCCTGTTTGCAGTCATTAAGCTAAACTAAGCGAGTTCACTGGTGGCTGTAGCTTCACATTTAGAAGTGACTTATGCAGAAGTCATCAAACGCATCTACTATAAACGCAAGATGAGAGTGGATCAATCCTCCCATTCAACTCCCACAAAGAAAGTGAATAAGACAGTTACTCTAAAATGTCAAACTATTTCTTTAACTTGGCTCACTGCAGGGCGTAGTCTGTCCGGGGGCGTGTTTAAATGTCACCACCACACCAAGGCTCTTCAGCCGAACTTGCTGATATTAGATGAGTTGTTGACATTTTCTCTAAGACAGTGCGCTTCCATCAGAAAGGTACTGTAAAAGAAGCCATCCTCACCAACCCCACGTCTTATTGTAAGCTTCTTTATTTCCACGTCTTTTAATTTATCACTTATCAATTCATTTACCACTCTCCTTTTTTCTCTCATAATACTCTACACACAACGCTTCATCTCTGCCTTTTTTACCTCCTGCTGTGTTTCTTGTCACCATGGCAATGTGAGCTGTCCGCCCACGCTGTTATCATTTAAAAAACAATGGACACGTATGATACAACTGAAATCAGAGACGGTATCTTGAATATCTGAGGTCAACTTTCAAACACCACACTGATCAGATTAAAACGTGTAGGTCTGTGTTGTTCGAAGTTACTTCATGAACATTTGAAAACAATAGAAGGCACAGCTTTGGCATGATCACTCACTATTTCTGTAAAATTTACTATATGAAGTATTATATTTGGAACAGGCGTGGAGCCAGAACTGGTACAAATATCCTGTGGCTATAAACACACAAAGGATATCCCTGGAGGAAGTAAAGTCACTATCTCCCCTGAAACAATGCTTGAACATGAAGTGGTTTCTCATCCAAATGGGGAAAATCTAAAAGAAATTTCATGCCTGAATCTGTTTCACCAGTGTTTAAAGATTTTATTAACCATTTTAATTTACAATAGCAGTGCTGTTGTGTATGACAGGAGTATAATTTATATCTTAACTTTAGGCTGCTTTCTACTTTAAGCTGATTATGTAACAATATTAGACTCGGCCAGATGGAAATCTGCACGGTCTTTATCTTTTACACTTGTGATGAATGATTTTTGTCGGCAGGCACAAAACTGTCGACACAAAGCTGTGTTTCACTGAGGTAATCTGGCTCAAAGGCTGTGAAACACAGACGGCAGAGGAGAGAGAGACAGAGAGACACTTCAGTCTGTGCCCAGGCCTCGGGTCACGTTCTACTCTGATGACGAGCACTCTGCTCTTGCTTCTATTTTCTCCTCCTCTCCTCTCCTCTCCTCTCCTCTGAAACTGAAACAAAAAAATTTTACCCTTAAAACAGATAAAAATCACTATATTAATGATACAAATGCATTGTATCATTTACGTACAAGAAAAATAAATCCCCAGTTACTATAATACCATATTTCACAATACCTTAGATAGTGACTGGTGAATGACAACACAGTCATAGTCAACTAGAGACTGGTGTAAACCTCTTTGTATTACTTGTCCTCTGTGACAGACAAATTTGATTATGTTCACACGTCTGTGTTGCCAAAGTATATAAATAGTAGCTATAAAAATAAAAGTACGTACTGTAACTATAAATCATTGGTGCCCTATCATGTTTTATGTTCAGATGGTGTGCATCCAGTGTAGAACTATCATGTCATCAAATTTGGTACACACATGAATGTCACCCTTACAGTTTTAATTTAGCCTAATTATTCATTCAATGTCTGTCAACCAAATACATGAATAATGGCAACTACAATGCCTGAAAACATTTTAGAGGGTGATTTAAAAGTATGGTATGGTTGCAGCTTGCCATTTGTGCTGTTTGGACTCTGTTGCATAACAGTGAGAGGCATTTTGAACATTTAGGCTTATACCTGACAAACCAGTCTGCAAAATGACAGTAGCAGCTTGTAAAATCTCAGCATTTTCCTGTGAAACCCTGTCACTCCCAGATCCTTAAATGGTCTGCATCCTGTCATGAATCATCTCTACGAACCTTCGTCTCTCTGAACGTCTCTTTTTCTCGCTTCCTGACTTTGGCTGTTGCCATAGAGACTGTGTAAAAACACCGACCGACATGTTAAGCACCATCCCTGTGTGATCTTTGGGCAGCGAGGTTGTGTGGTGGATACAGCAGAGAGAAAGAGACAGATGAAGAGAGTCAGACAGGGACAGACAGGATCTGAGGGGGGTGGGGGGTGATGCAGACAGAGGGAGGATGCCAGGAGAGTGTGTCACCGCCGACTGGTTAGTAATCTGGCTGACACCTGGTACTACACACACACACAAATGAAGAATGACAGAATAAAGGGCAAGTCCGTGTCTTTATAGTGTCGACTACTGTTAACAGTTGATTTCTATCCCTCTATAGCCATGAGTGTTGATGTTGATGTGTGTTGTATTCTCGATATAACATCAACACTCTGAGCCTGGCAGTAATAACAGGACAGATAACTGGAAAGGACACGAAGAGAGGAATCAGACAGAAGACAGGGAGATGTGAGTGTGAACAGGTGGGTGGTATAGGTATGTAATACAAAATATACATGCAAAACAGTTTAATATGTTATACTGTACAATAAGAGGAAATCTGGTGTCATGATTACAGAACAAAAACAGATCTGCCAGAACTAGATTAAATAAAAATACCACACTTTTAAACATTGTATACACAAGTGTATTGCTTTAATGCAAATAATTTAACATCCATCTTTTAGAATATATATATACATTTTATTATAGTTAAATGAAATTTGCCCTGTAAGAAATAACAGAGGTATATAGTGACAAAAAACCTCATTGGACAATATATAGACAACAATGGACAATATATTGGACAATAATAATGATATAAACAACCTTTGTGACACTGGAGCAAACATCAAGTCCAACCTTAGACAGCAAAACTAAACAATACATTTTTTATCCAAGTGAAGAAAATGAACCATTTCCAGCAGTCACAAAGACAAATAGATCCATCCCAAAATATGGAAATACACCAGTCGTTCTGCAAATAAAGCAGTGAGATAAAGTGATTTTGCAGCCCTGATCTCAGTTAGGCTCTTTAAATCCAGCTACTGAAGAAGCACATGCATAAAACAGACAATGGTATGTTGAGTAAATAAACGTATGTGTATACCATAACACAGAGGTTCACAACTGGAGCTACAGTAGGCGAAGTAGTATGTATGTGTGATTGGATAGATTCAAAACTCTTTTAATGTTTCAATTTCTTTTCATTTGAAGACATATTTTTGTGATTTTTACTGTAAAATTAACAAGATGAGATGTTATTCCTGGATTCGACTGATTGTGTGTACAGTCGACCACATTAGCACCCATTACTCCTCTTGTCACGGGGATCAACGCAGGCTGTAGTGGGTGGGATAGTCCAGTTTTCACAGCACGATGGCTGTGAATGCATTTCAAACAGCCGGCACATATTGGTCTCCATGGCTACCGGTGGCATGCCTACGTTTTAAAATTGCAGAGGATTGAGAGGGAGGGAAATTACATGGTAACATCTGTGTGTAAGTAGTGAGGAGGAGGAGGAGGTGGAGGAGGAGGAAGAGAGGAGCAGCAGGGGAGTGAATGATGTTGTTGCACTTCCCGTCTTGATGTCCTGTTTCCTGTTTCCTCTCCTGTGACTAGTGGAGTATCTGTCCATCCTCTTTGTCTTCTTTTTCTTTATCTGACTGTGCATGTGTAGAAAAGATGGACGGTATTTTCCAATTAAATACAGTCGTAATTGGTGGGGAATTTGCAGCAGGACACAGATGATGAATCAAATGAGCACCCCTGGATGTTTGCCCTCCTTCATCCTGTTCACACGTGCAATCTGGGATGATAACCCCTGGTTTTTGCTTTGACTGGGGAACAAACAGATCGATACCAAACACCCCCCCCTGCTTCATGCTCATCAAGATAAAAGAGTGAGGAAGGGACGGGAGAAGAAGATACGAGAGGAAGAGGAGAGTAAAGAGAGAAGCAGCCAGCGAGAGCAAAACCCAACAGGGGAAGGAAGACGGTGAAATATTCATGAACGAGTGACAGCAGTACAGAAAGGAAAGAGACAGAGAGTCAAACACAGTGCTGCGTGTGTGTGTGTGTGTGTAAAACATAAAGCAGAGTATTATCCCAATAAGAGGCCTCCTAGCTAAGAAGCCTCGTATTATAAACATAGTCTTTTATCTGCAGCGTTGGTTAGAGCCCACTACTAATTTCCATACACAAGAGCTTCTATACACTGTCCTACAGGAAGACATTTGCATAAAAATAGAAGGGGTCAGCAAAGACTGAGGGTGCATAAAGCCCTCTTTAGTTGTATGAAGCTGTGTGAGTGTGTGTGTGTGTGTGTGTGTGTGTGTGTGTGTGTGTGTGTGTGTGTGTGTGTGTGTGTGTGTGTGTGTGTGTGTGTGTGTGTGTGTGCAGTTTCTTGCCTGAAGCTACAACAGAAAAGGACTTAAAGCACGTAGGAGCAGGGAAAACGACGAATGTCATAGAACCTGTTTCATTAAAAACAGAGTAAGAGGAGTGTGTTTGAGCGCTGGGGGTTAATTTAAATGTTATCATACATCGCCCTCTCCTGGCCTTCGGCTTGCACTGCTGCACTGACAAAGATGGCATTTTTAATATTTCCTGCTGTTTTCAGATGAAGATGAAGTGTTCAACTGAGAAAGTTGTGCTGTTTGGAGGACCACTTTTGACTTCACACCTCTTTTTGTCCTGTTACATTTCTTTCTAGTTCTTATTTAATTTATTGGACAGTTGATCACTCTTGGACGCACTTTATCTAATTTATCACCTTTAATTTCCAGCAGAAGTGGACATAGTATGCTTATTTAATTGTCATTCAATTCTGATATGTTATAGTTAAGAAACACTGCTAACATCTTGTCTTACCTTTCCAACACCCCAAAAAAAATGTTTTTATTTAGCAAAAGAAATCTGCTGTACGGTTGATGAGAGTCTGCAATGGTGCTGTGTTATTTTAATGCTGGTTTCACCACAGTGGTGAACTGTTTCATTAAGTCATTTCAGATTGATACTTGCATGCATGGTATCAGTAAACAGCTCTACAATAGGCTGTAGCGAGGATTGTAAAGAAAAAATACTGATATAAATTAAGAGGAGACATTGACAGGATAAATAAACATTTTGACATACACAATTTACTTCCTTTTCAAACTGTTTTTTTTTTCCACCAAAGTAAAATTTAAAACAATTGTTCGACTGTTTCCAACTAACTAAAGTGTGAAACAAAGGCGACGGTTAGCCTAATCCAGATTGTCAACAGCAGTGATTTGTCTGCTCCACCCTGGGATGGACCAAAGGCAGAGGTGTTGCTGGTTTGACTGGTCTGTGGATCAGTTACAACAAAAAAAAGACGTCCACATTAAGATGTTGTTTTAGCAGCATTTTCTCTCCCTCTGACTCTGCAGGCTGCGCATGTTAAAGTCGGACACGTTATGTATTGATAAATAAATAAAGCTTTTTTGTTTCTCATGCCCCATTTTTTCTTACACTTGCAATAGAAAATTATTCACCTGTAAAATAAAATGTGACAGTTGTGTCACATTTTATGATATGTAAAACATAGCTCTAAATACCTCGTAGCCGCTTCAGCAGCTTCTCATGCTGCCTGGAACAAAGTTTGGCTGTGGAGTAATACAGAATCCTTTATTAATATGGTCCAAATCTATTAGTTAAACAATAATTATAAATTCCTTTCTGGTTGTTGAAAACCCAATCTTCTAGAGCATGTGACCCATGCTCTGGGTCAGGTGAGGATATGTTTTATTTCTTGGCTCTTCATCATGACTCTGCAGATGATGAACTTTATATCACACTACAAGGAGTAAACTTGAAAAATGTTCAATGTAATATGCTAAGGAGTCTAATCACAATCGTTCCTGTTTGTCACCCCCCTCAGGCTCAGTGTCTTGGCCCTACGTCAAGTGAAACTCCTCTGTTTTCTTCTTCTCCCTGTTTGGACCTGACATTGACAGTGGCAGTTTTTAACCCACATTTTTTTGGGATGTCGTTGTCACATGTTTCCAAATGCTCCTCTGGAGTTCATGTTTTACTTTTCACTGCAGGAATCCTCTTTACCTCAGATCAAACCAGGATACCACAATTAAATTCCACGTCACCATTTCTAAAGAATTTCTGAAAATCCATGCTCACTGTTGCACCATAGTCAACGCTTTTCTGCATGCTACAAAATAAACTAACAATAGCGGAGAGGATAAATGGCTTTCACTGAAACAGTTTTTTCACAATGTGAAAATCGGCAGCAACCGTTGGCCTGAAGACAACAGAAACTCCTGCAGGTTCATACATGCCTCCAAGATTAGGCTTACGGTGTCTGAAATCAAATCTGAGACTGCGTTCGTGAGTGTGAGCATGGATGACTGTCGTGATGAGTCAAATCAATAATCTTACGTTCTCATCTTTCAGTCACTGTGAGGACAATCAAACGAAAGGTGGTTTGATTTTATGTGTGTTATCACCTCATTTATTCTCAATTCATTGGGTTTTCTCTCTTGTAAAGATGCATAAAAGGAACTTGCTTTTAGACAGTGATCACAGGTTGCATATGATTCTAATAGGCCTCATGAGCTTTGGACAAGTGTTGCAACGTCTCTAACAACAGGCAGTACAGGAACTACGCTAGGTCAGCGAACTTAAACGTGATCATTTTGATGCCTGTGGAAGTGAAAAAGAAGTTATCTTCCTCACAGATCAAGGTTTTATCCATGAGGTGATATTGTAACTTCATGAAAACATCAAATTCAAACAAAAATAAATGTAAATGTCAACTTGTTGTTGTGAGCAAATACGTTTTCCAGAAAACATTTGAGATTCTGCTTTTGTTTCCTGGTTCACGTTGAGGATGTATATCAGGTTTGACAGCAAATCTGTTCAGGAAGGATTCTTCTCCACATATCTGTGTATATGGGTGACCGTGAACACGCATGTTCCCGGAAACATGTAAGCAACAAGTTCCCTCTCAAACTGGTGATGTACCTATTGAGTTTTTAAAAGACCCTCACTGCTGGGAAACAACTGTGCAGTTTGGTTGCATTTGGTTTTTGTTCAAGCAACTAAATAAACATATTTACCCAATCTATGCACTTACAGTATAGTTCTGAGGAAATTGTACAGTATTTTTATTTGTGGTATTACTACCTTTACACTATTGAGACGTGACTAAGCATTTACTCAGTATTCTTTTTCACTTAAAATCAAATTTGAATTACTTTACGCAAGTACTTCCTTTTCACACCACTTATCACTTTTGCTCGACTACATCTCAGGGAGAAAGAAAAATCACTAGACTTTATTTATCTGAAAGCTACTTAGTTATTTGATTTATTAGGAAGACGTTATAAGGATTTTTCCTTGCAGGATAAAACACACGATCAGCTAATAAGAAATTATTCAGTGATAACGGGGAACACTTGACTAGCTACAACAATAAAATGTTGCGTACACAGCAGTGCAGCAGAATTAATAATCTCTGAATTTATAATTTACTACAGCACTCATGAGGGGCCCTTTAGTGCTTAAAGAAGTGAGGAGGCTGTGATTGTTGCCTTTGCAGGTGACTTATAAACAATCATGACAGATACAAAACTGGACTGGGCAGATTGGGAGGCAGAAACCGGTGACAAGTGGCAGAGCTTGTTTGACAGAGTCTCCCACGCTTTCTTCAACAGTAACCGCCTTCAGTCGCCTCACTTGTTCCATCCATAAACCTCCAACTCTTTTCAACTTCGATGTAACAATTAAACAACACGCACATCATTATTATATTATTTCACGAAGCTGTCTGTAACAATTTGGATCTCTTCTCCTCTTGTGATTGCTTTGTTAGATTGGACTGAGCTTTATCAACACAAGATAACCCGATTTTATAATGCCACATATAAAGGTTGTAAACATCCAGGTATTCAGGCAGATCCAGACAATCCACCACCTTCTTCTGAGGCAATTGAGGCATTCAAACTGATACGATATCATCTGATCAGGATCTTACAGTAACAGAAGCTTATTTGCATAAGCAGACTCGCCTTTTCACTAAAATACTGAGTTCAGTCTTACAATAGAAGACCAGTTTTCCATCAATAAGAGATGAACCATGACAGGTGATTAATATGAATTCTTTCATTTTTTGCAGATAAATTGAAAGACTTCTGTTGTCACACTTCACGACATTGGCCTGCTTCGCTTATGAAATACACTTCCTTGTGAATTGTGAATGAAGGCGACAAAGTCTCCCATGGACGTAAGTCCTAAAAATAAATAGCTTGCTGAAATGTCCATGACCATGCAGGAATGTTGTGGGTTCTGTTTGCTCGCATTCCTCAAACATCCAGGCAGCTCAACTACTTCTAATAACCTCACACTTATAGCTGACTGTAAACACAAAACAGTCAACAAGGTGTCACTTTTAATAGGATTAAACATAAATCAAAGCACACAGAGTTTTAGTCAGACAGGCATAGCAACACACACAGCAGCAGAGAGACAGTGAAGAGATAAGGAATACAAGACATTTTCCTCCAACTGACTGTAATAGAGTACGTCTTGAGTTTGGTTTGTGCAGACGCTACATGGAAACATCCCTCTGCGTTTACTCACTGAAATGTCTGAACCTGTAGAGCTGCCACACACAGTGCTCAGGTTACTGTAGGTGTCGTCATCTACTGGGTGTCTGAATCCCACAGCAACGGTTCATCTTTTCAGGTCGTTAGGTCGTCAAACTGCAGTCACATGCACTCGCACAAGTGTAAACACACATTTACTTTACACTTTACAGCAATGGAAATACATATCACAGTGTGACACATGAAGGACTGACGACAGTGTTAAAAAGATTTTTTATATAACAGACTTTTCCCTTTATGTATTATTACTTCTTTTAAAACTGCATACATTCTTCCATGACTGCTCTTACTCTTGAAACATTAACTGTGACCACATATTAATAATGACTTTTCTGTTTTTCACTTTTCTGTGCTCATGGTCATGTTTTGTAGCAAGTGTTGTTTATGTTTTTCTGTAAATTATCAATAAAAATCTAATCTATTTACTGCGTAAATGCAAACATGTTAAAGTAAAACATGCTACACTAATCTAGATAACCTTTCCTTGTATTTCTATTTGCATGTTCATACATAACACATCATGTTTGTTAGTTGATGATTAATTGACATGAATAGAAGAAAGTAACAAAATAGATAATGATGGATTATTGATTATATTATTTATTGTTTCTTTGTGAGGCACATGATGACAGATTGTAAAGTCCAGTATAGTTGTCTGCACCATAATGTTGTTAATAATAACGGTCTCTTTAATTAGACTGAATGGTCAGTAACATCCACAGCTCAGGGTTAAAACATCATTGTTGTGAAGCAAAACACACACACACACACAAACACTTCATCCAGAATCCCAGAATCTTATTACACCTGAAAAACCAATGACCTGTTCCTTTCTGTGTATGTGTGTGTGTGGTGTGTGCATTAGCGTGCTTGCAAGTGTTTTAGGAATCGCGCAGCAGCATGCGGGTCTGCCATGCCCTCAGTGTCAGTGACTGTTTTTACTGTCATCAGTGGGAAACAGTGTGATACCATCTAACCCCAGCCTCAGCAAAACACCACCACAACGTTACGACCATCATCCATCCATTCCATCCATTATCTTAACCGCTTGTCCTCTGAAGGGTTGCAGGAAAGCTGGAGCCTCCTAATTTTCACTGGGCGAGAGGCGGGGTACACCCTGGACAGACCATCAGTCCATCAGCAGGCATATAGAGAAAGACACGCTATTGGTTATTAAGAATCATCCGTTAACCCTGATAATTATGTCTCTGAAGGTGGGACCAGATACACATAGGAAGACCATACCAAATCAGGGATTGGATGGGATTCGGTGAGCTGACACGCATCATCGTGCCACCCACTGTGACACACACTTTGAAATCAAGAATTAATCTGGGAAAGATGAAAACCGCAGGTAATCGGTTACTCGGACTAAGCCTTGCTGTCAATTAAAAGATTACAGCACTGTTTGATTGTGCACAGAGGCTTGTCCACTGTTCACAACAACAACCTACTTTTATCTCCAATTTCAGCTGCACCTAAACTGACGGTCCATCGTGAGTCAATACAGCTCCGACAAGTGCTCACATGCTTGAAAAGTGGGGATAGATTTGCATCTTATTTTCATCCTGGTTAGAGGCCTGGATTGTGGCGGGATGGCGTTAAAATCTAACTGTCTTCTAGGATAAGAGTGATAGGATAAGAGGGGTGGAAAAGAGGAACGGGAGACAGAATGGGGGGGCTGTAATTGGCAGTAATGACACAACACGTCCTGGAGGGTTTCTGTCGTTAGAAACAGTTGGAAACTCTGCCATGTGCATCCACGTTGCGCTGACACATGTTTGGCTTGTGCTTGTCCACTCGTCTATGCTTTCTTACAGCACTTCATTTCTCTTGGCATCTCACTGTGTTATCCACAAAGCCTAAACTCTACTGCTCTGCTCTTCACATTACTGGGCACTTACTTACTAACTGTAGAAATCCCGCCCTGGGTGTGCTGCAGTTGTCTTTTTGCTGCAGACGCTACCTTTCCATTTACCTACTTTCAACTTGCTCTAAAATAGAGTCAAGAAGATGATATCCCATAAACAAATGAATAAAAGCAAGCAAGACAAATGTGAAAAGGTGGGTCTTGAGGTGGTTTTATAGACGTCTACGGTGCTCACAAATCTTAAATCTACCAGACAGTTTTGAAGTTTAGGAGGCACAACTTGAAGTGTAGAGTGAGGACAAATCCTGATAAGACGTCAGAGATGCATGAGATCTTTGTGAGGACTTGAAACTTTGCAGCAGCATTTTAAACCACCTGAAACAATGCAGTAATGTCCTGCTACAACAGTTGACAAGTGAATTACTGTAGCCTCGTAAAAGCAGACAGAAACTAGCTCCACTAGGACCAACAAAAACTATGCAGTATTAAGTCTTTTAATACAGTATTTTGCATTGTTGTATTGGTACTGGTCGCCTAGGGATGGATGAAGATATTGGCCCTTTTACTCAAGTGATTGAGTCATCTTCTTTTATCTGTACTCTGTATCCGTACTCCTGTGGTTTGGCCTCTGCATTTTGTCAAGTCAGCATTTTGTTCAACCCTCCAACAGCAGCAGAGCCCCCCCCCCCCCCCCCTCCTTCGCACTCACAGAAATACAAAACCACACACACCTTCTCACATCTCTCCCTTACTGTATTATTCCATGTCCTCAGTGCAAACACAAACAAACTCCAGCAGAAGCAGGTGCCCTTCCATTGGGATAAATAAACAGCAAACCAGGATCCAGGAGCAGGAGGGTGTGTGTCACAGAGAGAGAGCGGGAGAGAGAGTGAGCGAGCGGGGGAGGGGGAATTAGTTTCTGTCTCTGGGAGGAAAAACTTTGAATATGGCTGATTGCATCTGTTAAGCCCCCTGTGTTTGTTTTTATCTCATCTCAGTAGGGGCAGCGTAAATACAGCAGCCCAAATGAGGTTTTATGACAGATGTGATGTTTCTTATTCTCTATGGTATACATATATAGGAAACTTCCATAGCACTCTCATTTTGTGATGCTAAGTCTATGTGCTCCCGTTCTGTGGTCCTTCCTGCAGGATGCGACATAAAGCTAGCTGTATAGTTTCCCCCTATTTGGTTGCATGCTAATGTGCCATTTCATTTGCATACTTCTGATGTTTGTGGAGGTTTCTGGGACTGATTTGCCTGATTTTTACCTGGAGTCGTGCAGGCTTACGGTAATCTGATGACCAGAAGAGTGTAAGCAACTTTCTATGTTAGTAACACAGGTAGGAGTATTCATAAAGTAATGTGTATTTAAATTAGGGTGCAAAACTGGACCGCAGCCATGTGGCCACATTGTGTAAGCAATAAGTTTATCACCTAGAATAAATACACCAGTAAAACGAGGCATTTCGCACAAAGACATTCATGCTGTATATACATGCACTTCTGCTGATAGACCTATTTAGATACACATGGATTTAAAGTAAACAAAAACTTGCATTGAAGTAGGAGGTTAATTCCTACAAAGAAACAAAGGCATGAAAGGATTACATTAAATAAAAATAATAAGGGATGGAAAAGTGTCCACAAGATAAAGGCGCAAGTGCTGCTGTTCAACGGGTGCAATGAGGTCGCCATAATCTCTGTTTACCACCACAAACACTACAAATCTCTAAAACAGCACAGGTATGTGATACATTCATGGCCTTAGTTAGAAGACTGTGTGCTTTGAGGATGCACTAATCTGATGTCAGTGATCCACACTAAAGGAGAAGTTTACAGTTTCTCCAGTCTTTCTTTTCGTACTAAAAAGACTTAGGAAGCATGCTATCTCTTGGAATCAAACAAACAGGAGGAATGATTACTGCGAGAAAAATTAGTTTCAGTGTGCATATGGGTACCTGCTTTGAAAAACTGTCAACGTGTCCTTTAAATACAGCTTCCTCTTTGTCATCATTTACAGAGTCAGTGTTTTAGGACCACAGCCGTCTCTGGCTCTGTGTTAATCTACATAGAAAATGCATTCAGTACATTAAATCTCCTTAGGCAGAGCTAAAGTAGAATAACAGCCATCATACAAATGACTGAATGGTTTCTCACTTTAATATCTGCACATGTTGCTGCAGTGATTAAAAGTGGCAGCAGTTCCCTGTGAATCACTTCAAATGTTCAGTTACAGTTTTGCCTGTTTTGCATGGGATTGTTTTTTTTTTGTTTGTTTGTTTTTTTCTTTAATATGCTCACCCAATATGATAAAATCACAGCTGTTTGACCCTGTTCTTCCACTGGCTCACAGTACAGGTCCAGGTAGGTAGCCAGGGGAGCCAATCACGACCTCAGAGAGGATAACTCACAGCGAGACCCCGCCCTCCTACTCACCTGTAATCCAATCCGCGGGCCTGTCACAGGTAAAACCGGCCTCAGTTTCTCAGCATTGCCCCAAAAAAGCAGAAAAGCCGACAAAACCCGTTCTCTCAGTAGGGGACACCTTGTTTGTTGCCGCGGCCCTCATCCAGCGTTAGCGGCGGAGTTCACCACGGTAAAGAAGACGGATCGGATTTTCAGTACCAACTAGAAAGTCCAGTTCGACCGACCGAGATGTCACAGGAGCATGACAAGTAAGTTGTCCTGACTCTCCACTTTTCTGCTGCACAACGACCAGCTTGTCACTAATAGCGTTTTAATACTGACTCTAAATATGTGTTGGGATTTTTTACACTTATTTGAGTTCATGGCACAGACGGATTTTAGAAGCTGAAGCCACACTGTGGTCCACCTCTGACCTCCTCCTCCTCCTCCTCCTGCTGCTGCTGCTGCTGCTCTCTGTTAAAACGTGTTCTGGTATTTGTCTAGAATTCAAGCGTCTTTTTTGGATTATCACAGCTCCTTGTTTAGTGGTAGATTCGCTGCTGTAAGTCTGAGAAAGTGATTCAGTCTCATAGTTTCCCATGGTGTAAAGCCGCTGATTTCACCTGTCATGTTCAAGCCTGTACAGGTGTATCTCCACCTGTCGTGCGAGCAGAGGCGCCTGTTAGAATAAAAAAAATGTCCCGTGATAGCGATGGGCGGTTTAGTGTTTGATTTTGCTATAAGCTCTAACAGTTCTGTGGATACTGTTAATAATATTTGTTCAGGAATAAGACCTGGACCTTAGCAGGGAGCTGTCTGCTAAAGAAAACTGTCTCTGTAGGTCGTTTTACGCGCAGGAGTTTTGCGCAAAAGCTCAATGTAAGAAATAATTAATAGATAAATGTTCTTCGTCTTGTGAGAGATGATTGAGTCTATATTGTCGATGTTTTTTTTATTTTTGAGGGCAATGACAAGGAGACATTTGAGGGGAGTGAAACTGTACACCTGCTAGGCGTTGTCCCGACTACTGACACAGACAATGTAAGCAAGCACAGGGCTATATGAGGTTTTAGTGGATTTTACGCCATATGAGTCAAATGTTTAGCCAAATTCATGGAGCACAAAATAGCCAGACAAATGCAGACTTGTTTTAACTTGTTAAGTTAACTTGTTAACTTAAGTGTATATATGTGTGTTTTTATGCTCATGCACATTAAAATGATAAAAGTGTGTATGGATGTTTCATTACAAGCTGTACAAATGAAATCCAACAAAAAACTTCTGACAAACAACTCCTTTTTGTTTTAGTAATGGATTACATTTCTGTAGAGATTTATTGCCTGTAAATAATGAATCTGATCAGGTTGCGGATTTTGAACAGGACAATTAGATATAGAATTACTAATTATAACGTTGACCATTGAGAGGAAAAAGACGTTTTTGTTGTAGATACTCAACATGGAAACTGAGTCGGTCCGTTTACACTTCATCATAATTGCTTGGTTGTGGCAGAAAAGCTGTGCATGGATGATGGAAGATGTTCGATAGATGTGTGTGTTAAAAAATTTGGCAAGTAAATCTAGTGATCGTGATGAACTTTAAATAAAAGAGCCTGTCTAATGACTTTACTTTGTTCTAGCTGTTAGACCTAACACGTCTGTGTAAATAGAAGCTCAGCAAACATTAAAATTTACTGTAAACAATTAACATCACTGTTTAAACCTTCAGTATTTTCTCGCTTGTTAAAAATTAGGTCCTGTATTTTGGTTTCTATATAAATTTAGACACGTACTTGAGTTCACTGAGCTTATCTTGACAAATTTAGATCATATTGAGCAGCTGAGACAACAAAAAAATAAAAGCTGGTGCGTTTAGAAGTCCCACCCAGTGCTGTTTACAAAACAGCTCTTAAAGCCTCACAAGATGGAAGAGGAGGAAAAGATGCAGGCTGTCCATAAAAAACTCAACGGGTTAAAAAACAACAGCACAGTGATGTTAAAACACAGGAATGTAGCAGGGTCAGATACATCATTTGCGGTCAGCCTCTCAGCCAATGAGTGCTCCTCGAGCCAGAGTCGTCCCACTGGACGAGCCTGTAGAGCATCTTTTACTCGAGACACTGTTGTTCGATGGCTGAGATTTGTTGCACAATCATGGAAAAGCTTGAACAACAGGTCTTGTAGATAAAGAAGATCTATGGTTGAGCTCTGTCTTATAACCTGTTCTGTCTGTTTTGAACGAGGGTGTGATTAGAGGACTTGGATTTGTGAACTGAATGGAATCTGTTAAATGTTCAAAAAGCAAATCAAGGGACATTAATCCTAGAGCCTATACCTGCTTGTTTAAACATGCACACGTGGGCGAGCGCATCTCTGCATTTAATGAATCACTGATATCTTAATAACTGGTTTGTGCACAGTAAATTATAAAAGTCCTATTTTCCCACAGTAAACGTGCAGTCCTGGTTCTCCAGAATGACCCGGGTTATGGCGGCCAGCGTCGCTCCTTCACCACAGAAGATGAAGCCTGGAAGTCATTTTTGGAGAACCCGCTGACAGCAGCCACCAAGGCCATGATGAGCATAAACGGAGACGAGGACAGTGCTGCTGCCCTCGGCCTGCTTTATGACTACTATAAGGTATCAAGGAAACATTAGAAATGACTTTCTTTCTACTTTGCAGGAAAAATTCAGACTTCTTTTGCCATAAATTTATACTGGATCTGGGAGCAGTCATAAATCCCAAATCATACATTAGAGGATCAGCTACAAAATCTGTACCTACAGTATACGATCCAACTGCTGAGCAACATCTGTGAGGCAGAGCTTATGTCATGTAACTGATCTGGCTGCCTATATTGACAGCAGGATGACCCGAGTTGTTGGATGTGATGTGGTCAGACGCTGAGCGGCTGTGTTTACCCTCCCATACAGGTGCCCAGGGAAAAGAGAACAATATCCCAGAGCAAGCCAGACGCGCTGGTCTCTGATGTGGATCCCAACAAAAGGTAAGCAGCAGCTCTCGCCTAATACCACCCCTTCACCTTTAAAAATAAAAGCAGAGGGGAACCACGACATGGAGAGAATGGAAGGAGTCAAGCTCTTTAACATCCTCTTAATTTTGTGTGTGGTTATTCATGTATATTGGAGCTGAACATTGTGGAGTCCAGGTTTAACAACTCATTCATTATAATCTCTTTAAGTCTGCTCACAATGTTGTTTCCTGCCTCATCTCCAGGTAAGGCACCAATTGTGCTTTGGTTTAAGGTAAAACACAGCTTTTACCAACATGACCTCATCAAATGAGACAAATGGGAATTGGCTTTGCAGCAGACATGAAACACAATACAAAAAATACAAAGCACATGAACATTTTAGTACTTACAGTATTAAACAGATCTTTAAAAGTAAGTTCTAATAATAAGGTTCTGAATGTAAGTGTGAGATCATATAAAATAGTTTATTTATTTTTTGTAATAACAAATTTGCAGGATATAGGTGAATATCATGAATTATAATAGGTAACAACTACTACATATGTGTCATTTCCTTTCTTGCAGACACCAGATCCCGCCCGGACATCCCATCGGTCCACTCCATGAAGCTGGCATGGAGAACAGGATCCAGGTCTTGAAGGGGCCCTTCAATATTCTTCAGCTGGCCCAGGACAAAAGGTCCCAGTTCCCTTCACCAGGTCTGTTCACAGTGAATTACATGAACAGATATAAAAACCAAAAGCTTAAAAAACATAAACCTAAACGCGGGTTTTTTGTTTTTATCTTTTCAGACACGACCGTCACAGTTTCTATTGCCACTGTGCCAAATTACCCGCCCGTCAAAACAGAGGTGCCCACCCACGGCTTCTCAGTGACTGTGCCAAACAACTGCGCCGAAACCGACAGTCATGTGGCCGTCTTTGACCGCCAGCTCGCCCACAACACGCCCCCCGACTCCACCTTCTCTGAGAGTTTCAAGGATGGTTCCCAGGAGGTGAGTGTTTCGATCCCCCTATTTCTGAAATAGCTAATGCTTTCCTTATGACCTCCCCTCCTCCTCCTCCTCCTCTCTTTCGCTTTCCTCTCCTTTCCTCTCTCAGATCTCTCCTATCAGACAATAGGATATTCACCTGATCCCATGGAGCCAGCGGTGGGCTCAGCCTTCCCTGGTTTTATTTGAACATGCCAAAATAGCGGCCAGTGTGTTATTATGCCATTGTCTCACCAACACAATAAAATGCTGTACTTTTCTCCTACAATAGCCAAAGCCCTTTCTCTCTCCTCTTTTTAACCTGGAGGGGGATTACCTTAGAAAAGAGTAAACCAACAAAACCCCAGTACAGGAGGAGGTGAGGAGGGTTAGCAACAGAGCATAGAGACATTTGAAGTAATATAATTGGGATGAGGCAGAAGAATGAGGTAATAACATGTGATAAATAGTGGAGGAAAAAGAGGCACGATATTAAAATGCAGACTATTTCTCTGGCGAATTGCAGGAAGCATCAAAAGAAATCATTTAGAAATCATCAGTGTAGCTGTTTACCATCCTCTTTTTCCTGTAACTTACTTCACACTCTGACTCTTTCTGTGTTTTTTCTTTGTGGGCTGCAGGTGTTTTCCTTCCCAGGGGATCTCCAGTTACGTATGGCCTCCATGACGCCTGAGGACTACACTCAGTTTGACACAGTGCAGGGGTAAGTCGTGCCGCCGCTAGCCCACCGTCCGACTCCCACCCGCCATTCAGCTTTTGACACAACACCACAGAATAGCCTCATTTACTGAAGTCACTGGGGAGACACCAGAGTCCCCTCTGTGTGAGAGACACAGGTGTTACCTGGCCCTGCTCTGTCACCACTCTGATTTTAGGCCACAAATTAGCTCAAGCAGCTAAAGGAGGGATCCACCATTGTTGTTTCTACTTCAAACAAACTTGATATTTCATCTCTAGCAACACAGAGCGATTACTATCTACATAAAGGAAAGCACACCTTGCAAAGATTTTACTTTCTGATTTTATGTTTACTAGATTCTTCCTTTATTTTTAGAAATAACTTTGAGTACACTCTTGAGGCATCCAAGTCTCTGCGTCAGAAAACAGGTGACGGGACAATGACATATCTCAACAAGGGTCAGTTTTACCCAATCACCCTCAGGGAGATTGACAACAAAGGCATTCAGCAGCCCATCACCAAAGTCAGGGTAAGAAACCTCCGATAATAAACAACTTATTAGCAGTAATCACATGATAAATATCTTGCATGTCTTGCATTGTCACATTTTGAGTGTGATATATAATTTCCAGAGTGTTGTGATGGTGGTGTTTGGAGAGGAGAAGTGCAGAGATGATCAGCTGAAACACTGGAAGTACTGGCACTCGAGGCAGCACACTGCCAAACAGCGGTGTCTTGACATCGGTAAGAAGGTTTTTTTATTAATGTTAATTAACCATTAATTATGTGCAGGTCTTTAAGTGTAATATCTGAGACACTGTTGTTGTCACTTTATGACAAAAGTGATATTAAACCTGGAGCACTGGGTGGTTGACATTTAGTTTTAAATGTCTCTCGTTTGTTGTTACAGCTGACTACAAGGAGAGCTTTAACACCATTGGCAACATCGAAGAGATTTCCTACAACGCCATTTCCTTCACCTGGGACACCAATGAGGAGGCCAAAGTAAGACAGTATAAGAAACATACGCACACCCACACAAACACAAACACCATTGTAGAATTATGCAACTGATTAATGTTGTCTTCAAATCACAAGGCAGCTTCTGACATTGCTGGCAAGGCAGACAAAAGCATGTCTGATGTCTGTGTGTGTGTGTGTGTGTGTGTGTGTGTGTGTGTGTGTGTGTGTGTGTGTGTGTGTGTGTGTGTGTGTGTGTGTGTGTGTGTGTCTGTGTGTGAAATCTTCTGTTTCCTCCTTGGTTTCCATGGAAAAACAAATACAATGTTTAGTTCTCAGGATCACTGGTGACCCAAGTTTTCCATGTACTTCCTTAACGTGAACTCTTAATAAGAGCCCGGAACCTTTCACATCGACGCACTTAAAACCTTAAGCCAAAAATAGGCTGCTTCTTTTTCAAATGGCCCGTGCAGTTTTTGCCACAGACCAGGATGAAGGTTTCAGGTACTGACACCTCTTTTTGTCGGTGGTCATCAGCCTCTGTGTTCGTTGGGATCCTCCAAAACAGTCGTTAAAAGAAAATAGGGGCTTAAATAGAAGAGTGAGGATGCTGTCACGTCATCAGCCCTCCTCTTGCATGTTTAATCAGGTTGCGTAGAGTGTGTGTGTGCGTGCGTGGGAATGTCTTTTCCT
Organism: Anabas testudineus; assembly: GCF_900324465.2. Classification (NCBI taxonomy): domain Eukaryota; kingdom Metazoa; phylum Chordata; class Actinopteri; order Anabantiformes; family Anabantidae; genus Anabas; species Anabas testudineus. The sequence continues at coordinate 10,899,009 of NC_046630.1, forward strand.
GCTCACAGCTTGACTGGTCCAACCTGCCTGTCTCTCTTGTTGTAATGCTGCGCGTTAATGCATTTCTGAAACACCAGACAGGAGCAACAAAGAGTGCAGGAATGAGGAAACTCAACGGGGTGGATGAACACCTAATTGATAAGTTGTCAAATAAAAATCCAATGTGTCCAAAGGAAATGAAAGGCGACAAAAAGGAGGAGCTCCTGTCCCCTAGCTCCACTCTTGATTTTTCATTTGCTGTTGACCCTCATGTTGCCGTCTCGCACTGTTTCACCAACAACCTGAGACGGACGAGGACTGACAGGCTAACAAGCAGACAAAGAGACAAAATGGCGCATGGCTCATCTCCAGCTCTCTCTAGGCTGCGCTTAACATAAATAAAGCCAAACAAACACACACACACACACACACACACACACACACACCAGGATGTGGGTCCAACTGTCTCGTGACTTGAGGCCTGTGTCCATAGGATGTTCATCCTCTTGTGTGTGTTGATGACTTCACTGTGTGTGTATTCATCGCCCCGCCAGGTTGTTTGATCATCTCATCGATGTGGTGTTAGGTGACAGATGAAGATGTGTGTGTACGTGTGGCTAACCCTAGGGGGGTTTACCCTGCAGTATATACATATTTGTGGTGTATTTGCAAAGGACAACTCCTCTCTTATGTTTACCTGCCCCAGGGCAATTCACTGGAATCATCAATTTCTGCTCTGCACTTTGTCTGTACCTTCGTGTTTTATTAGTACTCTTATTAGTACATGTCCTTTTTACCCCTCATAGAACAATATACGTTTATTTGCACAAAACGATGGTCATTTTAACTAAATATAAGAATATACAAAGGCACCTATAAAAATGGGCAAATACTAAGTGGTAATGACTTAAAATATTACTTCAAGCTAAAAGTAGTATAAAAATAATTTGTTACGTATATATATATATATATATATATATATATATATATATATATATATATATATATATATATATATATATATATATATATATATATATATATAAAACATGCTCCAGAGGGTTAATAACCTTTAGCTAGTATTTATTCAAAACAAACAAATACTTTTAGGATAATGTTTCCCTTTTAAGAATATATGTATTATTGGTCATATCTGCTGTTTCCACCTATGATCCGCTCTGTTAGGTGTTTCAAACGTTCTGTTGGTGTGTGCGTTTTGTTGACACAATGATAAGGTGTTTTCAATACAAGCACCAGGGGGGACAAAGGAGCATCTTCACATTGAGCCTGCAATTACTAAAGTCGATCAATAGAGGGCAACACAGTACACTAGATTCACTCTTAGGACTGAAGGTTAAAGGGCTCTGCTGCAGAAAGGCATTCAGTGTTAGGCAGGGATAATGCTAAAAAGTGATTATTATGATTATGAAAGTGTAAGTAAAGTAGCTGTTTGTTTTCTATTTCTATTATACAGGGCAAATTGGACTTTTTTGAAAGAAGTTAACTTTGCTTGTGGCTCATTTGTCCTGTCTTCTTCCTCATTCTTCTCTCCACAGATCTTCATCTCTGTAAACTGTCTCAGCACAGACTTCTCCTCTCAGAAGGGGGTGAAGGGTCTCCCTCTGAACCTGCAGATCGACACCTACAGCTACAACAACCGCAGCAACAAGCCCATCCACCGCGCCTACTGCCAGATCAAAGTGTTCTGTGACAAGGGTGCAGAGAGGAAGATCCGAGATGAGGAGAGGAAGCAGTCCCGCCGGAAAGGGAAGACTGAACTTAACCCTGGTCTGAACTGTGAGTCATACTTTACACTGTTTAACATGTACAAACAGGCGACTTTTAAAACATTTTATACATTGTATATCTGATCTTAAAGCAGCACTAATCAATATTTTTATATCAACAATAGGTCAAAGTACTATGTATAATGTAAATGTTAATAGAGGCGGTCACCAGTAACAACCCTCAGCCTTATAGTGCATTTTGTTTTGGCTCATTGTTTTGGTTTGAGGGCCCACAACGTTAATGTTTTAGTCCACTATCACTGCTCTTCATCAGCATCATTTCCAGCTACAGCATGCAGTTGTTTTCAGCCTAACGTTTTACTGGGCTGCTGCTGTTCAGCACCAAATGAGCAAACAGGCTAACATAGCAAGTAGCTGGTGAACATAGCGGAACATTTTGCCACTCGAGAGTTGCTCAGAGTAAATATTAGACTTAAATATTCAACATTGCACAAAATATATTAATGTTGATATGGGCTTGCTGAATGTTTAATTCCCATTAATTACAATTTTGTTAACATGTTTGCTATAACAACTATATATAGTTATTCCAATATTGTTGTTTAGAGCTAGATGGCCATAATAATACAAGTTGAAATACTTTTAAAATGTGCTTCTGCGTGAATAGACTTATTAAAATGCTTCCTGTTGTGACCTTTTTTCTCCCAGTTGTGGATGTCAAAGTTCCCATCCTCCAGAAACGCAACGATGTGACCATCTTCAAGATGATGACCGACCTCGAGACCCAGCCTGTTCTTTTCATTCCTGACCTTCACTTTTCTACCTTCCAGCGTCATGTGAGTACAGATCACAGGCACAGTTATTGTTTAGTATAAGCACAGAACATGATTTGTATGTCATTTTTGGGACTAAACATGTTTTTGCTACAGCCATGTACCACTCGTAGCATCTTAGGTGGTCCATAAACAGTTTGTTTTTCAGCTTCCGCCCACTCGTAAGCCAGCTGGGCCGAGGTGACCTGCTTGCTTTCTAGTTGGCAGGAACAGGGAGTTCTGGTTTTGAGCTGTGATAGGAGTCCTGTATACTAATGGCTGTACTTCAGACTGCTTACTCACCAGATGAATCATTTACCAGTGACTCAAAACAAACCAGATGGTTGAGAACTACCTTTACTACCACCTTAATCTGTTCATATACACAGTATAATAGAAACTGGTAGATTTGGAGATGGAGAGAGGAATACACTTTTGTTATTGATTTGTGGGTAATGTACAGACAGACAGTGATACACAAGTGTAGAATAGACAGCTGACCAATAACCCAGATCCTGTGCATAAAAGCTGTGTAATGCTTGGAGTATGTTGAGCAGCAGCCCACTCCTTCGTCACTTTGCTTTGTTATGTTATGTCATATGGTACTTACCTGTGTACATACACCAGGCTTGCTTACATATAGTTTTTAGGATGCTCTAGTTACTTCATTTGTGAACTTTAAGCACCCCCTGCTGGTCAAATCTTAAGCTGTCCCAGGTGAGCACAGCAACCAAAAGTACTCTTTCACCCCTATGTATCACTCTCACTTAGTTTACTTTGCTACCATCAAGGTTAAGGGATGGACAGGAAGTTATTTCTGGTGTTGCCAATGCCATTGGACGTGACTGAACTGTCCGCACTGCGCTCAGTTTATCAGTTTCTGATAAACTTTGAGTTTACTCAGTCTCCTCTCAGAATAGAATTCTATTAACAGCAATGTCTGTTATCTGTATAACTCCAGGCCAAAAGGCTTCAAAAACAGCAGCTTTCCGAGAATTTAAAAAAAAATTTCTTAAATAATGGGTTTCACTCACTCTGTCATTTATTCTGGAAACAATTGTTTTTCAAGCAACAGTGTGAAATAGTCATTGCAGACGTCCTCTCAAATGTGAGAACTCATGCTTTTCTTTCTCACATATCATTTAACTTTAGTCATTTTGCAGACGCTTTTATCCAATGCAACTTACAAGGTGAAGGTACAAGGCAAAGGCAGGGTAAGCGTAAGGAGGTGTTGCCTAAGCACCCCTGTGGGTGGTAGACCAAAGCCAGGTTCAAACCCTGGTCTCCCCTATAAAGGGCAGTGATTTTACCAACACACTATCCAGATTTATCATAACAAATCTATATACTTATACATAATATTCTGTCATATAAATGATCTTTTGACCCTACAAAAGAAACCTGTGACCCTGTCAGGGTTCAGACCTGCATCTTGACCATATTTTCCCAGCTGTGTACGTACAGGTTTTTTTCACTCTTGGACAGCTGTATTTGTTTGTGTTGACAGTTAGCATTTCTCAGTGATAAAGAAAAAATAAGTCAGCACAGGGAACCCTTTTGGATGTGGTTACTCACACTCTTTGAATTGGTTAATAGTTACTATACAATGTGTTATTAACTGACTACCTACATAACTTTATGTTCCATTTGAGTAACTTTTTGAATTTCTGTTTATCTTGCAGCCTTTCCCAGCAGAAGATGGAGAGGAAAGGTGAGTTCATGGAAGCTCTACTTTCACATGTGCTCTTTTCACAATTGCTTTTTAGTTGTTTTGAACTTACAAGACCTTTTGCACCTGCATATATATATATATATATATATATATATATATATATATATATATATATATATATATATATATATATATATATATATATATATATATGTCGTTTCTAGGAAATGCTTGTGGGCTTTCAAATGCATACATGTGTTTGTGTGTGTTTTATTGCCTGTTAACTGGTTGTTAAGGTCATTTAAGCAGTAATTTGTGTTTTCACAGCAGTTCGGGCATGAAGAGATTACCCTTCAGTGACGATGAGTTCAGTTCACCACCGAACAAAATGGCAAGAGTGGAAGAACCAAAGAAAGGTACCGTGTGTGTTTGTGTAAGTGTGTGTGTGTGTGTGTGTGTGTGTTTGTTGTGTGCACAACTGATGCTGTTCACATGTTGATCAAGGGTCTTTGACCCATGTTCTTCTCTAAGTCAGTGTGTTAAAGTGCATGCACATGCACGTACATGTATGTGTGTTTGCCGTGGTTGGCACCACCCCTGCAAACAAACTCTGAGCCATATGATTATTCCAGGTCTTTCAAAAACACTGCTGAGCCCTTCACTGACCTAACAAAATACCACTGATCACTCACGCACACACACTGCGCACACACATGAGAACAGACGCGTGCCCTTTACTCCATATCCTATTCATAACCACACAGCAGGCTCTTTCCAATGCTACATGTATGAATAAATGCTTTAAAGGAAATGCAAAGTCTTTCATTATGTTTTATCATATCATGTCATTACAAATTACACAACTTTACATATTTCTAGTTTGTGGTGTCTCTGCACCTGCACGTTTTTAGGTGACCTGTTCCAATACAAATCTGCAGTAAAAATCTAAATTTGTTTGTACTGTAGTATTGTACTGTGTTATTTCTTCAGTTTCTCCATTCTCTCATAATTGAATGCTTGTTCAAAAATTGTGTGCAGTGGGTTGTAGACAGTCACTTTAGAAATTTATAATTATCAAAGTACCTTCTAACCGCTCTAAATAGGTGTTTTCCTTTTGTGTTAAACAGTTAATCCAGTGCAGTTTGGGTCTTTAGATGACGTGCGTTAACTGTTTTGAAAACAAAGTGTAAAAATATGTGAATCCAATGGAAAAGTGTTAACACATATGGGCCAACAAAAACCCTGCAACGGCTTGCTTTACTGTTTCCCTTTTAGTTTGAGTCCATGTACACAAATGGATCAAACTAGTGAAAACGTCTGGGCACATAATTATGTCTTTAAATTGAAGCCTACTTTGAGATATTCAATTACAAAAAAGTTGGAATACAGAAAATCGATTTAGTGTTTGATCTATTTTGAGAAGAGTGTAGTGAATGAGAGCTGGATCTGCCCTTCTGTTTGTATGTGTGTATTTCTTGACAACCATCATGGTGAATGTGCTTTGTGTGGGCCCTTTGCCACTACTTTCAGTCTGGATACGTGCTCCTGCACTCTGGCAGGGGGTGTATTTAGTTAGTATGGTCTGCAGCTATATGGAGAAATGAACTAATAGGTTAAATATACTGTATGTGTGAATGAAATAAACCAGCAGTCAAGCTGTTTGGTCTGACACAAATATACACTGTACGCTTGCCAGTGACTTCTGCCAGAGGCCTGATGATTGAGGTTTGTGTCCAATTCATGAACATATGTGCTTCCTTTAATGCCTACCTGCCTCTTCTTTCTTTTTTCATTACACAGTCCTGCTGTATGTACGCAAGGAGACAGAGGAGGTGTTTGATGCCCTCATGCTGAAGAATCCCACGCTGAAAGGGCTGGTGGAAGCTGTAAGTTGTTTTCGGCTCATTGGGATACTAATAGCTTGTATTATACTCCATATTCCTGTTTCATGGTGGTCTTGGGTCTTGTCAACGTGGTGGTAAAGTCAAGATAGAAAGCATAGGAAGCTGATGGGTGTAAAAAAAAAACAGGTGGAGGCATCTTGAGCAGCGAGAAAAAGAGAAGGGAAAGGAAAAAGGAAAAGAGCTCATGAGTGACTTTAGGGAAAATGGGTGTATCGATAGTTTAGTGATTCTTTTAACAAAATGTCTATAATTTGTATTTTTCAGATCTCAGAGAAATATGAGTTGCCTTTGGATAAGATTGGAAAGGTGTACAAGAAGTGTAAAAAAGGGTGAGTATCAGCGATTAACATATTTATAGAGCGTCTGAAACAACTGGTGCCACATCCCTTTTACAGAGAAGTCAAGCAGAATATAATCACAATAGACACTCTTAATCCAAACACCAAACAAAACTGACATTTGAACAATCAAAAATGCTTCTATAGGTATTTTGCATTTTAATTTGTGACTTGTTAGCTCATCAACCATCAAACTGCATTAGCTGCTGTGATTAATATCAGTTGATCACGAGCTGTAGGAACAGACCCAGTTTACCAGTTGACGATTTTATTTTAATAATAGAGTTAGTTTTGTTTGAGATGAGGATGAAGCAAACAAGACGTTAACACCAATCTTTGTCGTAAAACAGTATTCTAGTCCATATGGACGACAACATCATCAAACACTACTCCAACGAAGACACGTTTCAGATCACGATGGAGGAGCTGGGCGGCATGTACAAACTGACCCTCACTGAAATCTGATTGGACAGGAGGAGGTGATATCATGTTGAACAGAGCGCCGGCAGACAAATTGAGCCAACAGCAAAGAGCGGTTTACACGTCTAGCTATGCAGTGATTATGGACTTGATTTGAGACTTAAATCAAGTCGTGTCTGTGCTGTGTTAGTGTCGAGGTTTCAAAACACAAAGCTCAAAAAAACAATATTTAAAAAGCAAAAGCTCTTAAGGCATGTTAATTAGAGGTGTATGTTATATACATTTTGATTATTTTTAAGACTTTTAATGTGCATGAGAACTAACAAGTGATGACACATTTGATTGTTGTGATACCTTTGTTTTGTTTTTTAGTAATAATTTGAGTTGTGCCTCAGATTTGAGTGCCTGCTTTTGTAAATTTTGTTCAAAATATGCAGCGTGTTTGTGGTGGTGCTATACCTCAAGCTATGCAACCAGCATTGTTTCTCACATGTTTGAATTTTATGAGGAAAATCCATTTATCTTTCCTAAAGCCATAGCACTGATTACAGTCTGCAAAGATGGGCATTTAGTCCACCAAATGAAGACAGGAAATGATTGATGGAGCCCCGGTGATTCAGTGTATTACTACTAAACAACTTGGCAGTATTTAGTGTGTAAAACCTTCTTCAACTATTATACAAAAAGGGTTTGTATTGTAAATGTATTTGTTTTTTTCTGCACAGGATAGGCATTGTTTGTGAATAACATTACGTAAGAGATGTTTTTCCTCAGATCAATTAAAATGGCCCCTTTTGTAAGTATTAAATAGTTTCTAAATATATTCATAACAATGCTAAAACACACATACCCTTCCCCTGTAGAGTAGTTTTCTGAATGTTGATGGAATAGGTCAATGAATGTCTAGGCCAAACTATACAAGTACTGTTCTGGAAATGCCAAATGATATTAAGGTTTAGTCACATTCAGAAAAAATCCTCTTAATGCCATTACTACAGTATATAACACAAATTAACTGGTATAAATGATTTTTAAATGGGATATTGTTGTATATATCCACTGAAAAAAGGATCTGTATGATCCCTTCTTTTGTATCTCAGTACTTATTGTTTATATATTTATTAAGAGAATGGATGTGGGTCATTTTTTTTTACCATATATAACTAAATTTCTATTATTCCTAATAAGATAATGTTTCTTTTTCCTTTTTGTATGAATTTATGTTATCATTACATATCAGGGGACAAAATATTAAAAACGTGTAACTTGTTTTTAATTTAATTTAATTTCTTTTTGTAAAGGATTTTGATGCCTAATAAAAGCTCCTGAGTAGCTGATATTTTGGTTGTCTGAGACTTTTTCTTACACACTATCATTTACTTTTCTCATACTATTTGACATTTGTAATTTCTTTTAAGACATTTATTTAATTAAATAATGCTAGGTCTGCTGAGGTATTAAGCTGTGGCAGAGATTAACTGTGCCTGTGCCACTGTTTTGTGTCTGCCCACAGGAACAGATGTCCTTGCATCAACCCTGTGGGCAGGAAACAGGCATGACAGGACAGCCTTGTGCCGAGAGGCTGCTCTGTCGGAAACCTGGCCACAAACTCCTACAAAAACCCTTTCATTATCGTAGGCTCCCATTTTTCTATGAAACTTTTGACTACTTCATTGTTTATGCCAGTTGCGGCTCTGGGGATAGTAAGTAATGGTCAGTTGCAAGATTAACTTTTATTCCAATTATGCATAAAGATATACATAGAAATCTAACTTTAAAACAATAGCTTTTGCAGAAAATGTAATCTTTGTGATTATATTTGTTAATACAGTCACCTGTATAACTCAAGTTTGAAGATAAGACAACTCACCTCTCTTTTGCTCTTTTATGGCGAGCGTTTATGGCAGGTATGAGAATGTTGTATTTATTATCAGCTGCTGGACACATGATGTACTGATGAGTATTAGCACCTAAGCCGCCTGCAGCACCTGTGTCTGAAGAACATCATGATAGCTGAAGAGGTACCATAAAAGACGACACACTGTAAAGGTTCATGTGTGCAGGTACAGGAAGACCTGAAGACTCATTTAGTTATAATTTAACTAACCAGCCACGCCAACGCAGCCATGGCCTGTTGTGCTTAAGTGCAAGGCTATCGGGTCTGTCTTTCACTGTCCTTCTCATTCTCCCTGCTCCTTCTGTCAGTTCAGAGATGTCCTCATTTAAACCCACAGCTGGTGTCAATATGCTGTTTCTTTCCTGAATCTACACAGGCCAGCTTCGCAATATATGGCCTCTCTTATTTGTTCCCATCAACAGTTTATTCAGACATTACATACATATACAAAATGTGACATGGGAATGATTCTAACTCAGTGATTGGTGACATAAGAATACGGGCACTGAAAACATCTGAGATGGCATGATACCATCATAGTTTCACATTTAACTTTCTCCACTAATTTGTTAGTTTGACTTCTGTTTGTCTCGATTATTTTTTGGTCTCATTGAAAGAGTTCGTGCTATGTGTTTATTTTTGTGAATAGCCAGGGTCAGAGGGGTCATCCAGCTGGCTGGCTGCTTGCCCACCAAATTCTTGTGAACATGATATTTGAGGATTAGATTTTTGTGGCCAAAGGTCAAAGGTCAAGGTCACTGTGACCTCATGTATGTTTCATTCTTATGAATGGATATTCATTACTGGCACAATCACCCACTTAGACTCATGCATAAACCTAGGACAGACATGAGTGAAAACTACAATGTTACTGGTTAGCAGAGGTGTGCAACTGCAATGCTGTAATTCACATGGATTCAAAAAGATTACTTCTCAAGCTACTTTTAAGCCTTGCTAACCAAGTGCCATGTATATGTAAAGTATTTATTTCTGTTACAAGATATGTTAATCTGGTGCATTTATCCTGCATTTGCCAGAGATTCAAGATCAATTTTGCTTTTTCTTGTTTGGATGTTTTGATGATTCAGCTTCTGATTTCTGTGGGTGGAATTACATTTTTTTATTTTTGTTTTTTGTTTTTTTTTTTGGAAAAACAACCCAACACCGAGAGCTCAGCTTTCAAAAAGTAATAATAGTTGAGTCACTGCTGTGTCATGTCATGGAACAAACTATAATACCATAAAATTAATACCAAAGAAAGCCACTCAATACTTGATAGCCTGTTTTTGCACCATCTCTGCAGTCTTAATGCTGTCCAGACTACTTCACTGTGAAACCACTTTTAGTATATTCAGTCAAAACACATGAGTCATAGTTAATCTCTTTGCTGCTGAAATCGTAACATCACTCACTTTTCTTAGGTTAAATGCTGCACCAGTTTAGAGTTCTACCCTCTCAAATTGCACCATCTGATGAAAGAGTGTGTCCTTGGCAGCCCAGACAGAAATTGACCTACTTCAATGCTGTTCAAACATCCCATGTGCAACTCTAGTTGGTTTTGGAGAAAACTAAACACATTCCTCCTTTGGCAAAATCCCTCTCAAGTTACCTCTGTGATACAGGCTGTTCCATATCTGGTGTCGCATGGGAGTCCAGTCAAACATTTGTACATAGAGTATCGTGATAACATCTCCTTCAAGGTTCATATTAAAATAACTGCTAGTTTGTTATGTAAGTACTCAAATAACAACTAAACACCAAGGCAATGTTCATGTTCTCCACTTTAATTCTTCAATTTTATTTACCCACCAATAGAGACTTTCTTCAATTCATGTCCAAAGAGATAATAAGTCTGCATTGTCCAAAGTGTTGAGTCATTGTGTTGCAGTGTGTTTTTGGATGATTCATAGAACTTTTCTAGCACCACTGTGAGAAACCCCTCCTGCTGTGAAGTTATTCAGTCATCATGTGTATATGTGTGTGTGTGTGTGTGAAATAACAGTACAAAATGCCTTTTTTGTGGCTCTGTGATTCAGAATGTAGGTTCTGAAAATATAATTTATTTTAATCGAGCATTGAAAATAGATAAACACCTACTGCACCCACACTGTTACATCATGACCTTTTTCTGTTCTTTCAGCACACATGCTGTACAGTGTAGCACAGTTTCTATAAACTTTCATAGACACTGTACTATGCAAAAGTGCATGAATGTAGTGTGGAGTGACCACCTTCTGCTTTACAATTTTAGCAATTACAAGGTCATAAAAACAACAGTTAGGTTTACAATAATCAACTACAGGCAATCATAGCTACACTGAATGTGTAGGTTTGGAGAGAATAGTTAAAAAAACATACTTTTGTTTTAAAACATAGAAAATGTATTTCCTTCTGAAAAAAAAAACCAATATCAGACCTTTTTAATTGTAATTCATGTTTAGTTGTGTTAGTAAGCCTCATCTAAAACAAATGACATTACAGTAGTGTTTGAATTGAATTGTCCTCTGCAAAAAACAACCAGCACTGCACGGTGGTTCAGTGGTTAATACTATAGCCTTACAGCAATAGTCAGAAGAGAATCTGATATTATTTATATGAGTGTTGATTTAAATATTGAAAAATATCATATAGTAGTACAAGACAGAATTTTATTCAGTGTATTATTTAATTTCACAGATTTCCAAACCTTAATCATTAGGCACCACACATGTTCAAACTGTCTCCAGGGGAGCTCCTCTAGGAAGCCCTCAAACCTGCCTCCTTTTCCTGCTGTTGCTAGGACAACAGATGAGCTAGCAGCACAGGAGTCAGTCTCATAGCAACAGATTGACTATAGAATCCCATTCTGACCAATCAAAAGCCAGATCCTTGTGCAGTCCTAGAGAGGGGTGGAGTCACGTGTTGCCTGGTAAACAAAGCCTCTTTTAGTGCGGAGTTGACTATGGGAGATGGGTCATGTTGTCAGGCAATCTTTAATACTTTACTTTACTTGTTTCACTGATGAAAAATCTTGCTGTTTTTCAGCTAAATGATTCAATACATAGTAATAAAATCAGCTTAACACATAGGAATAGGCTAAGAATGTTATCCAGAAAAGCCTGATGCCTGGTTGTGTTCTTGTGTTATTAGGCTTCTACAAGGCTTGTTGACAGTTCTAAGAACAATAGAATAGCATCTAGTAGCGGGGAGATTTCCCTTTCACATAGTGCATTTTTGTTTTGTTTTTTGCATCAAACTATTGAGACAGTTGATTTAAATAAATCTCACATAAACATAGTACCTTATGTGTATTTTGAAATGATCCACACCAAAGAATATTCTTGTTTAAGAAGCTCTTTATTAACTGTCCCACTTTATTGACTGGCCTAAGCAACAAAGTGATTGTTGATTGCAATTAACATTAACTGAAAATTTTTAAGTGCAATATATCTTAATTGCCCTTGATGAAATTCTAGACAACTGCCTATATGGACGTTTAACATACACCATTGTGCTTTGCTGTGTATCCATGTGACTGAATTGTGGGTTATTGTGTCTAAAGTCTAGATGTCAGTTGACCTCTTTACTCTTAGCCTTTTCTTACTAGCTCTAGTTTGTGGTCTGTATGCACACGTGGCTGTGCTATAAAACGTAATAGACAATGTGGTAAATTTAACTTTCATGTTTTCAAGAACAGTACTGGCACAAATCCACTCTACCTACTATTTGTTTTGTGCTTCTTTGTCACACATTTCATGTTTATACGGAAGTGGAAGGAGTAAAAGTTTTTGTATTCTTTACTATTCATAACCAGTATTTGTGTTGATCTGAAATAATAATAATATTAATAAAAACATCAAAAATGAGGAGTGAAAGGAAGGATTAATGATCTTCAGAACCTTTGAACACAGCCTGGGATCTTTTCACTTGCTGTGTCCTTTCACCCACATGCCAGTTTCCAGTGATGGTGGGGAGGAGCATTTGACAGGAGCACAGGAGAGTGTTTTTCATGAGTTCATGTGAACCCATAAAGGATCCAAATTAATTGTATAACATTTAAATGTAGCAGAGTATAGAAATTCAAAAATAATGCCAAACCAAGTAATGAGAAAAGAAATATTTAAAGGTAATTCAGAAGCATATGATACAACAACAATGCAAAATCCAATTTGGCTCTGCATTCCTTTAAAACTAAAAAAAAAAGTAAACCAGTGACAAGAGTGCAGTGGAGGGATTTCACAACAGCAAAGCATTCCACATTTTGTTGCTGTTATTCGTTTGGTTGTCTCCTGTTTGCTGTCTGAACAGATGTTTGATTTGGTAAATTCTGATATGATTATTACATTAAATTAAATATGAAGTATTCCAGTGAAGATGATATGTATAAATGATTCGGGATGATTTAGTGACATGTTGAATAGTTATAAGTAGAATCTTTGCAAACAAGTCATGCATTTGCCGTGTGCAATGTGAGTTCACATGGTCAAAGTGTGGGCTTATATATGAATGTACACGATATAAACTAATGTGAATTTATATACAACTCAAAGCCTTGTGTTGCTCCTCTCAGCAAAACAACAAGAGCTGTTGTACAAAAACACTGTACATTTTGGGTAAATACTCTTCATGTGGAAGTAACTTCAAGTGTGTTCAGTCAACCAGAAGATGGAAAATATCAAATCACTTTGTCCTACCCCACCCCACCCTTGTTTGAGATGTTATTTTCCAGCATCTGATTGACTGAAGACACCTGTTCCAGGTAATCAGCAGTGGGTGGGGCAGTGATAGTTGGAAAACAAAAAAGGGCAGTGTGCCTTGAGAACCAGAATTGGGAACCACATGCTCTTTATGATGATGTGGTTATGGCTGTCTGTCAGAGCTCGAGGCCTGTTAGTGATATGTAGACACTGGGTGGTATATTTAACCCTGGATGACTCCCCCCTTTCTGAGTCCACTTCTGGTGTTCCTCATTTGGGGGAGTTGGCCGGACAGGGGAGGTGTGCATGTGGAGGCCCAGATAGGGCCAGCGTAACCTTTCCTCTAGATTCCCTAACTAAGTTGAAGCTGACTGCCCCACTTATATCACAAACAGGCTGCTGTACTTAGGCCTGGCTGCCTGACATGCCTGTGTGCTAACTTGTTTTCCCCGTAACTCCACCCTCGTCCCCTCTCTTCTCGCAAACTGCTGGCACTGAAACTGTGCTGCTACAGCTCCAAACCCACATTGCTCCCTGAGGTCATGCTTATGTGAGTCATACGAAGGCACGGCCTGCTAAGCAGCCATGCGCTGCCACGGCCAGGCCAACACACCTGCTACACTCCCTTCTGCGCTGCAGACAAGCTGTAATGCCAGTTCAGAAGTGACACAACATGAAGTGTAGTCATATAAGGTTTGTCTATATTTCTAAAGGCTAGCCTACATATGCAACAAAGTTTAGAAACAGCATATGGAGCACATTGGGCTGATCATGTGAATATCACATGCATACTGTTTTTACAAAAAATGCCTCAGTTTTACTGACTAGTTAACATTTTTAAATGCAGTGAAGTGGTTCCTCTTTCATATGATGGCTTCCAGAGGTTTGTTGGGACTATTTTCCTTTGTGTAAGTGCAATTGGTGATGTAACAGCTTATGTAGGTCAAGACCCATTTGAATTCTTTGATACATAATTGTGCAAATTATCTCATAGACATCAAACCACATGGAAAAACAACCCATCATACATGATTATACACATAAAATTTAAACTAAAAATAAATCTCATCACTTGCTTTGTATCCAGGACAAGCAATGAAGTGTCTCTGTAGCCTGGAATGCCTATGGAAAATCTTTTTATGTTTTTAATTTGTATAAAAAAATATTATGATCCAAATTGATATAAATAGTGCTCTGGTTGTTGCCTCTATCTTAAGTTGTTAAAATTAGCTACACCCACTGATAAATTAAGCATCAGCCCCGAGAAAAATGACTGAGGTACATTGTTACCTAATTTATTTAATAGCTATTAGGTTTAACTGGTGGTAACTCAGATGTGAGCTGATTTACCACATTACTAAAAGAAGAACACATTTTAGCAGTTAATCATGAATTATTGGTATTATTGATTTACTGTTAATATGGTTAAAGGTAACAGTTATGATTTAGATTTTAAAAGGATAATTACATACTTAGTTGCTTTGTGACTTTGCTGTTGTGTTATAAAACATGCAGGTAGTGTAATTGAACCTTTTATTTATGGAGAAAACCTACACAAACAGATAAACAAGCTCCAAAACAAGACAGAGACCCGCGCTTCGTCTAACACTGGTGCTGCATTCAAGTGCTGTGGGAAAGGTGGCACAAATGACTTTCTTGCAGCCCACTTGTTTTCAAGCTGACAATAGCTCTTCTGAGATTTCCTTAAATTAAAACATTTCTGGTAGCAACAAGCAGTTCAATGCAATTGTATCAATGAAATATATTAGTTTATAGCAACCTAGCCTACTTAAACAATCTTTGAGTGTTTCTGCAAAGCATAACCAATCCAAATGACTTGTGAACTTGTGCAAGTCAAACTGTGTATTTTGACTTTATAGACTCTATGATATAGCCATAAAGAAAAAGTTGTATTGCTATTTATATCCCCAAATAGCCTATAAAAATACATTACCAAATCACAGACTGCAGCAGGGGAAACATTTAGCCATACAATATTGTAAATAATTATAAACTTCTTCTTTCGGCTTTTCCCATTAGGGACAGTGAATCATCCTTTTCCACCTCATAAACATAAATAAAAATATGCATATAATGCCATTATTGGTGTTCATTGAACATTTTATCTACTAATCGTGCAATGTTGAACTTACTGACACAGTGTTTTCTTATATAACCTGTTGATTTTATGCAACTGTTTTGTTGAAGAGAGCTGGTTCAGAGCGTTTGCTATTTATCAGCTATGTAATGCCTATAGTTGCAGTTTCTCTTTATCAAACTGAATCTGATGTTGGACGAGGAATACTATGCTATTCTTTTGAATGAACACCAAATGTCGCATTGACCCGCTCGGTTTTCCCACCTCCTGTGAACGCAGCATAAACCGGGACGACCTTTCGCCCACTTTAACGGCTGGAGGTTCATCGGGTTTACTCTGACACCGCTGACTCCCCAGGCCCCGCCCACCAACGGCCACGCACCCTATTTCCTCCAACCGCCCAGCGTGCACGCACTGTTCACGCGTTCCCCGCTCTCCTATTGGCCGCGGCCCCGCACACACTCGGCGGGGATTGGCTGCGTGTTGCCACCCGCGGGTGCGTGTTGCGGGGTTTTGTTTTTCTATTTTTTTTTTTTTTTTTTTCCAGCCGCCTGTGTTTTACACACACAGCTGAGAGAGGAGGAAGCCAGTCAGAGAAGAGAAGCGCCTCCAAACCCAGCCCCTGCCCAGGCAGCAGCACTGGCAATCACCGTTTCTTTGTTCCACACTGGCTTGGACAACAAAAAAAGTGATCTATAAATATTTTATTCCGCAATGCCATCGCGTAAATTTACAGAGATGGACTCACAAGGGGTAAGACACATTTTAAATGATCTATTTCAACTCAATTTAGGATTTATTTTGTGTTTTTCAGTCCTGTTAACATCCAGTTGTTTACTAAGTGATGTGACATTTCACTAACGTTGCTCGTCATATGTCATGAGCAGAATTAAACGTTTATATCTAATTCTATTGATAGCATTTTTTTTGTTGCCATTTAACGTTAACTCCTAACAAGTAAGTTTGTAAAGTCGCCTGTTTTTTTTTAAATTACGCATTTATAATATAATTTTATTCAGTCTCACTGCTTTTTACGTAGTTTTTAAATATTATTAATGTTAGCTACGTATCTATGACAATCTGGAATAACATTACATTTTTAATTTTGTCATTTGCGTAAGCTTGTCAGTGTCCACAAAGACTTTAATCTGGCCCCATAGTTTTAGAGGACCAGCAATGTGCACCGTTTGCTGTGTATATGTATTTTAAAGTTAATAAGCCTATTGATGAGGACCGCTTTATGGGGATTTCACATGGCTCATCTCGGCAGCACGTCACTGTTTGGTCTATATTTGGCGAGGGGAGGTGTCCTGGCTCCCAGCCACAGGCAGTGCGTGCTGGGCCGGGGTGTACTCACCAACACCCCCTCTGCCTCATCGGCAGCATCATGCAGTTTGGCCCGGGAATTTTAGATGCAGGAACAATGACTGAGCAGATGATGCCTGGAAGTGTTTTTTATTTAAATTCTGATTAATAGAGTGGAAATTTCCCCCATGTGTTTACATTTATACTATTACCAGATTAGATAGTTAAAGTGAGTTAAACTTCAATCAACAGTGAACTGTATGCAAGTTGAAAACTACAATAACAAGATGAAGTGGACTTATTAAAGTACTTGTTTTGGCTAATTTGTCTTAATATTTATTTATTGTTCCTTTCAGTCTGAGTCTGTGGATAACTGTGGATCCTACACAAAGAGAAGAAGGCATGACAGTGAGCACTCTGTCTCCAGTGGAACCTCTGGCTTGGAGTACACTGACCTGGAGGCAGCTGAAGCACTGGTGTGTATGAGCTCCTGGGGCCAGAGCCTCTTCCTAGGCAGCAACAGGCCAAACCCCTGCAAGCCCAGACCCCTTACACCAGCTTCAGACTCGTGTGACTCCCTCCTGCCTCCAGAACCTCCTGAGCCCTCAAAGGACTTTGTGTCCCTCTCCTCCCTGGTAAGATGCTTATCATGCTTTAAAGGTGTCATACCATTGAATAATATGTAAGTCTGCCAGTTATGCCTCACTGAGTTTGTGCTAGTGATAGGCTCTGGAATCACACAGAGCTGTAAAATCATTAAATATATGATGATTAATTAGTAAACATATTCCTGAGAATCAAGTTGTGCAGGTAACTCCATGACCTTTTCGTGTTGTAAGAATTTTGGCAATCACAATGGAACATTAAGAAAGCTATCAGTTGCCAGCAGATAACTCTTGGACTCTCTTTTTGTTTACAAAACACACTGAACATACAATGTCCACATGATCCACCACAGAAATAGAGGAATTGGTAATGCTCAGATACTTGAAAGGGGAATAATGGAAAATTACTCCCTGTAACCCTGTTACTCCAGGGAGACAACTCATATTAGAGGATGTATAGTAACAGAAAAATAGTCTTTATGCTGTCCAAACAAGAGAAGTCTATGGGAATTATGTTTGTTCTTAATTTTAATTATGATTTTATGGAAGCAAGTTACATCTTAATCTTAATTATTGTTTTTGAAGTACAGAGCTTGTCAGGTTAATTGACAAACATAAGACAAGAAAGCACAAACAAGTTCAACTTGATTACACACATTTATTTCACAACACTAAACACTATGGTGACAAATATTAAACACTACAACAAAGCAAGTACAATATGTACATTGTTATAAATATGAAGAAGTATTGCAGAATTGCACATTAAAGTTAGAAATTATGAAAGCACCAGGCTCTAAGCAGATTCATTAGAAGTTGTGAAATACTTGCAGTCACCCTGGGGACTCTTTTTATGTTGCAGAATTGGGTCCAAATAAACAAAGTCTTGATAAGATTGTGTTGCACAGATGGACAATCTGTACTACAGAAATATGAATCTGAGGATCATGAATAAGTCTGCCTTACTCATGGACGAATGGGGTTAGAGGGAGAAGAGCTTCTCATCAGCTGGTGACGTGTTGAGAATTTCTTGGCTCTCGGTGACCTTTTGAGTGAACACGTTATTCTTCTAACAACATTCAACATTTCTCATGTCGTATTTTGAACTGTACATCTATTATTTTGAGTTTCCAGTATACAGCATAATATACACACTGCTTTCATGAATAAACAACACTACCGCATTTTGGTACATTTTCCGGCTAAAGCTTAAACTAAACTATGAATACACTATGTTTAAGAACTCATTTAGGATATTTTGGACTGTGTCATTTAGTGTGATGTGCACAGTGCATCAGTTCTTTGGCATATCCTTGAAGTCTCACAAACAAAGAGTTCACAGTAAGGTTAACATGTCTGTGTTAGTATCCCTGTGGGTAGCGGGCTCCCCCAGGTGAGTTAAGATGGTGAGCTAATGTTTATCACTGGGTTGATTGTAGCCCACAACATTCCAGGCTGTTGTCTGTTGACTGTCAAACAGCTTGAGGGGTCAGTCATGACATGATCAGTGTTCTGGTCAAGGGGGAATACAACAAATGAGGGATGCCTTATCTTGAACTTTGATATTTGTGGACCACTGAGAAAAATGTGTCGTTGGATAAAATTTCTGTATGTGTGTGGAGGAGAGAAGATCCAGTCTGAAAGCCCATTGTGTATGGTCTTTTAACTGTCATTCCTCTACAATGTTGAGGTGTAAAGAAAGGTTTGCAGGAGCGAGTGCTTCTGAGAGAAAAGCTAGCTCAGTAAGGTAGTTTAGCCTTCTCCTTGCAGATGCACGGTCATAAAATCACAGTTTATTGCACTGATCATCATTCATGTATGTTCCTGCTTGTTACCTGTGATACACTACAAACTGATACAAACAGTCGCTTAAAACACTTGAGAATCAGTTATTAGAGTGATGTTGGAAGGAATTTAAATATGTACTCAATTTTTTACATTTATGCCCCTCTTCTCCTTCCAGTGTATGACTCCACCTCACAGCCCCAGCTTTGCTGAGATGTCAACAACCAATACTGCCCTCCAGTCGAGCTCCAGCCTGGCTGTGTCCTCACAACGCTGTGGATCTGGACTCCATCAACCTGTCCTGGCACCCATTGCTGAAAAGACCTCATCCCTGCCTCCTCTGCCACAGCCCTGCAGAGCCATGGCAACTAGTGTAATCCGCCACACTGCAGACAGCATCTCCTGCCAACACCACATTCCAGTAGCCCCTAAATCAGAGAAAACTAGAGAAACACTAACTGCTACAACGGTCTGCCAGAAACAACAACAGAAGCAATACATGACGAAGACTGAGCAGATAATCACGCCCCCATCTCCTCCCGCTTCCCTCACAACCTCAAAAACAGAACAGCAGTCCAGTCTTTCAAAACCCTGTTTAGACAGTGTCTCCACCTCCACCACAGTCACCCAACCGCAAAACAGCCCACCCACTCCGCCTGTTCCCACAGCCCTGTCCCCTCCTTCAGTCAACAGCCCTCAAATCATTTGCCACATGTTTCCTGTCAGCAGCCAACCAGGGATAATCTCAGCCTTTATCCCCAGCACAGTTCCAACATCCAGTACTGGAATTCGTACCACGACCACGCCCATCCTCCCCCAGCCCACCTCAGCTAACACCGCCCCTGTCCAGCAGTCCCTCATTGTGGGCTCTGCAGTGCCACAGGGTACGGTAATGTTAGTTGTCCCTCAGTCCTCTGTTTCTCAGGCCCCTCACTGCCCACAGACTGTCATGACTCTGGGCAATACCAAGCTGCTACCTCTGGCCCCGGCCCCTGTCTATATGCCAGCGGGACCCAGCAGCAACACAACAACCGCAAAGATGGACTTTTCCCGCAGGCGAAATTATGTGTGCAACTTTGCAGGCTGCAGGAAGACATACTTCAAAAGCTCACATCTCAAGGCTCATCTTCGAACACACACAGGTGAGCATCTACAGGAGAGTTTGGTTCAACTACTAATCAGGGAAATAATATTACATCCTCTTAGTAAGACATTCTTTCCCTGGACATCGTATTCTTGACGGGAAAATAGTGAGCTCATTGTTTTGCTTGAAACAAGTTTTTATGACTCCATTGTGACTCACTTGCTTACTCCCTACTCTTCCTGTTTTCCTCTTCTTTCCACTCTTAGGTGAAAAGCCTTTCAGTTGCAGTTGGGAAGGCTGTGATAAAAGGTTTGCCCGCTCTGATGAGCTCTCCCGTCACCGGCGAACACATACCGGTGAGAAAAAATTTGTCTGTCCCGTGTGTGACCGGCGATTCATGCGTAGCGATCACCTCACCAAACACGCCCGCCGCCACATGACCACAAAGAAAATTCCCTCCTGGCAGGCTGACGTTCGGAGCCTGAACAAAATGGCTTCTGGCAAAGCACCTCAGTCAAAACCAGGACTTGCCACACTAAGCATGCTGGTACCTGCCAGCTCCAAGTAGACAATGCACACTGCCATCCACTCCCAAGATGCCACAGGGAGATAGTGAACAGCCAAGCACAACAGGATGCTGCTCTTTTACTCATGGGAATAAAAGAAAAACATGCACTGGACTCTTGTTTTTCCTCTCTACTGCTCATTTGTACATTTTCTCTAAAGGATTCCTTTGTTTACTTTGATATGATTTATAATATGTACACACTCTTGCCAAAGCCTTTGTATGTTGCTTGTCTTATAGATTTTAACTTGCCCACCCTGCTACAACACTTCTTTTGTTTGTGTTAATACTATTATATATGTCTCTGTGAATGTATTGTTTCGTCTACTATGAAATGCAATTATTTGTCATATTTGGGAAAATGATGACATGACAAACAATGTAAATATAAATAATCAACAATACTATAATTATACATTGATTATATCTCCCTAACGTTTCATATTATTTAATACATATTTGTAATTAAAAAAAGATTAAATGAGTCGTTCTTTGTGTATTGTGTGTATCTTTCAATATTAAATCTGGGAAAAAGGCTGTGTGAGTGCCTGCCCACATCCTGTGTGCGTCACACTGTGACTGTTCCCCACAACTATCCTCTTTTGGTCAGCTGAAACTCATGTTCTTCCTAATGTGCTGACTAGCCTGTGGGTCGCTTCCTGCTGGGTCAATGAATTTTTTTGGCATCATAAAAGTTCTTTTGGTGAGACCATCTGGGGACATTGTGTCCCGTTCATTAGCTCAGAGCCAGAATGTTTGTTGAGTCAGAGCAGACAAAAATAAAGATTCGTTTGCTTTGTATTAGAGTTCATTAACAGATTTGAACCCATTCAGCTCTTGTCACATGGGAACTTGCAGGTGGTGGGTCTGTGAGGTTCTTGCATAATGCATCATTCAAAAGTATTTCATCAGTCATCAGCAGTCAGTGTTCATAGAGACTTCCGAGCCTGAGAAAATGGTGGCTATGGTGCAGCAGCTGGGAGGATGCAAATGAAAATTTTAAACAGTGAAGTATTAAGATGCTGCTAGACCAAGACTGGCTCTGTAAAGCTTCAGTCCTCCTTATTCAGACTTTCATAATCAGTGGTCCAACACCTAGTAACAGCACACTTCTACCAATCAGAGAGTGGGAAATAGGAACCGCTGGGGGTGCGACCAATCACCTTCATCCCTGTATACCCGCCCCTTCGCCTTACTGACCGACATACAACACAATGGGCGTGTGCCACCTGAGCCGTGGTCTCTAGTGACATCTGCTGGTAGTAAAACATCACTTATCAGCTCGTATGTATATTTATTAATAAGGTCTATGGTTTATTACAAAGAAGCATACACACAGTGCACTTCTCGTTTAGTGTTAAAAGCCTAAACATGAGTATAGGTTGTTTGTTCGTCCTTGCCAATAGAATTTATAATTAGGAAACTGACATTTATATATTTGTTATTGTTTTGTTTTTTTAATGCAAAAATAAGCACCACATGAATAATAATAACAAGGTTTAGGTCTTTGCATAGGTACATATTTTTCAGTATAATAAAAATATAGCTGAAACATATAAATTTGAGTGTGTCTTGGTGACAGGGTAGAATTTACTTCTTTTCATTTTGAAATGCATACTTGTTCTTTGGCCTTCTATTTGTTAAACTAAAGAAGAAATTAAGGATTATGGTCTGTATAAGTAATTTGAAAATTATATATGAAAATATAGGTTTAATGATATTTGTTGATATATACTCATATTAGTAGTAATAGTAATCGTATAAGTAGGTAATATTTCCTGTGTAAATACCACAAGGACAAAATTAAAAATAAATAAAAATTATTTATATAATCATTTATATAATCATTTTTATAAAAACAATAGGAAGAACCCCAAGTAAATGTTTCTCGGCGGACGGGTTTTCTTGTTGCACCAACGACACTTGTGTTGCTATGGTTACGTCAATACATCTCGCACGTAGCTCTTGTTGCCGCTCGGAGTTTTTTTACAATACGAGCTAAACACATATTTATTGACACAAAACGGTTAAACCTGCGTTTTTCGGTTTAGCCACAGCAGTCTTTAGTTGTGAGCATTTCAATTTAACTTTAGGGTTACCACTGAAGCTTGTTTTGGGCGCTCAGTTCCCGAAAGTTGGGCGACTATCTTCAGCATGGAGGTCGGAGGAAAACTAAGCGAACTAAATATGACAGAGGATGAAATGGATAAATTAACAAAAGCTTTCAAAGACGAAAAATTCCGAGAAATGCTTCGCGACTATGCCCAAGAGATATCAGACCCCGAGAATAAGAAAAGGTATGAAGAGGAGATCAAGCTTTTGGAGAGAGAGAGAGGAAATAGCATCGAGTTTATTCACCCGAAACCATTCAGGGCTCTGAAAACAAGTGTGAACGGCAAGCAGAAGTGTTTCATCAATATCTGTGGAAATGATAAAGTTGGAAAGCCTGAATTTAAGTCTGGTGTGTCGGAAGATGGCTGCAGAGGACAATATTGGTCCTTGCCCCATAGTCTGCACCCGGGGAGAGAGGATGCAGATCCAAAAGGTAACAAGATTATGGTCTATGATGTTATTTTCCACCCTGACACTCTCCACATAGCAAACAAAAACAAGAAATTCATGGATATGGTGAGCAAAACAGCCATTCAGGGAATTCAGAATAGTTTTAACGTGACTCTGGACGAAAACAATGTGAGAGAGATAAATACCAAGTACAAGGGCATTCCTCAGCCTTGTGTTATTCGCAAACCCATACCTGGGTACAAAGCCAAGGAGCCCTCAGAGAAGCCTGACCCTCTTGCCTTCCCATACCCAGATGAAAAGAGAGCTACGACAACATCGCAGATCAAACCTACACAGTCACCTCCAACAAAAAACAGCAGTGATTCCAACCCCAGGAGCCTCCAGATCAAACCTCAGAAAGCCAAAGAGCCAACAAAGCCAAACTACACAGTAAAATATCGATCTTTCATTGATCTGCAGGACTACAGATGTTCCAGAGACTCGGCTAAGAGCCCCAGGCCTAAAGAGATAGTGGTCACCATCGACCTGCCACTTGTGGAGTCGTTAAAAGATGCTAGCCTGGAGGCAAAAGAGAAAAGCCTGCTGCTGGAAACCAAGAAACCAGCCTATAGACTGGAGCTGCCTTTAGCCTACCCTGTGGATGAAGATAAAGGAGAGGCCAAGTTCAACAAACACACAGGACAGTTGACAGTCACACTGCCTGTTCTTCCGTCTAAAGATACTTTAGATTTTGCTATAGGCCCTGCCATTACTGTTAGTGATGGTGAAAAGCAGGACAGAAGTGGAGACTTAGAAGAGGAGAATAGGAAGGAGAAGGAGAAGGAAAAAGACGAAAGTGAGGAAGAAGCCCAGGACTTTGCAGAGGGAAAAGAAAATGTAGTGGGAGAAAATGAAATTTTAAGAAAGCATTACAAAAATGACAGAGGAAATGTGGCGGAGGAGAGAGGAGTTCAGGAACAAAAAAATGGCAAGATTTATGAAAGCGAACTAGAGGATTCTGTTGTAACAGGATTTCAGTCAGATGTTGATCCTGACAAGCCCACAGGCTCTGCTGTGGAACAAGAAACTGATGGGATAGGAGAAGAGGAAAAAGTAAATGTGGAAACACCCACAATAAAGACTTCAGGCATCCAAAGGGAGACTGAAAACATAGAAGAGGCTAGAGATTCCTCTTTAAAGGTGAGAACATTTAGACAAATCCTGACAAATTTGCTGAAGAGTAGGTAGAAGTCTAGCATTTGTTATTATGTACATTTGATCCTACTGATATTTGAAAATGTATTATCTGTTCTAGATGGATGAAGATCCTTCATTTCAGAATCATACATCCAGTGAGGAATCCCAGTCAACTGTCACTTCCACATCTCTGACAATCGGTTCAACCCACAACAAAGACTGCTGCATTTCACAGGAGGCTGACGGATTCAACAGACCGCCTGCAGCAGATGAAGCAAACAAATCAAACCCAGTAGGTTCAGGTAACACGATTACCCTGTTTGCTGAGGAACTCACCAGGCGCTCAGGAAAACAGGACATAGATGAAGACGACCTGCCAACAGAATCTGACAAGCCACCACCTGTTGTGCTGAGGGAAATTGATGAGGATGGAAACGAGAAGATCATCAGTGATCACTCCACTTCTGCTGGGATTATCTTCCAAAACAGCCTGATGTATGAGCTAGACTGAAAACTACGTGCAAGAATGCAGAGAAACACTCATTTTACATTGGCTTTAAATGCAAGTGGTATCAGTTCAAGTTTCTCACATCAAATGTATTTGATATTTTGAAACTCTGACCTTTCTCTTTGTGCACAACAAAAATAATCAACGTATTTCTTTATCCTAAAATAAAAAATAGAAGAGAAGATGAAGAATTCTTTTATTTTATTGGATTTTCCACATATATAAAAGTTATTTCTTTAGCACAGTAAAAACCAACTCCCTTTAGTCATGGACCTTGAGGCACTTTCTTCTGGAAATTCATCTAATTTCTTTATTCCCCTGTGTAGTAGAAGTAGGTCAGTAGGGAGACCTGAATCTTACTCTAGGCAGGAAGAACAGAAAAAGACGACGTAAAGATGACAGTAATTTTATGTCAGTGTTGCTGCCCGCTATCACATACAGTCAGCGCCTGGCAGATGGAGGCAGAGCGGGTGTGAAAGTACTTATGCTTGTCTCTTAACTGATCCTTGCTATGAAGGAAGTGCATTATAAGTTGAATACAAATGTAAAACTGGAAGCTTAAAGCTTAAAAAAAAAAAAAAAAAAACCTGCCTCAACACAGGCTATTCAACACTGTCCTTTCACCACTGAACTATCTACTACTGCAAAGTCCTCTTGTCAGTGTCTGATCAGATCAAGGATGTACAGTATATCAGAACTTGCAAACTACTGCAAAATTCCCACCATTTGTTGTTTCAACTGTTGGTGCGTCTTTGGTGAAACCAGCGTTTGTTCCTGCTCATCTGATTCCTCTCTGAAGGGAGTCGTCTAAATATTTAGAGTAGCAGGAGAGGGAGCAGAAGTGTTGCTGCACTGGAGCATCTGTCCCTCCCATGTCATCCACTAGGACCACTGTGTGAGAGACTTGGTGCAGGTTCATGCTGACCGCTGTCTTGATGTAGAAATTGATGCAGACACAGCCGCAGTCGCAGTTCTTGGCTAGTTCGAGGTCCCGGCACAAGTGGGCAGGGATGATGTGAGGTCCGTATGGTATCCTGTGAAATGAATCACAAAAGGAACTGTTAGAAGTTGTGAATCACATCAAGACACAGTGAGAAAAAGGATGATATACTGAGCTTGTTTGATCCTAACCTGAGGTTGGCCACAGCTCTGGAAGCCATCTCTTGGAGTGGAAGGGGGAAAGTCAGCTTCATTGTGTGGTCCAGTGGATTGGGTTGGATAAACGGGTTTCCAAACAAGTCCAGGTTCTCCAGACTCAGTTTACGGAAGTCACTGGGCAGCACAGTCAGTTGGTTATGTGCAGCTGACAGGAACCTCAACTTTGAGAGTCTGCCTATGTGGAACGGGAAACAGAAGAGCTCATTGTCGTCCAGTTTGAGGTTCACTAGTTCTCTGAGCTGGCAGAACTGAGCGGGCAGGGACCGTAGACGATTCTGGCTGAGGTCGAGGAGCTGGAGGGTCCGCTGCAGGGTGGACAGACAGAGGGCCTCGCTGAAGGATTCCAGGTGGTTGTTGTGGAGGATGAGCTCAGACAGGCAGCTGAGGTCACCAATGGTGGCAGGGAGTTTCTTGATGTGGTTGTTGCTGAGGTCTAGCTTACGGAGGGCTGCAAAAACAGAAATGAAAACAAACAAAAAAATACTACTTAAAATAGAAGCAACAGAACTCACCCGAGTTATTGTCTCACCCTTTGAAAAGCTCCCTCCAGACTTACAAAAGACATTTTACTACAAACTACTTTACCAGGCTAGATAGGACACTTTATGAAAACTCACTCAAATGTTTAAATTTGGCGAGTTCACCATTTAACCTTGTCAAACTTTACACTTGTCACTGCTTAATTAACTAAGCTAAGTGCAGAAATACCAAATTTTATAAATCATGCACTACAATATAATTTTCAGCTTTTAGCCAACAATCCAGTCATATCTACCTTTGAGGGACAGCATTCGCATGTCCACACGTGACAGTTTACAATAGGAGACCTGTAGCTGCTCCAGAGAGTACGGGAAGTTGGAGGTGAGGGGGTAGTCCTTCTTTGAGACGATGGTCAGTTTCTTCTTTGGTTGTTCTACGTCCCTGGCGCGAACAGGAGTTAGTGTGGAGAGGGGGAGGCTGCTCGTGTCACATCCTCTGTCTGCCAAACGAGCAGCTGAGAGGAAGTTCTTCAGGCTATTTGCATCAGCCTGTAAATACATAAAATTACAGGAGAATTGAGACTCACAGTTCCCACTGGAGTGATTGTATATGACCAGCTTCCTCGAAATATCTAAACTAAATTTGCTGGCCTAGAAAGCCTTGACACAATTTTTTTTTTTTTTTAAATGTACACAATGAACTTTTTGCCCTAGGGAATAAAAATATGAATAGCTCATGTACAGGGATTAGACACAACGTTATGAATATTTGTACAATCCAGCAGCCCCAAATAGTACATTCTTACTCATTCTTACACATTAATACTCCTAAAGACATGTTCATTTGCAATAGTTTGTCGTACTGGAATCATAGTGTAACATTGTCCATTGTAGTGTAATGGTGTCCCTGTAGGTTGTTTAGAGATTTGTTTACCCTTTTCCCACAATAACTTGTGCTTTCCCTGTTTAAATGTCTTACTGAATGTGGCATCAGTCAGTTTGTGGGTATACAGTCATTTGGAAAGTATTTAAACATTTTGCACACCACACCATAAAACTAGTTTTATATGAAAGAATGTGTTCTTATTTTGTCATTATGGGGAAACTGCAAAGTTTTCCTTTTCCCTTTCCAAATTCAATATACAGTGCAATGAAGTGTGCACAAGGTGAAGGGGTATAAATACTTTTGAAAGAGACTGTGCGAGTATTTTTCTGACAATGTGACATGTTGAACTTTGTTAGTATCTGTGCAAAAGGTCACTGCTGCATTGTATGCAGCTTCACAGCAACTGGAAACAATGATTCTGCTATGATGTCCGCCGGGCATCAGCTGCAGTCAAAACAACTGTATGTTATGAGTCTGGGTGTTAATGAGTGAGTTAAAAAAGAGAAATCATGTGTTCTCATCAACACAAGGCCAGACAGTGTAATTTTGAATCATTCATGATGATTTTTTTTGAGGAAATGAAACTGAAGTTTTAACAGCTTAAACCTAAAAATCATGTTCCTTATAAACACACTCAGAGTGTAATTACATGCTGGATGTCATACCTTGCTCAAGCAAATGTCAACAGCTGGCTCCTTCAATCTCACTGTGGCCTTGCCTTCCTCCACAAACCATGTGAAGAACTTCTCTATGTTGTCTTTTAGCTGCAGAAGAAAGTTATTAAGTGTGAGTAGTTGAAAAATACACATCACAACATTAGGTCAGGAAGTGAGTGACTCACTCTTTCTACGAGTTTAGACAGGATTACTGAAAGCTTACACAATCAAGCTGGTTTGAACCAACTTTACAGCTACGCCAAGCAATGACGTTTTAAAGCTGAGAAACCACTGTAGTTAGCAATTCGGGCCATGAAAACAATAGTTCCAATCTAGATCAAACTGGTTAAAACGATGACAAATAAAAAGCACATGATCTGAGGATTGAGAAAAAGACAAGATTATGTTTACAAATGAAGAACGTGCGCAAATATTTTTGCCATGTTAATCAATATTTTAACAAGAGGTAAGACAGGCATTCTGTCTGTCTGCATGATATTATTGGCATTTCTAGCTCAATTTGTCAATAGTTCCCAGCAGTATAACAATTATTTACATTAACATAACATTAATCATTAAAACCTATCTGGACCCACATAACCACCAATGTGCACCAATGAAAAATAAATGAATTAAAGGGTCATAAGAGTGTAGCATGTACAATGTGCTATAATGTGACAGTGTTCACTGTAAAAGATGTCATGAGGACGATATTTCAGCACTTATTTTCAAACCGTTTTCCTGACTTAATAGTTTTTAGTTGTCTGAACATCTTAACAGTAAATATGCTCACTGAAAATCTCCCCCTAAATTGACAGTTTAACGACTTGTGAACAGAAAACTGTTAAAGTAGCAGCTATTTGATACACTGCATTTGATGTTCAATTAATGTACATTAAATAAATAGGTCTCACATTATAATTCATAGGAAACCTTTGTGTTTTTAACTCGACACCTCTGTGTTCCTCTATATATGTGATGGACATAGTTTCTTTGCTTTTTGCAGCCATTTGCTCGCCCAGAAACATCAAGCTAAATTTGGGCGAAACTAAATATAGATCCCTGCGACAATCGGCTAGCTAGAGTCGCACAGAAGACAGCATCAGCAACAACCACACAGACCTTGTACTTGGATCCAGCTCTGTCTTTCGCTGTGCAGATCATCATGTAGATGTTGCTGCGTTGACTTGTCTTGTCCAACTGCTTCCCGATGGAGAGCACCGCTCTCGTCCCTTTGCCTCGACTTTTCATCCCAAACGTGGGAAGCATCCGATTCACCACCTCGACATCGCACTGCAGCTTCATCGCAGCGAAACACTAAAGTCCAGCTTAATGCCAAATCAGACTGCACTGAGGGTTTAAAGGCATAAACAGACGGAAACGTCCGCGGAAGAAAAGTAACGTTAGCCAGTAACTTACGAGCTGGGGCTGGTGTCACAACACACATCCGTGCTCGTCGTGGATGTCAACAACACACCAGCCCTCTCTCTCGACACGACTATAACTGCATGTGAACGGCTGTCGAAGACGCTACACACACATTAAAGGGGAACACTAACACTCCCGAGAGTAAACAGTTTCCTTTACAGTGTTTTCGTCAGCCGCGGAGGTCGTTTCCAGTTTTCTGGTGTCCGTTAGCTGGGTGGTTAGCCGCCGTTAGCGTCAACCCGCGCGCGCGGGAAGTGACGTGTGTCAGGCGGTCGTTAATTCATCTCGACTGCTGATTGGACGAGAGGGGGACGGACCCCTGTCACGCGTCCAATCACTTTTAATAAACATTTACGCAATACGTGCCACGGTTACGTCTCCCGGAAATGAACCATTAAACAGTGTGCTTAAATAAAATCATGGGCTGTCTGCAAGTAAATATTCATTTCTGTGTACACCAGAAAACAGAAGTATTACACTCTAAAAAATAGAAAACAGAAGTATTACACTCTAAAAAATATACTTACATAATATTATGTAAGTAAAAGAAGTGAATACTACATATTTTGAGCAATATGTACTTAAAGAGGTAAGAGAGTCAGACTATTATGCAGGTTTACTAGCAGATTAGAAGTAAAATCCTGCTTCATATTATATTCATGTAAAATGGCAATACTGAATAAAGTACCAGTACTTCACTTGTATAGGTATAGTAGGCCACTCAAGTGATATACTTGAATGACACAAAATTGGAAGACGTTATGACTGTATGCTTATGCATACTATAGCTAATATATACATATTAGCTACATGTTGTATCATAAACACATACAAATGTATGGACCCACAGTTCTACGCTGATTCTCTACTTTAGTAAAAGTGCCCAGGTATACTCTTCTTTAATGCAAGTGGTCATAAGCAAGAAAGAAACCACCGGTTTAATCTTCACAAAGGTGCTTTTGTTTATACACCTATACATTTCCGAATGTAAAATCTTAGTCTGAAAAGTAAGTAGTAACTGTAGCTGTCAAATAACCTTAGTGAAGTAAAAAGTACTATATTTCTCTCCGATTTATTGAAGCAGAAATGTGATGTAGTAGTAAAATCACATCACAGTACATTAAAATACTACAGTGCTTGAATAAATGTATTTACCACTTGATATTTGTGATCGGGCCCTCGCTTTCATTGCGTCAAATAAAGTAAACTGAAAGAGATTTGCTGGATGGATGAAAGTATGAAGACATTTTGTATCCTAATGTTCCCTTACGATGCATAAACATACAGTAACTCAAATTCTGACATCTATTGGTGGAAAGTTGTTAGTGGAATTCTTTGAACTACAGTGTTTCTGAATGTATCTGCAGTTTTTCTCCTGCATTTTAATTAAGCAGACACGAATAAGCTGTCAGCCTGAGAGTGTCTGAAATAGTCATCACAGATCAACACGACCACAGGCAAAATCTAACAGGGACTTCTATTCTTCTCTTTAATCCTCTACAAAGACACACACACACATCTGTTTGTGACTCAATACATAAAAGATCTGACACAGTGATATGATCCATGGTGAGACTGCTCAGGCTCTCAAAATAACTAATTTGAAGGGAAAATCCAAAATGCAAATTCATGTTGTCAATCTAACATTTGTTATGCGTTTACACTTTAAAAACACTCCCTTCAATCCAGCAGGATACAGATAAACTATCCTGCGCGCTAGTTACTTAATTAATGTTATTCTTGTATGCAATTTAACAAAAAACCAAAAGAATACTCATGTCTTTGGTTTCACCGTGCTGCCATTAATAAAATAATAGACAATACCTTTGGAAACAACATGCAAGTTTTCTTTTTTGTATTGATCTTACGTATGCCTCTAAGTTAGCCAGTTATCTGGACGTTCTTACACATTACAGTATGTACTTCACACACATACAAGATCAGTGTAGAAATTTTTAAAACAGTGGGATGTACCATCTTACCAGATTTGACAGTTATCATATACTAATACAGTACATATGTTGAGTGATAAGTGATGCAAAATGAAAATTTAGAAATGTCTCTCCGACATCTGCAGCTGAGACCATTTTATTGTATTAATAGAAACGTGCAATTTATTATGACATTTTGGTGACTGCGTTCCAAAATATAAAACCATATTTCAGCTTCTTTTACTTCATATTTACCATTTATTAATACTAACAAATAACACTGTCTCATTTCTAATTGATCTTGATTTATCAGTGAGTCTCTTTTCATCATTTACAGTGACGTCTCGACACATGATGACCCTCGCCGGATATAATAGCGCCTCACATCTCTCCTGTCCTCACTGCCACAGCCCTCAGGCCGATGCACAATGAGGACTGGGAAGAACCGAGCGTCTCTGTAAGTGGGTGGACTGTCACTGAGAGCCAGCTGGCTGGAGTCGGACCCGCAGCACTGCTCGTCCATGCAGCAGGGTTCTGTCAGGTTGCTGCTGCGGCTCCTCCACATAGCCACTGTGCGATGGGATCCGTACATGCGGCAGAGAGAGAAGCGAGAAGTGTCCGAAGAGAGGTGGGAGTGGAACAGTGCTCCCCTGCAGGAGAAGATGGAGGAACAGCTGGAGCTGGCGATGGTCCTCCTCCTGCCTCCTCCATCTCCTCGTCCAGTTTGCTCACTGCAGTGCTCGCTCTCGTCCTGGCTTTGGAGAGCGCCGTAGCTCTGAGGGGCCTGGCTACTATCCAACAGGAAGCAGTTTGAAGAGGAGGTGTATTCAGTGTCTTGTAATGAGTTAGACTCGGCCATGCTCATGTTTATCAGCATGGCCTCTGAGTAGCTGGGAATCACCTGGCGGTTACAGCGTATGTGCCACTCCATTTCAGTGCTGTCCAGTGTGTCTACTCTTGGAATAACACAACCCACATTATTCCTCACGGGCCTCTCTTCATCCAGAGAAGAAGAGCTGCTGTGACTGTACTCTAACCCAAATAGTTTCTCTATGCGGTAGTGCACGTAAGCAGTGCGGTACTCTATGAGGACTCTCAGAGGCCATGACAGCATGAGCATAGCTGCCAGCCAGAAGGCAACCTGGGAATTATACCACGGCATCCTATCTGGGTCTACGTAGGCTATGAGGTTTTCTCTGAAATCCAAATTCTTCAGCTGCATCCCTTCCCTGGCCTCCATATAATCATCCAAACCCTCAATTTCAGAGAAGAACCTGGCTCTCTGGTTGAGGTAATCATTTTCTGCACCGGCTTCGGTGAAGCTGAAACATTTGGTAAAGCGCAGACGAGTTGCTGAATGTTCCTCCAAGCCTCTGAGGTCACGTGATACATCTTTCATACCACAATGGCTGAAGTCAAACTCACCCTCAGCCACATGTGTGTTCACTCTCTCATGGTACACCTGTGTGGTGGTGTAGGCATCCCCGTTACGGTATCGAGTGACTTGCCGAGTCCGTCTGACAAAGTGGTAGCTGATAGCCTTCCACCATATGCAGGGCTGGGCCTGCTGCATCCGCAGCACACGCTCGTATACACTGTCTACATCTGCTTTGCTCTGCAGCTTGCTCCTGGCTCTGCAGTGCCAGCACTCCACCATGTATAACACATAGAGCATGAGCAGGAAAGCCAGAGGGATGTAGATGTAGCCATCAGAGCAAGGGCTGTCGTGGTAGATCATTGAGTGTCCTCCAACGCCCATTCCAGAGACGCCCCGCAGGGAGGAGGTGAAGGAGGCTGTGAAGGAGGAGGTGAGGGCAGAGTTGAAGCTGATCTTGGTGACTCGGGTCAGCTGACACCAGGCCACTGCACCCAGGCAGCTGTACATAAGAAGAGAAAGCACCAGGCAGCGCCAGTGGGACTCTCGGCAAACACAAGCACCCAGGGACTGCTTCACTGGACGCTGCTGCAGAGAGAGAGAGAGAGAGTAATGAGGAAAAGGCACTTAAAGCAATGAAGCCCTAAAACATGGCAGCCATATCGTGACTTGCAGCAGAAATGCAAATGAACATGGCTACACTATAAATTCTCAGGCTTTGCCATACCTCAGCACAAAATAAATCAAACTAAAGAAGGCTCAGTGGAATTCAATTAACGCAGTGTCCCTGAGGCCGTGGGTCAATGCAGGTGACAGACAAATATTAATTTATTTGTTTTGACTCATCTGTATCTAAAATTCATTTCATTTATATTGCATAAAGGTGAATGTACTTGCTAATAAAGCTGTCAGCTTAGTACCAACAAGTAAACGCAGTGTAAATGTAGACGGAATCCTTAAACCTAATAGATACCAAAATCCAGTTACAAATCAATTAACAAAATTAACAATCAATTAATTAAATAACAAACATACAGTTTTATTGTTTTTTAAAAAAAATCTCTTCACTGCTCTTTGGTGTAACAGATACACTGTTTTTAAATAGTCTTGTATGTCTTTGACTTGTTAATTATTAGTCAGGCTCCTGGTACAACTGTGTGCGACTCGCAGTGAAACTTTAAATAGAACCTCATAAGTACTTTTTAGTTTTTTATTTTGGCCCATTTTAGCGGTGACATTCCTCCTCATGAGATCCTGTATTGTTGCACACCACCTCTGGTGTTTTATGGAGTGAAAGGATTTATGCTGACAACTAGCCATCCATTACTGCACAGACACAGGGGTGGGGATGTCGCCTTGCTGGTTCCACCTCAGTTATTTATGGAGCAAACAGGGATTCATTACATCTGCTAGAGAAGATGGACTTTTTTAGTAATCAAGCCTCCTGACTTTAGGTATTAGACTCTACACAGATTGTACTCATTGTCCCTTGAAAGTGTATGACGTCGGGATGTGATGGAGTGATGTTTCGCACAAAGTCCCCTTACATGGACACTGGATCTGAAGACAGTCCCTGTCATTTTCCTATCTGAGCATGGCTGGCTGCACACAGCCAATTCCCCAGATGGAATCACAGTAATTGCTCAATTACAGTGAAGACAAAGGGCATGGTGGAGCAAATGCAAACACAAGCACAACAACTTAAAGGACTGGTCAACAAGGCTCACGGCTTTACAAAGAATTTGTTTGCTGGCATAACCTCTCTCTTTAGAGTAAAATACATGACTTTGTCAGTAGAGTACCTTTCCACATGACTGGATAACATGAAACTGACTAGACTGACATTTCGGCAAGAAGAAATGATGTTTGGCTGCAGGTGGAAGCAGTTTCACTGTAATGACATGGCCCTGTTATTCACCAATGAGACATTATAGCAAGAAAGTCAATGCATGAATGTTACCTGCATTGCACGACAAAGACCAACTAACTTATACTTTTCTAAAAGTGAATCAACATTCAGAACTATTTGTATTGCTCTATTCCCAGATGATAGATCATTTCCAAGGTTTTTCTTAAACTTAATGCTTGACTGGCAGTACACCTACCTCCTCCAGGACTTCACTCTCAGCTGGTGAGGCATCCTCCACCTCCTCCTCCACCTGTTCCTCCTGCTCCTCTCCCTCAGCATCATTGGGCGCGCTGGCCGCGGCGTCCTCCGCAGAGTCCACATCGGAAGGAAGCATGCTGCACTTCTTGCATGTCACAGACAAATGGCAAGATCACACCTTTTTATTCACTTGCTCTGTTCCAAGTGTCCCTCCGTTTGCACCCCCTTTTTGTGCCCTCTTCAGCCACACAGCGTCTGGGCCGGAGCCAGCAGGCTGCGGCTGCTGCTGCTGCGCGGAGCGGGGATCCCGCGGTGGTCCTCCCAACTGGACGGACGGAGGGGGGCGGGGTTGAGGGATTTCACCGCAGCAAAGACAGCAGAGGTTGACCATGATGCAGTTAGGAAAGCTTACAAATTACCTAATAAAACAATATATCATAAAAGACATCACTGCACCATGTTCGTCCAGTCCCGCTGGCGCGTCAGTGTCCCGAAGATGGGAGGAAGGTTAACGCAGGATGAAGCTATCATGTCAATCCAAGGTGTTCCGCAACAAAAAACAACGAGAATGCGTTAAATTATTCGCCAATAAGACAAATACATCCAGTATTCCTCCGACGCATCAAAACTGCTTAAAAATTTCTGCGAGAATGTAGAAGTCGACACGCCTTCCTTTAAGACGCACAGAGCTTTTATTTTGAAAGTGAAATATGGTGTCACATTAAAAGTCTTCCGTGCTGTCTAGCCTGACCTGGTTATACAGAGTGCTGTGTATCACGAATCCAGCTGTAAATTCAAGGTTAGCTACCTCATTTTTAATACGTTTAAAAACAACAAAGACAACAACATTGTGTTGATAGTGTTAGATGTTGTTTTGGATAATTGTAGCTCGTACTAAGTGAGGTTTAAGATGTCAAGCTAACATTAAGCTAATGCTAGCTGGAGGTAACAGCACCTTCTCCGGTGCGTGTGCAAACCAAGAAGCTAAGTTACATTTAACATCAGCTGAGCTTAGATCTGGATGATTCATTTTTATGCTTGATTTAACTTTCGCCTTATGTTCTCTTTCACACTGATAACTGGATTATGTAGCAATAAAACAAGCCGTGCCAAGCAAGTTCACTGATAATATTGAAATCCCATTAGGATGCTAAAAGTTGAGATGATAGTTCGGTTCAAGTTGAAGTATAGTGAGACAAATGAAAAGAGTCTTTATTAACATCATGTGTCATTCAGAGGGATGTTGCGGCGTCCCAAGCCGACTGACTCAGAGGCAGACCTCTTGAGAGAGCAGGAACAGTTTCTGGTCTCAGGGGCTCCATCGGCTGCAAATGTGGTCCGGAGACCTGACAAGAGGAGAGGAGAAGCTGGAGGAGAAGCAGGGGATCAAAACAGAGGGAGTGAAGGGGACCAAAGGGATGTGGTCACCATAGAAGGTAAAGTCATGTCTGTTTGTTTTTTACAGTTCATATTTTAGTAGTTTTCCCCAACTCAAAACCTGCATATGTCATATTTTTAAGGTATAAGTTACCCCTGATAACAAACTGCTGCAATATATGGGTAAGATTATTTAATACAGAAATCCCGGTCCTGATGTTCAAATCTTATGTCTCCTTTAGATCTTCCAGACCAACTCCCTTCTCTCACGCCTGCCCCTCCAAAGAAGTCTCGCTTTAAAGGCAGTCGTGTCACCTTTGAGGACGATGATGCTGAAGAGAGGCTGGACAGACATGATATTCATATCAGTGCTGTTCTCTCCAGGATTGTTGTAAGTGCCATTTGGAAAATCAGAGTGCAATTGTAAATAAGTGACCAAGCAGTAAATACATTTGCTTCTTTTAGTGAGTTGGACCTCAGTCAGTATACAGACAAGCAGTGTGCCACATTTAAGTTGTCTTGGGCTTAGCGTGGCTCACAATAATACACAGTTTAATCTGGTATTGTTTTGCCTATGGATAACTAACATAAGTTTTTATTTTAAGGAGCGAGATACCAGCTCTACTCCAGTGAATCTACCTGCATTTACAGGCATGGCTTTCCCCAAAGTACTGCACCGCTCAGAAACCGGAAATCAGGTATAATAATCATGACATAAATAACACATAAGATGTTGGCTATATAAATAAAGAAACATTATTTTAAAAATGATCTTAATACATTATTATTAATGTTTGTACTACTTTTATGTCACAGGGCATTAATTTAACATAGTATAAAATGGGTTAATTTCTTTTCATACCCAGGTGCCTCTTTCTTTAAATGGTGGAAAGAAGAGTATCTTTGCCCGTCAGATTGCTGCTCAGAGAATTAAGGAAGGGAAGACACCTTTGCACTGTGAACCTGAAGCTGCTCAGACAGCTGAGCCCAGAGAGAAGCACATGCCCCCTGAGATTAGTATGGATACAGATGTTGCAGGTGATCATAAGCTCTGATTATTGAGAACAGTCTTGTTACCAAACACACATGTCTTGACATTATGTTTTTATTGCTTCTATTGTCTTGTTGTTCCCCTACATTCACTAGAACTGCCTACAGTCTCAGGTCCCAGGCTAATCTCTGGTCAGGGTCTTGCGGGCCCAAATAGCTCAGGAGAGACCACGAGGATCCACAGGGAGAACCAGGCCAAACTCCAGGCAATGTCTGAGTCTGAGATAATTGAGGAGCAGAAGAAACTGTTATCTCAACTTGGTAGGCAGAGTCTTTTTCTACATGATAGTCAATAATGTACTGGCTTTGCACAGTATATGGGAAAGTAAAGTACATCAGAACAGCAGAGTATATCATCTTTGTTTTTACCACAGTTTATAACGCGATTATTTCTGCTTCCCAGACTCAAGGCTAGTGGAGTTTGTTAGGTCTCGCAAAGCCCAGAGCGTCCTGTCCTCTGCCTCCTCATCCAAACAGCCTGAGGGCAGTTTTCCTCTTGTCAACAGAGACTCAGACTCCTCCAGCGCTGCTGCACTGTTTCAGAAACCCAAAGTGGAGATGGAAGCAGAGGAGAAGGAACTGCCGCTCCAACCTGCTGTGACGGGTATGACGGATTCAAAATAAACTTCAACATGTCAGTTCCTGCTCTCTGCTTCTGCAGTAGTTACCCACTAACTGAACCTATGGCATTTAAGTTATACGAATGACTAAGCTATTTGATTAATTTTTAATTAAATTTAAGTTTTCCATTGAGCTTGGTAAATTCGAATCCTTCTGCTGAGGATGTGTAATAATTATAATTTGATTGCTGATACGCAGTTCGCAGTTCAGATGCTCACTCACCAGCACATCTAGCTGCCTGCCGGCTTTCTCTTCTTCCATTCCTGCCTTTCTCTTTTCTGCCCTTTATTTTACTCCCTCCTCACTTGCTTAGGCATCCATCCTCTGATTGTAGAACTAATGTGGGGTGTCTTTTCTGCATGGCTAAAATCCAGACAAAAAGCTGATCATTGAGTCCACTTTGTGTGATTAGTAGCAAGGCCAGTCTGAGCCAAAAGTAGCTACTGCAATTAAGTTACTGCAGATCATTCAGAAAATACTCCAAGTCCTAGTAAAAGCGTTGCTAATGGATCATACACAGGCATTTTTTTCATTCTGTTCTGGTAAAAAACAATGAATTGAGCGTTTTTTTATACCTCATGTTATTCTGGCCAAAGAATTATTGCTGAATAAAACTATGCCCTTTGTTTTTGGTTAGGATTACGTAGCCAGTCATTGGCTCAACAAGGCTGGGGTACTTTATTTCTGTCACAACACCTCTCCAAGTCACTGTCACCCATGAAATTTTTAATTATTGAGCACAAGCATTTGTGTAATATTTAGTATAATGTCCTACAGTATTTATACTATACTGTATCTGTATTGATTGATTGATTGTGAAATTTGCAACAAACAGCAATTTAATTTCCCAACTACTTATATGTGTAGCACTAATTCTGTGCAATACCTAAAAAAAATGTTACTAAATGTTACTATAGACATATACTATATGACCTTTGTTTTCTTAGTGTAGCTGAAAGTTACATTATGTGTTAGATTTGATGCTTTTTACTACAACAAATGCCAGTTGTACTAACCATATATTTATTTGAATTTGCTCCACTAAATTCAGAGGAGGATCTGCCAGTGAAACCTCAGAAAGAATGGGTCCACATGGATAAACTGGAGCCAGAGAAGCTGGAGTGGATGAGAGATTTGCCTGCACCCAGAAGGAAAGGAACCAAGAAGGTAAGGAGTGACTTATGCTGAAATGTTTGCAGTTTATTTCTTGTTTATTAACATCCAGTACATCTTTTTTTTTCCTTGTGTCCTATTAGGCCATGCAGGCTCGTTTTGATTTTGCTGGTAATTTGATCCCCCCTACTGAAGATCTGCCCACACACCTGGGTCTGCACCACCATGGAGAGGAGCCAGAGGTCAGTGAGCAATAGGTTAAATTTAAATTGAATTTCTATTATAGTCTTTACAGTCTGTGTCTGGACAAACACCTGATAGCATTAAACACAACCTGCTAATTGTGAAAAGAGTGCTCTTGTTCTTTTTGCTTGCTCTACTTTGATTCTTGACACTGAGGTTTCTCCCCAGAGGGCAGGTTACTCTCTGCAGGAGCTCTTCCTCCTGTCTCGGAGTCAGGTCATCCAGCAGAGGAGTCTGGCCCTCAGCACTCTAGCCAACATCCTAACAAAGGTACTTAGATTAACACCAACTCAGTGTCACACAGATCTGTAGTGCCTGTAATAACTCTACTGTATTTTTGTCCTCGGCAGGCACGTGCTGGAGAGTACCTTTCAGTTCTGAAAGGCAGTGTTATGTCCACTCTGCTTGACGCTGGTTTGCTCTTCCTGCTCCGCTTTGCACTGGATGACAGTGTGGAGGGAGTGATGTCTGCAGCTGTACATGCGCTTAAAGCTCTTCTAGTTTGTGAAGAAGAGGAAGTAAGTATTACACTTTTTCATTTATAAATTGATTTACTATGTCACTAGCGCTTTCAATAGTGTTTTTGTGACAGATTGTGACAGAAAGATTTAATACAGTGCAGTCGCCTGTTATATTTCTATAAGAGGATCTCAATCCAATGTCGAGTTGCATTGATTCACATAGGATTTGTTTCCCTCTCAGGAGTGTCTGGACTGCACCTTCTCCTGGTTTCGTGGCCTGTCTACCTTCCCTCTGCTGCCTTCAGCTCAGGAGGAGGAAGATGAAGAAGATGAAGGGCTGGATGAAAGTATGAAGGAGACAGCCAAAGAGAAGGAAGAAAGGAAGAGTGATCACGAAGTGGCCAGGCAGGATGTTGTCAAGGTGGAACTCTTTATCTTTACTATTTTACTTTGTAATTGTAGTGTATTTTAAAACTAAGTTTCTTTCTGTTCTTCCTGTCTGTGTATCAGGGTCTATTAAAAATGAAGCTGCTCCCCAGGCTACGCTACATGCTCGAGGTAATCCGACCATCTCCTCGAGTGGTCCAGGATGTTCTAGATGTTCTCACTCGCATCGCAAGACACTCCTCCTCATCTGCCACCCAGGTAACTTCAGTAATGGCAACAGTTCCACTCACAAATGGTAAATCACACAATCAATTATTGAATTACTCTCCATATTTCTCTCTGAGGTTCTGGACTGTCCACGCCTGATGGAAACAGTTATGTGCAACTTCCTTCCCACTTCCTGGTCAGCACCATCTTTACCCCAACCTCACACTGTGCATGGGCTCCCACTGGCCAGCGCCATGAAGCTCCTAAGAGTTTTGGCTGCCTCTGGAAGACACGCCTGTGCCAGACTGGTAAGTGTAATATATATCCTGATTACGACATGAAGGTGTACACTGGTGGGTGGAAGGTACAGACAGCTTCCTGATGCCATGTGTGTTGGTTTTACTATTAATTACCGTATGTCGTTTCCTCCATGACATCAATCTTTCCCCAGTTGAACTCTCTGGGGGTGAGTGAGCGTCTGTCGTGTCTGCTGAGCGCTGAACCCAGGGAACTGCTGCTGGACCAGACTCAGGCCCTAAGGATCACCACTGAGGCCTATAGGTTGTGGACTGTAGCGGCTGCTTACGGACAGGCCTGCAAATTATTCATGTAAGTTGATATCTTTAAGCTTATTTTTGATAAATGCAGATGAAAGAACAATAAAACAAACCCTCAGAAACAAAAGCCTGATGCACTGTCTCAGTTTATTAAGTATGAGTATGTCAAAAGTAAAGACAAACAGTCACCTTGTCACAAATGCAGTGCCAGCAGAGCACCATTATCATTTCACAAGTCTATGTATGCTTATGAAATAATTAATGAATTACTGATTGCTCTGCTGTCGTTTCTCCTCAGAGACCTGTATCCAGCCTTAGTGAAGACATTGCAGTCCGTTCATCAAGCGCTGGCCCCCTCAGATCCTCTGTTGCCGCTGCAGCTCCATCGGATATTGGCTCTGCTTTCTCTGCTCACACAAGTTACCCACACAGCTGGATGCCACCAGGAGCTACAAGCTGGCATGGCCAGGTACAGATGATTGAAATGAATTGATGCTGCTACATGAACCAATGCACTACACTGTTTTTGTAATATACATATTACTCTTTGTTTTTTACCAAAGCTCTCAGGGAGAAGACTGCCCTCCTCCTCCTCCGGTGTCATGGAGTCATGTCACAGGGCTGCAGACATCTTTGTTAGGGCATTTGAAGAGCTTTGTAAAGAGTCTTGATAATTCACTTCAAAAACAGAGCAGCCTGACTCTGATACCAGCTTACCTGGTCTACCTAGAAGCTTACTACCATCAGCTTTCTAAACAGGTACCATTTCCTGCTTTATACTTTCTAATACTATGGGTATAGGTATATGAATGTAATTTACTTGTATAACTGAAATGTAACTGTGTTCCACAGAGTTGTTTCAAGCCAGTGGAGGCTCTACAAGAGCTGGAGCATCTGACGTCTGAGGTTCTCCTTCCTCTAATCTCTCACAGTGCTGTTCAAGGTCTGATAAAGAACATCAAGTAAGTGTGATTGGCTTTGGGACTAATTGATTCAGTTCTTTTTCTTACTCCTTGTCCTATTGTCAGATAATAACATTAATGCCAAAACAATGGAGGCTTTGGTTTATTTATTTTTTGCTTAATACATTTTTATGACCA
The DNA here is from genome assembly GCF_900324465.2 of Anabas testudineus. NCBI lineage: Eukaryota > Metazoa > Chordata > Actinopteri > Anabantiformes > Anabantidae > Anabas > Anabas testudineus. The sequence continues at coordinate 10,941,240 of NC_046630.1, forward strand.
TTTACAAATGTACTTTTAACTATTCATTTCATTCATTATTTAACATTTTATAATAGTACATTATCATTTTTTATCTTCAGGTCTTCTTCAGTAGTGTGTAATGTCCAGTCTAGTCATCTGGGCCCAGACTCAATCCCTAGCCTCCCTGGGTTGGCCTGCCCGGGCTGGAGGGATCGTCCTGGGCTGGTTGTTCCCAGCTCCCCCTTTCCTCTTCTTTCAGGACTGGGGCTTCTCTTGAAAACCATCATGGGCATCCACAAAGGTCTCATCTGTAAGGTATGGTACATTCTCTACATGGACGGACTAGATTACTCACGCTGGATTATCACTGGGCTGGGAGCACTACTAGATGTAGTATTTTTCTGCCATCTTGTGGCAGCATGAACAAAATCCCTGTATTTTAATCCAGTTTTTCTTCTTTGTTTGACTTTTTCTTCCACTGTCCAGTTCCCTGGTCTCCTCTTGACAGAGCCTGTCATTGGGTACCTGCGTGGCTGCAGTCAAGCTACACCCACACTGTCTCACACCAGGGCTTGGCTTCTGCGACATGAACACCTCGTCCTCTACCTGTTGCTCGAGCTTGCACACAGACTGGTAGGATCCTATTTAAATCAAACTCACATAGACACTCTGCTCTTTCCGTCTCTGTGTGGATTCAGGTCTCATTTGCAATACATCAACATCACCAAGTTGTGCTTCTTTCATGTAGCCAACCTAATTTTCACAATCTGCTCATTTTTACTGTTCTCAGGTTCCCATTGACCCAGAAGTAGCGAAACATGCTTCACTATACCACCAGGTGGCGCTGGTTCTGCTGCCGTGGTTACTACCTGGCAGTGAATACCTGGCACATGAGCTGCTCTCCACCATCATCTTTAGCAAAGACTTTATATCGTAGGTTTACATCAATCTAAAAAGGATGAAATGTTCTGTTAATTTTTTGCTTTGTTCATTGTGTAAAACACGTTGCTTAAAAAGCCAAACCTTTTGTAAAATAATTTTACAAATTAGATTATATTTGCAATTGCATTCCTTTGTAATCGGTTCAAATTAACATGTCCCACATTTCCACGTTTGCTTTCAGAGAGGGCCACAGTGGAGGACCTGAGGCCATAGAGCTGGAAGAGCTGAAGCTTCATGAGGAAACTCAGCACCACCCTTTTCCCTCACTACAGACTGTCGGCACTATCCTGAGAGAAGCTTGCATCCAGCTACCTTCCATACGGGGCTGCTTCCTCACTCACTTGGCCCATCTGGAATCATCCGTGTTGGTGTCGCGAGATGCTTTCCTCGGCCGCAACCCTTGGATCAACTCCCATCTCCTCCCAGAGCTCACCGGCCCCACTTTGCCGTCTGATTGGCCTTTCCTTCCACTCGTCAGTCTGTATGAAAGAATGGGAGTGTCTGATGGTGGAGGTCTAGCTGTGGAGGAGCTTCCTCCGGGAGCTCTCCCTGCTGTGACCCACTGTCTGCAGTGGCTGCTGCTGCTTGAGATCTGGAGGGAAGATGCTCTAAAGGTATATCAATAGGTTAAGTTTTATTTTATTTGTATGGTATAAAATGGTCACCATTTCTCAGATTGCAGGTTGTGATGTCACGAATTATATTTTATAGAAATAATTATATATAATACATAATTATTGAATAATAAAAAATATGTTTTGTTATCATTAATATTGATCCTTTGGTGGCTGTGTGTCTCATTCATATACTACTATATTCCACTTGTTATTTTAACATTCTGAACATTTTGTCTGTAGGTGATCCCGCCGGTCGCCAAGCTCGCCCGTCTTTCCTGCATGTTCCTGTGTTCCAGTGACTTGTTCCTGGAGAGACCTGTTCAGAATCTGATATGGGGTTTGTTTAGACTACTGACAAGGTCTGACATTATATATTATTTATTATTCTAAACAAAATATTGATTCTGCTTGTTCTGACAGTTCAAAATTTGAGTGAGATAAAACTCAACTTCATTTACAGGCCATCCAAGCTGGACTCTTTGGACCTGAACATCCCTCCTCCAGGTCTCGCCTCCTTCCAGGACTTGTATTCAGCCCTTTTAGCCCAGTATGAAGCTGTGTCTTTTGGAGACCGTCTGTTTGGCTGCTGGGTCCTTTTACCTCTGCAGAGGAGGTACAGCACTGCCATGAGGCTGGCTGTGTTTGGGGAACACGTGGGAATGCTGAGGTCACTGGGGGTCACTCTGGAGCAGGTAATGATGAGGGTGTTACTGCTTTTTACTTATTAGCTGAGTAGTTTTTTTTAGAAATAAAGTCATCATAATGTTTAATACAAATGTTCTATATCACTTAACACATGATTTGAATTTATTTATGTGTTCCTCATCTAAAGTTGGGCATCCCCATGGAGCGGTTCACCTCTCCCCCTGAAGACTCCCTCCCTCTCCTTCGCCTCTACTTCCGCTCTTTGGTAACAGGGACTCTAAAGCACTGCTGGTGTCCGGTCCTGTACGTGGTTGCCTTGTCTCACATCAACTCCTTCATCTTCTCTCAGGACGCTGCAGCACAGGTACGGCACTGAATGGCACGCAAACCATATCGGAAACATTCATTAGAAAAGATGGATTTATTTCTGTCTGTACAATTTTTTTTATTTCTCCCTTAAGATTCAAAAATAGATCCAAGTCTCACTATGGGGCCTGTCCTGCTTTCACTAAAATTTCTAATGACATATTCATGTTGATACTATGCTGTGTGCCTTTTTATCATTAGCCAGAATGAATCCTGTGGGCGCACTGACACACGTGTAAGGATTTAGCAGATCCAGAAGGTGCTGCAGCTGCACTGAGTCCTGGATTTGTGCAAACGTCTCAGCGGTTTTACAGGGATTTGCTCACATTTTCAGCATCAAATATGAATTCAACGGATGCAAATTCCTCACGATTTTCTAAGTCTACTAAACCAGTCCTTGTGTTCATTAACTGTCAGTGAACCAGACCTAGAGTTGGTTCATAAATTTTGAGTTATGTTATGACTGTTATGTAACTAGGAGGAGTTGGGGTTACCATCCTACAATAAAACACACATTTACCAAGTTACATTTACAGTACTGTGCAAAAGTCTCAGGCACCATTTGCTTTGTTCTTTTATGAACGATGAGCACTATTTATTTCTCTTTTTTTAACTCGGAAACACAAAAAGTGGTTTCTTGGCATCTCTCCTTCCACAAAAAATATTTCTGGTTAAGCTTCTTTAGGCTGCAGAAGGACCAACTTGGCATCCACATTTAGCTGCCAGATGCTGAATCAGGTCCTTGCTGGACTTCTGATCTCTCAAAGAAGAAACTCTGGGAAACTTCTCATCAGATCTTCCACTTATGTTTTTTACCTTAACCTCTCCAGATTCCTTTACAGGAATCTGTTAAATTAAATTTTTAATATTTGTCACTTTAGCCAACATAAACTGTTTATTCTAATATTTTTGTGTTTTTTGTCACTGTGAACATATTTCCTATGTTAACTAGCTGTATTCTAATCAAGTGACTACGATATAAATACGGTAGGTATATAGTTAAAATAGCACTGTCAAACCAAAGAAGCAATTAATGGTGCCTAAGACTTTTGCACAGTACTGTATGAATCCAATTTTTTATAGACACATAATTTCAAAGCAGAACAGCTGAGACCATTTCCACATGCAGGTGGAGAGCTTTCACTAAACACTGAGACATAGAGTTTGTCAGAGCATCAGTGAGGCTTTTCAAGTTTAATCCTCTCTTTCCTCTTGCAGGAGGTTGAAGCAGCTCGACACAGTATGCTGAGGAAAATCTACTACCTGACTGATGAGGTACTCCTCTGCCTTTTGCTTCCACTCTCTTCCTCTCTCTCCGGTCTTAATGTGCTGTGAGGTGTTTATTGATTGTGCCCAATGTTTTCCTCACCGCACACGCAGCTCTGTGTTTTTCTCTTTTCTTCACATTCTTCTTGCAAACCAGTCTGTTTCTTGGAATTTTTTATTTTGTATAAATCACTGTTCTGACATGCTGCAGTGATATATTGCTAAACAATGATTTGGTTATACAGTTAAACAGTCTATTATGGTACAGTTGGTTTGGTTTGGTCAAGTGTGAATAGACAATTTAATTTAAGTCTTTGGGAATCACTGTTTCTTCTGCTGCTCTTATCACCTCCATCCCATTTTTGTTTTTTTTACCTCCCCAGGTTTTGAGGAACCATTTGCTGCTCTTCCGTTTGCCATATCAGCACTCAGAGTTTGGCTTTGATATGTACGAGCAGTTGCCTCCCATTAGAGCAAAGCGTTTGGAGAGCATCCTGGGACTGCAGGATAGCTGAGGGGAGCAGGGAGTGAAAAACACAGCCAAGTGCCAGTGTATGAGGCAAAAAGCAAATGAAAAACATGAACATGAGTATATGCTGGGAAAGAAAGCTTGGCAGTGAGAGGCCATTGAACGCATTCATTTATCCTGCTAAAGGCGTCTCATCAAGAATGGCCTTGGAACAAGAGCCAACAGGGGCCACTCTTCTTAAGGGAAACTGAAACCTGAGGCGTATTAGCTCAGCCCTGAATGAAGTAGCATTTGCAAATTGTTTGTAGCGCTTAACAACAGTGGAACATTATTAGAAATTATTTGAAAATCTTTCAGAACCACAACACAGCCAAAGGTTAAATCCAAATGCTACAAATTAAGTGCAGATGCACTGGGGCACAGGTCCCGCAAAACAGTCCTCAAGGCGAAAGGGAGGAATGAAATGTTTTTCCTTTCGCCAGCGCTCTGCCTGGGTGACTGTATGCCTGGAAAACTGCTCAGGACAATTCTTGGCATCTCAGAGTAAAGACAAATGTCCTGCTTTACAAGTGCCTGATTGTTTTCTTTGTAAATAAAATCCAATTTCAGGTATGTGTAACTCAAATGTTATTCTTTAATCACTATTCATCTGAACAAAAAGTGTTTAACTATGTGCAGCATACATAACACAGTGATAAAAAAAAAACAAGAAGAATAAAATAAAACCCATCCAGACTGGGAGTGATTTAGATAAACAGAGCACATTGTTCCTTCACATTATCACTGATCAATAACACTCGCTCTGCCCTCTACTATCAAATACTCCATTACTCCATCTACTGAAGCATCAGTAATTGTTGCCAGTGCTCAGTCGAATTAAAAAAAACAAAAAACATGAGGGGCTGGTGTTTGTGTAGCTGTATGTGTGTGTTCGTATCTCCCCTGCTTGTGCTGTTAGATCCCCCTACATAACATTGTGTGCTCATTGTACAGTACAATGATACGTTAGACTTGTTCGTTAGGATTAAAACCTTTAACCATGCCTTAAACAAATGTTCCAGAAGTGTTTGTAGTTTTGCAACACACTTCTCGTAAAACTCTACACACAGCTATGTGTCAGAGGTGGTGGATGAGGAGGAGGAGGAGGAGGAGGAGGACCAAGAACCAATCAAGAACAATCATTAATGGTTCAACGCATAACTATAAAGTAAACTAGACTATGTGTGCAACCAGTGGCCTCCACAATCAGGCTATTAAGAGAAGAATACAGGTGCAGTAATAGTGTGTTTGGTATCATGAAGTTTCAGTGTTACAGCAGCAGACTAAAGCCAGGTGTCTGAGTGCATCACTCTGCGTTGTATGTGCGCCTCTAAAACTGTCAAATGACCTCTATTTGTAGAATTGAAAGTTGGCTACAGCAGGGTGGATGTGGTTTGTCAAAACAATGCAATTTGACTCTGCAAAATTAAACAGCGGATTTGTGAACACAATCCTTATTTCCAGGGGATCAACAGTGCGAATCCTGCAGCGCAATCAGAAAGGAATGCAACAAACCCAGAAAGTGCAAGAGCAACATTATCAGTGTAAGTACAGATGTACAGTGAAGCTGCACCACGTACTTTAAAGCAGTACATATAAAAGAGACATGGTAGTGTCTCTAAGCTCATTTTGGTGAAACCTGACTGTGTGTTTAAATATTAGAGCCGCCTCATGAATGTACCTTATTAGAGGAAACTAGGTTTTGTCTCACAAAGAGTAGAAGAAGGAGAGATTTACACCGTAGAGTAAATATGTTGAATTTTCACTGGTTTTCAAATATGCGTACAGTAAAAGCTGTGGAAATAGGCTAAACACAAACTAATACCCTGAATAAATATTTTTTATACTATGCCAAGAGAGTGTTTAGCATTTTTGTGTCGCTGTTGTGTGTGTAAACACTGCTTTGTAGTGTTAATGCATTGGCTGGCTTTGTGTTTGGTTTAGGGAAAAGGAAAAAAAAAAAGTTTTATGTCACTTGTTTGGTTTTGCAAGGCAGGTAAAAGATTTTTATGGAAGTAGCTCGATCCAAAACACAAACAACACAAACAATTGAAAAATGATTAAACGGAGATGCACAATAGAAAATAGACACAAAAAGACCATCATTAGACACAAATGACTACAGACATTGTGGCGGCCTTATTTGTAGTCTCTGTGCACGTCTTTCAGTTTGGGGGACCTGTGTAAGAGGGTGGGGGTGGCTATTGCTTGTCGATATTGAGGGCCCATTTCTTCATAATACATGCAGCATAGTAACTTGGACTATAAATTAGCCGGACAGGATAAAAGAGCGTCAATGTAGACTCACAAATAATTCTCTAACTGGATCTGATTCAGATGTAAAAACACTCCAGGGTTCGAACTAATTGCAAAACCAAAGCGGATGCCGGGCTGAAGGAATCTTTTGTCTCATGTGGTTGCTGTTTTAATCCATCTTTGTCAAAGTTGAAGTTAAATACAATTCCTTCTTGCACAATGTCTACAGTAATAATAATTTATTTGATATGTATTTGACGCTTTAATGACGCTACCTCAACATGACAAACGAACACATACAGGACACCTCTCTCGACTTTCAGCTTGTGGTTCCATGAAGCAATCAAACGTTTTTCTTTAGTTTTTTTTTTTTTTAATAGACTTGTCCCTTTCTTTTTGCCTGGTAAATGTGGCGGCAGCTTGTTAGAGCTGCTTAAAGACTGTAAGGAGGAACAGCACTTCTTTCTCAGCCTCTGTCCAAGTCTTGTGCCAACTAATAAAACAGATTTCTTTTTTTTAATGAAAGGATATTGTACACTAGAGAATTGTATTTCAACACTGCAGCATTGGACAGTAAAAACTAATCTCCTCTGATTTATCTTTAACTCAGCTGCTTTAACACAGGAAATTAAAATGAATCACAGGCAATTAACAAAATACCTCTGAGATTAAACCTTTAAATAAAGCAACCAAGTAATTGGTGAATACCTGGGTGCTTTGTTTTTATTTGTGCTTTAAGAGAAACATAAACCCTTTTCCACAGATGGAAAGTTTCAATATCCTGAGTAATTATTCCTTTAATTAAAACCATGCGTTCACGTTTTTCTTGGGTATTAAAGTTGGAACTAAAGAGTGCAGCAACACATGGAATCCAATCTATCTTGTGTAGTATATCTAGCTACAACATAATCAGCTCTGTGTCGACGTACATGAATCTGATGTATGTGGTTCAACACACAAGAATCATACAAGTAAAGAAGTTTAATCTTAGCTCAGGGTCATAGGCTGCGCTCCATCAAGGAAGAGTTTCAGTGGAGCAGTTAAAATACAGCATACTCTTAGTTTTTACCAAAGAAGACACAGTATTATAGTTTTCTGCTATTGTATTTCAGAGGAAGGTGTGATACTTTTTACTACATGACATTTATTTAATAACTTTAGCCATTGAAGATGATGACAAGATTACAGATTGACGATAATGCAAAATATAATTACCAGATATATTATGATGGATTGGCTCTAGCATCCCTGTGACTCGTAACAGAATAAGTGATTAAAATGTTGCATGGATCGACATATCTATAGGTTAAAACAACATAAAAGGGTAATCTATTAAATTAAATTACAAATTAATTAAAATGACCAGATGCAACATTAAAGTGATATATTAATAATTAAGATATAAATCTTCTAAATATATCATTATTAATGCTGTAATACTGATTTAAAATACCTAACTTAGTCACCACTGCCTCTGTGTTGTCTTAAACCTATAGTCTGCATCACATGCTCTCAGTGTTTAAAATAGTATCAAGAAAAATGGAGTACAAATATCAAATATACTGTATGCAAACATATTCAATGATTATATTTTGATGATAATATTCCGTGTGAACACTGTTCATATTTAAACATGGTCATTTATTGTTTTTTTTTGTGGATATTGAAAAATTTAAGTTGTAACGTCAGTATGAGAGGAGTCGAATGATTAAAAATGAACACAGGCAGCATTTCATCCATGAACATGCTGAGTCAAAGAAAACCGCCTGCTGAAAAAATGTTTTTTATTTTATTTTTTTACATGTACTCCTCTAAAATTATGCCTTCAGTGAATTTATAATAAAAATAATCTTGTCATCAGTAGTCCCCTTGATTTGATACAAGTGACAATGCAACGATTGTCAGATTTTCGTTCCTGCAAGAAAAATAAGGGGCCATGTCCAATAAAGTGGCGAACAGGGAGACATTTTTTACATTGTTCTTCCAAGAGCCCTGGAAGGTTATTAGCACAGATGTTTCCGATCTCAGAGACTGAGACAGTGTGCCTGTTATTTATGACCACTGTGTTACTTAAGTGACACAGCAGCAGTATTCTAACACCTCTCTGTGTACGTATGTGTAAATTATGTCAGCCTGGAGCTCAGTGTATCATCATTCCCTGCATTCCTTTGCTTTTGATGTCAAACGCAGTGAGCTTTGAAGATGAATGTTGAGCTCGGTCTCATTAGTTACAGAATCACATGCAGAGCATCTTCAAAGGTATAATGACTGTGCAGACTGTTTAACATGCTAAGAGCAAGCACCCAGTACATTATAAGAGAGTGGTAACAGAGGCTGAATGACTGGTGACAGGAACTGAGTGTAGTTATGTTGGACCAAAGCTACTTTTGGTTCTAATAAAACTATTGGAGAGTTTTAACAATTTAATATTAGCCATACATTTCTTTTGTCCGTTTTAGAACAAAAGCTGTTGTAGCTCTGGGGAACTGCTCTGGTTGTACTTTAGTACAGTAAATTTGTCCACAGACAGTACAGAATGAATAAAAACAACTTACTGCAGCATGAGATCAAAAATGTCATTTATCCAGTTAAATGGATTAAAGTTTACTAGATGGACTGAGACAAAAACCTGTAACCTGCATACATCTCCTTTAGTGACACCATGAGGTGGAACTGTATGAATAGGTTGCTATGAAATATAGAATTTAGCTCAAAGCTACACTGATGGTTCAAACAGAAATGCAAAAAAGTGGATTTTTCCAAGCTACTTAAATGTAATTAATTAATTACTGCATTCATTATTTTTTTTTACATTAGGTAAAATTAATTCCTAAATTGGATTTCTCACTATCTAAACCAAAAGTGCTGAGTGTTGCAAGAGTTACTGAAATATTTTAACAAATTTAAAGTTTTAATGCTCAGGCTCTCCGAAGTTTGAGACATACTAGAAATGAAGTGGACTAAATGAGTGTCACCCGGGCCCTAATGCGATTAGGAGCTGTTGTAATTCACTCAAACTGATTACATTAGAGGGAGGACATGACGCTCTCACCATGTCCCGCAAACAAAGCCTGCCTTCAAGCCACAGCTTTCATACGGCATATTGAAAAACAAGAAGAGAAAGTTCGAGCATGAGGAAAAACAGCTAGAAATGCAAATGTGACTTTACAAAACCAGCTGATGTGAAACATTTCGAAAGCACTATGTGTAGCGTTGGCATAAACACATCCCACCTTGCATTCTCCTGATTTGTGTTTATGTGCATCTACTGTATGTGTGCTGGCAGTATGGAAATGAACTACATTTATTAAAATACATCCCATAAAACCATTAATAATAATTATAGATTGCTGCCCGTCAAAAGCCTGACTAAGTTCAGTGTTTGAAAAAGAAAAACAACACACTGAATACATTAATACTAATTTAGCTTGGACTCAAAATGTAATATAAAACAAAGCAGACTGAAAGAGGACAGATATTAATGTACACGTTTACACATAGCACTTTCCTTCTCCAGTCTTCTGCTCGGTACATGTTCAACATTTAACACACACACTTGCTGCCACTATGGGTTTGTGCCAGGTTTGCTGCCCGTCTCTTGTTCACTGTCTCTTTCCCTTTCTCTGTAGCTCGGGGAGTGAGTGTTAAATATTTAACAGCCAGCTAACGAGGACTGTGCCTCTCGAGCTGGGAGGAGTTGAGTAAAGTTGAAGGGCCAGAAACAGAAAGTAGGATTCACCAGATTGATCTTTCAAAAGGCCCAGTCAAGTGATGAGCAGCTCCGTTTTAAGGAGAAGAGTCTTTAGCTTAAAACCACATGGGAATTCCTCCACTTCTGCCTGTGATGTGTGCATATGTGTGCGTTTAGAAAGGTACTGCATGAGTGGGAAGAGCCAGCGAGATGAGAAAAATGCTAACAGACAGAGACGTGGGGAGAGGGAATAAGAGGAACAATCTGGATATAAGTTAGGGCTTATGTAACTTTCTGTGTTCCTCATTTTCCTTGAACCTGAGTGACAGTTACCAGACACTGTATTTCCAGCGTAGTCACTGCAGGCTGGAAAAAAAAGTGACTTTAACGTTGAACACCTGTCATAAAGCTGAAGGGATTTTTGCATGAAAACACGTTTGTGCAAAGAATTTGTGGATTTTATTTGATTACAGCCTGATTCATATTTTCATATGATGATACTGCACTTACTTAAAGCTGCACTAATAAGTACTACTATATTAACATTACATCATCAATTACTGACCAGGTTATGTTCCAGTACCACGTAGGTTGTGAATGAATAAAGCTCTACATTTACTAACAGTAACAGAAACAGCGTTAGAAGTGGCTGGAGTGGGTATAAAAACTCCAGAGCCCTGCATGTGGTTAATTTTAGGCCATAAAAGCACTATTTAAGCATTATTTAAGATTAGAGAACGTTTGTGGTTTTGCTTAAAAGTAAATAAGCACACGATTGTTTAGCTTTTCTGTATTATGTGAGACCACAGTGTTTCCCTAAGTGCTGCCAGCGCCCAAACACAACCATAAAAAACTTTAATAATCCTGCAGTTTGGAAATCTGGATAACTAACTGCATGCTGTTTGAGTTACGATTCGGGTTTAAAAAATACCTTTTACTCACATGACAACTGAGATGTTTTCTGTTTTACTCGTCTATCTGCTCTTTCAGCTCAGGTGATTTAGACTCCAGCATTTTCTCACATAGCTTCTAAAGTGGTAACAGTCAAATGGCTGATTGTAAAAACACTTGTTGAAGTTGCCACCCAGTTTCAAATGACTCACTTTTGCAGGAGCTTAATTTGAGGAGTATTTTGTATTTAGTATTTGAAGTGTTTACTGCTTGTAGTACCATTTATAATTAGGTACTAATAGCTTTTTACTCCCATGATAAGCTCCCATAATTGGCCCTTTTTTCTGTATACCTTGACAAGGATCCACTTTGGGTCACATGGCAGTGTGAAACATCCCAACCCCTGACTCTGCTCACATGACTTAGGTACGTGAGTGCTGAAAACAAATTGACATGTAAATGGAAGAGGCGGAAATGTAAATGAAGCTTTTCCATTACCCTCCAATAAAGACTATAGGAGTGCTGGAGGGGTCTGAGTGAATGAGGCAGTGCAAACACTAATTAATTTGACCAAGAGCCGTGTGTGTGTGTGTGTGTGTGTGTGTGAGTGGGCGTATGCTCATAAACCCATTAAGACCATCAATACTGAACTAATTACCTGAAACAAGAGGTTTGTGTTAACACTCTCAGCGTGATGTGATGAGCTTGAACGTACGTTCAAACAGAGAGCTATTGATCACAGCAGGATGATCATACTTTAGGATTTAGTAAAGAGCGGTAATGGCCCAGCCAAGTCCTGAGGCTGTGTGCGGAGTAAATGAGGCAGAGTTTTGGAGTGAGAATGTGGCGCGTAATCTTTTATTTGAACAACATTTTCATCTTACACCTGTATGAAGCGCAATGAACAATGAGAAAAACGTTTTGTTTTTCATCAATCATAAATCTATCTATCTATATGTTGAAGCTATAATGATGGTGGGGGTTCAGAATGAATGAGCCAAAACAACTGAAAACAATGATCTGAAAGTTAACAAAAGCCTCAGAAGAGTTGAGAGAAACCAAAGAATTACACAGGAATTTAAAGAGATTAACATTTTGACAGTAGTAAAAAATAAAAATATGAATTGTAGTCACTTCAACTCAGACTCTAAAATTATGTGTATTTGAACAATGGGCCGTTAAAGTCCAAATGTAAACTAGCCCCCAAAACCCCAGTCTTGAATATTAACTCGATTTATCTTCTTTATTGAGGACATTTGGTCCACATATGTACAGACGCTACACACACACAAACACGCCTTTTGTCCCTGTTTCCTCGAACAATTGCAGCTTACGCACGCCACTCAGCACCACAGGCTGCAGACAGCTCGTGCTGTTGAGACAGCAGGGAAATCTAAAGTTGAACTTCCTTCCTCTCGATCCAGCCATTTAACTCTCCCATGGTTTGAAGCGATTCATTATGGGAATTTAATTTGTTTCAGTCTGGAAAACCTCAAACCTTTTAGGCTCAGAATAAATGATGCAGTATCCAAACATATTTCTTCTTTTTGCGCTGCCTTCTCTGTCTCTTCTTTTCTTGCGCGCTCAAACCCCGGAAGGCTGAGCCGCATTTGTTCTAGTGACTCTGTGTGTTTGTGTTGACGTTATGTGCAGACACCCATGACATCTGCATCATTTTCACCCTACAGGGCCCATAACCTTCACAGGTTCTCTCAGGCAAAGGCTCTTAACATCAGTCAGAATAAACAATTCCCAGAACGGCTTCACATGTAATTTGGAGCAGTGTGTTTGTTTGGGAACTGTGTATATGTTGCGGATGCAAAAAGAGAATGCTGGCAGTGAATATTGTATGAAGACGGTGAGTTGTAAGAAAAATATAAACAGACTACAGATGTAGTGGGATCATCAGGGGTACAGTATCTGCCACTGCTCTGTTCTTTTAGCTCACTCACGCAAGTATTGCACCAATAGATGATGTTATAGCAAAACATCAATAAGTATTAATTTGTATTAATCCTGGTGTTTCTGTCGTGTCTTAATCAGTTGTTTCACTATTTACTCACTGTGTTGCACAAATCATTAACAGTGCTGTCATTTCAAACCCTCCTGCATTGCCCTGCTTCCTGCCTTTGCCATTATCTAACTGTGTGCTGTAGCTGCTGAAGCTAAGAAATTTACTTTTATGACTCACTCTGTATGGATACGGGTCAAGCTACATCATCAGACCGTGTTTTTTTTTCTGCGCTGGTTGAGTGAAACACACATTAACCAATAGACACTTATTCCTCAGCTCCTCGTTTTTTTTTCTTAGGCCTCCCATGTAAAGTTTTGGTTACTTGTGGTCTCTGTCTCCTGAGCTTGATAGAGTTGATGTGTAGTAGCCTAATAAGTGAAAAGCATAGTAAAACACAAACAAACAAACAAAACAATACAAATGTGGCTGTGGCCATGGATTTAAACTTTTGAACATTTCCTGAAGTATCAGACATGAAATACCTATATCTTCACCTATATCTTTCTTTTAAATCTTTATCTATTTATTTATTCCCAGGTCCACTGACTGTCCCAGGTTTAACCCCAGCTTTTTAAAGAGCTTGGCTCCTTGTGCTGGGCCTTTGAAGGCTATGGAGATTAAATATTGGCCCATAGAAATAAATTTGACTAGGCATAAATGAGATTAAAATATCAGGTCATTTGAGGACAAGAGGAGATACTGAGGGTGACAAATTAATGGCTGACATGATATAGATCTAAAAATGTTTTGCTCGAGTTCTTCTCTGCAGGAACATCTATGTTTCGCTTTCACGTTCTTCCCAGATGACGTTGCCAGATACAAAAAGATCATAAATTATTTCTGAACAGCTGATTTCTACACCCTGTACCTTGAGCGGAGTGACTGACTTGACTGTGCATAGTTGTAATCCATCATCATCTAATAGAGATCAAACAATGAAACGCTCATTAGAGCGTTGTGCAGTCATTAATAACATCAGCTGTAGCATTGCTGTTAGGCCCATGTAGAAAGTACAGCCAAAGATATTAATATTAATAAAGTGTTTTGAGTGCAGGCTCCCATTTCAGAGGATCTGAGAAACATTCTCTTGTTTCTTTTGGACCAAACTCTTCTTTTTCCTCCTCCATGCCTTTGCATTAACCTGACACTTTGAAACGTAGCTTCCACATGCTCCATGATTCACAGTTACATAGATACTCCATATAAATACAATCATATACTGTCAACACATTCTATATGTTTCCTAGGATTGTTTTTTTTCTCCTCTGTTAGAAGTAAAAATACTGTAACGATGGAGAACAGCAGGAGGAGACATCAGTAAGAAACAATCTTAATCTTAATCTTAATCTGAATGTGCATTTACTGTACAGAGACATTGTAGTTGCTGCTCTTGGCTCCAGTTCATGGTCAATATATTGTGTAAAGATATCCTTTCATCTTGTCAGATACACGTCCCACGTTTTCATGTAGCCACGAACACTGGTTTTATGGATGTGACTTGAAATCAGATGGGATGAGCATTCGTTTAGTTTTACGTCCCTTATACCTCAGGGACGACTTGTTTTGTCAAGTGGTACATGAGAAGATTGAAGAGGAAATAGACGGTGCTGGGGAGTGATGCACAAAACACAAATGCAATTTGAAATTCATTTAATATTTTGCTGTGATTGGTCCAGTTCACGTTGTTTTGACATTATAGGGGTCGGCTTGTTTGTGATGCTACAGTGGAGCTTATCAGTTCCACCTCTGTGTTCATTGGACACAGAGGTGATCAGCCCTTCAAAGTTTACTCTAATTTTTACTGCGAGAGGTAACAGAAGAGTAACAGGTAAAACAGCTAATAGACAATGTGTTTGTTTGTCTCCAGGGCTGGGTTGAAGATAAAAGAAGAGAAATGTGATTTTCTCTAGCTCAGTAGGTGACTTTAACACATTTTGTATGTTCTTAACTGATATGTTTTAATACAGGTTGACAGAGTGGTGAACATCAGGTTTACAGAGCCTGTGTATTTTATTTTTAAAATGAATTGTTGCAATTTGCACATTCGTAATATTAACAGAGAAAAGGGGCATTTGGTCTCAATAGAGAAATCTGGTATTACACAAAAAAATCATTTTGGCCCACCTCTGAGCTGAGCTGTTTTCTGACATACAATTTAATTTGTTTACGTGTTCATTTCCAATCACAGGTTTTTTTGTTTGTTGGATAACGCACAATTGCAGCATGTGATTGTTGAAACTTGCAGCTGTTCCTGAGTAAACATTGATTTGAAATTCATAAAATGCTCAGACATGGGGATTAAAGCAAACCATGTGGCTTCAAATTGTTTGCTGCTGTCACATTAA
This sequence comes from Anabas testudineus, assembly GCF_900324465.2. Classification (NCBI taxonomy): domain Eukaryota; kingdom Metazoa; phylum Chordata; class Actinopteri; order Anabantiformes; family Anabantidae; genus Anabas; species Anabas testudineus. The sequence continues at coordinate 10,956,742 of NC_046630.1, forward strand.
AATTATAGAAAATGATAAAGTGGGAAGATCGAATGCAACATTTACTATAGAGGAGAGGGAGCGGTAAAATCTGTGTAATGGGGTATCACGCTCCAGATGATTGAACAAGTTTAAGATGTGAGATAAAAGATAAAAATCTGTCTTGCTTGAACTTGAGGGCTTAATATGTACAGAAATCTAATGATGGATTGCAAATAAAAAACACACACACATACAAAAAAGAAAAAACAATGTTCATGCCAGTTATATCTCAGATTCCAAGCATCTGCTCTTGGTAACAGCATAAACAGAGCACAACAAAAACAAAACTTGGAGCATCTGTCCTGTATGACATGGTTCATAGATCACAGAACATGTCACCAGTTTGGTTTTGGGGTGATTAATTAATTCAGTATGAACAGAACGAACATCGTTTCATCGGCTCGAAAAACAGCGTTTGTACGAGATACAACATGATTGGACCAATCACACTTAATGTGGAAACAGTACTTAACCTGCAGGTCTCTCTGCAGTATGGACACACACACACACACACACACACACACACACACACACGAAAAAACACACGCACACAGTCGAGATTGTGTTGACTCAGGAGAATCAGCAGCAGCAACGCCTTTGATCTGCTCTGATGTGAAGCCAAATCCTGAAGAAGAGCGAGGGGTCGTTGAAGTGAAGGACAGACAGGTGTCTCTGTCAGCCTCCATTATTATTCCCATTACCTCATCTCTTCCTTTAATGCATAGAAAACAGAGAGTCAGCGTTTCTGAAGTTACTCTGCGCTCCTTTGGCTCCCTGTTGCTTAAAGTAGGACACTTTAATTCCACTTTGAAGGAAAACCTTAAACTGATGTGTAGGTTTTTCAGAATAGGGTAAATAAAAGTAAAAGCTGCATCTATGATTCACACTAAAGTTCCTCACAGATGACGCTCTTATTACATGTCTCAGTTTTAAATACTACAGTGGCCTAATTGCTAACACTTGTCCAATCTGTTGTCTGTTTTCAGTAATTAATACACACTGACTGACTGTAGTTATAGGACAGATATTAAATCACATATACGTTCTCTGTCTAAAGCATTTTAAGTGTGAGTCTGTTTTGCCATGCATCTATTTTGGCTTGCACTGCAGAGTCAAAGCGGTGTGGCGGTGAGGGGCTTAATGAAGCAGTGAAGCGCCTGCATGGCTACCTATTGATGTTTTAATGGAGCTGTATGTTGCAAATTGCAGAGGCTCTAACAGCTCACATAGCTTATTTGACCTGTTTTTAATCATGGTATTTATGTCAAAGGCTGGCACTGGAGAGGGTTTCCTATTGACTGGTGTCGGTTTGCGACTCAGATACACACAAGATAGCAGCTCCAGGTCTGCAGAGAGACAGAAGTATGAAAAAGAGAACAACTAGTCTAAATTTAAACACAACCCTCAACAACAACAAGTTATTATCTAGCTGTTATGTATTAAAATGCATGCCCCATAAATATAAAAACACACTGGCCTGGATTTCATAAGAATTCAATGTGTTGTCAGTTGTAGTTGCTTTTACTGACAAAGTTGTAACTATGTTAGGCTGTACATTTCCCACAGAAGTAAATTACTCTGTGTCATGTATTCTTCCTTGTTGTCCTGTAATTTACAGCAATAATAATAATCATCATCAGATGGTGAGGATGATTTCACACACTGTATAACCCTTTTAAAACTAGCCAAACTCGGTCCTATTAAAAGTAAAAGCATCACATTCAATTCATGTTTGTTAATTATTCTTTGTTACTATCACAGGTCAAGACGCACTGTTATTAATGTTGCTTTGGACAGAGTGGTTAATTAATGTTACTGTGGTTGAATCCGTTTACAGATGTGTGCCACAGTCTATAGAAAATACTGTTCTATTACTGAGTCCTTCTGTGAGTATTAAAAAAACACTCAAGTTACACCACACTCACAAGTCTGTCTGCGTCACATCTCTCTCTTCCTCATTATTCTCCAGCTCCTTCATTATCTTATGAACACCGTCACGTGCCAGCCTGCAGCTTGCTTTATGTGAGGCAGCCTGTGTTAAAGTAGGCCACTCGAAGCTGGATGAGAAGCCTGACTTGGACCATGGGTAGAGTCGACGTGTCCCTGCCCAGTCCACTCAGATCAGCTAGACACAGTAACTCTGCTGAGCAACTGGATAATTACACTGAGCCCTGTTTTTCTGTGTCCCCCGCTGCTGGTGAGAGTGAGGGACGGATTGCGAGGCCTTCATTTTACACCTATCTCTGGCAGGCAGGAAGGTGTTGAAGTGAACAGTGTGTTTTCCATCTCCAAAAAGTTAGGAACTGTGCAAAAGTTTGTTGTTACAGTCATGTGGTTCACACAGCACAGGCGACGGTTGTATTCATCATGCAGAAACAGCAGAATAGCTCTATTTGAATAGGTTTAATGGCACAACATACAATCTGTAGACAAATAAAAAACAAATAAAAATGTCTCAAAAAAAAAAAAAAGAAACTGAGAGGTTACAACTGGATGAAGTTTGGCTTTGAAAATTGGCCTTAATGATTATAATTTGTAGTCTCATTGTAATGAAATAACCATTTTTACTTTCTCTAAGTTGTTTTAGTGTGATACTGGTTAATTATTATGATGTTATATTTGTGTCTACACTTTATTTCTTTTATTTTTATTTCTGATGAGCATAATGTTTGTCATCTACATGGAAATACATTACATTGTTTGTTTTTATGTGGATTGGTTGTAGAGGATGACACACTAGGAAAGATTTATTAGCCCGCTGAGAAGTACAGTCGAAGTCCAGGTGATAACTAGCACACACATCCACTCTAATGGTCTATAGTGCACTCCTTTATGCTTAATGATGGATTACTTTACGCAGCTCACATCTGTGCCAAGAACTCCTTCTATAATATTGACCAGAAATGGAGCTGAGATTGGACATTTGGCAGGATGGCAGACAGTGTGTCTTCAAACTGTGGGGCTGAATCTGTCTCTGCAAATACACTGACAGTAGGGACACTGTATGTCTCTCAGCTGGGAGACAGACAAGGCAGACTATTGTCTCTGACTGACCCGACATCAAACTGTAGCCTCGTCCAGTATTGTTTTGTTTCATTTTTTTCTTTTTTTATTCCCATGGAAGGACTTGAGAAAACTACTCCCTGCTGGGATCAACAACCTTCTTTTCCTTTTTCAAAGGCGGTGGTTAGTGTGATTAGCAGCGTGGCAGAGCCAGCCAGAAGTAACATCAACAGAGACCTGATTGCTGTTCTGGATTTGGCCATGTAAAAAATACTGAAACACACCCTCAAGTCATCTTCCCTCTGTATGATTCATCTAAAGAAACTCAGAGACAAACCCATTTACTGTAAAGGGAATAAACATTTGGGGGAAAAACAAGAATTACATTCTTTGAAGTTACAAATCAAGACCAATTCTAAAACAGCAGAAAAGGGTCACGAATGAATCTGTTGTGTCTCATGTGTGATCTGTACTGATCGCAGCCTTTACTGTGTGTAAATCTCTAGAATCATATTGACCATGCATCAGTCCTCTCATCTCAGCAAGGAAATGAATATGGTATTTCTGAAAATGTCAAACTATTCCTTTAGCGTGATCAGACTTCACAGGAAAAAAATCCCAATGCACTATTTCAGCCGTACTCAAGCCCTTCCTTTATTTCTCTTCTTTCATTTGGCTCTGTGTGAAAATGTCTCCAGGCTCCAGTCAAAATCTTTTCCTTTGTGCTCTTATTTCCTCTCTTGATTTGCTCCCAGACACGACTTCTTTCTCTGAATCTGAGTTCTCTGTTGTAGGGGTTTTCCATTTCCCCCCGCTGTACATTTATGCTAACATTGTTACAGTATAACCCTCACTGATGTTCCAGCTTGAAAGGCTGACTTGTCAGGGTTAAGCTCAGGTCATTTACTCTTTTTCGTTGTTTCCTTTAGTCCTGTTCTCTGCTGCTCTCCAGATTTTAATACAGAGCATCACCTCATTGTTTGCAGCGACGTCCTCAGCACTATTTCCAGCAGTTTTTATCAGGACTTGGTGTTTTGCCAGAGGGAAGAAAATTAAATCCAGTAAGCGATTCTGACCTCTCATGCCAAGATCTTCTACAAAATGTGTCTTTCTTGTACACACTCCCAAACCTACAGTGCACTGTCCTCATTTCATGAAGCAGTTGAAATCAGCTGGCCTTGAGCTAAAGTGCACAAAGTCAACTGGGGAATGTGATCTTTATTGCCTTAGATGTGGTTCCCGTGAAACCCCGAACTGACAAGGGATCTAATCTGCTTGGTATTAACTGTTCTATCAACATGTCCTACACTGACCAAAAAGATAGCAAGAGAGAACAAGAAGAAAAGAGAAGGGAAAGAGATGATTCCAGTCTCATTTTTTCTTCTGGTGATGTGAGTTGATGTCCTGTCAAATTTCTGGAGAGGACTTTGTGACTTAAGGAGAATTTTTTACAGTCACTGGGACACGATAAAATAAGAAACATTTGTGGCCCTGGTAAGAAGAGGAGACACATCCTGAGAGACCCAGACAGTTTCGTATTTCCCGTTTATTAGATTAGACGTGTAGTTTCCTGCCAACCGTGGGGTAAACAACATGTTGATCGCTACGTGACATTATCGGTCATTACATCTTTCTGGTAGCTCTTAAAGTTATACAAGGGTGGTTTCAGAGGTGCTTGGAATTTAGTTTTTAAAAGGATTTAGGGTTTAACTTGGTAAGAATGGTTGAATAAGAATCACTCGGTGGATGATGTCATCCTCATGCTGCACTTTCATCTGCATTTCCCTGCTGTTTATTAGATGGAGTAAAGAAAGTGGTGTCTGGATCACTTCTAGAAGGTAAACATATAAGCTTTTAAAAAGACACATAGAAAAAATGTATGATCAGATTTTGAAAAAGGACATAATAGATCATGAAGGCCATGAATTTCTTACATTCGCAGTTGTTCAAGAAAAGCTGTGTTCAGCTCATGTCATCAGCTGCATAAATGTTGTTGAATATGCAAGTAATACCATAAATATTAGATGTTTAGTCAGTCTGCATGATCAGCAGTGCAAGTGGAAAACATTTCTGAATGGCTCAGCTCTGATTTTACATAAGATAAAGTGGCTTCAGTTATCCCATCTGCAGGCTTTCACCCTGTCTGAAGTGTCCTTGAGCAAGACATCGAACAGCTCCATGAAAGGTGCACTTGACCCAAACTCTGACCTCCCTGCAGTGGGGGGCAAATTAAATTACCCATGCTGATAAAAAAAAGTCAAATGTGAAATCCATGGTTTTGTACTATGTTTATTATATCTGTAACAATAGCAAAACAAAAGACCAAAAGAAATAAATAAAAACACCAGTTTCAATCAGTGCATTTTGTATTGTCAAGTGATTCTCAATTGGTCAGATTCTTTCTAAGGAGTCAATTCATGTTTTCAGACATTTGGTCAAAACAATACTGAATGGAATAACAAGAAAAACACATTGTTCTTCAGGTTAATCAGGTGTAAATCACCAAAATGTTTGTAACCATAAACTAGGCCAGTGTAGTGCAGGACAAACAGCAAATTACTATAAATATTGCAACATAAGACAGTTAATATGCAAAAGAGTTAAATCAACACACAGTCACAATAGAAACTGAAAGCTACAAGCTTCAAAGAGATTATTTTACGGGCACCATTTAAGGATTTTAAGGGACCTTAGGGAAGCCTAAATACGGCATTTCAAGTTGGGATGCCTCATGGCTGCCAGATGGATCATACACTTCCAATGAGACGAAAGAGTTGGAGTCTTGATATCTCAGTTATATTTCTCTCTCCGTCTCATTCTCCTCCAGTCTGCATTCATGGAAGAAGAAATGTCATGTAATAAGAGCGGAGACAAAGCCTTACTTCTGCAGGCGGTTTAAAGTAATGAGGTTCTTCTAACTGAATTACATAATTAGATTTACGATCATCCTGTGAGATTCACGTAGTCAAACAGGTCAGAGGACCGGGGTGCATGAGAGACAACAGCTAGGTGCCCTGATACTAATACTCCAGCTTGGTCATCCTTACATCACAGTGGACAGCCTGCACAATGTTGAAGGAATACCTCAAACATAAGATAAGCCATTCCAGTAACACAGCAGAGCTTATGGGTGTCAGAGTAAATTAAAATCTTGGAAAAAAACACCCTCTGTCATAAAAAAGTTTAAAACACTCTATAAAACTCTGTCAAGCTTGTCAGGCAACACATCTGGAGACCTCAAAGAACAGCCTAATCTTACACTAACAGAGTCTTAGCTCCTTGAAAGGCAATAGAGACAATCTGCACGTACAGTGTTGTTACCTTTTAAGTAGAAGTGGTGAACATGTTAATATAATACTTACAGTTTATAATTTTCAGTCCGAATGCAAAGAATGAAAATGTTAAAAAAAAAGACAAAAAAAGAGGATATGAAAAGGCACCAAAGGTAACAAAAAGCAAGGAAACTGAATCAATCCCAAAAACTAAATGATCGCCTCACCTCCTCTCTGCACTTCCCCTCCTCCTAACCGAGAGCACTTATAACAAAACAGTCACTTACATATAAGTCCAAAATTGACAGGAGAGGTGAATTATTGGACACAGCCTCAGGAACTGGCAACAGTGACGACTCACTCACGCCGAGGCATGAACCTGAACCAGTTATTACTGGATAAGATTCAAGATATAGACACTGATATTTGTTGATCCTACTGGTTCGTTCTGGTTTCTTCTTATGTAACTTGCCTACATATTATTATGAACTAATAAAACAGCTGTAGTACTAAAATCACATTAATATATTGACTCTGATTTAAAACAGGATATTTACCATAATACATAGGAGACTTCCTACACATCATAATTTGCCACATTACGCTCAAGAAGTCACTGAATATTTATATTTAGTGGGTGAATATGAATATTTTATACATTCTTACTTTCATTGATAAAAGCCAAAGTGAACCTCATTGGGATGAAAATAAAACTAAAAATACTCCACGCACACCGGGAACAGAGCAATATAATGACACTGTACTACAGTACATCATAACTAAGTGTCTTCAACCACTGCTGCTCTCAGCCTGTTTTAAAACTCGGTTCTATGTCATTTACATCAAAAACAGACAGCATAGCATTTTAAATGTGCTCCGTTGCTTTCCGTTTTTTCTGCCTGAAACTGTTCACTGTGTTATTTATTCACATCATCATTTTGTATAATTGTAAGGTTTATGAGACAGGGTAGCAGCTTCATTGACAGCAGTATGCCTTTCCTCTCACCAGAAATAGCTGTGAAATTATCACTTCTTGGCACAAGTGGAACAGCATGTTCAAACATGAACATCTTCTCTACTGATTTACTCTGTGTGTCTGTAGTGTCTTTTGAGACGCTGCCCACTTATGTCTTACCTGACAACATTTTTTTTAGTCAAATCCATAGGTGATGCTGTAGTTGTGAGGACAATAGTGAACTGACGACCAGAGCTGAGAGCTTATGCATTAGCTTTATTCAAAGGGTGTAACAATACCCACAGTGTATTTGTACTTTTAGCAGCATGTGAACATGTCCAGTGGTGTTGATATTGGATATAAATCTAAAAATAGGCTGTTTATAATTTAAACGTGGTTAAAATGTATGAGAAGGGAAATCTGACGTGATTCTGGTCAAGTTTGTCCGACCAATTGGACATTTGGAAACCTATCCAGAAGGAACGAAACAGACAATTACAATCGGTGCGTGAGCTCTGGAGAAACCACTGTTATCAAACCACCCTGTGGAAATCCTTTTTACTTGCTGTCTTTTGTTTGACCAAGAACTGATGCAAGATGGGTCCCACAGAGAACAGGAAGGACATTTTGTATTTAGGCTATTTTCAAAATTGTGCTGACTGGAAACTCGACAGGTCAGCCCTGCAGCGGTTTAACTTCTTTTCCGGCAGATGTGTGAAAGGAACATGCCAGCAGAAGAACAGAGACACTTGTCTTGGCATACACACTACACCTGCTTCAGAAGGTTTCAGACTCCTGTCTGTCCTGTATATTAGTGTACAGGGGGGTGTTTATATGTAATATGTCCATTGAAAATGTTCATGTAGGCATTTTGGTGAAAATATCTGAGTAAGAAAATGGTCTATTTCTTTGACACCTCTGGGTCAAACTCCCTCATCTCAGCTTTTAAGTGGGTACACGAGGCTCTCATCTGAAATATCATATGTATAAAGAGGATTAGATAAAAGACATTTTTTAAAGGAAACACCAGGAGAGTTAATTCAAAGCAGCAGCAGGAAGCCAGAGTTTATGAGAATACCAGTGCTTAACAACAAACCTTTGTTCTTTTTTTGCATGAAGCATGGTGTTTTTTGTCCAGTCAAAGCACTTTACAGTATGTGTGCACAGTTTAGAGTCTTCAAACAACGGTCACATGCAGACATGAAAAGGTTTTGGTTGCTGTAATAATTCTTCTTTTATATACCTTTGAAAGAGCCCTCAAAGAGATACGTTGGGTGCAGGTCATGGAGGAAAAATCCACAGAGCTTCCTGTGTGCAGAAATGTACCTTTATCTGATGGCAATATAAAGTTCACGTTGGCAACTGACTCTTGTTTTAAGACAAGCTTGAAAGATTGTGAAGATATCCCTTAATATCTGGCATCACATGTATCTTGATGCTTCAGTCAAATCACTTATTTAAATATGTAATTTCCACATACCCTGTGTTTGTTAAGGGTGGTTAGTCCTACAAGTATTGTCGGTGTTGCTGATTGATTCCAACTTTTTCTCACAAAATATATCAATGTATAATTAGCTATAAATGGTCAATTACTTAGGGTGCATACCTCACAGGTCAGTGGCCATAATGTCATGTAGAGGAAGGTGACAATCAATAACCTGGACTTCACAAAATGACTGACTCTGCTCAGTCAAAGGCTGATGAAAAGAAACATCTGTGGATGCCACTGAACTCACCGTGTAGTACGGTTCCACTGATTCAGAGGAAAACACTGAATTATTAAGACAGCCTTTCACTCATTTTTTTTTTTTTTTTTTTGCTGCATTGGACATTTTCACAAAGATGAAACTCAGGGAAGTTTGGAAAAAAAAAGTACAATAATGTGCCAGTTGGAAAAGTGAGGGCGTCTCTGGTTCCTGGTATCAACATTATTTGACTGAGTCACCAGAACGCATGGCGCAATTACGGCTGTTCTACCTTCTGTGCATTTCCTGTGTTTATCATTCCACATGGATGCTGCATTTGTGACAAATTCTGATTAGTTATTCAGCCGCACATCTCTGCAGAAGGTGATAACAACAGTGTATTTGAATGAGCTATAATAGCACCTGTGGTCCCTTCGATCAGAAAAGCTCAAATCTCACATGCTTTGAGATAAGCTCTTAAGGTCTTTGAGAGGATGACCTTTGAAAACCAGAACATCCACCGCTGCGTTAATGACTGAGATCAATGACAGCGACTATGCTTACAATGGAAAGAAGAAGGTATTCTTCTCTTTAGATCTTTATGTTCTGCTACCCCAAAGCCATTTTCCTCCTGCTGAACATCAATCCTCACTTTTGTTGTTGCTCTGCAAATCTGCACACTGAAGAGCTCTGAAGAGTGAAAATATTTTCTTTAAACTGCCGGTGACTGATATGTTTACAGAAGTATTCTCTTCAGAAGGCTGATGAAGAACACGTTGTATGCTTGAATCCTCTTTTTAAAGAACACAAAGGTGGGTCACTATAAAGCAGTCTTTGTATTAAAAGAAAAAAATAACACTGAAGTAAGATAGGCTGACAATGTTAATAAGACAGAAAAATAGGGAATAAATTAAAATGTGATGCTAGAGAAAGAAAATTAATTAGCACATCATCTTTTTAAACTGATTTGCGTTCAGTTTTCCTCCTCAGACAGCTGTCGATTTGAGCCAAACACTGTTCTCTTTATAGCTTGGAAGAAATGAAAATGCAGACCTGGATTTGATAGTTTGACATTTGTAAGTCTTTTGTCATTGCACCTTTCTACCTTAGTTTAAAATCAGTACATCTTGATATATAAGACAACTTGAGCATGACCTGTTTTTAAAATGAAAAACAAATCATGTCAAACGTCAATACTGAGTGTGTTATATAGAAAATAAATGATGCAGTGTAACAGCATCTTAAATCCTTCCCCATCTGGATTCACACAGCTACTTATTCAATTAGCAAAAACATGTTGTATACAAACATAAATTAATATATCATGAAACATAATCAAGTTACAGTTTAACTAAATGTACACTGGAGTGTGGTGTGTGATTGCTTAATATAAAATACACCTTAACACTGCCCAACAATACACAGCAAGTCCCCAAAGTACACACAGTTTTGTATGTTTACCAGTGATTTGTTCAAATTGTGTTAATAAACATCTTTACATTACATCTGCATAAAATGAAAACACAGATGCAGCATCATGATTGTGCAGATGCAAATGCAGATGCACAATTATGCACTTCGAGGATATTAAGTACAGACCCTTAGCAGCACATGCATCAGTGTAAAAAATAATAATAATAATTATTATTATTATATAATTATGTCACATGGTTGTTGATGTGGTTGAGGTTGAGGGTGTAGTATCAACCTGTCTTCCTGGTATGATGACATCATCTTTCAAATAAGGATGAAAAAGCTAATTATTTACTCCTGAAATGTAGAACATGAAGTGGGATAAATTAGAAATGCTAAGGCAAGGAAATCACATTTAAGCATGGTATTCCCACAAATCTTTGACGTTTGTTGTAACAATTTAAACTGTATTTTTATCTTTTACAGACAAGTGCCACATCCTGCAGCCAGTGCACACAGATAAAACTCATCTGGCGAACAGGCACAGAAAAACCTCAAAATAACAAGTCTTTAGGACCAAGAGTCCTTATGACTGGTGAGTAACAGAGTGAGAGAGCAGAGAGAGGGAGAGAGAGGGAGAGAGAGGGGTTGTCGTCAGCGGGAGCTGCAGCAGCATCAGCATCACCGCAACTTGGAGAAACAGACTCCACTGTCCAGAGAAGAACACGCGTCTCTCTCTGTGCGACTTTATCAACAGCTGCGCTTCATGAGCCGGTTCGTGACTTTCTTCGGCGGATTCATGAGGACCTAAAGGTGCCTAAAAGTGCACGGACTCTCTGTGGAGCTGCGCCAAAAAAAAGGGGAGAGCCATGGATTATATAAAAAGCCACAATACATGCCTCTCCATCGTCATTTTGATAAGTAAGTATGAGAATTTCACTCAGCTCGCGTCAGCTTCTGTTTTAAGCCAAACTTCAACTTTTCCCTCGTTTGCTCCTCCGTTTATGACTTTTTCCTGCACACGGAGAGTGAATCAATGTTCCCCGACAGGGAGTGAAATGAATGATCTGCTGCAGTTGTGTCGCGCCGTTGCGCACACCGTGCCACTCACAGGTTGGATTTGGTCCAGTATTTAGACTGAGCCTGTTGCAGTTTGGTTTCATATCTCTGACTGCCTGGAACAACTCTCTCTCTTTCTCTCTCTCTCTCTCTCTCTCATTTCCACGCACACATCCAAATGTGTTTTCACGTCCACTCTGATAATCAGTCGAGCTGTCCTAGTCTCTTGAGGCACACTTGAGGGAATTAGATTTACATTCATTTACACAGTGGTACCACAACAAGACTTGGCACCAAATGGGCTCTGCATCTGCTCTCATTATTATAAGTGGGTTTGCACTTACAGAGTAATATATACTGTGAGTCACAGTGTTTATATACACTAAATTAATCAGGAAATGATTACAATTGCCTTTAAAGACAAAATTAAGATATTCTGTAATATCTTTAAAACCTTTTTTATGTTTTAGTTTCTAACCTAGCTGAATGGTTTAACTGTCCACATGCTCATCATCAAGTTTTTTTTTCCTTCTCTTGCATGAAATCTAAATTACTTGAGTGCATCTTTTATTTGTGTCATTTGCTAATCAGTGCTGAGCAGGCTTAATGCTTTATGAATGGAGTGAGTGTTGAAGACCAGCAGAGTTACTATATGTCATCGGGGCACAGAAATTATGATGAGCTCACTTCCGCTAGAGCTGGTTTTATTAATGTCACTATGATTTCATTCGGTTTTAAATGTTTCCATGCAGCACATTAGTTCACACATATTAAATCCAGATTGGAATCACGTGTTCATTCTGTATTCTGAATTTTTATACATGTATTAGTTTCTCTAGAAATGACTGGATAGATTTAGATGTAGTTTATACTGTTCTATGCAAGGATTGCAAGTATACTCCTATAAATAGAATTTGTAAGATATATATTATATATATATATATATATGAGTGTGTGTGTGTGTGTGTGTAACAACTTATATGATTAGAATTTATCTGAAGAGTGGTGCCGGATGATCTATCTATTTGCAATCACAATGCAAGCTTGTGCAATTATATTGTATAATCACAGTACGCTGCGGTTTAATTAAATATGTGCGTGTGTGAACGTAACAGCTATTCTCCATCTGTGTGCAGTTTGCCTATTATCTACACCACTAATAAAGACATGACCAGTCAGTCTCTGTAGGCCTCAGCAGTCTCCGAGTGATTGGCACCATGACTATCTGGTGTGCAGAGTGCAGACCAGATGGAGATGGATACCAGTGAGCATACCAGTATTGAACTGGTGCCCAAAACAAAACAAATGCGACCTGTATTTCAGATTCCAGCTTAAAGGTACCCATTACACATTGGGGTGGGTGAAAACACAGGACCTGACATTTGATGTCAGTGAGAAAGTTTTTTTAATCCATGACCACTGCACAACATAAAGCATGCAGTAATTACTGTAACCATGACAACAACGCTACTTTTACCTGGGAATACTTGTTTTAATCCCTTTTACTGAGGCTAACCAAGTTGTTTTTGCATCTCAACTAAACAGTAACTTGCCCAAAAACTTGGACTGCATATTTATGATTATGTTTCCATGACAGTGAAGGTACCGCCACAGGGTTGCATTGTCGTGTGAGTTATTTCAACTTACTTTGCTGAAATATGTGTTTCCAATAAACATACGTCAGCAGTTACAATTTTCACAACACATGGTTGGCACAACCAATCGGTTTCTTTCTTTCAGTTTCTAAAAAGCCCACGTGGTTAACAAGGAAGTTTCTAGAAAGTAGACACTGAGTCCTTCTTTGATTTGGCTCTTTATAGCCATTGGGCATGACGCCAGTGAGAGCTGAAACAATGTCTGATGGGTCAGCTTCTGGCCTGAGAAAATGGATTTTGAATGTCAGTTATAAATACGATGTTTCCAAATGAAGTTTGTTTTGTAAATTATTCCGTTATTCATACCAACATGCTTGTCTTTGCTACAGTCCAAGACCCTGAACGTTTCTGAATAGCTGCTTTGTACTAATGTAGTTTGTTGTAAAAAATATATAATAATAATGTTGCTTCTTGTGGTTTGTTTCAGCCTTTCCTTCACGCGTCTTCCTTTTCCCAGTAGTGAGTGCTTGCTCTTTGGTTGCACTACAGGCATAATGAAAACATTACACGAATCTACAGCTATAACTTTAAGAAGCCAGGTGTAGTTCTAACAGGTTGTACAGGTCGATGTGCAGTAGAAACACATGCAGTAGATGTCCACGTCGCTGTTTGACGCACTTAGCTTTTCCTTCCTCCTCTTTCAGCAGCTCTAAGCCAAATGCCAAGTTGCATCTTCTAAAATGGCACAGAGGGGAACACGAACAAAATGCAACTTTGCCATTAGTTTTTAAGACAGAGTGCTTCTTTTCACACTTGAGTCATGCCATCCCTCCCACCAACTGGGCTTCAGGACAACACATCACAGTGGTTCGTATAATAACTGCAGAATCCGGTGTAGTTTTGATTGTTGATTGAACAGCGGTCAGTCTCAAACAGCATTGTGTGTAACGACGTGTACAAGTGTGGGCAGCATTAATGATCCCTCTCAAATAATCATCTGTTTATTTTGCACCTCTCAGTCCCCATGTGTCTCTATGAATGTTAAAAAAACATAGACGAGTCTGCCTCGCACTTAATCAGCAGAGTTTGAATCTCATTACTGCTGGCAGCGCACACTAAATATCAGACACTCACACACACACATGCATGCTCACACAGCAAGTCAGCCCATCACTTGAGTGATTCATTAGAGTTCGTCCACCACATTTATGTTTTGTTTCATGTCTTTTAATTCAGATTAATCCTCTGGGTTGAATTGAGATATGACATTTATTCAAAGCTGAGCTTGTTTTTGGAAATCAAAAAGGCACATTAAATGTTGACTATATGTTCACCTGAGAGGAGAACGGTTAAGGGGTGAATTGATTAGTTTGGGTCTCAAACACGGGAATTAGGTGTCGTTTTAACTCAGGTTGTGTGTATACGATCACTGAGTTCAGCCTTTTCTCTGAAGATTCTCTTACTTTTCCCTGAAAGGTTTCTTATTTCCTTAGTCTGCCTTCCTGGCAGGCTTACAAAAAAGACCTCATGGTTTGGAACTGCTTCTATCTTTGGGTTTATTGCTCTCCACTTTCTGAACCAGAAACAGAGGAGAGTGTTTCCTCTTGCGCCCTTGTAGTAAAACCGTTGGATGAGAGTTGAGCGTCTGTTGCTCAGGTGTAGGTAGAGTGTAATGGTGTATCCACAGCTAGCTAAAAGAGAGGGAAATGGCAGATCAAAGCTGTGCCGCAGGGCCGTCTCTCTGCTGGCTGGATAACAGACAGATGAGCAGCCAGCTGTGGGGCTCTCACGTTCAAGGACGGCCATGGCTAGGCAAAACCAGTCAGATGTTGTTCTTATCAACAAAAGCAGTGAAAACAAGTGATATGGATAAAAATAGGCAAGAGAGACACAGTTTAAAGATAAAACGACAAGATGACCGCTGGCAAGAAATTCAAAACGAGAGCGATATGTTAGACTTGGCAAATATTAAAAGTACATTTTGTATTTTTTCTTGAGGCAAAAAATTGAAGTCACTACAAACAGACAGCAAATTACTATAAAATGTCAGGAAAAGTGTAAAACACCCATTATCGTTTCTAAGAGCCCTGATGTCTTTAATTGACTTGTTTTGTCCAGAACAACCCAAAGCACCCCCAAAACATTGAATTTGCCATCACACAAATCGTCACCTTTAAAAAGCCGGAACAGTTTTCTTCTTTCTATTCACTGATTGATATATTGACGACTTGTTTCAGCTCCAGTGCTAATAATTCATGCTGTGTTTCAAGGATTCAAAGTTGGAGGTGGCACACATAACACTTTTTTACAGATGTGGCACCAATGTTGTATCTGTTCTGTCTGGTCTCACGTGTTCTGTGAGTGTGATATTGAAAGGAAACTACATGTGTTGGTTGAAAGATTGATCTTGATTATATGCCATAACATTTTTACTGACTGTCATTAGTGGAGATTTAAGTGATGTTTTAATAACACATAAAATCCTGTGACTTCATTAAAAGGCTTTTTGTAATGCTTTCACATTTTCAGTGATTTATTTTTGTGAAAAATGTCAAAGACATACTGAAATGTGAGGATTTGATGTCTTTATTTGTCAAATATTAGTTTCAGTTGAGATTTAGATTTAAGTCTTTTGGAGATTAAAGAGTCTGAGAATCTGAACTTACATGTGGTGAGGAATTGCTTTGGAGTGACTTATTGAATGAAAACAGGCCCCTGTGAGAAGAAGGACATGGAAAAAAAACCCCCACAACAACGCAGGATTCGATGTCACAGACTAAAGGTCACATGTTGATTTATTATGGGACAATTTTGTTTTACAGCATTCTGGTCGATTTGGGTACAGTTTGCACCATCACACATCGGTGTCGTGACTCCTTTCCACCAAATGAAGGTGGAGCGTTGAGAATAATAAAATTTCAGAATAGATTTTTGAGTCTGTGGTGGAGAATAAACAGCCAAACCAGTGACACACCCAGGCTGCAGTTACTCTTGATGTTTGTCTATTAGGAAAATCATAAACAAGGTGATTTTTTCCTACTCTTTGGCTCATATACGTTTTTTTGTTCAAACAGACAAAAAGCATTTTGGTACCAGGAGGCATTTAATATACTTAACCTTGTGTATTTCATGAAACATTGCTTTAGCACACAGTCAAAAGATTTCAGTCTTCATTCACCAGGCACCACACATTCATTCAAGTCCACTAAATCAATGCAGTGAGTCATACAGGAGACGGCTCTGGCTCTGATTGGTAGCAGTGATGTTCTGGCTTAATTGATATCTCAGTGCTGAAGCGAGTATGAGTGCGGTGTGCGCACACTTTTCACAGACAGTGCTGTTTGATCTCGGTGGAGGAAGGTCAGCTCACCAGCCCATTCATGCTGAGTGGGAGTTGGACTTTGTGGCTGGAGATGAGAAGGGTAGCTTCAGTCCCTTTAGAGATGATGTTATCCAGACAGATGTCAGGGCAGCTGCAGTATAGACAGGGTGCATCAAATGTCAGCAGTGCTGTCACTAATACTGAAATGTTTTCACATGCACTACTCACACTCATACAGTAACTACCTGTATTACAGTTTACTAATGTGTTGGCTGTGTTTATGTGTCGGCCTTTTTGATCATTGGTAAATTGGTCATTGGTTATGTCACATGAGTTGTGTTTCCATGTAAGCTAACTTGTCCCACGTCACCTTGAATTTCTTATCATCTTGTATGCTGCCTTTTATCTTTAGTCACATCTGATTGACAAAAACAATGAAAAGATTTAGAAGAAACTGATACTGGTACACGATGCTAGTTAACTGAAGCCAAGCTGCAACCAATTAAATCATAAATTGAGTTATGGGCCTTAATTCTTTTGGGAATACCAAAAGCCTGATTCACTGCGCATGAATGGGTCTTCACAAGTGTGTGTGTGGATGCAGATAAACACATCTTGCTCTTATTGAAAGTATGATATAATGGAGATTCTTCTCTACAATGATTGAACCTGTTGGCCTCAGTTTTCCTTGATGCAGAGCTGATGTGTGGAATAAATACGGAGAAGGAAGAATTTTTACAAGCATAGATGAATTCACGGTTTGCCATGTGCTTGATTTAATGTAATGGACAGTGTGAACTGATGGACCGGTGCAGTATTCATGTATGAGTCAGAGGAAGTTATTTTCATGCTATTTATTCTCCTCAAGTTACTTATGATGGGGCCAGTACTCGTAAAGCCATTAGACACATGACGTCACATAACGTGTTGTTTTCAAGCTGTGAAAGGTGTAACTTAAAAAGTAAAATAAGTGTGATTTTTCGTTCAAAACTGTGGCTCTGATGTGCTTAAACTTTTAAAGCTGTTGTATGTCATCATTCAAACTGGTGTGAGTAATTATCATTCATAGTTTCTTATAAAATTCGGCACTTTTTGTGGTGAGTAAACCCCGTAGTTACATAAGAGGAGGCCTGAAGGAAATAAACACAAGGACAAATAAGGAAACTCCAGATTAAATGTTTTTATCATGGTTCATATGATTTTTTGTGTTTACAGTACTTTAAACAGCATTTAGACCTGTTGGGACTTTGCTACAAAAATATGTGATGAACACAATTTTAATTTTTTTATAATATATTTATTATTTAGATTTTTGGCAGAGCCTTAGACTCTAACGGCAGCATGACTGAGGCTGATGCAGATCCTGGCAGAGTGCTCTGCAGTAATTTTTTCTGAGCCTGCCCTAGTGAGGAATCCAAATGTCATTTTGTTGACAGATACCAGATTTTTTAGGGAACCATAAACCACCAAACCAAATATTTTCTTGTCTTTTTTACCATGAAGTATAATGAATATTTAACAGGAGTTTGGATTGAAGTGTTTTACTAGTTATTTTCATAACCAATATTTTTATAATCAGAGTTTATGCTTTGATACTTTTGATTAAATTGCATTCGAGTGAAAGAAAGGAAAACATAAATCTAGCTTTTTTTTCCTGATGGCAGTTGTGGTCTGCCAGGTTGGAGGTTTTGTTTGTGCATCACTCAATTATTTTATTTACTGTTGGCTGAAAATAACCCAATTAGACTTGAAGTCTAAAATAAGTCTACCTCACTGAAATAGTCAGTGAGGTAGGATATTAAAACCTCAAGCACACGCTGAGCAGAAACAGGTGACGTGAAGGTTCAATAAGTCTGATATCTAAATAGCTGTGGTCACAACCTTGAGCAGAAGCTCAGCTTTTGCTTCATTTTCCAGTAGTAACGAAGGCCTGTCAGCAGTTGTTTCCAAGATGCATAAATGTTTATTCTTTCATTTGCCTGCATGAAACCTCTGAGCACATTAAGGCCAATTTGAGGGCCCTGGGAGAGTTTTGAGATTTCCTCTACGTGTCTAATACCCCTGTTTTCTAATGACCTTGCAGGTGACTGACTGCTAAAATTAGACTAAAAAAGTTGATTTATGGTCCAGAGTCATGCTGGTATGTGCAAATGGTTTCAAAATACAGTGTGCATGTGTGCGTCTAGAGCTTAATAGATGAGGTTTAGGAAGGTGATAGGAGTGTTTGCTTTCTTTGGACAGGGCCTCTGAGACAAGGGAACAAATGTGTTTTGCAGTGTTTGACAGGCTGGTGAGAGATGAAATTCAACAATTATGTGTTTAGAGTTTAGATTTCAGGTTTAGTTGAACTCTAAATCGTTTTTGAAAAATAAACCCTGAGCTGAAACGGTTACACTAATATTTTTCTAAATCTCACTTATCACTTCAAATACCAGCATAAACAAACAGTCTCTGTCTGGGAGGAAGACTGATTCCTCCTAATTAATTACACGAATGGAGGTACAAGTTGAATACGTGGAAGAGGTGTTATTCATCTATGCTGAAACATATGCAAATATGTTTTTAGACGTCTGTTGGATGTTGTACCGGGATGAAAAATCTCTAGTCTAACAATGATTAAAAAAAGTCTAGTTAAGTTCAGATTTTCAAACTACTAAGCAAATTAAAGTGCAGAGATGGACAAAGCTTGTTTGTATTGGTCTTTTTGTAACATCTGGAACTGAATCTAATATGAACTAACTCACTTATAACTAATACCTTGCAGTATCCATGCACGAGAATTGAGTTAGATCACTGTGAACTTTATTGATCCCAGAGAAAAGTGGATTTAGGCCGCATTATTACTGTGACATAGAAGACACAGAATTAAGTGCAGAAACGGTTGCGAACCTTCAGTTTACCAAATTGTTTATTCAGTACAAGTGGCTGCTGGAAAAGGGGATTATTATATGTTCCTGCAACTCTTTTTATTCCCAGTAATGTATTGGTGAATGTGATCTCCCAATAATATTAATAATAATAATAAAAAGAATATTAAGGTATTAAAACTATGCATTAAATAGATTCATGTATTTGTGATTGTCGTTTCATTAACTCTAGGTTTGGGAGTGCAGGTCAGATAAAATAAGCAAGACGTGATTATAGGGACATATATAATATTAAAATTTGTTTGATGATCTTTAAGTGTGACAAGAATATCAGGAAGGGGCAGATACCATAGAAATATATACAACATACATTTAAAATAATTTTTCCAGTGAACGATAAGGTGACACTCTCCTAGCAGTGTCATTTCTCAAGTTGAATTCTTCAAACTGTCACTGTGAGGGCTTGCTTTGTAGAGATCAGCGTAATGAGGCTTCATCTTTTTTTTATTTTATTCTCCACTTCCTGCCAAAAGACATCTTGAAAATCAGATACTTTAATTTTAAGTAGATCCACATGCACAATTTTATTTCACTTCAGTACCATTGTGCATATCCAGGAGTTGCTGGATATTTTTTGCAGTGCAGTTATTTTTTACTGAAGGTTAGATTAGGAGATCAATACTACTGTCATGTCTTGACATATGATCAAGTGACCACCCTGTAGCAGTTCTGACTCTTTTCTGTTGGAAACAAAATGGAAGGATGGAGGGTGACGTTATTGTGGAGCCACACAATCCACTAAGTGAGGAGCACGGTGGGTGAGTGAACAAAAGGTTGCACTTTAACAAGGGAGACTGTCAGTCTGCAACTGACCTCAGTCTTTCTCTATAACCTTGCCCAAATGATTATTATTGTAACTACAATGAAAGTCCCTTAATCTTAGTGAAGTAGTAATAGTGTAAGTGGTAGTTTTACCCCAGAACACTCACCATAAATTCTATCTTTCTTCTTGTTTTGCCTAAAACTATCCAAACTTCAATAAAAGTTTTAATTTATCATAAAAAGTTGAGAACATTGAACAGATTGCAGGCCAAATGTCACGGTGTCGCTTCTGTAAGCTGTTCTTGGAGTGCTTTTTCAAAATCAACGTACCAGCACCTGCAGAGCTCACCAATTAAAATATCAGGTTATTTTTTAATTCCAAATGATAATTGCAGATAACAGGAGTGACTGAATTTCAGCAAATTCTTTTAACTAATTATACATTTCCTTTGCTTCAGGACATCTCCTGCTGTGTCTATTGTGTATGTGCGTGTTGGTGTGCAGGCTTGTGTGCACCCAAGAATGCAAGTGGCGAGACCCCTCTCTGACATTTTTCTTTGGACTTTTCTGTTCTTTCTGATGATTTTCTTATTCATCCAATGGCTTGAAAGGCTTGAAACATCATAATCTTAGGTGCAGTGTGAGTCATAACTCATCGGATATTCAGGCAAGTCCAGTTGCCAAGTAGTGGCATAAAGCCTCCTCTGTCACTTTTCAGACAGCTCGTTGACTTTATGTCTGTGGCAACTTTACAAACTTCTGCTTAGCTTTTGACTTAGTGACAAACACAACAGTAGGCCCGTCTTTTTCTGATGCAACGCTTGAATCATGCTGTACACTCTCCCTGCCAGAGTGAATGTTTTATGGGTCAGAGTTTTGTATCATTTTACTATTTATCTAGTTAGTTTTGCCTTTTTGCTTATTGGAGTGTTCTGAAGCACCCTTGTATGTGTTTGTAACTATACACTTCGCTCAATCACACAAATTACCTGTGTTAACAGGGATACATTATAATTTATGTGTAATTCAAGACAATATGTGCTTTTATTATTTGAAAATGTGTGAGTCAGTGGTGGATATGATGGGATCATGACTTTGTTAAACAAACTGAGAGATAGATTAAACTTCACTCTGCAGATGATGACTACACACCATGGAAATGAATCCTTGGTCTCCTTATTATCCTTCTTTAATAATTAGAATTGTTTTAATTGTTTTTGCATATCTACACTTTCACTATGTGCGAATGGTAAAACTCTACAAACATTCAGGATGCATTGTAATTACCTGTGTGTGCCCCTGAAAATGATTGTAGCTGTAGCAGACACATAAGGCTGCATGGGCCTAGTGCATGCCTCTCAGATTTAACTCTGCATTGTACTAGTTTTGTTGGTGATTGGGTCAGTGGTCAGAGGGAACCCTGACCAAAAACTCAAAATTATCAGCATATTCATGAAGACCACAACAATGTAAAATCAGGGAGAACTCTGAAAGTACTCAGTTGTGCAGGTTTCAATAGCCTTCCTGTGTGCTGCTGTAGATTTGTCCACATCTCCAACGAGTATCAGATCAGTATCTTTTATTAGTATCAGTGTCCTTTACAAACATCTCATCTACAGTTGAGGCTACATTTGTTGCTTCTAGCATAATTCAGATGACTAAACTGGTGTCAGTTAAGTTGCAATAGTGTAACCTATTCAACAGGAGGGCAACAACAAGATGATAAACTTCATTGCGAACCTTTTTATCACTGCGGCTTTTAGTTCAGCATAAATGTAGATTCTCACTCTTGTATTTGCAGCTTGCCACTTCTATGAGCACAGGAAAAACACTTTATAAAGTTCTGAAACAATGCAAGAATATCATGAATTTAAAGCTTATTAATATACTGCTCCTAAAGAACTCCTCAGGCTGCAGCGTGACTGGGTTATTTCCTTTTATAAACAGTCAATAGTTACACAGCAATATTTTAAAAAGCTTTGTAAACAGACCTAGATATCTTTGTTGTCACACATTTCACTGTGGTGTGAACTAAAGCCTCCAAGGGCAAAGTAATACACGAGATGGTGGAAGATTGCTGGGAGATGGAGAGGAGATTGCTCAGGTCTATCAGTTGCAAAGTGGCTCCCACTATTTTACTGCAGCTTCTGTGAGAGAACCACATCAGATGAGATGACTTTCTTGAGCTGCTCAGGATCAACAACTTCCACTACAAAGCCACTATCTTGAGATTAACAAACTACAACCAGCAGAAGCTTTCAGCCTCTTCAACACTCACTACTTCAACACAATCTTAGAAACTAACACAAAACAGCTTCTGCTTCTACAGTACAGCCAGCATCCTGGACTGTCATCAAACTAACCAGCAAAATAACTTCTTGCTACTAATCAGGCAGATTATTCCCTCTGTTTTCATTTCACCTGTTTAATAAAAGATTGAATTTTGAAATTGACACTGGAAGGAAAAGCCAAAAAGGGAGTTTGAGGCAATAAAATGAAGATGTGAGAATCTATCCATGGCAGCTTTTATCCTATAATTACCAGGGAATGACCACGGTGCCATTTAGATTTATAAGCCTGTCATGCTCTCATTATCACAATTAACTTCTTTTAATAAACTGCCTTTAATAATTTGATTTGTCCTGCTTGACCTGTTTGACCTTGCCCTACAGACATTAGAGAACAGTATTGTGAGTGTTCACAGGTCAAGAGGTTAACATTTAATAACCCACTGGGATACGAACATTTCTCTCTAGTGGTCATGCTAGTTTGCATGTTGAATGGCATGTCACATGTAAAGTCCCCTCCCTCTTAGTCATCTTCAAGCAGCCATGACTTTCCCCAAAATAAGCCTGTGTCCGTTGGCTCTTTGCGGTCAGTCAGTAGTGACACTATTTCTGGATCAACTTCGTGGTTCATACATTGATGTATCTATTCTGAGAATCATATGTCATTTTCAGGGTTGCAGTTTGGGGATTGAAGCCCCAGCACGCAGTGGGCCGAGGAAGGGTTCTGTCCTAATGAATAAATAACAAAAAAACAAAGACTCAGTGGGTGCTTGAATGTTGACATTCTGCCATGTTTATTGTAACACATTTATATCAAATGCAAAATATTGTACATCCTCTATCTGCTATAGCTACAGACTCTTTAGTCCTGTATATGACTTCCCCTTGTAATGTCTATCAGTATTGTAACCTCTTGTCTCTCTGTCTTTTCTCAGTCAGCTGTACCTGTCACGCTCTATTGGACAGATTTCTGGTGGAGAACTTCTCAGATGACCCTCATCACCTGGACTCTGAAAATGACAGCCAAAGTGAGACTTGTGAAGTAACTCATGAACCAGCACACAAACAGAAAATAAATATTCCTATAATCATCTATGTCATTAGTATAATTATGATTACATGCAGCAACTTAAGCAATCAGCAATCTGAGTGAATATTGGCTTGACTGGAAATTGGAAACAAGTCAAGGGAAGGAAGCTTTAAGAGTGTGTAGTTCATACACAGCACCTGAAAAGATATTTTTAAAGGTCAACAATGAAAATTATACACAAGACATTTGACCTTTGAGGAACAGAAAACTACTCATTATGAAGTTCAGATGGTAGTTTGACTCAGTTTGCAACAACATTGTGAGATTGTCAAACTGAAAGAAGTGGCTGCATGTTGACAACAGAAAAGCTGTGTGGAAACAAAAAAAAAAAAAAACAACCCGCCACATTTTTAGTTAATTTGAAATCAAATTAAGCTTATTTCTAGTCAATCTATAACAGAAATACAAATGTCACATAGGGCAACCAGCCATGATGAGACATCATGAGACATTCCCCTCCAGTGTCACATGATGTCTCAAACATCTCCTCCTTTCTCATCCTGTTTATTAAGTCCCACCACAGACAGACACACAATCAGGCTGTCTGTTTGGATGCTGACTGAATTGCGTAACTAAATTTAATTTAGTTAATTTAAATTTAGACGAAATTTGAGCCATGTGCCAACAAAGGCGTTTTTAAAACCATTATTTAGCACTGATAGATGAACACTGTTGATGTTTCTTTTCCCATTAACTAGTGCACGTAACAGCATCTTGTAGTTGCAAAAAAAAAAAGAAAAGTGTAATAAACAAGACCAAAAAATGCTGCCGCTGTCTGAGCTGATTTAACATGGACTGAGGCGAAGTGGGAAACTGGACTGATTAAAAAATGTTGATCCAAAAAACCACCTCCCTTTAATTAGGCAAATAGGTAAGAACCTCCCACTGAATAATTATTGCATGGATGATTACTTTTCAGCTGGCAACACGTTATTTAACTCTAACTGATGCAGTGAGTAGCTTCTCTTTTTTTAAAAACCATGTCGGAAGACACATCCTGTGGTCGTGGAAAAGATGTCAGTCTGTTTCAGAAGATTCAAATTATGAATCAAGCAAATAGGATGATTGATGAATCTACTGAAACTGGGTTAAGAACTGTCCAATGGAAGAAGGTCATGTGGTCTGATGAGTCCAGATTTACCATGTTCCAGAGTGATGGGTGCATCAGGGTAAGAAGAGAGGCAGGTGCCTACCATACAAGCCTGTGGGGGCAGTGCTATGATCTGGGGTTGCTGCAGATGGTTACAGTAGGTCTAGGTTCAGCATCCCATCATCAAGACAAGATCTTGGCGAAAAAATTAATGCATCACTGAACGGGAATGAATGTGTTGACATTGCAGAAACTTATCAGAATGATGCCACAACAAATGCGTGCTGTAACCAAAGCTAAAGGTGGTCCAACCAAATATTAGTGTGTGTGACTTTTTTTTTATTTGGACAGGCAGTCTATTTAGTGTATAACATAATACTTGTCTTTCTGTCTTGCAGTTATTTCCTGTGACTTTGAGTCTCTGTGCCTCTGGACTTTATCAAATCACAGCGACCACAGTGACTGGTCAGTGGTGTCACCACAGCAACCGCAAAGTGCACAGGCTGGGATGGTTCCTATGACTGATCACTCAGTGGGAAGCTCTGATGGTAAGAGACTCTCTGAGGAGAAACTAAATGAGTGCTTCAGAACACTGCTCATGCTTTCTTCATCTGTGAAACATATTTGGAGTGTGGAAAATCCAGTAATTGATTTTTATACTTCTGTTTGGAAGAGTTGACGTTTATTTTGAATAGTGCTTGAATTATCTTAATGCTAGGTCTGAAATTTGTCCTAATGTTAAGGCATTTTTCAAATTTATTTATGGGATTGACAGTATTATGTGGTTGCTGTCAAGCATGAAATATGTACTCTGTTTTATTATCCTAGGGCACTTTCTCCTTCTCACATCCTCCCCTGCTGCTGAGGCCTCTGGGAGATGTGAGTACCACTTGACCAGCCCGGTATTGTCACGAAGCAACAGGCACTGCACCTTGCAGTTGGCTTTGTACGAGGCAGGTCCAGCGGTGGGAAACCTCACGCTGCTGATCAAGCCAGTTCTCTCAAGTTCAGCTGTTCGCGCTGTGGTTCTCACTCATCAGAGACGAGATGACCAGAGGTCAGCAAATACACTCAGCTAAAGCTCTCTAAGGTTTTGTGATTGTGTTTGTGCTGAATTTTTATTTATTTTGTGGTGTACAGCAACATTTCCAATTTAATTAGCGTCAAGAAGCAATATCGTGCATCTTTTCTGATTGAAGTGCCTGTCAAGTTCAAGTTCAGCCTGCAAAACGAATAAAAGAGGTCTTAGAGTCACTGCAATAAATGGTGACACAGGCATTCAGGCAGAGCAAGGGCACAGAAACTCATTCATTAATTTTAATTCTGTGGTACCACAGTTAAATTTAGAAACATTTTCTTATTGGCTATGTTGAATAAAAATAAGCAATTGTAACCACGTGGGGATAGTAGTATCCTGTGTATTGTATTGGGAAATGAGGACAGGTATTTTCTATTGATCTAATACTGATGCACAGCCATCTGTAGAGCAGCTAAAAGCATTCTTGTCTCTAGATGCAGGCTGGAAATGAATTTATATATAATTGGTTAGGACAGAAGAAGGATGGATGGGCATATTCAGTAATTTTGTACATTGGCTTTGTTGGTGTCTGTGCAGTAATGGACTGAGCAATTCCATTATGAGTCACACACGGACACAGGTCTCATTTATTTAGCCTGCTGTTCATTGAACACTAACTTGTAAACGTAACTTCTGCATGCACTCTCCATTTAAAGCTCAGGGTTCATCCGGCGTGACACAACTTTTGCTGTAACACTGTGTGGGTTGTGATGTTTCATCTGTACTGACTGTTCTCAGAAGCCAGAAACTGTCCTAATTAAATGTTTTTTTGCTGCTTAATGGCCCCTGGATTGTATGCACTCATATTACTATATGCTTCTGCTAGTCAACCATTCTGCTAAATGTACAGTATGTTGAAATCTGCAAGTTTAAACTTTGAAGCCAAAGCCAAAAAATTACTTGGCAAGGTCACAAATGCAATATACTGTGCAGTAAAGGTTCCCACTGACCACTTGTTGTGTACCAGTGAAATGTTTTGATAAGTAGTATTGTTTTTATCTTGTGTTTGACATGCACGAGGATGTTCACATTATGTATACCACATTATCGTGTTTTGAGAGTATCTGTTTTAATACCAACTTAGAATATGAAAGTAATTGAAGTCTGCATCACGAAAATTGAGAAAGTATTGAAAACACCTTCTAACAGCTTCATGCAGAGATGTCAACCATTGAGTGAAGGATTATATTATATGAAATGTATGTTTCACACATTGTAAATATTATTAATTATTTCCTTTAGTTGATTTAATCTGTACAATCCAAAGCCACCCTTAATAATAAATAAATGAACAAGTTTTAAAGACACTTCTCTGTCATTGGTTGTTGCAGGGCTGAATGGGACGTTCTGGAGGCTGTGATTGGCCAGGTGGATGAACCCTTTCAGTTGACCCTGCTCTACAGTTCCTGTGTGGGAGAAGATAGAGCCATGGTGGCACTAGACTCGCTTGAGATCATAAACTGTGAATCGGGTGAGTTTATTACACTTAATCAGAGCTTTGAATGAATTTCTGTTCAACCTAAACTCTGCAGCGATTGTTTGCTCCAAACTTGTTCAAACTAGGAACCTGCAGTCTGGTGTGACACACTGGGAAAAACATCGCAGCATGTAGAAAAAGAGACACACTCAAAAGACATTTCTGTGCAGATTAGTTGTTGCAGCAGGAGTTTAAGTTGTGTTTAGTTTTGTACTTAGTATAGTATGTGTACAGGTTTACAGTGGGATGGAGACTGCTTTCATTCAGCTTTTACTTGTGCTTAACAACAAACATGATCCTATGTATTTTCTACAAATTAATGTTAGCAAACAAGCAAAAAATAAATAAATTAAAACATTACATAGGCATCAAGAAAATCTGAACTTGTGATGAGAGGTCCTGTTTAAAATTAAAGAGTCACAAAGGAATCACTGGTATAGATTATGTGTGGTTTCAGTGTTGTTGTATTGTGTGGGATTCAGAACACCAAGGTGCAGCTTGTGGGGAATCTTTCCACTGTGAAAACTCAGACGTCTGCATCGACCCGAGCCACGTGTGTAACTTCCACACTGACTGCCCATTAGGAGAGGATGAGGGCTTTATCTGTGGTAAGGTTTTAATTGTATTAATACATTCTCAGGTTGTAGAGTGGGAGGCTGCTTCGATGGAAGTCCTGACCTTGAATTTCTCTGGATAATCTTTGAACCCTGCACATTTACAGTTGGCTATGAAGGTTTCCTCTTGTATGAGGATTAATATTTTCTGAACAATTGGACTGATTCTGAGAGTGGGAGTGTGAAACCAATATGAAAAGAGACAATAGAGTGAATGTGATCAGGTATGGAGAGTTAAGTAAGGTACAGCGCGGTAGTCCAGAAGCAGGAAGTGCAGATGTTGGCAAGAGGTAATCCATTTGCATTAGTTTTATTAAAGTTTAAATTCATGATAAATTGTTAATCCTTTGGCAGATTATTTCACGCCAAGGGCCTCTACACAATATATTTAAAGCTCAGAGGCTACTATACAGCATTTAGTGCAGCTTCTATTTGTGGGGAATTTGCATCAGCTAGTGTTTTTTTTTTTTAGCTGGAAATTCTTGCATTGTTAGAAAATGCTGTTTTTACAGTATTCTTCTTTAAATTATCCCTTTGAAATGTCTAAATATAGGTATCTAACAGTTTAGCATAATATGTTGCACTTCTTGTGGATTTGATAATGTTTTGAAATGCCAGGCTTAAGAAAAATGCTGGAGAGAAATTTTGTGTTTTTACACTATGATTACCTTTCATTTCATTCCACTTTACAGTCATAAAATAAAACAAGCTTCCTCTTTAAAAACAGCCATTCGGTACAAAGAAAAACACTTCAAGACACTGAGAATCAAAAGCTTTGCTTCAGTCAGTAATGAAATCAATATAGACAGGTCGCTTTAGGGTCCTTGAGTTGTGGTCACAATGTTTGTGCGCTTTTTTCAGTGATCCGCCACTAAAATCTTCCCTGTACGAGAACTTAAAAATACTCTTTGTGATGTTAAAGGGTCACAGTGACATTTTAGAAATGTTTTCTTTTTCTTTTATCTTACTTAAGATCAGATTAAAAGATTTTATTTTTCATTCGAGAGACATATTTAGTGTAAGTGGAGGTATTTTAACTAGTATTTCCTTTTTTCACTTTTTTTCACTACATTTAATTTGAATATGCCAAATATATAATGGAACAATGCAAAGAGCAAGCTTGGTACTGTATACAATACACAGTATTGTACATAAGTACATTACATTAGTGAAAAACATAGACAACTCCTCCATGGTGACCATCATTTTTTTGAGTGAGTGTTTTGGACTTCTGAGAAAATCATTAGACTGATACCCTGTCTGCCCTACAATCTGGTTTTTAATGCACAATTTGGAATCGTTTTCATTAATTTATGTCAAATAAAAACATTTTAGTAACTTACAAAAATAGATCTCTAATGAAAGGACATAATGAAAGGAAAAATATGGAGTTTTTAGCAGCTGTGATGTCATACTCTAAGTGAAATATTTAATAATGATCTGCCTCCTCCAGGTGCTCTTCCGTTTGGCTCACACTGTTCATTTGAACAGGATACATGTGGTTGGTCTATGTCCAGCCATAATTTGGCCTGGAGGAGGGCTGCTGCGGATGAGCTCCTGGAAAAAGAAAACATGCATGATATCACTCTGCAGAGGACACTAGGTTAGTGGTGTGTATGTACATGTATGTGTGGAGTAGACATGTTAACATCTCATATGCTGAGTTTGTTATTGTGATGAAAGTTACAAACCCAATATTTGTCCTCATTCTTTTTCACAAATCTTACATTGCATGGCATCAGAACTCAGTTTGCTAATATCTAAAAGAGGGATTTCATTGCCTGTTTCTCATTGTATTGTGCACCCTTAGGGCACTTCTTGTTTCTGCAGGTAAGAGAGGGTAGTTCCCATCGAGAAGCTTCCATTCAGAGCTCTTATTTCCCTCCTCCAGTCTCTGCTGTTGCTTGTCAGGTCAGTTGTTTTGAAAGATGGTGAAGTTAAATGTTTTAATGTTAATGTTTTCATTTCTCCTGTTCTGCTGAGACTGTTTGGATTCAGTCAAGTTAAAAAAGTCTATGTGCAAAATTGTTGCTGATCTTCTGTCTCTTTGTTTGCGCAGATGCATTTCTCTCTGTATCTGTCAGGGGACTTCAATGGTTCATTGGTGGTCACTGTGGTGGAGAATGGGACTTCCAATGCAATAGTGGTCTGGGAGAGACATGATCAGTGGACAGATAACTGGGAAGACGTTGTTCTGCAGCTGACTAAGCTTCATCATGGGTAGGTATTAGGAAAACAAAAAGATATATTTAATGTTGAGACAGAAGAAATTTGCTTTCATCTGAAGAATCTGTCACAGAAGAGAAGAGAAGTCTAAATAATCTAAATATACCAATGGTCCTTGATATGCTTTGCATTAGGTTTCATGTGAAGGTGACAGCAGTGTGGGGAGAAGGCTCCAATGCTGATGTTGCTCTTGATAACATTGCAATAGGAGCAACCTGCTTTGACACAGGTAAGCTGCCCCTTACTTACCACTATAAAATGCTATTATAATTAATAAATATTATGATTCATTATTCCGTATAATAACAGAACTAATAGAGGTGAACAGTGTGGCGTTGTATTACAAGAACAAAAATCGTCCTTGCTACATAACACGTGGATGATTATTATACAAAGTGTACTTGTATAACTGTTACAGCATTTAAATGCAGAGCTGTAGCTGTGGTATTTAGGAACGACCTGTTTTTAAAATTGGGGTTGTAGACCTGGATGAGGGAGCTCAGGAAGGCAGGTGCTGTTGAGTTCACCACTCTTTAGGTGTCAGGACTTTGAATCTGATGTGGTCAGCTACAGGATCATCTGGAAGGGTTTGATGGTGTAGCTGGTAGCCCCGTCAGTAATACAATGCAATAGTATCCAGATTAGTCCAATGACTTGTGCTGCATAATCCGAAAGCATCCGATCTTTCTGATGTCTTTATTGAGAACAACCATAAAAACCTCACAGTGCAAGTGGCCAGTATGTGAAGCTGATCAGTGTTAGTGTAAGTTTGGAAAAAAGGTTGGTTGGTGTGGACTAGAGCTACTTTGAGTCCACACACAAAAAATACACTTATTTAAGCCATGCCTCGCCAAAAGGAGGATCTACGATCGAGATTTGTTGATTTACATAAAGCTGGACAGAGTTACAAAGTGATGTCAAAGACTTTAGAAATTTACCAGTCTACAGTAACAGAAATACTGTATAAATGGAGACACTTTGGGACTGTGGCTCCTCTACCAAGAAGTGGGGTCCAGACAAACAACAACCAGTCATCAATGAGGTAAAGAAACAACCCAGAGAAACAGCCAAGGATTTCAATGCATCATTGAAGTGTTCTGTGTTCATGAGTCTACGGTACATAAAACATTGAAGTAGCAGGCTGTCTATGGCAGGACACAACAAAGGAACCTGCTGCTTACTAAAAAGAACATTGCTGGAAGCGCCTGTTTGGGGTTATTGTTGCTAAGGGGGAATCAACCAGTTATTAATTCCATTCACATACTTTTTCCACTCGCACTATGAGGTTTTTATGGTTGTTCTCAATGAAGACATGAAAGGTTTTATTTCTTTGTTTGTCTTTATTATTTTAGGCACATTATATTTGTTTATACTCTTGACTCAGATGAAGATCAGTTCACATTTTATGAAATTCCATGAAAAAAACCAAAACCATGAAATTCCAAAAGGTTCACATCCTTTTTTTGCCACTGTACATTGAGATTTTGTCAAAACAACCTAGTGAAAGCTGTTGAAATTCTCTGTTGTTAATATCTGTGTTTGTAGCTCAGCATTTTGTCTCTATTGTCAGCATTTAAAATGATATAAAGTACTGGATTAAATAAGAACAGAGAGTACAGGGTGTCCTTTCAGCTGTGTCTTTCACCCTGTGCTGCAGTGTTCCCCAGTCATTTGTTTGGGGCCCAGTTTCAATCATTGGATGTGACATGAGGGTAACCAACATTTAATTCCTTACTCCAAATGAAGTACCACAATATAACAGTAAAAGTCTGTGCTGACGTTTTTATATTAGTGTTGTTGAACTTTTTAAGTGTCACAGTCACGTGAGAGTGTTTTTGAAAACCTCTTTCTGCTCTATTGAAATTGTGCGGGATGAATTTTGTTACTTAGCATGGTACTAGAGTTGATTCCCAGATGTGAAATTTGGCTTCATTGCACTGGATTAAAGGGATGAGTCTCTTTTTGTTTGTGCATGATTTAAGAGAAGCATGGCTTAAAGCCTGAGGGAAGGCACAGTGATAACAGTGGTGCATGGCTCTTACTCAGCTCCAGCTGGGCAAGGCTGGAATCATTTCGGATATCAGGATCAAGTCAGGATCTCAGAGCAACTCTTACTTATGTTTTTTCTCATTAAATTTAAGATCTCATCCTATATTTTGATGCTAAGATTGAACTGTGAAGGCTCTAGTTGCTTAAGCAAACTCAAAGACAGTGAATGGTTTTAGATGTATGTTCCTGGCAGAAGACAGAGCTGTGGTGTGAGGCTGTTTACAATGCAAAAATGATATACTCTAAAACCTTAACTCTCACAGAAACTATGTTCAGGGCATCCACCAATAAATTCACAAAATCACAGTGTGCTGTGTGATGAATGAAGTGAAAAACGTATTCGCTATCCACCGACACAGGAATTAATCTCCACATTCACCCTAATACTGCATCTGTCCTTGAATTTTGCAAATTTTCCTTTATACAGCATTGCTTTCTGTCTGAACATAATTTATGTTCCTGTTAAATGTAGATGGATGACTGTGATTTCTTTTCTTGCTTTCTTCCCACCTTTCTTTACCTTGGCTTACTGCCTCTCTACAGATCTCAACTCCCTGCTGCCTATGGTGGACTTGGAAGATCTCTTAAGCCCCCTTCCAGAGCCTTCGGCCTCAGGTGGCGTGCCGCTCCAGCTCTCACCTTGGATACCTTGTGAATTTCTGAAGCATACTGTGCCATTTTTTTGGATCCATTGTGAAAACAGAATTTACATACCAGGTGGTGCATTTTCCACTGTGAATTTCTCTTGATGCCTGAGGCTTTATCTAAGGCTTTATCTAAGGCTTTATCTGAGGCTTTATCTGAGGCTTGTATCACCTGACCAAAAGGCTTTTAATCTATTCTGATGTCAATGCACATACCAGACAGTTAATGCTGTTTCCATTCACTTTCTGAGATGCTGTGCCATATATCAGAATGATATTCAAGAGTCAGTCTCACAATCTTCCAAAAGTATATTTAGTCCCTCAATCACCTATTGTAAAATCTCCCCTGTGTCTCTAGAGGTTTCCCTGATGACGTGGTGGTTTAACTCATGCGGTGCCAGTGGTCCCCATGGCCCAACACAGGCTCAGTGTGACAGTACCTACAGGAACAAAAATGTCAGTGTTACTGTGGGGAAGGAAGGCCCATTGAAAGGAGTCCAAATGTGGAGAGTACCGGCTACAGAGAGATACTTGTAAGTAATAGAGGTGATATGGGTTAACACACTGTTGGTTTCAGTATTTACATAGGATTTGTTGACAGTAATAGAACAAATAGCTTGCCAGTGATTGGCAGTGATTTTTAGTCATAGGACTACACTGCCCATCCAAAAAAAGTCACCACCTGGATTTAACTAAGCAACTAGGTCCTATCCTATTGGATAATTATTGCATGGATGATTATTTTTCAGCTGGCAACAAGTTATTTAACTCTAACTGATGCAGTGTGTAGCTTCTCATTTCTTAAACAACCCTGTCTGAAGACACATCCTGTGGTCGTGGAAACGATGTTAATCTGTTTCAGCAGGGTCAAATTATTGACATGAATAAAGCAAAGAAAACATCTAAGGAGATTGCTAAAGGTTATTTCATCAATGGATTTTGGCATATTCCAAGAGGACAATGCCCGGATTTATCGGGCTCAAATAGTTAAAGAGTGGTTCGGGGACACATCATTT
Source organism: Anabas testudineus (assembly GCF_900324465.2). Taxonomy (NCBI): domain Eukaryota; kingdom Metazoa; phylum Chordata; class Actinopteri; order Anabantiformes; family Anabantidae; genus Anabas; species Anabas testudineus. The sequence goes on from NC_046630.1 coordinate 10,990,328, forward strand.
TTACATATTGATTAGCCACCACAGTCCAAATCCCAGTCCATAGTATAATTATGATAATATTATAAGGGTATCAGAGTGTGTGACTTTTTTTTTTTTTTTTTTGTTGGGCAGTGTATGATCAGATAGAATTCCAGTGTCCTTTAGGCGTCTTCACATAGGTAATTTTTGAGAAGACAGAATACTCACCCATATGTGTTAATATTGGTGTGTTACTCAAAGTGCAGGGCTTAGTGACAATTTATATGTGTGACTGCATGCTAAATAGTTAGGGTTAGGATTAGATGACAATTATCTGGATTGAGACTTCAATCTTTGCATGGTCGATCATGGGACCTTATTATCACACTCAAGATTAATTGTAGAATATACACAGCTGTATTTCCTGATAATATTAGTACACAGTGTACGTTTAATATAGAAATATGTCTAAAATTATATGTGTTGTTGATCCTGAAGCAGAGAGCAGTTTCTTTCAGTCATAGCATTACATGGTGCACTGATCTCCCTCAGAATCTCTGCCTATGGGGCTGCAGGAGGGAAAGGAGCCAAAAACCACAACAAACGCAATCATGGGGTCTTCATATCTGCCGTATTTCCTCTGGAGAAAGGAGATATACTTTACATCTTGGTGGGCCACCAGGGAGAGGATGCGTGCCCGGGGGTAAGTAGGGTGAGCTTGAGGACAGGCTGGAAGTCTTTTCTCACACATTTAACCAGGGAAAAGGGAGATGAGAGAGTGACCTGGATAGAACTGTATTTTCTGCTGCATTTATATATTTATGAAAATAGCTTCTTTCTATCTTGACACTCTCTTAAATCCACCCGTTCCCTGCATTGTAGAGAAATCCCCAAACACAGAAGATCTGCCTGGGAGAATCATCAGTAATTGAAGACGACCTAAGGGGAGAGGCCGGACCAGAATGGGCTGGAGGAGGAGGTGGAGGAGGAGGAGCTACGTACATCTTTAAGGTGTGTTGTGTTTTGCTTCAGTAATTTCTATCCTTTTGGTAGGTTTGTGGTAGGTTCTGTAGGTTTGTCATAAAAAAGGTCAGCTGACATTTTGAAACGATATTTGCTGATTTCCTTTTATTTGTTGATGTCTTATCAGATGGAAAAAGATGAGCTGATTCCCTTGCTGATCGCAGCTGGTGGAGGAGGAAATGCCTACCTGGAGGACCCAGAGTCCAGTCTGGACCAGATACCACTGGAGCAGTATGAAAACAGTACCTTACGCCCCAGTACCAGTGGTAAAACTGGTGCTGCAGGTACGTGAACATACTGTTACCATATTATTTACATATTTGTTTAAAGGGTTGGTTCACTGGCAGACTCAGGACTATACTTTATGATCACAAAGTGCTTCAGTGTCCTAGTAAAGAATGTGCTCCTCTTTTCATAAGAAGTGCCCAGATGACAAGAAACTTTTCACCTTGAAGCTGAGTGGGTCTGGACTGCTGTGTGATATGATTACTGTAGGTTTTTTTTCCATTTCTCTAAAAGGTAGCATTAAAAGCTATCCATGGAGACGTGTTGATTAAGGGCCAGAGACGTTTTTTTTCTTTTTTTTGGTTCTCTATACACGTGCTTGAAGCAGCACACGTAAGCGTGAGTGCATGATCTCACACAGCAGGATTTGTTTGGCCTGTGGATAAAGGGATCTTTCTGGATTGTATATTTCTTTTCCTGACAGGTCTTGACCTTTGAAGCAGGACATATATGGCAGAGGGTTAGGGTTTCTCTTTGCTCCTGGAAATTTCTTCTGCAATGTTCTCAGTAAATCCCAGACTCCCTACTCAGACCATTTCCCAGCTTATCTTATTGAAACCTCTGTGAGGTTGTTTGGATAAAGAGTGTCATAGGAAATATGGAGCTTTTCGTGGTGTTTTTGGGCAGATTTGTGTTTAACTATGTGTGGGAAAGGGTGTAGAGCTGCAGTACATACATATGGGATATAGAACATGATGGCCACATCGTCATGACCCAAAACCTTACAGCCAAGACACAAACCTCTGGAACATTTTGCTAACATCAGTGTCTTAACGCGAAGCTTCAAACTGGCACACCAAGCAGAGCCTGATTTGTTGACTGAACAGAGTCAGACGCGACATTTTTGATGATAACACTGTTACCACTGTTGTTTAAACCAACACATTAACACAACTCTTTACTACTCATTTGGTTTTGTGGGCTCTGAAGAAAGCTTTAGTAATATCACTGAGGTATGTCAGACTGCGCTTGGGAAATGTATGACAGAAAGCTTCTCTTTTTTTGCACTTAAATCATTTTTGTTTTTCAAAGATTCATTTCATGCTATTCCCTGGATTTATGAAAGTGCAATTGTAATTCACTGGAGTACACCTTTTACATTACCTTCTGCCACTCTCACATTGCGACTACAACCTAAACCTGCCTGTTTAAAGACTTTCCTCAGTGGAAAACTCAGACTTGCTTCTATCTCACCCAGTCTCCTTGCTGCAGCCATCAAACCCAATCAGTCTGCTTACCAGCCTGGTACGATGATTCATTTTGTGCTAATGTTTCCTTGAAGGTGGAGGTGGAGGCTGGAAAGACAGTCCCAGTCCTCACCTGAGAGCTGGCAAGTCTATGGTGGAGGGGGCAGACGGGGGATCTTCATGTCCCCTGGCGCTGTCCAGGCTTGGCTGGTCCACCTTTGGAGGCTTTGGAGGTGGTGGTGGGGCCTGCACAGCGGGAGGCGGTGGAGGAGGATACAGAGGTAACAATTATCTTCTCTCACATTATGCTGCTATGCTCACATTATCCTCCTTCTCTCTTCCTCTTGTCATTTGATTCCAGATATCCTGCTGGGTTCCTTAAAGACGTCAAAGAAATATTCATCATTTTATGGCATTACTGTCTCCATAAAAGATTTACCTGTGTGTGGATCAGTCTGTAGCATAATTTATTCTCTTGACAATTGACTCACAGCAGTTACACAGTGTTAACAGGAATTTTGTTTTTCACTTTAATGTACAATTTGACAACTTCTACATATAATATCAAGGACACCCTGGAGTGTAATTGAATAGTTCATCAACTAGTTGCCATGGTAATGGATAATAGTAATCATACATTTCTCTTTGTTTATTTTGTCCTTTTACACTTTTATTGTGTCAATTTGATGAAAACATCTGTTTTTATTTTTAAAAAAGTAAGCAAAACACTGGATGTCATATATTTTGTGACAGGAGGTGATGCAGCACTCGCAGATGAAATAACAGCCGACGGTCAGAATGGAGTCTCCTTCATTCATCCAATAGGAGAGATTTTCCTTCAGCCTCTGGCAGGTGAGACTCAGTCTGTCACATTTAATCATATCACAGTAATGCGTTTACTGCATATACACATATAATGACTAAACCAGAGAGAAGTGAAAAAATGCAAAGAGAACAAACACAGATGGTGTTTGTTCTCTTTGATGATGACTCCTGATGAGTAGAAAAAAAAAAAGAAAATAAAGCAAAACAATATCATAGTATGAAAACTCCAGGATATCTTGAAAATTACGTAACATATAGTTGGATCATTGCTTTGAGTCACTCCAGCAGAGAGTATTAAACAGGGCTGATCCCACAGCAAAGGCACAGCGTCAGTTTGAAGATTAAATCCTGAGCTCATGGGCGTCTGCTCACTTAGTTCTTCAAGCAATTGATCCAGTCAGAGTGCCCCAGAGCGTACCAAGGTGCGAGTGTGCAAATGTGCTTGTACCTGTTTGTGCCAAACTGTCTGTCTGAACACTTAGGCCCAAACACTTGTGCGCGCATGGATATGTGTTGTGGTGTCTTCTTGTTTTCTGGTGAGACTACCAGGCATCTGACTCTCATTATTCAGCGGAAGGAAGAGGATGACAGTTTTCTAATCCACAGCCTCATGGAGCCTGTTGCCTTCGGCAGCTACAGCCAGACAGATCTCTATTCTCGTGTGAAAGGAAAGGCGCTGTTGTTGTTGCTGTGTGTGCTGCCAGTCATCACTTTCAAATACACGGAGATGTGACATCTCATAAAAATAGATATTATAATTGAATTTGGAGACAAATATGCTTTTATTCAATATAGCTAGATGAAAGCAACTCAAATAGAGAGTTTAACACATGACACACATGGCACAAAGATAAACATTCAGTCATTTAGAGTAATCTAGTAACTAACTAAGTTAATTGGTTATAATAGATTTTAAACAATGAACTTCTCTGGCACTGACACAACTCTTTGCCTTCTGTCGTTTATGTTCATCTTTATCATATGGTTTCCTTCAGCTATGGAGAGTCACGGGGAGTGTGAGATCAAGGTGCAGCTGAACTGCAGCCACTGTCAAACGCAGAGCTGCAAACGAGATGAAGATACCCACCTTATTCTCTGTCTATGCGATGACGATGAAGTCCTTGCCAGTGACAATGTGACATGTGTCAGAATAGTAGGTGTGTAATTAAATGTTTTCTGTTGGTTAATAGCAATTATGTGATTGTGAATTTAATTTATAATAAACAATAAAGTCTTTCAAGTCTAAACAGACGAAACATGCAAACTCAAATGTTTTCACACGTCAGTTAACCGTCTTCTCCAATCTCCCCCAGGAGCTTCCCAAGGCCCAGCTCTGCAGGATCAGATGTCGATGTCGTTAATCTTGGCTGTTGTGGTCTCCACCGTCGTGAGTGCTGTAGCACTAATCTGCACCGGCGTCATCCTCAGTAAGCGCCTCCTCAGTGTCTGTGTGCAGTCTATGCCCTCCACTTTCCACCGGCTGTGAGCGCAGTTCCACACTCAGATGCTTACTGATGATATGCGAAGAGAAGAAACACCTATGAGTTTTGTTGGTGTTGGTTTAGAAACCCTTTTCTGGCTGCGCACCAGATGATTAAAGGAACTTTGGGAAAGATATGTGTTTGAATTATACGTTGCTGACACAATATGAAGTGAGCACATATGAACACTTATCAGATGTGGACGCTTTTCGGACGAGGCTGTCCTTGCTCTCTCTCTGTGTATAAAGAGTGAGACTCAAGATTAGACTTCAGATGAGAAATGAGATAATGGAGGTGATTTCAGTTAAATACCCTAGTTGTTAATATACTGTATTTAAGCTGAATGGTTGTTGTCATGGAAGCATGAAACAGGAGAGAGAGATGTACTAGAAGCATCACATTGTATATGAGTTTAATATAGATACGATTGACTTTAAAAAGGAGAGGCTGAAAGCTCTGACAGTTTTTCTCAGTTGAAAATGTGGACTGATGAATGAGATGAGATTGCAGGATAATGAAATAAAAAACACCATGATTACATAGTCATGAAGATAGGAACAATATGAGGAAACAGAGGACTGTGATAAGAGATTCGCCCTTCAGTCATTTGTGGAAGCACACAGTGACAACCACACATTTATCTGAACCCACTGACATTGACTCTTGATGATAAGAGTCTCAGATACAGTAGAAAGACTTTAGCTGCTGTTTACACAAATGCACTGCAATAGAGAGGGTTTAGGAGATGGTGTGCATCTGTTTCTGAGTGATACAATCAATAAATTTGCTTTATCTGCTGCAGGTTTTAATTAATCTGATACTATCCAACAGTTAGACATGCTGCAAAATATTTTACTGATGCTGACAAAACAAAAATAAAACAACTTAAAACCGGAATTGGGGAATTACAAATGATCCGTTTGTTTTCGGAGAATGAAAGTTAGCTGCAGGAGAAGAGAGAGTCACAATCTCCTATTCAATAAGAATTATAACATTTCTTACCAGTACTAATGTTGCATGAGTGTTTTACTTGGTCTCCTAAGCTGCTATGCACTATATGCTATGTATACTTTTTTTAAAAGTTTGTCAGCTGTTTTATTAAGAACATACAACTTGCAGTAATATAGGACAGGGAGGGATTACATAGTTAATATTATTCTGTTTGTACCGGTGTCCCTATTTTTGAGAAATGTCTGCTGCAGATAATTGGGAAAGGAATCTTTACATTTAGGTCGACCCACTAGTTGAGGTGTTTGAATATGGCAGGTTTTATGTCTGTATCTCTGTGTTGTCCTCGCCTCGACCTCTCTGAATGCGTTGAATATTAGGTGAAGCTCATGTGTGGAAGACTTGAACGCTCTTTGTTTCCCACATCTACTTTTGCTGACTCTGAACATTGTGTAAAGACCTCTGGAGGAATCTGCACGGCACTGACTTCCTATGAAGTAGCAGTTACGTTCTTAGCTCTCTAGGCTTGAACAAGAAAATCAGGATTTTCTTTTTTTCTGAAACAGGCAACAATGTTGATATTTTTAGAAAAATAGGATATGCTTTAAAGTGGAAAGGATGGGTTTGTGAGGGTCAGACCAGAAAGTATTAGTCATCTGATGTATGGTGTTTTCTGATAAAAGCCTCTGAACAGAGAAAATACTAAACAAAAATAACAATAATAAATACAGATTTCTGCAGAAAGGTTTGAGCTTAGATATAGGCAAATATGGACTCAGTCTGTGCAGTGTGCAGACAGATGTTAATTGAAGACATGATAGCTATTTTGCTACTTGCAGCCGGTCATAAACGAGCTCTACATTATAACACTTTAAAAGTGCAAAACAAAATTCGATGAATATTTAGTGTCACTACTTTACTAACTGCATTGTGTCGATTTGCAAGTGAATAAATCAAGTACTAAACGCAAACTGATGGCGTGTGTGTGCAATACCTTTCATTTTCTTTGCTTTGAAAAAAGGTAAGATGTATTTATTAAGAGCTTGTTTATCGGGGACTTTTAAATGGCAGCACAACAAACACGCTTCAGGTTAACAGTGTCTCTTCACCTGAGCTCTCCCCCATGCAGGGAGGTAGTCTGTTCCCTGGGCGCCCCATCTCCTCCACTCCCTCCTCCTCCTTCCTCCTTGTTCCTCATCTCAGCCCCCCCACCCCACCCCTATCCCAAACCAACGAGTCCCTAGCACTTGCACCGGGTGATGGCTCGACGGCTCCTCTTACCTGCACGCAACTCCCCCTCCCTGGCAGACTACCAACCTGCATCGGGGACGTGGGCTGCCTCCATGGCGGGTGAGTCTAAACTCACTGGCACAGACAGTCTAGGAGCAGTAACCAAGGAGAGGACTTCCCTCACGCAGCTCACAAAACCTTATGTTTGTGTGTGGAAGGATTTGCCTTCTTAAGGGGGAACTCCACCATCTTTCAGGTCTTGGGGAGGACTACTACAGGTGTAAAAAAGTTTATGTGACTAGGTGTGAGCTCTGCAAAATCTCATAAAGAGTGTCTGAAAAAGGGGAAAAAATAAAACTAAGAATGAACTGACAGACATTTGTAACCCACTCCTCCTCTAATCAACATTAGCAGCTACACCCAAACTTCCAAACTGAAATAACAGTGGATGATTTTCACTGTTGACACTAATAGAGTCCCTACTGGACACGTCCCTCAGGAGTTGTTTTTGTCAAACTGTCCTTTAGGAAAATTGACAATATTAGAGCACTACAATGCTATGCTATGCTGGTGGAGTACTCTTTTAAGATCAAAATCAATGTCTATAGGTGTCTCACATTTTTTGTGCACTTGCCTTTTTTTATTTTACACTGGAAAAACACTGACTGCCAGAATGTGGCTGGATCCCTCCCTGTGTTACCGCTCCTACGTTTAGCAGATAGTTCCTTCTACACCTCAGAACCATGGGATCAGTCTCAGTCAGAGTTATGATTATTATTGATAACTTCTAACTTGTCTGTCCTGTCTGTTTGTGTCCAGTGTGGTATCGCAGGAAGAATGACCTGCACGCAGTGAGGGGACGTCTGCAAAGTCCAGAGTACAAACTGAGCAAGATCCGCTCCTCTACTATCATGACAGACTACAACCCTAACTACTGCTTTGCAGGAAAGGCTGCCTCGCTCAGTGAACTGAAGGAAGTGCCACGCAAGAACATCACACTTCTCAGGTACAGTACACATCGACTCAATGACAAAATGAACAGTGATGCTAAGTTGTTATATCTTTTCATACGATTACATTTTTTTCAGGGCTCTTGGCCATGGTGCATTTGGTGAAGTCTATGAAGGACAAGTTCTGGGGATGAATGGTGATAACAGTCCCATGCAGGTGGCCATAAAGGTCAGCTCACTCTCTGTGACACACGAGGACAAGTTGCACTTAAATACTAGATGATAGCACCTCATCAGGAGTTTGGATCATTACATATAATCCACTCAACAACATCCCACAGGGTTGCATCTGCTTCTCGGATTTAAAGGTCACAGACGCATTAAAGATTTAAAGAGGCAGGTTTTTGTAATGCATTTAGTTAGAGGAGGCTACTTAATATGAAAATGTAATAATGTGGTATTTTGTGTAATAAATACTGTCATTATTGTGCAAAGATGAAATCACATAGATGTGCTGCAAAATCATCATGACTGCACACAGTTGCTGATGACTGTGAAAAAGGAGAATGCAGATTTGTTTAGCCAGTGCCTCCAGACCACTTGGCTTTACAACTACACAAGGTTTAAAAAAATAAATGCTGAGTGTGCACCACATGGGTCTCTTTGCTTTTCAATAGCCTCCTGATTAGGTCTAATGACATCTTCCTTCTTCACAATAGCACACACATACCTCAAACTGCTTTTCTGATTATTTCTGCTCCACAGACACTTCCAGAAATCTGTTCTGAACAGGATGAAATGGATTTCCTGATGGAGGCGCTGATTATGAGGTACTGTTTTTGCTTCATGTACAGTATGCATTATATCCCCTGTACAAGCTGCCTTATAATTTGGTTCACACAATGATTCCCCCAAACCCAATTCTTAGATCACAACTGATGACAGGGGGACAGATTTGTTAAAACAGGACAAGGTATAAGGGCAACCAAAGGGTTAAGGTGCTGATTCTGAGACTTGAGTCTGAATCTCTCTCCCTCATTAGTAGATCTCTCCCTTCTATTGGTAATAAAAACAAGAAGTGCCCCAAAAATACAAAACAATGTGGTATGTACAGTCTGGTTTACGACGCAGTAGAAGGGACATTGTTTTCATGATATGGTCTATGGTAAGTGAAGAAGAGAAAAATAATCCAGGTTCATCAGGTTTTTGTTTGTCCAAAAACTTAATGTTGAAAGAACTTATGACCCTGACAGCTGAGATACAACCTACCAGCAAAAAAGGTTTATTTTTAGAATCCACTGAAGCATTTGAAGGCAATATTTACTGTTTATTCTCTGATTAAAGCTAGATTTGCTTTAAAAACATGTCTAATAAAGTTCTTTAAAACTCACTGACATCAGGGGCAAATTATCCATTATCCATATAAACACACACGCACATGTGAACAGCACAATATACAACCTGCTAACCTAAGCGTTGTTCTGTCCATGCAGCAAATTCAGCCATGAGAACATTGTGCACTGCATCGGTGTCAGTCTGAACATTTTACCACGGTTCATCCTGCTGGAGTTGATGACCGGAGGAGACATGAAGACCTTTCTGAGGCTGAACAGGCCACGAGCTGTATGTCTGTACTACACCTATCATTTTGGATGTGTGTGCACACGTGTATGCCGTGCATTAAATTGAGTTGTGCTGTATCCAGGGCCAGACCTCTTCCCTCACCATGCGGGAGCTTCTGCAAATGGCCAGAGACATCGCGTGTGGCTGTCGCTACCTGGAGGAGAACCACTTTATACACAGGTTCAGATTCACATATAGTTTTTATTGAAAGGAGAATTTAAATCCAAACTGTGTGAAAAATGGTTAATTAAATTTTGTGTAGCACTGGCGAAAGGATGTGGAAAAAATAATATGGATGAGAAACATTAGGGCAAATGTAAATTAAGATACAAGAAGTTTATTAAGATTCAACAAAATCTTAATAAACCATTCATTAATTTAGTGTGTGTTTTAGTGCCATCATGTAACTGAGCATGTGTTTTTCAGGGACATTGCTGCTAGAAACTGCCTGCTTACCTGCCCTGGGCCGGACAGAGTGGCTAAAATTGGAGACTTTGGCATGGCACGAGACATTTACAGGTCTGCATCTGCTCTGTTCACATAGCAGAGCACACATGTTGATTTACGATGGTCTGTCTCATGGGAGTCCAGGCAGCGCTGGGTTTATTTGGTAAATGGGGGAGCAGATGAAAAGCTATCTGATTTTCCTCTGTGGGGAAGACTTTAAAATGTACTTACAGAGTTCACGGCCTTGTGATATTTACCTCCTCTTCTAAACTGATAATAAAGTCACATTCCCAAATCTGATAGCACTGCTTTTCTTTTCCCAGAGCCAGCTATTATAGGAAAGGTGGTCGAGCCATGCTGCCAGTCAAGTGGATGCCACCAGAGGCCTTTATGGAGGGAATCTTCACCTGCAAAACCGACACATGGTATAAACACAAACCATATGATATACACTGGAAAGTGCCAAAATGAATTCAGAGGGGAGCTGTGTTCAATTTTTAAAAGCGAATGCAGTTTTCTTTTTGTTTTGAGACATCTTATTAAAGACAATATAACTTTGAATAAATGCTGGCTATCATGTGTTCATGCTAATAGCTGTCACACCACATCTATTATTCAGACATCCTAACAGGAAACTGGGTATTACTAAAACTTTTCTTGACAGTAAACAAGCAAAACCAGAAGTTGTACTTTGACAACATACTTCAATTTTTTCATTTCCAAAAACGTCAAAGAACAAAACAATTCTTTTGAATGGTGAAAAATATCCAAACTCTTAATTGCAGCTAATCCAAAACTCTTTATGTGGTCAGGACAATGAAATCTGTGGAGAATTTTACTACTAAACAAAACCAGACAGGCCTACGGAGATCTAATTGTGAAGATCATTATAAGGCAGAACAGCATCTGTAAGAAAGTCAGAGCTGAAAACATCCTTTTCCTGCAGGAGTTCAGTCAAAACAAGTGGGAGATTAGCAATGTTCGAAATACTTCTACAGTGCCTGAACATTATAGTTTCAATTAGAATGTTTGTCTTGAAACAGCAACATAGCAGATACAGTATATGTACTGTTACATGAAACTCAAGGGCAGACATGGTGTTAAAAACATGTATAGGTTCATCTTTTATGGTGGGTAGCTAAACTCTGCAGAGATACTTCGTTCCTCCTTGCATTAGGGTTGGGAAGAAGGAAGATGAGTCGTTTTCCAGGCTTTCATCCACAGCAAATGAAGAAAAAATTTAAAAATCAAAGTGATAGCTTGTAGATCTATCCATCCACTTACTAGAACTTCATCTCAGTCAACATCTGTGGGAAAATGTATGAGGAGAAAAGGATAAATGTGCGTATGTCACAGTGCAACTTATAGAAAATTCTAAAAAAAACAGAGCAATATAATTAAATGAAAGACTTGAATTGATCTCAGACAAAGGACCAGTGCAGTTTCTAAATCAGCAGTATTTATTCTCCAAAAAAGTCCAAATAATATTACTTAAATATGACAGTATTTGAGAAAAAAAACATTCAGTGCACATTGTAAATTTGTGCTCCATTACAAACATGTGCAAGGCCCCTTGACCTGTGTCTCCCCCTGCAGGTCATTTGGAGTACTGCTGTGGGAGATCATCTCCCTGGGCTACATGCCCTATCCTTGTAAGACCAATCAGGAGGTGCTGGAGTTTGTCACCAGCGGAGGCAGGATGGATCCTCCCAAGGGCTGCCCAGGCCCTGTGTGAGTACTGACATGAAATACATGAAAAGAAATAAGCCTGGATGTAGTAGCAGTGCAGAAGTAAAATGCTTTTAGCTGGACACGAGTTGCCTTGTATAACACAATCTTATGATGACGTAAAACTAATACGAAGTTTGTAGAATCAAAGACTTTGTTGATTTTCTAGGTGCATTTGTTAAAGGAAGTCTTTCTCTGTGTAGCATTATTGTCAAGTAAGCATGATAGTTGGACTGAACATAACATCTTTAAGCAGAGGTAGCAGCACAGAACCTGCTTTGTTTGACATCTTTGATATTGATTTAAACTGGTTGAACTTCTAAAGTTTTCTCAGCTGTTTTTCTCTTTTAAAATTGATGAATAAGCAGTGGGCATTTATTGCTATGCTACAGTCTATCCAAAAGTATTACATTTAAAATATAATTAATGCAATATACAGCTTAACAAAGAGCTTTCTGAAGGAAACCATGTGTTTCTGTGTAGATATCGAATCATGACCCAGTGTTGGCAGCACTGTCCCGAGCACCGACCCAACTTCTCAACCATCCTGGAGAGAATAAACTACTGCACTCAGGTATATATCACATATGACTCTTCCTTCCTTCACCTACTTGTTTCTTTATTTTACTGTCTAGTACTTATGCACTGTCCTACTTCTCTTTATCAGGACCCAGATGTAATCAACACACCCTTACCAGTAGAATATGGCCCAACTGCAGAGGACGATGGTGGCACAGTAGTCCGTCCTTCTGACCACACTTCCACGAGCCTCAGTCCACTTCTGGTGTCTCACCCCATTTCACAGGAGTCTTCCTCCCAGCTGAGTCTGCCCCCTCTAGGGCTGGGTTTAACTCCTCTACCCCCACAGCCCACCAAACCACATCTTTTTCTACAGAAAACCCAACCTATTCACCATGAAGTGACATCATGTTGCGAAGTGCTGGAGCCATCCTGGGCTGAGTCTGTTCCTGCCCCTGGTTTGTCAGCAGCACCAGACATGTGTGCAGGAGGACATTGGCACCACCCTGAGCCACCCCATCACCGACCTTGCGCAAGAAACAGCTCTTCCTCAGGAAGTCAGAGGCTGAAGAACAAAACTAAAAATCTGTGGAACCCCACATACGGTTCTTGGGTTTTGGAAAACTTCAGAGGGAAGAAAACACTAGCTCACACTCAGTCCATGCCGCTCTCAAACTCCACTTCCTCCACCTCCTCCACACAGACCTGCAACACAACCTCAGAGAGTAACGAGGCTGGGTGTGATAATGCCAATGGAACCCACCTCAGCCCTTCCAGCTTGTGCACTTCCTCTACTCCATCGCCTTCCCACAGGACTCAAGCTGGCCCAAGCACATCCTCTCATAAGACCCCAGCAGGTGGCACCACAAAGGCGGGCATGGACCTGGCTAAGTTGCAGAGTTTCCCTTGTGGCAACGTTAACTATGCCTACGATGAGCAAAGCTACGAGGCAGAGAGCCTGCCCTTGGTTACGCCCAAAGCCCCAGAAGCCATCAGAAACACCAACTCTGCCCAAGGTGTCTCCTCAGGGACTAGCCTGGGACAAGCGTCAAGCCTCCATACCCCCTCATCTTGCATGCCCAAGCTGCTGCTGAAACGCAACTTAAGCTACGGACACGAGGGTGCGAGGAGACAAACTAAAACCGAGAAACCAACACGCGACCGTGATTCAGGCTTTTCTCTGTCTGAAGACCTCAGCGTTACCCCAATCTAAGAAACAGCTTCGTGTAACAGGGACCTCTATTTTTAAGCAAAATGTTATCTGTGTCTCACAGTGAAACTCGAGCTTTGGATTGGGCTCCACTGTTTTTGAAGAGTAACACCATCATATTGTTAGAGCTCCTGGAATGCTGGAAAAAACACTTGAACACACATGGACACAAACACTCCTCTGCACTGTGATTAATAGAGCCAACACTGGACTCCTGGTATACTGGTAGCTGACCACTGAAGCTGAAACACTGGACAACACAGTCCACACATTGGGGACATCAGTCATGAAGAACTGCTGTGATCTGACTCCTTCTTTGACCTGCTTTTTTATATTTTGCTGTATTTTTTAATTTAATTTTAATTTTTTTGATGAAAGCATTCGAGAGTAGAATAAGTTGCATTATTGTTGACGGTTTGCTGGAGTTTGTTGTATTCAGTGAAAAATACTGAGCCACTGGGAAGTCCCAATGAATGTGCTTTATTAGACATTTCTATTTCAGCAGTGTAAAATATAGAGTAATTAAAATTTTGTTTTAATTTAATTTTTTGATTTATAGGTGGAATCACAAGGAAAGAATAAGGAGTGTCTATCATTTATAATTTCACCGTAATTTGGGAGCTACATCCAATTAGCAACACTTCACCTCAAATAATGTGAAAACACATCCTCCTGCTGCAATAATCTGTATTTTCTGAAAGTTTTTCAGGTTTGCTAAAAAAGTGGATCATGTGCATCAAGGTTTCTTGATCCTGGAAACGGTAATTTGGCAAAAAAAAAACTCTCAACATAAAGTCGACTTACATAGTGTTTTAAAGCTTTGGCCACACCTCAAGGACTATCTCTTAAGACAAAGTTGCCATGATGATGTCTGTTATGTTGTGGCCTAAGACTGTAAATTCCGTACAGTAATAATAGATGTTTGCATATGGTTCAAGGTACAAGTCTCTAATTTTTTTCCAGTTAATGCTGTGAGTGACTTTCACTTAGTGTTCAGGAACAGATAATGTTGTCTGTTTCCAATTGATCTTTTGGGTCGATTTGTCACGTTATGTCTTACATCGATCCAGATTCCTCTCAGACGGGGTGTCTGTCTTTAGGGTGCACAGGCAGAGATTTCAAAGGAGTAGCTTTTTTGTTGAGTTAGATGAGAAGATCAAAACCTGCACAGCAAGGCCAGCTAGTTAATGTAAAACAGAGGGAATCAGTCAGCCTTAGCCCTTTCTGTCTTTGTATATTTTTGATTAATACCAAGTATCTTCCCCTATGGCCCAAAATGTACGTTGATTGCAGGAGGACTAATACATGTGTAGAGTTTTTTCAAAATTACGCAGCTGTGAAAATATTTGCTATTTTTATACCTACTTCCTTACTAACACTGGACTAACCCCCTTGCATTTGTCATTTATTTTCCATTTATTTATAGTTCATGATGAATCTATACTGTACTTGTAGTTGATCACTGCCATTATGTACCGTATACATTGCATCTGTGGATGCAATGCTAGTACCTATGTTTACTGAACAGGGGGGAGGTATTTAACGTTGAAATACCAAACATGTTTAATTTTACATAATTAATCAAAGATTCAATTGTGAAAATGTTCACGTTTTCAGGTTATTCTTACTTAATTAATTTAGAAGTTGCACTCAAATACATGTCTTTATTTAGAGGCTAAATGTGTTGACAGTTTAGTTTGTACTATGTTAAGTGAATGGTTACATTTACTGTTGAAGGGTTCTGTTAGCTTGCTGTAGGTTTTTATGTTCAGGCCTGCTGATATTAGTAAGTTGCACTTGAGGATAACATCTTTTTGAATACATAACTTCACAATGGCTCCCATAGTTTCCTAAAGACTCTTTGTGCCATTATGTATATTATTTTTTGGTGTATTTTATTTTATGTTTTTTCTGTATTATTTATGTAGCTGAGGATGTAATGCCTCAACCAAAAGTGCAAAGGCATTCTATGCAATATACTGTCTTTCTCACTTTATTCTATTAACCATGCCCCAAATAAATCAGCATATATATAGATATTATTTGTGTCACTTTGACCACTTACACATTTTTTTACCCGAACTCGGTCCAGATTTACAATAAATAAAAACAAAATAGAGTTTTACTGTATAAAATAAAATTAACAGTATTTTCCCATTTTAATTCAACCTACATTTCCATTACTCTCATGTGTACAACACGTCTCTCACATATTCTGCGCAGTGATAAGACCCAGACAGTGCAGCATCTGTTTCCAACAAGTTTTGAAACACCACAAGGAATGCAACTTTGCAAGTTTGATTACAGAAATAAAATCAGTAAAATTATAAATTGATAAAACAATAAATGACAAGGATAAAAAAAAAAAAACATTAATATTACAGTTTAATCACTATACAGTATGCAATACTATACTGAGAATGTGTTTTAATGTTGTAGTCATATGACTGAGGTCTGTGTCCCAGTCAGAGTTTCATATAGAAGAGAAAATGTGCTTTAATATTACCCTCATCAAGGCTGGTGGTTACAGTAGATGCTATGAAGTGAGAGTGTCTTTGGAACTTTGTTATGATTTCTCACTTTCACCCTGATTTATGGGGATTTTATGAGCATTTCCTTCACATGCAACATCTCTCAAACTGAAACGCAGAATCCCTACTCTTTCACTTCTGTTCAATTTGTAGGAAGTTGAATTAGTGTCAGTTAATTTGCTCAAACTAGTGACAAATTCTCTGCTCCTCTCTGTTCAGTGTCTGTTTTTCTGTCAGTGTCTCTCAGTACCAAATATGGTACTTGCTGGTTGAATTATTAAAGGCCAGAGCCCAGGATTACTGTGGGCGCAGGTCAAATCTGCCCACTGTTCAAGAGCTTATACAACTCTATCTGTGCTACACCAAATGTTCTCTGTTCTGTACTACATTTAGCACTACTCATAGATCACCCAAAGCATATCAATATATATAAAACCTCTCAAAGAATCTCTCTGTGGTGTCCATTAGCATAGTAGGAGTTCCTCACACCCATTTATAAGTCAGAGGTCACTGGCTGTCTGTTTCTGTAGTTGGTTATTTTCTTTGGAAACTGAGCAACAGGTTTCTTCACTGCTCCCTTCATTGCTTATAGATTCCAGTGTGTTGATGAGGTTTTCCAGCCCCCACAGGTAGCCATCCTCCCGGTTACCCTCCTTCCAGGAAATGGCATGGTTTAATGTCTGGCCCTCTGGTAATGCTGTGGTCTTGCCAAAGTCAATAATCCAGACCTGTGCATTACCCGTGTGGTCATGGATAAAGAGGAGAGAGCTGCCAATGACCTGTGGAAAGCAACAGGGGTTACATATTAGCTTTTGCTTTTCTTTTTTCTGCTCCGTCTCATGCATCAATCCAGACAGGTTTTATTGTATTCAGAAAAAAAAATTGAATAATGATGATAATCCTTGCACCAAAGGGGGTACATCTGCAGCTGCTATGTGGTACATACAAAACTGTAGAGTAACTACTATGATTTGATACTACTGTACACACCACAGACTACATGGTGCAACCAGGTGCATGGAAACTAGCCTGCAAGTAAGTAGAGCGGTATCATTTGTTTAGAACTAAATCATTGAAAAAAAATTGTAAAAATAATGAATAAATGATAAATAATTATGGCAGCGAGAATGGCTAAAAGTAAATAGATTAGAAAAAGACAACAACCAAACAACCAAAACATATATGGTAAAGCAAACAAACAAAAAAAATAGTTAAATTAATGGACAGTCCAAATAGTTGAAATAGTTACCTATTGTAATGGATAAGACACTAGAGACAATCTCTTACATCTTTGTAACACCATATAAAGTGGTTTTGACACTTCATGTTTGTTTTTCCTTTAATCTGACACTAGATAAGTTATCACCTCGTGAATCTTGAAGAACTCTGATGTCTGTAGGGCTTGCCGGATCTCCGACAGTCTCCTGAGGTAAGACTTCTGTTCAAAAGAAAGAAAATGAGCAGAGTGATAAAAGTAAAACACTAATACTGTCTCAAGCCTATGATTTAATTTTAAATATATAAATCTGTATCAATAAATAAATTAGAAGTCTTAGTTTTAACATAACAGGGTGTGTAACACAGTGTACATTTGGAAATCTCCATAATCATTCAAATAGAATAGAAAATTTAAATAGCATCACTGTGTGAATATTTGCCTTGCAATGCAGTTGGATTTACTCTGTTTGCTAAACTTGTTCAAACACTGATGCTCTGAGGCTGTTTCCATTTATCATTAGACTTTCCCAAACGTCAAAGGCGAGTAAAAGTATAGAACATCATTTATAATCCTCCAAACAAGGAACACGGATGAGAGCACTTAGTCAACCAGTATGTTTGTAGTTGGTGTAGTCTTCCAGACAATGCTTGCATGATTCCTTTGGGTATATATGCACAGTTAAGTAATTGTGTGGTGTCTCACATGCAAGAATATATTGTATATATATATGTGTGTGTGTGTGTGTGTGTGTGTGTGTGTGTGTGTATGTGTGGTTGTGTGGTAAGTGACTGCCACGTACTAAAATGCTGCTGTTCCCGCCAACAAAGTCCTTGAACACCTGGGTGACATTCTGCTTCGATCTGGTTTTCTTGAAGTCAGTTCGACATGTGCCATCACTTTTCTAAACAGAAGGAAGGTGCTGAGTAAGAATAACTTGAAAACAAAAGCTATTGAGTGACTAGGTATCTCTCATTATACATAGCATATTTTATAATGTACAACATATCAAGCCCAGCTGCACACTGGTAGTCTAATGGTTAATGAATATACTGTGTAACCACAACGTCCCCTGTTCTAGACTGGCTGGGGATCTTGGTTGCATGTCACATCCGCTCTCACTCCCCATGTTTCCTGTCTACCTCTCCACTGTCAAGCTATCAAATAAAGACTAATATACCATAAAAACTATCATCATAAAAAAAAGACCAGTTGTGGTTGCAATTTTGTTAATATCAGTACATTTAGGAACCTTAGTGTGCGCTCATCTGTAGCATATATGGCAGCACATTGTCAAGGCCAGCAGTTAGATTCTGGTGTGTATAGCAATACATAGTATAGCTACTAGTGTGCACATGATGGCACATGACCCTCATTACCTTGATCCCTTCTATCCTGAAGCCCAAGGTGTGAGTAGAGCTCAGGGTCTCCCTCCACTGCATGTAACGAGGTTTGGTTACACCTCGCTGAGAATGTTCCTCAGGGGTTGGCCCATCCTTGTCTACCTCTACCATTTTCCTGTACAAGTCCTCCCTTGGCTTAGGTCGTTCTCGCGCTCGAACAAGCTCCTCCTCCAGGTACGTCCTGAAACAGCAGGGGAAAAAAATTCAGGTGCCGTACCTGCATGTTTAGAGCCTATTGTCATTACTTTAAAGCATTCACACCCAAAGTTATTTAGATACACAAAGCATAGCTGTCGTTCATAGTTAATGAAGTCAAAGTAATTTGCTGAATTAAACCTAATGTGTTTACAGCATAAAAACCTCAACTTATAGAGTTGCTTCACACAATGATTTCTCTTTTGACCCCCTAAAACAGAAAGACAATGAAAACCACACATGGAAAACACAACACTGTTTAGTGTTACTGCAGAAATATCTTACATTCTCCTAGTGCAGCAGCACATTCACACTTGTTGGATTTGTAACAGTTATGTGCAAACAGATGTGAATTTCAGTTTCAGTTTGTAAGCTACACTTCCTCTCTGCTGAAGAGGGAAGCTGAGAGGAGACTCCAGTGTGCAGTGTTTAACTGTGTGAAAATCTTTGTGTGTGTTTGTGCAAGTTGGCGGTTTTGCAATCATGTGGTTGAGAGTGTTTTTGACAAAGGGGAGTCTCCAGGGACACCCTGAGTGTGTACATTTTTACGTGTCGCATCAGAAATACAGGCACACGCAGACAAGAAAATGATTTATCCGTGTGTGCCTGTTATCATGTGTGTGTACGTAGTGTATATCTATGTGTCTGGGTGTGCCATATTCATTGTGGATGTATTTGCTTGGTTGAACCGGAAATAAAGGGGGGGGGGGGGCGAATGTCCGTACCTGCACGCCTGTGCAGGCTCGAATATGTGCATGTATAGATTCATGTGTGCATTCATGCATATGTTTTTGTGTGTGTGTGTGTGTGTGTGTGTGTGTGTGTGTGTGTGTGTGTGTGTGTGTGTGTGTGCTTGTTCACATGATACAGTGAGGCACCCCGCCCGCTGTGGCAGGAAGCCAAGCATGTAGCCTGCAGTTACAACAGGTGTTCCCTTGTAGAGCACAAAAATGTTTCAGGCAGTATGTACTGCACCAGTCTGCACTTGTGTCATCAATTTATAAGAACAGAACATGAGGAGTAAACATCATAATAAACAACAAACATATAAGGAACTTATTATTTCAGCTATTTATTTAAACTGGGACTTATAATGGCAAAAATAAATAACAAATAAACGTCCTTAATGGCACTACAAAAGGAAAAATATGATGGTTAATAAATACAAAAGAAAGAAATTAAAGAAAAAGTACCAGAGGTAAATAAGCAACTACTTTATTTTTTTACCTCACTCCCATCTTGCAATCCATAACATTGGGAAGGTCAAAGTTCACCAGCAGGTCAGTCATATGGAGGAAAGACTCTCCATCTTTTTCCACAACGCCATGGTAACCAGGAACAAATGGGAGCAGCGCGTCGCACTTCAGCTTCTCAAAACACTGCATCTCGTTTTCAGAGAACTTCTTCAGAATTGTGCCCTCATCTGCTGCTTTGAAGTTACCTGGCATGAGATAAACATTACTTAGGGCTCAGGTATTCTCGAACAGAAGGGAACGATAAAGATATTGGAGATACACTCTCTCGGAATTTCCAATAAAGGTCCAGCAATGTACCAATAATGAACATGTGGGAACACATTTGGGCATTACTGCGAAATGAAGGAGTGTCTAGTTAACCTGAAAGTGATTTCAACCCTACCTAGTTAGGCCAAGATAACGCTTTTTAAATCATTGTTTGCATCTGCTGCAAAACAACAGAGTGTTGTAACATGTTTCTAATCTCAAACCTTTTACATTTTCCATATTCCAGCTGCATTAATAGTTGATCAAGGCAAACAATGACACATAATACTATAAACACCTTGTGTCAATGGCAACAAGGATGTGATGATTTCGACACTACGATCTAAACATGTCATACCTTTATGGCCAGCTAGCTGAACCCAGTTTAGTTTGCGCCTCTGAGTAGCACTGAAGGGCCAGTGGACAATCGTCTTCAACTTCCACCATGGCTTGCTCTGGAGAGGACATGCGAGAAATAAAGTAAAAGTTAATATAACAGAATACAAAGCACAGAGAAGAAGCAGGTTTTTGTGTCTCTCAAAGTTTCCTTGTATGATAACAAGAAGAAATGGTCTTAGATCTCTGACTCAGGTCCACCGCATATGTACTAAAGCTGATGAAATAATAAATTCTACCCAGTAAATCTGAAGCCAGGCTTTTGGTTTTCCACTGCGTGAAGCCTCCAATCTAGGTCAGTTAAATGCCATTTCTGTGGAAACTCATATCTGCACTTAACATCTCAATTCAGCAACTCCAGCTGCATGTTGATGGGCTCACAACCTTAATTCACACAGAGAAAGCACAGTACGTCCTACAAAACAACAACTGTTTAACATCAAGGACATACATTTTCTAAATGAAGCATGCATAATAGGTTTGGTCAAACATTTTAACACCAAGTTGCCTCATGTGACACTGCCTATGTTGCTGGCTACTCACCTCCCACTCACTTGTTATCGATGTCTGACTTTTTTGAATGCCATATGACTGTGAAAATGAAAAAAATTGACCTGAGCAAGTTGTCTTTTCTTAGCACAAATGTTTTGTTTTTGTGTGTGTGTTTGCTTAAGGACTCTTCTCTCAACACCCTCACCTTCTCCTTCTTTCTCCTTCTGACTCTCACCACACAGAGAAAAACACAGAGACAGCTTGCATATTTCGCAGAGACACAGTAGAACTTCACACTTGTGGGGAACTGTTTTTTTCCTCCCTCCCAAGAAAACAGACCATATCTCAAATAATGCACACTTTTAACGCTCACATTTATATATTTCTATAAATGGAATTATATAGCAAAATCAAACAAACTCTCGGACACTAGAAATAAAAGGTATTACATGCTGATCGGTCCTATCTTTAGGCCTTGGAGGGGTCACGTCACTGTGTGTTCTGATTGAAACAGGAAATGAAACAGGGACTCTCATGTTAGTGAGACACTGAGTTCATGCTTGAGTGTCTCACAGTTTGCCATTGTCACTAATATCAGAACTCTGCAGTAGCCGGGCAAGTCTCTCTTAAATGTCAGTGTTTCACTTAGCACTACTTGTTTAGTGACAATATCACATTAGGAAGGTGTTAGGACTCTCACAAACGAACGTTTGTATTATCGCTGCAAGTGACTTCACTGGCTTCTGTTAGATTATATGTTGATTTACTATTAATGTTACTGACTGATGCATTTTGGTTCAAATAAAATGAAGTTGTTTGGTGTTTTGTCTTTATACGGAGAGGGAATGGAATTGTTCCCTGACAATATGAACATACTGACCGTACAGCTCTCTACACAATAAATTTCCCCCGTAGTCTTACATTGAAATGTCATATTATTCATGCTGGCTATTGCCAACACTGTCGTCTCCAGCAGTCGTGACAGAAACCACGGCACTTGGAATTATTCTGGTTTCACTTTTAACTTATAACTTAAAATATTAGATTATAGAGAATATTGTACCTCATCAATACATCAAGAAGTGCATCTAAAGCTGCCTTTAAACTGGTGTTTGCAAACATCACTATATGATGTTGATGTTAACAAAAATGGTGCCAAAATATGCCAGCTGCATTGTTTTTTTTTTCTTATAATAAAGGCAAGAACTGATGTAATGAAATAAATGTCCACATGTCAAAGAAAATTGGCTAAAATGCACAACCAGCGTTTCCAAACATTTTCTTTACAAATGTTTAAATAGGAATATGCAACCGTATACTACAAGTGTTCAGTAAAATACCACAGAAAAATGACTGATTAAAATCAAAACCTCTTTGACCTATTGCTTACAAAACAGAACATTAGGATTTTTAAATCTAAAAACTATTAACACTACCAGTATATTAAAAAATAACCCTTTACATGCATTCAAAGTATAGAAAAGCAAACACACTCATTTTACTGTGTATTGATTATTATACACACACATTAGGTATTATTATATTTTCACATATCACTATTAACATGTATGCACACATCCAGCATTTTACTGCTGTTGAGTCTACAGGTGTAAGTAGATTTACAGCACGTTTACCTAATGTGTAACAGCAGAGGGCCGGCCTCAACAGGCTCACAAATAAATCTGAAATAATCCTTAATAATACACTGCAGTTCACAATCTTTTATTGAAACTGTATGGTTTTAGAAGTAAACACAGACACTATAAATGTGGGGGAGGAACATGTAAAAAGTGGCAGAAAATCAAATCAAATAACTTGAGTATTTGAATAAAGGCACTTGGTTACATTTCACCACTGCTTAGTACAAAGTTACACAATCCATGCAAGGACAATAAAGTTTTAATTGTAGGACCAGTTTAATGTTTGCTTTCTGGTTGGTTTCTTCAACACCCAATGCATTGTTTGCTGCTCTGTCAGACACACCTTTCCATTTAATACAGGCCCATTTGGCATCTGACTCAACGCAGAGCTGATCTCAGAGTAGTCAATAGCAACTCTGCAAATACACAAACAGCCATTTCCAACAATGCATTTTGTGACACACTGTGACTCCCTCAGACGGGTTTTGTTGATCAACCATTATAACTCATGCCTTCCATGTGATTGTGCATTGTTATTGTGGGTGTTAATGGAATGTAATCCACTCAAGTTGTCAAATTAATCTAGTTGCAATGATAACCCTGTTTGTTCACTCGCCTGCGTGTTCTCTCCTCTGTTGTAGTGCCATTAAAAACTTCTTTATTGTGAACCGTCTACTAGGAATTTACCTGTTTTGCACCAGCACATGCTTTAAAGGGAAAACTATCAGAGGCAAAGTGCTGATACACATGTGATGTAGACTTCCTGAAGTGGTTCTTTGTTAAATGTCAAAGGCCAAGGCTCAAATTGGCAACTGACCACAAAAACATTATTACACAAAGACATGTTAGTCTGTGCTGTACTGTGCATGTATGTGGGTGTTTGTGTGTGGGACGGTGTGTGGGATGAAGGGGCAGGAGCATAAAAGCTGCTATTTTCAGAGGTAACACAACTAATATTTTTTCAATTTTAAGTGACGATGTCCAAAATACGCAATGCTTCTATTTGTCACGGTCTTAATGCTGAGCCTCATTTGAATGGACAGTGCTACGTTCAGCAGCACACTCCCTCTCTCTCTCTCTCTCTCTCTTGCACATAAACGCACAGGCTTAACAAGACACGTGTATTCAGTCTGTTTAAAACAAAGTGACAGCTACAGACCTTGTATGGAGAACGCAAAGACAAGTGGTGCCATTAAACATACACGCCCAATGAAAGTCTGAGCCTGAGTCAAACATGGTGAGAGTGTAGACAAAAAAGCTGATTATGTTGTTAACTACAGGGCTGAAACACTGAGGTGAGTCACACTTCACTTCCCTACAAATCTCATGAAGAAGCAATGATAGTGTGAAAGCTTCACAGGCAGCAAAAGCACACGCTATCCTGTTCAAACCTAATCGTAGACAAATTTGTGCTTTTAAAAGGTACAAAATGACGCATGAAGGAGCACGTTCAGGTAAACCTGTAAGACACGAATAAAACTTTATCAGTCAAGAATGTCAAAGGCAAACAAATTTCCACCCTCAGCATCTATTGAACTAAAGGCCGATCCTTCAACAGCCGTCTGTGTGCTGAAGGAGGGACGCACAGTGTTAAAGGTCAGAAGTTACACTTTAATAAGATACAGTTCAATGACTTGCTGGAGTTCAGTTGTTTAATATGCAACAGGTACTTTGCCATTTAATTTTAATGAGCAGGACTTGTACAGCTCAGATAACAAAAACAAACAAAACAAAACACACACACACACATAAAATGGTTGTTAGTGTAAAGATCAGTATAAAGATGCCGCTAAGAATCTACATCTACAGTTTATCATTAGTGTGCATCGAGTGGCCGCAAAGTTAATGAGCAACACTAATGCAAAATTCAGACAGTAGCAGTCCAGCAGCACCAACACAACAAAGGTTATCAGGCTTTCAAGAGCTTCTTCGTGTGAGTTTCAGTTCATACATAAAGGTGATGTGAAAGACTTTGATAGACCATTACACAAAGCAAGAGATAACATGATTTGAGTGAGGACAATTGAATTTCCTGAAGATTATCCTGCACTCTAACACAAGGTTGTTTCTCCTTCCTTCCTTCAGCGTGATCTCAAACAACAGCAGAACAGAAGACAGTGACTCTGAAGCAGGGAGATCTGACACTTCCCATATCTCAAAGCAAGAGGCTTATTGTACTTGTGCCGCAGAACGGATACAGAAATAACTCCTGAAATGTAGAAGTGACTAAATTCCCATGAGAAATCTTTGCTGCACAACTCGCTCAAAAGACACAGGACACCCAAACCAACTAAACAAATGTTCTATAAATGTTGCTGTCGCTCTGCCATTGTGTATTTTCTGCAGTCAGAGCCCCCCCCCTCCTGATCCCAGTGGTCTTCAGAGAGGAAATAGTTTGCTGACTGCTGCTGATGTGCTGCTGTGCTTCACCGCTTCTTGTTTTCAGAACATGGGCTCTTTACTGTAATTTGGTAATTATAAAGACGGTGGATTTGCATATATATACCAGAGGTCAAGGATGGTTAATTGCTCCATTTAGTCTGACACTAGCTGTCCTGATTTAGTCATGCATTATTTAACAGTTGGTAATTTATACAGAGAGACAACAGTGGGTGTTTTGAATTATTTAACACATCCTGTACCTGGAAGATGAAGCTGCACTGGAATCATTCCCCTTATAAAGCCCATTGCCCTGCAGCTCTGAATCTGTTCGTGGTCTACTCACCTCTCCGGTGTCCACCAGGTGCTCTAAAGTGATGATGCCTTTGCTTTTGCTCTCATTGTCACTCAGTAAATCGTCCTCGGACTCCACAACAGAGGAGCCCGTGGACGAGATGGACGAGTTGGACAGTTTCCTGCGCAGTTTACCATCCACCGCGTCATCCCAGTCTTCCTGCTGCATCTCCCGGGAAGAGCCGCCTCCCTCAGGAGTGATGGTGACCTGCGGTACCTGGCGCGCATCCATCACAGCCGGCTCTCCGGGTTCGGACGACTGGGCGGCTTGAGGGGCTTTCTGGCGGAGCTCATCGCCGAGCTGATTCGGCTTCCCCGCCGCTCTTCGCTCTAACCGGGACCCTTCGCTTAATCCAGCCCCAGAGAAGCCAAAGTCCTTGGAGCTCTTTCTCCTGCACTCTTTCGGCATGAGAGACGTCAATCCGTCGTGAGAGCGCACGACGACGGGGGCGCAAAAGCCGCTTCAAGTGCGACCTCCAAATCTGGTCATTTCACTTCCACAAAGTTCAGACACAGTTTGGGTGAGGTGAGGGTTTCACTCGCTCCCTCGCGGCACTTCCTCGCTGTTATCTGCTCTTTCACGTATGAAAAGCGTCCATCAGCCTCTGTGCTCGGTGCTCACTGTCGGTAAAGGGAACCCCTCTCTGCTGGTGGCTCGGCTGGCGCCTCGACGCGGTTTACACGCGCGCGCCGACGCACCGACTTACACAACTCTACAAGATTTGTTATCTTCCGCATTTCTCGCTTCCTGGCTGAAGAAATGACAACAGCGCACGGCGACGGGTCCTTCCAGACGGACTCTCTCTCTCTCTCTCTCTCTCTCTCTCTCTCTCGTGTCTCGCAGGGATCTGCACAAAAAACGTGACGCTTCAGCAAAGCGCGACATTAAAACGCGTTAAACACGTCGGCTGCACAGGAACAAACAGATGTGGCAGAGAAATGTTTGTGCAGGCAGACGCGCACGTACACGCACGCACCCACATGCACACACATGATTTAGCAATCAAGTCTTCATACTGCGGCTTAATTATGCAAACAATAGTGTCCAATTCAAATGAAAGTATGTGTAATTAGCATAGCACATATATTTTTATGCAAAACTGATGTAAAAACACTGTCAATAACATGGCAGCATAATAGGAAATCTACAAGATTCAAACTTCAACTTTACTATATATTACTATGCCACTATTGTCCAGGAGGCGACGCTGCCATAACCTGCAACTTTTGCTCTTTTGACTAGAAACAGAGCAAAGATGGTGTGAAACTGAAAGATGAATCACTTGTTGAAAGAAAGCACATAGCCAGCGAGTTACTGACAGTAAGCGACTGAGTAATAATGAAATTGAAATCATAGCATTTTAAAGTTCATGTATAATGTCTGTTGTGTGGTTGGTTTGTTTTTACCAGGCTACAGTCCATAGGTGTTAGGCAATTATCTAGTACCTTTAAAAAATGTGCAGTAATCTTAAAAAGAAAAGAAAATCAAATTATCTGTGACCACCAGGTGCTTTAAAAACACCTGCAAAAGGTTTCTCTAGTACCTGGCAGATAGGTTGTTTCAAACATGTTGGAGAAGTTGCCACAGTTGTTCTGTGGATTTAATCTATTTCTGTGTTGCTGTCTTTATGTAATCTCCAACTGACTCCATGGGTTTGAGACTAGGGCTTTGTGGAGATCATCTGATGCAACGCTTGTTCTTCTAGTCACTGAAGATGAGTCTCTGTAATTGCAGGTTGTCTCTTACTGCATCATTAACCTGAGACCAATCAGGTGCAATCAGAGAAGAGAGAATAGAGAGAACGTTGTGCCTTCCTGCTATCGGAGGTGTGGAGCAGTATTACTCTGTCTATTGTGTTGTGCAGCGGAAATTGGGATGGCTTTTCATTGACTGTAAGACAATGGGGTCTTTGGCTGTATTTTCAAAAGCTATTAGTGGTTTTGTGCTGTATAGATCCCTGTGTCTCTACATGACAGAGTTTTCGTTGTCATGCATTTTAATTTTAATACATGCAGTGTAAAGAATAAATTCATAATAAGATAATTTTATCCATAATAACTACATAATAAATGTCACTTTTGGCTGAGGTCTTATTTCAGTTGTGTAACGTCTATGTCTGCCTTTTACAGAAATCACTCTGAATTTCTTTTTCGTTTCTACTATTTTCCTTTATCTTTCAGTTTTACAGTAATTACTTGTGCTAGACAGTGTTATTGCCTACTCATTACCACTATACCAAGCACAACGTAGCACTTTTGTCCTCTTCTCTATCAGAGCCCCATCTTTCTACTAGTTCCCCTTTCTATTGTCTCTCTGTGTTCTTCCTCTTTTTGGTGGTTGGCATGGTCAGTCAAAATATTTCTTTGGAGAACCCATGACTTCTCTGGACAGATGACAAATACATATGTGGAAAATGATAGAAAATCACACAGCTGGATGTGTCACATAGAGTTTCATGTATGTTACTTATTTACAATAACAGCCAGGGGACATGCAATATAACACAAAGCCATGAGCCATGTAAAAGTGGAAAGGGGTAATGGGTTTTTGTCACGTTACATTAGGTCACACAACTTTGCTTTTTAGGACTAGTTTTCACAGCAGCCAAGGCTGGGATACGAACCAGAGAAAGACTACCGCTGGACCCCAGTCTTAAAGGTACCCCAAAGGAAGAAGGCCTACTCTGTGTGGGCCCTGTATGATGAGTGACTCAATGAAAACTTGTGGATTATGAGCTTATTTGCAAATTCTTAAAGAAATGTTTTTAATTATTTGATTTAAGAGAGTGTTCTCACCTGAATTATGATAAGAACCAACATCTACTTTCTGCCCTGGGCCTCTGAAGATGGTTCATTTGGGCATGCATTTATACACACTGTCATACATTATATTCTCATGTCAACAAGTTTCTAAGTAATAGTGGTCCAGCTGTTTTGATCTGGTGTTTGTACCACTCCAGTCCGATAGGTGGCGATAATGCACTGATAAACTGGGAGTGAAGGTGGATGACGTTTCTGGTGCTGGGAAATAAAGGCAGAGTGAGACCTCTTACTTTCTCTCTGCTAAATAGAGTTGGGTCAGGGGTTTGACAGCCATCCACTGTGTCCGCTTTAAGTTTATTTATCTCCTTTTAGCCGGCACCTTGCAAAAAAACACCATGTTTGCCGTTAGAAACGCTCTCCGCCTCGGCTCCCGGTTATCCATCCCCGCGGTGGCGAGGAGAGGATGCGCCGGGGCTTCTATCCCGGTGGACGATGTGGTGAACGGACTGACCGACGAGCAGATACAGGTTAGCCGCACCGACACGAAGCCTTGTGTTGCTGCGTGCAGGTGAACAGCTGCCAGTAAAGAACAGCCTTAAAATCACACAAACAAAGCTAACCTGCGTTATGGTTTATGACGTTTTAGGGACAAAAGAAGTGAAGTTATTTTGCGTCGCAGTGTAATGACGTGACAACATAACGTTAGCATACTTTTATATTAGCCGACCTAGCTAACCACTTAGCAAACAGTTAGCGTTAACTAGTTAAATCTAAAACAACGTTACATATACAAGGCTTATTAATTAAAATCTAGGTGACAGAGGGTCAGCAGTTTTATAACACCAAGCCAAGGAGACTCGACTGGAAGAGGGCAGGGGGTGGGATCCATATAGAGGGTTTGATTGGCTGAAAGTGTCTGTGTTTATATCCTGGTCAAAAATGGCTGCAACTGTAATGTTACAGGTGTAATGTTAGCAGATTGCTGTAGGCTTGTTCAGTACAGTAACATATTCACCTGTAGCTTTTACATTGTCTTATGTAAAGCTGATGAGTGCCTGAGTCTGCACATACTGTAATATGAGTTTATTTAAAGCATGCTGCTCATATTGTGTCTTTTGCACAGCTCAGACATGTGGTTCGTAAATTCTGTGCAGAAAAGCTTGCTCCTTTTGCTGATGATATTGACAAGAAGAATGAATTTCCAGGACTGCGGGTGAGTTGAAACATTTCTTCATTTTAACACATGTCTGTAGTTCAATGATTGAGTTGCAAGAGCAGGATTTCTGTTTTTGGCAACGTTTTGAATTCTCTCCACCAGAATTTTTTTAAAGAGATGGGAGACATGGGACTGCTTGGGATTACTGCTCCAGGTAAGATAGTTGGAGCTATATACGGAGGCAAGAATGATCTGATCTTCATCTAAGCCAAGAGTATTAACAACTATTATGTGCCTAAAATAATAATGCAAAAAATTTGGATGTTTCGTGTCTTGACAACAAACATAAAAACCTCACAGTAAGAGTTTAAAAAGTATGTGAACCTCAAAAAAGCTTTTGAACTGTGGCTACTCTACCAAGAATTAGGCTTCCAATCTAAATGACCCCAAGAGCACAACAAACACTCATTATTGAGGTAGAGATGCAAACTTGAGTGACAGCCAAAGATTTAAAGGCATCATTGGGACTGGCTAACATCGGTGTTCATGAGTCCACAGTAGGTAAAACATTGAACTAGCAGGGTGTCTATGGCAGGACACTTTGATGGAAGCTGCTGCTTACTAAAAAGAACATTGCTGCACGCCTGTGGTTTGCCAAAGAGCACAGTGACACTCCACAGCGTTATTGGCTAAATGTTTTATGGACTGATGAAATTAAATTGAACTATTAGAAAAGAACACACAGCACTACATCTGATGTAAAAGGGTCACTGCATATCATCATTTTTGTGGTTGCTCTCAATAAAGACACGAAAGATCAGAATGTTTTGTGTTATTGTTTTAGACACATTATGTGTTAATACGCTTGACTTTGATCAAGATCAGATTATATTTTATGACAAATTCATGCAGAAAACCATGAAATTCCAAAAGATTCACATACCTTTTCTTGCCACTCTATGTAATAATGGCTGCATTACTGTTAGCTTTAGGAATAAAATTTAAATTATTCTTTAAATATCTTTCAGTGGAGTATGGTGGCACAGGATTGGGTTACCTAGACCATGTCATTGTGTTGGAGGAAATCTCTCGAGTATCAGCAGCTATTGCTCTCAGTTACGGTGCCCACTCAAACCTCTGTGTCAACCAGTTGGTACGCAATGCAAATGAAAAGCAGAAGGAAAAGTACCTGCCAAAGGTCAGAACCCAAACAGATCATGTGTGAACAAAAAGAAATTAAGTTTAATTCTTTATTCTTATCTGACTCTTACCTGTAATCAGTTGATAACAGGCGTGCACGTCGGAGCTCTGGCAATGAGTGAGCCCAATGCCGGCTCTGATGTTGTATCCATGAAACTCAGAGCCAAGAAGAAAGGTAAGACAACTCCACTGCATTAGTTCTGCATTCATAACCCATTAAACACGACAAGTGATGGTTCAGAAATGATGATCACTGACATAGTTTTATTTATGCATTTTTATAGTAGTGTTATCAGAAGATAAGAACGTTTTGGGTGCTCATTTTGTAGCCTAATAATTGATCATAAACATGGTTTGATAAATATGCATTTAGAAGGGGATATAGCCATTTTACAATGGACCATACAAAAACACCACGTGCCAAAGATACTAGTAAACATTAAAAAGGGCATAATACACCTAAATAATGCAGAGTCAATGAAAATAATAAACATGAATACATTTCAAGTAACTTACAAACAGTAAAACTTTAAAGCAACATTATATGAATAGAGAATGCTGACAAACAGCACTAGTAAGCTGCAGAAGGCTTCACATACTTATCAGGCATTTGTGTGACTCATTACTTACAGCAGAAGTTTGGAAGTCACCTGAACACAGAAATTTATATTCCAAGCAGCTGTTTAGTGCTTCCGTACATAAGCCGTTAACCAGTGAACCAGTGCATCATGCAGCTTGCTGACATACAGCAGAGGGAAGTGGAAATGACTAAGACTTATTACAGTAAACACAGATTTTTGACACTGTTGTTGATGGTAAGGGTTGAGAGAGAAGTTGTTTGTGTTTGACCAGAGGGACCTGAGGTGTTTTCATGACGACAGAATTGATTATTGAGCTGTCTGAAAATGTGATTGCCTAAACATTTTTAATGAGAAGGTACCTATTAAATGACCACAATTACAGGTTGCACTCACACCTCCTTTCCATTAACCTATGAGTAATATCTGTGAATATGTTCTCATGCAAGATAATGCTGTAAGTGACTTTAATTTGATTTTCGTCCCAGGCGATTACTATGTTCTGAATGGCAACAAGTTCTGGATCACAAATGGCCCAGATGCAGATGTCCTTATTGTTTATGCCAAGACAGACCCTGAGGCCCATCAAAGAGGCATCACAGCTTTCATTGTTGAAAAGGTAACGCCAGGCCCGTTCAGACTTCTTATTCTCTACCTTGGCATTTACCTGTGGCTCAGGGGACATGGTATGTTTGTGTTTTACTCCGTTTTGGGGCTTAGCCTTGTATGATTATGGCAAAGGAAAAAGTCAAAAATCATAGCAGTCAAAGAACTGTCTTTGTTGTTAATGGCTGTATGTGTGTCTTGTAGGGAATGCCAGGATTCTCTACCGCACAGAAGCTCGACAAACTCGGCATGAGGGGATCAAACACCTGTGAGCTCATCTTTGAAGACTGCAAAGTCCCAGGTGTATGTTCAAGTGCACATTTTGCCACATGTGCACTTGTATGTGTGTTGTGTGGTCCTTGTGCAGCCAGGTTTTCAATGTATTTTGATCTTCTTTTTTTTCTGCTTGTTACAGAGGAGAATGTGCTTGGTCGATTGAATAAAGGTGTTTATGTGTTGATGAGCGGCCTAGATCTGGAGAGGCTGGTGCTTGCGGCAGGGCCTGTTGGGTAAGTTTATAAATGGATGAGGCTTGAATTAAACTGTACAGAGAATGTAATAACATACACGCAGTACGTAGAGAACACATACAATGTAATATGGTGTAGAGAACCTTTGTGTTTACAAATATAAAAATGTTAGCACATTTAGTTTGTGTAAATTTATCCTACATGAGGAAAATCTTGTTTGAATTGTGTTGAGCCCATCCTACAGTATCTGGAAGTGGATTTACAAAACGATGGACACAACTAATAGCAGAGTTTTGACCAAACACACACATCTGGCATTAAAAGAAGAATTTATTTTAGGTGAATTGCTGTTGTTAGATCTTCTTTTTAACTATACCTGCTCCAAGTATTTAACATTATTGTTTTTCAGCATCATGCAGGCAGTTTTGGATTTTGCTGTTCCCTACATGCATGTCAGAGAAGCTTTCGGAGAGAAGATTGGTCATTTTCAGGTTTGATCTTCAGTCTTCACATTAAACAATTATGTGAACTTTATGACTTAACCAGAAACACTCTATACAACCGTACATGTCTCAAGTGTGAATCTAGTAACTATAGAATATAATATAATATAATTTTATAGCTGATGCAAGGCAAGATGGCAGATATGTACACCAGACTGAGCTCCTGTCGGCAGTATCTCTACAATGTTGCTCGAGCTTGTGACAAAGGACACTTAAGTGCAAAGGTGAGAGGATTTTTAATATCTCATCTGCTACTTCAATGCCATATAAGATCTAACACAGAAGTGTAAACCATTTGCTAATGGAACATCTATGTGAATTGAGGAATATTTGTTCTTTCACTTTCTGCATATTGGTGCAAAATGTGTATAATTTGTCATTTGAGTGCCACAAGAGTAACATTGTGAAAGAGACAGAAACATACTCAGGCATTCCATAAGTTAGCAAAATATTCCACTTATTCTCCAAGTTTGTACAGATGAAATCAAACAATTGTTTTCCCTCTACTCCACGCAGTCACTGTTGGTTTTGTTATTGTTGCAGGATTGTGCTGGAGTGATTCTGTATTGTGCTGAGAATGCCACTCAGGTGGCTTTGGATGGCATTCAGTGTTTGGGTAAGTACCAGCAATGTGGTTTGAATGAGAACTGAATCTTAAATAAAAAATGTATCTTTATTTTATTATCATGGACAAAAAGGCTAGCGTTTGACAAGAAGTGAGTCCAGTTTTGGGACAAGATGAACCCCTACTTTAGTGTCATCACTCTGATTCCGAGTCTTGTTGCTGCTGTGAATGGTAGTGGCTTGGTATTGGCATCAATTCAAATTTAAGTTAAATTTTATTTGTATAGGGCCAAATCACAACAGAAGTAATCTCAAGGTACTTTTAAAGTGTTTACGGTTTAAGACCTTAGAAAATATAACTGTTTACAAAATTATATAGAACACCCAAAATCCCCCACTTGAGCAGCACTAGGTGACAGTGGAAAAGGAAAAACTGCCTTTAGAGGAAGAAACCTCAAGCAGAACCAGAACCAGGTTGAGGCCATATGCGATATATTCGACCGGAAAGAGGAGAGAGAAAAGAACAGCAGCAAACAAAACAACAAAAAACAACAAGCAGCAAAAACACTGGGCAGGTCGGTAGGGCCAGTAACTGGACTCTGGAGATATACAGCTTAGGATTGAGGATACCTGCAGAGAAGAACAGAGAGAGGGAGGCAGAGAGGAGGAAGCACAACTACAGAAGAGAGATTAAGTTATTAATTAATGACATGCAAAAGATGCCATTTGAATGGATAGACGTGAGGATAGGAGGGGAGAGGAGAGAAGAAAAGAGGAGCTCAGTTTATCAGTAGAGTACCCCCAACAGACTAATCTATAGCAGCATAACTAAGAGATGGTCCAGAGTCCTCGGAGCCATCTTTAACTATAAGCTTTATAAAAAAGGAAAGTTTTAAGTCTAGTCTTAAATGTAGAGAGAGTTTCTGCCTCTCGAACCTGAACTGGGAGCTGGTTCCACAGGAGAGGAGTTTGATAGCTAAAGACTTTGCCTCCAATTCTATATTTGGAAAAGTCTGAGAATGAAGTGTTCTGCCTGCAAAATATGGAACTATGAGGTCTTTAAGAAATTATGGAGCTGGATTATTAAGTGCTTTAAATGTAAGGAGGAGTGTTTTTAAACTTTATTATGGATTTTACAGGAAACCAATGGAGAGAATCTAATGTAGGAGAAATATAATCTCTCTTGCTAATTCCAGTCAGAACTTTGGCTGCAGCATTTTTGATTAACTGGAGGCTTTTAAAGGAGTTATTAGGAAATCCTATTAATAGTGAATTACAATAGTTTTTGGACCAAACAAAATAACCTGTGTCTGAATTTAGGAGTAGAAGATTAGAGGACATTCAGGACTTTATGTTTTTCAGTCAGGAGCTACAGGTGCAGCTATTTTGGTTAATAAATAACACAGTAACTAGCAGTGTGGAGGTTTATACGACTCCCAGACATGGTGAGAGTGCTTCTTACAGGCAGAAGGTGAACTATTGTACACACACACTATTGTACTCTTTTATCACGTTGTACTCTTTTATCACATTGTCACTATATTAGTTTTCCTATTATAACTGTGCTTAATTTAGAGATATCATTAGATTGTAAACTGATTCATGCTGTAATTAACTGACTTAATTGCCTGAATAATTATAGACGTATAAGGTTTTGATAAAATCTGAATGTACTGATAACATTTCAGGGGTGACAGTAGTCATCAAGCCGTCCATGCTGATAGTTGTTGCATTGTAGTATGATTAGGAACTAGCAACAATCTTGACAGCTCACTGCCTCAGGCACTAATTTAGTCTATGTATAAATTTTATACTTGTTCTTTTATTTCTGGAATTTGCTCTAACAGGCAACATTTTTACCACTGTGCTCACAAACAGTGTGATATGTTGAAATGTGTTTTATTCATACTGAAATGTCTGCTCTCTTACTGTACACTATCTTGTCAACAGGTGGGAACGGGTATATCAACGACTATCCCGTTGGGCGGTTTCTGCGTGATGCAAAGCTGTATGAAATCGGTGCAGGCACAAGTGAAATACGCCGGCTCGTCATTGGACGAGCCTTTAACTCCATGTTCAGATAGGCACAACAGGCATTGAATAAAGCTGAATGAGGGAATTTTCATGAATGAACACAGTTGTTCTCACCCAGGGCCTTTAATGTGACAAATAAATTAAAGGAAGTTGTTGGGGGAATCGATTTTCCCTGGCAATTTTCTCCGTCTACATAATACATTAAATAACTCAAGGTGTGTGAGTGTTACAAGCTGACTGACTATGAGAAGAACAAATGTTGATGTTAGTATGTCAAGTGGTTATAGATGGAACAAAATCTGACATTACATAACATTTATAATTGATCTTCTCTAACTGTAGCAATCATTACCACTACAGATGATAGAGATTAATGTGTGCTGTCTTTGTATAGAACTCAACTGTCAATCACGTCTTCATAAAGTCCCTTTCAAAATGTCAGTGCCGACTGAAAAATGTTCCTACTCATTAAGCAAAGCCAGTTGAAAGGGGAAAAAAATACTCCACTGTTGTACTGTGTAGATCAAGTCTTCTCCCCTCTAAAGAACTTTGATTTAGGGTATGTAGAAATATGAAGGTGTATCAAATACAGTAGTTTTGTTTGCAATAAATAAAAACATTCTATGTCCCACAAACCGATGTATTTCAAAACATTTGATCATCTCGTAATAATTGATTGCAAAATTGATTGAATGAATTTTGAATTGAGAGTGAAATCTTATTTTCAAGAAATGCAACCTGTTTTTATTAATAATTGAGCTCCACCATATGTTACACATACTGTATAGTCAGTTTAGTGTTCATTTAGAGTGCTACCAGGCCTAATAAATTCCAATTCTCATGAGTTTTGATCAAGTCATTGGGATGTTCTTGATTTTTGCTTTGAGAATACAAGTTTACATCAACTGCTTCAACTCAGGATTTATTTTGGAAGTATGTTTATTATTTAACATAGAGCTGCTACGGGTTACATACATTTTTAGCCTCATTGGAAATCAGAATATTTTAGCCTTTGTTTTTTAATGTTGATCATTTTTTTCAGTTTATGCCAGAATCCCTAACTTTATGGAAGTGCTGCACAAAATCACTGGACTCCCCCTTTAACGTCCCCTTCATGCTTCATCTGGTGCTAACAATACAGAGCATGCTTAATGGAATCAACAATGGCTTAGAAAACTACAAAATTACTCTGCAATTCACGCTATGCTGCTCCATAATTACAGTACCCGAGTGGAAACTGTAGAGCATTTGTGTCAGCAGTCCTTTGAGCTTAATGTAAACGTTAGCATGTCATAGTTTAGTGAGCATATGAAAATTTACTAATTTGCAACAAAATCCAAAGTGCACATTAAACCAGATCAGGATGTCATCAGTTCAGATATTTCACAGGATAAGTGAAAAACATTAAACTGCTATTGGTGCCACAAGAAAAGTTAATGGATCATCATAAGGCAATGAATATCTGTAGAAATAATCAAGTAGAAGTTTTAATAGAGTACAGTTTTAAAAAGGTTCCGGTCTTCTATCCATCACCTGTTGAGACGATGGTTCATCAGCTCGATGTCTCTGATCCGTTTACTGTCGTTTCATCTTTGTCACACCATGTACCGTGAGTCATGCTGATTGATGTGCAGAAGATTGTTTGGTTGGACTTTGATACCGCTCACTATTGCTCGGCTGTGTCATACTTGGCTTCTGTGAGAAAAACACTGCACTGAGCTGAGCGATTAACAAAACTGTGAGTTTGACGTTTTTATTTCTGGAGCCTCCAGTGGAGATGAAAGGCTGGCATTTCAGATCTGAAGATGCTCCTTAGCCCCGTGCAGAAATGTAGGCTGAAACGCACCGTATCTGCTCTTTTGACTATAAACAGAGATAGCTGTGTGTGTGTCATAAATACAAACACAGTAAACAAACATGTTGCTCTGTATCTACTGAAACACAGAGCTCCTTATTTCGAGGAAAGTCAGAAAGGAGACAGTCGAACTATCTCACTGCATTTGAATAATACATTGGAGTTCTGTTTCAGTGTGGATTTTCCCTTTACGGGAAAACATCATTATCTCTAACACAATGGACCACAGTAACTGCTTAAGATGACTGAAAAGAAGTGTCGTCTCAATGGAATGAGATTCAAATGATATCTTGTGAAAATGTGCCTCACTGTAAACATATAACACATAATATTACACAATTAGACTTTATAAACATCCTACACAGTTTCTCCTGTCCTGTATCTATTCTGCACCTTTAGTCGTGATGAGGATGATCATGTTTCCTAATATTTGTACTGTAACAGAGGTACTTTAATACCCATGTACTCATTGTTCTAACTTCCCCCTCCTATTAAAAAAAAAAACACATCACACTATTTTGTGACTTTGAAACCACTTGTGTACATTTTTGGTTTGAGTTCTTAGTCATATTTATTTTGACTTAAAGACCATCAATCAATATATAAGCAAAAGAAGCACGTTCATAATGAATAAACTGACTGAGATTTTCCTCTTTTTCCCCACTTCACTTTTTTGACACTGACCTCCAAAATACCAAATGTATCTGCTGAAATGTCAGAAGACCTTGTCTTTCTGGCTGCATGCCTCCTTATTAAGCAGGAAGGACCCCTCCCTTTAGGGGAGAGGTGCAAACTCAATGGCTTATTGTCATGTGAGGGTTAAAATAAGCACAGAGACCGAAGTTATTTTAAGTGAATCCTTGATAAATGTTTGGTGGATGCCAGGTCCAAGTTGTTTTTTTTACTATTAATTAACCTATTAATAAATATCACACTAATGGATTTAATAACACTAATAGAAGATGTAAAGGGTGCTTTGTTAGATAGTGGTGCCATGATAATTAATGCCCCTTTAAGTATGCAAGGTAAGAAAATAGTTTAGTTTCAGTTTAGTTTAAGGGAAACTAGCCGAAGAAAGTTCATCAGGTCATATTTTGACGACCTTTCTCTCAATGACAAAAATACAAAGTTACATAAAACACAGCTCCTGTATATCAGCACTCCAGGTGGCACCGAACATGTCGGAGCAGGATTCGTTCACGAGTGGGCGCTGACAGGACTGTAGGTGTTCGGCAGCAGCACCCAGCTCCTTCACCCACTGCTGCCAGGGTTAATACGAGTGTCACAAGAACGGGGCTTAAAGACATTAACTAGGTGAAAGCCATCTGTCAGCCGCAGCGGGGGTTGCAGGAGTCGGTGACATGCGGACGGCGCGTCCGTGGCCCTTTAAGAAACTCCATGTTTTCGCTACATGATGCGTCAACATAAAAAAGCGGATGATGCTGTTAGGCTGTGTAAAAACACGCCGAAGTGAGCCGTAGTTTTCGGAAGCTTTGTTAAATGTGGAGCACGCCTCACTTGGCCTCGCACACCAGTAGCCTGCCGTAGTTTGAAGTGTGGCGAGAGGTGGTTTTTCTTTTACGCGTGGCGCAGCGAGCGGCGCAGTTTGGAGCGAGAAAGAAACGCTTGAGCCGATCAGCTCAGCGTGAGTCGTTCTCCACTCTGTTTTCCTCCTTCACTTGCGGGAAGCGTACACCTGACGCATCTCTCTCACTCTGCCCCCCTTTGGAAGTGATTTGGATTTCTAAAATACCGTGCACGCCGACTTATTTCCCAGCCTACAAAGAGGTAAGACGCAAAATCATTCAACTTCTATCGCATCTGAGGCAAAACTGAAAGTGTCAGGCAGGACAAGATGGAGCGATCAGACTGCTCGGGGTTGGAATAATCTGTCAGCTGTAGACACACACAGATCGTCTGTTTAGCTGCTGCTGATCTAGAAACCTCTTTGGCAACTTTTGGAGATGTCGGTTATGTGTGCCGTCACTTGTGCAGGTGGCACCGTCGTCTTTTCTCGCCCAAACCGTGAAAAGAGCCTCGGCTCAGACTGGTGGTCGGAGAAAATGTCACACAAGCAGCTTCTGCTAAAGTCTAAAGTTTAAAGCTCGACTCTGCTTTGGAGTTCGTGCTTGTGGGTTCACTGGTGTTTGATGGAGATGAAGGATGTCTTGAAGGACATTTAGTTTTTTATTTATTATTCATTTAATAGATTAAATGATTGGTCAAAGTCAAGGGGAATAATCTGCCCATGAGTCCTCATAATGACAAGAATAGTAGGGTTCCAGCATTATTTTAATCAAAAATCCATCAGATATCACTAGAGTTGATGTGAAAACCCCTGAAAGTACAGGTTTTATCAGGGTTATAATGCCTGAAACACAAGTTGCCTGGTAAGTTCCTCAGCATAATGGTGTTTGTAAAGCCTGCTGTGACCAGACAAAGCTGACAATAGAGGTTCAGTTTTGGAGGTTGTGGTAGATTTGTGTCTAGTCAGTTCTCCACAGCTCACCTTGACAGGCCTGTCATAGCAGCATGTTGAAAAGCAGTGCAGTGGTCACACGTCAGCCATGAAGCTTGATATAATCTTATTATTGCAGAAAAAAAAAAAAAACCAAAAAAAAACAAAAACAAAGTGTCCTGTTGTGACCATAAAGTAAGATGAGGAAAATGGGCAACATGCTTCCTGTCATCCAAACACACTGAGTGACAAATACTTCCTGCTCAGATACAGGCCACACTTATAATACAGCTAAAGCTTTATAGTTCATTATCATCTTGCAAATCAAATAGAACAAACTATATTTAAGTATAGGAAGACGTTTTCTGAAAGTGAAAACAACACCCGACCGAGCCAGAATAGCCTATTGTTCGTGCAGCTACATAGGAAAAGTACACTGAAGCGCCCCTTCTTTCCAAAACAGTCATCCTCTCACTGGAGTGCCCCACAGAGGGATGTTAAATATTAGCTAAGAGGAACTCAGACTGCTCACTGGGCTTGATTTATCTGGACGCCACTCAGCACAAGTTGTCTTCTTTTCTCTAACTTTCCAAGCTTTGCTGTCAGATGTTGATTCTTTCTTCACTTTTCAGTAGCCCCTCTTCAAATCAGCCATAGTCAAATACTTATTTTGGACTTGAGTTGCATGATTTTGGGAACCCACAGCATTACAAATAACAAACTATTCATTATCATTTGTATGATGATGTAGCATTGCACCTGTGGATTGTGGCGAATGAATCACCTCACCTTGCTCGACAGCGTCCTAGTTGCTGTAATAACATAATAACAATAATAACTCACCAAACAAAACAACAAACCTGTTAGTGAAGTTATTAAAAAAAGTTGCTGCACTCATGTGATTTGTCTTCAGTTACACCAGCTTTGAATGTTATTGCCCCTTCAGTTTGTCAGCGTGAGCGTCGATGTGGGTTAGTAGGGCCCTCCACCTCCTAGTGAACTCAGTTAGTTTTGGCTTTGAGTAGTTTTCTCCTACTGAAGCATTATTATGTGCACATGAGTTTTACATGTTTTTTTAATTGTCTGATAAATACACATGACACAACAGGAGTGGTCCTGTGTTAATCAGCTCTATAAGCAGATAATTGACACATTACCTGGACATGTTTCACACTATTTGTGAACACGGCTCAGAGCATGCGGTTGTTTCATGTCTACCTTCTGTGGTTTTATGTGTGTAACCCAGGTCTGCATATTTAGCTCTGATCGCTGCCACAATGCAGACGACCTAGACTCAGTACTGCACTGATGCATCTTGTGTAGCTGTGGTGTGAGAAAGAGACAGACAGGCACAACTAAGGAATAAAAAGAGCACTGAATGTTTTTATATTTGTCTTTAAATAGGCCCCCGTGCTGTTGAATACACACATTGCAAGGACATTTCAAGATCAAGTAATAAAGGAGGACACAAGCCACATGTATAATGTCAGTTCACACACTGTCACCAGGGAGCTTTAAACTCTGACCCTAATGAGCTCTGGAGCCTTAGATGCCCATCATGCCTTCTGTGTAACCTAGCCTTAGCTAAGATCTGGGAATTTGGCAACATTACTAAAAAGAACAACAACAACCAGGCAAGAAATACCAGCAGTCAGATGATATAAACCCTCAGGATAGTAAGTATTATGTGGAAAACAGAACTAAGGCAAACTGTCTATTGTAAACAAGCACCAGCGTTTACAGACTGACTTCCTGGCTCAACTTTGACTTTTTGTACTTGTGTAGTTTTGCTTGGAAAAAGTTTTCCTGCCATTTGGGGTTATTACCGTCATTTCTCATACACCGACTTTCAATTTGACCTCTAAATAACACAGTTTACCACCTGTTTA
This sequence comes from Anabas testudineus, assembly GCF_900324465.2. NCBI lineage: Eukaryota > Metazoa > Chordata > Actinopteri > Anabantiformes > Anabantidae > Anabas > Anabas testudineus. Next base: position 11,031,926 of record NC_046630.1, read on the forward strand.
ATATTCTGACTCTGTCGAAGCGATGTTGGTTCCCACAGTTCAGCTACTCCTGCACGTTGCAGAATAGTGGCATTGGAACTGGGACCGCGAAGGCCACCGTACAGTTTGTGGAACTTTGTATTTGCATAATTGACAATGAGTTTTGCAGCTGGAACTTGTTGTGCTGTCAAATGAAGGAGCAGTGGATCTTTAGTGGCTCAGGATTAGCAAAGCTCTGCTGTGGGCTGTAGTCCTCTGAAAGACATTAGCCAGCCCCTCTCTCTGCCTCTCTCTGTCTCAGCCTCTGTTTCCTTGACTCACACTGGCAAACTGCCGGAGACACAGCTGTGAAAATTACAGGTCTGTTTCATGGAAACATCGGAGAAGGGGAGGTAGGGCAGGGGGGCTGTGAGGAGAAAAAGAGCAGAGCCCCACAGCCCAGTGTCAGCTGTTGTCGTCCCACAGCTGCAGTGGACATGGAGCTTTCAGAACCGGGGTCTCACACACTACTCCCACACACACTGGGATTGTTTACATGGGGTGGGGACATTAAACCCTGTTTGGCTGAGGGCGCACAGAACAGAAGCCCTCACTGTGACTGACAAACGTCAGGCTCCTTCAGTGAAAAGCACATGGCACCAAGCGTCCTTCGGTTTGGCAGATGCTAAAAGCACGACTGAAGCCCTGGCAGGTGGGAAGGCGGGTGGCTGCCCCCTCCCCTCTCTTTCCTCAGCTGGTTCGAAAATCCAGCGTCAGGCCTTCTTGATCAGAGAGTCATTGTTCATGATGATGATGACAGTCTCTCTCTGTCTCCATTCTCTGTGCTATCTCAATCCATCACCCCCCCCCCCCTCACCTTCCCCAACTCCCGCTTTCTACGAAGTTTGACTTTTCTCGTGCTCAATGAGATGTGAGGTGTGAGATTTGCTCTCCACTCTCCCACTCCTCCCTGGTGCTTTGCGGCGATCTTTCTGAGCTCAGCCTCCCTCTCTATCCGGCTCTTTTTATTTTTTTCCTCTTCTCCCTCTTTACCAGCCAGACTGTCTGGCATCTTGCCCCATCTCTTTGAAGAGGAACAGTAGAAGAAGATAATTACACTTCCTGTCCTGTATCTGCTCTCTAGTGCTTAACTTTGCCGGCTACATGCTGAAGCTGAGAAATAACAGCTTACTAACAGTTCTGTTGTGCAGCAAACATATGGTTTTTAACTTGATGTGCATTTTCTGCTGTGAACTTGTGTTTTGATGTAAATTTAAAAAGCTTTCACGTGCTTTGCCCCATTGTCATCGCTTCAGTTGTTTGTGTGTTCTGTCTGCTTAATCTATTTCTCACATGTAGCGCATTATACATTTGTTTTTTTGTTTTCTTTAAGCTTTGTTCCTGGAAATTTCCACAAATTTCCCTTGAAGCTGTGTTATCATTTATTTCTCTGTATTTGTTCTCTCTATATTCTCCCTTTAAATGTTCTTAACTAACACAGGCACATAATTGTGCGAATAGGTTGTTATCACACAAATAAAACAGGCACGAATAACATTGTTGCTACTAACCACACATGACACATACTTGTCACACACTCTGTACTCAGGTCATCTGAATGGCTTTGCTGGGTCACATGAATCCCTTTAAAATATATATTAAATGCCTAAACTCTGCTGTACACCTCTCCTGATCTGTATTCTGAACTTGACAGTAAACCGTTGCTCTTTATATTTCTGATAGGCCATATTCACAGGTTTTTTAGAGCTAAGCTGGCCTGTGGCATAGGCGACATAGACGGTTGCCAAGGGTGCAAAATGCCAAGGGAACACTGCACAATCATTTTCTTTTTCTTTTTTCTTGTCACAATAGAGCTGCTTTCACAGCAGCTCCTGTCACCCTTCTAGCCTGTTGATGCAAGGGGGTTGAACTGGGCCGGAGCCCACCAGAGGTGAGCTCTGGCTCCTGACATTGACATAGCACCGAGTATTGAGTGTTGCACATGTGACATTTTTGTCCTGAACACAGTGGCTTTCAGACACTGTCTCACGCTGACTAAACAAAAGCAGAATCTGTGTCCTTTGCTAAATAGTTGTGGGTTGTGGGTTGTGGGCGTCGCGCTGCATCGGGATCTATGCCTACTGTAAGTCTGGAGAGGGGCTGTGCACGATTTGCACACATGACACAGCAACGGTAACTTCATTAAATATTCAAATCCTTTGTGTCTGCACCAGCCTTGTTAACTGAAATGCCTTTCTGCACAGCAAATGGGTAATCCGCAGTGAGATCATTCTCAGGGTGAGTCCAACACCTTCATACCTGTCACTACATTATGTTCAGTGAAAACTCCCTCTGAAGAATCACAACTGGTACAATTCTACAGTAGTAGAATTACTGCAAACATTAAACTTATCTCTATCTTATCACTGAGCAGTCAGTCAGATGGTCAGACTGTAACGCTATTTGTTGTACTAGTCTTATAATTTATAGTTCCCCAAATGCAAAGAATAATCTATTTTAGCAAACCAACAGAATTTCACTGTTTTGTGAATTATTTGCTTCTGGAAGTGTATTTAGATTGTTAGATTCAATTTGTATCTGTCTCTGAAAGTTCACCAGTACCATTTTCAACAATGTTTATATATTTATTAAACTTACAAAGCCAAAAGTGTGCCCTTGTGCATGGGTTGGGTGTGGCACAAAAATTCCAGGAACTCAAAAAATAAAAATAAAAATAAACTCTTTATTAAATATGGGCACACAGTGGACAACACACTGAAGTCAGTGAATTGAAGTGTATTGAAATCTACAGTATGTTTAATTTCTTCAGGAATCAACTTTTTAATTTTCTTTTATGGTTATTTGTCATTTTAAAAGTAAACACAAATGTAAAAAGTACTTTACCTCATCCATCTGTCATCTTTTAAAGCTAAAGAGATCAGACTTTTTTGCTCTTTTTCTCTTCTGTTTGTGAAAGAAAGTGTCAGAGTCTGTTTTATAGTGAAATCTTTCAGTCAACTGCAGCTGTAGATATTTTTGTAAACTTATAGTTTTTGGGCGCTGATGCTTTGATAGCTCGGGGGCTGATCTGTAGCAGAATCTGAGCTGCAACTTTTCATGCCAGGGCAAGCAGAGAAAAGGATCAATAAAGTATCACGGTGTTATTTCACTCACCCCGATGCTATCTCTCTGCCGTCAGAGTGAAGAATTCATCATCTTCAGTAAACATCTCCTGAGATTGAGTTTCTGGGGCAATATCTTGTTGAATGGGGATACACGACCAAATGTAGATCAGTTTGGAGATATCTGAGTTAAATGGTCTGGAACACGTGGACCACAACTCTTCAGAAATCCTGTTGAGTGTACAGTCATGCTATTTTTCATTCAGTGACAGATGTACAGATGTTTGCTGAAATAAGGGACACACGTTTCTGACTCTAAACCTGAAGTACAGTGGAAAAGTTTGTCATGATGTGACGTTCTGTTTTTTCTGTTATCATGACAATTTCCATTATTACTGCTGCTACAATCAATGCTTTTATAACAGCAGGGGATCAGTGTAATTAACTGTAATGTACAAAGACTTGCTAGTGATGACAAACTAAGATTCGTCAGCCATCATTGCAGTTCACCTCACTTCTGCACAACTTGTACAATGTCCTTGAGCTTATTGTTTTTCTGGCTTCCAACTTCAATGTTTTGTTTAATTTTACAGCTGTCACGGAGTCACTTCAGGCACAACAACCAGCTGTTGTCAGTGGAAACAAACTAAAAAAACAGCAACCCTATTTTAGGTTAGTGCTCAGCTAGCTGACGGACACAGTTGTTTAATTGAAGAGCTAGATATTTCCCTTGTGAGTTGGTGGTGACCAAAAACAGAGCTGAAAGAGAGCGAATATTACAGGTTGTGACTGCTGGACATGTAGCCAGTCAAAGAGGTTTAGAAATGTTAAAGAGTTCAATATTTCATTTGCAGAAATGATTTTAATGTCTGCTTTGCATGCGTCAAAGTGTGTGTGTGAGTGACTGAGTGCTTCCTGCATGTAGGAAGCATTTAGTTCTCCTCTCCTGCTTGGTGCCATGCATTTCTCTGCAGTGTGTTGCAGTGTGTTTATTGCTGTTCAGGTCAACTCTCAGCAGTCTATACTCCCTCAGCTTCCTCCTGTGTTCACGTCTCGTTAACTCCGCACACTCGGCTCGTTCACAGTCGTTAATTACACACTGTAAAGCTGATATTGATGAGGACAATCAGTGTTCATCCCAGTTAAGCTTGGCTACTTGCTAACTTGATAACATAGTGTCTTTCCAATCACTTAAGAGGCAGAGCCTGCTGTTTGGTGCAGATACTGATCGCTGACTTATCGTCATTGACTGTGCTTTGTTTATGTCATCCAACTGATCAATCATCCACATTATTAGATCGCTTGTATCGTTAAGAGAAGAGGATACAGTAAATGAGACTAATTAAGACTGATGCATGCCTCTGTTTTCCCCTGTCAACGATATAGGAACAAATTACTGGAATAGTCCTTTAGGAATCCACAGTATGGACCTGATAGTAGTTTTATAGTACAGGAACTCAGTGCTCTATAATATCTTTAAGATGTTATGTAATAATAACATTGTGTGGTGTTCATGCACAGTCTCCAACTAACAGTTATTTTCATTATTGATTAATCTGCCAACATCAAAACGTCTCAGGGCACAATGATGATGTCTTCAGGGGAATTACTCTATAAGCAGAAATCCAAAGATCTTCAGTTTACTATCATATAAAGATGTAAACACAGAAATTCCTTACACCTGACATGTCATCATTTCACTCAAACCCTGTTGCTGCTGATACATTTCAGCTCTTTACATAACGTTTGTGTTAGGTTCACATTTACAGTCATTTGGCAGATGACTCACAAGTTAGGTACAAGACAGACTAAAATAAAACCGTAATGTAAAGTTACAGTTAACTACACATACAAAGACTGAACCATGCTTTATACACAGTGAATTAATAATAGTCTAATATTTCTACAGGATATTAATTGTACAATAACACTTTAATATAATGTGTTTATGTTTAACATGAGCATATTAGATGTCCGGGATGTGAGTGTTTTCTGTGTTTATTCTTGTTTTCCCTAATTCTACTTGTTTTATAAGAGAGTAGTTCATTTTATTATGACTGCACGAGCCAAGTCATTAGTGAGAAATATGAGTAATTAATGCGCCGCTAATTTAATGAGTATTTTTATCCACAATTTAACTTACTACAGGGACACAGTGTGTTCAATGCACAGTGATGTTATCTTTAAGTGTTGTGTGTTAAATTTCAATATGGGCCTGTTACAGTGATTGTACAGTAGAAGACTTTTTATATCAAGAGTAGTACTTGAGCCTATTACAGTGGGACACGTCCTTCTATTTTCTTCTGTCATGGAAAAACACTGAAAGTACAAAGTACTGTACTTGTACTTGTCCTTATATCTATATTTACTTACTTTTTAGAATCTGAATAACCTTGAAAATCGTTCAATATAACATAAACTGCATTGCTACCAGCTGTAACATCAAATCAATGAACACAATCATGCATAAATCAATTTAATTCAGCAATAACAAGGCATGTTGCTTAAAGAATAGGCCTACTTTTACTTTTGGTACTTCAAGTATTTGGGGGGGCTACTTTTACTTAAGCAAATGACCTTAATGCGTCTTGTACCACAGCCCTGGTTTTAAGGTTTGATCCTCTTGGGGGAAGTTTGGTGATTTCCAAGTGGCTGTTTTAGCACTGCATGTTAAAATAGAGGTAGTCATTATGTAGCCAGGTGTTTAGGACACACGGCAGCTTCTTACAGGAAATACGAGCGGCTATGTCGGGAAATAAAAAAAAATAATAACACTGTGAAGTGGCGAGAAATTGTCGCTGACATTACAGTTTAGTGTCTGTGGGAATACAACAGCAACATGACAGTGATTTGGCCTTACAGAGGGATGTCCCGGTGCAACGGCGAACGCAGGCAGCGCATGAATATTATCTCCAGCATGCCACTTCGGAAGTAGGTCACCGCTCACCGATTTGTTCACCATGTCTCCAGCTACTGTGGACTGCTCGGTCCGCGGATCGCTCTCCAGGTCGACAGCCCGACCCAGTGGAAACTGAGGATCGCTAATAGCACGGACAGGATTTCTTTGAACGGGGTTTTTTTTTTTTTATTATTCCTCATTTGCGACTGGACACACAAGGTAATGATGAATCGCGGCTGTAATTCCCGTCACAGTTGGAGATGATAGGATCGTGGTGGTGGTGGGGGGGGGGGGTAGCCTGCTTCTAACAACTCGGCTGCAACGCGAGCGCGTAATGACATTAAGCAGCAGCTCAGCTCCAGATCCACGATTTATCTCGAAGGTTCTGCAACATTTCCACTCGTCTCCCCGCAGAGGAGCTTTCCTCACTTCTCATATCACTGCCTGCACTCCTGCCACGGCATGCTGTCACATTTCCACCGTCCACCACCATGGCCAACTACAAGATCAGTAGGCGAGTGTGTTTTAGCACCGTGCGCAACGCTGCCCGCGATTGCATTTTCGGCTTTTTGACTAATCCCGATCCGCGAGTGGTGGGTGTGTGTTTGGAGCTGCTGGTGGCTCAAACTGCATGGAGGTGAAGGGAGGTAGTGTTGGTGGATGGTGAGTGTTGGCGGTGTTGGGGTTTTTTTTTTTTTTTTAGGACTGTTGATTTGCTCCAGGAAAGTAGACTTGCGTTAATAGGCACTATCTAGAGCTGCACCCAGTACACCAGCTCAAACCCCCAGGAGCTCCTTCATCGGGGCTGTTTCTCTCACGATGACAGGTCTACACCATGTCCCTCTTCTGAATGAGTCTGTGTGACAGCCAGGCAGCACAGCCGCCTCCTTTATCTGACTCCCGATACAGATGAAACTGCAGTTAATGTGCCATCAGGAGGAGAGAGAGAGAGAAATCCGTGACACCAAATTGTTCCTAAGTAAGTTTTATGTGTCAATTATGCTCAATTAACTTTAAATTGCAGATCAGTAAAGGCAGGGTTCATTCTCCAGTTTAAAAAGAGCTGTAATTTTCAGAAGTATAAATAGCTATATCTTTCCATTTGATCTTTTGAGTCGGTGCTTCCTACCTAGGGGTCAGGACTCCAAGTGGGATCCAAATTTTCCACCACTTAATACGCCCACTCCATCATACTAAAAATCCTTTTTATTCCACTACATTTTCCTGACAGCCATTCAAATATGCAACAATATAAAATTGGCTTGTAAAACTGCAAAGGCATCCAAAGACATGATGAGTTAAAACAAAACAAAAAGCAGTACGAGCTTAATAATAATAACAATAAAAGCAGTAAGAAAGATACCATCCTGCATGTGGTTTGTCCTATATTTAGTCAATAACAGTTTACTTAAAGATACAGTATGTAACTTTTCTTAGAACGACTTTATTCTCCACAACCTATCTTCATGCGGAAAGTTGCCATTAAATCCTCCTGTGCCACAGACTCATTGAACATCGAGTGCAGAAATACTCACTTCTAAATGTTTTTGTGCAATATTCTCATTTATTGTAATTTCATACTGACTCATACCTGAAGTGCCGAGGGCGATGAAGCGTATAGCAGAGCAGGCAGAGGGAAGTCTCAGTGGAGCAGAGTGGATTGATTTGGAGTTTCATGGTAGCAGTTGCTCAAGTTGCATATTGTGGCTTTAAGAACATTTTGAATGTAAGGCTTTCACTTGTAATAGAGAATATTTTAGACTCTACTTTGCGGACTTTCACATCTTCAAATCTCAGAAATGTCGCCATCTGAATCAGCCATAGAATGAGAGATAATCACTTTGGTTAATCTACACACTGAGGTCATAACTTCATGAGCAGCAACACATTGTTTTATTTGAAAATTTTCAAGCAGCATTTCAAAGAAAATTGTGATTATTATTAAGAAAAAAATATTAATATAGAAGACACATTATCTTAGTATGTTCATCATCAGCATTTTGATTCATGGTTGCAGAGTTTATGTTAATATTTCTTCAAAGTGTCCTGAAATGAATGTTGAGGTTTTCAAGAACCTGTGTGAACCTGTGTGTGGGAGTGTTTGGGTATAAGTATTGCAGCTTTGCAAGGTTGAGTGTGTGCAAACTGCTTTTAAGCCGGTGCCTTGTTTTAAGTTTACTTTCTTACCAACATAAAAAACACACAGAAATGTAAGAGCATAGTCTTAAGTTGACCCAAAACAAATCCATCCTGTTTTTTTGTTGTGCTCTGTGTGGTGAAGGTGTAGTCAGGGGAAATAATGATGCTCTTCAGAGTGCTCCTGTGCTTTTGTTGTACATGCTTGTCCTATTCAAATGAAGCAACTTGATTTGATATCCACAGACAGAAACTCAATGTGAGGCTCCTTCGGTTGTCTTGTTATCTGGAAATTAAATTTCACTGTCATGCATTGCATTTCATGGTTCACCGAGTCATTCAGCAATAATGGCAGACTAGGTTATGAGGTTTCAAAATGTCCAACAACAAAGTTGTGTCCACTACAGAGTCCAAGTGGGTTTTTTTTTTAACTCACTTCCCTGTAGGTATCTTGTTGAATGTATTAACAAGGTATTAAATGAAAACAACAGATTACAGCTTTCAAGAGTCACAAGGTGAATTTTAGAAATCCATTTAAGATTTCATAGAAAGCCATTGTGCCAGATTATGAACTGGTTGGCATATTGTTCACATTAAACAGCTTACTTTGTCTTTGTGCAATCAATTCACCACTCTAAGCTTCATTAGGTGTTATAAGAATAGCAGATTTGTCGCACACTGCAAATCTAATGTTGCGAGGAAGTTGTGCAAATAGTGTCTGTTAGTTAAGTGATGCTGTTATTACTATGCAGCGCAAAATCCACTTACAGTGCAATGTCAAAAACACTCCACTCAGTTACTGTCAACACTTACATACTGTAGCTGTGTACTTGAAGATATAGAGGAAATCCTTTTCCCCTGATGTAGATTCAGAAAAAAGAAGCCCTGGAAGCCCAGTCACTACAAACTTTGTGCTTCTCACTAGATAGACAAAAGTAAATCAGTTCAGGTAAATCCTGCTTTTTCCATTAAGGTGAACTTTAATATGTGAGGTGATGCATTTTCCATCAAAGTAAGAGATATCACATTTCCATTACTTTTTGATGATGTTTCCATGCACTTTGCAAATAAAGGTTACCTCTCTGTGGAGCATAGGATGTTTGCAGTATATTATCTTACATGAAGTGTAGTCAAAGAATAGGTGAATACAGTTTTATTCATGAAAAACTATTTCTGTATTGATTTTGTTACATCAGTCAATAATTTAGGTCATTTTTAAGCAACCATTGAAACAACACATGGAGGCTGCTTTGCAATTTTTTGAGCTTAACTTGTAATATTTCATACACTTGCATGATGACAAAATATGAGTAATTTCACATATTTACTTAAAAATCACTGAGAAATATTAAACCTTAAATCTCACATTGATTGCAAGTGATTCTAACTTTGCACAAACTGTCTCCTTATTAAAAAGAAACTGTTCAGTATGTGTCAGGTATTAAATGAAACTGAGTCTGGAACACATGTCTGTGTGTAACAAACATCCTTGTTGACTTAGTTTTTGGAGGTCAAGTAGAATAATTGTGCTTCTGGACTGCAGAAAAAAGATGATCCATCTTTTTATGTTGCACACGGGAGTGTCATTGCACAAAAGGTCACTGACAGTTGAATCATCAAGAACTTTAAAGGTTTGCTCTAAGTGGGGTATTTTTTGTGTTGAGAGAGCACAAAGACACATATTACCGATGACCACAAAGCTTATTGTGCATCTTTTACAATAAAGTTGTAAGGGGAGCCTCTGTACCAGCCTGTTGACATGGAAACTGAAGAGGCTATTGTTTGGCAAGTGGTTCTGCCATCAGCTTTGGTGAAATCATCATCAATTCACGAGTCATTTGATCATACTGTTCATTTTTGTGTCTCCAAATGTTGGAGAATGAATTATTCCTTAATTTCGTGCCACACAGTGTATTAAAATAATTCACTAGCCTTTTGGCCTCACAGACAACTGCAGTAAGTAATCTGAGCAGGTCAACCTGTCCTTGCAGTCCTTAGATGTTTAATCTAATTACGTAGTCTTTGGTAAGCTATAGTAACACTTCTGAAGATCAGCTGCACGCTGTGACTGCAGCTGATTAAACCTCTAGATCACCTCTAAAAGAATGAATCAATCCAAACATTAAATACATCACTTAAACGCCTCATCTGTACCACTGTATTTCAATTGTGAGTGGGTGAAGGCATCTTCCTGGTGGATTTGTGAGTCATTAATCTGCTTTAACATGAATTCAATGAGATGGAAAAGGTTTTTTTTATTTAATTTTATTATGGCTGACGTCTTAAATGAAAATATGTAACTATATAACAACTACAGTACAATAAATAATATATTATGAGAGCAAAAAAAAAAAAAACTGAAAAAAATGTAAAATCAGTTGTTAAATAATGCACCAGAGGTCTGTCTGTTGAATTAAGTCACTCTAAAAGAGTGAAGTTGATGTGTGGTTAAATATCTGGTCTGGTCTGATCTGATCTGATCTGTGTCTCCCCAGAGAGTGTATGGACCCATCTGACGATCCTTTATGATGCTCACTGAAGGCCCTCTCTGAGCTGAATCCCACCATTGTATGATCCTGTGGATGAAGAGGAAGTGGTGTATCTGCTCCAGGACGCTGAGACCATGGTGAAAGCTCAGCGTAACCAGCCAGTAATATGCGGGAAGCCGTGGAAAGAGAAGGGAGGCAGTGTAAAAAAAGGAAAAAAGAGTAAGAACGAGCTGAGAGGAAAGAAAAAGAAGGAGAAGAAAGAGTTGTATCGACGTCGAAAAAAGACACTGACTGTGGGTGATGGAGATGCACTGGACTGTTGTGTTCTGCTTACTCGTCTGGAGGAGAAAGGAGTTGTGGGTAAGGAAAAATATGCACCACAAGCACGGAAACAAAAGGGTTTAAAAGTCAGAAAGAAGCTGCACTCCAGCTCCACTCACAGAAGGACCAAATCTGGACTAAAGAAAGCTTCCGCAGACAAGAAGCAAGCACTAGAACCAAAAATCAACCATTCAGACGCCTTACTCATGTGTACCACACCTGTCCTTGAGCCCCGCAGGCGCAGAATGGCCTCGCTCAATGCTGAGGCTGTCAACAGCTTGCTGCTCTACAGACATGACTCTTTTCCATCAAATCTCACAAAAAAACAGCAACCTCCCAAGGAAGATCCAGCTAAAGATGGTCTCACTGACACTGAACATAGGGATCATAAAACCAAACCAAGTGCTTCAGAAGGGAAAGCAACCCCAAATGAAAAACCTAAAAAACAGAGGCGGTCAAAAGTGGAGGCTCAGAACATTGACTGGTTAAGTTTGTTGACGCCCACTCCTCGGCGTCAGGCAGGTCTCACTGCTGCAACTCTGCTCAAACTCACCAGCTCCCAGTATGGAACCAAACGGCAAAGGAAGACCCAGTCCAAGCCAGCGGGTGGAGGTGAAACTGCAGCTACAACTCAGGATGAAGCCAGTGAAAAACCTGTGTGCAGAGGAACAACGCAGACCAAAAAGACAGTACATCCCAAACACGAGGAGCAACTAAAGCACAGAAAACCAAGTACAGAGGATTCTGTCTATTCCCAACTGGGCCCTAATATCCAAGGATGCTGTAGTTTATGTAAGACAGAGGCTATGGATCCTGAGTGGAAAGGCACCACAGGGGAGCCGGAGTGCCTCAAGCATCCTCTTCATTGTGGTTCAACACTGGGATTCTCCTTAAAAACTATTAAAGAGGAGCAAGTGGAGACCAAGGTGTTGTCCTGCTACTGCTGCTCACAGAAGAGGTGTGTCGAGTACTGTCACAGACTGGCCCTCTTCCTGGATGACAAGACCTTCAAGGAACCAGAGGATGGCTCTCTGGCCGATGTGTTCCATCACCACCATCATCATCACCACCATCTTCAGTCCCCCCACTCTGTACCCCACCCAGCAGCCTTAAACATCAGCCCACACACATACACGTGTTTTCCTGGCTACTATGTCCATTTCAGCCACTCGGACACCTCACCTTCACCCATGTCACCACTTGCTTTATGTCATGGCAAGAGACCCAAGCTCCCCAGCACAGGTCCACAGCCCTCAGGGATTACACATCCAGTGTACTGCTGCACCTCGGTGGAGGCTTGCTACGGAGAGCCCTGCAGGATCAACGGCTACTCTACTTATACCAGTGTGATTCCAGCCATAGCCAGAGGAAGGTGCTCTTTCAACCCCACAGACTGCACCAAATGTAAACATGACATCAAAAGAGGTAAGACAGGTTTACTTTGTGTGAATACCCAACACTTTGACTGAATTGTTTTTGCAGAAACCACCATAATGAGTCAATGCACTGACAGCTTCTTTAAGGGCATCAGATACAGCTCAAAAGTACCCATTATCTTCTTGATTCGAAAGGTTGACCAGAAGTAAGGGCAGTTTGAGCCACACTTTGACTTGAGAGTAAAGGTGGTAGTAATATAGTAAATATTAGCTCATCTTAAATATTATAAATGGGGGTTGATTCCTGATCATTCCTCTGAAGCCACTTGTCAGATAATGACACAATTAATAACGAAGTAAACAAACAGAGAGTGTATAATTAATCTTGGTAGGTATTAGATTTGTGTTTCTGCTCTTGAAAGAAGCTTGATTTTGGTGGAAAATGGCAAATGGTGATCAAACAACTGTTACATGGGGAAGACCAGAGATAACTGAGGCCTAATTAAAGAGTCATTCCAGCAACTTCTTTTACTTCTCACTACAAAGATGGAAGGCTTGCTAGATACAAATAAAAAAGAAAAGAAAAGACAAAAGTAGCAAAGGCTGAGATAAGTTCCTTAATTTAGCTCTTTTGTTAGACTTCACGCGCAGGGTAATTATCCATGTTTTAAACTCTGTGCTGCCTGTTTGTAAGAGAGGATTTCTGTTATCAGTTTTTAGTCTCCAAGTCATCCGGATGACATCAGGGCTATTTTCTCAGATGTAGAGAGCTTCCTCCAGAGATACATAAATTAAACCGTTGGTACAAGCGGAAGAGGGCTCCTTATGTTGAGTCAACTGAAGTTCATTTGTAAAATGGATAAACTGTTACTGTAAAACAGTAGGATTCTGTAAAAAGTCTATGAGCACAATACAGTTATTAGGTTATGTAGTATGCAGTGTCCCTCTTAGTGTAGCTGCCAAAGAAGCAGAATGTGCTGAGAATAGCTATTATGTCAGGCATTTTTAATCTCCCATTTTGGAATGTCACTTGAGTGGGAAGTAACAAAAAATATCAGATAAAGGCCAAGACCTCTTTTGTCTCAGTTTGAATACAGGCAGCCGGACAGTGAATACAAAGCCTGCGCAGCTGAAACCTAATGAGCTGATTGTATGGGCTCAAGTGTCGGTGCTGTGTTCAAGTCAGAGCTATGAACCAGAACAGGAAAACTCTTTGTGATGTCTGCGGTACAACGTGCAAAGCAGTATGAGTATGTGAGTGTCTGTCTGCGTGTCTGAGCGTCTGTGTTTATGCTTCAAAATACCTGAACGTGACCACCTCAACATAGCACTTGCACACGAACACACACACACACACACACACACACACACACACACACACACACACACAGTCTCTTTCTGTGGTCTCCAAAAGCCACAACCAGGTCAGGCTGTGAACGCTTGCTCTACCAAAGCACTGCCAACCTTCATATCAGTGAAAAACGTTTACTTTTTCATGGAAGACATTTTGACAAGAAAAAGTGAACCTTTTGCAATTTCATGGTTTTCTGCATTGATTTGTCATAAAATGTGATCTCAAGTAACAAATTCAAGATTCAAGATTCAAGATAAAAAAAAATGTATTAATCCCAGAGGGAAATTGTTTAAATATATAATAATAATAATAAAATATAATGTGCCTAAAATAATAACACAGAAAAAAGTCTGATCTTGAGTCATGCCTCGCCAAAAGGAGCTTTCAGAGGATCTCCAAACAAAAATTGTTGATTTATAAAAAGCTGGAAAGGGTTAAAAAGTGATGTTAAAGACTTTAGAAATACACCTGCTTGCTGTGATTCGGAGGAAGATGAACTCCCAAATTTATCAAAAAAATATCAGGATAATGTGAGAAAGTCTATACGTCAGCCGAAACTCTGGAGACGTTAGGTGATGCAACAGGACAATGACCCAAAACACACAACAGGATGGCTTCAGAAAAACAAAATCTGCCTTTTGAAGTGGCCAAGCCAGAGCCCAAACCTCAACCCAACAGAGACGCTATATAACGACTTGAAGAGAATCGTACATGAGACATCCAAAGAATATGACCGAGCTGAAGCAGTTCTGCAGGAAGAATGGGCTAAAATTCCTCCTGAACTATGTGCAGGTCCGATCCACACCTACAGGCAGCACTTGGTTGAAGTTATTACTGCCAAAGGGGGGTCAACCTGTTATTATTTCCAAGAGTAGGTGTAGGTGTTAAATGTGTGACTGAATAGGTTTGTACACCTTGACTTTCCTGTTCATTTAAAGAATTAGTCCAGGTGCACAGACTTTGGTGACCTCATGTTAACAAAGTCACACCCAACCTCAACATGCACAGAGGTAATCAGCCATTATGGGTGTGGCTGTGCAGCAAGCTAGCAACTAACTGAACAACATAGGAGCTCAGAGCCAGATCTTCCTCTCACAAGGTGATCAAGTTGTTGCAGTTTTAAAGCATTGAAAAATAGCCACTGGATCATCACAGCTGTGTTAGCAGCGTTTTAATGCTGCTGCATATCGCCCAACGCATTCTCCACGGGGGAAATAAAGGCTGCTGATGAGGTTTAGATTCAGAGAGCTGAGAGATCACACCAAAATAAACTGACCATTAAATCGTGTTAATGACATCACTACAGCTGTATCGAGGGAGTGCGCACAACCTGTTTTTGTTGTCTCACACAGAGGAGAGTGTTTTTTACTGTTAGCTAAATGGCTTAGTGTGTGTGTGTGTGTGTGTGTGTGTGTGTGTGTGTATGGCTGCTCTCTTAATTCTATAATTGACCTTAATTGAGACTCTATTAACCTTTTCTGCTGGTTCTGCTGAACTAATAACAATTGAGTGCTATCCATGTGTCTGTTATGTAACCTTGTTAAACGTTGTTGCTACTTAAAGGACTGTGTGCACAAGTTTCACTCTAGCTCATTATCTTGCCATTTCTGTCCCGTCTTCAGACTACCCATCAGGCCTCAATGACCACCACAGTCCCTCCTCTATCCCCATCTGTCCAAGCCCCAGAATCCTCACTGGCTGCCCCATTCCCACTGTGCCTCCAGCTGGCCAATCAGTGCCCCACGTTCAGACTCCGTTGTCCGACCCCAGCCAACCACAGCCTCCGCTGCAGGTGGCGAAAGAGTGTCCGCAGAGTGCCAAGTCGCCCAGTGGGTCAAGGTCTGGCGCACGAGGCACCGGCAGCATCAGCTCGGCTGGCTGCCCTCTCAACAGGGACAAGAAACAGAAGCTCAACCCTGCCAGCTTTGGAGGGCGCATGGTTGCCAAGCAGCCAAAGAACGTCCACCAAAAAAACACCAACGGCTGGCAGCCAGTTGGCGTGCCCTTTCAGAGAGAGGTTTTCTCTGTGGTACGTAGAGAAAGTCATGCTGATGTTTTTTGACACAGCCGAGATGGTGCCGCTTGTAATTAAGTCTGGTGTAATTTAACTTGACTGTCCTAGGAGAGTTTAGTGATAATTCATCATCACGTGCATCATTCATCATCACTTTTTTTCTGACTTTCACATCTGAAATGTCCACGTCTTGTTGAGTCACAGAAATCATTCAATACAGATCACACCCTGCAGCTTTTTATGCCCAGCCCAGAGTCAGTATTTCCTGCTGCCTGTGTTCCCAGGGCGAGGAGAGTCTGGTGCTGAGGAAGTGTTTTGAGGGAATCCAGAGGGACGGAGAGCTGATTCGGGTCAGAGACGCTGTTTTGCTGAAATCTGGACCTCGGAAGAAGTCTCTGCCTTATGTGGCCAAAATCTCAGCTCTGTGGGAGGAGCCAGAATCAGGTAAGACACACACTGTACTCGGTGTGTTTACTCACAACACAAGAGAAGCTGAAGTAATGCAGTAATAACTACCTCAAACATCGAAGTAAACTGTGCTTGTATTTCTTGTAGGAGAGCTGATGATAAGTTTGTTTTGGTACTACCGCCCAGAGCACACACAGGGAAGACGCAATCTCAGCATACATTGTGAGGTGAGAACCACATTTTTTTTTATACCACAGCCACAGAAGTAAATGGCTTGGTAAGTGGTCATTAGATGTTTAATAAAATGATATACCAGGATACTTGAAACATAACTCTCCACTAATTGAGTGTAAATCACTGTGTAAGGTACAATACAGTACAGTATATTAAACGTTTTGTCAACAGACCCTATAAAAATAAAGAAAGCAGCAGTGAACTTACCTTTCTAATAAGTATTGCGTGTGTAGCCGGGCCTGATTCAGCTCGTCCACGCAGAGAGCTCCTCAGCCATGTTTTTCTGTTGCCCACCCTACATTATGGAGTTTTCCATGTGCTGCAACGTATGCAAACACAACTTAAGGCACAGTTTTCTGGTCCAAGTCTGCTTTCTTATGTTTTATGCATGATGCAACTACAGTTATTGTGTATTGGGCCATGGTCATTACAAATAAATGCAGCATGCTGCATGTTACACTCCTGTGTAGACACACAGGGAGCACCAGAGCTGCTGCTCTACTAATTAGCTTCTAATGCCACACCTTCTATGTAGACATGTATTCCTCTTTGCCATAGACTTCAAGCATCATCCACACACTATTAAAAATACAACAGTTTGCCACGTGCTTGTACTGGCTGACATTTTCCTTTATTACCATGACCATGAGCACTGTGGTTTCTTTTGGGTTAATCACACACATTTTTCACACATTGTGTATGCTGTCAAGAGGGCACCGTCACATTTTCTCATGCACACATGTGTAATGTGTCCATATACATAATGCCTAAAGATGCCAAGACTATACACGCTCCCACGCACTAGTACTCACTAGAGCACTAAATATGTATTAATTTAAGGCTGAAAATAGTCCCCAACCTATGCATCATTTACTGCTTTTTGAATTCACTTGCTTCTTAAATCATTTACCCTTTTAAAATTAAACTATATGTTTTTCAGAAGCGCAAAATAGAGCTTACAGCTATACAGTGTTGGACTGTTCATAAGATTTGTTGACAGAAAAGAAAATGAGTGACACAAGAATTATTCTCTAAACCCCAACCTCCCTTTTTTCATGATGGCTATAAACTAAGTACATTATATTTGATATTTTTTCTGGTTATTCAGTAACTGTAAATGTGTTTCAATGAGATGGTAGTACGTAAGCACGCCACACACATGCAGGCAGACACACACACACGTTGTTGAAATGTTTCTGTTGTGTTTGCTTCTCCCAAAGGAGCAAGTTGTACTTTATTCAATCACTACAAACAATAAACCACACGGAGTCTGTCTTTTCTTGGCTGCACTAACAAACAACAAATACATCAGAGTAGCGGTGTGAGCTGTGCGGCTCTGAGGAATATTTGGTAAGAGTGAAGTGAAGCTGATAGAGAAGTGTTTGTGCCCAATGTAGAAGAGAGATGAGGTCCCTTTCAATTGTTAAATAAAAATATTCAAATATTGTTAAATGGCTATTTTTATTCTGAGCTAACACCTGAATAAAACAACTCTTTTTCTCTAGAATGAAATCTTTGCGTCCCGTCACCAGGATGTGAACAGTGTGGCCTGTATTGAAGACAAATGCTATGTCCTAACATTGGCACAGTATTGTCGGTAAGAAAGAAGTTTTTTTTTACATCTTCAGTGGTACTAGGATTTTTCATACAACAGTACGTGGACCTGCTAAGGACACTGTACTGAATAGTAGTGGTTTATGAAGCTTTTCTCAGTTCTCAGACTGTGTTGCAGAATGTTTTTGAAGGTGTTAAGAGTTTGATGCCATGTATTTGTGCTGTGTCCAGATTTTGTGCCTTGGTAAAACGCCGCAGGGAGGGCGTACATGACAGCGCCGCCTCCCTGATGGTGCCACCTGTTGTTAGCAACACCATGCCTGCCCACCACTGTGTGCCCGATGACGTTGACCCAGACCTGGTGTTTTTCTGTCGACACGTTTATGACTTCCGCTATGGACGCCTACTCAAGAACCTGCAGTAGCATGTGATGGGCCATGACACATTATGCTGCTGCTCTGGTTTAATTCTCCGCAACTTTAATTAGCTACATGCCTACCTGCTGCCTCTGTGAGAGAGGAACTGGAAGTTTAGGATGAAGGATTAAAAGATGAGCCTATTATAATTTGAAATCTCTTGTTCATACTTTACATGATGCCACACGTTTATTTAGTAAGAGTGATGGTCAGACGTAAGAGTTAATATGCCATGCCAAATGGTTGTATAATGGTCTTAAATGGTCATTTACTGTACGGCTTTCTGGTGTAGTAGCAGCTGTGTGAAGACTCTGGGACATGCTCTGCTGTAGAAAATGCTACTGTAGCTCTTAGAAATGTGACTTTTGATAGAGGACAGGTTGATGTTACAAGTGAATAATGTTACTTTCTGTGTGTCTCAATGATATGACATAGAGCTCAGGCTCAGGCATAGTGTGCCGCATTAGTTCCTGTGAAGAAATGAGAAACAAGGAGATTTTGTGGCTGAGTGGCTGAAGACTTCATCACATTCATCATTGGATTTCTCTTTAATTTGTAGCTTCTTGGTGACCATCTCGATGTAGAAACATACAGTTTTCTACGACGTAATGTATGCTGACATTTTATAAAAAAGCTTCAATTTGTTCAGAGGAACAATACGGGAAACATGTTAAAAACTACTTGTCTAACTTTGAAAAGAACCAAGTTCCCAGTTTTCCCCACTATTTTTAGTTAATCAGCTACTGGCCCTAGCTACATATTTACTCTGAAATTCACCTCTGTGGTGATTTCCACACCGTACAACAACAAAGAAAGCACACTTCTATTTGTTTGGTTTTGCATTGTGAAGATGTCCAGTGAGCCAAGCGACTAGGAGGTTTTTGTTATGCCAATGCCATTGAATATTTTTATTTCTCAAAGCTGTTTGCCAGAGGTGTGATTTGACCCTGGATTCAACTAAGTGTATATTTGCATTTATATATCTGGATGAGTGTCTCTTCATGGCAGATGGCTTCAGTTAGTCACCTATATTCTTGTTTCCTCACCAGTGAGATGGTGAGTAATATATTCAGTGTAGCATTTAGATCTGTGATGATTCATTCCTATGTTTGAGAAAAGATGCATATTTATTTCTGTACTGAAAATATATAATTTATTTTCAAAAGATAATTTTAAAGAATAGAGGTTTTAGATGAGTGGCTTTCATTCCTGATTAGGACGGAGGTCCAACTTGTTTCTCCTTCTTAGCTGCACTGTCTACGATGAAAATTGTGTGAGTCATTTGCAATAGTGTTCCTGTGACTGATGGAGCTTGCTTTCCCAATAGAGGCGTATTGTGTGTTGATGTTGATGTCCTCCAGGCAGATCTGGAGGACACACGTGGAGTATGTGGTAGGATTTCAGATACAGTTTGAAGGACACCAGCTAACGTGTGACCAGAGATGCTTAACCTGCAGGACCAAATCATACCTTGGCCTCCCCCAGCTTCCTGTCACGTCTCCTCAGATGATAAAGCTTTGCCTGTTCACCTTTAAATGCTACAATGATTTAAACGTACCTTGCCACTAGCCTGTGCCCTTGATCTTGCTGCCTTATAGAGCATTCCTAGCCTTTCATTTAAATCTCAGCCTTGTATTATGAAGCTTCTTAGTGTGCTGATATTGATTCCTAGATGCTTGAAATGCGTCTAAAGTACATCTCATTGATGTCATTTGAAACATAAAAAAGACCCATGATTGACACATTTAATCAGACAAATGTCTGACCATGTTTGATTCAAATTGAAAATGATCAGTAGTATCAAAGAACCAGCACCTGAAGACTTAATGGCTGTTAAAGAGCACTTCCACACACACAGTTGGCTCTCAAAAAAGAAAAAGTCCCAAATATCAAACATTTTCTTTACATTTGTTGTTTCATCCTTTTGAAATACAGTAGACAAAAAGACACATCGAACCACTTCTTCACATCACCTCTTAACGCACCTCTGCACGCTCCAATGATGTTCCAAATAATCCCATTTTTGTCCAAAGACACGCTTTTTGGCAGAGCTTTGTAGAGGCTCATAGCACAACACAGAGGTGACGTCATTAGCTATTTGTGAGTGAAGAGAAGGACGGTGCTGCAGGAAAATTTAAGATGTATAAGAAGTATTTTACTCAGTGCCACAAGCTCTGTTCTACATGAAGTAGGACACCACAAACCATATACTGTACGGCCATCTTATAATCACAGGTGGTGTGAAAAGACAGATTTTGGGTGGTGTATCACTTACAAATGCCCACATCCTGCCCACTTCTGCTTTACTCTGTTTACAGAGGGTGGGATGGATTAACTTTGTGTGTTAATCTACAAAAATAGAATTTACTTTAATCAGTTAATGGATTATTTTTTGGCTTTCAGTCAAACGCCCTCATGTGAATAAGTTCATACAGTCTAATTTAGTTCCTTAGGATAAAATGAAAAGATCAGACTAAAAGTGTTCAGGTGGCCTCTCCACTGACTGAGCCATGTTATTGAATTTTCATAGTTGACAGTACTATAGCACTACTGTACAGCCCACACAGCAACAACGCAAACTTGGGTAAACTACATTCGATTTCAAATTAAAATCCCACTGGGTGTTCTGGATCAGTGTTAGGACTCACACACAGTATAAATTATGGCCTTAGGAATCATTCAGCAAACTAATTATGTTTAATCAAAATGTGTGATACTTATGTCTTAATTGGTCCTCTGTGCCTGTTCCTATTAACCATATATAGACCAAGCATTTTCCATCAGGAAGAGAATGAGCCGATCCTGTTGTTTTAACTCACCTACCAAATGCCTTTCATTTTTGTCTGTTGATGCTGGTCTGATTTTGAATCACCACAAATGTTTGCACCAAAAAGACAGAGAGAGGTCAGGGGGGTATCAAAACATGAATTTATTCTCATTCCCAGGGGTACACAACCTAAACTTTGGTTCTTCTGATGTGAATTTATGTTTATTCTTTGCATGGCATTTTGGAAATATTATCAAAATATTAATCACAGCACAGATTATTTGTATGGTTTCAAATGGACCTCTGTAATATAAGAAAAATATTTAATTGTAATAAATAATATATGAGTTTGAACATGTGTGAGTGATTTCTTTACCAGATTTCAAATGCTTGTCTGGTTGACAGATGTAGTAAGAGATGTTTCCCACTTGGTGGCTCACTCTGCCATTTTTTTATGTTTGATCTGGTTATGTCAAACAGAGAAATCACATGCTCTACAGCACTATGTTTGGCACAAGGTTCATGCTTAACTGTCAATAATATAACAAACTGGCTCCTCATTAAAACATTTTGTAAAGCTCCTGTACTCTAATCGGGGTTCAGTCAATCCAGTTAATTAATTCTCACACCCAGTTCTCAAATCTCCATCAATCATCATCAAACATGTTTATTGTTTCATAATGGACAAGTTAATTCGAAATGTATTTAAATTCCTGCAATTCCTTAGTTGCTTTTATTTTAAAAGTTTCACAATAAGAGATTTTCTGAAAACATTTTCATTGCCTTTTTCCTTTTGTTTCTGCTTTTATAATTCACTCACCTCTTCCCACCTGAAGTAATTACAGTCACATTGTCTGCATAGATCATGGCAGGAAAGACGAGAGAGTGATTGTCTTAAAAGTAAATCATCTAACTTTTTCAATCAGGCTCCTGATGAATATGTATCAGGCCTCTCAATCGTGCTAGATAGTTTGAAATGGCATGAGCAAGTAAATATATAACCGTGACCATGTTTGAAGTAAGTGTAAGAAAAATCTGACATGATGTGTTTATATGCACACTCAGTGACGTGTGCAGTGACCGTGTGCTCATGAATATCTGCACCCTATAACTGTTTTAGGGTGGATATATTTATGAACAAAATATTTACATTTTCTATTCTGTTGATGCATGGACTCGTAAAGATTCCCTAATAATGTGAGTTCATTAACAAAAGGAAAGGATCCTCAGTGCTGTAGTAGCTATAGACTGATTAGCTTTATGAACCTAAATTATAAAATTTTAGCAAACATTTTTGGCAAATTATGTGTCTACATCGTTACAAAAACCTTCCACCATCAGAGCAGCTTTATGAAAAACAGGCTGTCATCTGATAATACCATAAAACTATTCAGTCTGTAGTTCACTAACAAGCCAAGTAGAGCAATAGATAGGTGAAATAATTAAAATGCTAGCTTCTGCCACTTAAAATGACAGAAGAAACGCAAACATGAATCTCATTAATTGCATGTTGAACATATCAATTGAGAGGAACAGATTTGCACATACATATGCATGAAGGTTGGTGAAAGGAAGGATACTGGAGCTCACAGTGCTACTTCAGACAAAAAGCTGTGCAACCAATGCTTTTAATTATACTTCCCTGTTAAAGAAGCAGTTGTAGCTGTGGACAGTTAAATTAAGTTAATTTAAAGTCGTTTAAAATAAATATATAGAAAATAAAAAGCCTTTTCCGCAAAGCCTTCTAACAAAAAGTTTCCCATGTGTCAGAAGTGTCTGGATAAGTGATGTAATGGCTTCACAGGGGATTACTTTATGTCATGTCAGTCAGCTACATAGACTATGCTGAGTGCAATGTATTTCAATAGAGGCCATAAAGTGTTTAAATTACACACCTACAATGTTTTCCACAGACTGACTCATTCCAATTTTACACCGCTCTCTGTTTTTTAAATCTCTCCTGCCTCCATGTACAACTGAACACTGATGTACTGTGATGTAGTGCATCACAGGCGCGGTGGCTTCACTTTTGCAGATGTTTCAGATTATTGAAGTGCTTTTTTGTTGTTGTTTTTGTTTATTTGTTTTTGTGGTTTAAGTAAGAATTGAGGCTGAATGCTTTCTGATTTGTTACGTTTGCTATTGTTATTGTTCTGATTATTCAAGTTAGGGTTAACACATTAACACATTATATAGTATATCGTGTAATATACCATCTAAACAATTAAAATGATGTATAAAATACAATAATTTAAACAACTTCCCACATAAATCTATTACAAACATTTTCATTTTTAAAAAGGACAGTCAGGAATAAAGATAGCATGATGTGTGAGTAGAAGTGTGAGTTGAATATATTGTATGTGGGTAATTCCATGCACCCATTAGCAGAAGTGACAACAGTTGTGCTTCCCTGATATGATATTCAACTTAGTCTTTTCCTATCTTCTATTATATTCACACTGCAGCTCATTCCCACTTCCACTGCCTGCTTGACAATCAAGTCTAAGTCACCAACTGCTATCACATAGATATTTCTATATAAATGATATCTGGTTTTCTGTAATAAGAAATCTCTAAACAATCATCCAAGTTGGTGTAGAACACAGTGGAGAATTATGTTCCTTTGGCTTGTATATTTGGCTGTACCTGAATTATTGCTTATTAATGGCAATCCATTAATTAATGCATCCTCTCTAAGGATCTTTAGCTTTCATTAGGGACAAATGTTAAAAAACATCAACTCAGGTGAGTAACCAACCTTTGTTTGATATGTCAGACTTTTTGAGGCAGGTTAATATGTTTGATTAAAATGGAGATTTAACTGAAACAATATAAAAGCAATGTGCAGGAGAATCCAGTCCTCACATTCACATCACGACATGATACAGTTCGGCAGCTCTTTAATGGCTGAAGTTAGAACGATAACTGCTGAACCTATAGAGAGGGAGAAGTGCTGAGGTCAGAAAGTGCTGAAAGCCCTGCTATGGTGCATTACTCACCAGATTGCTCATTTTGCTGCTTTTGTTCAGGTAAAAGTGATTCAGCTGCTTTGATCTGTTCATGTTCAAATCAACAACCAGTGATAGCTGGGACACAGGTGGTGCAGTCTGGCCAATTTAAATTTCTTTGTCCTGGTATCTGCACATCCATAACTTATGACTTAATTGCATCGTGATATGACTCACAGACTGTTTTTATTTCTCCATTCACCAAGCATTTGCTCAGATTTAACCACTATCCTCTACTATTTGCTTTACCAATAAAAACATAATATTTTTTGCTGTATCACCACCTGAATGTTGACATTCAAACATGCTTCAGATTTAGCAAACAGTGTTGTGTTCGTCAAATGTCACAGCTGCTGCAGTGTAAAAAGCGTTCAGTGGCTCAAGGCCAAACTGAATGACAGAAACACAATCACAGGAACTAGTCATGCTACTGTTTTATCCCCTAACCATCATGAAATGAATCAGAGACAGATGTTTGAAGTGATTCAGTTTATTGAATGAAATTCAACAAAATACAATAAATAATATTGCTCAACATGTATCTTATACACACAGCGTACAACATACTATCAGTTAAAGCTGACAGGATGGTAAAACACTACTTACAATACTGTAAACATACTGTAAATGCCATAAAGATTATGCACAGCATTAGAAATTCACAAACGTATAAACAATATGCAATAATTATATTAGCTGGTACTTAATTTGTTAATTAGTACTTAAATGTGAACTTAGAAAGATAAAGATAAACAAAATCACTGTCCAAAGCTCTAAAGAAGATTTTTTAGTGGTAAAAAAAACTCTCACAACATAAACATATATAACTTTGTTTAGAAAAATAAATTATTACACACATATTCCATTATAATCTGTGCACAGCAGGCTTGTGTTTTTTTTTTTTATAGCTGTATAAATTCATACAAAGCTGTTCACTATTGTGTATTTTGGTTTGTGTTGGTACAGAGAGTGACTGTGTGTATGAATGCTGCCAAGTTTCATATGCACTTTGCAGAGATGCAGAGATGTTCACACTAGTACAAATCTGGGCCAGATTACGGTTCTAGGGATTAAGCAATGTTCTTCTTACTATTTAGTGTGTTTTCTTAATTTTATCTTGCCTTTTTTAATTTAACATAGTATATATAATAGTAATGTTGTGGCTGATTAGTGTATTAAATCCTGTTTGTAAACAGTAGGATTCTGTAGAGCAGGTAAAACTGAATACCTAAGGTAACATTAGAGGCTAGGTAATTTAGCTAGATGTGATATCAGGTGTAACCATACCAGAAAATGACCTCAGAAAAATTCATGTCTTGCCCAAGAGACTTCAGGATCTTTATTAGGAGAGGTTTCCAAAACCCTTCAGAGCTTGAGGCCCTGGGGCAGTGGCCATACTGGCCCGCTCCATATTCCAGTCTTGGCTAAAATTCAGTGCCAATTCAAATGATACAATTATTTAAGCATAGTAGTTTTGAGGAACAGTGCTAATTACAGCAGCACCTAAATCTGCCACAATTGTGGAGGTTTGATGACGCGTCAGTCTGTGGGACCTTGTCAGGATGCTTGAGCCGTGACCCCCGTCTTTTCCTTTCCCTCTCTTCCAGGACAGGAAGCGATGACACATGTAGGACAGTAATTTATCATGTAATGAGGCATAAATGAAAGGGTTGTAGCAGGCGGAGCTCATGGCGAACAGGTGGCTGGACACCTGGATGATGTTTATGTAATCCTTCCCCAAGATAGAGAAATCTGTGTCCAGATCATGGATCAGATTTACTACCTGTAAAGGTAAAATTAATCATCATTCAAGGAGCAATGGCTTTCATATTATATTCAAAAGTTTCTGCTGGTTGCCTGATTGATATTAATGACAAGACCTCTTGAACTGCCCCCTGTCTAAGAACTTGTCAGGTTTTCTGTATTTAAACAAACACTACACACATATCAGAGTGATGTCTTTCTTTATATATGTATTATATATACATCTAATCAGACCATCAATATCTTCTTTTAATCATTTATACCTGTAAGGGGAGCCATGAGAAGGCAAAACAAAGGACAGACACGAGCAGAAGGCAAAACGTCTTCCTCCTCCGTCTGCTCCAGGCAGCTCGGGCAGATCTCAGCTGTGGACATGCCGTCAGGGTGGACATGGTCCGACGCTTTAGCTTATAAGATATAGCACAGTAGGAAATAGAGACAGCACCCAGTGGGACAAAGTATGAGAAAAAGAGGATGAAAGAGGAATAAATAAGGCGACCTTTCTCCTGGCCGTCCCAAAACTCCTCACACACGGCCATCTGCAGGCCTGCAGCCTGTAGATCCAGGTACACAGTGTGCAGCGCTGTGGGTATGGATAAAGCCAGAGAAGACAGCCAGATCAGGGCTACCAGACCCCAGCAAAACTGGCAGCCACCTCTTTTGCGAATGGGGTATGCCACAACAATATAACGATCCACTGCGATGGCCGTAAGAGACAGAACTGCTGCATAGACAGCAGCAGACTGCATGACAGTGACAAAATGACACATGTGGGGTCCAAATACCCAGCCACGCTTGTCAAAAGCGTAGGAGGCCGTCAGTGGGACGCAAAAGATGCACATGACCAAGTCGACAAGTGCCAGATTGCTGATGAGGAAGTTTGTGGTGTTGTGTCTTTTCTTCTTGTGCCAGATGAGAAAGAGCAGGAAGAGGTTACCGGAGCAGGCGATCAGGACCACAGCAGTGTAGAGAGGGATGAAGAGGAGCCTCAGGTCAAACAGGAGCTCCAGGCCGGAGAAGGAAGGGGCTGAGAACGGGGAAGTTGGGAAGAAGGGGCAAGAGGTATTGCAGAAGGAGGCAGATAATGGAGGAGAAGAGTTCACCCTGGACTGGTTCAGAGACTTCTCCCAGTCCATAGCTGCAGAACCCAGAATGAATAACAACTTATTATGAGATTGTTCCAAAAAATCTACTTCATATCTTGTTTTTATTTATTAAAGACCACAATTAGTAACACATCCTTGCATAATTTGTTGACTGGCTTTTTGATTGAGTCCAAAGTGAAATAAACATTATCAGAAGATATAGAGATTGAAGACATGGGTCACATTAGGACAGACTAATTAGCGACCATCTTCAAAACTCCCATTCAATACATTTCATTAAAAGTCTGAAGCCGGCATTGAATGCCCCCTCTCAACAATAATACATTTGTTTGCTTTCATTTGTACTCTGCTCTTCACAACATCGTTTTTCCCTCTCTGACATATTTTGAGCTTTCATAACCACCCAGTAATCATTCAGCCAATCCATTTGAGCTTCCCTTTGCCGCTTCTCCTTCTTTTGCTTATTTCATAGCAGAGTTGCAGACTGAAAAGTGTTTCAGTCGATGTTAGGGATCACCTGCTGAAACATCTGCACATCTAGTCTATGCTGATGTCACTGGACTGACATGTAGTTCTTGCTGTGCTTTAAGAAAAAAGCTTGTAGCACCTAGCACTATACTGTCAGATGTTATGAAGGGGCTGAAAATGGGTATGACTGCTGATATATTCCACATTTTGCACAGAGGCTTGGAAAAGCTCTGTTTCTCTTCCCTGTGACTTAAATGATTTGTTTCATTAACAAAAGCCACATGACAGCAGTGAAGGGAAGGAGAATGTTTTAATGGCTTTTCTATTTAAATGTGCACAATACAATGAGAATGAATAAAATGCTTCTCCAGAATAATTTTTTTAGACTAGTGCATCATTTTCTCATCCACTGGC
Organism: Anabas testudineus; assembly: GCF_900324465.2. Lineage (NCBI taxonomy): Eukaryota > Metazoa > Chordata > Actinopteri > Anabantiformes > Anabantidae > Anabas > Anabas testudineus. Next base: position 11,059,737 of record NC_046630.1, read on the forward strand.
TACAATGCTTCATCATAGAGTAAGTGTGAATTTTAAAAAAACATGATTTTCTGTAAATGATGATCCTCCAGCATGAGTACATGTCTATTAAGGCTGAGCATGAAGTCTCATAACAACATTTCTCCTTTTATATTATTTAAATTGTGGCAGACGATTGGTTGAATTGCTTCAAATCAAATAGAAATATTGCCAAAATGAATGATGCCTCTTAGACATAAGACATAAATACATAGATAATCATATAGTTACATATATCTCAATGATAACCCCTTAGTAAAACAATGTATTATCTAAAGAATCTGATGCAAATTTTTCAATTACCAGTGCATATGTTTTCAAAAAGTACAAATGAAAGGAGAAAGTACCTCTTAGAGACATCAGGAATCACTTGTTAGATGGACACTCCACCACCAGCCGGTGTGCTCTGCCTGCAAGGATTCCCACTGTTCTTTAGTCTCACCTCTTCACTGCAGCCCGCTCTCTCTCAGAATAAAGACGGTTCTCTCTCTCTCTCTCTCTCTGTCTCTCTTTCTCTCTCTCCCTCACACACAACATAAAGTATGTTCATGTGAGTGAGTCACCTCTTGTATGCCTTAAAAAAAGGTTCCTCATCTCTCATTTCAATCTCACTTAATATCAGTCCCCCATTGGACAGTCATTATTATCACTCTGGAACTAAAGTACCTCTCAGATAATTAATAATACCTTTACGATGACCTTGCCCTGTTATATGGTACTTTTATCTGTCACTGAATCACTATAAGGTTTCTGTTGGGACTTGCAATGTGTCTGGGGTTTTATATAGTCAATTTAAAGTGATCCTGACACATTTTATTATATTTTTTTCTCCCGTATTGTTGCTCACATTTGTAGGTACCCTAACTATATCCTATAACATCTTCAGTGACTTTGACTAAATGGCTAAGAGGAAGAAAAATCATCATCATCTGGTTATTTTCTTGAATAGTCTATGTTCCCACCTTCCCAGAATCATCTGAATGGATGTCACATTTCCAGCTGTGAGGTTTTATGCAATGCAGCGTCTTTCTAGACAAACACGCAAAAAACCAACATGAGGGAGCCGAGCCAAAATTGAACGGTTGAGAGACAAACCATGATCTTTCTCTAGCAGTACACATCTTAAATATTCATAAAACTTAAACTAATTTCAAAATTGTCAGTCCTTGTGCCTGGAGCTGCCAAAAGCAGTGTGACCTTGTGATTCATCATGTGCGTAAGTGCGAAGGATATGAAGATGTCCATGTGGTGGAGGACATGGGGGATTTGTAACTATTTCTAAAGCATCTGTTTTGTTGTATTGTATAATTTTATCCAAATTTGGAATCTCATAAATAACAAGCCGAAGTTTCTAACAGCTAATGGAATCAATTGTAGCTCTGTTTTGCAGCTCAGTATTTCATTGGTATTTAATCATTACAATGTCCTTTTCAGCAGATAAGTTCATGACCTATTGATGCAAAAATAATATAGTTGAGTTGAGTTTTAATAGCAAAACAAAACTTTTCTTTAGGAACGTTGCTTCTAAACAGCCACGACTTGTTTAGGAGCAAAGATATTATTTATCACTAAGGGAATTTACATTTAGATCATCTTTTTTTGCATATTAACAGTTGTAACATAACTCAAATTGTAACATGTTGTCAGTTTGAAACTCATGAGCCGTTATTTAATGTTGTAGTAAAAGATCTTCTTTTCTTTTAGAAGCACAGTAGCTGTTTGTTATTTCAATATCCAGAAAGTGATCGAACAGTGTGGTACCACCTCAGAGTCTTATGGTGAACACTGTGTTGGATGCTGAGCGAGGGCAGTCCTTCCTGTTTCACAAACCCCATTGTCTATCGTCTTTGAACAGTCTCAGGCTTGTGCAGACGTTCAAAAAAATGCTCAGGAGGATCCTCACTGTTTCAACAAGAATGGTTAAGTGAATTGCCAAATCCAGCTGTGATAGAGCTGAGCTTTGTAGCAATATGAAATCCAGTTCTCAGATATCAGATTGCATTACTGAGCCAGTCCAACTGGAGAAGGAAAAGCCATAAAACACTGAAGTCAGCTGTTACCACTGCTGTTGTCTGCCAATAAAAAAAGCTTCAAGGTACAATTTGGCTGGTTTTCCTTTCATGTACTGCCCATATCTGGTCTGGGCCTTGAAGCTGATGTTTTCTCCTGGATGAAAGTGGATCTTACATCTGTCTTTGATATTATCAAGCAGGGGCCTGATGCACAAAAGATGGTCAATGGCCAGAGAATGCTTCCTTCTGTTATTTTCAAAGTCCTAATCAAGATTTTAGAAGCCCAGTCTGAAGACCTAGATGGTGGTGAGGTCAGCAGGGATATTGTTGATGTTTGGAGAAATGTTTTCTCTTTGCTGCTTCTAGGCACTACTCATCTTGCTCTGCAGAAAACCGCTTGATGTCTACTCGACCAGTTGCTCTGGGGGTGACTGAGTCTATAGAAAATTCATAAATGTTTGCTGGGGCTATTTATATGTGTAATGTATTATATTTTATAACATATATTAATATATTTTACATTGGCATATTGTCATATTTCTTCGTTAACATCTAGAAATTAAATTTGAACCAAGAATAGATTCATTCCCATTGATAAGGACAAAGGGTTGTGTCAGTCACATTTTAATTTCCTGCCATCTGGGGCGTCACACTATTATGCACAATCACATTCCAAGATATTACTACAAAGCTCAACTCTGTCACAGCTGGATTTGGCAAGTCATTTACCATTCTTGTTGAAATAGTAAGGACTCTCTAGAACAGGTGAAGTCTACTTCATTTTGTGTCAAGATTAAAGGCACAGCGTTTTCTCCACTTGAAAATACAATTAGGACAAACACCATTTTAGTTTTGCTGCATTCAGTGGATTTCACACTTTGAGTCCTCTGGGTCCTAAAAGACAACTGACTAATTGAGGTGTTCCAGAGGGTTTTATACACGGACCTCAGCTGAAATTGATTTACAGAATGAAGCGATGGCTGCCTTTATTCATATGATTTCAATTTCAGAAGATCTTCAAAGACTGAATAGATTTAATTTAGAATCACACTCGCTGCCAATTAAAGTTGTATTCAGCTTGCCATCAAACAGAACAGCCTAATAAAACTTATCTTTGTGTGTATTTGAATCTTAATTTTTTGTTGAATTTTGTTGTCAGTCAGAAAGGAACTACAGTGAAGAAACCTGGTTAACTTGATATGCTCTGTCACTCTTCTTTACGCACATACAAACACACACCTACAACAGGTGCTCCCACACACCCAAAGCTCATTGTCTCAGAATTTTAAAACAGTGTCTCAACTAACGATCAGACTAACACACAATCAGTTCTAGATGTTTTTATTGAAACAGGTAAATCTTCATATGAAAAAAACATGACAAAAATAAAGATGTTACACAATATGTTACAATGTACTGGCACACAAACTGATATCACAGTATTCCTACTTTTGATGTCACCATTTTCAGACAAGAAAAAAAAGTAGATAATACACTGCGTACGTCAGCGCTAGACTAATTTACAACATGATACTGCATGTGGTCCATCATTAACCTTTGCATATGTATTTTAATAAGAATAGAACCATTCTTGTTTCAGATATAGCAGGAGACACTTCACAGACTACATATTAATTCTGCTCTAATTTCAGTCTTTCATTATATATTTTCATGGCGTGATGTGGGTAAAGGGATGAATAGCAAGGACAAAAGACATGTGACTGAATTAGTACTTAACACTCAGTTGCTGCGGATACAGGGGATGATGACAGGTTGTAATAGCTTGTTTGACTGCTAATAACAAAAGCTTTGGCCTAAACAGCAATATGACATAACGCAGCTCCAAATAAATGTGGGGGTAATAAGTCACGCTTACCGAATACACTCCAAATTAGTTAGTGTTACTATTTTAACACACTCATTTCTCTGGGCTGTGTGTATCATCTTGCTCAGGGTTATGTCTGTCTCCCTCTTCCTCTGTGTCTTCCTTTTGCGTTTGGTTTGATCCGGCTGGCTCCTTATTCTGAGCCGGCCTCAGAAGATATTCTAGCTCCTCTGCGCTGATGGCCACCTTCTCAGGAATCAACCACCTCTTGAAATGTTCGAGAGCACTGCGCAGTGAGTGACACAAAAAGTCATGATTGTTAAGATGAGGTCTGTGTGAAGCTCTGTGCTGCCTGTGATGCCTGTATTATCCTCGAAACACATAATGTGAAGTAATTCTGTTGTCTAGACAAGTAAATAATACATAAATTTCTTTTATGCAATAGCTTTAGTTAGAAAATGTAATATCAAAGAAAAAAAGAAACACTTTCAGCAAGAAGAGACTTCACTACCTCTCATCCATGTCACCACCTTGGAAGAGCTCTGAGGTCTGGGCGTCGTGCAGGAATCTATCCCAGCATTCTTTCTTAGCTTGAGACAAGGACCGCAGCATGTCCCTGGATGTCACATCACTAGACTGGCCCTTTAACCTCTTCAGGCGGTTCTCTGCAGCAAGGTGTAGGTAAAATCTTAGCATCCAAGTTTTAATTGACATTATTGAATAGAAGGACTAGAACACACACACACACACACACACACACACACACACACACTGCAAGATGCTCTTCCCTCTTTTTAGTGAAGACTTTGTTGTCAAAATTTTAACAAAAAAAGGAAATGAAATAAATAAAATGTTTACTTTTATGAAACAACGTGGGGGAGAAACTTACAGCAAATCTAATGCATTTATTGATTGCAGCTAATGCTTAACCTACTAAGTAATAGGACCACAGCATAAGATAGAGCATCATTATGTTGGGGCCTACCTTGAAGAATCTTAACATCTTAATTACACACAATGTCAGCCTTTTTTTTTTTTTTTTTTATCTATTTATCTAGTGAATACAGTGTAAAAGTTATTTTTAAACTAAAATTGTACTGTTGGTATATTTGAGGAAACCTGAAACAATCTCAGCTACAACACATTACATCATTCCACAGTTTTCCAAACAGAGCTGTATGATGAATGACACGATCTGTGGGATGGAAGACAAGGTGAGCTAAATAGGAATGTGAGGTCTACAGTCAGTGAAGGGACAAAACGAAGCAGGGCAATACCTAAACTGGCTAAGTACACCTGAGAATCCTCCATAGGTTCCCATTTGGCACTGGGGGAACCGGTAGTTGATCCATTTGATTGTCCATTGACCAGCGGTCCGACTTGTGTTTCTGGCTGGAATGAATCTTTGAAGTCAGTGTTGTTCTCTGGAGGTTGCACCTCCGGCAGACTGGAGCAGATTTCGGACCACAGGTCTCCGCTGGACCTGACCTCTTGGCTCTCGAAGTCGTCAATCATTCTGTGTCAGTCACTAGATTAACAGATGTCAATATCACTTTTATAAATCTGTGTTTTGTCTTATGTCTAGTTCTTTCAGTAGCAAAACAAAAACATTGGTTAAACATGTACATAAAGTCACAAAGGGACAATACTTAAAAACAAAAAAGGGAAAACAGGAGTCAAAAACTTCTAGATCAGTGTACTAGCTAAACTAGTATCTATGCCTGTTTATAGACTATTATGCATTACAAATGTTCTCCATACGGTTTGTCACCATACACATACAAAGATATATTCTTAATACCTTACCTGTATAAAGATATCAACGGGTTAAGGGAATATTTCCTCTGATGTATGATTTAAAAAAATCTAAGATTAGCTTTTCTAGCTAACAGTGTCCATGATCCACAAGCTTTCACAGACGACAATCCACTTCCTTATTTGGGAACGTATGATTGGACGTTATAACCGCCTATCAAACTGTTTGGTGCTGTGATTGGCTCGCCACGGACGCTTGTTGGAACGGCTGTATCTTATTGGTTAGGCGGTGTGGTTCGCTGAGGTGGGGGCTAGGAAGTTTGTGTCCGCTGGAAAGAGCGGTGGCGAACTGTCAAGGTACGCAACTCTCCTGACCTTTTTAAAAATGTTTTCTTCGTGAGTATCGAGTATTTGATAAAGTAATATTAGCACTAACGACTGTCCAGTGATTTACTGTTTCTAATGTACCATTAACGTGTTACTAAACTACGACGCTGGGTGAGCTCGCTGTCTGTCAAAATCAGGTTTATACTCATAAATCTGCTGTGCCACATTCACCTCAGTCTGTACAGAATCATTTATAAATCTATTTAAAATCATTTGTCTGTCATACCCTCTGCTCTGATCATCATGTCACTGCAGGGAGATCCTCTGTAGGAGATGCGAGCAGCTTTAAGCCTGGCAGTAGTGGCAGTCCCCATGGGTGTGCTGCTGTCCAGGACCATGGCGTGGATGTCGAGTGGCAAAACACACCCAGAGCTCATCAGCAGGCTGAGGGGTAATAAAGTCATATCAGACTGTGAAGAGTCGTTCTCCTGTGTTGTATTTATTCTGAACTAAGGCCGTTATTTCTCTAGTACAAGCACATGGAGTTCACTCTGACAGTTGTTTTACTCATAATTAAATTAAAATTAATAATTAAATTACAAAAAAAATGATATTGCAATGAATACCAAATTAGTCAGGGCCTGTGGCGCAATAAGGCCTCTGACTAGATCATAAGATTCTATATTTGACTCCTGGCTAACTCTAGTTGTGAGGTAGCTGTGAACAGTTAATAGACCAGAGGTCGACATACCCCAGGGTTAGTGGTTTGATTCCATTGATAGTGTTGTGTTTCACTTTGAAAATGGAATAAATGTAGACTCCTGTAATGAAAAGAGAAACAGGTACAACATAAATGTTAAAAATTAAAGCTGTAATAGAAAATTATTAATGTATGTGTATATCCCTTTCTTTTCTATTTTTTTTTTCATACCATATGTAAATTCGTAAGCATATACTTGCTATATAGCTGGTCCCAGTTAATAAAAATATTGTCTCTAAGACCAGATAAAGACTGTATGTAAACACAAAATACATCACAATATTACAGTAATCTAAATCCCACACATTTGCTCTGAATATCAACCCACAATTAGCTATGATTAGTCATTAGAGCCTAATTCTATGTTATTGTGCTAATTTCTCTATCTAAAACATCTATGTAGATGTGCTTCCTGTGACCTCCATCGTTGAGGATATGGTTTAAATTATGCTTTCTAGCTGCAGATGTGACTATTTGGGTTAACAGATAAGTTTGGGTTCAGGTTTAAGGAATGAAAGCTTAAATGGACTTTATTAATCTATTCTGCACACATTTCATGTTGCCAAATCACTTCAGTGTAATTGTCTCTTCTTTTGCCTCCAGATCATGGGGTGATCCGCAGTGACAGAGTGTTTAATGCCATGCTGGCGACAGACAGAGGGCTCTATTCTAGAGACTATCCTTATGCAGACTCTCCTCAGTCAATAGGTATTGATTAATGCCAGTTTTTATAAAACAAAAAAGCCTGTTAATATGATAAAAGATAATTGAGCTAATGCCTTTCATTGTAAAGTAATAGCTGTTTTAGAAACACAGATGTATGCTGTGACTTTGTGTTGTAATTTTTGTTATCACAGGCTACAGGGCGACCATCAGTGCACCACATATGGTGAGCAACAAAACTCTGACAACTTTGGATGTGTTATGCAGTTTGTAGGATGACATGATTCACTTTATACATGATTTATTAAATATGTTTCTGTGGGCCTGGTTTGACAGCATGCTCATGCTTTAGAGTTGTTAAGTGACAAACTGACAGAAGGGGCTTCAGCACTGGATGTTGGTTCAGGAAGTGGATATCTCACTGCCTGCTTTGCAAGAATGGTAGGTTCTATGTCTACGCTTGGTATGGTTCTTATTATAAAGAAATTATTGACTTATAAAGGAATTATCTCTTTTCATGAGCTCACCTAAATTATATGACTGAAGGCAACACCTGCATTTTTCCTATTGTGTGTAGACAGGACCCAGTGGTAGAGTGGTTGGCATTGAACACATCGATGAACTGGTTCAAATGTCAATAAAAAACGTGGAAGCTGATGACCCAGAGCTGCTCTCTGCTGGGCGCATTAAACTAATAGGTGAGTCAGGAGATGTCAAAGCCATGCCTCTAACAAATGCAGATATTGAAACTGCACAGGTGCAAAAGATTATAACATTATATCTATCTATCCACAGTGGGAGATGGAAGGCTTGGCTATCCAGACGGAGCCCCATATGATGCTATTCATGTTGGTGCAGCTGCAGCTGCTGTTCCCAAGGCTGTAAGGACACTTATGACTTTTGCTGTCATAAAAATAGGATACAAAACAATTACATATTAAAAGTCATAAATCTTATTCAGAAGCAGCCAAAGTTCACAAAAAAGACACAAAACACATTACACATTAAAACACATTTTTGTACAACAGCTCTAGTAATGTAAATCAGAGCTAGTGGTCTTGAATGTAACCTGTGAATGAACATTTTACATAGAGACTAAAGAATTGTCTCCACCCTTAGTTGACAGACTTCGTTGATTTTTGTCTCAAACTGAACAGCAATAACATAACGTTTTTGTTGTGTTTTCTGTTTTTTATGGAAGCTCTTGGAGCAGCTGAAGCCAGGGGGGCGGTTGGTTCTCCCTGTGGGTCCAGACGGTGGCAGTCAGGTGCTAGAACAGTACGATCGGCAGAGTGATGGAACCTTTCTGAAGAAAGCTTTGATGGGAGTAGTGTACGTCCCACTCACTGACAAGAGACGTCAGTGGCCCGGGTAAGAAAATACATCAATCATTTTTAAATCAAAATCTATGACAGAAAATCACTTTATGTACAAAAAACCTGCACAGTATTTAGGATATTGCTTCCATTTATTCACCTACTTAGTTTATTCCTGATGATGCCCTTGTGATCCTTTTCTCCCCAGAGGTGAGCTCTGACTGCAGTGTGATTGCCCCTGCAGGAGGTGGCGTTGGTGCTGCATCACCGGAGCCCCATAGCACTCCTCATGGATTCACTGAGCTCCAGTCTTAACAGCCACCTGTCCTGCTGGGTTGTCACCTAGCAACGTACAAGGAGGATCTTGCTCTGTTGCCTGACCAGACTGTCTTCCATGAGGGCTGAAACAGTGGGTGACTGCATAATTGACCACCGCTGGACTGATGACCTTACTCCCAGGATCCTTGGAGTCAGTTGGAGAGTGATAAGAATGTTGTAAATGGTGACGTTTAAGTGAAGTTTTCACATTTTTATTTATAGGGAGGTCAGTGAAGTCCAGCAATGATAAAATAATACTTGCAGTTTGAAACAATAGAGTATGTGGTACAATGAGATTGAAAATGTATGCAATCTTATTAGAAAGGCTTTGTAATGTATAAATGCAGTAACACAAAGTGAAAACCAAGTACAAGTTTAGGAAATTTATTACAAGTTTTGCAAATAAACAACATTTACTGTATGTGTACGATATGTCCTGTTTTACATTGTTATAGGCAGGCATTGTGCCAAATGTAATTAAAGCACTTAATTTTTCACCTGTATCAATACTACAATTATTACATTACATTAATCACATTTATTAATAAAATACAATACATGGATATTGTATTGACTTGTCAATGTTAACTGAAATTTAATAAATGATTATTACTATACTCACGTATGTCTGTAAAAGTGGACATAAGATTAAGACATTTATGTAAAAAAAAAAACTGAGATAAAATTCAAATGAAAGGAAGACTTTCTTATAGTAAATAAGTGGATAAGATAATGCTCTGCTAATACTTACAATGCAATGCTTTATATTATACTAAATGTAATAACACAATAACATTTTAAACAAATTTTCATGCAAAACTCCAGCCATCGCATCTTAGATTATTAAACTAAACAAGCATACGTGGTAGAGTCGTGGCTTTTAATCGTGCTTCTAGCTGCTAACATTTGCAGAATGAACTCTTAAATGCACATTATGAACAGGTGATGGCGATAAAAACGACGTGAAGAATAAAACGAAGAATAAAAACACCACGTTTGACGGTTATGGACTACACATAGAACTGACTGGACTACATGTTTGCGTCATCACTGCGCGCCTATGGTCGGTAAGCCCTCTAGAAAGCGATGCACGTGAACGTGTTGACTAGAGGTTTGAGAAATGATGGTTTATTGACTTTATTTCGGAGTAAAACTAACGTGGATAGTCGTGTGCGTCATAAACAACAACGTCACCTTATCTCGTCTGATAGCGTTGAGACATTTGTGCGTCGTCTTTTTTGTTATTCACGGTTTCAACGGAGCGGCTCGACCATGGAGCAGGCAGTAGAGGCTACAGAGAGGCCGGCGGACACCTCACTGCCAGCGGAGGAAACCACCCCGAAAGACGCAGCGGAAACCAGCAAACGCAAAAGCGACGAGCCAGATGACCCTGAGACAAGACGCCGAGGAAAGAGACGGAGAGGAGCGGGAGGAAAGAAGGTCCGTCCGGGAGAGAGGTACATCCCCCCTCCGCAGAAACGGAACCCAGGTGTTAGCTTCAGCCAGGAGCACTTTAACGAGACATCCTACTATTTTGAGGGTGGCCTGCGCAAAGTCTATCCATACTACTTTGACTTTAAAACCTACTGCAAAGGTCGGTGGATTGGAAAGAGCCTCTTGGAGGTGTTCAAGAGTGAGTTTAGAGCTGAGTCAATAGAGTATTACCAGAAGGCGGCCAAAGAGGGTCGCATCCGGCTCAATGAGACCCCTGTGGAGGACCTGTCCGTGGTACTCAGAGTAAGTGTCCCCAGTACATATTTAAAACTGTATTCACGTTGTATTTAGGAGCAGTGTCACCAGTTCTACTAAAAAATTAAAATGTGTGTATCACTGGAGGAAACTGTGCGAAAGCTTTCACAAAAGAGCCACCAAATGAAATTTAAACCTGACAGGATGCTGTGTTATGGTGAATGTCAACATCCTGGGCTAGGTGAAGAGTCCAATTTCTCGGGAGTGATGACACATTGTTTAATTGATGGATGTTTAATTATGTTTTCTATGTCCTGCCCATAGAATAATGACCATATGAGAAACACAGTACACCGCCATGAGCCACCTGTAGTCGGCACACCCCTCGAGGTTCTGGTGGATGATGGTGAAGTTCTCGTGGTTGACAAGCCAGCCTCCATCCCAGTCCACCCATGCGGCCGTTTCCGCCACAACACTGTGATTTTCATCCTGGGGAAGGAGAGGGGCATCTCTGAGCTTCATACAGTCCACAGACTGGACAGGCTCACGTCCGGAGTGCTGCTGTTTGCTAGAACACTTGAAACATCAAAGAGACTGGACCAGTTGGTGAGAGACAGACAGGTAAGTTTGGTTTTGCCTTAAAGATGAATAGGCAAATATGTTCAACCTTTTTGATCACTCACTGTTACCATTGTATCAGTGGGTTTTCAGATCTTCTTTAAAAACATTCTGTGCATTTGCTCTGCGTCCTAGCTTGAAAAGGAGTATGTGTGCCGAGTGGAGGGGGAGTTTCCAGAGGGTGAGCTGATCTGCGAGGAGCCCATTCTGGTGGTTTCCTTTAAGGTTGGCCTCTGTCGTGTTGACCCCAAAGGAAAGGAGTGCCGCACCGTCTTTCAGAGGCTTAGCTTTAATGGGAAAACTAGCGTGGTCCGCTGTTCACCCCTCACTGGCCGGACACACCAGATCAGAGTCCACCTCCAGTACTTGGGTTTCCCCATTCTCAATGATCCCATCTATGGATCTTCAGCCTGGGGCCCTAACAGGGGGAAGGGTGGACTGGTGGGGAAAAGTGATGAAGAGCTGCTGCAGGCTCTGGTAGAGGAACATTGTTCTCATGAAAGTCTCCACTTGTTGGATATACCAGATGATGGTATTGAAATTGTAAAAGAGGCAGCTAAATACAAGACCTCTTCACAACCAAACCAGAGTGGAGAAAGTCGCAAGACACAGGCCGATGGATGTGGTGGGGATATAGAGTTAGAGACACAAGTAATAACAGGTTTTAGCTCAAGCAGCGAAAAAGTAAATGAGGTGAATGATGGCTGCACAGACACAAAACTTAACATTACCCCACACCAAGAGTCTCAGAGCACTGTTTCGAACAGGCCAGATGGAAATCAAACTGACTGTACTGAGAAAACCCCTGCAAGTACAAGGGACAGCCTGTGCAGTGAATGTAAACTAGTACGACCAGATCCTACAGAAAAGGATCTCATCATGTATCTCCATGCTTTACACTACAAAGGACCAGACTTTGAATATAGTACGCGTTTACCTGATTGGGCCAAAGAGGACTGGGATGAAGCTGATTAGTACGCACATCATGAACACTGCTGATGAATTTGTAATTTATGTTACTGGAGTCGTTCATGTTTTCAAAACACAGAAGAATCTGAGTTGATAATTTTCATTAGCTTTTCAAATTTGGTAGAAACTCCCTAAAACTTCATTTTACAATATGTTGCTTCCTCCAGAATTGAATGTGTAATAAAATAATTTAATTTGGCTCAAAGCTATAGAGTAAATGGAATTGTAATCTTTCACATTCTAACTTGAGGATTGTTTTAATGTCAAGAATGTAGTTTTCATTTAATGTTATCCTCGTAACTGTCATCTTTGAAATAAATGAAGGGCCAGTTTGCAGGAAAATACATGTTTAATTTTATTCCAGCTTTGTGAAAAATTAACAACACTTGCTGTTCTAAATAATTGTGGAGGATATATAATTTTCTCTGTCCATAGAAAGACTTAGAAAGCCTTATTTCTAAGGCAGGTAATTCTGTCTTAGTGATTTAAAGTGAAGGCTCGTAAAAGAATTATGATTATACACGTAAGATCTTCAAAGCAAATACTTCTTACAACAAGAGTAAAAACAAATATAAATCTTTTTTTAAGGTCTTCCTGCTCCACTGTTGCTTCTTTCTGTTTTATAGTTAACATCATATTTATGACTATAAACATATCTGTCATATTAAAACACACAATTTTAGCTGTTTAAGCATATGAAGCAACCTTCTCAAAGATATTTGCCTCATTGCTTGTGTTATAAACAGTGCTATTTGAATGGCACTGTGACACAGAATTGGCTGACATGGCATCTCAGCCAGTTAGTAACCATAGCTGGATACTATATCACTATATATCCATCCATTTATAGATTTTTGCCTTGTAGAATCTGTTACTGTAATAACAGTAAGTAAACATTACATGTTTTGGCACTCATCCTGCACTAAACAGCATGATTTTTTTATGTGACAGTAAAAACACTAACTACAAACAAGCAATTACACCACGTATGACACATTTCAGATTTTCTACATCATAGTCACAGATGACATCCTGTACATATCTTCACAAAGTGCCAAACCACCTGCCTACTCAAGTGATTGTTATTTTACGTGTAATATTGATTAGTTTTCTATATACAGTACAGTAGGTATGCAGTTCTGTACATAGGCACACACAATGCAACTCTTTCTCTGTATACATATCAATTTATCTTTTCATATACTTTAAGTCAAGTCTATCATTCAATCCAGCACACAGAAAGGTTAGTGGTTGCACACAGGTGGAACTGTATTTGTGGATAATCCAGTCGGTGCAGATGTTAAAATGTTCCAGGCACAAAGTAAATTCTGCAGCAGCAGGTGCATTAATTGATGTTAACATAACACAGCATACAGTAGTTTTAGTTTTTTCCGGTGTGATTTTGGTGCAAAGTTGTGGCTGAAATCTTCCATTGTCTGTCTGAAAATGCCCAGTTAAACAAGCCATGCCTTGATTTGGCCTTTTGCTGGATAAATACTTTGACCTCATTTAACAGCAACCTTTGCAGCAACATGAGACAAACATGCTGTCAACTATTCTGCAGTTGGCTTATATTTCCTTTGAGTGTTATACAAAAGTAAATGTATGCTCCTTTTGCAGTTCTATATGCTTGTGAGTACAGAGACTCTTTTTTTTCTTTATAAATTCAGAGCAATTCATGCACAGTGTTTGCAAAGATTCCTCCTCCTTTGTTCAGCATGTATCCTCCCGTTGCCTACCTCTCTTTATCCAAATGTCTGGTAAGTCTGGCTTACTGTTGGGTAAGATGACGACTTCTTCACTCTGACTAGTGCGGCTCTTATTACAAGTCTCATAAACTGTTTCCTTCAGTGAGAGTCGAAGTGTGTCTCTCTTCCCATTGAGGTGTCCTGGTTGTAACTGAACGTCTGCCTCTCCTTCATGATGTTGTACATTAGAAGACCCTGGTTCGATGTCACTGAGGCATGTTTCACAGGTGTCCTCCATTCCCTCGCAGGAACTCTGGGACTGGAAGGAGATCTGCCCTTTGTGGGAGTGGTGGTGATTGCCATCTGTGGTTTCTTCATCTTTGCAGAGAGATGGCTGATCAATGGTTTCCAGTGTATGGCTGATGATGGTCTCCTCTATGCTGGAAGATGAGGAGAAGGATGCATTGCCCCAGTGCTTCACCCCACCACACTGACCTCTGCAGGTTTTACAGAGCAGCTTGTCTTTGGCTAGGTCTTCTTGTGCCAACCCTACAGGTCGCAGGGTGTTTTCTTTGTAAGGAGATGAGGTCTGGATAGCTGGAGGTGGTTGGCAGATCTTATGTTGATGACTGCACATCTCCTCACTCTCCCCATCAATGCTACTCCTGCCCACATCTCTCCCACAGTATTCAATCTCATCAGAGAGGACAGAGGGCCGGTTGGACAGTTTACTGGTACAGGTGCTGTTTTCAAAGCTGTCACTCAATCGATAGGCCAAAGGCTGCAACTCATATTGCTCTGGCCCTCGCCCCCCACCTCCTCTCTCTCCGGTCTGTTTCTGTCTGTTTTGGCGTTGGTGGTTTGGGTAGAGATAGCCACCTGCTTCTTTGTCATAACTTCTCCTCACTCTAGCGCTGCCAAAGTCCCCATTGGCAGCTGAAGCAGAGGATGAACTAGGTTCTGCTACTGAGCAAGAGGACAGCACGCCATCAGTCTGGTCTGAAAAACACGGCAGTGTTATTTTCCCACAGTTTTTCTGGGCTCCGAAGAAGCAGCATAGAGACTGGAAAAAGAAGGTTGCAAATCCACATGCTACACATTTAACCAAAAACAGGAAAATCCCTAGTTTTCTGAACAGCAAGGCTGTTGCAGGCAACATGATGATCCCCATGGTGAAAAATGCACTGGAAACTATTGCTACAGGACATCCCATCCTTTTGGTGGCGTGTGCTACTTTTCCAATTTTGTCTGAATGTGGAGCCAAGTTATAGGATATGCAGTAGTTGGCAATAAAGTCAACAGACAAGCCTGCTGCTGCTGATATAAACAGAGCCTCAAACCCACTCAGCTGCCATTCAAGAAGAACCAGGAGGCCGACTGTGACAAACACACTGCCACCTACAGCCACAGTCCCATATATGCTCAGCAGAATATTCCAGGTGGTTAAAAGAAGCAAAACAAATGTGAGAGCTACTGAGAAGCCTGCTACCACCAGAGTCTCTGAGCTTAAAGACTGCTGTAGGTCAAAAAGAGATAGCTGACTGGTGAACCAGCCGTTCTCTAGTCCTTGTGGTGCTCCCGATATTTCTCTGTTAAACCATGTCAGGATTTCTCTGTAGAAAACGCTGGTTCTGCTGAAGTTAAAGCTGTAGAAGTATGTTGTTTTGAATGCCAACACGAGGGCCGCGACCCTGCCATCTGGCTGAAAGTACAGGCCTCCACTGTGAGCCAGATGGCCTTCAGCGTACCTCTCCGCCAGCATCATACTGAGACAGTTCTCAAAAACGCTGGGAGGGTAGGGAAAAGGGATGTCATTACAGCAGATACGAAAAGCATCATCGTTCTCTGAGCACCGCCTGACTGACACCCATTGTATCAGCTGCTCCATAAGACAAATATTGTCTGTCATCATATCTTTATCCTCAGGTGAAAGAGGAGAATAAAAGCTTTGGTTCTGGACACGTCCACAGAGGTCCCTTAACCAGACCTGAGATTCCGGTTGGCTCATGTTAAAGTCTGGGTCAAGAACCAAAGAGTTATTGCTTCTAGGATTAAAATGATCCCCATTATCAGTGGGTTTGACCCCCCAAACAAGAGTCAATGTAACAGGCTTATCCTCTCCGATCCTCTGTCTTTCAAACATAAACATGTGACGATACTCTGCATCATATCTCTCAAATGGGTGACTGGAGAAAAAAAGCTGAGTGACCTTGCTGTCTAGCGTGGGCAGCTTCATGCCTGGGTCAACACAGGACATGTATGTGCCTCCAGCAGCGAGCACTGCAAACCAGCACACCCAGATGTACCTAAACTTAACCACTCCACAAGGCAGGATTTTCAGGAATAATAGATTGGACGTGTCAGTGAGCCCGCGTTTTAAGTCTCTTAGCTTCTGGCCAAGAGTGAAGAGGCACCTCTTGCGTGAACTTGTATCCCAGAAGCCACCAGCATTTTTGGAGCAGCACGGTTTCCATCCCTGCACTGCGACAGATGCAGAGGATGCTTCTATGTAGCGCTCGCGCAGAATAAACAAGCACGGCAGCCACACTAATGCCAGGATTGAGTTGATAAAAGAGGCAGTTCCAAGATAAATAGAGAAGCATCTGATTGCTGTGATGCTGCTGAGATAACCAGAGAGAAATGCTGCACTGGAGGTCAACCCGGATGCTAAAATCAAATAGCCAACTTCCTGCAAAGCTCTGTTTACCCTCTTCTCCAAGGAAGCTGAGGGGTTCTGGGACAGCTGCAGATACCAAAAATCGGCAAAGACAAAAACCTGATTGGAGCAACTTCCCAAGAGAATCAGAGCTGCAGAGAGGTTGACCAAGGGGAAGAAAGTCAGGCGAAATGCTACTTTGTAGAAGAAATAGGAAGTCAGGAGGGAGCTTGTGATTGCTATTACAGACAATGCTACTATAAAGAGAGACTGGAGATACAGCGCCATTGTGAAGAAAAGAGAAACAACAGCTAAAACGGGGTATACTGAGTCTCTTGCTAGGTAATACTTGAACAACGTCTGCTTGATGCCAAAGTCCATGCCAGTAATAGTGGTATTGTTGTACGTCAGATCCCTGCCTTCAAGACTGTTCATGTATATCTCCATCATGTGCGCCCCTTTGTCGACGGGTAAGAACAGAAGGCTGTATTTCAACGTTGGGATTTGGTATTCAACAGTCTGTGGGCCAAGGAAATCTTTATCAACTAGGTAGTGCAGGATCTGGAACACCACATGGGATTGTTTGCAGCGGTTTGGGACAGATGAACAGCTGCCATGTTTGGGTCTGTCCACACAGGCTGCTACTAGATGTCCTTCATGGTAGTATGGTGCACACTTCCGGAGAAGGTTCAGAGATTCAGAAACCTGGTGTGAAAGGGAGAAAGTGGAATGACATTAAAGGCCTTATAAAAATATTTGTTATGAGATAATTAAAGATGTGATATACATTTTTGTTTGCACTTTAAATGGGTGTTTTTGTGAATCTCAAGTCTGCAATTCCTAAGGGAAAGGTGAATACTAATTTCAAAATAAGTACCAAGTATATTGTTTAGTTATTGATTCTTTTACTTTTAGAGATATAATTTTCTCACTTTGCAGTAATGTTGCACTGAACCTCGTGTCTCTTGAGAAACTCTTTATAATGAATAACTTTGGCCACATGAAAGTTTAAATGGTGAAAAACTATGAGTCTAGTCTAAAATAATCTTACTGTAATAGGTGTTCCACGCGTTTTTTAGAACTGATGAAAACTGTACGAAATACGAAGACCTATTATAATGTACTATTTCAAAAAGCCCTGTGTTAATAATTGAATTGTACACGGTCATCTTTTGTATGCTCATTTTCAAAATGAGAATAAAGCTGTGGTACTTGGTGTGCGGTGAGGCTGAGGCAGCAGGAGGCATTAGTGAGGACAGCCAAGTAATTCCCCAGAGACCAGCTCGGACAACAGCCGCTTCTGGACATCCCCTCGGCCTCCCCCCTCACATGCTGCTGGCACAGGTCCTGGAACTGAGCCTGGGAGCGAATCTGAATCAGACAAGGGAAAGATTTTTTGAACGCATGCCCAGTTTTGAAACAAACTGAAAAGAATGAATTCATTTCTGATTAGTTAATGTACATAAAAGTAATGTTTTTATGAATTCACAGCCTTTGAATGCGATGCATAGTCAGGATGTAGAAGAAAGTCGACTGAATGAGAAGATGATGACTAAGGAGACAAAGGCAGAATAGATTTGATCGAACCCTCGATTGCTCCATCTCACACATGTCGTGGATGGTCTTCAAACTCCAGAGACTGGCTGAGTTTTCTGATCGAAACACCAGCTGGGCCAAACGCTCACCTGCATAGAGACACGCAACCAGAATTTAGTTTGTTGGCATGGTTAACTGTTCAAAATAAATAAACTGTTAGGTTTGGGGGTAAGAATTCATAAAGGCAAACTTCCAGGCTAATTTGTTGTGCATTATAAGTCTATTTTAAAGGATGAACTGATCAGGACTGACCCACCTGGAGCATCACAGAGGAATGTTTCTGGAGAAGAGTCTCTGGCCAACATCCTCTTGATGCGAAGTCTTGATGTGTCCTGGCTGCCACTGCTGTCTCTGCTGGCACCACTTGCAAAACTAGCCCAGGTAAAAGGCAAACACAAAAGAGGACTCTTTCAAAACAGTAAAATACTCTATATATGTTTTCCAGAGAGCATTAATTGTTTTGTGGCCACCTGGGGAAAGTGGTGAGTTTAATTCTAGTTTTTCACTTTACCTTTTAGCTCTTTGTTCTCTGTCAACATATAAGTGATGTCTCACCTTTCAAACCCTGACTTATTACAAACCCCTATCCTATAATATATATATTGCTTAATGTGTACAGCTTGTTTCCTTTTGTAAAGCTGAAAATCTCTGACCTTTTACTGAGCTGCTGTGGTAAAGGAGACAGAGTTTTCCCCGGGCCAGTGTTCTCCTGCAGCTTCAACAAGCTGGACTGGCGAACGCTGATGTATGTTCCTCGTGGCTCAAAACCCTGAACAAAAAGCGTGCACACACACACACACACACACACACCACATTTTAACACAAGCTTCACATCAAGAGGATCCTGGCCTAAAAGCTAAATACGCAGTGTGGATGCTGGTGCCCATCAACACACTGCAGCAGCACACTCAATAAATCAGCATCGTAAGCACACTATAATGTTATCTGAACTACCTTTAAATAATATGCTGATTAGCTTGTTTGGTTAATGAGTGAAAGAAAGCCATCATCTCTTAAAGCAGAAATCACATTGTAACCCAAAACCTGACTGTTCACAAAGAGCAATGTATCTGGGATGAGACTAAATAAATGGATGTGGCTGAGATCGTGAGTCATTAGGGAAACCGTAATTAACACTCAGCCTAATGTTGTGCGGGTGGTTTGTGTTGTTGATCTGACAGAAGGATGACAGTAGAGATACTTGTACTCCACCAAGCCAGACTCTGGGATTCAGTCGTACATACTGAATGTGTTTGTTTTTGTGAGTGTGAAAATGGTTTGCGTGTGTGAGAGACTTGCCAGCAGTGGGTCAGAGAAGTCTGGGAGTGGACCGATGAAGAGTCCAGCCAATGAGCATCCGAGCAGCAGCACAGCACAACCCACCAGCACTGCCAACGGGTAGTCTACTATTAACTGAGAATAACTTCCAAATGGAAAACACACAAAAAGATGCTGTCAGTGACTGAGTCAAGATTTTTTATAATCAGACTAAAATGGTTAATGTATAATACAAATTGTACTTACTTTCTGAGGACGCTGTACAGTCCTCCACCCCTGTTAAGAGATCTTTATTATATTAATGACTCAACTCAATTTTGAAACGCATTTTGCACTAAAAACCCAAACATAATATTTCAACACAGAGGGGAATTTGCTCATTAAGACTTCAGATTAAAAAACTCTGTAAGCCAGCAAGCTTAATAACTGGAATCAGTTAGCCTGATTCTGTTCAAGGACACAAAATGTGCCTACCGGTGCTGCTAAATCTACCAAATTACATCTTGTTGTTTTAGCATTAACATAAACTGTTAATGTAAATAAGAATTTGTTGGTTTATGAGGTGCAGCCCAATACAGTCTGGCAAATAACACACTATAAAATCTCATAATTTGCATTTTCATACTTGGGTTTATAAACAGAATAAAGGGAATCAGCATATTTCTCGAACTATTTCACACACCTTACTGTCACCACATGTCGCTGTGTTGGTTTCTGTGTCCCGCTTTCATTTGACCCGTGCAGCCAGTGACATCTAACCACTCCTTGGCGGGATGTCTGATGAGCAGAACTACAGCTACGTCCGACTTTTGCCGCCACACCTCCTTCATCACGAAGACGTGTGCTATCTGTATGACAGCAAGTGTTTGGTTTGATTGGCCCGTGAAGGCTGCAGTGGGGGCATTTTCGGAGCTTTGGTGAATCGTAGGCTCTGGCTCGATGACCCTGGGGGACCTAAAGGAAAAAGTGGATAGTATATACAGACACTGTGTAAA
Organism: Anabas testudineus; assembly: GCF_900324465.2. Classification (NCBI taxonomy): domain Eukaryota; kingdom Metazoa; phylum Chordata; class Actinopteri; order Anabantiformes; family Anabantidae; genus Anabas; species Anabas testudineus. Next base: position 11,080,220 of record NC_046630.1, read on the forward strand.
ATACAAGGAGCTGAGACACAATGGCCAGCAATGTCACTGCCTCACAAATCCTGGCTCTATTTCTAACATCTTTGAGACATTCTGACTCTGTTTTAATGGGTCCCTATATATCTATTCTAAAAAGCACACGGTCCGCATTAAGGCATACTTGGTGGTAAAGCTGACAGGAGGAAGATGGTCTGCCAAGACTGCTGCAGCTGTCACAGAGCTCCCCCTCAGACTGGATGACTGTCAACTGGGCCTCAGTAGAGCACAAACTGTCAGGAGGGCACAGAGAAACTGCTGGGATCTCACTGAGGAGAGGCCATGGAAGAAAAGGGGACAGGAGGAGAGGTGAGGAGAGAGAACGTTCTTTGAAAGTGATACAGTATATGAAGAAGGTATTACTTATAAAAAACTTAGCCATAACATTTTATATATCCTCCTACACACAGATTTACTCCACAGTTTCTGGACTTCATCTTATGTTCAACTGGAATTGAGCAGGGCTGTGGAACTAATAAGGTAAGGAATAGATATCTAAGTAACACACTGTAGGTAATAAAAGTAGGGAGATCAAATTTAAAATGAAAGGAGGAGTGGGGAGTGTGTGAGAGTGAGAAGAACAGAGAGTGCGAGAGAGACTATATACACTTCATGTCACAGACCCCAGTATGAGAGGGGTAGTTGGCTGTCCAGGATAGATAACATGAGGTAGAGTGATGACTCATGGGTAATGGCAGCAGTCAGAAGAACGCTGCAGTGACACGTTAAGTGATATGCTTTTTCCCCACTGAGTGCGAACTGTATTCCTTTCTCATTTGTGTAATATAACAGGAAAGTTCAAAACTTGTAATGAAAATGTCATTATAATACAAAGACAAATGCTACTATGAAATAAAACATTTCCAACTTGCTTAAAGAGCGAAAATTACTGTGACACGGTTAAAACAAAGCAGATCAGTCTGGTCAGACAGGATAATTTATTTTAGTGTTTTCAACTATTGACAGAATTTAATTTTCTTGTGATCTACAGTAGATGCTGGAACAAATAAATCAACCTAACCGAACTACTGTGTAGAATAGCTGTATCCCACGAACGGGGCCATGAGGTCTGTCTAGTCTGCTTGTTTTTCCACAGTAGACTGGATGCAACCGCACTTCCTGTCTTGTCACCATGGCGACAGAGTAAGTCAACAGAACCTAAATGACCTCACACAGTTTTATTTGCATCCCATAATTAGGCGCACAGATGTTGAGTAGTCCGTTGAAGTGCTGGTGTACAGTAGCAGAGCGATTATTGGTGGAGCACAGTGAGAAACTACTCCTCGGTATTTTATTTTTGTATCACAATAAACCTGTAATATGATCTAAATAATAAATAGCTTACAGTGTACTTAGCATCTGTTAGTCACATAGTAAACACTTGTCATTTTACCCTATTTAGATGCCGGAGAGAGTGAGTAAACACACTCATAAAACGTATCTAGAGGAACACTGTCTACTAATTTCACACAGTCTTTATCGCTGAAGCCATAATTTATTAATAGAGACTATATAACTTGCATGTCTGGCATTCGCCCTCACCACAGGGCTCAGGATATGAGTATTTAAGCCTATTAATTGGCTTTGATGGTTTTTCACAAGACTGGCCAGTGTAGGCATATATACACACACACACAAGGAAAGTAATTTGTGAAACTCATCCATATTTCAGTGGCTGAATACAAAAATACACCCAGGAAGGTGTCGCCAAGCTGGGATAAGGAAAAAGGACACGTGCAATGTACGCTGACGTCAGAGTTTGCATCAGAAGTGTATGAGGTAAAATAAAAGTTGCCCTCATTTCATTTACAGTCAAGTGTAAGTTTATTAGGGAGACTGCTTTAGTTTGCACAGTTTAATGAACTGTCAGGTGAGTGTGTGCAGTGTTAGTAGAGGTATTTACATTACAGCCAAAAGGAAATCCTATTTTATAGAATTAAATAGCGACACCACCAATTTTCCAACTCTATTGTTCTAGTTTGCAGTTTACATGTAGGCTACAGTATGTGAATGGTATGGCACTGCCTTCCTGAAATTTAATTATCTTTCTTCTTCCAGCAGAAAAATGTATTATTGACTTTCCACTTGATGTAAATTTATATTAGTAAAGTTTGGCTGGTAAAATTAGTTTTGTGGATGCCGTGATAACTTTTATAACAGTTCCGAAGGACAGCTTTAAGGCCTGCAAGAGAATTATAAAGTATGATAGTCTGAAGATGAGGATTATCATCTCTTCCTACTCTCCCTTCTTTCTGTCTTTTGGTTCCTGTCATTCACTCTTTCTACAGCACGTGTCTTTCATCAACTCCCTGGATGCTACTCAATGTCACGTCCTCAAACATCTCCTACACTGTCAATCACACACACAAACACACACACACACACACACACACACTGTAAACAGGGACAAATCCCAGTCTGTATTCAGGAGCCAGACTTCTCCTAAACTGCCAGACCTGGTTTCCCTGGGGGTATTATTAGAGGTAAAAGACTTTAGGATCTGCAGAGTGGATCCTTGTTGAAAGGACCAAAATGTGGCCTGTTGCTGAGCTAAATGGTGGCAGGCCTCAGCTGTTTCCTGCACCACTTTCATGTTTTGAAGCCTCTTGGCCATTTGACTTTTTTAGGGCTGCTGTATGGTATGAGTGACAGCGTGACAGCAGTGAACCAGAGAGCCGGCGTGACCGAAGCAGGAGATTGATGACACTGAACAGATCTCACAGCTCTCAAGTGAAGTGTGAGAGAGAGTGTATTTGATATCTGATTTGCGCTGCATCCTGCACGCAGTATTTCTGTCAAAGGTATATACAGACAAGCAGAAATAAAAAAAAAAAGATTGGTAAATTAAAATGAGTGAAATAGCTGTTTAAAATGCTACAATTGTTGAGTGCATGTCTTAAGTAGGCTATTTAACCTGAGAATTTAACAGCACATGATAATCTCTGACTTGTCTTGGTTTTACCAACAGCACGCATTATGCCATTATATGTAGAACAGCAGCTGAAATTCTAATTATAATAGCATAATAGAAAAATGTCAACAACAGAAATCATGTCATGTAAATAATCCTATTGTCCACAGCATTAACACAGCTGGAGTGGACTGACGCTGAACAATACTCACAGTGGCCACAGGAGGGTAAAAACACCTTACACACCTCCTCCTGTAAATCTCTGTAAATTTAAAATCAACTTATACTGTGAACCTCAGGGAAAAAAACAAAACCTACCTTTGGCAAGCATCCTTAATTTCCCTTTCCTCTGTAGGAGAATCATCCATCACTATCGCATCCGTGCTTTCTCCTATTTTCGAGCAGGCATCCATCTCCCTCCAGATTTGCCTTTTGAAAACTCAATTTTAAAAGAGGCAGTTAAGAATTTCCTGTTGTTGGGAATTGGGTTAAACCAGCAGTCCTCATCTGACCAGACTGAGTCCACGAGGATCACGGGCTTGTTTCTGGGGATGCTACTACAGAGCAGCACCGGGGCTGTTTGGGTTAATCTGCCCCGAGCTGCGCTCTGATTGGCGGAGCCGCGGTGATGCTGAGGACGCTGCCTGGTCGCTGTCCAACCGGCCGCGCTGCTGGAGCTCACGGTGACGGGTAGGATGCATCAGCGCCTGCTTAATTGGCTCGGGCAGGAGCTACATCTGCTGTTTAGAGCAGGTTAAATGAAGGGTGCACAGACACCGGTGCTTCGTTCAGTTAAAATAGTTACTTATTTGCGGTGCTGATGATCGTGCACTTCCTACTGTAAAAACCCCAGCTTCCTTTGTTGAACTCTGCACCAGTCAATGAAAGGAGCATTGTTACTAAGAAATACTTGCAGAAAGCTCAAGCTTTTATTTAAATACAAGCACAAAATGCGCGTAAGAATCATGTTTCTCTTAAAATTGAAGTCACATTTTAATTGCATTACAGTAACATAAAAGAATCATATTCAGTCTGTTCTGCTGGCTTCTTCGTTTAAGTCGTGTACTGGTGGCTTTGTTAATAGTAGGTCAATAGTAATTAATAACCAAGAATTACTTGTGGGTTGCCAGCCTAAGAAAAATCATTTGGAGTTGCTGAGGACCAAACTCTGAGGAGACCAAAACTCATTTAACATGTACACCACTCCTAACCCCTTATTGATTACTTATTAACTTATTAGGAGGTCATGCTGCAGAGTAGATGACAAGGTGCTAGGTCAGTCTCATTTGTGTTGATTAATATGTTACGAGAAACTAAAAACACCTATGAAAGGGGTTTTTGCACCCAAACAGATTTTTATTAAATACTAATAAAACCTTGGTTACAAGTTATACAAGTATTTTTACAGGGTTTATCATTAAAAGCTGCCTCATTAGTAAGTAGTACTGCATAGTCTATGAGATCATCCTGTGTTGTGCAAGCTCCAGCATTTCTCTACGTTTCAGACTTTTCTGTCTGACAAGATCAAGAGAGGGTTTGAAATAGTTTTTTTTTTCTTTACATAATGAAGCTACAGGATAAGAAGAGAAAAGAACAAGAGAAGAAAGAAAGAAGGAACAGAAAACAGAATCGGAGCTGAGCTCCAAAGGAAGCAGAAACTGTGACATGGCAGACCTGTGTGTCTCGCTGCTAATGAGGTGGCCACTGGTCTGGCTCTGGTTATAAACATGAATCATGGCACTGGGCCCTTATCTCAGAGGGGCCACCTTGTGAAAATGGAAATGATTTATTGGGGGGAAAAAAGCAAAGATTGAGAAAAGGAGGGTGTGAGAAGGTTTTGGAGGAAAGATCAAAGTCCCGTTTCAAGGTTTTAATAAGAAGCAGAGACAATGGGAGGTGATATTCTTTATTTTTATCTCAACAATGTAACCTCATTAATATTTATTAATGCTTCAGTGAGTCACGATGCTGGAAACTGCTTCGCTCATAGTAAAATAGGTTGAATAAACAGGTGAGCTGTCTGATTCAAAGCTTTAGATGAAAGATTGAATCAGTCAAACGTATGATCAACAAACTCTGTCCTGATTTGTTTTGGTGCCTTATTCTCCGAGCTCAAGTAGAGCAACTGAAACCCTCGAAGGTCAGTAAGTTGTCTTTTTTAAGCGTAGATTTTCTTTACCATATTTATGCTCGAGTTTGGAGCGTCCTCAGTGTTAACAAAAGGCTGCTGTGTTGTTGGTTGGCATGGAGTTTTCTGAACAGCCCGTGTTACAGCTGAGATGGCTAATGCCTTATTGACTTCAGACACTGATTAACTTACACTGTTTAGCTCCCCAGCCCACCACATGCAAACACACACACACACACACACACAAAGAAGCCTGACAGGCACGTACTGAATACCAGACATGCACATACACACATAATGAGAGGCTGAAGAGAGGGGGGTTTAGCTTCTGGCTGGTGCTGAGGTGACAGCCATAGTAATTTCCTGTGGCAGATTTCTGCGTGTGAATGGTGATGCAAAGGGAAACGCTTCATTATAGCTTCAATGCTGGCTCAAGATCTGTGCAACGAACACAGTAGGTTAAATTAACAGATATACAACAGGCAAAAAAATAGCTGCCTTTATGAGTTTGTATAAAAGTGATATGTTTGTTCAATTGATATGGTTCCTGTGTTTCTGCTATGGAAGAAGGTGTTTTGCTGCCACCTGCTGGGCAGATTGTGGGGGTAATAGCAGCTCCCCCCGTCTCTCCTTCATACTGTAAAATAAACTGATGCCTGTAAGAACACAGAGCTTGTCACTGTGTTCATAATGACACTATAATAATATAGTTCATTTAAAATTAAATTAATTAGCACAATAATAACTATTGTTATTGTGTTAATGTTTTATTTTTAATTAATGTTTTGGGGACACATACCAATATATTTAGATAATTTCCCTGCGGTTTAAAAACATGTAGTCAGTTATCAGTATTGGTTTGCAGACCCAGCTGATTATTATCAAATCAGCTGTGCAAAGCTCTTGAACGCTGGGATTGAGTGACAACATGGGGTCGAGCTCTCCTGGAAAGTTGCTCAGCGGGTGTAAAGTTACGAGCGGACAAGACACACCTCTAGAGGGAGTTCCCAGGGAGGTGGAAACAAGGAGCGGATCACTTCTCCTCCACAAAAATCAGGAGTCCTTTCACTCGCTGCGAGCGTCTGACCCTGCAGACGTGCGTGTTTTTTTTTTTTCCAGCAGCAGTAGCAGCGGTGCCACAGGAGGAACATGCCCGGGCCGGGCAACTCTTTACGCGCGGCTGCCCTCCTGGCTTTCGTTGTACTTTCTATCCTGGTGTCACTCCTGATTAGCAGCGTGCAGCAGTTTGGAGCGAGGCTCTCGCACTTCTCTAACGCAACTGTTGCTGGTGATGAGGAGGCTGCGTCGCTCCGGAGGGCGTTGAATTACCAGCTCAACGAGAGGCGCAAAGAGATCCTCCCGCTGCTTTTACCTGCTGATGATGATGATGAAGATGATGATGATGATGAGCACGGACAGTCGGGGGGAGCTCGACATGCTTCCAGGCTGGACTCGACTTTGGATTCTAACCTGTGGAATGAGATCACGCATGGCTCCGAGAAAACGCATATGGATGAAATGGGTTGCGATTCGCTGGTGGACATGCAGGCGGTAGAGGTCCTCGGCTCTGGATACACCAAACTAGTGGTCAAAGTGAATCTAGCCAAAGGTCAGCCTGTGGCGTTAAAACTCGTCAACGAGCAAGGGATAGATATGGGGAAGTGTTTGGAGGATTTTAAAGACCCTGAAGGCTGCCGTGAGCTTGTTTCTTACAAGTTGAAGAAAGAAATAGTCCTGTTGCAAAGGTTGCAGCATCCAAACGTCATCAAGGTAAAGTGCTCCATCTGTCCTGTGTGCATACATTAGAAAAAACTTTTTGTAAAGTTACTCTCTAAAAGCCAAAGCAGCTTTATGGGCAATACATTTTATTGCAACATGAAGAAATGTAGGGTGGATTAGAAGCTACCATTGCTCACTTCTGAGCGCCGACCGTCCTGCTGGAATATTGAGACTTTCCATAATGCATGCACCGCTGCTCCCATTTTTCCTTTGTCTCTCACACACCGAACTGCATGAAAGGCCTCATTGGCTCCGCAGGACCTTCCCATGTAATTAAATTAAATTCACTGACCCTCTTCTGACCTTTGGGTTCAGTTTGGCAGCATAAGACAATGTGCCTCTGTCCTCTCTACTATCTATGGTTGCATCTGAAACCCCCCAGCATTTATTCACTCAAATCATTACAGCCCAATTTAGAGCAAGTTTAAAGTGAGTTTGTTTCTCATATACAGTATCCAACTGATGAAATTCGCAAGTGCTCAGAGAACACTCTAATGTCAGGGGTTGTCAGTCATGACCTCTCAGTGTACCCCTACTTCACCAGTTAAAATGCACAAAACTCTTTTTTTTTCTTCTTCTGCTTTTCTGGCACTAACTATGGTTATTCTCCACCCAAAAGCTCAAAGGTCACTGTGCAGCAGATGCAGGTGGCCATGGAACAAAAGGAGGAGAGGGAGGAAGAATCGCGGTCATTCTGGAGCAGGGGAATCCTCTCCAGATGATCCAGCTGCTCCAGAGCCCCTGGGAGGACAGATTCAGGGTGAGTACGCTAGCTGCAGCTCTTCAGCTGTTGATATGCATGCTCCGTGATTTATCCTTTCCACCCCGCCTCACACCGGGAAACTGGAACTCTCTCTTAAACATATCGCACATCATATACTGTATGTGCAAGCCCTCGCTGTTCTCGATTTCCTTATATGTGAAACTCCTGGAGGTCTGACATCTGTCCCTCAGTGTGTTTGATCAGACTGTGGTTGGAATGGAGATGGATCCTGGAGTTAATCCACTGCAGGCTAGGAATGTCATCTCATCCCTCACACACACACACACACACACACACACACACACACACACACACACACACACACACACATGCACAGCTTGAGCTCAACCCCCATTACAGGTATGCTCACAGTGGGAGCTAAGAGGCTGAGTTTACACTCCAGGGATCCAAGTGTGTGTGTGTGTGTGTGTTTGTGTGTGTGTGTCTTTGTGCATGGATGTGTTTGAAAGACAAAGAAAGAAAGAGAGTGAGTGGAAGAGAGGGAAAAAATGTCACGCATGCTTTGTTGTTGGATTAGCAAAAGTAACATCCCAGTCTGCAAGTACCATCTCATCAACCATGGGCCTCATTTTGCTACATCACACAAATAGCCGTTCATAATACCCCCCCTCTAGCTGCTCTGCCCCTTTCAGCTACGTTGCATCTGTGGAGGCTACAGTAATCCAGGGGTGTTTGGTTTCACCCAACCCTGTTTTTACAGTGCTCCAATCCCACCAAGTGACATCCAAGAGACTTGCAGTATTACCTAACGCTGCAGCTATGTTTGTAGTGTGACAGAATCATTTCATGCTCTGTCAGTGCGTGGCTAATGCCTTTATTTTGCCTTTAGTAGCCTACTTATTTTCTCTTTCTGTTTTTATGCTATGATTTACAGAGAGCTATAAAAACAGTGTCAGGAAATGACTTGGTGGAAATGTCTTAAAGGCAAATAACAATGTTTTGTGAGACAGACTTGTTTTATTTTTTGCTAATTTTAGCTATAGTGAGATGTAATTATATCGCTGTTTTTCCCTTTTTCAGGAAAAAAACGCATGTTAGTATTTAGCTTGAGTGTGCAGGGATTTTTATTTGAGAAAAAAATTAGAAGTTGCAGTAAACAGCAAACTAAGCCAAACGTTTCAAGCTTCAATCCGAGCTAGTCGTTTGATCTATTTTTCAATTAGGAATACTTTAGTCGGCATTCATTTTTATTGTTAAATAACCAATTTCTAACCAAAAATGGCGAACAAATCATGGATTAGCATTAACTTTGGTCTTCTATGAGAGTGAACTCATTAATTTTACACTCTGGATGTTAAAGCATCTGTGTCATTCACATTTCCTTGTTGCTCTCTTGTAAAAGAAAACAAACAACAGACCTCCTGCTAAAATCAAAATTCAATCCAATTTAAAATAATTTCTCATGACTAGTTCAGTGTTTGTGCAGCTATGAGTCACCACTTTATGTTTCCTTTCCCATAAACAAAAAGTCATCAGTCAAGCTGACCAGGTTTTGGTATGTTTCCTCCCAGGTGTGCCTGGATCTGGTCCGGCTCCTCCACTTCCTCTCCCAGTCTCCTCTGGGCTCTGTGGCTCTGCTGGACTTCCAACCCCGGCAATTTGTAACTGTGTCCGGCGAACTAAAGCTCACAGACCTGGATGACGCCAGCGCTGAGGAAACCACCTGTCGGACAGACGCAGACTGCACTCTCCAGTTTCCGCACAGAAATTTCACCCTGCCATGCACGGCTCAGGGAGTGTGTGGGGGCTTGAACGAGAAGATGAACATTTACAATGCCTACAGGTAAGAAAAGTGACAGTTTTACTAGATGACAGACGTGTGATGGATGGATGGTTCAGTGGCTATGTGGATGATTGGTTAAATATAGACCCCGCTGACACCTAAAATGCTGTTGATAGTAAAAACATACAGCTGGAAATTTGCAACTTGATGGAGAAGGTGTGATGTATTAATTGGTAGTTCCTTTAGAAAAAAATGGAGTATTCCCCTTTTTAAAAAGCCTTCAGATTTTTGACAGCTTTATAGACTGTTTGTTTTAACACCACTGTGAGACATGTCATGTTCTGTGGGAACTATGTGATGGGACTTGTCTGTCTTTCTGTTTGTCTGAATAAGCTGTCTTTGCCCGGCCTCAGGTATTTTTTCACCTACCTGCTGCCTCACCAGGCCCCTCCCGGCCTCACACACCTGGTAGACCACATCATGAACTCCACAGGTGAGGACGAGAGACGTTTTGACATGATGGGATGTTAACTACTGGAGATCAGAAAGCGTATCATTCCATTGTTGTAGTCTTGTAATGACATGCCTCGATGTAAGTGCTTCTTTTAATGAGCCTGACAAGATGCTTCATGACATGTAAGACGGTAATGAATACAAGTTGTTATCTGTTCCGATGACATGACGGGGATTCGACAGCAGAGTGTAGTGAGGCAAAAACAAATCTCCCATACACAATGAGTATGAATTTTACGCCTGTAGTCAGAGTTTGTTTTATCAGATTTAATGCGTTTTATGTGCGCTTGCAGGAGAACTGAAAGCTGACATCAATCAGACACTGGATGCCTTTGAACACATCCTTCTTCTTTACAAGTCTGGCCTGCACCTGGACAACCTGCCTCCATCAATAATCAGAGGTAAGAGTTTCTGGAATGAAGGCTTCTTTTTATAAAGTACAGTGAACCCTCTTGTAGACCGTTTTTTTTTTTTTTATGCTTTGCTTCTTGACCTTCTTTTTAGAGGAAACTCGGATAGTCTAAAGCACTGTTTTCATTTTCAATTTAGAAAAAATGAAGGCGGTGTTTCTCCCGCTCAGGCTGTTTTGACAGGTTTATTAGGCAGCTGGAATGAGAGTACAAAACCAACAAAGTGGGATTAATCCTGCATGTCTCTGGCTCTCCAACAGTCAGCATTCACCTAAACAAACAGTGCCGGGATTACTTTGAGTTATTCAGTCTGTTTAGTTATTTTACTTTTCAGGATTTTTTTTTTTTCTTTGGAGTTTTGGTCCAACTTTTAGTCTTTATATACAAAACTGTAGTTAACATACTTTTGCCTTTCAGAATAGTCATGTGCAGCCACTTCTGCAACGTCTCGCCCCACTTTTGTATACTTTCCGTACAAGCAAAGAAAGCCCTTCACTTTTCTTCTCTCTAACTTGCCTCCGTTCACTCTACTGTAGCCCCCCTCACCCCTCCTGCCGCTCCTCACAGCTCTATGAAATATTAATAACAGAATGACTGGCCAGCGTTCCTGTGGTGAGATTTTTCCATCCCCCAGATGCTAGACTGTTTACATAGCAGCACTTTGTGAATTTAATCACAGATTCAGGGTGAAGCAACCTGGGTGCTGAGGCTGACACCAGGAGGGAATGTTTTAGCTTAACAAGGAGGTGTCGTGAGTCAACTCTGCCGCTGAGTGTGTGTGATAAGATTTTTTTAAAATTTGGGTTTAGCTCAAACAGGAATTTGTAGGGGGTGGACAAACCTGGGAATGTTTTTAGCAGTTTAGTTTAACTTCGTTGAGCTTAAAGTAGTTTTGTTTCGCTTATTTAACTTAGTTTTACACATATTAGTGCAGATGATCTCATCTAACTCTGAGCAAGAAAAAAAATAAGCATAATACATCAAATGTCAGACTGTTGCCTTAAATAGTTAAGCAGTCAATAAAGGAAAAAAACACATATCTGCAATTGTGTATTAAAAAACACATGGACCCATTAACATGTCTCTCCTCAAAAAGGGAAAAATGGGAATTGCAGCCAAAACACAAACACAAACACAAAGCTTTATAAAAGAAGCCAAATGGCAACTCAAAGTGGAACATAGTGTAATATTGTGTGTGTGTGTGTGTGTGTGTGTGTATGTATGTGAGAGAGAGAGAGAAGGAGAGAGAGAGAAGGAGAGAAATACTCATCAAGTCCCAAGTCTTAATTTGAAATTGCTGGCAGATGGAGGTTTGCTGGTGATGTGGATGTAACTTTTCCACAGCTGAGATCATCTGTGATTCAATGAGGGAGGCCAGAATCTGGTGACGACGTTGTTTCTTAAAACTGCTGCTATTGCTGCAAGTATAAATTTAGTTGCAAAATAAAAGCACAACATGGCTTCATTTAGGCCCTGAGCACTGTCACGAATAAAGTTCTGTTTGATATGCTGTATATTAATATGAAAGGAAGCCTCCTTCCCGTCGTTCATCTTAAACAGAGAGGGCTTATATTCACGTCTGTGTCTCCTCGACAGCTGAGGCCTGTCACCCCTTAGCTTCACAACAGGCTGCCTTTTTTTTTTTTCCTCCTCCGAGAAGGATCCTCTAAACACTCCATCTCCTTGTTCTCTTTTCTCAAACCCAGAAGGCAGATCCTCGTGTCATTTTCCCCTTAACAATACCCCCCCCCACACATACACCAGCTCCTGCCATTTATAAAGGTTAACAGTTTGTAACCGTGTGCCTCCTCCGTACGGACTCACAGACGAGGCTTTTGTCTTGGTGTGTGTGTGTGTGTGTGTGTGTGTGTGCAGGCATGTGTGCTTCTTTCTCATGGCTCCTGCTAATGTGTAGCAGATGATTTAAGACCAGATCCAGAAGTCTGACTGAAGGAATTATAATGATGGATGTAACACAAATGTTGAGCTGGAGGAAGGTGAAGGCAGTGATTTCCCAGTTTGAAAGAGAAAAGCTAGAGCTAGTATCGAATGGGGATTTTTTTCTCTTTCACTAACACCATAACACACTTAAAGTGCATATTTTATTGCTGAAAAACATAATTGAATAATATGCAAGTCGAACAACTGCTGCTTTTGGCTCTGTCATGAAAAAGTAATAAAAAAGTTTTGGATTATTTAAACAAAATTAGCTATTTAAAGATATTACATTAATTTCTTTCTGGCATTGCATAGACCACATGGTTAATTAGCTGAGAAAATAATTAGTAAGATCAGGAACAGAAGTAAACAAAACATTTTGCCCTATTTGATGTTAAAACTTGCAGCAAAAATAATGTTTGTGTTCATGTTAACACATACATGCAAAACACAAACATTTAAGAGAATATTTTAGGGTAATCAAATCTATATATGTATATTTTCACACACCAGTGCTTTTTGATACTTTTGATGTTGTTTTTATTATCATTAAAATGCCACAATTGTTTGTTGAATAACAGGAAAATATTATAGTCAATGTAAAATTAGTTAATGTCTCCTCGTGATTTTAAATCTGTCATTCAGAACCATATTACGGGTATTTTAGGTTCTGTAGTTGAGTGACAGTGGTGTATTTACTTTTAACCTGTTGAATTTCTTGTTCTCCATATTCTTATAGGTATACTCCTCATTGCGTGCTGCACTGTAGTAGTTTTCCCCACAAGGATCATTAAGCTTTCATCCTATTCTCATAGCGTGCTTCAAAATCTTTCAGTAGCCTTGTGTATTGAAGTGGTATTTCCTTTTCTGTGGTTAGATTACACCATGATGCGAGGCATGGGGACCTCTGGGAACGTGGAATACCGCTGCTGGCCGTCTTACAGCCAGCAGGGCTGCGTGCTATCAGTTCACAGCCCCAGAGAGGCTGCATACATCTGTAACTCCCATCCTCAGTGCAACAGCTTCACTCTGAATGGACAGAAGACGTGGACAGGTCAGTAAAGCTACAGCGAAATTCACTTTTTTTTTCTTTTGGTCTTTCATCTGATCCACATGTCTGTAAAATTAAACTCACTACACAAGCACAAACTCTAAATATGCTCCATAATAAGCATAATATAGGTGTAATTATGCCACAAAATGATGCCTGTCACATGACTAAGACTGCTACTGCTGCTCCTTTAATCTTTTGATGAAGGTTCTAAACGCTGAAATGTACACAGTAATTAAGGATCTCAAGTCAGAACGTGTTACTTTATTGATGTTGCAAAGTGTTAAACATGGCTCTTTTTGTCTCGCTCGTGTTCTGCAGGTCGACTCCTGGCCTCTTTCAGGAGCAGTTTTAGTCATCTGGTGCCTGATGGGACATCAGAGGTGTATGTGAAGAAAACCAAAGCTCCTGAAACTTCTGCAGTGTGATGTGAGGAACAGACGGGACAATTGTTTTTCAGTCGAGCTGGCGTTACCGGGAGTAGGATGAGAGATAATGCACACCTGGCAAAATATTGCGCTTAAGATGAGGAACCGTGTCCTCCTTGCGAACATGTTGAGCGCAGCTTGGCTCTGTGCGTTTGCAGGAGGCTAAGGAGGAGCCGTTTGAAGTGAGGCGAGTGAATGTGATGTATTTATAGGGCTTCTGCTCACTGACTGTTTGATCAGGCTGCCAGCTCACTGCCTCTGCCAACTACTATTTAAAGGGATTTCCCTTCAGGTACAATTAAGGAGGGAGAGCCTTGTGCCCTGGACATGATTTTTTTTTTTTTTTTTTTACCTTGTCTTTATTTGCCATGTGTGTTGGCTTTCGCTGTGAGGCCGGGTCCCCGCAGTAGGATTTTTAAGCCAAAGAGGTAATAAGACCAGCCACTGCAGCTCAACGTTTGAAGCCCGAGGACGAGAAAAGAAAACAAGCTCTTATACAAATACACTTTGATGTTAATGCGCTGAGGTTGCGGCAGTTTTTTCATGGTTCTCTGGCTTAGCTGCACTGTGGTATGAGACGGCAACAAACATGTAAGCATTTACACATCAGCAATGAGCAAAGATGATTAAAACCATTCCAGAGCAGTCTGTTTTTCCATACATTTTTAGTTTATAGTGCTTTGTTGATAGATATTTATATGATAAAATGAAATGTAATTGTTCTTACATGTTTTTGTGTTATGGCTTATGTGCACCTTGTGGGTGAAGCTTTTATTTTCAATGAAAAATTATTCACTTCAGTGTTTTTTATACTTCACTAATTGTAACTGTACAGTTTTACAGTTTGTAATTATATAAATGTATTGGTTCTACTTTTTCGCAGTTGTGTTCATTGACATTTTTATTGAGTAAGTGTAACTATAGCTAACAGCCTGTTTATTTCTCATTAGCACCCGTGTGTTTGCGTGTGGGTGTGTCAGTGGGGGAGATGGAAACTTGCATGTGTGTCCTGACCTGGTTTTGTGTGTTTTTAAAGTTCTTTATCTGATTGCATGCCCCCCACATCTACAATCTGTATCCCATCTGAATGGGTGAGATTGGAAACCTATAGAGCTCAGCAGAGTTTACACAATACCAGAAGAATGTATTCAAATGCCCCGTCATAGTGGGCTCATTATGAGCCTTAATTAATACATGTAAATCAGCTCACTTACTGGCCCTTTGTCATGGTGAGAGGGAGCATTACTGTAAAGACAAAGGTATTCATCAGGACAATCAGGGATGAATCTGCAGTTAGCACACGAATGGGCTTGCCATCTGTGCCTGCCAAGAGGAACCTGGTGAGGTTGAGATAAGTGCATGACTGCAGGGTGGCAGACTGAAGGAGGTCAGGACTAGCATCAACATTCATTAACCACTGAGTTTCTGGTGGGAGAGAAAAAGCAGACCAAATACCTGTGATGTCTTGATAGAAGCCAGAGACTTTTGTAACATCCCCCACTCCTTACATATTTCCTGTTGCTGCTACAGAGGAGAAAACATGTGATGTTCAGTTTTGGGTCATAAAAATCTCAAAATATCTTTTTAAATACTCAGAAATGTAATGTTTAATCAAGTACCAAGTGTAGTAGCGTAAATTAGAGGTACTTTAGTGATGATTCATGTACTATTCAGCCATACCACTGCCACAGGCTTGAAAGGACATGTCCTGTCGACAAATTACACTTTTATGGCTAAGACACTGGGAAAGCCTCGGGGAATCATGCTGGCCCCTTGTTGTCTGGACAAAGCTCGTTGATTAGAGTGTGATTATGGAGATAAGGATTCAGATTAGATAAGACCAAACCAACTCACTCAACCAACACAACAGGAGTAACTAGAAGGCTTGGTTGCACGGTGTGGAAAATAAAATTGAAGATTGGAGCCACTTAGCTTAGCACAAGGAAACTGCTGCATAGTTTGCTGTAGTTTATTTCAGTTATTTGCAGCTGTATAAACATGGTTAGTGGGAACACCCTCAGTAATCCTGCTGATTGTATTGTTAAATATTATAATCGAATCAAACAACATCATATATATAAATAGTTTTATTTTTTATTATTACATTTTCTAAGAACTAAACTAGCTGTTTCCCTTTGGCTTTGAGACCCAGCTGGCTTCTCGTGTAACCCTCTGTATTACTTTAATTGTTTCGTCCAGCACAAAGATGCAGGCCAGTATATTTCAAATATTTGGAAAAGCAACAAAATTACCAGAGATGAATGGCCTTGTCAGTAAACAACACACAAGCTTTACACTCACAAATAAGGCCTTCTCCCTACTAATAATACAGAGCATGCTTCTTACATCTGCTCCAGTGATAAGCTTTACCTTATTGAAACCTACAGCTGTGGTTCATCTTCTTCCACATCAGCTTGCCTGGTGTTTGGTTTGTCTTGGCACTCTTCATCGGGGATAATGGGCGCACTGGCTTCTTAAGAAAGCTTGCACGTTTTATGCTTTGATTTTTAAAATGCATGCCAAGTGTTGGTAGATTCATTAGCTCTTTCGGCTGAATGTATTATGTATTCACCACACAGTGCGTCTTGTTTCATATTCGGGCTTGTTGGAAAGTCTGCCGTTGGTGAATCAGCACCGTGTTCTGTGATTGTTCCAGAGGAGGGACTTTACAGCATAGTTTTCGTATTCTCCACAGAGTATTCCCTTTCTTTCCCCGACTTTGTTTATTTAGCTTGAAATATGTGTGTATGTGTGGAGGTTTTTGCTGCACTGACCCTGTTTTTGTTTTGCTTTAAACATATATTCATTTTGTTTAGTGATGCCTCCATATTTGCTTTGTGGTGAAGCATTTAAGAAATCATGTGGTACTGCTGTCCCTATGCTCATGTGTGGTATAGTGTTCGTCTGTTTTAAACCATGTAGTTGACAAGTTGGTCTTTTTTTAAAGGTTTGGGAACGAGTGGGGGAGGAGAACAATTTTTTTTTTTTCACTCAGCTCCATACCCCTCCATTTCTGTTTTTTTAAGTTTCCAGTTTCACCCGACTTGTTTCCGTTGGGGTTTATTCATGACCTCCATCTGGAAAGAATATATGTTCATGAAAACAAGCCATCAGCAATTTCAGGGAAGAGTTGTGTGTATGTGCAAATGTGTGCGTGTGCATGTGCAGGGAGGGGGACATTAGGGCCCCTTCTGTGGGGTTCAAGCTCCACTAATGTAACAGTGTTAGGGCAGCGAGAAAGATGTGTATGACTAAGCTAAGAACCAAAGCCTCCATCATCCTCTCTTAAAATCCTGGTGCATTGCATTTGTGGTCTGGCTAAAGTCTTTGATTCAAATACAAAGTTACTCATCAAATGGTAGAAACCACAGCTGCTGGGAGAAATTACGTGTCAGGCAGGTCTCTGGCAAAATGTTTGACCTTGGCTCAGACTAAAAATATGCATTAACTCAGTGAAAGCCTGCATAGTTCGGCAGGAAAGAAGATCTGGCTTGTGTTGGAGGTGCTCACAGGAGCGTATGCAGCCTGTGACAGGAGAGATAGAGCAGATATTCACTCGACTCCAGGCTTACAGAAACACCTCTGTGCCTGTCTGTCGCCTTGGCTATGGTACACAGGAGAACGGCCGGTCACACCTGAGAGCCTCTGAAGAGTGGCCAGACATTTAGCCAGTCTGTCCCAAGCACAGAGGCTTCTTAGTTTGCAGGTCGCTGTCTGTATATCTAACTGTCTAACTAACTATTTGTCTGTCTGCCTAGAGAAGATAGGATCTCTTTTAGAGCCATAATGGCTTCAGCAGGCCCTGAAGGAGAGCGCAAGTAGGTGTATGTGAGGGGGAGAGGTTTTCATTTCTGTCTGTCTGCATTGTGGGGGGTGTGGCTGGATCATGTTTTAAAAGCCCTGAAGTTAACCCCTGTCAAAGGGTTTATGCCTACCACTAAACCACAGAGGCATCTTGAAAAGGTGTAATAGCTCCGTATTGTATCCAGTGACATCTCTATGGACCCACTGCATAGTTGGTGAATGGCAGAGCTGATTTCTGCAGCCATGTACAGTAACAAAAACACATCTAAAGTCAGCTTTAAAAGCCAAATTTCATTTCACCAAACCCTGAAAGTGGTTTATTCGTTTAATATCTATGTTTGGATAGCCTCACTAGGGTGGTGCTGTAAATACTTTTTTGGTTAGGAGGTCCCCACATGTTCTTCTGCCCTGCATTCCCTCCCACTGCATCACAGCAGCAGTCTGGGTCATTTTTCTTTTGAAGCCCACCTCTCCCCCCACCTCTCTTCCTCACCAGTCCATCCATCATACAGAGTGTCTGGCACCTCCTTTCACCCCACCCATCCTCCTCCACTACTATCGACTCATTCTCTGTTTGAAACGCACCTTCAGGCCAAAAACCTCCATTGCTTTACTATTAATTTAGGCCTCCCCCGCTGTTGTTAAATTGTTCCACTCCAACCCTATATCAGCGTCGTCCTCCTGCCAGTCTTCCACTGTCTTCTTCTTCTTCCAAGTCACAGCCTCTTCCAACTCCTGTGAAGCATCTGGAGTTTCCACTGTCTTTCGACTGACTGAGACCTAAGGGCAGGGCTGCCGAGGATCAGCAACTGTGGTTTGTGTGTGTTCCTAACTACCACTGCTGCTCAAATCAAAGTGCCTGCCTTTTGTTACATGCTCTGGAATCCCCTCCGTCACACCTCGGCCGTTTCTCAGTGGGGGGATGACTGCCCCGAGCCAGAGGAAGCTTTCCTTCTCTACAGTTAATCTTCTACCACAAATACATCATTTGACCCCCCTCCGAGTTACAGAATTATACAGGAATTAAATGGATTAGTGCATTCAGGACTTTCAGTATGATAAGATGTTCCAGTTTCTTTAAAACCACAAACAAGTTTAATTCTGGTTTCGGACATAAAATGTTTATCTTTTCAGTTCGCACACAATCAGCAAACAGCCTCTACATTAATCCTCATAATCCATTAACATTCACTACTGACCCCATTAATTTGTTTTGTTTTTCTGTTTTTTAAGATTTATTAGCATGGGAGATGAGTTAAAACATTTTGTTTCATCCTTCTGTTTTTCAGTGAAACATTTTCATTAATGTCTGTACATAAATACAGAATATGCTACTTGAATTCATGGGGGCATGTATAACTGATGTCTAGCGTTTTATTTTTGCCCTGTAAACTTATGTGGAACGGATCAAGTTACTCGGAATGACAGAGAAAGAGACGCTAACCGTGTAACGGATTTCACTTTGCAATGCTTGTTTGCATTCTCTCTGTCTTTGGCACAATGAAGTGTAGCTTCACTTGCCTTGTGCGGGTTGTTAAACCTGTAGAGTGCTGTGAACTGCAGCTCTTTGCCACAAGTCCCCAATTAGGGTTCTGCCCACACGGCCATAAAACAGTTAGTGGAATCATTCAGAGACTGTTAGATTTAACGCTATTAAGAGTTCATTAGTACCCGCATATACAACTGCTGCTGCCATTGGAGGATCATTAACATAGCCCCATTAAAGTAGGTTGGGGGCCTATTCACTCATATTAATTAAACCCCCTGTCAGCTATCACCTGTAGTATATTTTAAATACTTTACTGACATATTTTACTTTTGTACTTCCTGTTTAGATCACTGTCGTTTTAAGAGAAGCAGTTCAAACAACAAAGCTTTACAGGTAAAATGCAGCAGTAATGAAACTCGTAAGTCCTTTTAAATTGGATTAAAGTTTAATTAATTAATTGTTGCCTTTTAAAAATGAGAATCAGGAGATAAATTAACATCGAAATGTGTTATTTAATGATTATCAAAACAATACATTTGTTTAAACATTATTTACTGAGGATTTTTCTAAACTACTACACTATTGAATGGGCAGCTCAGTTACACACTAATACATAAATCTTTCATTTGTTGGTCTTGACATGCAATAAGTTAAAGTGCAAATGAAAAACAAACAAACCAATAGGGTGAAATAATGTTTGTGTTACATTAAGTAATGAAAACAAAATGAATTAACATATTCTATACACAGAGATTTGTGCAGAAGGCAGAGACGCTTCATACTAATCTAACAGGAAAGTGAATTGGATTTCAAACCTGCCTGTTTCCATTTTGGAGTATAGACCACTGCAGTGAGTGACTCAGAACAAAGGAAAGTGTAAACAACTTGTAGAGACAGACAGAGAGTGAAGATGACGGCAACAGACAAAGTGGAAGGGGAGGGGAGAGAAAGGAAAACATGGGTAGAAAGAGAGAGTCTCCAGCTAGAGGTCAACAGAGAGACAGTGATGGATATTGTAATGCAACATATAAGAGACGTTACCATAGATGGTCAGACAGTAGGGCTTATTTCAGGTCTTGAAATCTTTAGGAAATATTATTTGTCAGCTGCTGACAGAGCTGAGAATTCAAAATGTCAGAATTTAGCTCAAAGTACAAAAGATTGTGGGAATAATTTTATTATTATTTTTATTCCTTTATTCTTTTAACTTTCTTTGTAATAAGGCACCATTTA
Organism: Anabas testudineus; assembly: GCF_900324465.2. Lineage (NCBI taxonomy): Eukaryota > Metazoa > Chordata > Actinopteri > Anabantiformes > Anabantidae > Anabas > Anabas testudineus. The sequence continues at coordinate 11,100,435 of NC_046630.1, forward strand.
AAAATCAGGGCTTAAGCTTTGGAGGACTGTGTTTTGTCTGTTCTATGAAATTTAAAACAATGTGTCAACACTGACTGTTTGACAGGTGTCATTCTAGCAAACACAGTTAACAGAAGGTATAATAGCACTCGTTACTGTAACATATTCATAATACTTCTGTAGTAAATTTTGATGCCCTAAATGCAGTTTATTGCATTCAGGTCATGTAGAAATGTCTGACTGAGAGTCTGACTCCTCTCAACATCTCAGTTTCTTGATTACAAGTGAAAACTCACATCACTTTTACAATCTAATTGCGCATAATTCCTGGATAGTGGAGTATATTACCTCAGCCCAAGTAATTGCATGTGATTGCTAGTGTGTAAGAACAGTCAGAGTGGTGGATGATGTGCTCAATGTTTATCAGAGCAAAAGGGGTCGAGGGGTCTTTACGGGTTGAAGCTTTAGGTTACGTTTGCAAAAGGGGGCTTCAAGCTCTTCTGCAAACAAGAGTTGGAGGTCAGACATCAAAGCTATGTTAGTGTTGAGGGGGTGGGGGGTGGTCACTCACAGGCCTGGAGAGCAGATAATGGAGCTGGAAATCCTCCTACATCTCGACCCTTGTGTTCTCTGTCAAATGTCTAGATAACCCTGGTCCCTGGCACTAAATCCTAACCTCTGGTTTTGCTGGACAAGTCCCCCATGTGACCCCACTTAGTCACATGCTGGACCTTTTGCTCGTGATAATCCTCCCAATCAAGTGACAAAGAGTCAGCTGAGCAAGCTGAAAAGTAGTTCAGGAATGAGGGTGTGCAAAGGTTTGGCAGAGAGCTTAATCAAAGTTGCAGAGGGTTAAGTTTGTTCTGAGGAACATTTGTGCATTCAAGTGGGGCAAATACCCGGTACAGCATTATCAAGTGGCTGTGAAGCACTTTTCTTTGTCTTCTCCAGTATGAATGGACTTAAACAGAGACAAAGCTGACTGCGATCTCTGATTCCACCGCTTTGCTCTTTCATGCATTCTTCTTGATTGTTGCCTCTGAACTTCTTGTATTTCGTCTTAAGCGAGAATTTAATCTGTTTTTTTTTTGTTTGTTTGTTTGTTTGTTTGTTTTTAACTTCCCTGACTTTTCGACTAAATTCAGTAAAAATTGGAGCCACTCGTAAATATTGTTCTGTGGCTTATTTCTAAGAAATAAAACATAATAGTAGCAGTAGTTTAGCTGCATTCCTGAGTTCAGAGTCACTTGACCCTGTAAATTTCTTGGTATCCAGGCCATTCAAGGAACTGGAGAAAACAAAAAGAGTTCCCTGTGAAGAAGGTACTATTCAATGAAACTCTAGCGCCCCTCACAGGAAGCAACAGAAAAATAACTTTCTGAAACAGCCACTAGAATTTATTCAAACTGTCTTTTCTGTTACAGACTTTAAGAGTGTGGGCTGAGCAACCATTGTCCTGATTTGTTTTATTTTTAATTTGTAAGGTTTTTGTTGTTGTTTTTTCTTACTTTCATTTTACTTCACTGATGGCGAATGTGCTGTAGACATGTGAGAAAGTACACAATATCATATCCAAAAAGGTCATTCATCTGAGGGGAACAGAATCCCCTGGGGTGAGGGGGTTGTTATAAATTTAGTGTCCAATAGCACAGTGTACGATGCTTGATTGGCATGTCTACTGGCCACTGATTAGATTGTTGAGTAAGGAAGAAAGAAGGGGGAGTAGAAGGAGATGAAGGCTAAACAGAGTGAGATCCTTACAGCTGAGAGGCTAAAACAGAGATTGACCCGAGAAGTAAAAACAGGAGGGCACGGATACAGAAGAAGCAACAGGCTGGAGTAAATTAGCTGACAAGAGGAGACACTGTTCTGATCCTCTTCCCTGTCTGTGGCCATGTCTGACTGTGAGGGGCTACCAATGGGTAAGAGGAAACACAGAGTCTGCATGACTCTTGTATTCAAGTGTGCATGTGTGTGTGTGTGTGTGTGTGTGTGTGTGTGTGTGTGTGTGTGTGTGTGTGTGTGTGTGTGTGTGTGTGTTCGGCAGAGATATACGAAGTATGTGGACATGCGTGTCTGTAAATTGTTTTCTGTCATTGTGTGTATGTTTGAGGGGAGGGGGTCTCTCTTAGCCCATCCTGTTTTAGTCTAAACCCTCCACTGGGACAGCTCACCCAGCAAATATTCAGCTGCAAAGGGGAGCTTGTTCAGTTTGGGCCCTTATATGGAAACCTAGAGCAGATTCGCTCTGATTCCATCAAAATATTACAGGATGACTTTGCAGAAGTTCTGAATCTGAAGTGCATAGATATTACAACAGATGTGAGTTAGATGTAGAATATGGGAACAAAAAAAGTTCAAAGTTCAAATGTCTGCTTGTGAGTTCAGATGGTGTGTGAGTGTGTGTTTGTGTGGCACTAAAACATTAAGCAAAGAGTCATTTCCCACAAGTGCAGCCAGGCTGAGAGAGGAGCTGAAGCCTTACTACTGCCCAGATGACAGATCAACAGAAACAATCAGTTATAAATAGAAACCTTCCCCTTGTCTTGTTCTTTTACTCAGTCACTCCCTCCTATTTTACTCTCCTCTCCCTCGTTCTTGGTCGTCCTTGTCTTTTTATCTCCTCTTTTCCTTTTTCCTGTTTCCTTCGCTCTCTGGCTCAATCCATGCATGATTCCCTCTTCAGTATAATTAACTATGACTCAGCAGAATGAGAACTATTTGATGTTGTCAATTACATAAACAGCTGCCTTGGCAACGAGCACCCACTTTGTGGTAATTGTTTGTGATGGACAGCTGACCGCCCTCAGGCTACACCTCCATTTTCATATCACATCATACCCTAATGCATTTGTAAGAAATTACTTGATTCTTCCACTAACACTGAAATGTTTTAAAGTCAGTGCTGCTTCTGCACTTTACAATGCCCAAATACCTTTATCAAAAGGACATTTCTTATTATTTGTAACACTTTTGCCTCTAATTCTGACATTTATATTTTCAGTAACCTTAGTGACAGGTTAAACAGTCAAATTGGAAGAAATTTGTGTGCCAAGATGACAATGCAGTGGTTATTTCCAAGGGTACGAGGGGATAAAGATGTCAGCTGAAGGAACCAACCAACATTTGTAGAAATAAACATCTGAAAATTGGCCAATACAGACTCCTATACAGAGAAGAACAGATGTTGTTAAGTACAGGGCAAAAGGCAAAGAATGCAAAAATTAACAATAACAATTTATGCTGTATATATTTTTTGTTTAAATTGGTGATTTTTAGATTATAGGTCTATTTCACAGCAACATTTTCACTTAAAACTAAATTCAGGAAAAGCACATTAACAACTAGTAAACGGACAATGAGGAAAAAAGGACAGAAGCAGCTGAAATAGCTAAAAAGAATTCAGCCATCACCATTGTTATTATTTTCATTGTCTGTGTAAAATGTTTAACAACGGATATTGTGTACAGTGTAACATATTTGGACAAATAAACAAAGCAATCACTGAGATTTCAAAGGGACCATGTACATTAATAATTATTTCTGCCAATGTAGAAGAGTACTTTTAACGGTCTGATTTTATATGAGTTCTACAATAACAGTGCAGGGGCATTTTGCACAGGGATGTACATATATTTTTATGGTTCTTTAGATTTTCAAAAGATAAAGTTTGATTTAGCAGTTTCAGTTCCCAGCTTGGACAAAATAAGCGGTTCAACGTATCTCCTGCAGGTGGCGGTGTTAACATATTTAATGTGCTGTGGTGCTGCTCGTTGAGCAAGAAAGCAGCAAAGGGTCAAAGTGGAAAAATGGTTGGAAACAGTGATGAGACACAAAAGGGGATGAGGAACTAAAGTGGAGACAATAAAAGGTGTGTGTGTGTGTGTGTGTGTGTGTGTGTGTGTGTGTGTGTGTGTGTGTGTGTGTGTGTGTGTGTGTGTGTGTGTGTGTGTGTGTGTGTGTGTGTGTGTGTGTGTGTGTGGGCATTCTAGAGTGAGCCTTTGTTAAAAAGTGCAGATGACAGCTCAAGACGACGTCACGGCCCACTGACGTCAGCCGTCCATCTGTGCCCTGAATATGAGCTGATGTTAAACCAATTCCTCAAACTGGCTGAAGACGGGTAATTTGTCACACAGGTTTGAGCACAGTCACCTGCAGTTTTACGTGTGTGCGTGTGCACATTTGAGATATGCTACAGGGAGGAGCATGGCTTCCACAACATATGCACTGGAGTAAACGCTGCAGCAGCCGATGCTAGATTTCCTCAGCAGATTATTTTAGGCTTCATCGATTAAAAGACTGAGTTGCTCTGACTTTGAAAGGAACAGTAGAGGAGAAATCTGCAAGTGCAGGAAGAAAAGTTATTTGATGCTGAAAAATGAACAGTGAAGGCAAAAAAAAAAAAAAAAACAGAAAGAAAAAGAAAAGAATATACATAAGAGAATTTAAAAGGTGGTGCATGAAAAGTGGAACTATATAATACTGCCGAAGAGGTATAGATTTTCACCCATGGTCACATCAGCTCTGGTGCATTCATGGTAAATATAGAATATATACTGTGTGTGTGTGTGTGTGTGTGTGTGTGTGTGTGTGTGTGTGTGTGTGTGTGTGTGTGTGTGTGTGTGTGTGTTTAGGCAGAGGGAGAGCGAAAGAGCTCCCAGGTCCTACAGAAAGAGAGAGAGAGAGAGTTCTTGGCTGTTCGGGGAAATGGGGGAAGGGTGTACATGGATGTTACAGTGGCCAAGTCAGATGTGATTAATGTTGTCATTGCTTGAGAGAACACACAGCTCTGCACACTCTGGGATCCACGGCCATATTACACATCACAGTGTTTGGGATTTTCAGAGTAGTGTGGTGGTTGGTTTAGACTACTGTCATATAGATAAATGGATCATTTTCACAGTAGTATGGGTTGACAAATTACAGTGTCTCCTACTGACCTACAAGTTGCTCCTCTGCTTTTTAATGATCATACAGAAGTCACATTAGTACATTTCCATAGACTGTAGTCCACTGAATTACACCAGTGCTGTTATACCTCTGTGTCCAAGTTATGCCTCATTACCATATAGATTAGATGTAGAGAAGTCAGTGTGGTGAACATCTCCTCTTCCCCACTTCCACAGCATCATTAGTGTGAAGGTGAGGAGGTCAGGCAAGAAGGAAGGAATCAAAGGTTGACACAGAAGCAATGAAGGCTCATGAAATACCCATATTCTGATTTGGCATGAATATTATTATATGGATGTCGTGCTTTTTATGAAGAATGCTGCAACATACAGAATAGTGCAGCTCCCTCATACTTCCACTCTCTCCTCATCAGTGCTCCACTTTCTGTCCATCTGCTTTGTATCTCTTTCCTGCCTCCCTTTCTGCTCATTTCAGTCCTTTCAAAGTGGTGTGCCCACTGAAAATCGAATCCTCTTCTCTGCACGTCTAAAGTATCTATTGCATGTCAGCCCACTGCATCCATAAAGGAGTCCTCTTTTGCATTTCCTGCAGTTTCTTCCATTTTCTCTCAGTTAAAGAAAACCTGAAAGCTGTTTTTTCTTTAATGTTTGACACAAATGACTTGTGATTTTGGATTATACACAGAACAATTGAACTTGACTCCAGACAGAGACTCCGTGAGGCACCTTTTGTGCAACCTTAACAATGACAGAGCTATGCTATAGTCAATAAAAGGTGAATCTGTCATGTCTGAAACACATTGTAGAGGAGCAGCTGAAATAACACACTTGAGCTTATATTGTTGAGTGTAGTATATAGTATAGTATACAGTAATTTATACAAATGTATATGTTTACAATATTACATTTTAAAATCTAAAACTATGACACTGGCATACACATACTGCAATCTGTAATTTAATATTAGAAAATTTAAAAAAGTAATTACTTATACACTAAGTACATTAATTTAAATTGTGGATTTTTCTCTTTTAGGTTCCCAGCAAACCAAATTGAATCATAATCCCTATCTCTCCTTTTTCAGTGCTATTTGACTTGTGGTTATCAGGGTTGTAAGTGTATATGGCCAAGGGCAGTGGAGTTTTAGTGGGACATGTACGCTGCTCCACAGCCCCAGGCTTACAAGGTATTTACAGCCCAAAAGCAGAGTCTCCTCCTCTATACTCACCTGTCTTCTCTGGCTCTCTTCCATAAAGTCTGGCTTGACACAGCATCCATTGAGACCTGCAATATCAGGGGATGTGATCTTTTCCTATCATTCACGCCCATTTCATTAATCCACACACTTGTTTCTAGCACAGTGACTGTAGCTGCAGAAATGTGCTTTCATTTAACTATTAATACATTCCCATGACGGTGAATATGGGTTTTTATAGAAATTACTGATTTGGCAGTGAATTTCTACATGCTTAATGTCATTACACACCATGACCAAAACGCGAGAAACACAAGTGGTGACCCAGTTTCTCTGAATCACAACACCATTATTTGGCGTTGCTGCTGCTTCTGTTGCTGATAACAGTGCACTGCAGTGTGCAGCTGCCATTTGCTTTCATCCTGTAGCCTTGTTTCAGTGCACATATCACAAAAATATGCAGAACAATCTATGTTAGTTATCAGTTTACACCCGAGTTCACAGATATGTATTTGGCTTTATAAATAGACTTTGGTGCAGCAGATACCACAGTGAAACACTGACATCCATCTGCACACAGTAAGATAATTAACACTCGGGATTTTTAGCCACAGTTGTAGTTGGATGGAAATCTTTGTTGATCCTCCACCGTCAGACCATTTTCTACATACAGGTGTGTATTTATTACAAATGTTAGCACACTAACACACTACAATAAGATGATAAACTTGCTGAACATTACATTTTCAGGTTATTTTGTTGTGCATTTGAATTTAGCATTTTTGTTGCCTTGAGTGTCCCGAAATTCAGCTGACACAGCCTCACGGCGATCTTGCCGGGTTAAGCTATTTGTCTCTCATTTACACACACAGTGGACAGTCAGGCTTGTCAGTTTTCTATTTATCAGCATTGGACTAGACATTGATAAATGCATAGCTTAGACGGTCTATTTATTTTCTTGATGCTAATAATATCCAGCTCGAAGGAGCCAAAGTTCAGAATACAGTGTCATAAATTGCGCTCCGATCTGGACTTGACGCTCACACCAATAAGCATGTATGAGAAACAAAAGGTTATTTTGGTTATTAGGTGGGAAATGATGTATTTTCAACCATTGTTTCACAGCTCAGAGTTACTCTCACACAGTCAGTGTTTCTCTCCCTGTATCTATTCCTATTCTGCTGTCCAGGCAGTTATTAAAAAGAGTGAACCTGTCAGTCATGGACAGTATTACTTCTTCTGCTGGGCTGGTCTCTCCTCACCATATACAGCACGGATACTGTTATGAGATGTCACCGTGTCACACCTTGAGAGTTCATCTTGGTTTCATGGACCAAAGCCTAAGAAACGTTAATGTTTCTAATGGAAACATTTAAAATGTTAATGTAGAGGAAAATAGTATAAATGAAAACAAAAGAAGCAGACACAGTGTTGCTGAATATATATATAGCACAGTTATAGCACAAGTATTATCTGTAAACAGTATATTAAGTCTTTCAGCACAGCATGCACTATAAAACAATGAGTTTGCATATTAACCAGACAGCTGAACTTATGAACTTTATTTGAATGTTGGCACCAGGGAAATAAACAACTGTTCAGTCTTTCCTGTTGGCTCATTCTCTTCACTTTGGCAGAGTGTCATATTGGGTGACCTTTGTTACCTGCTGATACATTTACATTTTAGATTCACCTCTCATTTTTAAGTCAAGTAAAAATACATCCGTTTAATGCTTCACTCAGGAGAGCACTATTGAAAATGCTAATACTTTTTTTGAAATAGTTTTTTGGAATTCCTTTTACTGTATTTCCTTATAACCTCACAAGAATTTTTAAGAGTCCCTCATAAATTTGAGAAATTGAGAAATTGGTCTAGTATCACTATCATGTTGTAATGATTACCCAGGAAACCTTTACACCGCAGCCTTATTTAAAATTGTTTTTCAGATCGCTCTACAGCACTACAGGCTGTTCACTTGATTCACTATAACTCCGTCTAGTCAGGCTGATCTTACACGCGTCCTGAGGCTTGGTTTGAAATCCAATGTTTATATGAATCATTAAAGACTTGTGGTGTAAAGCACAAAGCAGTCCAATAAGCGAGACGCGCACACAGATGGTGGCTGGATCATACAGAGGATTGACCTTATTTCCTCCTCAGCTCTGGATTTGATTGTGTATAATCCAGCCCCCTGACAGACTGACTGATCATCTTTGGGTCAAAAGAACGTCAGCAGATTCAGTCTAAAAACAGAATTAGAAATTAGCACGCTGCTCATTTTGAACATGACCTTCAACTACCTCCAAAGAAAAAAAAAAACCCAACAACCTCTAAAACAGATCAGCAGGCCAGGTGAGAAAACAGTGGGGAGTATAAAAGTGCTGTTGAGCGACACTGTGCTGCCAGTTATATTATAATAGAGGGAGATAGTTAGCCATGTGCTCTGTGTCTGCAGGTTGCCTGCATTTTCTAATTTTGTTCATTCATTTGGAATCATGTTTCTTACTTTTTAACCCGGTTTTGGTCTTTTGAGAAATATCAGACTGTTCAGCCGCTCACATTCAGCAGGTTTTGGGCTGGACACACACAGTATTTGTTAGTAGAAGCATTATTTCCTCACGCTGAGCAAAGCACTATCCTGTTTATTTTGTGAGTGTGTGTGTGTGCATCCTCTGGATTCACCGATGAGTGGCTGAGGGTGGGAACAGTGGGGAGGTGTAGAAAGAGGAGGGGTAGAGCCGCAGTAGCTCCACCACCTGCCACCCGCTGGGTAGTAGGTGGGGTTTAAAGACCCATGGGGAGGCGGATTTTGGGGGGGGAATATACCCCAGTTTTAGCTACCCCTTCTCACAACACACGAACCAGACCTGCCCCTAATCTAGATCCCAAATCTGCCCCCCGAATGAGATTTACAGTAATCTGAATCCCTAAGACAAAACATCAGCAGCCTTCAGAGCAGCACACAAAGGATGTTTACAGCGTGTGCTGCTTGTACTCTGAACTAGAAGCTGCGTGAAATTCCTCCCTGTATCTGAATCAAAACACTGGATCCTGTGGCCTGTTGGTGGTTAAAACATCTGAAAAGCGATTACATTTACTGTAAATGCAAATACCGGGAAGCTTTTTTACACACTCTAGTTCCGAGCTAAATGTAGATGGAGACAAAGATTGAGGTGGAGAAATGCTATAAAGGTGTTTTGCAGATGTTAAATTCTTGTGATTACACAAAGCCTCTGTTGCAACATTGGCCTTACACTGCACCACAAAGAGCACCTTGTTTTGTCACCTAATCCTGTCTGATGCTACGCTTGATCTATTGGTGGCTTGATGTTATTGTGTAATAAGTGAAGCAAAGTGGAGTTTCCCAAGGGAGAGGTGGGAGGGAGAGGGCTGCAGCTCCACAAAGAGGTCAATACGAAGGCCTTGAACCATAAACCAATCAAGACTTTACTCATCTGGCGTTAAAAGTTGGTTCACTGCATCCCTTTTATCCTCTCCTTAAATGTCAATGAAGATTCTGCAAAATATGAAAGAAAGAGCTTCACACAAACACATTATTAACTTTGCTGGGCTACTAAAAAACACAATGACAGAAATATGTCCTTTTACGTTCTCCGCTGGTGTCTTTAGAGCGCCCCTGCCTTTGTGTAATGTTGTCAGCTCCGTCTTGTGATCTTACAAGAAAGAGGGGAGTGTTTCCGACATGAATATAGGCCAAAGACTCAGTCTTTTCCCTGGAAGCTTGAATTATAAATAATGTAAAGCCCCCCTCCCTCACATACAAAACCCTCAGAATTAAGAAGCACCCAATTTCCCTCTTTTTTCTATAGGGTAACCCCCTTTTTCACTTACAAAACTCCCACCCTGCTCACTTTTTAATTTTGTTCGTAATTTTCGCTCGCTCTCTTTACCCTGATCCCTCCTCAAGCACTCTCTCCTCTTTATGTCCTCTGTTACCCTCCCCCTCTATCTCATTTATTTCTCTCTTTCCTCAATCCCCTAGCCTCCCTTTCAGTCTCTCCCCCTCTTGTCCTTGTTTTAAGAATCCCTCTGTCTCTGTGCAGTCTGCAGCGGGGCCGATAAGACAGAGATCCCCTGGCAATGTTTGAATGTTTGGTGGCGGCTGCAGAGAGGCTGTGATGTTAGTTTCTGGCGTGTCCCCATGTGACTTCAAGCATACAGTATTAGTATAGGCTACATCTATATGTGTGTGTGTGTGTGTGTGTGTGTGTGTGTGTTCACATGAAGTGTGAACTGCTTTATAAAAACTCAGAGTTCCTTTATTGGTTTACATTTTGTCTCCTCCTCTGCTTTCTCGTGTTCTCCTCCTCTACTCACCTTTCCTCACACCTTGCCTATTCCTCTCCTCCTCTCACCTCCTTTCCTCAACCTGTCTATCTCATGTCTTCTCTTTTGCTTTCATCTCCTTTCTTCCTTTTCTTCCCTTCTCCGTTATTCTTTTGCTTCTCCTCTTTATACTCTACCCTATATGTTGTCTTCTTAACTATCCTGTCTCCGTCTCCTCTTTTCCCCTTGTCTGTCCTGTCCTCTCCTTTCCTACCTTCTGTCCTTCTTTATCCTCTTTTACTCAGCCTTTCCTTTCCTCTTCTATTCTTACCTCTTCATCTATCCTCTATTTTCCCTCCTCTCCACTCTACCTCAACCTCTTTCCTCTCTCACTGGCGAGAGGAGGAGGAGGATCTGTCTCACAAGCCCAGCCCCCTGCTCTCTGACTCGTCCACAACGTGTGACAGGGGAAGGCTGGGCTGTCCCGAGCATTATCCAAACATTCATACACACCTCTCTCTCTCTCTCTCTCAAGCACACAGACACACACACACACACAGAGTAACTGCCTGCACTCTCAGCTCAAGCCCTCTTAAAGCTGTTTTTCTGCTGGGGATCAGAGAGAGCTAACAACACACAGCTGCCTCTGCTGAAGCCAGAAGGAGGGCACGAGGAGAACAGAGAGAGGGGAGAAGAAGAAGAGGAGGTGGAGGAGACGGGAGGAGAGGACGAGCACAGGGGAAAACAAAACCACCAGCAGCCTCTTAACTTCAGTTCCAGTGTCTCTCGTCTGCAGTCATTCTTGAACAGGGAGTGTTTTCTGCTGTAGTTCAGGACTTTTTTCTTGTCAGAGGGAGGGGGGAAAAAGAGGAAAAGAAGAGGGGTTGGAGTTCACATGACATAATCAGAGTGAATGGGTTGCCATGGTAACTCACCCAGGGATCCTGACCCATGCAGAGTGAATGGAGGGAGCGCCTTGGACACCGAGTGAACGATAACCTAACTAAGGGGAGTCAGCAGAGAAAGAGAGAGAGAGAGGGGAGAGCGAAGGATAACAGAGGGAGCGCAGAGGAGCAGAGCAGGGGTTGAGAATGGAGGACGGGTTTTCCAGCTACAGCAGCTTGTATGACACCTCATCACTGCTACAGTTCTGCAACGGTAAAACTAACTTCACCTTTCCTGCCTTAGCCCTCTCTTAGGTGCTGCTACATGTTCTTGCTGTGAACTTGACATGTCACCTGCTGACTAGCTAAACTTGACACCAGGAAGAGTTGTGTGTGTGTGTGTGTGTGTACATGTCTGTGTTGCAGACATGAACTATTTTTGCCTCTACTCTTCTTAGTTCAGTCTTTATGCTGATGTGCATCACATTTTACCTCACTGCACTTTAAAGACTGATTAACATAGAGAAGAGATTTAATACAGAATGAAACTACAAAGGATTTTATTTTAAATGTTTTTAATTTAAAGCACAGTGCAGATTTAAAAGGAGGTTTCTGGAATTAAGGTCAAAATAATGTCAACAGTCAATGTGACCCAGCAGCCACCATGAGAGCTAATAAACAAAGAAGGAGGGAGCATGAGGAACAGTCCTTTGCTCACAGCACTGCCCTGATTACTTTAGTTTAGCTTAATGTGAGGGAGATATGTTATTAATATAATTCTCCCTAGTTAGTCTCCCCTGGTTGTGATCAGTTTGCTAAATAAGTCAAAACAGGAATGACAGAACTGGACCTTATTGCTCATGTTTTGCCTGCTGTCCTAATGTGATTTATTTCCTGGCAGAGGGAGAAACCATACTCCAGGCTGCTAATATTATGGGAGGGAGATGGTGACTCAGGGAAGAGGAAAGGCAGCATGACACATCAGTATGACATCAGTTTAGGATTTATTTCCACAAAACTCCAGTTTCTTCTTGAAAGGTTTAAATGTATGAAAGATTTATCAGTTTAGATATTAAATACCACTAACCATGTTCAAAAAGGTCTTACATTGGCAATATTCTGCAGTAGCACACGCCTGTATCTCAGTTCATGATGTCCTGAGTATTTTGTCCTTCAAATAATGGTTTGTTTAGGACTGAAGTGCTGGGGTAGCATGTAACCCAAGTGGGTGATACCATCAGTGTTGGCATTCTGACAAACTACAGCTAGTGAGCTCCACATGCACACAAAGGGGATTAAACCCCACACAATAACCGGTGTCTGACAGAGCATACTAGCAGAGGGAGTTTATACCATGTTTTTATGATGACTCATGCTTCACTGAAGCAGTTCACCAAAGACAAAATTAAATGCATATATATCAGTATTTGACTAAATTAAACGTATATTTGATCAAATTAAATGTGTATATATATATATCAGTGTGTACTAAGCAGTTGCATGAACTTTGTGTTGGTTAGTGAGCGTACTATAAGCTGTATTTACTGTATGAAGCGTGGAGTAATGCAATTTCAGTTGGTGGATAATGAAAAAATCTATAATATTTACTGGGGTCTGTAAGCTCTAGCAGTCGACAGGATTAGGAACTGTTGTTGTCTAACAGAGCAAATCATGGATGTGGAATTACACGAAGGTCCTCCTGCCATGCATACTGGGTTTACTACTTTCATGAATCACTGATGAGAAAAATCCAGTTAAAAGCTTTTATTCCTTATGGAGTTCTCTCATTAAACTTACAGCTTTCACGAAGAAAACAAATGCAGATCATGAGATTGTGCAAAGCTGTAAGGAAACAGACAAACAAATTGGAGGCATTAGATTTATTCTATTTCATGGTTTGCCCACTTCACATATGTTACAAAAGTGCTGATAAACCTGTCTACTTGAAGGAGTAGGGAAGTGTGTGTTCACCGGTTTTTCCCACTTGTTGTACACCGATGTGATGAGCAAATTCCTGCCAGGGCCAGTGATGACACCTGTTAGTTGGATTGACCTGAAGAACAGGTGCAGCAGGAAGTGTACAGCAATAGAAGCTCTATAACTTCCTCTGACAGAACACCTGACCTTTAAGAAATCAAAAAATGTAGTGGCACAGCATTACAGTGCTGCAGTGCACTGTATCTTATCTGATTTGTCTTATTTGACTCACCCTCAAGGCTCAGTGGTTTGGTGACAGGCGACAAGAGCTCATTGTCAGAGCAGTGAAATATGGGTAGAGACTGCTGTTCAGTCTTGACTTCCTCACTTAAAGATGTTTTTCGAGCTACACTTTGTCCAATTAGCATAAAATCATTTTTAATATTCCTCTTTGTATTTCTTGCCTTGTCATGTCCAGCAGCCAGAGCGAAGGCCTGCGAGTTGTCTGACACTGCAATGTTTTTTGTAAACCTTCACAATGTCCTGTTTCCTCTCTGTGAGAAAGTCGATGAAATAAGACATGCTGCCTAGGGGCTGTTGCCAGGGATTTTCCGACCTCCAACCCCCGGCTTTCTCCTTCTCTCACTTTACACACACATACACACACAAACTTAACTTCACGACACAGGGGCAGCGCCTTTATCGTCGTTCCAGCAGACTCACAACTGATGTGAACTTGTAGGAGTAGAAGTGTGATCACACGTTTGCGTGTTTGTCTGTGTGTTGGACCTGTAGGCCAGAGTGACATCATACTGTTCTGCTGCTGCCGTCCAGCTGAACCCAGATCCACTCAAAGCAAAAGTCAATGATGTCATTCATTCCCTTTTCTCCCTCACTCTCTCTGGGCTTGTGTGTTGTGGAGCATCCGACCAGACTAATGTTCAGAGACTAGGTCAGCTAAACCGCAGAAGCACACACAGGCTGCATGCTTTGTCCTCAGGACGTCCCGTTAGCTCAGGCTAGCCCCCAACTAGCCCAATTAGGCACACAGACACAGATACTGATTACAGCTGAGGAAGGAAGTGAATTTTGTTTTGTGTTTAATCACATTTGGAATCAGCTGGGTCTGGAGAGAAGAGTAGTTTTGATTGAATTACATCGTGTTGTGTAGCTGGTAATGGAATTGCTGTTGTTTTTATGACATTTACTCATGTCCTGACATCAGAATGAACATATTTTGCCTATTTTAGGGGGATGAAAGTGAGCATTTGCTGTCACCTAATAGAGTATAATTTAACAATTTCATGCTCATTAGTCATTTTTACACTAGCATCTTGGTTAACAGCGAACCAAAACACAGCAGAGATGTCTTTGTCACCATTATCTCAAGCTTGGGCCACTGCTAAAAATGTGCTGTGATGAATGAGTAAGTACATTTGACTCAGTTACAGCTACATAATAATGATGATCACATACTCATTTCACAGCACCCAGCCTCTCCCTCCTAATGTATCCATCTGCATTCACTGGAACAGTTCATTCGTTTACCTTTTTGAGTTAATAATGTCTGCTCAGATCTGGATTAAACACCACTTTATCGCTGTGCTCCACACTCATGCTGCACAGCCTGGCACAGCCATCGTCTTACCAGCAGTGGCACCGATGGCACCAGTACATGCCAGCAATACCACGGAAGGGGCAGGGTAGAGGGAGGAAAGTGGAAAGTTGGAGGATCATTTTTAATTAATTAGGAAAACCTCCAAGCACAAAGTAGAGATAGAGAGAAGCACACAGGGTGCAGAGAGAAATTAAGTAAGATACAAGCTAGATTGATTGTTAAAGATATTTTGATGCACAGTGGAGGTGACATGGCTCCATTCAGTCTTCTCCTCTTCTTGGCGGTGCATCTGTAGGTTTCTCCATCCAAACTCTGACTGCTAATGGCACGTGCAAAGGGATTAGGATTAAAGCTCTGTTCAAATTACCACGGTAGCGATGGCAGGATGGAGGAGGACGATGAAGAGTGTCTAATGACTTTTATTTGTCTTGATTTAGAACAGTTCAAACTTTAATGATAGAGCCTTTATTTTTCATTCGTTTATGAATAAAGGACCCACAAAGTTTAGAAGCTGAAGTATTTTTTGAGTTTTTCCTTTGCTGTTAAGGTTAAACCCACACAGACATCTTAAAAATTCCTAAATTGCACATCCTATAACAAAGAATAGCTCTTTGCCCTCTGTTTCTCACTTTCCTTATTCTTCTCCATTCTCCTGACCCTTTCACCATATCCATCAGTGTCTACTAAAAACCTGGCGAGCTAACCTGCACTCTGATGTTTCCTTCACTCAAGTAAAAACGACACTAAAATGTCAATCTTGAAACACACGGGGAGGAGGGTATAAGGATATGATGTGTCTCTCTCTGCCATTATTCATCTGTAACTGCAACATGTATCAGCGCAGCAGTCTAATAAATATCGACCGGAATGGGATAAGCCATCCACTACTGCTGATTCATTTAAAGGTTGACATTGATTTCCTATGGCTGTGTCAGAGCAAGCACACATCATTCTCCGTTTCTTTTTATCTCCCTCTAGTCTACAACTCAGTGCCGCTGGATTTCTTCAATTTCTCATACACTGACTTTTTCTGTCCTTCACCTTGTTTTACTTTGCTGTTTTCTCAAGGTCTTCCCCCCTAACCTTCATCCGAATATCAGTCGAGTGATGGCCCAAGTGGAGCGTTGAGCTCAGAGTGCTTTTCTGTTTGTTTGTTTAGTTTTTTTTAATCTCTAGATATTGAGCAGGGCAGTTTGGGCTTCTGTAGTCACGAGTCATGCCAACGCCCCTCCTACTTGTTCCTATCTCTCTCTCTCTTTCTCTCCCCTTTCTCCTGATAAGGGTTAGCCTCGCACTTTCTCTTTCGTTCTGCAAAACAGTGCGTCATTAGCTGCTAACACTAACACAGACTGACAGTGTCTGCTTATTATATGTTACAGCTACATTATGTGTGTGCAGCAGGCTACACAAGCTGCTTCTCCTGCTCTATGGTGTGTTGCAGAAGAGTCAAGCTCCGATCTGTGGCTGCCCTTGTGAGAAATGATGACAGTTACATAATGAAAACAGTCTGGTGACCAAATACTGCCAGTCTTGACAACGGTAGTCTGTGCTCCTTTTGAATCTTCTGCTGTAAATATCTGTAAGTAGGGCGTGTTGACATCTGTTCTGTAATATAAGTTTATATAATGGTTTGGTTTGCAACTAACAATCATTTATTTATTATTAATCTGCTAAATATTTTGGTAGGAAATGTCACAATATAGAGAAATTTTACTTATTTATTAAACTTTATAATATCTCAGAGAGCAAACTGATGTCAGCAGTGTGGTCCAGAAACCAAACATGTTCAGTTTCCTTCAGTTTTCAGAGAAACAGCAAATATTTGCATTTAAAAAGCTGCAACTAGGGAAGTTTAATTAAACAATTACTCAACATCAAAATAGTTGCCCATTGATTCTCTGCTGATCAACTAATATGATGAATCAAGTAATGTTGTTGTGGCTGTTATTTCTGTTCAAATGAAATACGGTTGAGTCATGACTAGAGCTTAAATAAGTTAGTTTGCTAATCAATAGACAAAAAACTATTTGGATCTCTGTTTAATGTCATGTTAGACTAGTTTCTGTTTTCCTGGCATGTGCATCCTAACCGTTTCTGTTCTTTCTTCCTTTATTGCACACATGTGAATTCTTAAATAATTCATTCACATTTGGCAGACACTTTTATCCAAAGCAACTTACAAGTGAGATACTACATACAAGGCAGGGTAAGCATAAGGCAGTCTTGCCTAAGGAACCCTACTTGAGGGAGACCACAGTCGAGATTCAAACTCCAGTCTCCCACATGGACGCTCTTACCCCTACACTATCCAGTTGCACATTAATACACTGTGTTTGAGCTCAGTTCTCTATCAACCTGAATGCTTTAAGTAATTCAGGAATAACTATTCCACAATAATATTTGGTTCCTGCTTTGTAAAATTACACTTTTCTTATTCAGGAGTATTCTCCGTTCACGAGTATCGTCATGTTCTTCTTGCCTTGTAATTTAGTCAGTGTGCTCATGGAAACAGCCTCACTCTCTTGTATATGATCCGAGTATTTCCCCTCTCCTCTCATTTCTCTCTCTCTCTCCTCCTCTCTTGTCTTTTTCTCCACTGACACAGATTCATGCAGCCTCATCCCATGACCCACTAAAACAATCAGGCATGTAAAGCAGGAGTGTTTGAGTTCCTGGGCTAAATATACTGACTTTGTGCGTGTATGTATGCTCAGTAGTGGTGTTTGTCACAAGATCAGGAGAGAAAATACACAGTGTGTGTGAGACCTTGACCAAGATGTCAAAAATGCATAAAATGACCGTGAAAGAACCCAAAACAGAATTGCTTGGATGGGTAGGATGCTTCCACGCTGCACAGTAACAGTAAATGTGTTCAGCAGAGCGTTGGATTTTACCTGTGGGGGAGGGCAACTAGTAATAAATCACACAAGTCAACAGAATCCCAGAGAGAGCCCATTATTTTTAGTAATGTGCTTCTTTCTTGAAATATCACTAAAGCTTTTCTGTCCAATCACAGAGACACAACAGTGGATTACCAGAGGTGTATAAAACACACAAATTCAGTACTCAAGTAAAAGTGCACTTCTACTTGCCCAGAAAGATCCTCCATGGTCTTGCCAGGTATTTTGTTTTTTACTCCAGTAAAAGTACATGTTCTAAAATTTACTCGAAATACTCCATGAAAATCAGTGTATTTTTAATTCAGTGCACTTGATGGCATAAATGCACATTATAAATCTAGTCCAGGTTTGTTTGGCAAATTCTCAAATTAAGTCTAGAATGTGTTGTTACCTACAAACTGTGGAAGAAAAACAGCACCCAGTAAAGGTGGGGTTGATTTTGACCATCTGATATAATGACAGGAGGTTAGTCCATAAATGATGCATCAGCATTTTATTAATATATAATAATATTTATAAGAATCTAATCCTTGAAAAAGTAATGTTAATGTTAAATGTTAAAATGAATGTAGTGGATCAGAATGAAAAGACATACAAAATATCTATAAAGATGCTGCAAAGCACTTTGACGTATTAAAATGGGTTTTAAATTAACACACAAATGATTTCAATCATAGATCATTTCTATTGCTACACTTGTGTGTGCACATGCATATTAAAGCATATGAATGTTTGTGCATAAATCTTCCTGGTTTGTCATTAAACCATTAAAGATTGATTAAAGACTAATTCAATTACTACCACAAGGTTAGAGTTAGTTCGATTTTATGGTAATTATCTCCGTTCGTGTGTTGTCTCTGAGATCAGAGTAAAGGCCCATCACTTTGGCTCATCTCTAAACCCTGGCCAGGTTTTGATCTGGCCAGTTGTGTTGTGAATAGTGCAGATGACACAGCTTCCATAGGCTGCTCAGCTCTCTAATTGGTCTATTTACATCTGCTGTTAATGGAGGAACGATGTCCCATATCTGTATGAATGTGTGTGTGTGTGTGTGTGTTTAGCCTGTGTATAACAGATGGAGAGGGAAAAGTGGTGAATCCCATTAGAAATTCTATTAAAAATAGATTCAACAAGAGCACAGGTGCAGAGATGAGGGGAAAGATGATGGACACGATTATTTAGTTTGTGAGTTATTGTTATTTTTTTTAGTTGGAACAACATGGCATCTACCATCTTGTGATTCAGTTTCTGCAGCTACAATTCAGTTTGAAATCCTAAACATATTCAGTGAATGTCCCAGAATCTAATAGCAAGACCTTCTCACAATGGAAGTCGACTACTCAGCCAAACACAGATTACACAGAGAAGAACAAGCTACTGACAGAAGAGCACCCACAGACCAGAGTCCATGACCCATATTAAATTACAAGAAATAGTTAAGTCAGATTCATTCAACCAGTGAGCTATGAAAAGCATTTAAATTCTTGCCATAGTTCATTGACACAACTCTTCTCAAAATTCCCAAAACTATTTAAAGAAGCCAGACATGAAGAAAAGCATGACTGCAAGGACAAGTTGCGTTCTCCTATTTATCAAGAAAGAGTTCAAAAAAGTTCTTCATGTCACATCCCTGTCGTGAGAGTACCTCCATCAGCCCCATAAATACGCTCTATAATGACACAAATTAATAGGGGCCAGACTATTTGTCTCAACAAACACTTTAAGTCCTTACAGATACATATGACGAAGTTTGAACAATGATACAGGAGCTACAATAAAAACATTTCAATATAGAGGTTGAAAAGAGCTGTTATTGAAAAGACATGAGAAGAAAAAATATGCAGTTTGCTGAATTCAGAATCATCCAAAACAATAGAACCCCAGAATAAAACAATTGGAGCTGGCTTTTCTTAACCTCTGACACGGTAGGCCCTTTCAGTAATCCAACCCTGCATGTACAGTCTACATGGATCAATATCTTTCCTACTGCACTAAGACCACAACAAATAAATGTGACAGACTTGATGTTTTTATGAAAATAGACTGCATGCAGAAGTGAATATGTCAGAATAGAATAGTAAATTATTACAGTACACCAGCAGTGTGAGTTCACTGGAGAGTAGAAATTCGAAAATGCAAACATGCCACAAATGTGAAACTCTTATTGCACAGTAAAATAAGTTTTGAATGTTGCTCTACACTTTTGTTGTGTAATGATAGGGTCTGCTGCCAGTGCCACTGTATGTTCTCTCCCCTCCAGATGGCAGATATATGATTGGCCCGTGTTCAGAGTGGTGACAGTGTCTGGCTCAGTTACTGTCACTGTGTCTCTGTATGTGTGTGAGAGACCATTCTCACACCATGGAAATCTGGTTTCCCATAACAACAGTGTTACTAGATTGAAGAACATAAATGCGCACGCACATCGATGGAACAAGTGTCACGCCTCCTGTTCCTTCCTGGTTGTTTGTTACTGGAGAACAAAGCCCTGTTTTATATGGAGAAAGGTTGAGACTGAGAAAGAAGCTTGTGTCAGAGCCTGGAGTCACTGCCAAGCATGAGTTACTGCTTCTGTGGTCCAGTTCTTCCCTAAAAGTCTCAGCAAAGAAAAGGGTGTGTTTCTTCAGCTGTTTAATGCATTTTTGTCAATTCAACCAGTTAGATTTAGGCAAAGATGTCATATAAGGTTTAGGGTTATTTTTGCAACATAACAGGGCCTTCTAAATCACTGATGTTGTGATGAATGTGGTTGTCTTTCCATATCTTGCAACCATTACTATTTTGTGATGTGTCAGCAAAGAGCCCATTGTCTGCCTGCCCCCCTGTTATGGCTTTGATATATATTTTTTCAGAAGCAAGGAAAAGAAGGAAAGTAGTAGTCCAGGTTTAGACATACACAGTGTGTTGCACATCATCTTGAAGGATGAGGCTGACTGTGTCCAACAAATCCCACGAAAAGACCAAAAACAACAATGTGTTAGTGTATTTTGTTCTTGTAACTTCTCTGTCTCTGGCTCTCAGCCTTAAAAAGGTTAAATAACAACCTGTTAGGTCTGCAGCTCTAACAGTAAAAGCAATATCTGCCTTTGACTACACAGGGAATACTTTTTTTTTATCTATTCATTGCTGGGTTTGATCTTTTCACGGCATTCGTTGGCTGTAAAATATAAAATATCTATCTGTCGCTGTGCAGCTGACTGAATAAAAGCTCATGAATGAGGCTATAAAAAGGTTATTAAATGCTTCGACACTGTTCTGTTTGCACAGACCGACGCAGTTTAAACTGTGCAGCTGTTACAAGAAAACAGGCTTAGTCCCGATTCTATGTTAATACGTCCATGTTCAGACCTGTTACATCAAACAACATTAGGTTAAAGCAGAACTGTATCTTTAAAATTATAATCCATCAGATTTCAGTCCTGTTCAATTGGGTTTCCCTGAGGCTCTGATGAGTTGTTTCCAGTGCAGCCAAACCAAGTCACTCAGGTTTCCTACACTGTGGCAGAGTGAACAGTCAATAGTGAGGTTGTTATTAATGGCATCAAATTAAAAACAGCAACACTACATTTAAATCCAGCACAGGAATGCCACACTAAAATACTACTGCACTGTATATACATGTAATTACAGAAAAACAAAAGACTGAATGGTTGTTGCAGACAATAAAAAACATTAACATGAGGTTGATTTAATAAAAATTAGTGGATCATAGCTGATTCATTATTTGGGAACTATGTTTTGGGTTAAATTTACCCTGCAGCAGTGGATTCAAAGAATCCCTTTTCATGGGTAAATTTAGTTTAACCCAGTTTATATAAAAATTTAAATTATCTTCTTATATATTTGACCTAAACCTGTCTTGAACTTGCAGTTGTTGGGAAAGTCACTATGAATTTCTTCTCTACTCTACAAGGATACTTTCTGACTTTAGCTTAGCATACTGCTGATCCAAACACCCCACACACTGAAGTCTGCATCATTTCAAACAGTCTGCCACTAAGAGGTAATCCCTCATTGGGTTGAGCAGCGCATTTGAAAGCAGGAGTAACAGTGCAATCAAATTAGAGAAAGACAATAAAAAGATTTCACTGCCATGCGCTCTTTGAGTGTAATCCTACTGTCTCACTTTCTTCCTCCCACAGTTGATTTATTTCCAGCCTTATTTTCAAGAATTTATCCCTCAGGGAGTCGGACCCAGAGAGAGAGAGGTGAAGGAGACAGAAAGAGAGAGAATACTAATCCAGACTGCAGCTAACTCAACCCCTTGAGTTTAGGGATCGCTAGCACTGAGCTAGAAAAGATCTGCTTCACATATCCAGCATAATCCCTCTGCCACACCGTGAACACTTACTCTTTGACAGAGAAGCGTGTGTGTAGGGGTGTTGGTGTGTATATATGTGTCTGCTATTCTGCCTCAATGAGCCATGTCTTCACACTTTCTTTTTTCTTTCCCCAACTGAAGATTTCTTTTTGTCCTTTTTCATCTTCCCCTCTTCACGTCTCCACAGACTGTCTCATGAAGGTTTTAGGGACCTAACAGAACTTACTGGTGTAGAGACAGGGTTAAATCCTACATTGTAGTTTTGAAAATTGCATGGCCTACCCGAGCATTATTAATATTTTATTTGGACCTTAGTCTCTCTATTGATGACTAAAAAAAAGCAACGCAAAGGTAGAATTTCCGAATATGACAAATTAAATAATAAGTCTGAAAATTATTTAGTTATTATTTAGTTAACATAGGTTAACTTGACACTGATATAAATTGTTCTTTGTTATGATGCAGATGAAGGGTAAGGAGAGAACAACATTTAGTAGAAATATAATTCATTGTCAAGGGAATGATACACTTTATCATCAATCATCATTTATCATCAATTTGTCATATTTATTAATCCAACAGGACAAAGCTGGAACATCATTTTGGGGTGTTCAGACTACAAAGACCCTTTGTACTCTCCCACAGAGGTCAGGCTGCTCCTAATAATTTGTGTACACTTCAATTAGAGGCTAAATGATGGGGTTATAAAATGCTTGGATCCTGCATCCCTGCTCTTGTGCAGTGTGTTTGTACAGTGTTGTACAGGCTGTGTGATGGTGATAGTGTCAAGCTGGGGAAGCTTCTTCCCATTTGACCTATGTTTGACCCTAGGAAGGATGTCACTGACAGGAGGAAGGAAGGCTTTAACATGTTCGTACAAGGACAGGCGGATCTCTCTTGGGGGTTGTTTCGCCTCTCCCCACGCTGCTCTTCGACTGAAGAGCACAATCTGTACGACGCCCCCACACCCCCACCCACCAAAAACACATTCACAGCTTTCTCCTTGTTTCTGTCTTTTATGTCCCTGTCAGTCTTCTTGTGATTCTTAAGTACTGTTGTCTTGACATGGAAGCTCTTCCCACCATGTTTCTTGCACTCTTTTCTCCTCTTAAGTGCTTTAATCTCCTCTTAGGTCACACGTGAGGGCTTCCCCTTTTCTGATCCCCACCTCTGTCTATTAATACCTCTAGAGCCTCAATCAAGAAAGAGCCATCAGATGCAGCTTGTAAACCAAGCACTGGTCTCCCCAATCTGGACAGATGATTGGCTAATACCGCCCTGTTAGGTTGTCCAGTGCTTGTTGCGTTGGGCACAAGAGATTTCTTTCTCTCTTTTTATCCTCTTTCTGTTTCTTTTAATTTTCTAGGGATATCTGCTGCCAGATTTTCATTCACTGTCTTTCTTTCTCTCTTTCTAAATCACTTCTTTGCATAAAATTAAATCCTGCATGCCACTTGATTATGATTAGGTCCAGACTTCCATTAGTGATGCCAGCAACAGACTGAAGTCAGGTTGTTTAATGAGTGTGACTCATTGCTCTTGGTTTTCCTGAAGGCACAATCCTCAGCAGCTGAACTGGCACTATTGCACTGCACCACCTGGCTGTGTGCATTCTTGTTATGATATATAAAACCATTTGGCAAGGTGCTGTGAGGCAGGACTCTCCTATCTGTGGCAACAAATAGATAAATCTGCAAGCAGTGTGTTGTCAGTGCGTAGCTTTTTGACTCTGGAAAACAGGATTTGTTGTCATAATGTTATGACAGGCCGTTTCCTGCAGCCTCTTGATTCTTTTATCTGTTGGTTTTCTGAAAACACTGGTGATGACTTTTCAAAACCTCCCATTGTGGCGCAGCTTAGCAGAGCTACTGAACTTTCCATCAAGTCATTTTGGCTTTATTGTTTGGATACTCAGCGCTGCTGAGTGAAAAGACAACAGACATCAGTGACTGTTGTTGTAAGTGGATTATTGTCCAAGTGTGAAGGAGTGCTCACCCATAGTGAGGCATCTGGCTTCATTGCATTTCTTCTGGGGGCATCAACATCTTTTACTCTTTGAATGTCCCAGTGAGTAAGCAAAAAAAAAAACAAAAAAAAAAAAACAGCAACAGTAAGATCAGCGCAGGGCTGCTGCAGAAGATATTTTATACATGAGGTTGCTGTGCCTGCATTGCCCCATTTATTAGTCTGCGCTCTGTGTGTTAAACAGTCACATTTACCCAGGATTGTTTTAGTCTTTTTACTCCTTCAGTGCATTGATCCATGTGACTGATCAGAGTACGCGAGGGGGCAAATGAGCTGGGGCATGTGTGCACTTCTCAGTGTTCATTATTGATGACCGTGAGGTCAGTAAAAGACTCAAGACGTAGAGGCAGGTGTGGTTATGTTAGAGCTGAAAAAAGGAACGGACGTAAGTGCCAGATTTCTCTTTGCCCCTCATTGAGTCCTGGTGGCTGAAGTGATGGACAAGCACTTAAGCAGGCAGGTGGTTCTGCCAGACTGACACTGGCTTGAAGAGGAAAGTAATAGGGAGCAGGATGTCACGGTGCATTAGGGTGAGCAGATAGATGGAGTCAGAGATCCATCTCAGATTTGTGACCCAGCCACATATTGACCAGATAATGAAACAGGAACAGAAAAACAGAAAGACAAGAAGACTGACTGAAATGAAATAATTTAAGCAGCCGGCTGACAGGTGCGAGTAGCTCACTGGAGCAAGAAGAAATTTGTGCGGCGTAATCATGCGCTTTTGCGGGGAGAGAGTGTTGTGATGGATTTGTTGTTAAATGAAGATTGACATCTCACTGATACTGCCTTTCTGTACAGAAAGCATGTGACCTGAGCCCCAGAGAGTGCTGTCACATCTAGAGCAAATTTAACCCAATCCACACTGACTGTAGTGTGGTCACACCAGCGTCAGACCATCAACACACATTTCTCTGTATGCAAACACCAAACCTAAACTTCTCTGACCTTGTCTGAGTTTCATCCTGTTACTGGGCGTCAACTTCTTTGCTCCAGAGATTTTAACGGGGGAGCTGGGTGACAGAGGGAGGATGTTAGTGCAGAGCCGGGGAATCGCAGTCGTGACAGTCAGTCATTGTACTCCAACAACTGATGGCATCATCCTGTCATTGTGTCAGTGTTGGGAGCAGACCCACAACAGATGCTGAACAAATAATGGAAGCTTTATCTGACACAGTCTGACGTGTACATGCACAAGGGCTGCGTCAAATAAAACATCTCAGGTGAGCAGAAAGTTATTTAGATCCAATTTAATCTGTGGCACATGTTTTGTTAGTCTCTGTATGGATGCACAAGTAAGATTGGCATTGTGTATTATAAAACAAGAAAGCATTTCCTCTGAGAAGAAATCTGTCTAGAACTGAATGCATGAGTGAATGAACTGAGCCAGACATAATTCTTATTGTACTTGTAAAGTGCTGCTGGGAGAGTAATGTATTAGATTGTACACCGGCAGTTTTCATCTGACTCCATTTCTCCAGATGAGGTGAGACTATTAAGGGGTGCATGTCAACAACATCTCTATGAAGTGCAATAAAGGTGTTGCTGTAGTAAAATTGCAGCCTGTCATATCTTGTGAACCTTGAAATTTACTTTTACTCTGCAGATGATTTCACTGCCACAGCTTCATTTACTCTCTCAACTTTCTCGTCTGTCCATCTGTGTTAAAATTACCTCCTCCAGTTCTGTAATTCTAATCAAATGACCATATTATCATCAGCTTCAGTTGTGCATTCCTAATTAGTAAATGTTACATAGCAAAGTAAGATGCTAAACATTACACTTAGCTTGTGTTGTTGTTAGGTACAGTTTTCTACATTTAGTTTGTGCAGCATTATTTTGTTAGTGAAGATCCTTTATAATGTGCCTGTACTTTACCTATTCGCATGTGGCTCACTGGAGTATCCTCTTGTCTGTGTATGTGTGTGTTTACATGCCTGCATCTGGTGTGTTTCTGTATGAACTGGATAGGTAATTGGTTAAATCAATCTTTCTGGACCTCTTTAGATTTTCATTTTCTGTTACAAGCATGTCCCATCTGCTTAATGCACCAATTTCCCATTCTCTCTCATGGAGGGTCTCCATGACTAAAACAATACTCAACCAGCCGACAGGCAGAGGATTTTGCTCACTAATGGAATTTGTCCACTCGTAAACTAATCTGGGAAATAGCTTTTCCATTACGTTCAGCCAATTAAATTAAAATGACTGAATTGGACCTTATGGGATAATTTAATACATTAAAGATATGAATCATTAGTCAAGTAAGAGCAGCCTCATACATCTGTAAAATAGTTCTCCCATGATGTTGTGATATTTCAAAATAACTTTGCAGTTCTACTGGAAAAAATATTTGTTAATAATTTGGAAAACTGCACAGGGGCCAATGATGTGTTTAGTAGTAGTTAGTGTGTGTGTAGCAGTGCATAAATGAAGTGCAGATCATTTTTCTGGTAATGACAATCCCATAGATTTAAGAACTGTATTTACTGTATCTACAAGAAAATATTTAGAAAGAGGATCTGGTCAGTTTTATTTCACTGAATGTCTAAATTCAGGCACATTTTAGTGCTTCCTCTCTCAGATGTCCATAAAGTTGCCAGGCAGTTGGGGTTTACCGCAGATTCACGGGAGGAACACACGGTGCAGATTTGCCTAATCACCAGATGCCTGCTCTCTAATGCATAATGCATCAGACTGTTATTACAAGTCTGCAGGGAAAACACAGCAGTGATTTACATTAATATTTCATCAAGCCACTGTGACATCAAAGTCGTAATGGAGGAGACCCTGCGCAAGTGTTTGCGAGAGCATGTGTGTTATCATTAATGAATTGGACCCCAGTGGCTGGCGCTTGGCCTCTATCTGGGTGTCAGGTGGAGAGGTGATAATAATGTGTTAAGCTAGTTTAAACTCAAGGAACAGGCAGGCAGACACTGAAAGCAGGTTCATGAATGAACAGAAAAGCAGTCGGCTTTTTGAATCGTGCAAGACAAAGGCTTTCAAAGGCAAAGAGTGTCAGTGTATAAAGCTTGTGTTTTTCCCTCTCAGCCTTTCCTCTTTCTATTCTTCTAGTCTTCATTGACATAAATTAAAAATGTTTTTTGTTGTCATTTTCTCCGTATTTTTATTTTTAACACTTTTAACAAATACATGCTCTGAAATCTAAAAATACATTTATAAATCTATCAATGATGTTAATGGTAAATATATAAACCTAAATGTGAAAAATATCACAAAACATTAGTAACTTTTGTTATGATAACTGCTAATATTAACTCAATGCAGGAGTCAGACTTGAAAAGAAAAGTTGAACTGAAGTATATTGAGGGAATACATCAACAATTGGAAAATAGGATTATTTCTCCAGCTGTAATTAAAAAACTAGTTCGACATAATGCAACAGCTCTGACTGACTCCTACATAAAGTCCCACT
Organism: Anabas testudineus; assembly: GCF_900324465.2. Lineage (NCBI taxonomy): Eukaryota > Metazoa > Chordata > Actinopteri > Anabantiformes > Anabantidae > Anabas > Anabas testudineus. The sequence continues at coordinate 11,127,908 of NC_046630.1, forward strand.
ACATCCCTAACAAGTCAAGCTAGTGACTTTTTGTACAGCCCTAACATGAGCTCGCTGTGTTTTCTGTTTCTTAGATGACAGCGCGTCAGCAGCCAGCAGTATGGAGGTGACCGACCGCATCGCCTCTCTAGAGCAGAGGGTCCAGATGCAAGAGGATGAGATTCAGCTGCTGAAGTCCGCTCTGGCTGATGTTGTCCGCAGGCTCAACCTGTCTGAGGAGCAGCAGGCCATGGGGTCACGCAGGGGACCCACCAAAGGTAGCATACAGAGTCTAATGAGTCACCTCTTCTGGGGTATCAAGAAGAGGGTCAACATGTTTTCACAGTTCTTTTCCATCTATAGTTACAACACACACTGTCTGGGTTAAACACAACATTTAGAGGCCTCCTTTCTCTCCACATGTGTCCAACAAATCCTGTTTTGTTTTTTTTCCTGGCTGACTAGTTGTCAATCTCCTGTCCTTTCTTCTCTTGGACTTTGTTGTGTTGTTAAATGTATTGTGCTTTATGTATAGACCCTGCTTTGATGAAAAAGTCTCCCTCAGCAGACAGCAATGTTGGGAAGCCAGGTAGGCTGACTGTCTGTCTGCACTAACCAGGCCTGCTGTTGTGTGTACAAGGAAGCACATTTCAGTCACTGCCTGCTGCTAGTATTGTGCTGTTTATCATAGTTTTCCCCAGTTGTTATAGTTCACTAGGAAAAAACACAGTTCAGTTCAATTCTGCACTGCTTGAGTTCATAAACTGTGATCAGATTTTCTATACATACATTATATATATATATATATATATATATATATATATATATATATATATATATATATATATATATCAAACATATGTATGTATGTATGTATAGTACATATGTTATACACATGTATGTCTGCACCATCAGTACTGAACCAGCCTCTTATTGTTGGTGTTTTGAGCTGTCACAACATGTGAGGTGTTAGTGTCTGCCACCTTTCCGTTAAAGAACAAATTCCCCCATACAATAATAATACTGTTTCTTTTCTTCCTGCCTGCTGAAAGCTGCCTAAACTTAATGACAAAAGAACAGGAACCCCTGAAAACACAATCCAGCACAAATTGCAGAACTTCAGTAAAGTAATGTTTAACATCAAGAGCTGTACATGAAATATGAAGCCCCGTCTGGCAATTAATTAGCGTAGGTTGGAAAAAAGACTGTGCTAAGGAAACTAAGACCACCAGGCCAGCTACTTTCCCTTGCAGACTTTGGGTGCTCAGCTGGCTGCTGGCTGTAGCTTTAGATTGATTCTATACAAGGGCAGGATTGACCTTTTCATTTAAATGCTAGCAAAAACGCAAATAAGTGGAAAATATCACAAGTTCCAGAATTCATGATAAGTAAAGGGCACATTTACAGCTGAATATCGCATGTTTCCACCTGTTCTGACAGTAAAGTCACTGTGAGAAATTGAGCAGACCCAACAAAAGTAAAAAGATGGCGTCATATTACTGCATGTCTTTCATGATTTTCAGCAGAGGTGTGTTTGATGCAATCTGTCTCTCCACAAGTATCTTCACCCTGGAGGCTGATGCAGCCTCCATTTGAAATCATCTGCACTTCATGCAGGTTTTCATGTCCAAGTGTGAGTGATGAAACAGAAACAGATTATGATTGTGAGCCGCTGCCAGCGTCAGTCTCTTGACAGCGACTCTGGATGGATGTACTTTGTAGTTTGATTTGAGAGCTGGAGGATGACTCAGACTCTGAGCTGCAGAAGCCAGAAGACTGCTCCCCTCTACTGAAGCACAATGATCTGCCTCAGATCAGCTTAACAAAAGCACGCAGGCTGCATATGAACATGGACACACACACATATATCTTCTTAAACATGCTAACAAAATCACAAACTCAGTTGACCCCAGCGCCGTGATTACTGCACGAAAGATAACACAGCAATATGTCAGTGTTTGTACGAGTGAATGCGTGTCTCTGCTGGATAAAACAGTGTCTATTAAATATTTATCACTGCAGATAAAGCTGCAGCTTGAATTTATTATTCTGGTCTAGCCTGACTGGCACGTGTGCTGTGTGTGGGTGCTTGTCTGGGTTTTTTTTTTTTTTTTTTTTGTGTTCTTTTATGTGTATTTAGAAATGATTGGTTAAAATTGCTCAAACATTACAGTTGCATTTGAGCGTCCTTGTATATACAAACTATATACAACATATTGCCTATGCTCTTACTCTTTGTGCTTATGAGATATTGGAGTGGTAAATGAAGAGCATATGTTTGAGGAAGCAACAGTAACTGTAGACTAAATATGTTCATTGCAAAGATAAACTTTTATGCATTATTTTTTGTTTTTATTATTATTATCATTAATCACTTGTATGCAGGTTAGACACAATTATATCTCAGGAAATACACATTTATCATGGGAATTTTGATATGTTCAAGATTAAACAAATTTTTTTTTAATGTATAAATGTATTTCTTATATATATATATATATATATATATATATATATATATATATATATATATATATATATATATATATATATATATATATATATATATATATTATATATAACTTCTGATTATTGTGTCACTTGAAAAATAAAAATTTTGAATTAGGTTTGTAGCTTTTTGAGTTGTTGCTTAAAACTAAATGTCCTCTCATAATAAGAAGGATAACAAACCTACCTACACTTGCAGTCTAAACATATTTGATCCTAATCCTGATTAAAAAAAGACAAAAACGCTGGGATCACATCAGTAACTTGTGCTTATACAAGTGCAGTTTTTTCTGAAAATGTCCTGCTGTTGTCCTTTTTCTTCCAGCTAGGCCAATGATTGCCACGCTGCCGTTACGGCCCACAGTAAACAATGGCACCATACTACCAAAGAAAGGCAGTGGCACTCTTCCCTCTCCATCTGGATCTGGATCCAGAAAGGACACCAGTGCACTAGCCAACAAGAGGTGAGGAAACTTAACCTCAGCCCCTTAAATATACTGTATTTTTACAGCTGTTTATCACCTTGTATTTATTAGTTGCAAGAGACACTCATGTAGGTTTGGGGTACAGCTCTAAATTGAGTGTATTTAGCAGATTGAGGCAGGATGTTTACCTCTCCAGACATTGTATTTTCCTTGAGATACAACGTCTGCCTTGTCACGTCATTCAAGCCATAAATTGTCACATTTTTATCAGCTGAAGGCAGGAACATGTGTAGTTGAAGCACAGATTATCAATCTTGTCTGTCAGGGCAACATTAAATAGCCTTTTTCCCATCTTCGGATGACATTACCGTAATCAGATGAAGCTCGGCAGACACCGGGGACCAGCTCCCATCTAAACAGATGTTAATGCCCCTGGGCTGTGTTTTCTTAGCTTTCCCACAATTTGTTTTATTTCCAGTCTCCAGAGAGTTGCTTACTCTCACCTGAAATGAGTGAGGACAGTTAAGAATTTGTTTGTGGATGCGAAAATGCAACCTGGATTAAGGTTGGAGGTGGAAACAAAATCAGAGTCAGGCAGCATCAGTTCAGGAAATGTAATTTGGGCTTCTATGTTTCTCAGAATGCGTTTAAACTTTAAACTTTAACTGTTGCTACGTCATCGTTTCTTGTACATTAAACTTGTACTAAATGGCATTTCTACTGCATCTACTTAAGGAAATTTTTTTGCTTGGTAACAGGGCTGTAGCTAGGGCTACTGAAGTCATGAGATCGCATACACAGCCCTATCAGAACATATTAAGCCAACATCAAACAGATCTGTTAATATCTGCTCAGTCGTATTATGTTTAAATTTTCCACAGTGAACATCAAAATGCTTTAGTGCTGTTCCAAAGCCTTCTCTATTCTCCATCCGCCAACAAATGCTAATAGAAAAAACTCTTTATTGACATTTTTTATTGACTCTTTTGGAAGCAACAGTGCTCTTCATAGATATCTCTTCTATTTCTGAGTGGTATGCATTCACTCAGTCAGGAAGAGATTGTATGTTACAACTGGATTTACTGAATTCTTTATGTAAATGTTGTGTTGTCTGTCTCCATATTTCCCATCTTGCATGTCCTGTTGTCGCTCTCTGATAACATGGTCTTTCCACTATAGTGTTGAAAAGTCCTCCACCACAAACACCTGAATAAGTGGTTTGTCTCTACCCTGACACAACCCATAGGAAGCATGCATTGTTTAGTTAGAAAAAAGGCACACAAAGCTTGATTTACCTTCTCCTATGATCCCGTCATAAATATTTGAGGATGCTTAACAGTGAAACATTAGGTTGTTAAAAGCTGCATGCACAGACAACCTATTGGGTAATTTTGAGGGGAGGACAGTCTCATAATGTTACATCCTGTTTATGTCTTGTCCACCTACTTTGTAATGTCCTTCCAGTCTGTCCAGTTTGTCTTCTCTGTCTTGCTCCACCAGAATTCTCTATCTGCCCCTGAGGTGAGAGAATCACCAAGTTACAGTACATTGGTTGTGTTTGATATAATTTCTGCATCACAATTACGGTACACAAAGCATGTAAACCACTAACTCGGTCATCGAACTACATGTATATTTCATTTTCCTTTCATACGCCATCTGTGACATTAACTGTTCGTTTAACTCATTGTCCTTTGGAGGAGTGTTTATGCTGTTGATTGGTCACAGTCCCATCAGCGTTGGAATTCAGAAAACAGCCTTTCCTAACACCCAGCGGCCCAATTACTAGGGTTCCTCGTGGGATACCACAGCAAACAACAGTTTCTCCTTCTCCTTTTTAATTCTGTTTTGCTCTTACACACTCACCAGCAGGGATAACGGCCACAGGCCAGTTTTAGAATTTGAATAGACTTTTCTCCCACAGGGTGGATTAGGTGACTCGGCTTACAGGACACTGAATTGCTGATGGAGCCTTTTCTTTGTTGTGAATAGGCAGGCAGACTGCACCACCAATATGCAGATCTGCACAGGTCCGTACTGATGCTGTTGATATAATCACCACAGTAAAAACATGAGGACATCAACAACATCAACACTTCCTTCAATTGCTTTTGTTTTCTGTGACGCTTGTTGTATAAGAGTTTAAAAATATCAGGTAATATTGAGACAGATCTGAGCTGAATCATCAAAAATACATCTTCCCTGTATGTGCTTTCAAAAGCAGTTTTCTCTTATGAAAAACTTTACCAGAAGGCATTTTTTTAAAAAAAAAGCAATGTCAGGTAATTTTATGACCTATTTCTGGTTCTCCCCCCCTCCACTGATGTCTCTCTTTGCCTATGTCCACCTTCCTTCTCACCACAGCACCGTGAGGAGAACCAACTCGAACGAACATGTGGGAACTCTAACACGGAAAGATTCTGGCGACTCCAAGGGCAACCGAACACGTGCCGGATCCACTGGCAGCAATTCCAGCGGCAAAAAAAGTGACAGGTAGCGCGAACATGATGACAAATGTGTTTGCATCATTCTCTCTTCCCTTTATAAAGCACATTCAAATCCACCACACGCAGCAAATACTATATGCTTTATCCAGAGGGAGACACTGAGTGACAGTGTGTGTTTACTTATTTACTTTGCAGCAAGCAGAGGGATCCGGTGTTCAACGCAGGTAAGAACCAGCTGCTCTCTTTTGGCTCTGAAGCCTGTTTGACATCAAAGACAGTTTCACACTATGATGCAACCCAGTGAGAGTTAAAACAACAGATGCTCAGTGGCTCTCTGGGTCAGTCACAGTTCAATGCATCTTTTAGAAATCCTGTCGAAATAAAGACTCTGTTCAGATTTGTTCACCTTATGTGAGCAATCATCTTAAATCAAAATCTTGGTCTGTTATCTGCACACAGAGACCCACTGAGGCTTTCTCTACACGTTGCATCTTAAATATCATCTGTTTCTTAAGTGACCAGTCTAACTCACCCATTACTACATCTTCATATCCATACTTCCATTCATCTTTTCCTTCTAATACACACTTCTGTAGTTCACGTTTTTCATTAAATTCAACAAAAAAAGGTGTTACTCTCATTATTGTGGCTTTTTTGACTTATGGGGTACTAAGTTGCATTCACTGTCCTAAAACAAAACAAACAAAAAACAACTCTGCATACTGAACCAAGCTAAAGCGCCATCACTCAGAATTTACTTTGCAACCATTTTTTTAATTGGCTTGCTAAAAATCTGTTCAGCAGTAAGGTGGAGATAGAAAACTAGAAAACTAAGAGCTACAAAGAGTTTATGCAATAACATGTAAAACTGGCTTATCCACAACACCTGACAAACTACATTAGCTTCTTTCTTGTCCAGTTAGAGCGCATACGATGCACAAAAAATCCAGACTAATACATTACATTTCATTTTGAAGTAGAACTGCTAATGCGGCCACTATCCTCAGTAATAAATCCTCAGTAATAAATTGCATATTATAAATATGAATATTTCTAGGGCAGCTGCTATCTGGCATCAGATGCTGACTATTAGGTTAAAGTGTGCTACAGGGATAATTATTTCCATGTACACCAATTATTGGACATTTAAATTAATTGTAATACCCTGAGAAGTGGTGCAATGAGGGTCATCATTGTCAGTGTCAGCAGCTGATACAAGTGATAATTACAGCAGTAACTCCTGCCAGTACAATAATTAGATGCAAAGCACAAAGAGATCAAATACAGAATGGATCATAGGTAATGAAAATTGCCCATTTTAAAAGTGAAATTACAAACAAACAGTTTGTTTTTAAAGGGGTAAAAAACAGAAAAGAAAGAATAAGAGACAGAAAAAAATGTAATCAGCTGTTCACCACAGAGGAGCAGAGAGTGGGTCACCATCACACAGGACATGAGCACTAATTCGTTAAGAGCTTTATGGACAGAAGCTGCTGTTCATTAACACCAGGAAACAGGAAGTGCACTCATTATAGGACAGACCAGGAAGTGAGGAAGCCACATCACCCCTCACCTGGTGCTTGTGTCTCTCTCTGTGACCTTTACAAGGGATGCGACGTGTGACCCACTGCAAAGGTAGGCTGCCCCCTCACAACATCCCCCAGCCTCCACAGCTCTCTGGACACTGCAGATGATTTGTCTTTATATGCGCACATGTCTCTCCTCCAATCTCAGCTTTAATGCAGGGGCAATGATGAAATCACAACTTTTATTTTGAAAAGTCCCATCCTAGATTGTAGTGATTTCTTTTGTGACGCATCGTGATGCATTGACCAGAGAGCTGTCCAGACGGGGACAGGAGTGGTTTTAGTGTGTGTGTGAAAGTTATCCTCCTTTAATTGTTCTGAGACTGAATTAACTAACACACACATACACCTGACCTAACCTCCACAGAGTGCTGCATCAGAGTGTGATTGCAGTGTTTGCAGCTCACTTTTGTAGCTTCACACTTGTTTAACTGCGGCTGAAGCTGCTGCTTCGTTTGCTCACGGCGTCACTTTCACTCGTAGATGTTTTGTCTCTGTCACCATAGAAACAACACAAAGATTTCGCACACTCGCATCCTCACCGTGGCTTTGAGTTTTTCAGCAAACTCTTTAAATCCTCTCAGATTTCTCACTGCAGTTCAGAAACTACATGTGTCACTGCTCCTATTATCTTCCTGCCCTCGAAATTAATATTTGCATTACAAACACATTCAGTCTCTTTTTGGGGGTAGTTCCTATTGAAGTCTGTCTGACTGCTTGTAGTTTTCTCACGCAGGCTGAAGTGTCGTCTGTTTGTGTGTAGTCCCCTTCAGCAAAGTATTCATAAAGCTGCCAAGACTTTAATAAAAAGAGCCGATAAAGCCTGCTCATTTCCTCCCAGATATATTGTTGTTTATCCTGTTTTGTTACTGGATAATTAATTATTTGAACCATTTTTAAGACAATCTCACTAGTGGTTCCTAACATTTTGTCTGGTACAGCCTTAAAATAGAAGAAAATAGAAGAAAACAGTGACCTGTACTATGGACCATAAACCATTCTGGGTCCCTCGGGTTGCAGACCTATGAGTTGTAAGCAGATTAACAAAAGAGTATTTTCTAAATACCTCTCACATTGTTTAATCTGTAGAGAGGCCTGAAAAGGTAAAAACTAATGAAAAGTGTCAGGAAAAGGGACAACAATTCCTGATAATTTCCTAGGGAGTCTCCTGGGATGAACTTTGTAATATTTTGTTAATTAATGGAAAACTTTAACTAGTAGAAATCAGCCACCGCTACACTGGGTGGTACGTTCCTTTAGAAAACGCATGGTTGAAAACAAGTTTTACATTTTCTTGGAAGGAATTCCTCATTCAAAGCTGAATTTACACTGTACTTATTCAGCAGCTCTTTGTTGTTAAAAACATTACTCTGTTAGATTGTTTGTTGACCTTAGGCAAAGTTGACAGCATTGCCTCAGTTTTCCTACTTTTAATACAAAATTAGATTCTTTTTTCCAGCACCAGAAGAAATAAATAAAGAGCAACCGGAAAAATAAAAACCCTAACCCCCAGGTTGAATATAATAATTTCCCTTAGTTTTCTTTGAATAGTTTGTGTTTTGCCAGTGTCATGGTGATCTTATTATATGTGGCACAAAAATCTTTTCATCTGTCTAACTTATTCTACCAACCCCCTCCACCCTCTACGTTCCTTAATTCTTCATCCTGCTTGCCCCACCCAACTGAACCTGACAACCTCCACCACCCCTGTATCTCCTCTGTTCTCTTCCCCGTATACATCATAGTCACAGTACAGATTTGCCTCAGCCGTTCTGCCAAACGGACGGGGACCGGCACCACCCCCGTGGCTTCAGTTGTAAAGACCTGTTCAGCTGCCGACCCCCAACAAATAGCAGAAAGCAGCAAAGCCAGCATGACCAGAAAAGGAGGTGCCGCCAAGGCACCCTGTTTCAGAGAGACCCCGAATTTTAGCCTCCAGCTGAGAAAGCCAGGGAGTTTGTCATCTTACTCTCCCCTTGATACACCGAGTTACCGTAGCCCTATCAAATCTCCCAGTCAGTACTTCCAGATTTGTTATTAGTTTATTTTAGTTGGAAGATAATAATGTGCTCGGTTCAACCAGGTTAGTACAAAACCAAAATCATTGTGCAAAGTTGATTTTGCATCTCCACATCGGTACCCTTAAGAGCACAATTTGGAATTTATTGTCACTTGTACTACACCTGTGCTCTTGTATCAAAGAAGTTTCAGAGAGATCACTGTTTTCTAAGCGTCATTTAAAAAAAACAAAAAACTTTCTCACGTATAGGTGCATTACTGTAATGTAATGTGTTTTTCCTCTAATTCATTTGGGTCGTTCTGGTTCCCTTAGTGTTTTCTGCATGTTTTAATTTTCAGTATTAGCATGGTATAACCTGACAAGGAGTTTCTCGTTATCCCACTTTCTAAAGCCTGGATTTTTATTTTTCATAACATTTTCGTTGCTCTGCTTATGTCTGCATTTTATGTTGGTCAACGTCTGCTCTGTGCTGAATTATACATGAGTTGGGGCGTTTCGAACCAAATGTTTGCAGTTCTGTGTTGTCATAAGATTGTGTTTGAAATGACTAATAAAGTCAGTTAAAAACTAATTTGTTTGTGTTTGTAAATTTGTCATTTGTTCTCTAAGTTTTTGTTATACTAAAAAAAAAAAAAACACCCCTCCATTATCCTCCAACCTTGTCATTCACATCATAAGAACATTTTACATTACATTTCAGTGTTACATCTGTGCTTGTGTCATAAAAACAGAATATAGATCCATATACAATATATATGTATGTTAACTCATTGAATGTTTCTTTGCTTTTTCTAGAGGAAGGTTATGTGAAAATGTATTTGAAGGGTCGTCCCATCACCATGTTCATGCCCAAAGACCAGGTGGAGAGCTACTGCCTGGAGGCCAAAGCCGAGCTGCCCATCAGCAAACTCAAACTGGACTGGGTGTATCCTTTTATTGCATTTTAAGTAAAAAGGTGAAGTTATTACAGAAGTTTAATGAAATTAAAATGTTCAGTCCTATGTCTGATTTGGAAAGTTTTAAATTAAATCCAGATTGGTAGGTGATGTGGTTTAGAGAGGACGCTCTGAATGTGTCGTCTGCTCTCCCAGGCTCACTGCTCTGCTGCCTGCAGGAAGTAATAACCTGCAAACAGCTGGCAGACTGAGGCTCAACCAGTCAGCAGCTTCTCTTGTGCTACTTTATTTTTATTTCAATTCTTTTGTGGGTTTCTTTTTTTTTTTCTTTTATTGGTTGATGGAGGAATGAATGTAGCCTGTTGTTCTGTTCTCTGGCTGAAACTGAAAGAGAAAATACACGATGGCAACAAGACAAATATTAAATCTGACAAGTAATAAAAAAACACAGAGAACCACATATGTGGGCTGTGTGCACTGTATATGATTAGATTATACAAGCATGTGGTGGATGATATCATTAATGTTGAATAGTGTACATGAATATGGCCTTCGTGTTATTAAATAAGAGAGTACAATATATTTTTGTGTGTCTCTATGTTACATCAATTATCCAAATAGTTGCTGGGTAAATTTATGTTAATCAGTTAATTGTCCGCGCTCTACTTTGGATACGACCTTTGTTTTATTCCCTGACCTCCATTAAATCCAGCTATGGTTACCGTGGTCGAGACTGTCGCTCCAACCTTTACTTGCTGCCCACTGGCGAAACGGTGTATTTCATCGCCTCAGTGGTCGTCCTGTTTAATGTGGATGAGCAGCTGCAAAGACACTACACTGGACACACAGACGACATCAAATGGTAAGATACTGAGTGTCTGCCTCCACCTTATCACATCCTTGAAGGTTATTTGCAGTTGTTTGTTTTTCTCGTACCTAATAATTGCATAAACACTGCATGATGGTGTCACTTTGACAGTTTTTCTGTGTGTTCCTGCAGAAAAACAATAATAATGCTGTATACTAAGGAAAGTAACAGGTACACGTGCTGTTTGCAGACGTGCATGGGGAAAGTATGCCTGTAGGAAAGTGCAATAAGAACAACCTTGAGCTGTCACTGACTTAATTATGTTATTACCCTCTGAGGTTAATAAAAGTTCAACCTATTAATCAACTCTTTGAGTCACAGATCAAAAGATGGATCACAGACAGATCTCGCTCCTTTGAAGACAAGTGCTACACATCCTACAAGTGTTGCTACACCATCATATGCAAAATGAGGGATGAATTTATCTTAAACTGTTTCATTTCCCCCCACACTTAAGCTCATCCAGCGCGTGGCAGCTACGGGGAATATCATATTCCAAGCTTTAAAACGCTCACTCACTAAACGCTGCCTTTCATGCTCTGTGAGCATGTTGCTCATCTTTATTCAAATGGTCCTTTTGATGTCAAAAGAGCTTTTAACTTAGCTGCTTTTTGCATCTCTTTCTCTTTACCAGTCTGGCTGTCCACCCTGATAAAATCACCATAGCAACCGGGCAGGTGGCGGGCACCTCTTCAGATGGAAAAGTAAGTGATGTCTCTTGTTGATATTTTATTACTTCAGCTTTCAAAGTCTTATTTATTATTGAAGTGAGGAGATATATTTTTGCTATTTTCTTTGGGAAATTATATTTACCCAGCTGGTTCTGACTATTCTCTAAAGTAGTTGAAACACATGCACGCTGAGGTCGCTTATATATTCATTGAAGTCAGTGTGCGCTTCAGTAACTTCCATCACATTATTCTGATGATGTATCTCTCCTGGTGCTTCTGTGTGTGATTGTGTGTGTTTCCTGGCAGCAGTTGGCTCCTCACGTTCGTGTGTGGGACTCTGTCAGTCTAAACACCCTCCACGTTCTGGGTGCAGGCTTCTTTGACCGAGCCTTAGTCTGCTTGGCTTTCTCTAAGTCGGTAAGGAAACTGACACTGACACACAGATGATTAACATTGTTGACCTTATTGTGGCGGCCATAGTTTTGGGACCCCTCCTGTGTTGACTGTTTCTGTTTCTGTATGTTAGAATGGAGGAAACACACTGTGTGTCGTAGATGACTCCAACGACCATGTCCTTTCCGTCTGGGACTGGCAGAGAGAAGACAGGCTGGCAGAGGTCAAGGTATGAGTTTAAAAAAGACAAATTAAGACATAACCTATAATTTAACAGATTTTTCTTGCTCAAGCTGAAACTGTTTCTGGTTTCATGTGCTTTGCTCAGTGCTCCAATGAGTCAGTGTTTGCTGTAGACTTCCACCCAACCGACAGCAACATCGTAGTGACCTGTGGGAAATCCCACTTGCATTTCTGGAACTTGGAGAAAGGCATGCTAGTCAGGAAGCAAGGACTGTTTGAGGTAGGTCACCAAGCTCCTTCTAGTTTAATCTAGAGGCAGAAATTTATCAAGCAACCTGTGAAGTCTATAAATGTAGACAGAAATCTGTGGTGGTCTAAAAAAAATTAAATGGCATGTATGTTCTGGTCTTGCAGAAACAGGAGAAGCCCAAGTTTGTGTTGTGTGTGACCTTTGCTGAAAATGGAGACGCTATAACTGGAGACTCAAGTGGGAACATCCTGCTGTGGGGAAAAGGTACGTACAGTTGTAGGCCATATGTTAAAATCAGATGTTTCCCAAAGAGTTTTAGTAGTGACAGCCAAAGAAACACTGAGGTTTAAACCTGCACTTCTCAGTCCCCCTTGTCAGCTCTGATTTATCTACTGTATTGATCATCCCGTCTGTCCGTCAGTTAATCTGCCTTCTGCGAGCCGACGACCTTTGCTCTCTCTAGCTGAACCTTTTCATCCATCTCATCCCATCACTGTCACGCAGGCACTAATCGCATCAGCCACGTCATCCAAGGAGCACACGAGGGCAGCATCTTTGCTCTGTGCATGCTGAGAAATGGCACGCTGGTGTCTGGGGGTAAAGACCGCAGGCTGATTTCTTGGGACAGCAGCTACCAGCAGATACAAACGGTTGAGGTGAGGAAAAAGTTCAACAAAAAAAAAATAAAAAAACAAAACAAATAAAAAATGTTTTAAAGTTAAGGCACTATATTCATAGAGGCTTTTGGATTACTCGTGTCTTATTGGCTCTGAGGAGTCCACATTATGTAAAAAATGATTAGTTGATGTTTCATCTGGCAAATTGTTCCATGTGAACAGATGTTTTAGAAGAGATTTATTTTTTTCTCCTCAGGTCCCTGAGTTGTTTGGTCCCATCCGGACCATAGCAGAGGGCAGAGGGAGAAACTGTACTCATCGGGACCACCAAGAACTTTGTTTTGCAAGGCAGTTTGGATGGAGAGTTCATTCCTATTACACAGGTGGTTGCACAGTATGATTCCTACATTTGTACTATCCTGTGAGACAAAGAGCAAATAATATACATTTCTATTACTGATTAATCTACAAAATATTTTCTTCATTGTCATATAACTGTTTAGTCCAAAGAGAAAATCTTCAGATGTCCTGTTTTATCTCACCAACAGCCCACATCTATGTAAAGTTACAACACAGACAAAAGCAAACACTAACACTGGAGACTAATCTGCATTGTTCAATATAATGACCAATAGTTTTCTGCTTTTTAATTATTAATTAAGTAACTGTTGTGGTTCTGTTACAGTGTTGTCCAAAAGTCAGACATTTTAAAGTCAGAGGTCCAAGATAAAGCATCTTCTTTCCTCTCCAGGGTCACACCGATGAGCTCTGGGGTCTGGCTGTTCATCCGTGGAAGTCTCAGTTCCTCACCTGTGGCTATGACAGGCAGGTCAACTTGTGGGACTCCGGTTCCCATCAGCTCATCTGGACCAAGACTGTGGAGGTAGGTTTAGTCAACAGTGCCCCCTGGGGGCAGGTATTAAAATTACACCGTTCCACAAAGCTACTGGATCAGGTGCTTTTGTTAAGTTGTGATGTGCTTGAGTAGCACCAGGATCTTTACATTTGGAAAACACAGGCTATTTTTAATGTCAACATCCAGAGCAGCACGACTTCCAATTTTGTACCATCATATCTCACTTTTAATTTTTTATTGTTGACATTAAACATCTCGTACTTCTTGTTTCTGACAGGATGCTGCCCTGTCAGCAGGCTTCCACCCAACGGGGGCTGTGGTTGCCATAGGAACCCAGACTGGCAGGTACAAACTAAAAAACACAAAGTGACTATTAAAGAGTCACAGCAGCGCCGTACCTGACTGTACGCACATCTTAATTATCATCACACCAATGAAAAAGCAGATTGTTGAGCAGTCTGTCGTTGATCCTACAGGTGGTTGGTGCTGGACACTGACTCTAAGGATTTAGTCACAGTGCACACAGATGGCAATGAACAGCTGTCTGTAATGAGCTATGGACCAGGTATGTTGATAATTGCTGACAGTGTGTTTCCCCTGAGCCTGCAGAGGGTTGGTCTCACAGTCTGTTTCTCTTTTTTACAAATTTCACTGAAATTTACATCACAGCATGCATCAACATGGACAAGAAAGAATAATAACAACAAAATCGATGGCCTATAAATTGCTGCAATTTATGTTGTCTAATCAAATTATGTCAAATGCAAATGTGACCATAAATAAAATAAAGGTTATCTGGAAACAATATTAAATGTTTGACAAAGTAATTCACCTCCTGCTAAGATGACACCACATTGTTTCGAGAGTGTGACAAATGTTGTTTGTGCAATTAAAATAGATTTATAAAGGTAATTAACTCTTCTACAGCTACGACAACTGCGTCTGCAAACCAATCATACATATTAAGAATCCAGTTCTCCCAATGCATCAACATCTGACAACATGTACATTTTGTTTTAGCTCTCTACCAGTCGTTTTGTCTTCATCGTGTCTTCTTTTATTTTGTTTAGATGGCAACTTCCTGGCCATCGGTTCCCATGACAACTACATTTATGTCTACGCTGTGGCAGAAAATGGGAGGAAGTACAGTCGAGTGGGGAAGTGCTCAGTAAGCACCTGTATTTATATTCCTTCCCTCATCCTTGTTTATTTTTAATTCCTCGCTGCTTCAGCTTTATATTTAGTTTCCTCCTCAGCTCTATACTTGGGGTCTCCACTCTGTGCACTTTGTCCTCACTGTGTGTTGATAGAGAAGCGGTGAAGTGATAATGAGTCAGACATTGTTATGGCTGCTGCTTTATGCACGATTGTTTCTGGTGCTTGCAAAGGGTTTTGCATCAGCGCAGCAGTAATACTGCAAAGTGTGTTAAAAGAAAGTTAACATAACTTATTTTCTACATCAGGGTCACTCTAGTTTCATCACCCATCTGGACTGGTCAGTGGACTCCCAGTATCTGGTTTCAAATTCAGGAGACTATGAGATACTGTACTGTGAGTATAATTGTTGTCATCCTCCTTCAGCTCATTAAATAGATTGGTTTACGTTTGTGTACCTAAACTAATAAGATTTTAATGCAACAGATAGTTTAGAGTACATGACACTGTTTCTTCATGAGTTGCTTTCACACTAATATTTATATAATAATAATTTTATATTTATATTATATTATTATATTGTTTATATTGTATCACATTAATTTACATGCTAAACAAACTCTCCAGGTAATATTGGGCACACTACATCAAAGCAGGTGTTAAAATGTTATTTGAGAAGTGTTTGAATTACTCCTGACTGTGATGCACTTGAATTATATCATCACTGCCACGTGGTAGTGGGTTTGTGTTAGGACTCTTAGGACTCTGGAAAATGTTTTTTTTCTGTCAGTCTCTTCTTACGACTAACAGGATCATACATGGAATCTGATTGGTATGTGTTTTCCCAGGGATCCCATCAGTGTGTAAACAGGTGGTCAGCGTGGAGACCACCAGAGACATTGAGTGGGCCACTTACACATGCACTCTAGGTTTCCAGGTCTTTGGTAAGTGAAGGCTCCTGCCCTTCATCTCTTTACATCTGTGTTCATGTTTTCACATCATCTTATTTCTATTGTTTTCTCTCCACAGGCTTGTGGCCCGACGGCTCAGATGGCACCGACGTCAACGGTGTCAGCAGGTCCAATGATAAGAGTCTGCTGGTTACTGGAGACGATTTTGGGAAAGTCCATCTCTTCTCATATCCCTGTTCACAGTTCAGGGTATGGTCCTTTGTATTATTGTCCATATTAGTGACGTTAAGATTGAGCTATTGTAAATATTCTAATCAGTGCTTATGGAAAAGCAAAAAGATGCCAAAGATTGTTTTTTGTTTTTTTCAGGCTCCCAGCCATGTTTATGGAGGACATAGCAGTCACGTGACCAATGTGACCTTCCTGTATGACGACAGCTACGTGGTTTCCACAGGAGGGAAGGACATGAGCGTGATGCAGTGGAGGATAGTCTGACTGAGCAAGCAGACAGAAACAGACACTGTCAACTAAACTGCTACTGGGACCTGAAGTCCAGCTGAGGCAAACTGAACTGAACCAAACTTTAATTAACTCAGATGCTAAAAAAGAAGCTGATCTGACAGAGCTGAACTAAAGTGACAGAAGTTAAACTTGCCTCTATAAGTTTCCTTCCTGATCGGCTCTCAGATCCCAAACAAAATGAACTGGTGGAGGTATTATGTATGGTTGGTTGGTTGGTTGAAACACACAAAATCCTGAATACCTTTGTCTTTACTCTTTTTTTTTCTTTATCCACAATACATATAAAAATATTCTCATGCTTACTGTAACCTAATCACAACTGACATGATACAAAACACATCAAACTAAAACTAAGCAGAACCAAAGGCTTTGGCTGTATGACTGCATTTGTATAGTTTGGCTTTCACTGTTCTTGTGTTGTGCACAGTCCTGCCCCAGATAATAAAACTGATGAGGTTCGATTGCTGGCTGAAGATCAGTATCACTGAGCTGGAGATCCAAGGGCACTGGGATGAAAACTGTGTATAGAAAGAGAAACGGTGATTTTCTAATTGTTAAATTCTATTTTATATTGTATTTAACAACTCAGGAAAGCTTCCCTCTTATTAACACTGACATATCAGAGCGAGCCTCTGGCACCCTTAAAAGCATCTCACTAAAAAACTGAGAGAGTATCAGCCACAGTAAATCTACTGTATACAGTCTGGGCACATGCCGAATGTAGCTGATGTTAATATGTTCCTGCAAGGAGAATAATATTACTGAAAGGAGAAACACTGCATGATTTATTACAGTCAGATTTGATGTAACAACAATGCTATATTCTTCTCAGAAGTAATAGTTAATTGCATTAACTGGATTTTAAACCGTTTTCAACAAACTCATCTGAACATATTCAAAGAATTTGTGCTTCCAGGTTTGTTTTTTGTTTTGTTTTCCCCCATAATAAAACCCTGCCTAGTCCCAGATGTGTAAATATTTGAAGATGCTTGAAACAGATACAAGCACATTGTGGGGCGAATATACTGTACAGTATTTGAACCTGTTTCTGCTTTTTGTAATGAGTTGTTCCCTTTTGGTTTTGGGTTTTCCACTGATGTGAAGCTTTTTTTTTTTTTTTTTTTAATATGAGACCATGACACTGTAACTGTCTGATGTGCTCCTCGGATGTGCACTATCGGTCATTTGCAAGATATTGAGCTGATTTAACTGTTTTTCTACAATGCACTGCTTCAACATGATAAACATACAGCCAATAAGCAAAATCACCATTCACCACTTAGTGGAGTCTCTCATCAACCAGTGTCTGCTCCCAGCCCCCTGGGGGGTGAACCATCAGATTTGGTGCGGTACATAATTTGTCTCACAGGCCAAAATAACTCACATGCATGAAAATACGTGTTTCTTGGATTGAGTTAAGCAGGTTGACGCGTGGCCATAGTTGCTGCTGATTCGAGGCATGTTGGTGGTGATTTGAATTTGTGATGGTTGACCCATTGTTTGACTGATCTCTGACAGCAGTGATATGAAGTCGCCACTCTACAGAGTGAATGTAACATGACTTGTCTTACCACTTGACACGTGGGCCTGCAGAATACCACTGAACATTTGTCTGAAAGTAAATGCAACATGAAATTCCTTTGACGCTGTGTCGTATATGTTCCGCTTTCCTTCTTATATAAAGAGAAGTAATGTAGCTTTATTATTCTTTTCAGATCAGATATTCTTTTATGAAAACTGTAAAGACTAGTAAAATTTATTAAAAGTGACAGTCCAAAGAAGAATAGCATGCTAAATATTATGTTGCCATACTAACTGTTTTAAAGAGGTTTAGATTCACTGGTTGTGGTGTATGATCATTTTAATACGTTTAGTTTGCATTGCTGGTGAACTGCACTGCATTTTACTGACACTTGTTTCATACAGTATCAATATAAGTGAGGGTGGGTACATAACAACACTACAAACTGGAAATGATTCTACATACAAGATTTGTATTGAACATCAGTAGTTTTATCTGGATGTGCCACAGACTCTCTGAGTAGGTCACATGGTGCCACTAGTAAATGTGGGGATGGAGTAGAGGGGGGTCATTGGGCTGCATGTGTGCGTCTTCCCCGCAGGTGGGCAGCATTGAGCCGACCTTCTCCCTGCTCCTTCCTTTGCACGCCGTAGTAGCATTTTTCCCGAAATCTCTCCCGTCTCACCAAAACACTCCGAATGGGAAGAAAATATGGCGTGAAGGACTCGGCCGCCGACGATTACCGCTCCCCGTCTTCTACCGAGCTCGACCCCCGGATGAACATGGACTTGAGAAGAAGCAGCGGCGAGTGTGGACAGCAGAGACAACGGAGCACAAAGCAGATGGGAGAAAACGCTCGGATTGTCGCTTAGCGTTTCTGCAACACGACTCATCATCAGCCTGTAATATTCCTACAGACGCGCATAAAGGGGACGCGAGGCGGAGGCTTTTGGGGGGTGATTCCAGCCTCCGAGACTGAAATCAAAGCGGGCTGTTGGTCCTGTTCATCGGCCTTATCAGTGGCATCAGCTCCGGTTGAATAAAAGAGGAGAAAATGAGGTAAGCGGCGGCCAGCACCATGCGCTCTGTTTGACGCGTCATGACAGATGCGCACCGACACTCAGTTCTCCTCTCCAGCTTACATCTGCATCTGTTCATTTATCTTTTCGAAATAATGCGTGAGCTATTAATGCACTGGAGAACTGAAGTCTCTTTTGCATTTTGTGGCTCATTTTACGCCTTGAAGGACAATATTTGAGCACATACCGGCCGGCCCACCCACCGGGCCTCGGCTCCTTATAGACGTCCTTTACCATTCGCTTTACGCTTATTATACACAAGGCGAATGGTGTATATCAGTTCTGCAGTTTTCCACGGTATTATCCCTCTATTGTCACCACCGGACCCGCCCTGGATGTGGCATGCAGAATTTTAAGCCAGACTAATGTTGTCATGGAAACGACAGCATCATGTATTTCTCCTGGTGCACGGCGCACCTGGTGAAATAAAATGCTGGTTATGGTGAATATGACTGATGCCCGTGTGCGCGGTGTCAGCGGGGGGAAATTGGATAAGTGAGGGCGCTTATAGCCATCACAGGAGGAGGAGGAGGAGGAGGAGGAGGGTGTTTATTCTGGTGGTTGCCAGGCAGGTTATCAGACCCCTACTCCATGACTGATCCACACATGCACACACTCAGCCTATAGAAAATGTGCCTCCTGTCAAAATCCCTATTCTATATTCGAACCTGGAAAGTATTTTAAGCTGTTTCCCTGCTTATGTTGGTCTGCTGAATGCACTGGGCCCCAAATCTTCTTTTCCAGCAGCAGAGCCTCTGTATTCTGATCTATTTATGAAACAGTCCTTTTATATTTCCTACTGCTGCCTGTAGTTTGACTCCTCCTGCAGTCTGCACCATTCTGATTTATGTTTTCAGATTTACTCTGACAGTTCTGCTCAGATACAGTTCACTCTCTCTGCTTTTACTGTAGCTACTAGTGTTTGTCTGGTGCGTTTGTGTGAGCGAGAGACTGTATGGGTCAGAAGTGAAGGTGTTTTTATCTCTTCAGAAAGGTAATGGGAGTAAATAACAAAATATAAAAGCAAAAATAGACATAGATCTGTTTATCTGGATGTTATTTATTGAAGTGCTTATTTTATATATAACATATCCCGATCCAAATAATTCACCTTTTTCCTATAACTGGGTACAACTCAAGGCCAGTAGCACAAGTTTTTTGCTCTCAGACAGTAAACATGTAAGATTCATATCTTCCACTCCACTTGGGTGAGCATGCTGTTTCCTCTTTTCTCTAAAACTGCGCTGCCTGTGTCCCGTTTTCTTTTTTTGCTAGAGGCAAATCTGGCCCAAACGGGAAGTCTTAAATCTCTAGAAAACATGACCTGGCTTTTTTTTGCAGAGTAAAGAAAAAGAAGATGAAATTCAATGAGATAATTTGTTCAGCATCACTTCCTCCATTGCGGCGTTTATTCGTGTGCATGACCGTGTTCATGCACGAGTGTACGGTTATTTTTAGTCTTTTAATGTTAGTGGTTTCATTATGCGAGGGCTCTATTGTCAGACTGGCTGCCATCATTTGATTGGCTGGACTGTGGCTGCCTTCAGATGCTGTGTGTGTGTCTGTGTGTGTGTGTGTGTGTGTCTGTGTGTGTGTGTGTGTGTGTGTGTGTCTGTGTGTGTATGTGTGTCTGGATGTTAGAAAGAGAGCGGGGCGGTGTAGGTTGGGAGAGAAACAGAGGCATCAGTCCTGTAGTATAAATGCAGGATGATTTCTGAAGCGCTTGTTGTGATGACTCATCATAGGAAAGGTAGAACGAGCGAGTGCAGCCAGTGAAAGGTAAAACGCTGAGTTATGCATCGCACCTCAGGCTCCTGCTAAACTGAGAACCAGCATCACCACAGCTCCCCTTGTTTAAGTCTTTACTGACATCTCATTGGAATAATATAATAATTCAGACAGGATTTCAGGGAGACTTATTATAGTCAAAGAAAAGGGAAAAGACTTCTAATCACAGTCGTATCTACTGATGATCTCCGTGTTGGTACCAGCACTGAAAACATACTTTTGACACTGAGAAATATATTACACAGACTATTTTTCACTTACTTCAGTCCAATTAAACGTTTTCATTCCAAGAAAGGCAGCAAATAATTCAAAAATAAATAAAATGTTGTGTTTTGTGTTTATATTGGTAATTTTCAGAGCGTTTGTACTTCAGCATAAAATACCTACAGTAGTTCTCTTTCTCTATATTTTATATCATACTTACTCTAAACACCACAAACCACTATATGCATACACCGCACACTGTAATCAGGTTGTTCTCTGACGGATCCAGTGCTTCATATATGGGCCTTGTGTCAGTGAATGCTGATAATGAGTTTACATCGTGTGTCCTTTGGTTTGATGGAGGTCAAGCTGACTGTATCAGATGACCCCACCACATACTGAGAAAAGCATTTACTGCTCAGAGCTGCATTCTTTCTTTCTCTCTCAGGTCTTACTCCTCAGACTTTTAAATGCAGCATTTTACTGTTTATCCCTATTTGGAGTCAGCTCACTAGTTGTTCTTCCCTCATGTAATTTTAAACAGCTTGGCATTGGACATACAATACCACATACATACATTAGTTTCAACTTTACCTAATACTAATTATCGATGCAAGGCATCACAAGGCCTGCTTTGGAAGATTATCTTGTATTTCTCTGACATTTCCAGTTCCATACTGGACTGAGGGTCTGTTGCATGCATCTTAATATTTTCTAAGCCCAGAAAGCCCCCTAATCTTTTAGTGGACTAGATTGCTCTTTGTTTGTTTCCCACACCTCAGCTCCTTGTGGCAAAGAAGCTTAATAGTCTATGTTTGCTTTAGCCAGATGGACCACGACTTGACGGAAAATTCTAACAAAGCCACAAGGAAACCACAAATATTACTCTAGATGAATGAAACTTTTGTTGTACGGGTATAAAACAAATGACTCCACGTGTTCCTGTAATGTGCTGAATTTAAAATGCTCGTGTACTTGCTGGTGTTTCCCACCCTGTAGTTAAGTATTATAGTACACATACATTTTTGGCCTGTTCACTTACTGTAGTCTATTTAAAACTTCACTCTTTCACATGCTATAGAAAGGTCTGTGTAAAAGCACTACTGTTTCCTATAAAGGCTAACATGTAATTTCCATCTTGTGGAAATGATTCCTTGGAGGTTGAAAGAAGGCACTCAGATCCCCGAAGCAGAGGGAGATGACTGGTCTGCGCTGGTCACATGTTCTCTCTCTCGCATTCCCTTACTCTGTTGCAACACTCCTCATCTCTCTCCCTCACTTTTTCCCTCCTACACTCTCCTGTGTCTTAGTCCTACTGTACGTCTGCTCTGTTAGGGTGGTGGATTTAAAAAAAAAAAAACATTTTCAGAGGATGTGAAGAAGGGGAAAAAGGTTGAGTTTCCGTCAGCGTTGGACACCATGTACACCGCTCGCTCCTCTCAGGCTGACACTTCCCCCTCTCCTCCATAATCTCCCTGTTTATTCCTCCTTTCATCCTTTGCTTGAAGACCGTGCTGTCTCCTTCAGCAACATGTATTCCCTGGATGATTTTGGGTAAGGCGACAACACTTCCTCATCATCTCCTCTTGCTTGCTCTCTCTTAGTTATTTTGTTCTTTGGAGCTGGTTTTGAGCAGTTTGTGCTAATTATACAGCTTCTTCTCTCTCTGATGTTTCTGTTTAAATCCTGGCTCAACTTTCAAACCGCAGAATCAGTTTGGTTCTCGAAACAGCATTTGGAGGAGTGTTTATCTCCAAGAAAACCTGTATTTCTTTCTCTGTTGTTCTCGGTATTATTCCAGCTTTACAGGATGTAAAAAAAAAAAAAAAGAAGAAGCAACTGACTTGACTTGGAAAGAAAGCAAGGAAAAATGGGAGAGTAAACTCTCCTCTAGGAGTTGCTGCTGACTTTCTCTGGTCTGTCTCCTTCTTTCCACTCCTCTGTCTGTATTTTCGCTGTAGCCAGCTGTTAGTAGGGAAGCCTGATTGGTTGCCTTCAGCAATCTTTCATTGGTTTAGTCTTTTTCTGGGAAGAAGGAATGAGCTTGTCTGTCAGTGTGTCCTCTCAGCTGCTCTCACTCGTTCACAGGATTGATCCTATCTGACTCTGTGCCTGTGTGTGTGTGTGTGTGTGTGTGTGTGTGTGTGTGTGTGTGTGTGTGTGTGTGTGTGTGTGTGTGTGTGTGTGTGTGTGTGTGTGTGTGTGTGTGTGTGTGTGTGTGTGTGTGTGTGTGTTCCTAAGTCCAGCCATGACTGACTGATTAATATACGATTGCTGCCGGAAAACGAATGTCACAGTTTCCTGAAGTTCAAGTTGACAAAAATCTGTTTTCTAATTGACTAGGTCGCTTCTTCTTTATCTAGTATCTGTACTTTATTTTATTCTGCAGAGTTTCTTACAGAGTTATCAATGCAAAACACTTTGTAACAATTTTTCAGGAATGATTTTAAGTTTATTTTTATACTTTTTTAGCTCCTTAGCTGAAAGTTTCAACTTCAAAACTGAGAAATTATAACTTTATAAAAATAGAATTTGTGGCAGAGCTGCTGCATTGTAAAGGAGAGCTTATAGTTTTGGCCCTGAATGTGAAAGAAAGATGATCATAGGGTTTATATGATAGTAATTTATCTACTGTAGTCAGTTAAATCATTTATTAGAGCTTATTAAAAGTATTTACTATTTTAAATACAAACCCTACTAAACAAACTAATATTTTTTATTTTTTATTTATTTATTTTTATTTTTTGAAATAATTGTGAAACGTCAACATGCTCAGCAATAGGTGCCCAGGCCAGGGTCTCTGCCCACGAACCTTCAAATAAAGGAACGTGGGCAGAGACCTAGGGAAAGGCAATTTAAAGAGAGATCCCCAATCCACGGATGGCTGGGAAGTGAAATCAAGTCTTAACCCCCAAAATAATCTTCAAAAGCTATTTGAGGGTTAAGACCGTTTCTTCTCATTAGTCCTCACAAGAATAGATGTACAGTCGTGTGAGTGATGGAGTCTTCATTTCCTATTGCTGAGCAGAGGACGCTGGAGCCGTGCATCAGAAGAACTTTCTGTACCACCTCTTCTTCTTCTTCTTCTTAGCGATCTTCTGCTCAAGTTCTTCCATGCGGGCTCTCATAGAGCTCTCTGCTGTTTCCCACTCCTGCTCCTTGGTCTTCAGAGCATTGTTGAGGTCCTGTGTGGACTGAAGGAGGGATGACCTTTCCTCCTGCCACTCCACACAGTGACTCTCAAACTGCTGCTCCGCCTTCTTCAGAGCAGCCGTGACGTGGCTGTTGGTCTTCTTCTGCTCTTCTATTTGAGCCACGTACACTTGTTTGGTCTTCTCGTTCTCCTCCAGGAGGGTGGTTTTCTCCTGCTGCCATTGGAGACTGTGAGTCTTCAGAGTGCTTTCGCTCTCTCTCAGTGCTGCCGTCAGGTTGTTGATCTCTGTTTTCGCAGCAGACTCAAATGTGGTTCTCCCCTGTTTCTCCGTGTCCAGGTCTGCCAGGAGGGAGAGTTTCTCTTCCCGCCACTGGAGACGCTCAGTTGTTAGTTGGTCTTTTGCCTCCTTCAGCTCAACCAACAGTTTGTTTTTCTCCTGGTTCAGTTGAGCCAGAAAGGAGGCTTGGGATGTTTCGATCTTCTCCTCCAGGGAGGTTTTCTCCTGCTGGAAGTGGAGGCGCTCCTTGTGCATCTGATCCTGTGCGTCCTTCAGGGCAACCGTGACTTTCATGGTCTCGGCTTGGTGTTCTTTCAGCTGAGCTGTGTGAGAGGCCTGGACCCTTTCTGTGGACCTCTCAGCCTGCTCCTTCTCTTTCAGAAGGGCTTCTTCCATCTTGCTCAGCCTGTCTCCCGCAGCTCCTTGGTGTGGTCCCGCTCAAGCAAAAGATCTTTCTCCAATTTCTGTGCCTTGGTACGGGCCTCATACTCTGCGTTGCCCTTCTTAGACAGCCGCACGTTCAACATAAGAGTTGAAGTTTTCAATTCGTTTTCAGCCTTCAGACGCAGCTGCTTCTCAGCCTCCACTTCCTTTTCCAGGTTGGCCTTGTCTTTTTTCGTGAGCTCCAACTGGAGCTGCAGATCCTTGATGTTTTTCATCTGCAGCTCAGGATTGTGAGCTGTCTGGGTCCTGGTCTTGGTCAGCTGGTTCTTCAGATTGTTGATGTAGTTCTGGGAAGACTTCTGTTTCTTGTGAGCTTCCTCTAGCAGGGACTTCAGCTGATGTATCTCCTGCTGCATTTGCTCTTTCTCCAGGTTCCACTTGTTCTCACAGTTTCCCTGAAGTTGTTGGAGGAAATTTGTGAGAGAGTCCTCTTGGATTTCCAGGAGGACTTTCCCCTCACGTCTACTCTGGGTCAGCTTGGCTTCGCTGTCCTTCAGGTGACACCTCACTTCTTCCTCCAGGCTACCAAGAAAAAAATTGATGGGCGTTTCAGCCTCCATGAAGTTGTTTTCCATCTTGTCCAGCTGTTTCTTCTCTCGTTCTTTCTGTCGTTGTATTAACGTACTTTGTGCGCTTTTCAGTTGTCAGTGAAATGTTTCGAAACCGTGACTTGGCTCTAACAAATGACACTTTGTCTCTGATTTCACCTTCAGTACTTGAGTACACAGTCTGTGATGTAACTATGACATCACAGCTTATGTTCTATGATCTTGGTTCTAAGTGATACCATTGGTCGATTCGAAAACATTTTACACTTTGATGTATTGTTGCTATTGGATACCAGTTTGTTTATGTTTAAAGAAAATATCTCAAATAACAATTTAATGAACTGTATTAAATATGAATAAACATTCATATAAATATGTATAATTGCTGCTTTCAATGCAGTTTGACATTAATTCTCCATTCTTTCGTTGCCCGTCTCCACTGTTTTAAAACGTGTTGCTGGTAATAAATTGATAATTGACAAAAAATATTCCGATATCTAAGGTTCAATATTTGAAACATCTTTGTGCCCTTTTCAATCAAATATGAGCTTTAAATCATTTGCAAACATTGTTTTTGCCAAGAAAGTCTCTTTTAGTGTTTATTTTTATAATTTGTTTGATAGCTATATAGATAGTTTACTGATCCCCAAGGGGAAATTTTGGTGTTGCAGCAGCCATTACACAGAAAAGATTTGAAAAGTAAGTAGCAAACTCTACACAACGACAATACACAAAACACACATGTATTTAATAATCTACTGGCATACTGAAGCAATCTAAATGTACACGGCAGACACTGGCTAAATCTGACTGACAAACATTTACACTTTAAATAATGATGGAATAAGAAACAACAGTGTAAATTTAAATAATCTGAGTTATTTATTTAACCCTTTCTTCCAGGACTAGGAATAAAGGGTTAGAGAGTGTTAATCTCTGAATGACTGAATGAGTGGGACTATCAAAAGCCAAATGGTGCAAGGATAGAGGAGTGTCTGTACTGTATAAAATGGCCATGCCAGATTACAGTGGGACATGGTGATTTTCTGAAGCTCAAGTACAGATGTGCAGCAGAGTGGGGCAGACGAGATTACATCAGTTAACGCTTGACCACATGCACTCTAGTAATCTACATTAAAGTACAGTACATGAGTTTGAGAACCTCTCAGCTTCTCTCTCACAGTACGTTTATTATTTATGAGGAACTTCTTGCAATAACATTGTTATTCAGGTTATAAAAGTACAAAACATAAACAATACATTCTCCCTGGCCATTTAAGGTGTACAATCTAATATAATCCAAAACAGCAAAATTCAAATTTTACACAGTTCTAGTTTTTATAGTTGTAGCTGAAACTGTCTGAAGAAGTTGTAAATTAAATACTACAACACAACTATGAAAATACACTCTGACCTCAATAATAAACTTATAGTAGAATTATCACCTCTATGTAATGTGTTTGGCCAGTTATATTGAGAAAGTACACTGCCACTAGTGTTTTTTTGTGTCATAACTGTCCCATGCTCATTTCTTCCCATGTAGCAACTCCTCATGATGTAACTCTCCTCCCACTCCTTCACTGTGACATTTTAGCTGACAGAGCCAACAATCACAATTGTGACATATTTCCATTAATAACAGTGGATACAAACAAGACTAGACATAGACTAGTCTACACCGATTCGAAAATCACAGACTCATATCAAATATGGACAGTGTAATAATCAGTTTGTTATCTTATAGCCAGACCTCATCTCTTTTGTGCCTTCTATGAAGCATTTTTCTCCCAACAGAAGCAGCGTTTCCCTTTAAGGATCAGGATTAGTGGCGAGACGAGGACTGAAGAAGATGGAGTGAGGAAAAGGAGTGGGGGAAGGGTGGCATTGAAGTGTGGATTGCTCTCCATATTGTACTGTATGTTACAGTTAGCCCGTGGGACAGTTGGCATCTTTAGATGCATGTAATGAATAAGTGATGTCATTATCGGGGTCAGTATGTCGATTTAATCTGGGAGTAAGCAATAGTAAATTGCACATTGTAGATATGCTACCACCAGATTGTCTGTTCACATAAGCAAAGGGTTTCTAATCTGGCATCTGATTTGACTGTTCTGGAGGATTGTATGGTACAAAAACTGCCCCCTCTATGTTAAACCTATTGGAGAAGATCTGTGTGATAAACTTGCTTTAAAGCGCACATTGGCTTTCACTTTACCTTTGTGTAATTCCTCAAAGTTAGTAATCAGTTGCAATAAAAAATATGTGGACATTTAAGATTTTAAAATGTTTCTATATATATATTCTACATATGTCTGAAAAGCATATTCTGCACTAAGGCATGGAGAAAACAGAAGAATTACATCCATATATCAGCATCACATTCGATACTGAATGTGATGACTTGTCTTGGAGCGGTGTAGTTGTTTCCAATTATCATTTTATAGATGTTACTGAGCAGACAGTGTCCCTTCCTCAGGGCATGGCAGAGCCTCGTCTGTCACAGATCGAGCTAGTTAACATTTGCCTGGCCTGTCAAAGAAATGTCCTGCAGTCCAGCTGGGTGTGCTGATCCACAGATGAGCCTATAGTATTTCTGCTTGGCTTAGGCATTACTGTGAACCTCTGAAAAACAAAATCACTGTTTACTGTCAACCAATCACAAGTAGCAAGTTCTGATGCCCAGGACCCTCTTTTTCATTTGTGCTGTTTTCTGTCAGCATGGGATATGAGGTCAGCTAGTAGGATGGAGTGAACCAGAGGTCAAAGCTCAAAGAGTAATATGTTATCATTGTTGTCATACTCACAATGGAGGACTGTTGATCCTGGGACATGTGTAATACAGACAAGAAATCTAACATGCCAAATCAAAGTTGTGGACATAATAAACATTACAACTGGTAAAAAAAACAACAACAACATATTAGCATCCTGATCTCCCGTGAGCAGTGCTGGGCCATGAGTTGATCTTAGTAGCAACAAACTTGTCCACAAACAAGTTCCCATTGAACATAGTCAACGTGGACTCGTGATCAAGTTCTGTCCTCAACGTGATGATACAGGCTAAAGAACCGTGACCACAGTAGTAAACAAACATGGTGTCCGTGGAGGAATGTCAATGGCTGCTGACAGCTGCAGCTTACATAGCTCAAAGCATCTGCGTTCACATGCTTGCATGAACCATGTTTTTGTGGAAAAGGGCGGTCAGGGTCCCTTAAATGTGGTTCATGAAGTATTGTCATCAAGGTATATACTGAGCAGGGCATTTTCTAGATATAAATGCATCTTAAATCTGTTTCTACTCTACCTCAGACGTATCATTGGCATTTCTGTACTGCAGTGAGAGGTTCCTTTTCTTTATTGGCCTGCGTATGCACCAATACAGTATGTGCCCTCTGCTAGTATCAGCCAATCTATTGATCTAATTCTAGTTTAAATACATGTGCAGCACTCTGAACAAAGTCCCTCCAGCGAACGATCAGGCGGACGACTACCAAAACGCCTCTCCTGAGGGTCAAATTCTGATTGAGTGTTAGAGTTAGTCCATCACTCAGTGGATGTTAATGGACATTTAGCACGCACACCTCTTCCAGTTAATGTTTGCTGCACATGTTGGTGTATATTCACCCACTACATTTGTCCTCTGAGGTTGAGGGCATCCCAATCAATAGGATCTGGTTGTTAATTTAGCCTCTGCTTAATACTTAGTGGCTATGACAACAGCAGGCTGGAGTCTAGAGGAGGGGGGTAACAGCAGCATCCCCCTCAACTACCCCCCACACACTCACATAAATGTACAGTGGCTAAACATTAGTGTTTATGGAGGGGGGTAGAATCTGGTTGGGACGAATATGAGGTAATCTCCCTTGGGTTAACAGTACGACAAAAGCAGCGATTCGATGACACACACACATGCTCATCTATTATGCAGTCAGTCAACAGGCTGGACGTTGACTTCATCTCTACCAGTCTGTCAGTTACCTCTTTTGTTGCTGGACGGATCATCACAGGGGATGCGGCAGTACAAGGATTCACATCTGATGACATTTTTTAATCTCATTCCATTTTTAAGTGGATATTTTTTGTTTTGCCGTCGTTCTTGTTTGTAATTTATGTCGCAGGCTTTTAGCAGAAGGATTAAACTGCTTTTAATGAGTTATAGTTTGACGGGAATGAGGCAGCACAAGAGAGAGGTTGTGTCATAGACTGCTACTGTTGCTGTTGTCGTTCTCCTGTTTACCAAAATGGACATACATCGGCTCCAAGCGCTGCGTTACTGCCTCCCTCAGAGTGTCAGTGACTCAGGATTGTTTTACAGCCACATCACTGCCAGGTTTGTGCCAACTATTTGTCTGAATCAGCGTGTGTGAAAGCTTGTGTGTGTGCGGTCATTCCTTCCTCGAGTATATGTCAGTGATGATTAGTGACAGTTAAATGTCACAGGCAGCAAACTATCTGAAAGCAAAGAGAGATGATGTAATGAAGATTGTTGGTGCTTGATGTTTGTTAGTTTGGTCTAAAAGTTTCCGTCACTATGTGCAAAGAAAGTGTTGTGATATTCCAGCAGCACAGATGGACAAATCTTTCCCTGCTGTATTTTAATCAGAGCTAAAATACTAATCTGTAATCTTAATCTCGCCTCAACAACCTGTCATTTAGACAGATTTGAGGATAGTTTGGATTAGTTATTGTGGTCCTAAATAATGTGGTATAAAACAAAACTGCACATAAAAACAGCCTTTTTTAGCATCTTCTGTATAAGAATTATAAGTGTCAGAGGTTTTTACTTTTTATGGCCCTCTTTCTTTTTTTCTTTTTCTTTCCTGGTTGCATCTTTTCTGTCGAAGCAGCAATGCTACCAGAGAGACACGGCCTACTCTGTGAAAACCACACTGAGCGTCTTCTTTGATCTAAACACTCTGCAACCCCATATAGAGCATCTCTCAATAGCAGGGCTCTGTAAGAGCTCCATACATGTTTAATTCACATAAATATTGAAGACCGCATATAGCTTCTGGCTAAAATGGCAGCCTTTCAGGCCAGTGCCCTTCTCATGTGAGCTTTCTTAGTTTACCTTTTACCGTTTTCTGCTGCATGAGGGAAAGGATGGAGAGAGAAGGGAACGAGGTTTGGTCATTAAAATGTTGGATCAGACAGCTTTGTTGGCTGTCTTATCATAAGGGAGGTGGGGGTGGGGCCCGCCTGACTATTATATTATAGTACCAGTTTCTTTTTGTTCTTTTCTTAGTTTACCCATAAGCACTTGCTCTGGTGGAAGATTACTAGCAATAATGTAATATATAGTATTTGTTAACAAGAATGATGTGGCATCTTAATTAGTTACTGTTACTTTAAAACAATATGTCAATATGAAATTGTTGCTAGTGGATTTCATTATCCACTACTAGTAGTGGAAGAACATTTGCATTGTGAATCACAAGTACAATTTTAAAAAAAGATAAAAAAAAATAACAAGTAGAAGTGTAATCACCAGCCATTATCTCTACATACACACATTGACATATACTTCAGGGCATTGTAATAAATGCAAATCACACAGTCAGGGAAATACAGAATATAGGTCAAGCATTGCACACTGATACATCAAGGCTAGAGAATGAGATTTTTGCACACAACAACCAGGACATTTAGCTAAGAACATAAGCACATTATTGCAGTTTGCATTAATGCCATTAAGACCACAGCTCTTTTGTGTGTTTCTCTCTCTCTTTGGGGCTTAATTGTAGCCGTTCTGCAACATTGCATGGTACTTAGTGAATCGGCAGGGCAGGGGTTAAATAACCTCCCTGTGGTGTAATATAGTGATCACAACGTGGACAACATCGCTGAGGATTTGGTGACACTGCATAGATTATGGGAATCTGGACTGCTGGGTGTTCGTACCCAATGGCCTCGTTGATAGTTAGACTGTGATGCATTAGTGAATGAGATGGAATTTTTTGCCATTAAAGCTTAGTTTGAAGTCTTAATCATCATCAGTGTGCAAGCATAGTTTGTTTTCAGTAGCAATATAGAAAGGTCTGATACACATGTACGCATCAGAAATACAAATCTAGACTTTGGCTCTATGGGACAGATAAACAGGGCTTTGGTTTGGTTTAGTTATGTTCTGCACTCTTTATTGTTAAGGAGCATTGGCTCCTTCAGTCTCCAGTAGTTACCTGGAACTGCTACTGGGCAAGAAATAATCTGGGACACATCCCACCATTGAATTGTGAATTGTTGTTCTCATACTTTAGTTTCCATATGAATTAAACAAATGTTATAAAATGTGTTAATTAGTGGATTTTTAAATTGATGGTAGGTCAATGTTGTTGCCTACACACAGAGCCAGGCTGTAGCTCTTATCCCTTCCAGTTTTCAGCTAAGCTAACTGGTTCCATCAATCCTAGAGACAACACTGGCAAAGTTAAAGGTAATTTGAAGTTAGAACTACTCGGTCACCCTGGACGTCTATGAAGAGAATAAAAACATGTCAGCTTATCCTAGTTTTCCATTATCTTGCACTAAAATTTCATGAGCCACATTTTGGGAGTTAACAGAATCTAATAAAACATGGAGACAGTTTTAGGACTTAACTCTACCATTCTGTATCTTCTGTAGTTTTAATTAAAACTTCCTAAATAGTTTGACAGCTGTGTTTAGTCACACTCAGCAACAGTATCTGCCAGAAACCTGGCGGTTGTCACGTTTCCTGCTGTTTCCTTAAAACAAACTAACTGTGCTTCGTTTGCCAATTTACAAATGACCAGGCTTCACACTGTTTCTCAGCAATAAAGTTGGCTTGTGCTGTGTTTAGTTCCTGTGTAGGCCTCTTCTTCTCCGTGTGCATGTAAGACTACTTTCCCCGCGGAGCAGATTAGAGGTCTTGTACGAGAGTTAAGTCCTGGTTAATTTAGATTTAAGACTGCACTGAGGTAATGATGACCTGCCGGGCTCTGTCTCTAATCCAACCAGTCAGACAAACCTCTTCCTTCTGTCAGCTGGACCCCTGCACCCACCCATACACACACACACAGGCATTCATACTGTAAAGATATACACAAAAAATATGCTTGACAGTTATTTTGGGTATATGTTCAGTATGGGTACCATAATATACTGCGTGTGGGTGTATAATTATGGATTTCTGTTCCTGTTTCAAAAAGAGTTGCAGCACATTACAACATGGAGCAACCTTTGAATTTCGAACTGTGTTTTCAGTAGTCTCTTATTTTTGTTATTGCTTATTGGGCCTGTCCACATCCCCTCATCTATCCAGCATAAACACAGACATGCTTATTTTTACAAATTTAACCATATTTAGTTTGTGCAGACATCTCATCAGCATCTCATCACCTGAGGCAGCCAGAATCAAGATTTGACAGCATATTCCTCTGAGATAAACTCAGTCTACCTGAGGATGCCACTGTTTATTTAGCGAACATCCCCTGGATTGAATTATAAAACTTCCCTGACACCGACTGTATGTCTCTATTAGTTACAGCGCCAAGCAGGGATTCATAAAACTGTGCAATTATCACTTGTGCTGCACAGGAAGCCTCTGTGGATCCTTTGTTCTCTCTCAGCTCGTTGTACAAGAGGTTAGCATTTTTTCGAGCTACATAATTAGCATGAAATTAATTGATTAATTGCAAATCACCAGCTGCATTTCTAAAATGCTGTGAATAATCAAGGTTAATTATTTGCTGTCCATACATCTTACTGATGATATAATATTTTAAATAATATTTCCATCAGTTTTGCCCTAATGAGCTACTTTGACTTGCATTGAAAGACATGAAAGACTGCAGTGTAGAGTGATGATGACGAAGGCCCAGAGTCTGGGAGGTGCCTTTTACCACATGAACTACCTGATTCCATAGTATTTAACAAGATTCATATGCAGGTTGTGTAGCAGACCGTGAATCTCCCTCGTATCACTCTAGAGAGGATCTGTTGTTGCGTGTCATATTAGATCATCCATCCACCCTTTGTAAAGTATCTGTAGTATTTTGTATTTGAATGAAGCTTTGTCATGAACTGTGCTGCTTTTGTATCCATGGGTCCTCATGAATACATCTCTGCTGAGGGTGCACTTCTTTGGTTCCCTTCGGTAGTGTTTTTAACATTTACTTTTTATCACACATACAAAGGCCCAACAAATCTGAACTGCTGTCGTGAGCTGGCCATGCAGGGTTGTGTTGAATGATTCATCATTTGTTCGGGTTTGTTCGGGTGCTTTCCGCTGTGAACCAGCAGGATGAAACAATTACCCCAGCAACAAAAGCTAATTGCCATGATAACAGAAGCTCTGCCCTCAGGTGCTGCCCAGAGAGAACGCCTCCTACACCCCATCGCCCCAACCCTACTCTCTCAGTATGCCAAGGAAGCATTTCCCAGCATTAACACTATAAGTGATCCAATCATGAACCTGGTGACGCTCACAAAACTGTGCACTGATATGCACACTCAGCCCATCAGTCGCCCTGTGTTGAAAAGGATCAGGTTCAAGCGTTATTTCTTCTTCTTAGATTTTATTCAATGGACTGAAAACACAGAGCTGGGATGCTCAGTGTGTACATACATGTATAAGATTTGTGTGGAGGAGGGTGGGGTGATGGGATGCACATATGTCTAACCATGTGTGCAGGGAAGTGCTTTGCTTAATTCAACAGCCTGGGAATGTGGCCTCCTTTTCACCACTCGCCTATGAGGCTTATTTGACATGAGGAAGCACTCAGTGTGGCAGAAACCTTCTTATGCTCTGAGCTCTTGTTTTCCTCCCTGTCTATTCATCTCTTTCTCTCTCTTTGCTCTGTTCTTCTTGACTTTTCTTCTTTTCATACTTCCCAGTCTGGCTTTTGAGGTGAATGTTATTCAGCCTCCACTGAGAAATCTGCTTCCTCCAGCAAAAACAAGGTGAACTGCTAAGACAAGAGCTGTTGGCCAAATCAAGTCAACTTGATCCCTTTTTCCAGGAAAGAACCAGACTAGAGTTTCACATTCTGAGTACATGTGTTTTTCTGGACCAGTGCAAATATATTATCAGATAATGTTAAAAAAGGCATTTTTGGCTGCAGAACTCCAAAAGACATTTGCACTTGTCTCATTAGCCTGTCAGAAGGAAGGGTCCACTGTATCCATTTTTATTCATGAGCTGGTAGTGGGGATGTTTTTATGCATTTTAAAGATGTAGTCTATAGAATACACAGTAGTGAAAACACCAGCAGGTATAAGGTTAAACCAGTGAACATTGTTTTGACTCTGTCTAGCCATCTCTTTAGAACTGACTGTGTGCTACCTGTACAGCAGCAAACAGCAATTAAAGTTATTAACAAGGTAGCTGGCAATCACACTGGGGCATTTCGCTGCTAAAGAGACAGGAGATATTTCCTTCAGGAGTTTAAGGAGACCTAACACAGTCTCATATACATTTCTGATTGATGTGTAAATAGGGAACTGGTATCCAATCAACTCTATAATGTGGTCACA
Source organism: Anabas testudineus (assembly GCF_900324465.2). Classification (NCBI taxonomy): domain Eukaryota; kingdom Metazoa; phylum Chordata; class Actinopteri; order Anabantiformes; family Anabantidae; genus Anabas; species Anabas testudineus. The sequence continues at coordinate 11,162,703 of NC_046630.1, forward strand.
GTGTTGTGTTTGTTCTGCTGCTCAAAGTGGCCATTACCATCTGATATTGCAGATATAAAACTCGAGTTTAGGCTGTTTTATTTTCCTTTTTGCTTATTATTTCTCATCTACATGAATGTGTAGAAGCACCCAAAGCACCAATTACCACCATAAAGTATTACTTAATAAGTTTGGGCGAACATGAAATATAATTCAGATCTTATCTAAAGTGTTGCTTCACTGTGACCTTTAGTGCCTCCTGTTCTGGGTTTTCCAGCTTTGAACATCAGTTTGATTCATCACATTATTCTAATGTCACTGATTTGGGATTTTTAGCGATAGTTGACCTTTTTCAGATGTTGCCATATCGCCTGCTCTGGCTTCAACACAAACACTGTGTGTTCTTTCTCTCTCCTCTCCAATCAGTCATCCTTCTGTCCTGATGAACATCCATTAACTATCAAGCTTAACTAAATCGCCTAAAATGCGACAAAAACAGAACTTTTTTTTTAAGTCAGTAGAAGCAGCTGCGATGTTAAGCAGCTATCATGTGGCCTATTGTTCCTTGTCTCCTCGTTGTCATGTGACTTATAGTGAGTCTGCTGTCCTCAGTTGCTAGATTGTTTTATTTTTTTTTTATTCTTTCACTGAAATTAGCTGAGCTGCTCTGTAAAGTTTGGCACTAATGAACAGAAACGAACTCCATCCTCTTTCTATTCTGTTTTTGCTCAGCATCTCATGATGTGTTGCTTGAGCAACTTACTGTTTGGAAAGAAGGAGTAGACACGACGCTCACTTTATTTCTGACTGCTTGAGGAGAACTGAAACCGTCAGCATCAGGCTTAAGGCACTCCATCCCTCTGGCCCAAACTGCTCCAGAAATAGGGCCTGTTTTTGTAAGAAGATCCATCACTGAGATGCAGAACCCCTCCCACCCCCCCATTTCTTTTCCCAGTGAGACTCTGGTGGTCTGATTGGTCTCTGAAGTGGGGAGAAGAGTCTGTTACATGATTAGAGAGTCAGTTTAAGTTATTTAGAGATGTAGGAATCATCTTGTCTGTAGTTATGTGTAATAGTTTTGCATTTACAATATGAGCGTCTCGTCAAATGCAAAGATATTGAACTTTTCAGATCGCTGCATCCTCTCATTTGGCCTATCAGTGGTAAAACTGATGATTAGTTTCCGCTGAAAAGGAAAAGTTTGTTTTTCTTAGGCTTTTTATATAAGATGGGATGTGGCCAAAGATAAATTGTATCTTTGTCAGAGCTGTCAAACAGCATTTTGTCAGATTGTATCTCGTGTGAAATGTTGGCTTTCAATCCGGTGCTATATTTGAATGTCTTTTGAGGAACTTCACATTCACATCTGTTTGTGTTAATGACAAATGTGTTTCCTGTTTGAATTTTAGGTTCCTGTTTGTCCCCAGATGGAAGATGTTTATTGTGTAACCATTTTCTAGCCATCAGCATCATTCACTTTTGTCGTACAGTACTTTGTGCTGCTTGCAACATCCGGACATGTCGCACTAAAACTGAACCAGACCATCTCTCCGAATCTGTGGTTTAAAGCACCATTGTTATGAATACGTTGTTTTCAGAGTTTGCGTATGATATTGCTGCTGGTTAACTTGACAACAGTGCAGTGGGGAGTGATGGATATTTGACAGAGGGAGTTTGGTTGCAGCCGTAGGAGTTGTTGCTGAAATCCATCTGTCAAGCGAGCTTTAAAGGCTTCTCCCATAGGAATGACTTGAGGAATGATGTGCTGTGCACTTTATACTGAGACTTTCCAATATTGTTCCATGGAAAGAAACATCTGTAAGCAGTTGTCATGTGTCAGACGTGTTCTTTTAATTATAAATCACATTATCAGGAATGTTACAAACCGAAAGTAATTATTTAAAATCCTCTAAATCAAGTGTATGGTTTGATTTAAGAAAACATTGTGCGAGTTGGAAAATATGCTAATGCAGCATAGAAGTGAACCTGCGATCTCATCACTGCTGAGTTATTTGAGGCTATTCAGATGAGCGCAAGAGGAACTGGAGAGCAGAAGATGTCATGAAAGTGAGAGGAAGCCGGCTGAGACCAAACCCTGTGTTGGTGCGTTCAGGGGGGAAGGGGGTCTCTGGGGTCTTCCTGCTGTCTTCCAGCACATTGAAGGAGCGAAACAGGAGGGGGTTCTTACATTGACATTTGAATGTTACTGTGTCCTCTGGGCCCTGGCAATAAGTCCCAGCTCCTGATAACTGCAGTGAAAGACCTCTTCATGTATCAGCCAGTTTACACCATACTGCATTTAAATACTTCTGTATTTTTATTATGTGTGCCATTTCACGTTAATGTAATTGTACTCATTTGTTAGTGCTCTAACATTACCGAATATGACATTAAATGGGATATATACATATATATTTTATACATATAATTCCTCGTCAGTCCTACCTTTATCTTATTAAAAACTAAAATTCTTCTGGCAAAAATGCCTGGTGAAAGTGGATTTCTGTTTTGTTTTTTTTTTCAATATGAGCATTTGCAGCCTTTCTTTGTCATATTTAATAGCAGTTCGACAAATTATTGGTCTCCTGAAAGTCGTAATTTGTGTATATTATATCAGATTAAATAGTTATCAATACACTTTAAGTTGGAGCCAGCTTATTCTGCAGTATTTACTTAAACTTATTTTATTTATGAATATTTATTTATCATTTTATATAAAGCCCTGCACTAGATTCCCTCATCAGTCAGCGAGCACATCATCAATGCTTCTTGATAAGCTTTTCTGGGCCCTAACGCCTTAAGATTGCTAAAGGTACTCTAACTGCCAGAGAGCCTGTCCCTAAGGTGTTGAAATTGAAAATTAGAGAAGTATTTGGGAACTTCACATGTCTGTCTGTCCACATCTCCTCTCCACCTGCTGTTACTTGTTTCCACATTGAGGCTATTTTAATACCTTCATGTCACAGTAGTCACACATAACACTCAACAGCTCATTATAATGCTTAAGAAATGAAGATGTGATATGTGTTTTTAGTGAAGTCATTTCCTATTATTTTCCATGGTTATGAACATGGTTCATTTTCACACTTTGTGCTCAGCTTTGTGTGTGATGTGTGACTTTTTATAAGCTTTTAATCAAATGAGCTCTCCAGCTGGCGATATGCTCACTGCACACTTGTGTTTTTAACTCACTGTGTCATTACTCAACACATCACACACACACACCCTTCTGATGCCTGTGCACTTCTCTTGATGTGCTATAACGGTGCCACTATGAGCCACAGTAAAGACAAGGAGTCAAAGAAGAATTCAACAGGGTTGAGGTTTAGATTAGGTGGTTAGAGGTTTTTAAAAATGGTAACCCATCATCTTCACAGTATGCATAAGTTGTCATGTTTACAGTGGCAGTATGTTATTCCTAGAGTGGTAACTGCAAAAAGGTGTGGCTCTCCAGTTAACCAGTTAATTATACAGCAATTCTGTCTCACTGGTTTTAATTTATTGAGTGCCATCACATTCACAGTACTTGGTCAGCACCATGTGAACTGCAGTGAAGTATCTCTGCAATCCACTATTCTCCACCCTGTAGAAAGCTGAATACTGCCTCTACTGCTTTCCAGTTATCTTATGTTATCTTATGTTCTTTTAGTTCTCATTTGGAAATCTAAATTCTGATATGCATATTCACATCCAGCAGATTAATGTTAACACGTACTTACTTTTCCCTTATTTCTTCCTGTAGTGAACAGAGTATCTGCCAGGCGCGGGCCTCTGTGATGGTCTACGACGATGCCAGTAAGAAGTGGGTGCCCATCAAGCCAGGGCAGCAGGGTTTCAGCCGCATCAACATCTACCACAACACTGCCAACAACACCTTCAGAGTGGTGGGCGTCAAACTGCAGGACCAGCAGGTGAGAGATGCATCACACACCTGGTGACGAGAAAACATTTCTCATGCATCGCTGCTAAAATGAACAGTTATTAAAATGCAGCAGGTTTTGAAGTGGAATTAGAAATCGTGCTTTTCGTTTTCAGAAGTTTCACTTTAAATTTCTTTCCTCCATCAAAGGTGGTGATCAACTACTCCATAGTGAAGGGCCTGAAATACAATCAGGCCACTCCGACTTTCCACCAGTGGCGTGACGCGCGCCAGGTGTATGGTCTGAATTTTGCCAGTAAGGAGGAGGCCACCACCTTCTCCAATGCCATGATGTTTGCCCTGAACGTCCTCAGCTCCCCTGACAGTGGAGGTAATATATTCATGAAATGTGAAGTAAATGCATCTTATTATTCTAACAGCCACCTTTGACCACTCTTCAGTGGAACATTTGTAGGTAACCACAGCCTAATAATCTGCTTATTTTTCATTACAACACTCACTTTTCATCAAACCTTCTCCCTTATCAGGAAGTGCATTGTGTATAAATATATGTAGGAGATGACTGAGAAGACAACATTGAAGTGATGCATTCAGTAAAATCATTTCAATTGTTGATTGTGTGCCAACATTCAACACACTGCAGTGTTCAGAGTCTATGAAGTGTAACTTCTAGACTAAGCTGTACTACCCTCTGCTGGTGAGCATCATGTACTGCAGCTGCACTCCTCCCCATACGCCAAACAATAACATCAGCATCAGGGACTTGTGTGGTTGCTGAGTGGAAATGTGTTAAATTACCCTCATCTGGAGATTGTTCTTTGTATTAACACCTTAGTTGAACAGCTGGTATCTGATAATATAGAGGCAGTAATGAGCAGAGAAAGACAGAGAGTAGGGTATGTCTTGCTTTAGCTGGAAAGAATTTAATCCAATATGTTTGGCTGAGAAACAGCATAATTTGGGGCATGTAGTGAAATTAGCTGATTTGATGGTTTTTATATAGAGACTGTGAATACATTCTGCTGGAATCCTGAACTGTATTTGAAGTTGAACTCACACCTACTCTTAGTTTACTACGCAGCTTATGACCTGCTCTGGTTACAAGCTACTTATAAGTAGTGTGTGTGTGTGTGTGTGTGTGTCACTGAGAGAGAATATTTGTGTTTAACTGCGGTGTCATCCCATCCGTGTGACTCTCCTATTGGTGGCTAAAATATCTCATATGGTGCCTTAATGTCGTACCCCGCTGTGCTCACACGGCAGCCCTCCTTTTTTTGGGTGCATTTGGAATCACTGGAATCATGGGCCTCTTCATGCAAGGTGGTGCCTCTGTCGACAGGAAAAGCTTTCTTACGTATTTTAACTCTACCGCATTGTTTATGCAATTAGTTGTTGAATTGAGTCTTATTTTTTTGCTACTGTCAGACCCAGCTGATCACAGCTTGGTAAACATTTAGCAGGAAAGTTTCTCACTATGTTGACTACAGAGGTTTCTCCTGGTGTCCTCAGACGGGTGTCCTCTGCCGTCATCATCCTCAGTAAGTGTTGTGCTGGAGAGAAATAAGTCCACTAGTTATGCATGCTTTCCATGGTAACAGGCCGCTTAGCAAATGGTGGGTAGTTGAGCTTCAGCCATTTCCTCACCATGAAAAAGAGAAAGGTAATAGTGGACTATGCTGCTAACTTACTGTAGCTAAACACTGCTGCCGATATGTGATGAAACTCTCTGTATCAGTATATTCTAGAAATTACACCTTAAACATTAAACATTTGAGTTAATTAAATAGTGGATGGAAAAAAATATATAATAAACTGAAAATACTTTATATACTTGTTCAGACCAGAATACTAGGACCAAAAGATCTTCAGTTGTTTGCTTTCACCATCATTTCAGTATGTTCTACTGTACCTCTATGTTGTGGTGGTGTTATATGTATGTATCGCTATTATGCTTTTCTTTCTTATTAAGCATTTTTCTATGGATTTATCTTTATCATCTTAGGGGCTAGTAGCAAACACGTTCTCTGTTCTACCATGCACCTCCCACATGTTTTGAATGACAATAATAGCTAAGTAGAACTTTAACAAAATGCGATGAACTGAAGATGTTTTATACTTCAGGAGGTGACACAGATCATCCAATAATGGAAGCCCTATCACGACTGATTTTGGGAAAACAAACAAAACGTGAAGCAGTTACTCAGAAGAGCAGAAGTTTGTGAGGATGTAACAAATGAATTGTCTCTCTGTTAGTAATTTATCAGTTTACAATAGGGAGAAATTTTTAATTATTCAATTATAACAACGCACATATGAACGCACAGTGGTCCCCTGAGCTCTCATAAAATACTTACAAGTCTAGTCAGGTCCTCCTGTCCCCTGGGCTTCCTGTTCTTTCTTGACCTTCGCCATGGCAACAGCGAGAGCCCTATAGCACCCTTTATGTCAGCAGTAAACCCCCCCCACACACACACACACACACACACTGGTACATGTAAGCATGGAGTATAGAACAACATGGAAGATAATTGTCTCCTTCACATGTACCTCATTAATTTCTGCTGAGGGGGTTAATAAAAAAGCTTCAGCCTGTGTTCAAAGACTGATGTAAGCATCTAATGTTTATTGCTTTATATTGCTGATTTATACGTCTGTATCAAAACATTGCTGGTGATGCAAAGCAGTGCGAAAAGCGTCCCATACAGGTTCTTTGAAGTCTCCGCCAGTCGTGCATTAAGATGTTTAAAATTACTCTGCTGTTTCTCATGGCTTTAACACAACAAAACCAATTTGAGTCGATAAGGTGTCTGAGAGCATTTCTCCCGTCATTATCAGCTCCCTGCTGTCATCTCATTCATTGTAGTGCAAAGATCCACAGTGCTGCTATAAAATGTTTTTTGGTAAATATGAAGTGCAGCTCTATCAGCTTGAGCACCTAATTAATGAGGTCATGGGCATGTCAGAGAGCAAGGGAAACGTCTTCCATGCAGCGCTGTGCTTCTTGTTATCGGAGCATAAGAATAAAAATCCACCAGGCAGGTCCGCCATAGCAGAATCAATTCAAGTGTGGTATTATTAGCAAGTGAAACCTGCATTTTGCAAGCTTCACTCACTTACTGCCTGATGACAGTAATCACCACGTCAAGGAAAAGTCAAACCGAGTCTGTTTTATTTATATAGCCCACAGTTACAAATTTCCCTAATAGGGGTTCAGAGTCTGAACAGCATATAACACCAATATAGGAAAGAAAAAAAATACCAACTAACTTGCACTGATTGATTAAAGTTATATATGATTGAATTTACATTTTGAATAATTTAGGCAACATTAGTTTTGTAGCCAAAAGCTTAATCATAATATTTAGCTTGAAAGCTCCTGTAACACACCCACAGACAAAATAACATGTGATACAAAATCCCAATCAATCTGAAAATGAATAAGGAAACCGTACACTGATTCGGTGGAAGTTTTCAGTCGTCAGTATGATCCAGGCATCAAACTGCAGCTCGGCCTCATTTGAGCCGCTCCCGTGGACCCACCCACCACCCCCACGCTTCTGGAAATACAGCAAACGGAAATATCACCCATGGGTGCTCTTGATGTCTTGATGGGCGCTGATGTGTAATGACTGGAATTCTGGCGATATGTGATGATGCAGCTTCCCATAATTAGCCGCTATAGACGCTCTAATTCAGAAGGCTGCTGGGGTGGGATGGTTCTGCAGGTTGGTCAACAGGCTAAGTGCTAAACTGAGATGGTCATGTGGCTGATGATGGTTACTTGATGACGTTGACATGTACCCTGTGCTGAGGTAACTCTATCGAACTTTGTTGACACAGTGAATGAAACCGTTTCATTGGGATGATTTCCTTTTTCTTTTTTTGCCCTCTGCTTTATAAACTTTAAACCTATTATTTAAATGTCCAGATGGTTTTATTCTTGTTGTTGTAGGAGCTCCTTCATATGTGAAACAGCAGCTGTTCTTACAGTGATATTCTCACTCTTTTTTCTGTTTATTCCACTCCTAGATTTCCTCCTGTGGTTTACATTTTAAATTCCTGCGGTTGGCAACATGTTGAGCAAATTACATTATAAGCAGTTTGTTTTTCTCTCCGGGGCAAAGTAACAGTACCTCACGTGATGCCTACTGGTGTCTGTTCATTCTGTAAACACAGCTTCTCTTCCTGAACTCTGCTACTGCTACTGTTTAATATCACATGATTAGAATATTTAGGATGTCTCCAGATGGAAATGCGTCTCACAGCTGCTCCCCACAAATGTCACACCAATTGGACTCTAAGTTAATTTAAATAAACCTTTAAATTCAGGTTTAAATTGTTTTCCTGTATTTCCATTTTAAACGTGAGTGAGGAAGGTTTAGGCATAACAGCAGAGCTGTGTGTCATTACGTGTCTGGATCATAGCTGTTATGTGGAATGACGTTTGTTTTTACGTGGATTATTTATGTGGATTCCTCACTTTATGTCTTCCAGGTCCAGTTGTCCAACGCCAAAATGGGCCGTCCTCAGAGGAAAACGAGGCACAGAGGAGGTACGTATTCAAGCATATAAGCGACTTAAAATGGAGAGAAATAGAAAAATTTTTATATAACAGAACCTAAAATATGTAAGTGGAACAGAACATATAATGCACATGATTTAATTGATTCTGTATGAATGAAAACCAACTTTAGTTCAGTACTTACTGATGTGTCTGTGGCCCTTGGCCCTAAACCCATTGGTTCCTACTAAAGATATAAAGAGTTAAAGGGTTTACAGGCATATATTTTAAATAAAAAAAAATAAAAAAACATAGTGCTGGTAGTTTAATTTTAACAAATATAACTCAAACAGGAAAGAAAAACTGCATTTAATGAGACTGTTAACTGCCACTGCTAACAGGCCCTAGAGCTAAATAGGAGGAGTTATGCACATTCGTTGTTTGTGTGTGTTTATGTTAACTGCTGGTTAACTGGTCTATTAAGCACTGGTGATGGTGTTTTAAACAGAATGAGTGAAACAAAACATCAGTGTGTTTTATGAGGACTTAGTGATTATTAGGCACTGGTTTTTAAAGCGGTGACATCCTTGCACCTCATAGGATGATGGAGCAACATCAGATGCAGGCGCACAAAGAGAGGGAACGACGAACATCAGGATCAGGTGAGGCTTAAGCAAACACACCCACACCCAGTTATATAAACACACACACACACACACACACACGCTGTCAGTGACGATGTCTCTCACTCACATGCTGATCTGGAGACCAAGGCGAATTAAAGGCGGCATAGTGTGTGCTCCTAGCTACACAAATACTTTAGACAAGGTGGTCAAACAAAGCCCTCTTGTAAGTAAACAGCCTCGCCAGGGAGCATAATATTTGGTCAGTTTTGTTCTGTTAATGAGGGAAGTTATTATTGTTGGTCCGGGCGAAGCAAGCTTTAATTTACTGAAGCAAATAGGTGATTTCATCCTGTATAAATCCCACAGATTCCAGTCCCTGATACCGTCCCTAGAGGTTAATAGGTTTCCCCAGTGTGGTTTGTGTTACTATTTCCTGCTTTAGTTTCAACCACTACTCCTGAATCTGTGTGCCGTTTTTATCTACGCACACAAATAAATGTTCAAGTCTGCCCCTTAAATAAGCATACAGACTTAAACATCTTCCTGTGTCCCTGCTGTCAGTGGCGATATCAGTACCTCCCTGTCCCTGCAACATGCTCTACTGCCATCTCTTTCTTCCAGCTACTGTTGGTTGGGGGGAAATGCCACATGCTTTCCGATCATGGCTCAGTCATGTTGCATTCTGCTGCTTGTTTTTATGATATTTTGATTCTTTCTTATTTGCTATTGGCTTCTGTTTTTTGGATTGCTCCTGATTTTCTCTCTTTTTTTTTATTTAATTTATTTTTTTACTTGCTTGGTTGCTCAGTTGCTTTTCATTCTTCTCACGTTTTTCTCTTTTCTGTTTTTCTTTGTTTGTTGCCCTCCTTCGTCCTCCTCTTCGTCTGCATCTCCTCTTCCTCTCTCTCTCTCTCTCTCTCTCTCTCTCTCCCCCCTCTCTGTCCTTCTCTCTTTGCCCGTCACAGTCGTTTCCACTCTCCAATATAAAGTCTCCTCCAATCCCACCCACCCAGACACCCCTCCTGAGTACAGACAGTACAGAGCTAGCACACTGCCACCCTCCTACGTCCGCGTGGCGTCCTCCTCTCCTCCCTCCTCCGCCTCCTCCTCTCCCTCTCAGGAGAAAGAGGCAGGGGCTGCTAGGGACAAGGCTCAGCTCTTCTCCCAACTCTCCACCTCGCTCGCCTCAGCATTTTCCCCAGTCCAGGCAGGAGTGACCACCCAGGGCCGACAGGTCCGTCAGATCCCCCTGTCTCCTCCCACAGCAGCACGCCACCTACACCTTCAACAACAACAAGAAATGATGCTCCCCCCAAAACACGGCACCTGGTCTGCCTCTCATTTGCAACAAATGTACGCCCAGTTGCCCCCTTCCTCTTCCCCTCCAGTTATGATGGCCATGCCTGTGAAGCAGAGCTTGCCCCCACAGCCCGTCCTCCCCGTGGCTCACCCACTCCCACCCCTGAACACTAGGATGAAGCCCCCACCTCTTGACCCGAGTGCCATGACAGGTCCTCACCAGTACCCACAGCACCAGCCCCACCCTCACACCAATGGCCAGCCAGAAGACTCCTACTCTCCTCATTCTCAGCATCTGCCACTCACCCCGCAGTATTGCGAGGCCATCCCCCTGCCTCCTCTGGTAGGTCAGACAGGCCCAGGGCCCGCCCCCAACCACCAGCCCCAATACCCATCCACCTTCCACCCTCAGCAGCATCAGCAACAACAACAACAACAGGTGTACCACCAGCAGGCCCAGCCCCCCAACACCACTTCCTCTTCCTCTTCGCCCCCCTCTTACACTGCAATATCTGACGGGGGCTCGCCCAAGAAGAGCCCCTCCCCAGTCCCCCAGCAGGTCCCCATGTCCAGCAGCAGTAAGTATGTGGAGGAAAGAGGAGGAGGTAGTATCTGAGCAGAAGGATGTTACGTGTGTATAATGTGTGTGTGTGTGTGTGTGTGTGTAGGGTAGGTACCCATATTGTTACCCCACAACATGTGTCATATACACACAATACTTCAATGTTTAAATCCTCTACACCCCCATATTCCACCCACACAGGTGTTTTTGAAGTGAGACAACTGTTATCAGTGTTATTAGTGTATACAGTTTTTCATCATTTAGTTCCCAGAAAGAAAACTCAGAATGGTTTAATCACAGATTGAATAAAAACAACTGTGTGGGTGTGCAAAGTCTAAAAATCAAATGAGAAATGTGTTAGCTTGTTTAAACTCGTAATGTCCTCCAAAATAAGGCAAAACATAAAATAGTACATTTGCTCATTTGAAACATAAACAAATAGATTAGATTAAAGTCAGCACTTTAATCTTAGCCACCGTTTCATACATCTTTTTCAGATTGACCTTGAAGCAGCCTCAGTTATCCATTTGTGTGCTTCTCATCATGGGATATTCAGGGAATTTGTTATCGGCCTCTATTGTCATTTTCAGAAACTATGCTGCAAAAGCGAAAAGTATAATATACATACCACATACACACTGAGTTAATCTGGTTTTTACTTGAATCAAATGAAACCTGTGTCCACTAAAGCCCGGTGGTTGGCTGTCTTGCACTAAGCATTTTGTTAAACAAACAGTTTGTTAAACACTGAGAGTATATCTTTCATTCCTGAGATGTTCGATCAGTCATCAAAAAGTCATGAAACTGAACTGACTTTAACCAAGCTCAAATTCTGCCCTCCCAGGCCCCCCTGCCTCTGCAGGTCACCCATCTATGCTGTCTGTGGCACCTCCTCCAGCTGCAGCTCCAGCACCCATGGCTGGTCCTCCAGCCCCACCACCACCACCAGGTCCACCACCCCCAATGGCTGTACCCCCACCCATGCCTCCTCCTCTGCCCACTGGTGGAGGGCCTCCTGGGGGACCACCTGGGGTCCAGCATCAACCCTCAGGACTGGCTGCTGCACTGGCTGGAGCCAAATTGCGTAAAGTGCACAGGGTAGGTGTAGATCCAGTTCTTCGGTTTTATTTATCAGTAGTTAATCTCAGAAGTGATTTTAATTTTGTGATTTTGTAAACAAAAAGAACACGCAGTTGAAAAAAAAAAACCCCTACAGCAAAAATGGGAAATTTGTTAAACAATGTTTTACAATGTGCGCTACAGGACGAGAGCAGTTCCCCTGGGTCCGGTGGCAAAAGTGACTCCAACCGTTCTAGTGGTGGGAGTGGTGGTGGTGGGGAGGGACTGATGCAGGAGATGAATGCCTTACTAGCCCGCAGGTAAAACAGCTTCACACCCTGACACCTTTCACCTTTTACACAAGTAATCGCACAGGAAAGACAAAAGGGACATAACTGTTTCACTTGATCTTTCTGGTTCCTGGTTCTGATTTCCTTGCGGTAAATTGCGGTTAAAGGAAATAAACTCTTGTACTAGTACTTCACGTCTGCATCTATCTGCATTTCTTACTCAATTATTTTAATGTGTATCTCATTGTTTGTTCCCTAACAGACGGAAAGCTTCAGAGAAGCCTGATGAGGTAAGTGTTGTGCCTTAAAGCAATACATGGGATTTTGGCATTTGTTTCATTGTTGATATTTGAAAGATGAGAAGATTGTTTCCATTTGCATGTCTGTCTGGTAAAAATTGTAAAACATGGCTACAAGGAAACTTAGCATGTAGACAGGACAAATATAATTTTATAGGTGATCATGTGTCACACACACACAGTACAGACACATGATGTAATGGGCCAATTGCCAATTTCCCCCATTTCCAGTCTTTGTGATAAGCTTAGCTAACCAGCCATTAGTGGTAACTTCATATTTATCTTCATTATTGATTCAAGATGAGTTGAAAGTTAACCTATTTGGGAAACGTACACTACTTACAGTGTGATTTATTTATATTTCTTTCTCCCGCAGGATGACTCTAGTGGCCGTGGTCCAGGTCAGCAGAACTCAACAGGTAGAGAACAGCTCAGATTATTGTACAATACAACTAATGCAGTCAGAACTGATGTCTGCACTACTGTTTCAAAGTTGATTGATTTTATGTAATTTATTATTTCCAACTTGTCAGATGCTGTGAAGAAACCATGGGAGCGATCCAACTCTGCAGAAAAGTCCTCACTAGTGTCCAGGTCTGCAGATGAGGAGTGGAGGGAATGTGGCCTAAATATGTAACAGATAGGAAAGCTATAGCATTGTAGTGTAGTGTAGTTAATCTTTTTTTTGTGTGTGTGTGTTTCAGAGTGAGGCCCATTGGCAGCACTAGTGAATCGGATACAGAGTTTGACAAGATGAAACAGGTTGGTTGTGATTTTACATTTGATTTCACAAAGGGTTTTAGGGGTTTTGTATGTTGTGAAGTTGAATGGTTTTACGCGTGTTTTGTTCAAAAGAGATTCACAAGCACGTCTTGTTTTGCAGGAGATTTTGGATGAAGTTGTACGTGAGTTGCATAAGGTGAAAGACGAAATAATTTATGGTAAGGAATGCAGCACTTGTAAAGTTCACTGCAGTATCCTGTAGCACACAGCATTTAAATCTTTGACACACACTAGTTTTTACAGCTCATTGGCAGTAGGATCTGTTAACGCTCAGACTATCTAACATCCAAAAACATGCTGACACCGTTGATGTGAAATAACAGTGTCTGGTGGAGGGGGAGCATGAACCTTTCTCTGTTAAATTCTGCACTCTTTTCTTGCAGCCATCAGACAAGAAATCGGCAGAATCAGTACATCCTAATCTCATCCGAGCAACAGCAGGAGTGTGAGAGCGAGAGGAGGAGCTGGAGGAGGATGGACATGCAGATGCACAGACACGAGGACCAGGGAATGTTCTCTCAATGTTTCTGTGACCTTGCAAGGCCACGATGCAAGTTGCAGAGATGTTGTGCTAACATTTGAGTCTGCTGGACAGCAAAAATGGAAGAAAGAATGACATAAGAGAGAACAGATAAATAGGAAAGAAGAGACGAAGGATGGAGAAAGAAAGGTGAAAGCTGATGTATGGATTGATGAACTAAACAGAGGATGGCAAATATACTGGAAGACAAATTGAGGGATGGATGAACATTTGTGCTGAGTTTGGTGTTGTGGTCCTCTCTGTGCACCTAGAGACTCAGTCAGCCCAGTGTTGCAACTCTTTGTTCTTTGTTAAGTCTTAAGAAGAAAATATTTTTGTTTTCTAAGTTTTTACTGTTTTATTATTTAAAACCTGTGGTGATAATGATGATGCTGTTGATGACAATGAGTATTTTATTGATATTATAGAAGGAGAAAGGAATCTTGCACACCGTTTATGTCAGCCTTTTATATTTTCTATTATTTTTTTGTTTAGTTTATCCCTAACTAGTTGACGACAACAAGCACAATATGGGCAAAGTGGTGCTGCAGACTCACCTGCCCAAGACTGGCTGATTTAAAAAAACTTTTTATTATGACCTTGTTCATACTGGTGTTGTGTGTCTAAACTTTTCTCTCCAGTGATAATGATAATAATTAGCCACTTAAATTACCTCTTTCCACCATATTCAAAGCATAAAATTTTTCAAATGAGAAACATTTTGGCGGGTAATGTAAAACACACGCAGCAGTCTGCTCTACAACTCCAGTGTGACCGATGTTTCTCTACCTGTTCAGATGTGTGAGATCATTGAAACTTGGGGATCATTCACAAAACAGGCCGATAACTGTAAATGTGCCACCTGGTTTTACCTAGATATAAAACAACGTAGTAGTCTTTATTAGTCGTTCTATACTTTGTGACCCTCCCAAGTATGCATGAAACCCCCCTGTCTGTATGAATTCGTTTTTCATTTGGTTTAAAACAATTTAAGCGGTGGTACATTTATTATAGTGGTTTGTTTCCACGAGGATTCCCCTTTCCATATATGAAATGTTGATAATGGTAGCAATGTGAAACTAATGAAGGGGGTTGCTCTGGCAATATGCAAATTTTACCTAGATAAGAATGTGCAGAAAGTGAATGGTATGAGTAGGCCTATGTGATGGTAGCTAAATGTGTCTTTGCAAGAAGGATTTGGTTGAATATCGGTTGTTGCATTCTATCCACTCTGTCCGCTCTCAACTACGTTCTGATTTAAAAGCTGGAAGTAAATTCATTCAAACAAAATGTGTGTGTATGTGTGTGTGTGTGTGTGTGTGAATATGTGTGTGTGAGAGAGACTAAGAGTGAGATCCCTTGTGCCTTGGTACATCTGAGTAGGCTAAATAGTTTTTACCTTTAGGACATATTTTAATTATGCTTAAACATGAAGGTCCCATCTGTTTACCAGTAAACAGAGACAGTAAATGACAAACCAAACACAAACATATTCTGTCCTTTTATGAAGATATTTTAGATATTTTACAGTCATTTAAATAGAAACAATAAAGATTATGGTTTTCAGTGATGACATATAGATTAACTTTTACAGTCATGTGCAAAACCTTTTTTAATTCAATGTTTTTCTTGTGTAAAAACATAATCATCTGATCATAGCGGGCCTTAGTATTAGGTAAATACAATCTCAGACATACTTTTTTTTATGTGGGCAGTACTAATTACCTTTAATGATTAAATAGCTTGTAGAT
The DNA here is from genome assembly GCF_900324465.2 of Anabas testudineus. Classification (NCBI taxonomy): domain Eukaryota; kingdom Metazoa; phylum Chordata; class Actinopteri; order Anabantiformes; family Anabantidae; genus Anabas; species Anabas testudineus. The sequence continues at coordinate 11,178,252 of NC_046630.1, forward strand.
CCACCTTTAGCTTTGGCAACAATAACAATTGTTTCCTGTATAATTTTATCAGCCCCTCACATCACTGAGGAGAAAATTTGGCCCATTCAACATTGCTTTAGTTCATTGAGGTTTTTTGACTTATACACAGCTCACATAAGGTCCTGCATCAGCATTTCGAATGGGTTAAGGCCATCCAAGATGATTTAGTGGTGTGCTCAGGAACATTGTGCTGTTGCATGATACAATTTCCACAAAGCTTTAGCTGTCAGGCAGATGGAAGAATTTCTTCTAGAAAAAGTCCAAATCATCACTGTGCTTGATGGTGGGTATTTCTGCTGAAATGCTGTGTTTTTTTGTATTTCTCGGAGCACTGCATAGTCTGACCTGCGTTCTGGATTTTAACTTGTGAATAATCTTTCTCACTGTAAAACTCCAAAGGTTGAGGAAAGTAAGGGGCTGCATACACCCTGGACGGGTCGCCAGTGTATCACAGAGCAGACAACCATTCAGAGCTATAGGCAATTTAGAGTCACCAGTTAACCTAATCTTAATACTAATCTAACTTTGTGTTTTTGGAGGCTGGAGGAAGCAGGAGTACCCAGAGAAAACCCACACAAATATGGGGAGAACTTTTAAACTCCACACAACAAGGCACAACCCATGGATTTCAACCCTGGGTCCTGCTTGCTTCTTTATTCCCCTTGGCTGCAACTTACCCTCTTAAATCCTGTGGAAGCATTAAGGGGCTACATTTTATTGACTTAATTTTTGTTAAATAATGGCACAGTAAAAAAAAAAAAAAAAGGAGGGTGACTAGCTTTAGCACATGATTCTATATACAATAGGTGGAGAAAGATTTTACAATTTAATTTGGTGAAATGCTTTTTGTAACGGCTTTAAATATAGGTGGTGCCCTTGTGAGGCTTTTTCTCTCACCATTACCTTTCTCACCTTAGCTGTTGGTAAATTAGTTACATACACTACAGAAGTATTTAATGTGCTGGTGGTGCTGCTAAACTCAAACATAGGCCAAATTAAAATAAAAACATGCATGACCAAGAGTGAAAGAAGATCTCAGCTGCAGAGTCTATGGGACATTTCATGAACATAAACCAAAGCCTGAAAAAAATAATTGAACAACCATGACACCAAACATTTTAACATTATCAAACTGCAATTTAGATTTTATTTATTAGTGATTTTTTCCCCCATTTTTTTTTAAATCCATTTTAAGCACTTAGACGTAAATAAACAATTAAACCACAGCACAATGGAGCTATAAACAAGCAGAATGGGACATCACTGAAGAAAACACTTATCTTACACAAAGGTAAGTTTCAATGCTCATTTTCCATCTTCAGTACTGTTCTGCTTGATGGTTGTGAAATTGTTTTAGGTAATTCGAGAGGCTTTGTGTGCCTTGAGTCTCACTTGCAGTAATTCTCACAAAGTTTGCAAAGCTTACACGTAAGAAACAGAACAGAGCTAGTGATGCCTCTGTAACAACCTTATAAAATGTATGTGACCTTTGTTTTATATATATAAAAAAAAAATTCGGATGTTTCAATTTAATACTACCATTTGTTTTCCAATTACAGGGAAGGAAATATTAGCTTTGTATTATCATTTCACTCTTCTCAGTGCGTTCTGGAAACAAGGATCATCACTTCATAGAAGAGAAACATGAATAAATAATGTGGTAAGAAAATCATCCAGCTGCACCGGCTGAATTCCTATTTCCATGAACTGTGTATATATGCAATTGACGCACACATTCATTTGCCATATACTAACTAAACTGCAAGAATAATTTTTGGTCAGAACATCCAACATATAAGTAGATGTACATACACTGACAACTGTGCACGCACACATACACACACACACAACATGATAGGAAAAACCTTTTTTAACTAGAAACCAATGACATTTTATAGCAGTCCATAGATGTAACAACTGAAATTCACTGTCCCTTTTAAAGGGAAACGTAATCAGTCACAGATCTATTCCTGCTTGCTTAGCTTGTACACCCGTTTGACTCTGGCATAGGGGCCAATGCTGTCATCAAACACAAAGTCCCATAATACCCGGATCCAGGACGTGTGCTGAGGCAGGGAGTCGTAATACTCTGCTGCAATTTGCTTGACCTGCCAATAACAACAACAACAACAAAAAAGGAAAATCGTGAGTGAGAGTGGAGGCATAGAAAATAATTACGAAGGATTTAGGTCAAAAAACATATATCTGAATATATTCAAATGCATATTGCAAATTGCACTTCAGTACTTTATACAGTCAGAAATCTTATTCAATAGGACATCTTCTTTCACTGGGATAATCAAATCAACTACACACATAGAATCTGATAGAAAAATCTCAGGCAGATCTATCACTTTGTATCTCTGTGTGCTGTACAGTAGCCAGAAAGGCTGTTAGTTAAGTGGTTAATCAGTAACAAAACCTGTCTTTTCATGTGATAAGTATTTGCAGTGGAAACTAAAAAATGTGACATAATATTTACCAAAACCTTTTTGTTTAGACTCTGTAAGAAAAGACAGGGGCATTAATTTCTGTCAACATCATCACTCCTGGTGATGATTTGTTATAACTGTTCATATTCTCTACCACTCTAGTAGTCTGAGTTTACCCTTTGAACATTTAGACATCATTTATCACAGTGTCTCTCTCACCTGAGGTAGTTTACTGCCAGGTATACTGGGGAAGTCATGGTGCTCCATGTGATACCCGACATTGAAGGTTATCAAGTTTAGTGGGCCATAGTAAGAATATGTCTCGTGTCCCTTAAGGAACATGTAATGTTCAGCTATAAAATGTCCAGAGATAGGATGCAGTCCCATACACAGAATAGAACCTGCAATGAGGTAGACAATGGGCTTCAAACCCCACAGATGGTAGATAATTAAGTCCACTGTGAGCTGAACGACTGCGTTCTGGATCTCGATCTGACATATTGGTTTAGGGTTGACTACCAGCGGGCGCAGAGCATAGAAAAAGGGTTGGAGGAAGAGCCAGAGGACCTTCCTGGCTGGGGTGCAGAAGAACCATCCCTCTAAGTCTGTGGGGATGTCAACATCCAGCTGGTCACCTCCTAGATACCGATGGTGGTCAATGTGGTATTTCTTGAAGGAGGCTGAGTAAGGCAACCCGATGGGCAGGTTGGCCCACATGGCGAACCAGCGGTTCCACTTTGCCAGCTTGTTCCCGAAGGCCACATTGTGAGAGATGTCGTGGATAGCCAGAGTCAGGGAGTGGTTAATGCAACCTCCAAAGGCATAAGCCCAGAAGAAGATCCACTTCCAGGAAAGGTTGTGGACCAGGTAGCAGGCGAGGAGCTGGGTTAGGACCATTCCTGACACCACCCATTTCAGCTGGGGGTCTGGACCCATCAGAGACTTGATCTCTGGGTATTTGGCTGAGAAAATAAGCAGTTAGAAAGAGGTTTAAAAAGTGCATGGCCAGGGATGTGGAAACTGCGGGAAAATAAGAAAACTGAAAAGAAAAGCAAGTTACAGTAAAGCCAAACAAAAACCAAAGAAAAAAATTAAAGGGTGGATAGGAAGAGGAAAAAGTTATGTTAGTTAGTAGAATACTGTCACGGATCCAACAGACAAACCTGATTAACGAGACTAAATCATTGTCATTTTAAAAGAGTTGATCTCAATATATTACTGTGTGTAACGATACCGTGTATTCTAAAGAACACAGTTGACTGTTTTGTAAGATACTAACCCTTCTCCCGGGAATCACTTGCTGAAGAAAGTCATTTTTAATTGGCAGAGGTGTTGTTTTGCTGAGGGACATGAAACTCAGGGAGATACAAGGGAGCAGTTCAGACTTAGGTTTGATCCATAAGACCATAACATCATAATCTATTCATTGGATCATACAGGTTGTGATTTTTTACATTGGCCACACCTTACAGTTAAGTGCTTCACAGAGATTTGGTGCAAGTAATTTAGGACACATTAGCTAGATTCAGTCAAATTTCTAGATCACAGGGAGGAGCTGAGCCACAATGCACTGGGTGCTGCAGTAGCCTATCACATCATGCATTAGACAGCAATGCAGTATCAGGTAATGGCACATGCAAATATTCCCTTTGCACTCATTTGCTGTCAGCTCACTTCTGTATTTCCCATATGCAAACTGGGCTTACCATGGTGATTAAAAGGTTTAAAGACAACAGGCCTGAATTCAGTAACCTGTCACATATAGGTTTCCCCTTTACCGACCAAACCATCTTTATTCAATTTAAGTTTACCCAGGAGGAATTCCCTCATGCTCCCCTACAGTCACTACTTTTGAAACAATAATTTATCTGTTTTTTGTAGCTGCTACTGTCCTGTGCATATTTCTTGTAAATCTACTGCATTATTTCAACCTTATCTTCAATTTGTCATTTTCTTGTGCTATTTATAGTCATGTTTATAGGTTATACATCTTTAGGTGACGGTGTTTTCAGTCGCCCACAGGGCATAAAGTTCAATCAATAACCAGGTATCATAAAATAAACTAGTTAAACTGCTTAAAGCCACAGCAAAGAACATTGTATTTTAACTTCCCTATATGAGAGAGACAATTCATTTTTACATTTTTCCTTACAGTCAGATACTTCTCCTATATGTGGTTTCAACATCAGGTTCCAACTAACAATGATTTGAGATTGAACTGGACAAGTCAAAGCGACAATTCATTGTTCATTGTTTCAAGACCTGTTAAAGTATGATGAACTGGTAACTGATATCAAACTGTGTCAAATAATTTTTCCGGATGAGCCAGCTATAGAAGACATTGATGTCCTTTGAACTTCACAATAAAATAAAGTTTATGGTACCACAGTCAAGGATAGATCTACAGACACCTGTGAGCAAACAGTCATTCATTCATAAAACCACTTGTCAATCAAATTATCCCACATGACAGTAAACATCTGACACTCGCAGGATATTAAAACAAAATACTTTAATAATTTAAGCCTTGGTGGTGTCGAACAACCAGTCACCTTCCAAATGCTTCTTTCACACCAGAGCAATCATGCTGGACAAAACCTGCATTAAATATATATGAAAAGGTTTGAATATAAGCGGTTTTAAATCGCATTAAATCAATTTAGTATCTCTGAAACAGATTTAATATCTTTCAGAAACTGGGGGAAATATTAAGGACAGTAATTTATTTGTATTAATACAGTAATTTGTTGTAAGACAGTTTACTGAATAAAGGAAACCTCCCACATCACCTGACTCTCACAAAGCCTTTCTTCCCACCTCATGCACGACCATTGTATCTGTGTTTGTCTTGAGGAGGGAATGTGTCTTGTTACCTAGCAAGCCCATAGGCATTGTAAACTGCACCTGCTATTATTACAAGTCAGAGGAAAAAGATGGCAGATTGGTTTTCACAAAAATGCACAGTGGAACTTTTTTTTTCTTTCCTTTTTAAACAAAACTGCACTGTTCTTCAGTTATTCATTTTCTCACAAGATTGACAATCAAACACGCCACTCCTTTCATAACTATGTCCATATCTACACATTGACATCATGCCTTTTGCTATGAGTAACGCGGGTGTCAAAGTTCACCGCCCGCCTTTGCGTTTTAAATCTATGCTGCCTCTTTCTAAGAAAAGATTTTTGCATATAAAACATGGGAGCAGCACTGTACAGCTTCAAGGTCTGAGTAACTGTGAGAGGCACCGATGTGAGATTCATTAGAGTGAATATTTTAATGGAGAAACTATGGACCATTTATTTGCGACCATACATGTGCGCTGTATTTCAGTTTAATCCACATCCTAATGTTCTTTATCCTTAAAATCTGCCATTTAAAGGAAAATTACTTGTACCTAAAAAGTACTGCGTAACTTTATAAAGCTTGGCTGCTCCTGATTGTGCGTATCTTGGGTGGTATCAGTTTTACCATTTCTCCTGCATCCATTGTGCTGTGAAAGCTCGTTAAGCAACAACTAGTAAACAGGTTTAACCGGCTATGATTTTATAGCAAAAAAAAAAAAAAAAAATGCACACAACCTATTACAGTAACTAGACACTAATGAGAACCGTTGCTCTGCAGATTGATCAGATATTGAAAGAAAGTTTGATGTTTCATCATTTCTCACCCAGAATTTCTTTTCTCCTGGAGGTGTGCGGCTGGTCGGTGTAGACCCATTCAAAGTCGCCTCTTCCACCTGTCTTCCCCATGACGCCGCTCTCTGAGACTGTGAGGCAAGTGTCTCTGTGGCGTTATGCTCGTCATGAAACCTTTCACCGTTTCAGGGCACACCCACTCACACACAGGTTGCAGGGTGAAGGTGTAAGGTGTGACGGCAGGTCCCTCCCCCGGCTCAGGGAGGGTCAAACTCAGCCAGGAACCTGCTCAAACAACTTTTCCTTTACTTTCTTGCACTAGGAACAAGCAACAAATATCACATTTGCATGGATGGAAAATATATGGCAAAAGGACAGACGCAGTCAACGTGCTCTACAATTTGTTTATTCAATGCCAACTTGTTGCAAAGTTGTTTATTAGCACAGCATAAAAAGGTGTTTTACACTACATCCAATTCTTACCACTTCCTCCATATGACTGGATGTATCCAAATGAATGTGCTTACATTTCCAAAATGTTGCTGTCTTTTTGCTTTCACACTGAGCTTGAGAAATGTAGTGATTATCACTCTGCGGTTTGCAGGCCTTTTTGATCATTTTGAGTATTATTCCTCAGGAGGGTCAGCTGGCTCAGCAATTAAAATGTGAGATCATGCCGCTTTTCTGTTTCTGTATTAATAAAAGCTGAATATAGTTGGGTTTATCAGACAGAATTAGTCCTATCTTTGATAGTGTATAATTTCCTGACCCCATTTGTGACTATTCTATTGTGGACCAGGCATTAAAACAAATAATCAAATACATATATTTAGAATATTATTTAATAATGAAATAATTTAAATAATTATAAGAAATGTACAGTCATTATAACCTTATTGTGAGATAATTGATGAAACATTCATAATACATTAAATATGGCCTAAACATATTAGTATTTTCCCCATAAATCAACTAAATAATAACATGTATAACTCATTTAAGACTTTTTTGGTCCAAATCACGCGAGATTTCACAACTAGAGCGCTGTCGCGGCGAGAGTAAACGAGAGTAGAGTTGTTGTCGGAAAGGGAGGAGGAAGGCTGAGAGTAGACGGAAGGGAAGGCAGGGGTGAAAAAATAGCTTTTAAGAAGGAGGAAATACAATATTTATCATGGCATCGGGGGACACCCTGTACATAGAAACGGACGGGTCGGAAATGCCAGCCGAAATAGTGGAACTGCACGAAATCGAAGTGGAGACAATCGAGACGACAGTTGTTGGAGACGACGGGGAACACCAGCCTATGATCGCCTTACAGCCTCTTGACACGGACGATCCAAACTCGATTCACCCGCACCAGGAGGTGATTTTGGTGCAAACTAGAGAAGAAGTTGTGGGTGACGACGACTCTGAACTGCACACCGATGACGGTTTCGAGGACCAAATCCTCATCCCAGTGCCCGCCGTGGAGGAGGACTACATAGAACAGACTCTGGTTACTGTTGCGGGGAAAAGCTCGTCGACGGGCCGGATGAAGAAGTCTGGAAGTGGGAAGAAAGCGGGCAAAAAGAGCTACCTGGGCGGGGGAGAGATGGGCAGAAAGTGGGAACAGAAGCAGGTCCAGATAAAGACTTTGGAGGGGGAGTTTTCAGTGACTATGTGGGCATCGGGTAAGTTCAGAGTCCCGAGTGAATTCCTGCAAGGAGGCTGTTCGCTTTGTTCTCACCGTGTGTGTCGGGTGACTGGGCCCAGTTAGGGCCTCGTCCTCCGATAAAGTAGGAACTATTTCCCAACTCTGAACCACTTAAACCCCTTTTGAAATGTTTTTGTTTTTATGGGAAGCCATGTTTTATGTGTCGATGGGCGCCGCCATATTTCCCCGGTCTAGAAAGTATGGCGGCCCGAAAAAATGGCGTTTATTTGGCCGACGAAGATGGCGGCGAGAGTGGGAGCGAGTGCAGGTGGCTCCGCTAGGCCGCTGTGGCGCAGTTCAGTTCAGCCGTGACTGCGGTGGTGCCTTCAGGAACTCCTCATACTTTACGCTTGTAGGGCTTTAAACGCACCATATATCGTGCGATTTAATACTAAGAACAAAAATGTCAGTTCCTCTTGTTCCTGCTGTTGCGCATCAGCCATTGAAAGCATGATTTACATGTGTTATTATTATATTATTATTATTATATTTGCCACCGTGTGTATATAAAATGTACATTTTAAACCGTGACAAATAATTATAAAAAAACAATTTCTTGGTTTTATTTTAATTAACCACGTTGGATATCTGTAAATTTATGTGTGGATTTTTTTAATCGATTATTTTTACAGAAATTGCAGCGTAAATTGTGCGTAATCGCCAATTCCCGTCTCATTACAGTGTCATAAACAAAATTAAAGCTGTAAATCTATTAGTAAAAAAAAAAAAAAAGTAAATCTGTATATGACAAAAAATATATATTTTTTTTATTATTCCTGTTTCCCCAACATTTGTTAAAAAAGCACCCTGACATATTGTTGTTGTGGCTGTGCCTAAAATGCTTTATGTAAACAAACACTTTAAAATAGTTGTTAGCTGCCTGATGCATGTACTGTAAAAATGTATAGAAAAATAATTGACTGAATTTGACTTATTTTTGTGAAAGTATTAAATTAACAAAAGTAGGGTACACTGCCAAAACCTAGTTGTTCAGTCTGCTTTTATTATTAGTAAATTAATAACGTAGAGGGAGATATTGAGAAACAGAGGTGATAGCAGTTTAACCCTCTGTAGCTTTAATCAGTGCCTTCCACATGTTTTAATTATTAACTCCTTTTTAACAACAAATTCTCTCCATTTTAATTCAGATGACAAGAAAGACATCGACCATGAGGAACAAATCACAGGTGAAAACTCGCCACCAGATTATTCAGAGTACATGACAGGAAAGAAACTTCCTCCAGGAGGCATCCCAGGCATTGACCTGTCAGACCCCAAACAGCTGGCAGAGTTTGCACGGTAAGGGGTAGCGATTTCAGTGAGCCACAGTACAATGCATTTGCAGGAATAACTTTGTTTTACTAAATAACACATGCAGGTTGTAAAATGTCTGATTCAGAATTGTGTACAGTTGTGTGGATATTATATAATAATGTGACTATTTTTTATACCTGTTGCAGAATGAAGCCAAGAAAAGTAAAAGAAGATGACGCACCCAGAACGATAGCATGTCCACACAAAGTGAGTGCAGTGTTGTCTGTTGCACCAATGCTCAGTTTTATATCTTCAATGACATAACCATCTTGAGAACATGATGGTTTACATTATATTGGTGTGGGAAGTGTAGTTGTTAAAACTACCCTGTTCACTGACTTTGTCCAGAGTGATTAGCTATATCTGATTTCGCTTCCTCTCAGGGATGTACCAAGATGTTCAGGGATAACTCCGCGATGAGGAAGCACTTGCATACCCACGGGCCTCGTGTGCATGTCTGTGCAGAGTGTGGCAAAGCCTTCGTGGAGAGTTCAAAACTGAAGAGGCACCAACTCGTACACACAGGAGAAAAACCTTTCCAGGTGAGCTCATCGATTCTATCAGCATCACATATATTTCCTTATTCTGGAGAAAGCTGAATAATTTTTACAGGGAAAGGAAAACTTATTTTTGTTAATAAATACTCAAATGTAAACCAAAGCTGCTATTGTCAAATACCTGTTATCGATAAATGATATCAGTTTATTTCTGAGGTCGGCCGAGGAATGCAGCAGCATTAACTTAATCTCTCTTATCCCCAGTGCACATTTGAGGGGTGTGGCAAGCGGTTTTCTCTGGACTTTAACTTGCGCACACATGTGCGTATTCATACTGGAGACCGCCCATATGTGTGCCCCTTTGATGGCTGCAATAAAAAATTTGCTCAGTCAACCAACCTGAAGTCTCACATCCTCACACACGCCAAAGCCAAAAACAACCAGTGAACCAGGATAACAACAACAACAACGTGAGCATACACTGGAGGATCTGACCTGCATCTCTACTCCTTGACAAACTAATGTCCTGTGGCCTGTTTTGTTGTGAGATAAGAAGTCCCCTTTGTATCGTCTCTAGATAAAGGTTTAAACAGAGAAACAACCTTTTCTCAAACTTTTTTGATATGGAGGTTTGAACAAGGAACTCATGAGAACCCCATCCACCTCAGGCCTCCTACCCTACCTTGGCGCTACCTGGATGGAACAATTTATGGTTTCTTCCTGTGTAATTCAAGGATCTGCACCTAAAAACTTATTTATACCTTAACACAGTCAGTTAAATCTTTTGCAATATACATCAAATTTGCATCAGTCCTCAGCAGTGACACCTTTTCAATTTTGTACTTCTCCCCCAAGTGTGCATATTGTACACTTGTGTATTTGACATAAGCTCTGTGGTAATGTATGTAGTAAGACTGTACCGGTAGCTCTTCTTGGAAGAGGTTTCAAAGTTTGTTTTATTTCCCCCTTTCCTGTTCATGGGAGTGTGTTTTGAGGGGAGACTGAAAGGTCTTTGAAGATTTTCATTTTGTATAATGCAATATCAGAATCATGTAGGTAATAGCCATGTGATTTTCAATAGTGGTCACTGATTAAAATGTTTTTCTCCCTTGCACTATCAATACAAAATGTGTCTTTTGTCTTTTCACAGTTTAAACACAACTAGAATTACTGTTCTGGATAACACAGATTAGTTATTGTAGTGGCCAAGTCATGGAGACAAATTCTGGTGCTACTCTGGAGTAATGTGTAAAAGGTGCTGGGTTATGGGGACAATTTGCTTTTTACTGATATTAACTATCAGTAGGACTGTAAATAGTATTTGAAGGTACAAGTCTTCAAACACAGTAACAGTTGATCGTGTTTCAGTTAAATGTTGACAGAAAGTGTCACCAGTATTTGGCTTGCTTTAGATACCCAACAGTCTCACATCAGGTCTTTTTTAGTAACACTTCTCTAATGACCTTATTTCTTTAGAAGATCTTCTGTTTCGTATGGCAAGTGTTGAATGAAAACAGATATATTTCAATTTAAATTTGCATCATTCATCACTCTTCAAACCAGCAGGTGTATGGCTGTCAGTGTGAGGACACTCCCTGACCTCCTGCTGTCAGGTAGGCTATACTAAGCTACTGTTTCAATTTTTAACTTATCGCATGTACTGCCTTACGCTAACCCTAAAACCTAGTCTTAATGCCGAATTAGCTCTTTAAACACCCTTCTCATAGTTAGAACCGAATAAAATGTCCTCAGTCCAATGGTTAAAATATAAAAATCATGCTGGTCCTCACAATGATAGCCATACAAACACACACTCTAGAAACCTGAATAATCATGACATTTCCAAGTTTTAAAAAAAATTTAATAAACCAGGCAGCAGTCACATTTTATACATCTGATTTGAGGATTTACTTGGCTAAAAGATAAAAATAGTGCAACAATGCTGGTGGGTAGAGTTGCTGAATCACTTTTAACCCACATTTTCAGTGCAATTTTGTTTAAGTCATTGCTGCAACAAACACAAGTACAGTAAGTGGCTTACGTCCTGTTAATGTTAAGCAAACAAGGTTTGGAATTGTGTATGTTCGTCATTGAATAAAATGACATTTTTATTTAGCTCATCCCTGCAGAGAAATATGGCAAAAAAAAAAAAAAAAACAATCAAATCCTAATAAAACTTAACATTTGTCCACACAAACAATTCCCTTAATCTGGTGAAGCAGCTGCATCTGGTAGATTTGACTCATATCTAAAATAAAAAAATTCAAGTAGGCATGTGTACATATGTAGATAAAGGTGATTTGTATTTCAGCATTATTTTTATTCTCATTTTTTAATCTTAATGCATAGCAAACGTCCCATTGCTGAGTATCCAGTAGCGTGAACTTAAAGCATAACTTTTAACACCCAACTGCTTGTTAGTTTGTTTTACAGACAAAATTGGGTCAGTGAAAAAGCTGAAAACAGCAAAAACAGGCAACTGCAGTGTAAGTATACCTACGTACCACCATCCCTGACCAAAAAATACAATCTACCAATAAAAGGAGTTATGTATCATTAATTATGATGACAAAAATATCTCTGTAGAATCTACAATAATGCAGTGTTTCAACCTCAAATATAAATCTAAAGTGTAGGCATAATTTCCCCTTGATTACATCATCCAGCTTTCAGCATCAGGTACCTGGTCTAGAGTATGGATGTGTGTATAGTACCTGCTCTTAGAGCAGACATTGCCCTGATGTTATGAACTGCAGTTGTTCACTGAGCTAGAAGCACGGCCAGCAGCGCAGGGTAGTTTGGTGTGCCCCAGCCTGTAACAGGATCCCACAATGGTGCAGCACAGAAACCTTGTCCCTGAACCTGTTCATCCAGACACCCCATGTGACATCCTTCAGTCACCTAGGGACAAGCATGCATACGACTTAGAGACCATAATCACAAAATGTGTTCTTCCTCTTTTAACATAAACTAAATTCCTCACATGGTGAAGAAATTTACCACTTCCTCCTGTTTCAGTCAAAAACCCAACCAAAAAACAACTGTGTATTTCATTTAAAATAGGAATGAGGAAAATCCTCTTTATTTACATTCTACAAATTCATTTGCTGGGTTTACATGATATAATGCTCATGTGTGCACCTATCTTGTAATGTGTTTTAATTTCAGAGTTTAGAAATCTACTATCAAGAGGAGAATAAATCTCAACGAAGCAAAAACTCAACATCAAACAAGTTTTTAGACTTGATGTATGTAGTAAAAAAAAAAAAAAAACTAAACAACTTACATCAAATAGGGCCTGTCCCTTGAGTTTGTAGAGACGGGGGTTGAGGAAGCCGAGAGCAGGCAGGCCCTTCAGGAGCCGCCGATCATTAATCAGAGACAACATCCCTCCAACTACAGGCGTTGATGCCTGGAGGAGCAATTAAGAGATGATCGGTTAGTCTAGACCTTCATAAAACTGTGTTATGGGTGTGTGTGGATCTAGTTCGTTAAATTGTCAATTCTCCTTTCACCAAAATTATATATTTTACCGAGGTTCCTGACACCCAGGGCACTGGCACTCTGTTGGTGACCACCCAGTAATTATCAGACAGGGCAGCCATGTCTGGATAGGCCCTGCCGCTGACATTGAAGTATGACTGAGGAGGAAGCTTTGCTGCTACACTCTTCAGATACCCCTGCACTGCACTGACCTTCGGAAACAAAATCAACAGCAAATATGACGTTGTCTGTAGTAATGAACAGCATTAAAAGAGTTAATCACCTAATATTATTACCTGGTAGTCAGGCATCTTGAAGACGTTGCTGAAGCCTCCTCCACTTATGTAATCTGTGACTTCATATGAGACACTAAATGGGTTTTTGAATGAGGTTCCTCCTACTGTAGTCACATACGGGCTTGGGGACAAGATGGAGAGCATAGACTTAGATGAATTTCAATTTTCATAAACATTTTGCAGAGTAAATTCTTTGTTTAGTTATTTATCATATAATTTATTTAATGCAACATTTAATTTATTTGAATGCAAGTGTCTTTACAGATTAAAAATGCCTGCAGAGGTCCAGCACTAATTCTGATTTACCTTGAGGCTGGGAAACTGGGTCTGAAGCAGTTTTGATCTTTACCCACATGTCTGCAGCCAGCGCCACTGTCACCTGAACACAAGATCAGAAAGACGGAAGCTTATCTAACAGCTGATCATGCAGCATATCATGCTGATAACTAGGAGCTTTTTGAGTACTGCTATGTCACAGTAACACTGTAAACAGGTTTTCTAGAGACACAATGTCACCATGGGTGTTTTATTATAAAAAAAATATTGGTGTGTACATGTTTCAACTAAAATACAGTTATAAAAAAAAGAATGGAGCTAAGTCAGTCAGCTGACACTTTGCCCAGAGACCAGAGCCGTTCCAATTCAGCTTTCTCTCAGGTCAGTACAAAAATTACAGCTCTCAGTTCCCCAACTGTTGCAGTACCGTCTTCTGCTTAAAACAGGAATTCGTAACGAACTAGACCACAAGGGTTTAAACCACAAATAAGCAAGAGGTCAGAAAAGTGAGAAAATGAAAATCATATTACTGACCAGAAGCAAAGAGCAAAGAGATTCCTCTGACACCAGCCTTCATGAACTCTGTGTTGATGCGCGTCATGTAGGCAGCAGACAGGCTGTCTTCATCATCTCCGTAGCTGATGGTGTGAACCCAGGGCAGGTCAGACATGTTGCTGAGCAAAACCATCCACTGGAGGAAAGGCTCCTGGGACTCGTGGCGACCTGAACGATCACCAATATAAGTTCTTAAGAAGAACTTGATATTGAATGTAACACTGCTCTGTTCAAGTGCATGTGATAAGATTCTCTCTTACAGACCTGGATTGGTGAAGACCCACGTGGAGATGTTTGCCCCTGTACTCATGATGTACTCTATATCCAGACTGGCCTCAAGACCGGCCTTTCCTCCACCCTGGGTGCCTACCACTCGATCCACCTGAGACCGGTGCTGGAAACTCCTGGCATACAAGCTCATGAACTCTGCCAAATCAGCAGGGTGGTAGTACTGCTCCAAGAACTAAAAGAGAAAACAACTATCTACAATGAACAAGTACAAACAGTAGATGTGAGATTATAGTGTCTTGATGTTTACATGGCACCATTTTATGTTTGACCATATACTGATCATGTGGTCAAATCATACCTGGGCTACAGCCTGGCTGTTGTTCTGAGCTGTGCCCACGTCAGCTGCTGTCAGGTTATAGCGGGCCCTCAGGACAGCAGGAGTCACTCCGAGGTGCACCCCTGCCTTAGACCGCTTTTGCTCCCTACTGAAGATTTGTCCTTTAGGAGGGAAACGATGAAGGCCTCCCACTGTGGAGAAAAAAATACAATAATGCATCAAGCAATGTTAATACAAGTCCATACTGAAACCTACAGCAATTATAAAAGACAGACTAATAATGATGCTCACCAAAGTCAAGGTGCTGGTGAACACCATCATGAACAGAGTAGGGAGCTGAAGATCTCACCAGAGACTGACCGTCTCTGAAGTAACGGTGGAACCTGCTTCCCGGCAGCAGGGTCTCTGCAACCCTTAAATTCACAAAACATTAACAGCCTGAAGGTCTACACGTCATCATACAAATATAAAAACTATAACTATACAGTTCTGGTTTTGCATGCTTAAGGAACTCATTAGACTGATAAGTGATACGTATGTGACATTTATTCCTGGTTCAAGTGTTGACATGCTACAGTTGAACAATGCAGTGGGGAGTTTTTTTATGCCCAGTAACATTGACCTAGATTTGTGAATTGTAGGAAGAACTCAGATTTTGATTTTAACCAGTAACCACAGAAAGAGGAACTTCCTCATGAGATGAGCATAAACTCATGAACATCATTTACACATATAAGGAACTGAGGCAGAAAAAGGACATTTTGTTGTATCAGATGCAACTTATTGTAAAACATACTGGTAAGTAAAGTTAAATGTGACCAAGAAAAGATATGCTTACTCTGCAGTCATGGTGCAATGTAAAAAGTCCTGAGTGCTAACAGTCAGGCAGTTTCTAATCCCATGACTCTGCAGCCAGTGACGCACCGCCTTCTGGGTCAGTTCAGATGGACGCACAAGGGAGGATACCTTCTCCAGGCTGAGGTATTTGCCTGTGGAGGACAAAACAGGACTCACTATCTGTTGTACAGAAACAGAAACAGGTCTCAGTGTTGAGAGAAGGCTTTCGTCAGGGTAGTGGAGTTCATATGTCAGTGATGTGCTGCACAGTGAGCACGTGCATGCACATTAGTTCAGACCCAAGATGTTTAGGTTTGCTGTCGGGCAGCCAGCAGTAACGAGACAATGCCCTACCATAAAATGCCGAGTCGGGGTCTGACACTAGTCTGAGTGTTTCCTCCAGCAGGTTCACGTTCTGCTGCTTCAAGGCAAAAGTCAGCTCCAGCTCCTCTCGAGGGTCAACCCGATCCCCATGAGTCCAATCCTCTGGTATCCTGCAAAAAGAGGAGGCACATTTTAGCTACTGACGATCCTGGTGATTTTAATTTTGATTGATTAAAGCCTTTTTGACCATTTATCCTCTAAACACCTAAATACTAACAAATAACACACATCTTATCAAAGAAGCCCATCTCACATAGACCCATACTGCACATTGACACAGCCAACGATGAACTTTAACTGTGAAAATAACTTATAGGGCTTGAATTACAAGTGTGAGAAAGACAAACACAAACGTGAAACATATGAGGAAATGACTTTGACGCTCGTTTTGCTCACAGGACATCTTGGTCATATTCCAGATATCCACTCCACACCAACGAGCTGCAGAGCAGGGGGATGGAGAAGGTCAGCCTGTTGGAGATGGGGGGGAAAGGAACCAAACATTAGCCAATAAAGAAAAGCTAGAGCTCCTCAGGTCACATTAACCGAGTTAAAAACCAACTCTACACTCGGATCAAGACAAGTCGTCGCTCTCTGCAGCGTTAACACGATCACCTGCTGCGTTAGCTGCAGCCATCTATGTAGGTCACATCAGCACCGATAAGACAGATAAACACAACGAGAGCTACTTCAGCAGTCACGGAAAATAAGTTCATGTTAGCTAACTCTTTTCTTTGTAGCATGCAGCAGTTATTTAGTGGTACTCACAGCGTGTTCATGGTGTCCTCGGATCTCTCAGGACACTCTCAGGCTCTTCCAGGCGCAGCAGTCATGTGACGCGCGCTTTCACGTGATCAGCAACATCAGGTTGTTTTTTTTGTTTGTTTTTTTTCAAACCTCTGTGACCCCGGACAAACCACATTTCTCAACTCTATACACGAATGTCCTGTCAAATAGAGTCAGACAACAAAACGAAGCATGTGGTTGATTATGCAGTAACTGCATATTCTGTCCAAATTCGCGTGAACGCACCACCAAGTGCAGAAACATTTGCATTTTATTTCCACTACAAGTCAAATTTACCAGTAGGTTTAGTTTGTTAATTTGCAGATTTAGATTCTTGAAACAAAATGTGATCAGCTGTGCAGGTGTGTTATGTTGTCAGTAAAGAAAGTTGTCAGCCCCCCTCTTATCAGTTGTTGTTCAAGTCTTGTTTGTTCCTATTTTCTATTAAATAATATAAAATTACTTCCATAGTTTTCACCTGTGGAGGTTTGTGAAACAAGTCTGGAGTACATTTGCATCAACAGCATCGAATGCAATACTTTGTTTTCTTAGTGCAGTACATGTACTTTAAGTACATTTCTGAAACCTCATGTATTTTAGCTGGAGTAAATATTTCAAGGTGCTACCTCTATTTGCTGTGGAGTATTCTTTTTACTACATGAATATTGCCTTTGTGTACTTCTTTCTCTGTCTAATGAGATGTGTATTTCAGTGTGCAGTTCTCTGAATGATTTGAAAGTGTTTCAAATAAAAATATATATTAAGGGATGAGAAAAATTGTTTGTAGTTTGTTTTGTAGTTCTGTTTAATTACTTTTTCTAATATTTTAGCATATTTCTCACAACCTCTTTAAACCTCTAAAAACTGTCAAATGACACACAGACAGCCCATTATTTAAAGATGTGCACTTCCAGATAATTGTCCTCTCTAAACACACAAATAAACCATGACAAAGAATTGAAGAATGTTTATTAAAAGAATAGTTGCAACTCAAACTATATTTACAGGGACACACTGGAAGACACAGGTCTGCTAAAACTGTAAAACAATTCCCAACTATTAAGCATAAAATCATAATCCAAAAATGAGTTTCATTTTTATACAATGCATTGCAGATCATGTTTAAAGGTTTTCTACTGATGAGATTATGAATATAAAAAAATAATCTGTGTTTTTACAAGTGAGTGACAGAGGAGCACGTCCGATGAGTTCAAAAAGGAAAAAGTCACATCTCTCCTCTGTTTCACTGTTATGAATAAATGTGAATCATTTTTAATTGGTTTCCAATGATATGACATTTCAGCTCCAACAACAGTCAGTCATTATCTGAAAAGTAGAAATCCTCCTCTTCTCCACTTTCTGACACAGCGCCATCGTTTCCTGGGAACATCTCCCAAACAACAAAGGTATCATTTTCTAGTAAAAAGAAACAAACGGATTGGGTTCAGACACGAGTTCTGTTACGAACAAAATGTAGCAACAACTGACTTTCAGTCACAGAAAAGCTTTTCTAAAAATTTTGTAAAATATTACATTGAAAACATTGAAAATGGGAACTTGTTTAAGGTTACAGGTTTTTAATATCTTTTTTATTATTTTAAACTTCACCTAAGTAAAAGATACATCAATAATTAAATTTCTACCACTGCCATGACACTGGTGCAGCACATTCCTCAAGACACCTACCTGTGTTCCCACATCTTTTCATTGTTCGTTTAACTGAGGGTGTGGGTGTAAAGCTCTGAAAGAAACAAGAATAAAAGATGAAACTGCTCAGGTTCTTTAAGATGACAAGAATCTCAGACACAAAGCCTTATAAAATTAGTACCTTTGAAGATGGAGCCTGTTTGTAGACGTTAAATTGATTTTTTTTCATTCTCTTCTGGAGCTGATAGACGTACTTGTCATCATTACTCCTTTAAAATAAAAAAAATAAAAAACATAAGTTAACTATTGTAGTGCAATAAAATCTGACATGCCAAAAAGCAAAAGTTGACATCAGTCACCTGTTCGGAGAGCCCATCATGCCAGGGGTAATATGCAGACACTGAGGAGTCTTCACATCGGGGAACATTTTTGACATGGGCGTCAGAGGCTCAAGGTCCGACATTGCGAAGTCGTGGTCATCGCTTGGACACATGGAGGGCATCTATCCATCAAGGCAAACATAAAGGTGCATATATATACATATTGTTTAGTGTATAATCACTAGATGGAAATAACTAACTAAAAAAAATTGTAGTTTTGCAAAATCCCACAACAGGAAAACAACAACACAAAAACAAACCTCAAATCGTTTATTCTGCATGTAGGCGGAGCTGAAAATGTCCTCAACATCTTCTTTGGGCATGGCCTCCAGGAACTGACGCACCTGCTTCTTTCTCTTAAAGGTTCCCGCTCGGGCAGTTATCACAGGATGATCTGTAGCTAAACATACAAGAACTAAAAAGTTTACACAATTCACATGTGCGTTATTTCTGCTGTTGTGTCCACCTTCATCCACAAACAGGCTACAAAAGCTTCATCTGAAACACAGACTTTCTCTACCTGGCTCCTTTGGTGCTTCGGCTTTTTCCTTTCTGGATGTCTTGGCTTTCTTAGCAGGTGTCTGTGATCTTCCTTGGGATGTGTGCTGGTGATGACACTCTGCGGCAGAACGTGTTCCAACCATCCTCGCCACCTTTGCCCAGTAACCTGTCATGTGCTTAGGATAGTGAGACACAGCCCTGGAAAACAAATGCACATACACATACATCAGTGAGCCGCGAGGTTAGGCTTCCCCACACTAAAGCATATTTTTATCTTTTAACTTACTCTTGCAGCTTCATGAGCTCTGCCTCTGTCCACTCGTCTTCATCTTGCTCTTGTGGAACGACTGCGCTGCTTCTGTTTGTCTTGTGTTTCTTGCTGGATTGCGTCGATTTGGATGAAGGCCTTGTGGGTGGTGATTTTTTGTGGGATTTCCGCTGTGATTGTGCAGCATCACTATTTTTTCTTCTTTCTGTCTTCTTCAGTTTTTTCCCACTCTCCCCAGAAATCTCTGACGACTGGCCGGACAGGGATGAATGGTTCAGCTGCCGCTCATTGAGAACCTTTCCGCCCCTCTTCCTGAGCTCTCCTTTCCGCTGCGTCTTTCTCCTGGTAAAGTGTTCATCTGATGATGATTGCTGCGGTAAGTTGTCATCACTAAAAGTGAGAGATTCTGGGGATGTGAGGACAGCCTGTTTTCTCCCTCTCACTGAGGGCCTGTTGGTGTCATGTGTCTGTTTTTTTGACCGGCTTGTTGACCGGCTTCGCTTTTGAGGAACAGTGTCCAGATGCAACATTCTTTCTGTAGCTGGACACCTTTGGCTAGACCTTGTGACCCTGTGAGAAAACTCTTCAGGACTGCTAACGGTCTGATTTGTAGATTCAAGTGGATAAGAGGATCTCTCGACAGGATCAATCTTGGCTTGACTACGTTTGCGGAGTGGAGCCTTCACCTTCCTCAGTGGTACTGATACCTCCTCTTCACTGGCTGATTCACACTGCTTGCGGCCTGGAAACACAGAGAACCGTTTGTTTGCGTGCAACATATGACTTATCTCAATGTGCTTAAAGTGCAGCACCTGTTATCTTTTACCTTCACTACAGGGAAGGAACACATGGGTGGGTTTCTGTGACTTCCTCGAAGACACTGTTGTCGTGACCTCCTGTAATTTTTGTTTATTTAATAAAAAAAAGAATCAGAAATATCAATTGTTTATACAAAGTAAAACAATCTGGCCTCTGTGGATGAAAAATATAATCTGGATTATGATGTAATCTACGGGAGCTGATCTTTAGGTGCTTACAGGAATGCAGAGGGAGGTATCATAACATTCATGGATAGTAACATTCATCTGTGCATCCAGAATGACTCTCCCTCCTTTCCAATACTCCAAAGGTGGTTTGATTGTTCGACCACTTCGAGACACTTTTGTAGAGGAGGCTGGAGGACAGGAAGCAGCTAGAGAAGAGACAATCAATTTACAAGTGAATTAAAATGACCATCAGTTTGTACCTCAATTAACAAAAAGTGGGAAAGAAAGTAGCAGTTTGTTTCTCGTTCTTATGAAGGCCTCTACATAGCATTCATTTACTAGGCTGTCAGTTAAACAGTTTATCCAGAACTTACGTGTCTTGAAAGGCTTTTGCCTTTGTGGCTTTACAGAAACGTCGAGGGAAGACGCGTCAGACTTCTTCCTGGCTTTCCTGTTTCCCCCATCACTATTCTTCTCAGACTCTGTGCTGGGTTTGATGCGACAAAATAACATACAGCTCTTTAAAACTACATTATTGTATTTGTGAAAAACGTGGGAGTGAAATAAATATTCTTACTCTCTTGACTCGGAGAGAAACGTCTCATAAAGCACTTTCCAGTTTGGCGGAAATCCATTGACAAAGTTCTTCAAAAACCACATGGGAAATCCTGAAGGTAAAAAGTGAGAGATAAAAAAAAAATAAGTTATACAACATTATAATTACAGTTTGCACAAGCTTATATGCAAGACTTTTTTCAGTGTATTTTTAATGTTCTTTTCTACCAGTAAACATGATTTACCAGAGGCAGCGTCCAACTTCATCTTGCCAACAAGGATGTAAACCCTGCCGGACACAGTCTTCACCACATAATTTGAAACCCTGTCCACAATGACGTTACTGTTCCATGGTATGTTTTCCTCCCTGGTTGGAAAAGACACATAAAAAAAATTCTCAGTGTTCACATAACCCACAAATCCTCAAAATCTCGCACAATCTCGTGTCCTTTTTCTCAAAACCTTCACAACATATAAAATCTGGTTTCCAGAAATGCTTACCTGTGGATCCCATCAACAAACAGTCCCTTATGAGTTTTCCTCAGGAACCACCGTTTGAGATAAATAACACTCTCCTGCCAAAGAGGTAAACACAAGCTCAGTAAAGACCAACAAAAGAAAAATAAAGGGTTCACCTTCACTTCCCAATTGTTCTAAAATATAACTTTGATATCACACATCAACTGATCTGGTCCTTTATTTTCCATAATTGTTAATTTCACTCTTTTTTACTTTTTAACAGGTTTCTACTCACATTTGGGAATTTTTCACACTGAGGCAATTTATTGCGCTTGAACATCGCCTGGTGCTTCTTCGGGATGGAGACACACGGTGAATTTACCACAAGTGGGTCTTCAAGCAAAACAGCTTGTGACTGCTCAGCAGGGACCATGACATGCACAGAGGGATGTGAGTGGCTGTCAGTCGTCTCTACTCTGGAGCGTTTGACAGGAACTATAACTTCTGGAACACTTTGAAAATGCATGTCCTCCCTCTCACCCATATTGTGTGCTGTGGAGAGGGGTGTGTCTCGTGATTGAGTGAATTCACCTATAGAAAAGAATGACAGCGACAACATAAACAAAACTATGCTGTTTAGCATAAAGAACAAGAACTATTCCTACATGGCTCTGCTAGATTCAGGTTTTCTCATTTCATGATACACTCACCCCTGTTGAAAAGTTTCCTTGTGCTGCTGATGACTTCACAAACTTCCTGCTGCTCTCGTTTACTTTCCCTCTCCTTCATAAAAGCTAACATCTTGGCCGGAGACATCAGAGGAAGTTTTTCCATAATGACACTGGAACCTGTTCAAAACAGCAAAAGCATCAGTACCATATTTCTTCGTCTGAGTTCCACCTATAAAAAGCAGTAATGACATCTCACGTTTTTCTGCGATGGATCTTGGTGATGCGAGCATGAGTTCATGAGTGAACTGGTTCATCTGTGATCGGCCAGGGGTGAATCCTCTAACGCCACACAAATTCTCCATGCTACTGTCATCGTGGGTGTCATGGTCTCTGAGAACTGGGGAGGGTTTCCTCTGATGTGAATGACTTCCAACTTCAGCATTAATCTCCTTTGTGCCAACGCTGACTTTATTCAAGCCCTGATCCAATTTTCTCTTCCTTAACCTCTTCCTCATGGGGGAATACATTGTGGCTGGAGATGTCAATTTGTCTTGAGGAGCACATTCCTCCTCGAACACGGTCCTGACACAGTCATTTTTCACCGGAGTCCTGTTGACTCTGAAACCATCCAAGCCTCTGATCTGAGTTGCTTCTTTGAGGATCTGCTCTCTGTTTACTTTAGAGATGGGGGAAGACACCGCTGTCGACTCGAGGAAAGCTCTTTTTGTAAGTGTGTGCCCATGCCTTGATATGAAAGAATGTCCAGTTTCATTGACAGAAGTCATTTGGTCCACATGTTTCCTGCCAGTGTCTGAAAACGAGCCACGGTACCCGACGGTTTTCTGAGGACTTGAAATGGGCGAGATGGTCACAGCCTGCACTTCATCGCGATAAGAACCACATCTATAATTTTCCTTGAGCTCACCGTCCATCCAGATGTCTGCTCTCTTCCTGGGCGAATTAAAATCTGCTCCATGTTCATCTCTAATGAAACACGGCGGATCTGGGAAAACACCCTCCTTCCCGCACATCGCTTCTCTCTGCACTTTAGATTTTAGCTTAGCAAACACCTTGGCAGGAGATTCGAACTGTTGTTTTGTGGGTTGTAATAAATTATGATACGAAGCCATTACTTCTTAAAAAAAGTTAACAGATTATTGTAGATCAGCGGTATGCTAACAGCTAGCAGCTAGCTCGAAAATTTTAAAATTTCTCATCACTGCCGCGTTTGGCTAGAATCTTGTGACGTGGGTTCAAAACAAATACGTCATTTCCGTTTAAGGAGTGCGTTAGTTTTTTTTTCCTCTACGGTTTTTATTTGTGTTTGAGGTTTATTTATTATATATGTCTAAGAAAAATAAAATAAAAAATACATAAATAAATAAATAAGAGAATAGCTAAAATAAGTTAGATTATGACTAAATTATCAAAGCAAATAAAAGTAAAAAAATTAAAAGTTGCCCCGAAGAGAGTCCAAACAAAGAAATCATGTTTAGATTAAATTAGATCTATACGCTTGGGAAATATTTGGACAATTTTGCTGTATAGATATGAAAACATATTATGTATTTTTTTTATTATAGAATACTTTGTCTATTATTTTATGATATATAATAGTACTGGAATAATTTGGGAAACATTTTATTTGAAAAAAATATATATATTTGTCTTATAAATGCCCACTGATTAATGTAATAATATGTTAAATATTTCAAGATATTAAATAAATATGTCCTCACTAACCTTTTGTTAATGTGCTTTTAAAACGATATTGATAATAATTGTGCTGCTGCAATTAACTTGTTTTGCATGCAGTGCTTTTGGTCTGATCACATACTTTCGGAACATTACTGGCTTTCATCCAATGGTGATTTGTTTCAATATCTTGAAGATGAGAGTAACCTAATAGGATTGACGGAATTGAGATTGAGCAGCATGACTATATGCACGGTTTTGCAGCAGAATAATCCACAACATTAGAATCGTTAAAGAACTGACACTAAACACGCCATTGACAGGTAGTGACAGGAGTGCCGTTTATTCAATGTTATTATTTATTTCATGTATTATATATACAAATATTTAATTAATATTTGTCTGTTGTTGGTATAATCCCTTTTCTCTCCTCTGGGGGCGGTAGAACGACGAACACCTTCTACAGCTAAATGTTAGGCGAAGAAGAAGCTAAATCCAACTTCCGGAGTAGGGTTTTTCCTTCAGTCAGTGACTCTGTGACTGGTGTAGGTGTCAGTATAATCCAAGATCAGTGTGTTCTTTTTATTTAACTGAACAGAGACTGTTAATTAATACAATCAGACCGCTCGTATTGAAAATTCGCTTTATTATAAAGTGTAGATTGGCTGTCCGAAACTCCTGAACCCGGTGTGACTGAAGTGATGCAACATGGCAGCAGCTGCTGTCAATAGGTGTTTTCTCTCAGCACTCAGGACACAGACTCTGTATCAGAGCCGTGGGTTCAAGTCCTTGACGGACAGGACGGTCAGCCGGGTGTCCGCTGCTGTGATAAGTGACCTCGGAGGAGCAGAGGGAGACACAAGCCTGGACAGAAGAGCCCCAGCTTGGGACAGAGGAAGTGGTCGGGGTAGGAAGAGCAGCAGCTCCTCACTGATCAAGTCAGTGTCCGTGGGTCTGGGGTTGTGTGGCGCGGCGCTTCTGGACAGTAAACAAGACGAGAAAGTGACCGACAGCAGAGCCTCGGTGTCCGCACGGTTTCTTCAACTCATCCTGCCCTCAGCTCAGTGCGCTTCTCCCTTTAAACCTGACAGCCCCCGGTATAAATACAACTTCATCGCAGATGTGGTCGAAAAGTCAACTCCAGCTGTGGTGTACATTGAAATCGTGGACAGGTGAGTTGACTGAAAAGTTAACTTAAACATGTCCATTATTATTTAGAATCTACTGTTCTACACAGCTTTTTATAACTAACAAGTAAAACTCCTATTCAGCTAATAAAGAAAAAATAGTTGCTTGATAGAAACGTTGCATTTGCATTGTTGACTGGAAAATAAATGCTCAAATAAAACTAAGGGAAGATTTAAATCCCCCATTTATTTTATCTTTGATAATATACATTGAAATATTTGTATTTGTATGTAATAAGAATGCTTTTCCTGTATGCCTGTATGCACTCCAGACAACATCTAGCATGCTCCTGATGAGTCAGCGGATGGTTTCTTGGGGGATCTCCTCCCAGATCTGGATCAGGGCATTAGTTTAAAAAATAATATGTAGAAAAGAGATATTTAATTATTTTCTATCATATAACCAGAACTTTTTGTCATGAGTAATTAGAGTCAGGTGATAGACAGATTGGATTACCATCTGGCTAACTGGAGATTTAGACTTCCACAACCCCCAAAATCCAAAGAGTCAGAATAATGTTTTTCCCACTAGGTGTATTGACTCAAACATGTCACTTTCTTTTTTACAGACACCCACTGTCACGAAGAGAAGTCCCAGTGTCCAATGGCTCTGGTTTTATTATCAGCAGTGATGGTCTCATCGTCACCAATGCCCATGTTGTGGCCAACAAGAGAGGTGTCCGTGTGAAGCTCACCAACGGAGAGATGTACAATGCCACTGTGCAAGATGTTGACCCAGTAGCAGACATTGCCACCATCAAAATCACTGCAAAGGTGAGCAACAAGCTACAAGTACATTTGGAGAGGGAATTCCATTTCAGTCATATATTTTATTTAAAAAAGAAAAAGAAGAACAAAATGAAAGCAAATGTAAATTGGAAATTAGATGAAGGGCACTCAAAGGGGCTTCTGCATCAACATTAAACAAGTGTGATGGCTAATGCTGATTTTAAGCAGCTTTTAGACTATTGTAAAGCTAATTAATCCTCTGTTGCTCCTATGTATAAGGTTGTTTTGTTGGGAAGGATACAGCATATACAGGAAACTGTATCGGTTGATGTACTGTTGAACTGCTCCTTCTCTTTTGTTTCTGTTCTGTTTCATCTCACCGGTCATGTAGAATCCTTTACCCACACTCACGCTCGGTCGGTCAGCTGATGTTCGACAAGGAGAGTTTGTTGTCGCCATGGGAAGTCCGTTTTCCTTACGGAATACAATCACATCAGGAATCGTCAGCTCAGCACAGAGAGGCAGCAGAGAGCTGGGCCTGTCCCACTCCAACATGGAGTACATACAGACAGATGCAACCATAGATGTGAGTAAATCAATTATGTGTGTATCTCTTTTTTTGTTAACATACTTTCTGCTATTTGGGTGAGAGTATTTCTAAATGTTGTGTAATCATGAAGTGGATCGAGAGTGACTCAGACATGTCTGATTTTGTTTTTCAACGTCACATGTGACTTTGTTTTGCAGTTTGGAAACTCTGGAGGTCCCCTTATTAACCTGGTGAGTCACAGATCCTGTTAGGATCTTTATCATCACAACATCAGATGTTGCAAAACATGTTGACAGTCACTACATATTTGAATGGAGATTCATTTACTGGAGTTACACTAAATATAATATTCCTTCATGTTTTTATTACAGATTGTTGCATGTTTTTGTCTGTTTAAGTGTTGATGATGATGTGTGATTGATAAAACGCATACAATGCAGTGTTTTTTGTTTTCTTTAAAGTACAACTGTACTGTAGTAGCTGGCTGGACTTTAGTCTAATTTCGCATTATCTAAATGTGTTATCTCTTATCTTATCTAATATAGGACGGTGAAGTCATCGGCATAAACACCATGAAAGTGACTGCAGGGATCTCCTTTGCTATTCCATCTGACCGCGTCAGACTTTTTCTAGATCAAGCGGCGAAAAGAAAGAGTAAGAACAGGCCACACATCATACCCTCTTTGTTTCCACCATATTTTCTGTAGCCCCCTCCTGCTCTCTCTTATTAAGAAAGAATATTCACGTACAATGCCGTTGTTCACTTTCTCCAAGGTTCTGAGGCAAAGCGACGCTACATTGGAGTAATGATGTTGACACTGACACCGAGGTAAATACTTCCTAATCAGAAACATCTGTTAAAACCGAATGCACCACTGTGTCTAAATCCAGATGTGTCTCTGACCTCTTTGTTATAGCATCATTGCTGAGTTGAAGTGGAGAGACCCATCCTTCCCAGACGTGACGCATGGCATTCTGATTCACAGAGTCATCACAGGCTCCCCAGCTGACAGGTAAGTGGTCCAAGCTAAGGTGGATGTGGGTTGGTGGTAAAGCTTACTATTTAAACATGCAGCTTAATACAGACAGTTTCAACAAAAACTGAGAAATTATAATGTAAAAGTAGGCGTACCTAATAAAGTGGCTAGTGAGCGTTTTTCTTTAATATAGATAGTGACAGTCAAACATGTTATCATACAGAACCTGTGTGCATATAATTAAGCCTAAAAGTTCAGGGGTATGTTTCTGTACTGTCTGAGCATTGTTCATATAATAGTTCAAGAGTTTGACATGTATGTAGGATGACTTGCGGTCTACTTGTTTTAGAGCGGGAATGCTACAAGGAGATATCGTGGTGGAGATAAACGGTGCAAGGGTGAACGCTTCAGAGGAGATATATCAGGCCGTCCAGAACAGCGGCAAAATCACCATGGTGGTGCAGAGAGGACACCAGTTGATTCGACTGCAAATGAGTCCCGAGTACGCAGAGTGACACAAACCTCTTCCTGGTTAACTGTAACGTTAGCCTCATGGACAACTAACAACAGAAAACTGTGAAACCTAATGGGGTTAGGTGTTTTTTTAATGTACAATATTGATTATGTGCTCCAGCAACTTTAGTAAATGTTTTGATGATGCTACAAAGGCATGACAGTATTGCCATCCTAAAGTAAAACTGCAGCTTTTCAGCAGTTCAACATTTGTCTCTTCTGTTCATGGATAAACAGTTCAGTATTTATTACCGGGTATCTTTGAGTACAAACACATTTTCTACCTCTATATAGAACTTCTTGCTTAGTAAAACAAAATAAGGCATGACTCTGTGAACTTCAGCTGTTTTTGTAAAATAATGAAACTTGAAATATTGTACTTTATTAAAGCCATTTAATGTTAGACAGCAACAAGAAGCATGAATGACCCAACAATATGGCATGGATCAATGATATTTCACTGACTACCATTAACTGAGCAAACAACTCACAAATGCTACTATGATGACAATGATCGCACAAGTAAATATGAATTGCTGAGATCCCACTTATTTAAACAGATTGCTCCAAGTATGTCACACAGTAAAAACCAAAAACATGAATTCACTTCATGTTAAGAGAAAAATGCCAATTGTCCATGATGAGAAGCAAACAAATAAAGTGAAGAGATTACTCTCCAATTTCATTGAGAGTACAAGTCAAAGCCGTGAAGCCATACTCTGTAAAGTAAAATTTCCCTGGTATATGTACAGTAACACACACACTTACAGTAAAGTAATAAAGTGACATGTACTGGACTGCTACACAATTAAATGCATTTACCTCAAAGACTGGTAGATATTAAATGGAGAAAACATTCAAACCACATTAGGTCTAAACATGTTCATACTTTTGGACTAAAGACATCTTGTTAAGTACGAGTACTACAACATACAAGTATAGGAGGAAAAATAAAATAGTTCAATTCCCATTAAAACTACTTTTAAAAAGGCTTAATATATATTGCTGGTAATATTTTTCTTTTTAAGAAAATATAAATTGTGCGACTGAAGCTTACAATACACTGCTGGCAGTAGCGCCAGGTTGTGTGGCGACCTGCTGGAAAAGGGTCATCTGTTGAGGCGCTGTGTGCTGAGACACTCTCAAGAAGAGAGAAAAACAAAACAAAAAATGACAATTGGACATCTCACGATGCCTGAATCCCTTGCACCAAAAACCCAGATGCTGCTATGGTGTTTGTCACGGTGGAATGCTGCAGATATCACATGATGTGCACAAACAGCAGCCAAACTATAATCAAACTCAAACAGATACATAAATAAGGGGTGGTGGGGTGGGGTTAGGAGGGTGGGTGGTGTCTTGAAGAGGGAGTGACAATGTGAGGGACAAATTGTAGTGTCCAGTCTAGTCCAGCGGTGAGCAGGCTAAGCATTGACTCAGTTAACGTGGTCCAGTGCCCGAAGCAGCTCCTCTCCCTGCAGCAGGTACTGACGGCCCTGCAGGGGGGCGTTGACCTCGCAGTCATAGCGAGTTAGCTGCGGCAGGGTGAAGAGGGAACTGGTGCCATCGGATGTGGTGCCCAACAGACGACTTGCCAAATCTAAGGAAGCACAAGATACCAAGTTATGACTCTTCGGATTTTTTGTTTCAGACCACAACTCAAAGTTTTAAATCACAGATTCTGTTCATTCACCTGAAGGCAGCAGAAGTATGGTCCTGGTTGTTCCCGATTGTGAACCCTTCAGCTTTTTGCCCTGCTCCAATTGTTCCTGAGCCACAGGACCCTACAGAGAAAAATCAAATAAAGACTTTCAACCTTTCATATAGGGTAAGAACTATAAACCATGTTTGAAAGTTGAGGACTTGCCTGTTCAATAATCTCTTTTATGTCACCCAGCTTTCTTTTGCGCTGTGCGTTCTGAGCTGCCAGGGTCCTGAGGGAGACTTCTTTGTCCAACTGCGGGGTCCTACAGCAAAGCAATATTGACATTTAAATAATGAAAAATACCAATTAAAAATGATATAAATTCCATCTACAAAAGAAATTAATATTTAGTCTGGAAACTTTACTTTTTAGCAATGATGGTGGCAAGATGAGGGGCATTCACTGGCTCTGGTGGTGCTGGGGAAGCTGTGCGACTGCCTGGTGTGCTGAATGGGGAGCTGGGATAGCTGGTCAGATCCTGCGTGACATGGACTGGAGAGCTATCAAGAGATTTGACTGAACCACAAGACACAGGCTCTTCTGGGGTCAGACTGCGCAGCTGGAAGTCATCGTCCATAGGAATGTAGGGAGCTAACATCTCCAGATCCAAGTCTTCCATCGCCTTAGGGAGAGAAAAAAGTTTAATAAATCTAAACAAAACATTTTTACTGTATCAGATGAGTGTAAATACAGTAAAATCTACAGTATCTCCTGACATTATTACCTGTGAGGTGAATGGAGTCTTGGGCTCTGTATCAATGGCAAACAGCTTTTCCACCAAGTCTAGTTTGAAATCTGAGCTCATGTCTGAGTCCATGGTGAAACAAAAGTCCTAAAGAGATGAGAAGCCAAAGGTCATTCAATTTCCAGTACTTTCAGCAAGAGGGTAAATGGTAAAAGCGCAGTAGTCCTACCTCTGAAGGGCTGCAATTGGCTGGTGAAGTGGATGGAGCTGGAGCATAGACCTCAGACTTTGCATCCTCAGAGGTGGTGGTGACATTGAGAGGCTCACTGGGTGGCAGTGGGGAAAGAGTCAGAGCCAATTTGTCACTGGTAGAGGGAAGCATTACATCATTGTAGAGCGGGACATCCTTCAGCAGCTGGATCTCTGAATCTGTACGAGAGGAAGAAAAAATTAGACGGGTTTAATTCACCGGGATATACACTCTGACCTATAGTCTGGAGAAGTTTTAAGTGTCTATAGAGCCACAAACCAGGGCAGCTGAAGTCCAGGGAGACGATGGTGTCTCCAGCAGCCGGAGCCAGCAGGGTAAGGGCCTCGGGCTCTCCCTTCAGCTGGTCATACAGGCTGTTCAGAGGCTGGGTCTCTATTGTCTGGGTGAAGAGTTTGATCACATCCAACTCTGGGACCTTCTCCTCCTCTTCTTCCTGCTCCTCCTCCTCCTCCTCCTCCTCCTCTTCTTCTTTTTCTTCCTCCTCCTCCTCCTTCTTCAGCAGGGCTGGAGACACATCTGGCTGTGTGCTTTCCACTACAGCATTTTCCTCGTGCAGGTCTTCCTTTACCTGCTTTACATCCACAGTCTGCTCTAGTGACAAAACCAGTTTCTCCTCCTGGATACCACTGTGAAAGGCAAAGACAATGCATAGTTTACAGAGTAGTCCATGTTCTCTCTCTTGATATTTCCTTCGGCTATCTCACTACACAAACAACTAAGCAACCTGACTGGTTGTATCTCTTCAAAATTGTGATTCTGAGCTTTCATAGTACCTGAGCACGAAGTTGACACAGACAACACACTGGGGCTGGGAGTTCTTGTTGTTGTAAATGACAGTGGCTTGGGTTTCCACCCACACAAAGCCTCCTTTCTTGGCCAACATCCGGTACTGGCCTGTGCTGACCTGGCCCTTTGCAAACACTAAGAGCAAAACAAAGTAAAAAACACAACAATTGATTTAGAATCTGGTTCAAGGTTTTGGAAGAAATAACACAGTTGGAGATTGTTCAAGATTTTATACATTTTAAATCCTGTGCTTACAGTTGTGGTGAGTCTTGGTAAGATGATCAGAATCCAGTGCATGATAGTACTCATACACAGAGCGATTCAGCAGGTCATCTGGGTCATAACCCATGAGCTCAGTGATCCTGGACAAGCAAAAAAAAAGTTTGACTTCCTGTATTATGCACACTGAACACTAGGTGTCTCTCTGTGACTATGATGCTGGACGCTTTAGTAATAACAGGAACACGGCTATGCCAGGTGGCTTCAGAAGCTGAACCTACTTGATCCCTGTTAAGCTTCTTAGGTATATAATGTCATCTCACATGGACAGACTCACCTCTCATCACAATATGTGAACTTCATGTCCATTGTGTGGCGGCTGAGAAAGGTCTTGGTGTCCAGAGGGACCTCAATGTTTGAGGGGTGCTGAATGGGGTCACAGATCAAAACCAGGTACGGCACAGGTGGCTCTTTCTGCCCGTTGGTAGTATCATCAGTGTGGATATCATAAACACGGACATGACCTGAGCAGTGGAGCACCTGTAGTCAGACAACAGAAAGGTCAAAACACTATTTTAATTTCCGAACCTCATGGACTGTACAGAGCAACAATTAAAACAAATAACTTAGATGTCTGTGTATATAATCATTACATGAAATTCAGGAAAACCTGCCTTTATATGTTTTGTACAGCTTTAACTAAAAAACAATTTCACACCATTTGACATATGAATCTTTAAGAGAAAATTTGACATTTCAATTTTTTGTGGTGATCTTGTAATGAAGGGTTTTGCATAAGTGATGGCTCCACCTCATGTAGATGAGTATGTGTCAATTGCATTTATTTCCTTTAAGACGAGCATGTTGGTCTACATCTTTGACCACTACATTATCCAAATACTGCTGATTTTTACACACCATTACAGGAATGTCCAGCTGGAGGGTAAAAGACATCGCAAAAGTGGAACTCTGGCAGGGACTGAAATACTGCACCATATATAGATGGATTACAAGTGTCCAAAACATGCATTTTGTCCTCAAATATTTGTTTTTCTTCTGTTGATCTAACTATTCACTGCTTGGAGACGGACAGACGGAAAATTAACAGACCCATGCTGCAGTTCTCTGGAGTGTCCAGTGGTTTTTTGTCCTCCAGGGCTTCATGGCAGTCAAGTGACTGACAACTATGACTAATGCAGAGTAGTTTGTGCCCTTCTAGTTATGCAGAAACATTAACAACAAGCACCCAGTGTTTTAAGTATATTCTGTTACACTATGTTCTGTTATACTATTATGTTCCCAGCTACGTATTTGTTGTCTTGTGGACTAAAGAGTTTAGAAGGATAATAATAACTGTTATCACCGTCTCATTTTGGCCATCAGTGTTCTAATGACACTTTAGTCGTACTTGGCTTACCTTCCATGTAGCAGACTTGACATTGACAGTCCGGCCCCTGCTTGTTAGAGTGCATTTCATTCTGAGGAAGAAGCTGCGCTCTGTATTTTGTTCCTTGGCCTTTTTGGAGCCTGAAATCACAGGAGGGAGAAAGTCACGGCTTAAACAGAGAAACCAGCAGCTGTATAATGTCATGTTTATGCGCAGTAAAGTACAGTAAAACTTTTTTTTAGAATTTTGTAAATTTGTCAAGGGTTCATATTTAAGGTTTGAAAGGTTTGAGCAACATTAACTTAAGTAAAGACAGTGGAGTTGCCAGCTGTTAGAGAGGACATGAAATTAATGTGAGCTCAATGCAATGCCAAGTGGAATAGAATTTATTTAGAACAGATTATGTTATAAAGAACATTTCAGTAGGAAGGCTATTAAAGTTCTTGCTAAATTAACTTGTATTAACCCACTGGAAATGCCTCAAAAAGTGAACACATTTATCCACTAGGATAGAGCAGGGCTAAACTGTGTTGCGCAAGCAAAACAGGAAATGTGCCAATGAGCTAGTGTACTGTTCCAGTAATACTGAATGAAAGGTCACTTAAGTCTACACAGTAGTCAACTCTAATCACTCTCCCATCAGAACTGAAGGGAAAATGAGGAGTGTTTTAACAGCTTCCTAGAACTTAATTCTTTGCTGATGAGTGCTTGTATTTATGCTGCTGTCACTGACCTGTTCTGTGAACCAGCATTTCCCTCAGCTCCTCCTGGTCACAGGGATGTGTGAAGTCAAAAACACTGTGTCCAGTCAGGTCAAACTGCAGCCAACAAAATAAAAACTGAATGTAAGTACTCTTGCTTTACATTGTAAATGAACATGAACATCATTCCCTTGGCCTTAACTTTAGTGGTTCTGATTCTATTTCCTATCCATCTCACTAATGCTGACATACAACAAAACAAGTCAGACTAACCTGTGCCAGCCCAAGACACTTGCTGACATTTTCAGAGAGATATATCATATCTCCATCTTCAGACAAAACCATGAGAAAGCCATCCAAAGCCTTCAGGTAGGAGCTGTTTAGCTGGATATCCAGCTCTGTTTCCTCCTCTGCCATTGATTCATCTGGAGGAGATAACAGAGAGCAGAGCAGAGCATTAAAGGAAAAAAATCAAATTAGGTGCAAGTTTCTTATCTAAATAAAACATGTTTGCAGTGAGGACACTGTGGCACATACACAATACTCCCACAGGTGTATCAGCAAAGATATTATTGTGTTTGCACTTTATTTCTTAGAGCTGCTGACTAAGTGTTGAAACATCTATTACTGCTTTTTTCAGTTCCGCATCTCAAAATGCTACTTTGACTGTCTACCAGATGTGCTTTGTTTGCACCAGTAGCCATTTAAATTCTTTTAAATGTGATTGTTTCCTACAACAAATAAATTCAATTAAAATATATTTTAAATACTCTAACATTTGCAAGCTGCTTCTAAAGTAACAGCAGCTACACAATTATATTATCATTGGAACCAAATTGAGAAAATACAAATTTATTCTAAGCAAATGGTCATCAGGTAGAACAACAACAGATACTCACCAGTGTTGAGCAGTTTCCTCATGCGCAGGTAGCTGATGGTGAGTCTCATGATGGAGGCCTTGTCCAGGCTGGAGCTGACGCTGTGGGGCAGGGGCAGCTGCTGTGCCAGCTCGTAGAACACTTCCGACTCCTTCCCACGCCGACATCGCGCTGCATCCCTTGACTTTTCCTTTCTCCGCTCTGAGCTCACCCTGCGGGAAACAGGTCATGTGTCAGCCACAGACTGGTCACAAACTAATTCTAAGCTCCCTATGCACATTACAAGAATTAGAAAAGTGAGACATACACATTACAGTTAGGAATCTGCATAACGTCACCCCTGGATCCTCGTCAAGACCAATTTCCATAAATGACTATATATGAGGGTCTTATCGGTCACTGACTTATTGGCTGCTAAACACAATACAGTCCATACCCTGAAAGCAACTGGCTGAGGCTTCTCTTACTGCAAAGCCAATGTACAGTACAATACCAATCATAATGATATTTATGCATACAGCTCAACTGATCTACAGAGCCTCAATTACCATGACAAACTAATTGGCAAGTAAAGTAAAGTAATTCATGAAGCGCAAACCGCTTGTATTGCTTCATTTTCGTTTTCTTGCTAAAGGCCTCTCCCCAGACTGTTAACAACATCTTAAGACAAGGCAGCATTTTAAAATGACTAAGAACACCAGCAGACTTAAGGACACAATGATATGTGTAAATCACAGCATTAATTTTATTGCACCATGGGCAAACATTGGCTTATAAGTTACGCACTGATTTGGGTTTTAAGTTGTATTAATGACGACGTATGAAGCTCATACAACCACAATCATAAAAAGATAGGTTTGATCCTCAACACAACAGCAACAGTGTACCTGTTAGTCAACTCAACTGCTGCCAAATCCATATACCACAATCTCTCTAACGATCACTATCCCATGCCCTCAAATACATTTTAGACACTGGATCACCATCACAACAAAATGGGTAGTTTTTAAAAGCCCTTTGCCTTGAAATGTGCACCTAATTGAAATTGATCTGTTATGCACTTACAGCACAGACCAAAGTCATATTGTTATATCAGGATCTGCAACAAGAAAATGGACCTGCAAACTAAAATTAGCCAAGCGTATCATATTTCCTGACAGGGTTGTCCCTTTTGTTTCAGACTCAAACCTTCCACCAGATAATGCTAATGTGCAAACACAAAATATATTAGTTAGTCCTCTGGGGCAAAGCATGTCACATCTGTTTGAGCATAGTCTGTGTCGCCTGGGAAGCCAGTAACTAAGCAATGTTGTCTGAAACACCAATAAGTGTGTGAGGATTTACTGCACAGACAATTGCTCAGGTACCTCCCAGCTTAGTTGCATAAAGTAAAAACAGTGCATATTGGGCCACTGTCCAAACTGTACGGCAACGCTTTTCAATTCTAATAAATAGAAAAAACCCAATCCAATCCAACCTGCTTAGCAGATGTTGACTAATAGCCCAAACACAATTCTATGCTACTCTATATCTTTTGATGTTCATCTAATCACAATCTGATGACAGACGCCAGTAGATACAAAGCGGGTGTTACTGAGATTTCTTTTGTTTGTGCATGTACTAAAAATTCTCCTCTCAAAATGTTTATGTATGTAACATAAACATGTTTCAAGCTAGATTTTATTTACAGCTACATGTAAAAGTGTATACATTCATCTGCATGTTTGCATATTGTACCACTGACACATATTTACAATATCTTCTGTGATCCCCATAGCATGCAGCCAGAATGTCTGGGCATAATAAAAGCTGATCACAGCATTATGCAACCATTATGCCCTCTATCAACAAAGTTCCCCTTTTCAGTTCTGACTGTAAGATCCCAATATAACTGACCACCCACCTCCAACCTACATTTATGAATATAAGCTTATGTATTATTGCAAGATGAGATGATCACCAATTATTAACTAGCCACCATAGAAAAGTGATTTTTCCAAGCTAATATCTAAGAATTTAATGATCATATTGTTGAAACTGTAGTCCCACTACGACTCCATTTAGAGAGCCTGTACACAAATTGTTTTCATCTGTAGTGGCTGTATCGCATTGTGTCACATGCCTTTATGCAAATCCTGTTACATTACTCTGAGCTGTAAAATTCCACTACTACACAGCACCACAGAGACACAATTCAGAGGCAGACATTTAATTAAGCCTATATTCCTATATGCAATATTACAACTACTTCACAGACTCAGCCACTGAGTATAATTACTACAATGCCACAGTTCTATAAACACCTGTGATACCAAAGATTCAGAAGAGAAGCAGTAATCTCTTATAAAGCATCCACTCTTTTGTGCACAGGCCAAAATGGCATGCTCAAAATAAAATGGTTCCTGT
Source organism: Anabas testudineus (assembly GCF_900324465.2). NCBI lineage: Eukaryota > Metazoa > Chordata > Actinopteri > Anabantiformes > Anabantidae > Anabas > Anabas testudineus. The sequence goes on from NC_046630.1 coordinate 11,215,185, forward strand.
TTCTGATTCCTAAGTATTAAATTCGTGTACCTGGTCTCTTTTGAACTGCATCAGTCTGTAATTTACAGTTAAGGTTCAGAATTAGTGTAAGTGATACTGAACTAAAATTATAGAGGTACAAACCTGGTAAAACAAACAAAAGACACATCAGTTTTTATTGGTCCTTTTAAGTGGAAAATATGTCTGGAGGTGAAACTAGAAACAAACAAAATGGAGTCAAAGACTCCAGTGTGGACAGGAGAAAGAGAGCAATAAAACTAACAATTTTGCATTTTTTTTTATATTAGATTTTGTACAGGTAGCCACCAAAGTGAACATTTGGTCAATTAGTAGCCAAACACTATTATGGGTGTTAGGCACAGCAACATAAGTTTATAATATTTTTATAGGATTCCACAATACTATATAAATCCAATATAAAAAACGAGTTTATTTTTAGAAATAAATTCTTCCAAACCATGTTCTGTGCATGCTGCTCTCTTAAAGTCAGCGGCTAAAACGTCAGTCATTCCAAACAAAGCAGGAGTGTAACTGGCTGCACACAGAAGAAAGCTAGCTTGTCTGCCTTCACACCCATACTGGCTATAATAATCTGACTGGTCTACAAGTGATAAACTAGTTTTGTTTAGAGCAACAACATGATTGCACGGAATTCCTCGGAATTTACATCCAAGCTGTGAAGCCAATTGGATAATGAACAAGAGCGAAACTTGCAGGAGCAAGTTAGTGCCAAAAAAAACAAACTTATGACACAACTGTCTATTAGAACTACTTTTGTATCTTTTTAGTATTGTGATATTTAATAATGGAAAGTAAAATAGCTAAAATCCATCTTATTTGAAGACTAAACCGCAGAATTGCTGCTTTTTTTCCCTGAAGCATGCAATGTAAACAAGACAGTTCCCTTGATGTCAAAATAAAAGCGAGAGGCCACTGTTACATAACACTATTAATGCACATGGTCACTCAAGTCCAGCAGTGCTGTGCTTGTCAGACCTCACTGCCAACACTGCCACATTTGCAGTTTTGCGCACTTTAATTGGACTTGATTTGTTTTCTAATAAGAATAAGTGCCATTATGTAAACAAGTCAAAGCTGTTCACAGATGTAAACGGTGACATGTGAACAGAATATTAATGGAAAAAGAAAAGAAGAAATCACTGTACAGGGAAAAATCACTTAGACAAACACTAACAGAGTCGATTATGTGTTTTGTTACTATGAGCTTGACTTATTTTACTAGAGACATGTTTTTACTATCTGTCTCTCCTGTTTAGTGTGACAGTAAACACTGTCTTATCTATTATATAATCCAGTATAGGAAAACACCACAACTAAAAACTCTACCCAATATGGTGGAAAAAAGCAAAGCAAGGCTGTAAGTAAACACCCTTTACAGTCAAATAAACCATTAGCAGACGTGTGTAGTGATGAATTTTAAAACTGTTTAGTAGGGGTCTCCCCTAATTTCCTGAGTATGATGCACTGAACACATTTTGCATATTGAAGTGAATTATAAAATCAATATCACTCTCTCGCTCTTATTTAGAAGTGGAATAGTGGAGTTACCAGCAGAGATGTCAATAAATAATGGATCATTCTAATACTCTTAGTGGAATTTGAATTAATGTGTTGACAGTATTATAAGTTCATTTTCAAATTCACTTTTGTTTATGACAAACTTTATCATTTTGGTTTGACTCTAGGTTAGTTTTATTTCATAAAACTATACAGGTCTTGTTAAAATGTTCCAATGACTACAACTGTGCTAATTACATTTACTAATGAACATGCAGTTAAAAACTCTCCTAGGGTTGAAATATCAGTTTGTGAACTATAAACAGATTCTGCCTCTTAATATACATGCAGCATTTCATGAAGGTTTCTATCATTGCATCTGAAATTCTCTTAAGCAAAGGTAACATAAACATGTAGAAAAAGCTTGGGACCTTAGTATAAAATGATTGCAATTTGATACTTCCTGTAGACACCCCAGCCTGCCCTTCTCTACTGGGACGTCTAGTTCTGGAAAATATACTCAACATTACCAACATGATCCGCCCAAACAAATAAAAATCACCTAACCTTCACCAGTGCTACATTTCCAATAAATACGACTTCAACTGATTACATGTGGCCCATGTGATGTCACCTCAACCTGTCTATGCACTTTATTCTTAACAAAAAGAGCCTCTCTTAGAGGTCAAGCTAGTGTGGCTCACCAATATAGACTGCACAAATCTGTCTCCTATGGATTTACATCCTTTGGGGTTTCCTGTGTTGCCATTTACAAAGCCTCATTTTGGTCTCTTATCTAATATAAAACAAATACTCCTTGAAAATCTTCAAATTACTGTCTTGAAGAAACTGATACTATACTTAGTATGGCCACATAAAAGGATTCATTAAAACTAGAGAATGTAATTGTGCTGGAAACGGGTATATAGAAGCCATTAAAGCATTTAAGTTTTTACTCTAAATGTAACATGTAGAGGTTGTCTACATGTGGTCTTAGGAAGCGTCTTTATACAACAAAATCAGCTATTCTTGAGCAATGTTTGCTGTAAAAAGGCATCACAATATCAGAAAGATTATAACATGAAGTACATAGTAGGAAAGTGAGCAGTAGAACTGTGCAACTGGTGATGTTAAAGACATGATGTAAGGAGCTTAATGTTTTCATGCTTCCTTCCTTGTATTGTATATGAGACAATGTGTCAAAGCTATTACGAAAATGGTATAACAAAAGAAAAACATGTGGCAATTGATCTTACTGCACAGCAGCAAATGTTTTCTGTCCTTTGAAGTTTCTACCTTCAAGTGAAGACCAAGCTTCCTTCACAATTAAAGCCTAAACTGCATGCAACAATGAACAACCAAAGAGAGCAGTGATTTAGAAGTCTGAAACAAACTAACTTTCAGAAAACATTTTATTTTTATCTTCAAATTACAAAACAGAAATGGGAAAAAGTGCACACAAACATGTGCCAGCGAGTAACCTAATTTCATTTTCAAGTTCTAACTAGCCCACGAACAAATGGTGTTTATACTTTCAATGTTTCAGGGCAACCTGAAAATTGCCAGTCAGTGAATAGCTACACACATTTGGCCACTCCTATTGACGTCAAGGCCTACTGATTAAGAGATGAGACACAAATAATACCACACATAGCAGAGACCAGTCAAAACTGCATCAAACCAGTCCAAAACTTTGGATTTTTGTCCTGAGATTAAATTGAATACATTTACTGTAACCAAACAAGATGTCACCATTTTACCATTGCCTTTACAAGGGTATGAGACTATTGATTGCAGTCTTCCTTAACAACAGCACATTCTCACCAAGACAAGTGCAAAGAGAATAACAAGGAACTACTTAATGACATTGACATTTTAATGAATATCAGCACAAATTTGCCTTAATAAGATCATACTAACTTACTAAATACTTACAGTTCAGCATGTAGGATGAAACTGAACTTAAACAAATTGAACTCATGACGATGTTGCAAATGTTTCAAAGACATTATTCACTACTAATTGTTAAACCACATGGTAAATTTGGCAAGCATTCACAATCAATGTTATATTAATTCAATTGTTCAGAAACTGAACAGGAAAACCTAGGCAAAATCTATTCTCTCTATATACTATGGCACAATTTCAGTTAATTCATCACATAGCAGCCTTTTGAACCAGGATTTTACCGACTACATATTTCAAAACAGCACTTGCTGTTGTCCTGTGTGAACAAATTTAATTGTTGCCGTTTTACACAGTGCTCCCCTCCCCTATTCTACTTTTCAGACTCTATCTAATCGTTGAACACTTTTATGACCTCTTTCTTGTCTACCTCTGGACAAACTGTGCATCTGATGACCTTTTGGTGACACTTGTTACTGTTAGGACCACCGTTCTCTCCAGCTATAGCTGTAAGCGAGTATACCAAGTAGAATAAGGACTGATATGAGGGCAAAAAACAAGCTTTGCCCACAGGAGAATGAATATAAGCTCATTATTATCCATATCTATTTCCGATACAAAGGCCCTAAACAGTTATCTGTTGAATGTGGAGTCTGAGCATGCACACGAAAACTATCCAGTTCTACTGTCAATACTAATTACTATGTTGTAACTGAGGCATGTAAAGAAACACTATGAAGGTCAATCACACTCAGTGCAGACTGTACTTGATCTACAGTGTTACTCAACTAGAAATAGTCCCAATGCAATTCAATCAACTCATCTCATTTTATTTGTGATAATCAATTAATTAGTTTGCAACTAACTAAAATCACAGTTAATCGGTTGTTAAACACTTATAAAAGCACACTGGGTTTGTACATGTTGATCAAACTCGTTATGTAATTCTGAACAGTGACAACTTGTACAAACCTGTTGTTTGCTTTCTAAAAGTGTATTCACAAAGAAGCAATAAAGATAGAACTTACTTATAAAAACTCATTTCAGCTGCAACCTTTTTTCAACTTGTTGGCTCTCACCTTTCACATTTGAGTCTTTTGACCTTGTGAAGGACCCAGCCCAGTAAGAAACGAGCTGTTGTTCTGTAAGCTACCGTTTATGGCATCGCTCCTTCCCAAAACACTTTCACTCAGCCCCAAATGACGCAGAATCAGTGAACCGCCAAATTGGCTTCTACAAACTAAGATAATTACTTTTCTAATCAAACTGGACCATGTAGTGTTACCAATCCAGAAAATAAAAGAGAAATTCAAACCAAGGCTAACTTCCCTACACTCTAAATATTTCAACGGAAACAACCCCTCACACTCCAGCTCTGCTCACATGAGCGCTGGCATCATTTCACTGAATACCGTCAAGGTTGACACATCAATCCTAAACAGTACACCACAAACACTGTACTAGTAAAAGGATATCTTCGTGTCACGTTCAAGACAAATGTAAATAACCCCAATATTGTGTTTAGCGTGTCAACACCGATCAAAAACAAAAACGTAGCTAGTCAACGCTAGTGGCTAATGTCAGTTTTAAAGCAAACTTAATAATCCGGATAAACCGGCATAATTCAATCGTATTGACATTATGCACAACTATCTTGCTAATTGACGTCGACAGTTTGCAGAATAAACAGTTTCATATCAACAATTTTTGGTTAGTTCCTGCTGCCTGCTAGCTACTTAGCTAGGTTAGCCGGCTGCTAACGTTAAAAGCGACACAGACAAGCACATTTTGTCGACCAAACACGGTAAACTAGCATTTAACCTTGGAATAAAGCACATAAAATCACATCGGTAATAACAATCAAATCACAGCCGAACACTAACAAAGTCCAGATAGCCTTTGTACAACAAGAGACCATATTGCGCAGGACTAGCTAGCTGGTGTTACCTCTTCTTTTCGGGTACGATTCCTGTGTCCATGTCAGGACGAAAGGACCTGAGTTGAGTCTCTCTATCGGTGTCAAGCTGTATTCGGGCCCGTCGAGAAAAAAACCAAAATCTCTTGGTTAATCGCTGATGTGACTGCGTAAATCCTTAAGTGGGTCGCATATGAGTCCTCACTGTGTATGTGTGGTCAAAGAAATCAAGCTTTGACCCGCTAAAAGCGCCTCCGCTTCTTCGAGGACAGTGCCACGCTGGAGAGAGGTTACTCGCACAGACAATGTTGACTCCTCCCACTGCTTCCGCGGGGACGCGGAGTCACATGCTTTGGCCGCCGTGGACGCGCACAAATGTGGGAGACACGAAATAACTGTAATTTTCCTGCATAAACTATATTACTACACAATACTATACTAACTAAACTACTAAAACTATAACTTATATTAGCAAAATTACATCATTTAAGACTGGTGTCAAATGTAAGCTGTAGCGAGCTATCTACCAAATAGACCACATCTGTGTGTGTGTGTGTGTGTGTGTGTGTGTGTGTCTGTCTAATGTGTAGAGCTCATTAATACCACCAGATGCATGTCTGAGTTCTTTATTGGTGTTTATTTTATGGCCTTTTCTTACAGAAGGTTCTTACATTGTCACAAATGTCAAAGTAAAGTTTGTGTTTTACTTAATTACCACAATAAAGGCTCCTCAGCAACCTTTTCCCAGATATAGGCACATTTTTTTACTTTATGCCTAAATATGTTCCGAAAAATGAAAGTGTAGTGTTATTTATGTTTTTATAAAAATATTCTGTATTAAGTCCTATATGCTGTCTGACTGGGGATAGTGTCATATGTGAAGTTGTAGATATCAACTGTGTGCCTACCTCTTAGATTAGGAGTGCAATTCAACTTGATGATCTAAAAACAGTGTTTGAGCTACAACTTATGGCATATTTTCCCCAATGCTCTCATTTTTTTTTTTTTTTAAATAACCAAGATTTGCACATACTAAACAAGGGATTTCAGTTAGAATCCACTCACTCACTTGGAGATGGTTTTGGTATTTATCCTGTACTTACTTGGAAATTCCTGGCCATCCCCACACCCCTACCCCCTCTATAACTGTGGATCATGTTTGGCAGTTATTCGTGTTGCCTGTGATTCAGCTCTTGGACGGAAATCAAGTTCCCCATAAAGTATATTCCCATTAAATGTTCTCTTTACATTTTGCCCTGCAATACTCAGTCCTCCTATTCAGCATATTCTGATTGTTATGTTTGGTCATGAGAATTAAGTAAGTGTTAAATTGCTCATATGCTTCATATCAGTACAAAAACTAAATGTTATTTCAAATGTAATGACACAACACTATTACGGAAATTGCGCGAGTGGTTAAAAAACTCATCCGGTGCACTTCCACTGAATGTGTGCTTTGGCTGAGCTCTCTGTAGGAGTGTAACACAGCATACTGTATGTATCACATCTTAAGTGAAGCCATAGAAACAGAAGAAAGTGAAACCAGTGCAGGATGACTGGCCCACCAGTGAGGAGACTCCTAGCTCTCCAGCAGTTCAGGCAAAGTGCAACTCCTCCTAACTGATGAATTAAGTACAAGCTTTGGTTACAACTTCCCGGGACTGTTGCCTGAGTTTCACAACACCTGCATGGCAGAGATACAGACTTTCAGAGACTTGGACTAAAGGACAAATAAACATGTTTTGGCACTATACATGGATATTGTTCTTACCGTGTGCTGCAGCGTAACCAGAGAGCTTGTGTGTATTGTTAGGTCTGGTTAGGTCTCTCTTCAACATAGAAACCATTCCTTGTTACAGGTCATTGTAAAAGTTACTCAGCGGTTGCAAATGTTTATTTATTTAGTCACTCTAATTATGTTTATTACAATCGTCTGGAAATTGACTAGGGCACTAGCCCTTCGCAATTTCGTTGTACTGTGTACCAAGTGTGACTGTACAATAAAGCTTTATCTTAGCCATACCTTTTTTCTTTTCTGTTGGTAACTCACCAAAAGGTTAGCATGTGATACTAACTCAAAGAGTGTTATATTCCATCTCATCTCTGTAATATCTAACTGTACAACATTGATATTTGAGAAAAATGTTTCTACTAGGCAAAAAATTTAACTGTCACTGGTTGATTATGTGACACAATTTTTTCCTTTGTCTTAGATTTCACTTTAGCTACATTGAAGAGACTCTTACCACAGATCTGAATGGGAAAGGCTAAAATGTGCAATAATTGTTGCATTGTCATTGTAATCGACAACCCGGATGCTGCTTTCTGAGTCAATGTCTTCATCATTGTAAGCCATTCCTGGGCCAAGTGAGGGCAAGGATTGAGAAACAGCTATGAGCTGGAGCACTAGACATGTGATGGAGACTTATTTTATGTTGATGCACCCAAAAAGTGCTACAAATTAAAATTTCTTAAGTGATGTCTTTGTGTGTGTCTTTTTTATTATCTGTTGCTGCTTTTAGAGGTATCAATCAAGCAGGACACCAGGGTCAAACACTGATTCAATCAAGCGGTACGCAGACACTGCTGGCAGCCATCAGTATATCTCAGTAATGAAAGGAGAGACAAGGCTCCTAAATCTTTCCTCACAGTCAGACATTACCTGAGGAAAGCTGCCAATCCATTCACATAGATGGGCAAACAAAAACGCAAGTCAATGAATCCACTGTCCCATTCTCTGTATAGCACACACTGGCCATCATATTTACTAAAAGCTTGAAGGAGATAAGTTTACTGGTAAATCCCCAAAACCAATGCACAAACATTGAGATAAAATGATGCTAAGGATGAACCAGAAGCAAAACAGAGATCGAAGCTTGAAGAGCTTTGTAATATTAGATTCTACTAATTATGTAAGCAAAAAAACAAAAAACAAAAACAATTTACAGCATAACATTCCTCCATAGGTTTAGGGACTGAGAAGGTAAGCAGATATCATAGCTTCCTTCTTCAAACTAACAGGAAGAGTCCACCTTTGCTCGGTAATGTTGGGGTTGTTCATGTCTGAGCAAGTTTAGCATGGAGCACAAATTTCGTTTCGGTGAACTTTCCTTTTTTTTCACCTCTGTTATTGTTTTGGTATAACAGTTTCAATTTCTATTACTAACGAGCAGCGTACAGTCTTCAGGACTCTGAAAAGTAGCACAAAAAGCTGTGTTTCCTTCTTGTGTCTTCCTGTTCCTATCACAGGCGACAATAACGACGGTGTGTGGCTTCCTGTTTATTCTCTGCTGGTTTGCAGTGACAAAATGAACTACCAACGCTCCTCGCACCCGCGTTAGTGTACTGTAGTGAACGTTTCTTTCTGCCTGCCTCCTCCAAGTTTAATTATGTTTCAGTTGCTGAGTTTAAGTGCTCAGAGAATCTTTTATAACTTTCTCATAATTTGCATGTTTGAAAACGCCCCCATCACTGAGGCGGCCCGCCCGCAGACCTGCAGGTTTTCAAAGGCTCTGTGCTTGCTGAGTGAAGGAGAGGGTGTGCACAAAGAGCAGCAGGCTGAGTGACTTTCAAACTCACCAAAACTCTGGTGAGTGATTCTGCCAACTGCCAACACACCATATCTGAACCTGGAGAACAATGATCGCAAGTGTATGGTGAAATCTCCAAACTTGGATATTTCTCAGTGAATCACTGAAGTGTTTTCACTTCTGATGAAATATTGCATCATCTTTAACATGCCTGGCTGATCAAATTACAGTGTCACTGAGAGAGATACTAGGCTTTTGTTAAAGGGTGTAACTAATAAATAAATACTCATTCCCTACTATCTGAGACCGTCTAACAACTTACAACAAATTATACTTTTTAGCTGTATAAAGTGATTAACCTAAGTTAAGCTTTACACTAATTTCAACACTTGATATTCATTGGATACTGCTGGATTTTTCTAGGTTTTGTTTTATCCTATTACTTTTAAAGTGTAGAGACTTGCCTCTCATTTAGTCCGTCTGTGTGTGTATTTGTATTTTTCCACAGCATGGTCACATCACTGTGAAAGTATTTCATCTGTTCACTCAGTCCTTCCAGGATTTTAACTGGCAGCATGACTTCTCTGGCAGTCTGGTTGAAACAGCCTCTCAATTTGTTTTTTTCTCTGAATAGTGCCAGAGCAAAAATTAAACACAAAGCACACCATTGTGGTTTAAAAAGTGCTTTTTCATTTGAAGTATCTGGCAAAAAAAAAACAAACTCCATCTGCATAATGGCAAATGTACAATAAAAGTTTGACACTGAACACCTTTGTCAAGTAAGTTTTACAACACGGCAAATACATATAATGTTCTTGCATGATGTGTCCCATTAAGCCATGTTCACATAGCCAAAACCAAATGTCATTTCAAAAACTGATGACACAGAAATTAAAGGAGAAAGGAGTGCTTAAAAGTTCAACAAGTGCAGCCCTAGTTCTCGTCAAGTGTGTGTTTGGCTGGACCACACGGCGCTTTGCACCCTCATGTCTCTGGGGAATGTGACAGCATCGTACATTAGGAATCGCTGGGAACTGTCTTGGAGACAGTCACAGACACAGAGAAGAGTGAGACAAGTGCAGGATGAACGGTAGGCCGATGGGAAGAGGCTTAGTTCTCCAGCAGTTCAGGTGAAGTAAAAGAGAAGTTACGAAACTCCTCCTGGTTGATGGGAGGGATCAGAGGATCATCAATGGGTGTGAGGGTGGGTTCTTCCTGAGTGAAATCTGGGTCAAAGTTGTTAACATCCTCAGGTGTTTTCTAGATGGGACAAAATAAGGAATTATACATTATTGTGGTCATTATCATTTATACACACACCATTATGCCATCCATTAATGCATTCAGGTGACTTACAATCCTGGGCTTGAAAGGTGGGTCTATTTCTCTGCGATTCAGCTTCTCCCAGTCAATGGCAGCAAAGAAAGCGTGGCTGGTCACAGCATCCTCTCCACCTTCTGAGGCCACACAGCCCAGACGCCGCGCTGGGTTTTTGGTCAAAAACTGAGAAAACACAAACATCAAATAAAGAAAAAGAAAACAAAGAGCAACACAAAGTAGGACAAAGATATTTGGGATAAGTGGATGTCAACATATTATTTATTTATGATCTGTACAAAGTGGGGAAATATGACACATTTGCTTCAACTAGATCAGACTAGATTGCTTTTGAGCAATGCCAAACTGGAGTTGAGCCAAAACACATCCAGTAAGTCTCCGCCTTCCAATTCATGTATGCCACACCCTGAGCTGTGTCTGGCACCTCCCACAAGACTAAAGTTGGTCAGAGTTCAACTAGTTTTAATGGAGTCCAACTAAATGTCTCAACTTCCTTGTGATGCACACAATAAAACAATAGAACAGCAGCTCACCTACTCAACGCCCACTGTTTTTCTGCCTGTGAAGTCTAGTAGGTGGTTAAGTGCCAGAAGGAGAGGCCCAAACAAAAACTAGAAAATTAAAAATCTTTGTTTTGACTTGTTTCTGGGAGGCAACTGAAATAAATGTGTTTTTGACAGCTCTCTTTCTAAGTAATGGGCACACACCTCAGAGCTGGCAGTGACTTTCAGACTAAGTCTCAACACAATAATCAGCCTCTGCCTCAGCAGTGACAGTGGCCAGATTAGCCTGAAGTCACCGTCAAGATTAATATGTTTTGCCATATCAGCTCCAAACACTATTAGCTACCAGAGACTTCGAAACAAAGCTGTATGCAAAAAGGTGACAAGGGCGATGTGAATGCAAATGAAGAATAGGACAAAAGGAGAGTTGAAAGATAAAGAGGAGACATGTTTCAAATATCCTGTTGTTTGTGGCTGTAGTTCTATAACTCACAAATCACATACTGCCAATCATCTTGGGAAGCAAACAAGTTTTTTAATTTGTTTCTAGGGAGATTATGTTCCTACTTCCCAATGCAACTTGCAGAGACTTGACTTGTGCTTGTTATAAGCTACACTTCACTATTAAAATCAAGATTTTTTTTGTGTGTGTGGTGGGGGCATTACAGGTTAATTATAATGTAGTTATGTGCAGGGATCTGCATAAAAAACATACTAGACCAGCATGGTCCTTGAAGTGGACTTAACTGTGAGTTAGACAAACTCGCAGGGGTCAATCAGTTCAGGAACATGCAAGACACAAAACGTGGAAAAAACTATTTCACTGAAGTTGGTGCCATATTTCCATGGTGCCACGTCAGCTGTGCCATCCTTAGTACCAAAGCTGCCATGTCAGCATTACAGCACCAAGAAGTCATTCTCCACTACCCCAGCACAAAGACACAAAGCAACCAGATTGATAGTAGTTACTAAAGTATTTAAAGGAATTTTTCATTTTGATTTAATATATTATCATATATATATCATATGAGAAAAAATGTCAAAAGGTTTTATTATCCAGCATGTGAAATGTGACAATTTGAAATTTTATAGGTGAAAATATCAATTCCGGCCCAATTTCTATCTTCATCAATGTCACTTATTTATACTGTAGAGTATCACTTCAGAAATCATTAAAATAACTGTTGTCATCAATGACCTAACAAATCATTGAACAGCTGATAACTTAACTCCATGAACTTGCTATAGGATCAAGAAGAACCTTGCACTGGACCAACCTTTCGTATAAATAGTTGAGCAGTGTTGAAATCCACTCACACCAATGCGCATCTTTACATTAACCTGTGACACTGGGAGCAAGTAAGATGGGATTGGTCTGGGAGGAATGGCAGGAGGAGGTGTCGTCATATTTATAGCTTGTGTGCTGTGGCTTGGCAATGAACCATGCCTTAATATAGTTATGTAAGAGACCTGGACCAAAAAGCCATTTGACAGAGCTATGCAGGGCTGCCACTCTGCAGTCAGAGTGTGTTAGACTGAAGGAAAAGAAACAACAAAGCAAAAACAACCATATATAACTTTCAAACTTTGATATCTTAATCATTCATACTGCATGATCATGTTATACAAACCAGAAATTAATGGCATTAGCCTTTTATAAAATGTTTACAGATTATTGCTGTTTCTTCACAATGTTGGTCACAAAACCAGTGTGAAATTGATTTCCTGTATCAGTAGGTCATGGTACAAAAAAGCGTCACAGGCATTTCCTGTAATTGTATAATGTTAACAAAGTTCAACAAAGGCAGTGTGTGTGTGTGTGTGTGTGTGTGTGTGTGGGTGTGTGTGTGTGTGTGTGTGTGTGTGTGGGTGTGGCCATAAAGCGTGACCTGGCAGTTTATAAACCATTAACTGAAAGCAACAGATGCAGACTTACAGCTTTGAGTATGTTCACTGCCTCCGCACTGAGCCAAGATGCATAAAAAATTTCTTCATTCAGGATAGATTCAAAGAGGTCATCTTCATTTTCAGCCTCAAAGGGGGCGTGTCCTGAGAGCATCTCATACAGTAACACCCCAAGAGCCCACCAATCAACAGAGGGCCCATACAGCATCTCCTGGAGGATCTGTGGAAATGTGTTACAGCATACCAATGAAGTTAACCATCATAGCACAAACAGCATTAAATATTCTAACAGCAAAATTTAATCCAATCCGTGAGGTTCTGGTAGCAAAAGTGTGGCCAAGGAGACTACATTAAGGAGTAAATGTGGAGGACAGCAAAGAAACCTTTCATAAATCCAGACACATAGTCTTGTTCAGAGAAAACTCTCTCAAATACGAAGACTCAGACCATATTAATCCCTCTTTATGAAAACCTGGCTGCCCGTAAAGCTGCATTCTTATGAGAGGATCAGGCTTGTCACGTCAACAGCGTCGCTCACAAGCTGACCTTGCAGGTGCTCTGCTTTCCAGTTAGCCAGGAGGCAGTTTGCAGTGACGGGCAGTGACCACAGAGTTTGTTTTTTTGAAGGTGGCGTGATGGAGAGGGGATGTGACTGGAAATTGCATCATATGAACTCAGAGAACCTGGGCTGCAGAAGTTAAATGTGGTTGAATTTATTCTTTGCTGTATTTGTTCAAGTAAAAAAGAACATATAAACTATTTTAAAACAACAGCCAAATTGTGTAATAATATGGTGGAAAAAGGATTTAATAGTTTAGTTTGTATTTCAAGGTTTTGTACAGAACTGCACCAGTTTTTTAGTAGTAGTTATGAGTGTTAGAAACTGACCTCTGGAGCAATATAATCCGGCGTCCCACAGAAAGTTCCTGTGGCCACCCCTTCAAATATGCCCTCTTTGCACATCCCAAAGTCTGCGAGCTTACAGTGTCCATCTTTGTCTAGAAGAACATTGTCCAACTTTAGATCCCTGAAAGGTAAAAGAGACACACAGACAAACAGGAAATTAGATACTGTAGTGATTTGGGATCGTCTTAATCAGCATACACTACCGGTCAAAACTTTGGGATCACTTGCAAATTTCTTGCAAATAAACATTTTCATGCAATTCACAAACAATTTTATCCATTTCAAAGACAAAATTAAATGAAATGAATCAGGCCTCTATGCAAAAATCATCTATTATTAGCAATTGTCAGTCCTCTCTATCAATTTCCTGGTATGGCTGTAATTTAAGTTAATCATTTTTAAGGCTAATTGATTATGAGAAAACCATTTTGCAATTTTGTTGCACCCCTGAGAACAGTTGTACTAATGAAGCAACCAAGGGAGCATGGCATTCTTTAGGTTAGTTTAGTATCTGTACATCAGCAGTTGTTTGTTTGCAGGATTCAATAGGTACCAATAACCAGAAAGAAAGAACTTTCATTAGAGACCCGTCAGTCTATTCTTGTCCTTAGGAAGGAAGGCTACTCAATGCTAGAAATTGTGAGGAAACTGCAGCTGCACTAAATAGTACACAACACCAGTGTCAGCATCAACAGAGAAAAGGAGACTTCAGGATGCTGGATTGTATGGCAGAATTGCCAAGAAAAAGCCGTATCTTAGACTGACCAATAAAAAAACAAGACAAGTTTGAGGTCTCCGGATCAAGTAGAAGAACATTTTTGAGACGCAAAACAAATGAAAAGATGCTAGAAGATTGCTTTAGTCAAGCATGGTGGAAGCATGATGGTCTGGGGGTGCTTTGGAGGTGGTAAAATAGCAGCGGAAGGGACTTTGAGAAAGGCAAGCTATGAAAATTAACAGCTAGAAAGCCTAAAGGTCTGCCAGGCTGGAACTGCTGCAAAAGGTGTTTTTTTTTTTTTTTTTATAAAGACAGAGTTGGAAGAACACATTCATCATTTTCATCAAAATCATTACTTCTAACTCTGACAATGTCAGCAAGTCCTGTTTCTTTGCTATATTGCCTACTACAGACTTATTTCATGTTTGTTTTGAGTGGTAGTGTATGTAAGCAGATCAATGCATGATCACATCAGAGGAAGCTAACCAAATGCTATACTCTAAATAACTTCAACAGCTGCTAAAATACCAGATGCGCCCAGCCTCCAGTCATATCCTGTTGGTGTTGTTTGTACTTACATATGACTGAGGTAGAAATTTGTGGTGAGACAAACAGAAAAGGGCATCTGAGGACAGTGAAGCTTGTGTGGCAGCACAAGACAGTAACAAACAATTAAACAGCAGCCAGGAAGTGTCTGCTGTCGACATTTATTCTACTTTCAGGAAATACAGACTTCCAGCTTCAAAGTCTGTTGTTTCTGTAGAAAATATTCTTATAGGGTAGTAAATTAGATTAGAATGAGTGTGACATTAGTTTCTTATAGATTATGATGCAATTTACAACATATTTTACAGGTTACCTTTTATCAGTAAAGTTAAAAGTAGTAAGTAAAGTATTTCTATGAAATCCCAGTATTCACCTAACTGATGTTTTGACCATATCAAACCATAAATGCTGGGCCTCATTTCAAATGACACTATTCTGTAGCATTCACCTATACTGCTGTTTAACTGATCCAATTAACTTACAAGCTGCTTTTAACGCCTACCTCTACCCAAGCAAAGAGTCAACAGTCAGTAGCAATGCCCAGTCTTATTTCAACATCGTAAATGCCTAGCATTCATCTCATTGCCACAGTCTTCTCAGTAGTCCAGTTGTTATCCATACTTATGTAGCACCAGCACTCCTACTAGTAAACACCAGTTGCTTCAAAAATGACCATTCTTGGATGTAGTGGATCTTTAAAACTCTATCTTTACCTAAGCACAGATACAGTATACCAAGAGTAGATACTCAGTACTTAAATCTGCTGCACTTGCTGAAGTTACAGTGGTTGGCCTAACTGACTTGTAAGGCAGCTGAGGACAAGGTGAAGAAATTAACATGTTTATTTTGTTGAGTTGCCACACAGAAGTCAATTCAGGTCAGCACAAGCAGCATGTGATATTTTGCCAAAATAAACGCAGCACATTCGTACAAGCCAGCACAGGTCAAAATTTGGATTACAACCAGGGACAAGACTCATCTGTCAGAAAACCCCTACAGCAAACCTTCACTGCACAGACATTAGGTTTCCAACCAAACTCCTTTATATTTCTGCCAGCTCTGTAAATCTGAATCCTCCCAAAGTTCCATTAAACACACAGCCCACTTTCCACCACAGACATATGTAACCTGCTGTGTTTCTCACCACAATACAAGGTCTGGTCTTTGATTAGTGGTAGCCATCTTCCGAAAGACTATGAGCTGGTTTCCTAAATCTACTCCCCCTTTGCAAATCTCTCCTTGCATCATGTCTTTTTAAATTTGTTTGCTTTTTGACTTCCTCACTCACACAATCAAACCCCCATTGTTTTCATTTCACACCCAGTGGGTTTACCTCTGAACACTTACTCTATCTACTGCTAGACTTCTGCACTCGGTTCTGTTTCTATGTTGTATGTTGCTCTTGATACAGGCTTGTTTTACATACTGAGAGACAGAGAGTGTAGCTACACCTGAACAGAGAGCCAGGTGTAGGCTTGGGTTCTCATTTGTCCATTTACTAGGATTTCAATCTAAACCTTCCTGTTTCCATGCCCTATACATCCCTGCCTAGTTTCTTGCACTGCATGAATAAAAGACTGCTGAGGCAGGCAATACCACACAATACCACAATATGCTGTTAGAATTGCTTCCTCATCTATGTAAAACATTTTAAGTTTGCAACCGTTTGATACACAGTCCTGTTACTCTGTTATCGTCATTTAGTGGTGAGTGCTGCACTCAAGCTTCTCCCCTCCTTCAACCCACTTAGTAGCTCTTTTAACGATCTCTTCAGCCAGGGTAAAAACTAATGGTGAATTATAAATTCTGGCACGATGCCTATCTCCAGCTGCTACCAGTCTGTATTAAATTCTGCAGTTGTGAAACACATTTATTATATTTTCTATTCCCCCTCCAGCCTTTTCACTATGCACACACCTTCAGATACTCAATGGGCTTTTCAATTTGTAAAACATGCAACATCCTCTGCCGTTACACCCTCAAACTGGAAAAGGAAAAAAAACTTTAATGGGAAAATAATTGAAGAAACCACAGGGAAATTAACAGGATGGAACCTTTTCCCAAGTTGGAAGGAACACATAGTATTTACATTACAGACACAATGACAACATTATAGACTAGACTATAAACACATATGATCTGATGCCCGATTGTGTGATTGAGCCACGACTTGGTGACTCCACAGGGTTTATAAGCCTGCGTTTCCAGCCAGTCAGTCAGAACTGATAAAACCTTCTGGATGGAAGGTGAAACATCTTCAAGAACATAAAAAGTGTAGATTCTGAACAGCAATTTAGGGATATTCTGGCTTTCACTAAGCCTATTACTTTTTTAGGCAGCTTGAAAACCTTTCTGCCACTATGCTTGAGTATAACCTTCTATAGTGAGAAAGCCTTATGACCTGCCTTAAGTAACATAATCTTTTTCTTTTGGAATAAAGCTCTCTCCTGGACATCTCCAAGACCTAAGAACTAGTTGCTTTGTCTGTGCCACCCTTACAAGTCTCCACAAAAACCACAACATGCAACACCCACAACACAACACATCTGGAACATTTCAGATCAGCCTGTATGACACACTATTAGCCAAGATACTCATGCCCAACTACTATTTTCACCTATCTTATAGTTTGTGTTTCCATGTATTGGGTGGTCTATTGTGATTATGTGGGGCATATCTTCAAATAGACCTAACTCATTGTGCCTGTTATTCTGTATTTGTATCTGTATACCCACAAATCTTTTTTATCTGTATGCAGCTTTTCTAATTAAACCTCGAGTCCAATCGCTTCTGAAATGCCATTCTCTTCCTACTAATTAATGGTTAGATACACTACACAGTACATGGATCCTTATCTTCCTCTATGTTGTTGTTTTTTGTTATAGCAAGAGCAACTGTGTGGGCATTCATGACCATTAAACAGAAATGTTAGAGCCAAATTGTTAAACATCTTTTGCACTTCCATCTATCTGAAAATAAAATTTACTGTAACATGAAGTGAAGTCTTCCCATGGCTGACTGTGGATGTTTCCATAATCCAATGTTGGAAAAATCTTTTGCTCTGTGTTCATGTCAGCTGGTGATTTGTCATGTGACAAAGAGATTAAACCTCCTGAGCGTGGGCTACAGAGACGATCAGGTGACCCAACTTCAGACCAAGGTCATTTTACAGAGATGGCCTGAAGCTAAAGAAAAGATTCTGTGCAATAGCAAACCATTGATGCCTACAAATTACAATATTTTGCCCATGCATATAACTTCTAAGGAATTGGCTTTATTTTAAATTTTGTTGTTCTGCTGATAATTCCAGCGAAACAATTTAGTTTGGATGTTTCCCATATAATAGGATGGCAAATGACAGAAGCAGAAATTCTTAACGTAAAAGAGTCATAAGGTCAAGCAACACTGCTCTGGCTGCATTAATCTGGTTTGCTCTTCTCTAACATAAGCTGATTGTGTAACACAGACTCGAACGGGCCAAAAGAGAGCATCACACATCGTGACCACTCAGCTATAGATTATTGAACAATAACAAACCCCTGAAATGAAGTCCAGTAAAATTAGTGGGAAACTGAACATTTCTGCTTCAAATATATAGGCAGTTCTGCCATTTTGCAAATGATTTTATGCCTTAAAGCAAATTTTCAGTACTAATGGTGTAATGTTTAGTATGAGCGTGCCCTGAAAAAAGGTGCACCATAACCATGGTAGTTTTACTATCATGCTATCACCACTGAGCTACAAGGACCACACATGTACATGACCCACTACAAATTTTGCTCTTGAACTCCTTCTTCCACCCAACCTCATTGCACTAAAAAGACAAGTCTGACTTAGACTTTGATCTTCTTTCTATGGGAAGTGGTAAGGCAGACACTGTGGTATCAACAGTAACCACAAGCATCTTGAACACTGAGGGAGCGAACTTTGCTACACTCAAAGAACATCTGACAGGATAAGACATAGTTGCAGTAACATGAAAATTTCCATAGAAATAAAGAGGAAGCTCTGACAAACACAGTGACGCAAAATGTGTGAGATTTTTTTTTTTACTGTGGTTAGAAGATAATGGGCAAACTACCACTGCCTTGTGAAATGTGCAGATATGAATGAATTGAAGGTTATACCATTGTAATATTTGGTTATGTCTGATTGTGCGCGATCGATAAAGGAAAGAGTTTTTTGCAATAAGATGCTGGGATAAATTTATTGCATTTTAGAAGTCCAGCCTTATAACAAACCTAGATGCACTGTTGAAAATCAGCAGTTTCCATCACCTTTAAGTGTATTTTTGAGAAGGACGTTAAATGGAAACATGGACACATCAACTGAGAGGCTTCAAAGCACAGCTTCACAGTAAGCTAAAAGCACAAATAGATAACTAGTCGAGTCACAAGATCACATATTACACAACACACTGATGAAGGCCTCAGCTCAGCTCTTCTTAAACTGGCCTGATGTGCAAACTGCTATTTGGCATGTTATTTCAGTTGCAGCATGCAAACTGCGTGTGGCCTCCTAAGCCAACAGTCATGCTATGTGGTGCAGGCTGACACAAAACACATGGACCACTAAATATAACTCAGGATTTACTGCTAGGTCACACGATGGCCCCCCTTCCTTATCATCATGTTCTGGCAGAAGGCCCAATGCCCTGCAAGAAGAATCCAAAAAAGGTCTGAATGAACATACTGAGATATCTGAGGCTGGGGTAGGAGCAAGTACAAGAATAAATAGGAAATTTATGAAATTTGACAATTCTATTATTAAAGTGAAGTTCACAAATGATTATCATTATAACTATGCTGCTTTGGTGGGAAAATCTGGTGTTGTGCTGTACCTGCTATTGCAGAGTATGAAGCATGATCAGAGCCTTAAAAAAATATACAGGTGACAAAGGTTAAAACTCATCATGGGGATGCAAGGCACAATTTCTGCCTCTTAGAGCTGCTTGAAGAATTGTCATTTAGAAAATCATTTAAAAAGGACTGAGATAAAACCACTGATTCATATGTTTGGCGGCTTCAAAAATGCGCTCATATTTAAACGGGGATGTAAGAAAAAAAAAAAAAAACAGAAAACAACTATATCCTAAATGGTCCCTAATGGAACATTATGTCCTAATGTTAATGTCTTTTTGCTAGATTGCCCCCTGAATGATAAATGGCCATATCTTTTAAACTGAATGCATTTAAAGTTATTTTGTAAGGCAGGTTTTCTGTTACAAGTTTGTGATCTTCAAACAGAAACTAAAAATCCTGATGACAATATCAAAAAAACTCACTGAACCTTTTAGATATTTTGTTTTTGCTCTAGAGATATTTCTCTGCATATACAGTGTATACGTATATGCTCTACTCCGTCTGGCAGTTTCAACCGTTGTTTGATTTTCTTGCTTCAAACCTGTAGATGATGCCTTTGCTGTGCAGGAACATAAGAGCCGAAGTGATCTCTGCTGTGTAGAAACGTGCTCTGGGTTCTTCAAACTTTCTTGACTTCTGGATGTGGAACATGAGATCGCCGCCATTCACAAACTCCATCACAAAGAAGAGACGGTCCTGCAAAAAAAAACCAAGGAGATTACTTTTTCCACATGTGCACACAAATCACAGTAGCCCCACAAGCTCCCATGTTATTAAACAGTTCAAGGTCTATGACCACGAACATGCGTCAAGGATGATGATGGCTCCCCATAAATTTCAAGTCCGTTTAATGGAATCCTGTAATCTAACTGCAGGTTAGAGTCAGTGGGGCAAATACAAATACTGATCAAAACCATAAATCTTTCTTTCTCATTACAGGCTATGGTCGGTAAGTTATCTTGAAGAGGAGACCCTGGTGGAAAAAGCACTGCAGGAAAATGTTATGTACAGAACTGTCCATAAAGCTTTCGGACATGATCAAGACATTTAGTCACAGCTGACCTCAGTTAACTGCTCAGTGGTTTAGAGTGGTCTCTTTTGTTACCCTAATACTACATGTAAAATGCGTAAAGTGTGCTGAGTGTGATAAAATAAACAGCAATCCGGGAATTTCCAAAGTTTAGATATCCTATTTTGCAAGACTTTCTCCAAATCTTACGATGAGGTAGATGTCTGGCGTTGCAAGGTCAAATTTCATCTTCTCTTTAATAGTCAAGATGCCAAGTTCAACAACTTTTCTCCTAATACACATCGTTTGGTAAAATAAAAAATCTGTACCCTGGCTAACCACAACCTTCCCCTCATCTCTTCCCAGATCTTCTCATTTCTCCACTTTTCGTGCTCAATCAATAGCATTTCCCTGAAATTACAGAAACATTCTCTAAAGAGTAATACTGGTGAAAACCACATGATTTTTACTTGTACATATTTAAATAATTGTTGTTGAGTGCTTTCACGAGTAAATGTTAAGTCATTTTTAGGTGCTGCTACCCAGGAAAAGTGTGATGTGACACCTACTAAGCCAAATAGGATATTTTGTCAGTGGAGGAACAAAAGCTCTTCGGTTGCGTGTAGAGTTGAA
This sequence comes from Anabas testudineus, assembly GCF_900324465.2. NCBI lineage: Eukaryota > Metazoa > Chordata > Actinopteri > Anabantiformes > Anabantidae > Anabas > Anabas testudineus. Next base: position 11,236,473 of record NC_046630.1, read on the forward strand.
TAGGTCACCGAGTTAATTCACTTCACTTTGTGCTACTCCGTGTCTCTATTTTGATCCAAGGTGAAGTAGGTCAGTGATGGTTCAAACAGCTAAAGCAGATCTAAAGTGTCCTGCACCAGGAAGAAGAGCTGTGCCAACAGACTGTTATGCATGCAAACTTAGACTGAAAGACTGCTGCCACCTGCTGACCATAGAATAGAATACTAAACCAAATCAGCACTGATGATGTTTTCGTTTGCCTTGTGCTCTTCTGTAGTATAAATCTTCTTCATGCCAGAACTTGTTCTGCAAGCAATTTCAGGAATTTGAGGGAGTGTATTCAGCCTGATAATTAATTAATTGAAACTAATTTAGGAGACTATGGAGGCTAGAGGCACTGGTAGGGTACACCACAGCATGTGCCAACAAGTTGCTCTTCAGCAAGTAAAATGTTTATCATGTACACAGGCTTAGTTTAGTGTATTTGAACTTTAGCCCTCGGCAGAGAAGGAAAGCTGAAGCTGATATGTCATTACTTTAATCATACAATACTAGACTAATTCAATTTTGACCAGATGATGGCGGTCGTTTGACGGAACACCTACATTTCCAAGTAGCACACTCAGATTTTCTTGCAGATTCAAGTGGCAGTAGAGTAAAAGTAAAGAGTGGTCTGCGGTCTGGATTTGATTGGCTTAATTTTAGCTGACACCAAACCTCCAAAACCCAGATCGGCTCCGATATGGATTCTTAGAATCAGTGTAGGGCATAGCTAAGACATTTCTCTGGGTAAACGACAATGATGGCAGAGAAACCTCAGAGAACAAAATGTCATGACAATCACTACTGCAGATGTTAGAGATATTTCACACTGCCCTGAAGTGATGAACTTAGCAAAGAGCTGAGAAATGACAAATTAAATAAGAAGCCTCTGCCACAGTTAAAATGCACCACAATGCAAATGTGACCAATGCAGACACAAGTGTCTCTGTACACTGTATACTGACCGGTGTCTGGAAACAGCAGTACAACTGTGTGAGGTAGGGATGACAGCGAGCCAACGACAGCACCCTCTTTTCTGTCATGGTACACTCCACATCATCATCCTGCAGAATGATGTCCTTTTTCAACACCTTCACTGCAAAAACACGTTCTTTGCCGTTTAGTCTAGCCAGCATCACCTGCGGATAAAACACACAGTCTGAGGGATGATGATAATTATTCTTGTATTGGAAATATTGACTAAAATATTTCATATTACAAAATCAACATTACATATTTGGGAATTAAACACTTCTAGGCCTGACTGGTACATTTGCTTTTAGTATCATGTTGCAGCATTATGCCTTCTTCTTATTTTTATCACCCATGCTATATACACATACGTAGATGCCACAACAGCTTCTGAAATATGTCTGCTGCGCCACCATATCAGATTAGATTCTCAGTCCACAAAAGATTAGTGTTTTGACATAAAGAATGTGTATTTTTATTTTAAACCAACTATCATAAATACATTTCTGGCATTTCTAACAAAGCCATCTGGAAAATTGGCTGGAAAATCAGTGAGTTACGAAGATTTTAAAGAGCCCATATTATGCAAAATCTACTTTCTGGTAATTTTGGTACATTTATATGACTCTATGGTGCATGTCGACACACCTCAGTATGCTAGAAGTGCACTCTGTTCCAAACACCACCAATGATGACCTCAGCTGAAAACTCTCAGTTCGACATTTGTTTTCCTGGCTTCAGCAGGGTCAGTCTGAAAACAGTGGCAGCAGAGTGCAAAACATGGACACTGCTCAGCTTTTGGATTTATGGACAATCACAGAAGTCTCTCTTCTTCCTCCATCCTCTCAGGGGTGCGCAAAACCGGTTGCTTCGGAGAGAGTTTGCACACATTTATAGACTTGCTGCTCCTATAATCTACAGGGTTTTTTTAGCATCACAGGACCTGCATTTTAAACCCCAAATGGGCATAATCTGGACACTTTAATTGTTAAACCCCTGTTGATGCATCAGTACCAATGGACAGAAATGGGTCAGATGGCACCTATGTGCATGTATCTTTGACTTATCATCTAGGTCATCATTTCACTGCACAGGATATTTCTAATTATTTTTTCTTGTCAGTCTCACCTTGCCAAAGCTGCCCTTGCCAAGCACTTGAAGGAATGTGAAGTCTGAAAGGCCCAACCGAGGGGTCTGCTGCTCATTTGCTACACTCTCCCTCCTTTCAGATGGCACCACCATCTGACCTGCACTTTTGACCTGTTAAAAGAGAAAAAAACAAAAGTAAGACTAAGGCATCTTAAAGCAAATTTAACACTCATTTGATTGTTCCTGAAAAATTCAGCCATTGTACCACTGAGTTGCGTTTGGAAAGTCCTCCAGCCTGCAGACCCATCTCTGCAAGCTTATTGGCCAATTCCACACTGTTGACCCCGCAGTTCGGTGCTACGTTGCCTTTGCAGCGGATGTGAACATTCATTTTACAGACTGAAGAGAAACCACACAGGCAAAACACTCATGAAACAAAATTAGGACAACTGATGTGCTAATTTTGAAATACAAACGTTGACAAGGATCTTACTTTTGCAGTGCAGGCCTTGCCTGACTATTCCCCATAGCAGTGAACCACAGTGGTCACAAAATGTGGGCGACTTGTAGTTGTGAATGTTGAACTTGTGAGGAATGTTGATGCTGAAGCCTTGGTTTATGGGCTGCTGATAGAAAACACACTGTCAACTAACCAATTTGAGTAGCAACAGTACGAGCAACCATGCGTGTACTTATTTAGCTGACTATATATAAACACAGAGTGCATTTCTTTCTCATTGTGAGCTTTGTTTCTACGTATTGCTGCATTTGCATCTTTCTAAATTTTCCCAAGAAAAAGAAACTTCCTTTTCAGCAGAACTTGGGTAACAGGGCAACAGTGGCTTGTGCTAAAATGAGCATGAATGTAATTAAAGAAACATGTGAAAATGCTATAACAAGCACGTGTGGAAAATGTACAAAACAGCATGGTGCAGTGTTCATGCTCAGTGACCACCCCAACACAGAAAGAGGAACATGTACAGTCTGCTGATCACTGCAGCTGTTAATCAGAGGGGGGTGTGTGTGGGTGTGTGTGGGTGTGTGTGTGCGTGTGTGGGGGAGGGGTGAGCTGTCTAACAGGCCTGCTTTCTTTTATACATCCTGTATTTCAAAAAACATAAAATGTGTAAGTTGAGATGTGTAAAATAACAATAACAACATGACTGCGGGCCTAATACCTCTAGACATACGGATTACTGTTAATAAATAATAACATTGTGATGCCGTCATTAAACGGACTGTTATTTAGTTGATTAAAATGTCTCAGCTGACAATCAAAGTATTGCTACCTGTTCTTTTGCTGGTTTCTTCATGAGCGGACACACTGTGACAACCTGCTGGTGGCATCGTTTGTGAACAACGCAGGTACACACTGAAAAGACAAAACACTCCATGTCAAACTCATAGCTCGTGTCGGGTTGTTTAACCGACTGTGGCAAAAGACGGTGGAGGAGAAAATAAGTTCTGTTCACCTTGGCACTGGTAACCCTGCTTTCCAAAAACACCCCTAAAAACAGAGACAGGCACAAAGTCACACCCAGTTGACAGTCTACACAGTTCACAGATAACATGCAGGCAGCAGTGATTCTACTTTCATACCAGATGAACTCTTTACAGTGAAAACAGAAAGTTGGCTGGCGGAGGAAAGTGGACATGAACTTGTGTCCGTTGACCTGGTGGATCCTTCGTCTCACGGCGCCCTGTCGCTTCCTTGTGAACTGCTTGAAGGTCTTTTCTTTTACTATGGCTTCTTCTGCCAACGAGAGAAGAGCAAAAGTTCGTCTTCAAACAACAAAAAACAATAAGTCATGAAGCCACACACCAACTAAATCCGATGTCACCTACAAAAGGTTGGAGAAGTTTTAACTAATCACTGTCAAGAATTTAAAACAACAATCACTACTTGTATATAAAATGGGTCATCTGTACGGCAAACGTGCAAATGTCCATGGCTTCAGATAACATTTTTTTGCTCCTTATATTGGCGCATTTTTTTCAGGCTGTGGTTTTGGTTTTTATGACCCTTATTTTTCTGGTTTTAGTTCACTCTCGTTGCTCTAGTTGTATCATTTCTGGCCACAGCAGGCATCTGTTTTGAGCTAAACAGCCCCAATTTAACACCAATTGTAAACTACTTACCAAGCATTTAACACCAAACAAACAAACTGTAGAGGAAAATGAGTCCATTTAGCGGCCACAGAGCCAAAATATTCCCCGCAGGAGTCGGAGCAGAACTGTAACTGAAGGCTACTATTTCCCCATTATTTACTGAATATGTAATTACTGAATAAGAAGCATAGCTACCATTCACTCCAGTTTGATAAAACCACCTAGACAACAGTTGTTGGTCAATGATTCCAAATTAATTAATTCTGTGATATCATTAACACATGAATTCAAACTATTCATCATAAAACAATTTTAATGACATCATTAAGGACTTTGTTCTGTAAACTTACTATTGTGCACATTTGCATATATATATGCATGTATATATATATATATATAATATATATGCATGTATATATATATATATATATATATATATATATATATATTATTATTATTATTATTCTTGTACACAGGTGCATGGTTTAGAGTTGTGTGTTACAGCGCTCAGATATATGTGAGGTAAAAACCACACATGCAATACGGAAACATGTCTGCTTAGCCCCCGCAACTCCCTTGCAAACAACAGATGTAGTTGTGGTAGTGGTGTGAAAAGGGGGCTTTACATTCAGACCAGGCCTCTTGAACAGTTCAACGCTGCAGTCACCCATGTCGTTTTCTCTGTAAAAGGCCAAAACTCTATGACAGGGAAACAGACAAACTGTCAGTCTCACCAGAGGAGTTCCGCACCAACCAGAACAAAACTTCAGTTTCTAAATAAATGATTCCGATAAAATATTACAGTGAATCACCAAATCTGGTCGTTGTGTTTCGAGTACTGCCTGATGTAAAACTTAGCAGTAGCGCTTAAAATATTAAACATTTTGCAAATATTTTCCATATGATATTAATTTTAACCACAGGGCCAACATTTACTACAGCAATGATGGAAATAAATGTAAAAATAATCCATTCAGTAGCAGCAGTCACTTACAGCATGAGCTTGTGTTTTCTATTTAAGAACGTTTTGCAGCTGACAGCTGAGACTCTATGTGCTATTTGCAGCCACTCACACCCTCCTTGTGTCTGAACACTTCACTAATAACTTGAACAATTTCAACTGAAATTGAAATTAGACATGCATGAAGTGTTTCATGATCACATGTTTGACAGCCAGTGAGGCTTGACGGCAATAGAATAAAAAACAAAAAAGGGGAAACTACTAGTGGCCTACTAGTGACCACATAATCAGACTTCTCTCTCAACAAACCTGCATGGTCACTTCCCTCTTCACTAATTGAAATGGCTTTCTCTCATTGGCTAAAAGATCATGCACATATCCAAACAGGTGGAGTTAACACTGATGTTGTCTGATGTCTGAAGAAAGCAGAGCTAGATAGAGCATTCCTCATGCATACCAACCTACTTGAGTCATGCACAAGCATCCACACTCAAATACCACACCAATGATCAGCCTTTATTGTAACATAGGTGCACTTTGGTTATTTAAAGACTCATAGGTAATAATTATTTCCAACAACAGTGGGTGTTTCACAGACTAGAAATGTGACCACGGTGACTTGGTATAAAGTTTTGCGCTGTTGAGTGTGTTAAAAAAAAAAAAAAAACTGAAGTGAGATAGCGATAATTATGTATAAAGAGAAACACTGGATTTTAATATTCAGTAGCAGCCTTACCATCAGTGAAGGACCCAGTGAGTGTAACATGGACGTAGACCTTGCCCTCTGGCTCCAAGTCCATCTGCAGGCACACAAAACACACAACAAATTATATATATATATATATATATATATAATTATGTGTCACCCAAACAAACAAATCTAAGAGTGACACATTTGATGAGTAAATTTGATGTGAAACTTAGAGGGAGGTGTTACATCAAGACCTGCATTAGTCACAATAACTGGGTTAAAAAGACGTGTGGAATGGTGTCTGGCTTTTGAGCAACGTAACTTCAGCTCTGGAATATGAAAAATGTAGATGCATTCTTGCATTGGTGTGTACTTAACGCCTCAGGAATTTGGGCAGTGTGGCAGAAAGACATCAAAGCAGGTTGGGCAGGTCGGGCAAGTTGGACCTACTGCAAAGGTTATGTTGACCTGATGCTGGGCTGTGAATGATAACTCACTGCACAAATGTCCATGTGTACAATAAGAGGCCGTTCATTTAGAAATGGTTCTTTTGGAGGCGGCATACAGCACAACATACTACTTCCTGCAGCAACCACTGAATGGAAACTTAGGCCATGGAGCGCTTAAGTAAACCTATTTATGTCACACTGACTCTCCAAATGGAAAATACTCTTCACCCACTAAACAGTGACACAGTCAAATGTTGCAAGTCAATCTGCACATTTAGTGTAAAAGTTGAAATTCAAAGAAGAGCTCATTTCACTTCATGTCAAAAATCTTCTTTTGTTTTCAGTTACCTGCTCATATCCTGTATCTTAATCTACATCAGCCGAGACAGAAACTCTGACTTGTCCACTACGAAAACTTCCTGTATATGTGTCATCTCAAGTATTTTTAAGCTTGATTCCTTTAGCCAAAGCACTATGCAGCTGCAATGCAGGGACTTTATGAAATGTCTTTCTGCCGACAAGCCCAACTTTAAGAAATATAAATACGTCCACATGTAGAGTGAAAGCGTTATTAGCGTTTGTTGAATTCCTTTTTTTTTTGTTTCTGTCCCATTGCTGCAGCTCAGAAAACAAAACTGTGAAAAGGAGTAAAATTGTAAGATAATCACAAGCATTATATTGGCTTCGGCTTGATTTTAGAATATGTGTTGTCTAGACAAAGAACTATGGAGTTTGTCTTCAGTCACTTACATTTCTACTTGAGTTAGGAATGCACAGGAACAACGGTTACAACAACCATTAACCCTTTCAGTACAAATGGGCATGGGAGCATTCTTTTAAGACAGACTCGAAAAATGCAGACCAGCCTGCCACATGGAGTAGATGTTGAATAACATGATACTATAGTTAAAAAGCAGAACATTCAGTGCTGTATCATGGAGGAGGAAGTTTATAACATTTATTCTATTTCTTTTTAAAAGCACAGGGGATGGGTTCTGTTTTAGGCGAGCAAACAGCACCCTGGCCATAATTAACCCACTTTCAGTTTCACTGGAGGTTGGAAGGACCTGATCCCTGAAACAACACAGACCTAAACACCTACATATTATAAGCATCATAATGCAAAACAATAAGATCTCAAGCTACATGCAAGAATTTCACAATATAATGTTAGCAGGTGGGAGGCAAAGGAAACTGGCCTCGTGAGCCTAAATGTCAAAGGGTGAATGTTCCACACATATGTTTGACAATTGTGTCACTGTAACAGAAGGTGTTGAATAGCTTTAGATTTGGTGATTGGTGCACGTAGAGATAACACACTGAAAAATGTAAAAGATTAATTGAAGCAGCTGGATAAGAGCCAACAGAGAAGCCGTATTTCAACAGTGAGCCCTTGAGCACTGATCAGATGGCGAGAGCACAGCGATAAACAGAGGTGTAGGCGTGTGGAGGCTTGTGCCTCATATGTGAAACGAAGCAGCCCCGCACTTCTTCTGTGCAACTAAGCACAAAAAAAGGCTCCTCATTTGAGATCGAGCGGATGACAACTTTAAGTTTGTGTGCTGAAGTGAGAAAGCCAACTGTACTAACCAATTACTTCTTCTAAAACTGTAGAGACCAAGCTCCACTTTCACACCACTTCCCCTCGCTGCTCGGGGTCTTAGTGAGCGTTTCTGTAAAGCGGTCCTACATTTCACTTTTAGATGTAGTTCTCTTCTCAATTGATTTACACCATCAGACTCAAAAAATACATAGATTCTCTCCTCTACACAAAACATGCATTCTCAGTGATACTTGGCATGAACTGTGGTAATCAGTTGCAATGAAATATATTTATATAGTTTAAGATATGTTGACCCAAGCTGTATGATTTGCATTATTAACATGAAGCATATGTAAAAATAAATGTATTGCATGACCAGAGCAGTTGTGTGATAGTGATATCTATTTTAAATGACTCCTGCTGTAAAGGAATTGTTATGTAATTTTACATGACAGTGTTTCATAAGCCAGTGAAATTTAAAGTTCTGTTCATAAAGGTCTTTTATAGGGAAATGTGTTTTGTTTTGGTGCATAGCATAAACCCAAATGGTAAGTTCATTCACTTGATGATCTGTCTAAACATTAAGTGCCCTAATGTTGGCTGTAGGAGAAAATGTCTGACGGATCTGCATGTGACGAGAGTGTTGTGGTACGTAGTCGATACTGTCAGACTGCTCCAGGCCTGGACAGGTTCAGATTACATTCAGCAACACCTGCAGTGGCTTATAGTCCTAGAGGGATGAAAGTAAATCACCAGGGGCGAGCTCCAATTAAAACAGGGAGCTTTTGTTTGTGTCTGAACGAGAGTGATACCAATATGATACTTTATACAGCATTTAATCTGAGCTTTAACGAGGCCTATTTGATTATGAACTGTAAAGTGGTGCAACAGACGCATTGAAACAGTAAAGTGTAAATAGTCTCCCAGTTCCTTTCAACCTTAGTCAGCTAGGTATTGTTATTTTTACATCGCTGGCCACTTGTGAAAGGAGATGTATGTGAGTTTTAGCCCCATACAGGTTGTACATGCAGGTGAAATGCTGTGCAGGGCAACTAATGCGTTTGTGCACTGCGATGCAACAAGTATTCATAAGCAGAATTAACACTTTGCCTCAGCAGTGGCACATTTGGTTTCGGACCTTATCTGCCAACAATTACTCTAAATACTACTAAGATGAGAAGACGTGACAAGATGTGAGACAAGAAAACCTCTGCTGTGGACACAAGTGAGGGCGGTCCTCTCAGAGAAGGAAAGGAATGGGCAGAAAAACAGGCAAAGTTACAGGCAGTGGCAGTGACACGTGTTGTGAACACTGCCTCTGGCTTTTTAGCATGTTTTGAACGTGCTTTAAAATACTGTTCAACAGGCGTTGAACCGTCCATGGAAGGCCCACAGTATTCCCGTAAAAAGAAATGCACTGATGACTTTGGGTGACTTTATTTAGCAGTTCGAAATTTAACTGTAGGGGAGAAACATGATTATTTGTGAGCTCTCTTCAAAAGTAAATAAAAGTAAATTGAGACTTACTATTATACAGTGAGGCCCCGTACCACAAGATAATCATAAAGAAAAGTAGAATAACTAGAAGGATGGGTGTGAGCCAGCAGAAACCCAACGCGAAATGATGCAAACGCTTGGTTCAGAGTTGTGTCAGGTATTTATTGTGTTGTATTTAAATTTATGTGATGCACTGAGCTCATAAATAAGGATACAATGCCCTCCTCTATGTGCTGATACCCTGAGCTGTTTTTATAGTATGAAGTACCTCAGGAACCAGGTTTTGGAGTATGGTCCACCCCAACTCTTTGGGGAACTGAAAGTAAGGTGAGGGTGGACCACCAATGAATTAGTGGGTACCTCAGGCCCTGTTTCATGGTAATCTGGTTTGAAAACACCCTTTGTGCGGTTACTTTGTACTCACCCAGCCCTCAAAGGTCTCTCCTGTGTTGGAGGTTTTTATGAGGTCCTCAAACTGGATGGTGCAGTTGGCCACGAAGTCATCATATCCGATCGGTGTCTCGTGGAAAACGGCCAGCTCGATTTGTTTCCCGTCGTTCACGTTGAGGCAGAACTCCTCGTTGTAGGTCGGCATGTTGGTTTTCTGTTTCGTGTGAGTCTGTCCAATTTTATAGTCGTCCACCTTGACCACAATGTAAGGGTCCAGGGATGGATGAGCTTTGTTGAAGATGACACTGTGGCGCAGGGAGAAGGTGGTCGGCTTCAGGTTCAGCGCCTCTCCGATCCGGAGTTTCAGATACCCATTAAACTTCATTTTGAAAAACTGTAGTTGGTTTCACCTGACGCGGGGAAAACAACAAAAACAAACTATGTGTAAAATCACTCACGCACAAGTCACGTCAACACAAACCAGCAAACGCGCAGCAGCGTCGTGAACGCATCGTCGTTGTCGGTGTCGGTGTCAGCTCCTGCGCACAGCTGCACTCATCGCGACTGAAGGTGAAGCTGCTGCCGCTTTACTGTCAGTGAACCAGCGCTGTGAACCAGTTTCAGACGGCTTCAGTAAATAGGAAGCCGCAACACTGACATGCTGAGAAGGCGCCGCAAGTTCCGCATAACCACTTGTCACGGAGCGCAAACTTAGCGCACACGAAGCCTCCCGAGCTGTCACCGCTGGTTTGTCACATGGCTGGGGTTGTAGTTTGTGTTTATTAGGAGGAGCGCCAGTACTACGCTGACCATGATGCACCGCTCTGCCCCGCGTAAAGGTGTTGTGGCGGCTCACCTGTCCCGTGCTAAGAGAGAAAAGGCCGCCCCCTCATGGCCGTTCCAGTGAACTGCATCACAGCGCTGCAAGTTGGAGGTTTTAACTGATGAATAAATAAATAGATAAATAAAAATGACTTACAAATAAGTAAATACATTTAAAAGTTGCAGAATAAAATTATTTCATTATTTGTTTTTAAAGTAAAAGCACTGACGCATACAGAGACAGACTTTGGTGTGAGTGCACTTAAAATGTGAAAATATGTTTCTGTGGTCTGTTTGTGTGCATGAATTAATATATGGTTTAGTTAATGTTTATGTAATTTCTACATAGAACTGAGAAATAACTGTATTTGAGTACAGTTTTGATGTACTTGAAGTCATTTGCCTAATTTCATTATATGCTTCTTAATGCTTCTATAACTACCCACATTGCGTTTTTGCAGCTTTACTCAGTTTTATTTGACAACTGCTGTTATTTTAAATATTCTTATTATTAATGTACGTCCTGATACTGGTATTGTGTATGCTGCTTTACTGGCATGGAAATGGGGTACTTGGACACAATGGAGCCATTATCAATGTCATAAATATAGTTACACCAGTGATTTTCTTGCATTTACAAGTCAGAATTTCTGTGGCGAGAAATGCTACTGTAATATATATCTGTTATTATGCAACTCTATGTATCAGCATTACAATATATTTTATTTTGCCTCCTTGCTGTACATACTTAAATTTTGATTAGTGCGCTGCATTTTTCATTTTCAAATTTCCTGGTTTTTATTTTTTATTTATCATTTTTATACACACTTTTTTTTATTGCGCTGCTGAGACACCTGACCCACCTTAAAAAATCTCAACAGATTACTCATTGATTAAAATAAGCATTATTTTTTACCTGTAGTTTTGAGAACGTCCTCTAATTTTGAACACTAGAAAACAAAAGACAAACATGTAACTGCATAATTAAAATAAATGAATTACCAGTAGAACCTTCAGTTGCTGAAGGAAAATGAACTGTGACGTCCCAACATGATATAAATATTTATAATGACTTAATCCCCTTCTTTCTTCTTTTCTTCCCAGTCTGTCAACTTAAATGCTGCTGTACTATCCCTTTCTCTTTTCCTCTTTAAACACTAAATCTAACTCTGAGGGCGCCGTGCCTGCTTCATCCATAAATGCCACGATCAAAGTCTCCACTTTATTGGTGTTAGACTTGACCTCTGACCCCACTCTGCCAAATGTCAGCGCTCCACATCTCTCTTGTCCAGCTGTTATAAATAAAGAGCCAGGGTCGCAGGTCTTACACATCCCTGGGATCCAGGCAGTCTTGTAAACAACCTCTCAGACATGACCTTACTGAGCAGAGAAGGTTGTAATGATAAAGGAGTCAGACAGTGTTTTGCCTCAGTTCGGGAGTGTGGGCACACTCTGAGCTATCAGCACTGACATCTTGAAACTTTCTGGAAGACCTGGCAGGATAAAGTAAAACATTTTGCATGTCAAATCACCTTGACCACCAAGAGTAAAAACACTAAATAACAGTCACTCCAGTTGAATTTACAACGTGTGATTCAGCATCTAAGAGTCGAGGCATTTTAATGGTGTTTTTGTGCCTAGTGTTAGAGAGGTCATAAAGGAACGTTACTCCATTCAGTTTATTTTGTTGAACTGACCAGCAGAGGGCAGAATGAGACCTCAAATTAGATTTTCCTTCCTCCTCTCACTTTCCTTTTCTTCCTCTCAGTTTAGTTGATGAAGCAACTATAAAAATATGTATATTTTACTTCTTCTCTCCCTTGTTTTACCCTGGAGCCAGAGCTGGCATTTTTACGGTCCGGGATGATTTGTTTTGTTTCTTTGTTCTCAGTCCCCTACTTTTTCTCCCTCTGTCTATCAACTTTTTGGCTTTTTGCCCTACATCCATTCCTCCTAATTCCTAACTTTCTCTCTGTTAGTAGTAGTCATGGCCAAATCTTAAATTATGCACCCATGGGAGATGTCTGCAACTCCACATGACTGTAGACACATAACTGAGAACACAGACTTGTGGGGAGAGATATGTATGTACACACAGAGACGCGTGCTATCTCAGACACACACAGGCATGAATTCAGTATCTCTAATATAAAGATCCACACAGATTTTATTGCGCATAAGCACAAGGCCAGCTACCAAAGGCCTCCCATACTATATATCATAGCAGACTGATTCTCTGTAAATGACTTAATTTCAGCCACCTGTAGAGTTTCTACATTTACTTCACAGTCTACACTCCAATTTATGTCCGTGTAACTCAGGACAGCTCAATCCTTTGGCTCCCTGCCCAGGTACACCCTATAGCTGCAGCTAATGAACCATAGCATTGGTACCCAACAGGGCAGTGGGGAATAAGGAGAGCCTGGCCCAGATACGGTGAAGCCAATTCCCAACTCCTTTGACCTCGGTGAGAAATATCCTACAGGACCAGTATACACCCCCACCGCGCCTCCCGCACCACCACAGAGTCAATTACATCAATCAGTCACTGGGTCACAGCACCAGAACTAACCCCCACTTCTACACTCACTGGACCCCAAACTCTCCTCAGCTGCACAGAAATCAACACGCAGACAACAGCCACTCATGCAAACGCACATACTTATATCCCTGGGGCTTCTCCCGTGGAAGCAGAGGCACTCCATAAATCACACCTGTAAAAGCTGATTTGGTCCTAAATGTGCTTTATTCACAAATGGTGTTTATTGCCAGTGCTCCACCACAGGAAAACTTAGTTAGCATGACTCTATTCTGTAGAAATTGATACCAAGATAGTAGTGAAAAGGCTGAATGACTTTGTGTCCTATTTCATCCATTATAAAGTAAAAAAAAATGTTTTCGACTTTATTAGAGTCAGCAAAAAATGTGGACAGAAGGCTCCCAGCCTGAATCAAAGAAGGGTCATTACCAGTATGTGGTCAGTGTCCTAAAGTGTGGAGAATGTGTTTTTTGTAAGTCAAAGAAGAAAACAGAGGAAAAAGGGACTGACAAAAACAAAGCATTGTGTTGTGAAAACTTGAGGAATGTAACTGGGAGAGTGGTCGGAGCTGTGTTGGACAGCAGAGCAGAACGTAGAGGGTGGTGGTGGTGGTGGTGGTGGGGGCTCTGTCACAGCCCCTCAAGTTTAATTGGGTCCAGATGTGAGGCAGCGTGGCCCCTGCGCCAGCAAGGCGTCAGGGCCGCATTAAGAGCTCAGCCCAGGGCTGATGGGATCGCAGACAGACAAGCTTCCCCCCTCTCACCACCCCAGATACGTGGAGTGAACCCCATACTGCGCCGCTGACCACCAGGCCTCCGTCAGTACCCTTCCAACCTCTCAACTCCTGCTCATCATCTGCCAGAATAACAAAGCAGTGCAGTGCTTTGTTAAAACATCGCAAACCCTCCCTTGTTTATTTAGTGGAGGGTTATTTCACTTGTGACCTTGATTTCTGCGCTGACAATATAAAATCACTGTCATTGTCACTCCAAAGCTTATTATGTCTTGGTGACTATGGTGACAGTAACTCAAATTTTATGCCATTGTTTTGTTGCTATTGTGTAGGCCGTAACTGTGAGGGGAAGGTAATGAGTGTGTCAAGCCATTTTCCTTTCAAACCTGTCTCTATTGAAGACTGTAACATGGTTACTGCACACAATCGTTAAGTGCTGAATTTATCTGCGTTTGTGTGGACTGCAGTACTTCGTGGTCGCCCCCACAATGGAAGTAAGATGAGGGATGTTACTTGTCTGAAATGCACTAAAAACAAATGCAGATGACAATGTCAAGAATCATGATATGACACTATCAGAGTAATGAAGATAAGCATAGTCTGTGAGCTGCTGTTGTTTGAGATAAAGCTGTTTCCTTCCTGTTACAACTGTGTTAGCTAATTGTGTCCGGATAAGTAGTTGTGAATATTTTGCTTAATAAAAATTTCACAAAAAGCATAATGAAATGCAAAAAGAAGAAATTCTAGTTGGTCCAGAGCATCTGCTGTCTCAAAAAAGAGTCCTCCGAGCGAGTAATGTTTTCATTGTGACACAAAAAGCTGACTTGTTTACTGATAGAGCGTGGAGATCAATTAAAAGCAGAAAAGCAGCATGGAGTAATGGTGGCTGGAAGGAACGAAAAGAATAGACGGACAGCCAAAAATTAGAGAGCACTTCATCAGTGTTGACACTTGCGTATCGATGGCATTTGCTGAGTCGCTTTGCTCCACCATGACTAACAAGAAAAACCACTCATCATGCCAGCCAGCATTTAAAGGCTTATGTGAGAAGACCCTTGAAGCACCTTTCAGCTAGGAATGCCTGTTGAACGAAATTATGCGGGTAAACAGAAAGCAGATGTCGTGCATGTTCTCAGCTCTGTCGCATTTTCTGACATCCACTGTGAAGGAGGGTAGATCCGATGTTGTTGAAACAGACAGGAAGTGGAACGCTGCATTGGCTCTGCTTTCTGCCGATACTAATCTATAGAGGGTTGCAGTCACCTCACCACAATGTCAAACTGCAGATTGCTAAATCCACTTGTTGGCAGCCTTTTGTGTCAGACATACTGTACCACTACAGCCTTGTCAGAGGGCAAACATCTTTATAAATAAAGTTATTATATTGTTAAGTGCCTTTCAGCTGTTTATTTTATTATATGACTTTATACTTTAACAACTATTTTAGCTTCTATTCACTGAGCATTTGGTTTTAAATGCACTAACTGACAATAAGTCACAATTTTAAAATAAATCATTATCAGGCTTTTTTTTGGTTTCCCATGATTTAATCCTTCCAGGCAGTGTCATCCAACAGTACAATATCAAACTGTGCCAAAGGCCAAAGGAGGGACACTGGGATCAGACCCAGCTGTTACCCAAAAATCTTGATTTCCAACAACAGAAAACAATTTTTAAAGAACACAGGCAACACCTCTTAAAACAACACAAGAGTGTAGACTGCCAACAGGGGTTTAATTTCAGCCCACCATCACTCTCCTTCTCCTCATTCCATCCTATAACCCTGGGAAATGGTGTTGTCATACTGCTGGACACGAGCCCAGTGTGTGAGTGAGTTTAACTAAACAAAAACACTCCCATCATGGACTGAGGACTCATGGCCCAGTTAGACGTCCATGAAAACAGCTCTGGTCTGAATTAACATGCATTTTTCAAAACACATGATAAAACCGGGAGAAAATTGGAGCAGTTTCTTATCTTTTCCTAGTTCGGCTTTTAGAAACAACGATGGTCCGCACTGCTGTGAACACAGTCTGACACCAGGTGGTAATCTCGTGCTGCATATGGGTTTAGCTCAGTTTCTTCCAAAAGACACACAGTTGTTAAGAGTCCTGAAAGAGGCTGATGATGGTCATTTTATGCTTCCACTACATTACAGAGGGAATTAATAAGATTTTTGCCTGACCACATTTATTCAACAGAAACAGTTAATTTTCAGACTTTATTGAAGTTTTATTTTATCATAAAATCTCTGATCAGAAAATACATATTTATAAGATCATAACAAGACAGATCACTGACTCAAAACAACCAGTGATGACCATCAACCTTTTCATATAACTTCTATGTGTGTAATGATTGAAAGAATTGAGGGGTTTATACTTTTTAGGTTAAAATCTCAAAAACGAGGAGACAAATGATAAAGCATTAAAATAACACTGTCTGATCAGCTTATAAAATATAATGCATTGTTAAATATTAACCACTGTTAACTACATTTCAATACTGCATTTCTCTTCTAATACATTTTTGAAGGAGAACTTTCTTCTTTTTTTTTTTTTAACTTACTTAACATTTCATCTTTCAGATTTATTGCCCTGATGTATAATATTTATCAATTTCATAACTTGTATAATAAAAATAGCCATCACAGTACAGAAGTAGAAAAGGAATAGAGGAAGCTTACTTCTTTCACCAATGCAGCAGTTGATGGAGGCCAGAGACACTTCCTGCACTAGGGGACCTCATTTTAGGGGCCGTGAATAGCGGACAGCCACTTCTTTCTGCAGGGACCCTGAGGTTAGTCTGCCTAATTCCTTAGATTAAAAGCAGCAATCAGGTGGCCATAGGTTCCAGAGGCAGCATGAAGACAATCTAAACAGCATCAAGATTAAAAACGTACCAAGCATGTGGTTTTCATTAAATACAGACTGAATCCACAGCATAACATTAAGGAGCAGGTCGGTACTGCACCTGTCAATCAAACACACCACCATGAATGCGACATGCCAGACAGATGAGCTTTCCACAACACTGATAAAGACATTTTAGCGGTTAGATGAGCAAAATGACATGTGAGTAAACAAACAATTTCCCTTTTATTAAATGCACGGAATCGGAAACATTATTTTATATTATACCCACAGAGAATATGTTGTATATTAACAGGTCCAAATAAAAACTGAGTGTTTGGTTTTTGGCACTTTCATTGAAGCATACAAAGGAGCAGCAGAAGTATTTGTACCTGAGATTTGCTCTGTAAGGGGAGTGACAAATGAATACACACAGTAAGAAAAAAAAGATAAAAACAGAAAAGTTGAAACCATATGGTACAAATCAAAGAATGGAAATAAGTCACTATGATATGAAAAAAAAATGTCACAAACAAGATTTAAGAAAGCAACAAACCTGACACATTTATTGTTTAAACTGAGTCAGCAGTGTTTTCACTTGTAACCAATTGTTTTCATAAGGTGCATGAATATCCACACAGAACAATGAAATGGCTATGAAGAAGTTAGAAAGTACATAAACTAAATTTACAGGAAATAGAAAACCTATGTTACATTTTCTTGTTTTGACACAGTAAGTACAAGACATTTTTTTATTCCAGGCATATTAAAAAGCTAAATTATTGCCTTGAATTTGGTGTAGTATAAATGTTTGGTGTGTGTTTTTTGGTTAGAGCAGAAAAACACTAGATTACTAGATCAATTATCTGCCAGAGTTGATGCTGATTAGCATCTGTCCGTTTTCATCCTGTCTCTAGTATTCAGTTCCTTTGGTTTTTAGTTTCTCCCTTTTGTTTGAAAAGTTGGAGGTAGGATAGGTTAGGAGCTCTGGACCCATGTTATGATGATAACAGTGAAGCTGATGACTCCCATAAACAAGCCAAAGACCACTAGGAGTATAGCCTAGAAACGCGACAAACACAAACAAAACAATTAGCAGCGCAATTACCAAAATTAAACAAACAACTAAAATGTAACCACTGTAGCTCATGAGTTAAATGAGTCTAAGTGTTTCATAGCTTGATTAACAGTATTTAAGAAAAGGGTGTATTTACCCCAATGGAGTCAAAGGATTTGAGGGGCTGGCTGCTGATCTTAAGGTAGAAGATTCCAGGGAAAACAAACAAAAGGCAGCTGGAGGTTGTTGATCCTGGGAAAGAAAAAACAAAGGTGAATTCGAACTGCACAGACAATATGGTGCATGTCTGGTAATAGCTTCATATACTGCTTCAGCACTGCACCATTAATTATGTATGAGCAGATAGTGAGATTTTAGCCAACATGATCAATAAATGTGGATTACTGACGTCTAGGCTGGTGTTATAGTCCCCTGCAGTGTGCAACAGATTAGTCTGTCTAACAGGCCACAGCTGAGCAAAAGCATTGTGTTTGTAAAATAATAGAAGACTGAATACATGATTTACAACTATAATGTTTGACAAACAAGCACATTTATTTTCCCATATTTTAAGAACAATACACACCTACTACTCCAAAGACATTTCTGATATCAGGCACAAAGATGGCCAGTATCAGCACCACACCCACAATGATGAGAGTTGCAATGATGTGAATCAGCCAGGAGAAGGGACGTCCTCCACAGAGCAGCAAGATCACAGCCTTACGGGCCTGGAGTGTATAGACCGACAGAGGTCATTCAAACCAAACACACTCACAGAGCATCTACTGTGTCAGTAACTCAAATTAAATGTCATTGGACATTATAAGCTCTACATAAGCATATAATAAATGACTTGTCATTTATTCTTGTTTTATACATCAGCTTCGCTTTATGGGTGTTATCAAAGAACTTGTTGGCATTAATGAAACAGTGGGTCACTTTTACACTTGCAAAGCAGGAACTGAGCAAATGCATAAACATACAGTTAATCACATCAATATGTTATTAATTAAATAGCAAATTTTATATCTAGAGGCTTGGTTAAAATCTTTATATATAGTAATAAAAAGGTTAGCTAAAACCACACCAGATTGAAACAAACAATGAAATACACTTTCATTTTTATATCACAGTAAAAAGCTGTTACAGCTATAAGAACATAATATTGTAAAGAACCTAATATATCTCTTATTGGTCTACTCACAGGGAAGTGAATGAGCGGTACAGTCAGCAGCACAGAGAGGAGGATGGCCAGTCGAACTGTCATGATCATGATGTCTCGTGGCATGTACGCATCGTAACTCAACAACAGCTGGGAGTTCACATGAGCTGCAAGCATAAGTCACAAAAAGCGCATTGATATGACATGGTCTTGAAAAGCAGCTACAGCTGTATGTTTTACTCAACAATATATGTCCCTGCAGGCTTACCGTAGAAGGTGAGGTAGCCGAACAGTGCAGAAATTAGGTAAACCAGGAAGCTCAGGCTAATACCGACATTTGCAACATTCTGCATGCGGGTCTTAGTGGGTCTGAAACACACAAGTACATATCAGGAAATACAGAAAAATAAATTCACAGAGTTAAACTGACTGTATACCTGAGAAGCTGCAGTGCTTACCGGTCCAATTCACAGTAGATTGGGAGGACAGCTGTGTGGCAGAGAAAGGAGAAGGCCATAGTGGGGATGGCGTAGGCACTCTGCAACACACATTAGTCAGAGCACAGCCGTCATTAGCAAATTGTCAGCTTACACTGTTACACAGAAGTGAGTGGTAATAGTAATTGGAGTGCAAACAATCCTGAATACACGTATTCACATGAAAATCTAAAATATGCATCTATCTAATATCATAAAGTGTAATTTTTAAGGATCAGAAAACAGAGACATTTGTGTCGGAATAAACAGAAACAGTTGTGCTTCATGTAATTCTGCATGTCATGTGTACATTTGGCCTTTACATGTAGCATACATGTGAATGGCAGCTGCAAAGTGCACTTGGGTTCTTTATATATACCGCCCATCCTTCATAGGTAGGAGTGTGACTTGTCACCAAAGTGAAGAAAACTGCAGCAGACCTACTTTCAACAGCTTCCCACTGCTACCTAACATGTGCTACATGTTCAGTGTAAAGATAACACTGGTATATATACATACCTTACTTGAGACGACAAAGAGTTGAGGTGTGCATTCTGAGTCTGAGGAGTTTGATGTCTGGTTAAACAAGGAAAGAAGAGATATTGTGTTATTTCTATAAAGAGATTATTTGAGCAGTTCTGCTCAAATGGGAAAACATGAGGATAAATTCCATTGCCTGGGTTTGGAGTTAAAGCCGAAGAACCATGTAAGTTAACCAATGCCAGGTCTGAACTTATAGTACGGTCTGTATAATTCCAAAAAGGTCAGAGGTCATTTCCAGGATCCAGTGAGGTCACCTTAACTTCCTTCCCCTTCGGACCGGCACCATACACGGCACACTGCAGCCTTCTCTGTCCCCATCACCCAGAGCATATCCATTCACTAAACTCATTCTCCTGGATTTCCTGTCTAATTGTAGTACCTACCCCAGGTCTATGGTATCGTACAGTGGCAAGAAGAAGTCTGTTTTTCTGCAGCTATTCTTTTGCAGACTTGCTTTGGTGTTTTGGGTCATTATTCTGTAGCATCACCCAACGTCTCCAGAGTTTCAGTTGACGTACAGACATTCTCACATTATCCTGTAGAATTGTTTGATACACTTGGGAATTCATCTTCCTCCCAATCGCTGCAAGCTGGCCAGGCTCTGAAGCAGCAAAGCAGCACAAATTGTTTCCTCCACCTTACTTTAGGATTGGGATGATGTTTTCATGATACTATGCAGTGCTCTTTTCAGATCAGATGTAGTGCTGTGTGTTCTTTCCAAATAGTTCAGCCTCAGTCCACCAAACATTTTGCCAATACTGCTGTGGAGTGTCAATGTGCTCTTTGGCAAACCACAGGCGTGCAGCAATGTTCTTTTTAGTAAATAGCAGCTTCCTTCGTGATGTCCTGCCATAGACTTGCTTCTTCAATGTTTTACCTACTGTAGACTCATGAACACAGATGTTAGCCAGTTTCAATGATACCTTCAAATCCTTGGCTGTTGTTTCTTTACCTCATTAATGAGTGTTAGTTTGTCTGGACCCCACTTCTTGGTAGAGTAGCAACAGTCCCAAAGTGTCTCCATTCGTACAGTATTTCTCTAACTGTAGACTGGTGAATTTCTAAAGTCTTTAACATCACTTTTTAACCCTTTCCAGCTTTTTGTAAATCAATAATTTTTGATCGTAGATCCTCTGAAAGCTCAGGTCATTATTCCAAGGGTTCACATGCTTTTTCCACTATCACTAAGAGGTTTTTAGGGTTGTTGTCAAAGACATGAAACATCAGAAATTAGTTTGTGTCATTATTTTAGGAACATAAATTTTCTTTTAAGTTCAGATCACATTTTATTACTCAATCAAATCAATGCAGAAAACCATGAAATTACAAAAGGTTCACATACTTTTTCTTGCCACTATATATATGTTGTTTATGTCTGTGTGCACTTTGACAAATGCGCAAAGACGGAAGAATCGAGGTTGTTACCTGGTTGTTGTCTGGGACTGTAGTAACATTGTGTGGCAGTGGGCAGGGGATGGACCATTTCTTGACCACAACCTGGAGAAAATACAACAGGTTGGGAAAAGAAAATAATATATATATATATATATATATATATATATATATATATATATATATATATATATATATATATATATATATATATATATATATAATTTTGAGGGAAAACATCAAGACTCACCACAACAGTGAAGTAGAGCATGAAGAAGAAAGCGAGGCTGCTGGTGTAACCTAAGAAGCCTGTAAAGTTAAGAGACGTGTGTGTCAACAGTTAAAAGAAAAGAGGGCAGAGAATCCATCAATCAATTAGTTCATGTTTTTTGATCAACTTACTCACCAATTTTAGGCAATATTGCCAGAGGTAGAACAACACAAAATGTGACCAAGATCAAAAGCAACCTGCCATCTTCATACCAGACATTTCTGGAAAACAAGAAGAGGACATGATCTCCCTGGTCCTGACATGTCAGGGACAGCAGAGACAAATCTTCAGTGCCTCAAAATGGACCGGCTCTGGAAATTTGTCTCTACTTCGTGCTTAAATGCAGAGCGACAGATTCATCATGTGGAAGGAATTAAGGGCTTTAGTGCTCACAAACCATAACATTTATGTAATTCACATGCAAACGTTGCGTCCCTCCATCAGATGAAACCACATTTCACTTGCCTGGTTTTTGAAGAAGGGGGAATAATATTTTACTTTGCTGAGAAATAGCCTTGGCGGTTTATTCGGGATTAGGGTGCTAGAGCAAAGGGAGGGGCAGTGTTCAAGGTGACACATGTGGAAGGCATGCTGGCTTTGCTGGGGTCGAGGTTAGGCGGGAAGGGTGCTGCCAGGCGCTGCTGTATGCTAGACCACAGTGTGGGGTCATGAGGGACTGGCTCCACCACTCTTTATGGGGCTCCCACAGTCAGCAGCACCTGCTCTGACCACATCAACACCCACTGAACCCTGTTTGGCAGTTTCACAGCTGTGATGTTACCGTGGGCGCTGATGGATTTGTCTCTGCGTCGCCACCGTTTTTGCCCTGTAACTGGATGTCTGAGATCTCTGCTTTGACCTCAACTCTCTCCTGTACAACCACTTCTACTCTCACCTAAATTTGGCTGAAACACAGATGCAGCCTGGCTAAACTCTTTTGTCACTTTTTTACTGTTCTATATGCAAAGAAAAAAGAAAAACAAAATCACCAATACCATTAGGATCCATTTGCAGGAGCCTCAAGGCGCAGGATACCTAGAAGATCCATGAAATGTGGAACATTTCACGCTTTAAACAAGATGTTGGACAGTTCTCAGTTAAGCTGAGAGTACAACTGCCAATGAGTCTCCACAGAGTTAAAGAGCAGCATAAATCTGACCAACACAGCACAAACCGAAATCCACAGCTGTCCATATTTTTAACCATGATTTCAAACACAACTGGAAAACTTAAACAGGACATGTGCTACACTATCAGTGATGTAGACTACGGGTAGAAGACTGTGTTTTCACTTTGCTGTATTATAATAAATGAGCCTGAAAAAAGAAACTAATTTTAATATAAAACAACTCATTTACTTGGGCTTTGATGAAATTGACTGCACGTCTGTTAACATCCCAAAGCCACTCATTAACAGAAATGTTTTGTTTCCCTCAGCAGTGAGCTGTAATTAGAATGGCAAAACTGATATCCCCTTGTATCAGTCTGATTCCGGGGAACATGTGTGAGAGATTTGGGGGTGAAAGGAGAGCACTAATACAAAGCAGCTGTGTGTGGAAGATTCAGATGTTGACGCGTTGGGCTGAGAGCAGCTACAACCCCTGCTTAAACCAGTGTGGCCAATAATAAAGTGATAGAAGTTACATTCTTGGCCCGGGACTTGTCTGAGAAGGCTGGGAGCTGCAGACTTGTCCACGTATGCCAATGAAAGACACAGGCTGCTGCTGATGGGTGATGAATGACTCTCTGTCATGAATACATTTCCTGTGGGTATCCTTCATACTGCACAGCATAGAGCATAAGTTTCCCTTCAGTCGCTCACAAAGTATTAGCAGCACACTGTGGTTTGGTGAGAGATGTTCTTCCACCTCATTATTCATATGTTTCATATTGCTAAACTAATTCCAGTTTGTGGTGCAGAAATGCCACATTTGACTTATTTGAAGGCAAACGGTATAATCTATAACATCATAGGAACAAGAATGACTCATTCGTTATCTTAGTGTAGCTAATTTAAAATAATAGCTTGGTTCGACCCACAACTGTAACAGATTTTGAACAAACCATTTTTTATTGGCAACGGAGGGAGCTCAGAGAGCTGTGCATACACACCCTGTGTTGTCTGGGGTCAGGAAGCTGTTTATGGCTGCAGGAAGCTCCAACTTCAAGATGAACAAATAGGATGACATAGCTGAGGACGCAGAGGAAAAATGTTGAGATACTGTGTACTTTCTAAATAAAATAAAACACACAACTTAAAAAAATAAAGTGATGAGGGCAATGTGTGTTTTCCAGCACAAGGAAAGGATGGACAGGGTGGAGGGGGTCCCGCAGCTCTGAGTTAATGCAGAGGGGTGGGGCAGGAGGCTTAAGGGGATCACAAATACAGCCGTCAGCACAGAGGAGCAGACATTATGCAGATCTTCCAACTGCTGGAGACCACGAGTAGCAGCCAGGATGAAGTGTGAGGGGGGAGTAAGGCTAACAATAATGCTCTCTGACGCTAATCCAGGTATTTCTCCCCCTTCTCCACCTCACTAGGAAACAGGATATTATCTGAATATGATGGGCTCCAACATACTTTCCCGAACGCTCAGGCAGCCAATGATAGAGGGGATCGGGGTCACTTCCTGAGGTGACTAGCCGAAGGAGGCAAAAGAGAAAGGAGAGATACAACCTACACCAGGAGTAGAGAACTGTCTTCAGGGATCCAGATGCAGTGTGTGGTCATAACAGGGGATAATGCTAAGGGCTATTGTGAAGCCAGGCATAGCCAAAGTTAGCTGGGGCTTTATTGCCTGGGGCACATCTTGCACTCGCCGTTAAATAAGCATAGACCATAATCCCTCAGATCCTGCATTTGTTTATAAAGGAGAATTCCTCCAAAAACCCTCCAGCCCACACAGAAACAAGGACACTTGGTCTGAGAATAATTAATGCCATTAATAAGCACTAACATCTGTCAATAAGAGGATATTATGAGGCAGCAGTTGCTTTAGTGTTTTATCCAAAATGTGTTTCAGCAATACTTCATCCAACAATTTAAATATGAACCACAGAAAATAAAAATCTTTTCAACCACACAAATGGATATAAACACACAGTGACAGGGATCACACAACAGGCGTGATGCAATGGTTTAGTTCCATGCAGTTCGTTACTGGAAGCACAACAACACTTTCATGGGAATTCCTGGTGGGGTAATACTTACGTCTCGTTGCAAAAAAAAAGGCCCTTGAGTGAAGAAAAATTATTGTTATTGGCCTTGGTAAGAAAACATATTCTAATAATAAGCATGTTGTAAATCCCAAGGAAAATTGATGTAAACCTTCCGTGTGTGGTCAGCAAATAGTGGGAGAGTGTGTTCAACAGAAGACAGAGCCACTTTCATTTCATTAGGAGTGAGGGGAGAGGCAGACTGTGAGAGCCCTGGGCTGGTCAGTAATTAAGGTCAATTGGCCCATCAGCCTTTGGCAGTGCTGATGAATGTTTACCCAGAGTGAAGCTAATTTCACTCTTATAAAAGGGGCCCGGGGTGTAGACAGATGCATGCTGGAGTGCTGGCTCTAACACTCTTGCACATACTGCCCCATGCTGGGAAAACCACAAACATACCAGAGGGCACTGCAATAATCCACTCAGCTGTGCCACTAATGACTTCAGAGGAGCTATCACCTCAGCTCTGCACTGTCTGAGGAGCGCTGTTTGTGGCAGGGGGATGGACAGAGATGGCAGGAGAGAGAAGTGGGGGAGTGGGGAATAAAGGGACTCCCATTAGGTTACTCAACACTCAGAGGGTGGGGAGCAGGTTTACCATCAGTAATCAATTAGACAAGAAGTCTGGTTTCAGGGCCAGGGGAGGGGGATGAGAGGACAGCGGCTGCAGGGTCAGAGGTTATCAGGGAGTCCAGATAATAACCTTACAGGAAGGAAAGAGTAAACCTTGTTACAAATGTGTCTGATCACCAGTAGGAGGCACTACCTGCCTCCAAAATAAACTGTCCAGAGCCTGACCCTGCTGCACTCTACACCCTCTTAACCACTCTGCTTCTATAAAAACCACAAAATCGGTTCAAATTCAACATGTCAGACATAATGCATGTAAGTGAACAGTGAGATGGAGGCTGACTTACCACCAATATTTTGGATGAGGATAGCAACTCCAACCAGGACCTAGAAGGAATTTTAAAAATGCTGTTGGGTGAATATGTTCCCCAGTCATGCTGAAAATCTAAGTGTGTGAATTCCTTTTTAACAGGGCAAACTCACACTAATCCAAAAGTCAACACTTACTTTTCCTGGATTTTTCAAGGCTCTATGTCCAAGGTCTTCATATGAATTGATGCCTAGAGTCAAACAGAAAACCTGGATTAGTCAACCTGAATATAACCATGATGTGGCTCTGCCTGTCTGAAGCTGCTAGTGTCTCACCTGTATGGTCACATAGCTTTAAGAGAAGATGTATAGAGTATGCTGCCAAGCTGGACACTAGTGCCAAGAGGATACTAGAGAGGGAAAAAAAAAACTTAATCAGTAGTTGTAGAATTTTTAATCAACCTAGTTTGGAAGAAAATATTTTATTTTTATAGCACTGTAGTAGACGTAAAATACAAACATGCTTACCAAAAACCAACTATGCCTGTGCTAGCCATGGCGTAAGCTAGACCCAGTATACCGCTGCCCATGATGGCATTCATTAAGTTAAATACGGAGGAGAAGAAGGAGGCTCCTTTGGTTCTGGTCTGCACTGAGCCCTGCGCAGAGAGCAGAAGTGAGACGTAGATAAAAGATAAAAGAAGTAAAACAATGAGCGAGAAGACAAAAGAAGAGCAGAGGAAATCTGATTATTTGTGTAAAAGCTTTAAGGGAATTGCTCCTGACAGTTTTCCCAACAACTGGCCAGGCCTGATGATGAATGTCATGAAACAACACTGCAGTGGCATGTAGGATCATGGAGTGGAAATGTGAATGGATGGGGTGGGATTTGAGGTGCTGGCTGTGAGACAGCTGCCTGAGCTCAGGATAAGGGGAGCTGCCCAAACAGCTTGACCTCTCTAATAGGGGATATCCTGGAGAGAATGAGTGGCAATTCTGGTGTCAGTGTCACAACAAAATCAGGTTGACCTGCAGGCCGCTGAAGCAGATTCACCCTATTACAGTAGGCGAAGTTAGACTATTTTAGATAGATGCCCCGCTCTTCATTTTCCCAGATTCCTTGCTAAGCTGTGGGAAGGGGTGCCTTATAGTCGGGTGTGGTCTTGTGCGGAAGCAGTTTATTATGTTAGAGAAACACTGTGCAAAAATAGTTATGTTAAACTCTGAATGTGAAAACAAACATTGGATGGCAAAACATACATGCATGGGATTTATTTATCTTAACTTTATTTCCATTCTGGCAGATCTTTGCATTTGCATATTGATCTGCTGACTCCTACATAATCATTGTATTTTTTTTAGCAACAATATCTTTCACTTCCATGGAACTTTAGCTTGTATGATTTATAAACAGCCCCGCAACGATGCTCTCACTCTTTTGTCAGCTGTTGTTATGATACTGTGATAATCTAATTACTCCCTAAGAAGTGGGTTCCACATACAAGTAACTTTGCAAACAGTGTCTATTTTGAGTGCTATTAGCCACAACTTGCTCCTTCCAGGATGTCTCTGGGGAAGCTTATGGAAAGCTTGTTTGTGTCAGAACACTGTGAATAAACGCAGACACAAACTCTTACCCTGTGTCTTATTAAGTGTAGATGAGGCAGGATGGGGTTTAGAGGACAACAGGAGAAACTGTTGTGGAGTAATTCTCAGTTGTCACAAACAAATAAAATCCAAACTGATTTTTAACAAATTATTGTGTCAAACAAATAAAAGAAAAAATACTACAAGTTATATTCATTTTCCAGATAACTCACAGCATTACTTGAGGACAAATGTTCATTAACAAAATTAAAACTCCTACAAAGACATTAGTAGACCTAGGATGATTGAAGATGTCTATAATCAAAAGGATATAGTTATTATGCTATGTAAAACTCCTGGTCTAATAGTGTGCTCAATGCTTACATTTTCTATTCTCACATTTCTTTTAGTTCACCTCAGTATCTGTCCCTCAAATATGTTCATGGTTCTTGGTCCATGGTTCTTGGTGGTAAAATAGTACAGATACTATATGTAAATTTATGGGTAAACAGCTGACTCATTCATTCTGCTTGTGCCATGTACACACAGCTGTCAGCCTAGCTGTCCTACTTGTCCCATCCTAAAATTTCTATGAGCCAGAGCAGCCTCACTTCTGTCCGGAGAACAATACTCCCAGTTAAAAGTTGACCATAAATAAGTTTAGTAGGGTCAACTGCTAAGTCACTAAGTCAATAAGTCACTGCTAAAATTATTACTTTCCAAAATAATAATTGCCTGGTAAAATATTTGTGTAGGGGAGAAAATATTTATACTGGTTTTACTGGACAGTTTTCTACAAGGGACTCTCTGACCAGTATCCCTGCCCCTGCCACTGAGATGCCCCAAGATGTCATGTGTGAAGTTGTACCCAAAGAGTTCATATGCAATTTTCCTGGTCATCCTTTGAGCAGGTTGTCTCATATCGGCAGAAGATTTCTGAAGCTATGTTAGAGTGATCAGTTTGACGGGATGAAAAACTGGAGTCTGGATCTGAACTTGTTCCATTTCATAATTATTAAAGCCACTGTGCTGCCAGGAATATTCAAAGCTTGAAAAGGTTTGATCTACCTTCTCTGATCTACGCTTTGCCACATTAAGTCTATAGCGAGGTACTTACATTTACATTTAGTCATTTAGCAGACGCTTTTATCCAAAGCGACTTACAAGTGAGGAACAAGGCACTCTTGTTGTCTTGACTCTTGTTTTTGACATGCAGAGAAAATATGGGACATTTGTATACATGGGTGTGTACTTTTACCTAAATCAGAAAAACTGAAGGAATGTGAATACTTTCTGAAGTCACTGTTGACAGCATGTTCACTTGTTCATGTCATTTAACACATAAATGACACTCTAAGCTTTACTTTAAGACGTTTAAGTAATTTGAAATAATGTGTCATTCAGTTAAGTGCATGGCAATTTCTACTGTCAACACTTTCTGTGAGTGTGTCTATATAATAGAATATATATGAAGAAGTTAAAAATGGCATATATAATGGTTCATTTTAAAAAGGAATTAGCATAAACAGAGATACAACCTCAGAAGACATAATTTAAATAGCACGGTGTAATTTTTTCTTAGGGTGGACATTTTTTTAAAGTGCTAACAGAGGCAGAAAACAAAAAGGAAGTTCAGAGGAATCATGTGATGTTCGTCATTATTAACACTGGACAGCAATATGAACTTTGGTCATTTGTGCAAAACTGCTGAAATGACTTCTGTGTCTTTCACAGCCATCCGTTTTGTCTTTTCTGTTCAAATGAGCGGAGCAGTACGATGTTTCTCTGCAAACTGAAAGATAAAAATTATTTCATGTTGTCCTAAATTTACAATGTTTATATAAAGTGACAAAACTGTATGTAGAAAGAAGCGCTATTTTAGAGCCGTGGAAGAAATGGCAAGCTTGTTTTTATACTTACGTTAGTTAATAAAGACGTACTTTCGTTTTCTTCGGTGTCCTCAGTGGTATAATCATTGTATAAATCATTGTTTATATTCGTATTAATACTCATCTTCTACTCTACAAAACTCGAGACGAACTACAAAAACAAACTGTCACTTATCCGTGTCAAACTCACAACCACGTGTATTAGCGTAAAGACGGAAAGCTGCAAAGTTATTAAAGCATCTTCTCTTCAATAAATAACTTGTAAGCTGCTCTCATCAGCTGTCAGCTGTTGTTGTTGACCACTCATATCACGTGCCTCCTCCTTCCGTCGCATTTAAAACGTCACGGAGGAGACGGTCCAATCAGAAATAGACTCTGAAGTCCTTGGACCAATCAGCTGTCGGCTCTCGTCCACCGCCAATGACGCAATTCAAGCGTGTCTGTAAACGGAGGATGTTGAGGTTAGTTGTGCTCTTTCGCGATAATAATAACTCAATTGTTTCTTTATATGTCTCATATTTTTAAGATTACCTTAAAGCTAACACTGTGTTCAAAGTTAAGGTGCGCTTTCTCACTTTTCTGTCATATAACAGCAGCAGTTCTGTCTTTGCAGGGTTCTCAGCAGAGTCTTTCCATCTGTACAAACTCATAGAAAAATAAAATCTGCTGCTGTGCTCCGGAGCCTCTGCTCTGCAGCCTCACAGGGTCCTGTGTTTGCAGTAAATCCCATAATGGAGCCTAAACTTTATCAGCTCCCTCCAGAGGTCCGGGGTATGACCTCTCTGGACAAAGAGGCCTTCAAGCAGACCATTACAGTCCCTGCACTGCGGGTCCCCACTGGAGTCTTAAACAAAGTGGTTAAGAGCTTGAGAAAGTCGACCATCCAGCGCCCGGGGTTACCCAGAGTGGTGCAAGATAAAGAGGAGAGTAGCGACTTTCGATTAGTCCTGTTGGACCCTCACAGAGTGTCCTCACCAAGCTCCTTCAGTGAGGCTGAAGCTGAGGCTCTCAGGTCCTTTAGTGTCACTCAGGAGCTGCACTACTATGAGCTTCAGCTGACCTATGACAACCTGAAGAGTGAGGAAGTGCTGGAGGCCGTGCTCCCACAGGGGCAGGACGTGACCTCTGGGTTCAGCCGGGTGGGACACATCGCACACATGAACCTGAGGGACCACCAGCTCCCGTACAAGAACCTCATAGGTAAGAGGTAGATATTGTAACAGCAGGATTTCAGTACAAAATAACAGATGGGTTAGAAATTAAAGTAAGCTTGTAGCATCAGTACAACTTTACAGGTTTACCAAGTGTCTGTTCTTTAAAAATATAAAACAAATACATAATTCTTCCAAAAAGTGTATGGTGGTATACCAAATCACTCTCAAATCTAGCTCATCATCAAGGCCATAGCTTACAAGTCAAATCATTCTCACACCAATCATACCATTACCATGTTTATGGCAGGTAAAGCTTCTAAAGTATACCTACAATTACTGCGGTTATTTTATGACTTTGTAAAACAAAGAAAGGTGAAATTTTTTAAGTAACATCTGGGGATGTCTCAATTATCATTTGAGCAAATGGGGCAGCCACCTCAGATCTATTGTGTCTCACTTGCTTTGTCATGTTTGAGTAACTTTAACTGCTAAATAATATTCCTTTGGGATATATGCACAGCTAACACCTTATTACAATTATTTTTAGTGCTTAAATATTCTAGAGTTCAAGTCCAATCAAGTTCTAACTCAAAAAAGCTTGGTTAATAGATAATAGGGATAGAAAGTCATATTCACTGTCAGAATTGTATCTGCTGCTTTCACTGCAGGTCAAGTCATCATGGACAAAAATCGTGGCATTACCTGTGTTGTCAACAAGACGAGCATAATAGACTCTACTTACCGCAACTTCAAGATGGAGGTGTTAGCTGGAGAGGAGAACATGGTCGCTAAAGTAAGCTACATTACACACATACAGTAATTTAATGTCGATGACACATACATTTACATACATAGTCATTCCTAAATCTACTCAGATCATCCACTGATGGTTGATATTTGTGCTGCAGGTGAAAGAAAATGGGGTGACATATGAATTTGATTTTTCTTGTGTATACTGGAACCCTCGACTGAGCACAGAGCACCAGCGTGTGGTGCAGCTCGTCAAACGTGGTGACATCGTGTTTGATGTGTTCGCTGGTGTTGGACCTTTCGCCATCCCAGCTGCCCGCACAGGGGCCAATGTGTTAGCCAACGATCTCAACCCAGAATCCTATCGATGGCTGCAGCACAACTGCAAACTCAACAAGGTGGAGAGCAGAGTCCGAACCTTTAACCTAGATGGCAGAGCGTTCATTCGGGGACCCATGAAGGACGAGCTACCTGCCCTGCTGAAGGGAAAAGCTGGTGTTCATGTGGTGATGAACCTGCCTGCTATGGCTCTGGAATTTCTGGATGCATTCAGAGGCCTCTTGAAGCAGGAACGTCCATGTGTTGAGAACCTACCCACAGTTCACTGCTACAGCTTCTCTAAAGCTGACAACCCTGACACAGATGTGGTGCAGAGGGCTTCCCACAGCCTTGGATTCCCCCTGGAAAAACAATGCTCTGTGCATTTTGTGCGTAATGTAGCACCCAACAAAGATATGATGTGTGTGACATTCACACTCCCCGAAGAGGTTCTTTTTCGATGTGATCCTGAACATACAGGTGAGAATGAATTTAAAACTCAGAAGAAAGTTAATTAATAAATTAAGACCAGTGTTTAATCGTTGCAGAATAGAGTTGGTTTGTAGAATAGTCTGTTAACTTAAATGTTTTCCTTCCTTATCTTGTAATATTAGATATATATAAAATATATTATATTTTACTACTTAGGCATTTTGTCATTATCTAAGAACCTTAGACAAGTCTTTGTCTCAAAATGTGAGCATCTAAAGCATCTGCTTTCCCTCATCTTTTATGAAATTAAACTAATTATCTTAGACTATAAGTCAATGATGGATTTCTTTTCATTGTTCTGACATTTTTACAGTATCATTTAAAATAATATTTATAAACAATTAAAATAATTTCCAGCTAACAGTACTGTTTAATTCTAAACATATTTTGTTTATCTGCAGAACCTCCAGAAGAACCAGCACCAAAGAGACAGAAGTGTGAAGAGACTGCAGATACATCATCGTAATTACACAAACCTGTTAGTATGAGAGTCAAAAGGAAACATTTGAGTTGTTTTTTTGTTTTTTTTTTCAAACTGACTTTTACTATTGTTTTTACCACAGATGTGGCTGAATCTTGTCATAAGCATCCATGACCCACCTTTAGTTTAACAAGTTGTTGTAAATCCTACAGCCTGAGTGGCTCAATTTTTAATAAAACAATGAACAGATTCTCAACATTCATTGGGATTTAATTTTAATATAAAATGGACATAAAACAAACAAAGCTATTTACACCTTTACCAAAAACGAGGCACAGCGGGTTTCAGCCCGTCCACAGTGGTAGCTGTGCTGTATTTATAGTCCAATCAGTCACTTGCCGACCAGTAGCTGTTGTGCTCTTTGAGCTCTGGATGTGTTCAGCCTTTCTGAGGAAACAGCCCATTGAAAGCATCTTGAATGGCCCGATGACACGCCAAAGCTGAAGTGTATCCTCCAGCTGTGTCCTGAGGCATAGCAGCCCGCACGTGGTTCAGGTACCTGAGAACACACAGAAAGCTCTGGTCAATAACAGCAGTGGGGTATTTTTGCAATTAAAGTGACTAACTTGGCAGCATGACAGCCGATTTCGAAAGTAGTTCATTTGAGTAACTGGAGGGTAAATTTATTCTTCATTAAATCCACACTCAAAGTTATTTTTTTCTGGATCTCCAGGACCCTTTGGCCCTTTGATGAGATCAACGAAGACAGACGTAGCCATACACTAACACTGAAACATCTTGTGCCTAAAAGCCTCTCCAACATGGCTCTATTAAAGTATTATAGGTGTCTTTTATTTTTTAAGTGCTTACAGATGTATCCTGCCAAAGCCCCTTTTCAGTTTTTTAAGCAAAACCAAAAGTCACTGTTTATTTTCACATTCGTGCACAGAAAGAAAAACAGCTGAGCTGTTAAATTAGTCTCCACATCATGTCCCCACAGTGATAGATGCCCCTCTCTCAGACAAGTTTGTGTGTTTTGGGGGGAGTTGACCTGTGTCCCCACCCAGTCTAATCCTTCCTCCACTGTTTTGTTTCATCAAAAAGTAGTCAGGGGGGGAGAACCTGCACACATGTTCTGTACTGCCTTCTTGGAGCATCTGACTACAAAGTCCTCCAGCGACTGAGACAACACACACAGCATCCCCCCCACTCTGCAGAAATCATAGTCCTGGCAGCGAGGTCTAAAGCCTTCACACGAGTCTGGCTTTGTGGCCTCCGTTCCTGTGAGCCGGAGAAACTTCAAAGTGAAACGGGAATCGAGCACAGACAGCCCTCTGTGATTTCTGTGCCCATTCAAGCTGCTTTACAGGGTAACCTAACACCTGTGGGGAGGCTCAGAGAGAGTTGAGGTCTATGTGTGAATGAGAGATGGACACGGTGAAAAGGTGTTGGTGAGACTACATGCTGAATAGATCATATTTTTTGCTTTGGTGTTTTATGATTGTACAAGGTGCTTAAATGGTTTCTTTGTACCACAATAAAACCTTCATTGGGAATAAAGGTGAAACCTATTTACTAGCATGTCTGTGACAAAAATGCATAAAGTCAAACATTTGTGAATATCACACACAGGAGATGACCTTGTCAAGTTGAGAAAGTGAGAAGAATATCAGCAAGAGATGTCAATCAAGTCTTGCACACAAGACTACTCATCACCCACTAGAGAAACAACACACAAGTTCAAAACAGGAGGCCTGGTGATTAATAATAACTTCATTAGGCCCAAGCTGCTGTAGCCTGTCCTTCAGAGCACTTGAGGGAGGTCTTCTCATATGGCTTCCTGCATCAGATGAGTGCTATCTATTGATTATATTGTACTGGGCCTTTTTAATGGTGAAAAAAGTGGGCTATTTACAGCCTGGCTAAGTCTGCTCTTCCTGCTAATCTAATCCCCAAGCTACTCATGTGGTCATTCCTTCCAAGAAAGCTGAGAGCTCTGTGTAACTTTATACCTGCCTGCCCCTAAGGAGCGAGAGAGTAGGGGAGTAAAAAGAGAACATGAAGGAGAAGGAGAGGCAAGAAGAGGGTGTTTCGGTGGATGAGGGGGTGGGTAGAAAGAGGAGGGAGGATATGAGGTGAAATCACCTTTGGGTATCAACATCACAAACACTCTTCGCTTAAACCAACCCTGTCTGCCCTCTTCACCCCAAACACCCGAGATTAGTTCAGTTCTGCTCCATTAACACAGCAGCTGTATCTTCCTGTAAAATCCAGCCACATACATGTATGTACACATTACCGGTTATAGAGGTTCGTGAAACCGAAAGGTACACTTGACTCTTTTCACAGGACTGCACTTGACAATGCTGACAAATTAAGATCACACAACAGCTAGGACTCGCAATAACGTGCGATACATTTAATATGGACTGCACGCTTGACAGGCTGGCTCTTTGCACTGCCTTCAATCATAAAACGACGCAACACACCCCTGGAAAACGGACATTTTGAGCCCCTCTGACGCTACTGTTTCAAGGCACTAACACTTTCCACGCCCCCCCTCCCCATCATCCGCTCTTTTTCCCTTTCTCTCTGAGGACTGGACTGCCTTTTGTTCGCAGGGCCCTGAAACCCAAGCCGTTTAGGCCGGTAACATCTTTCACTCTCTGGGCCCCACTGGAGCATTAGCTGCAACTTGATACAGGTCTTTTCAAAGCCTTGTATTATTGGGTAAATATGGGTCACTTTGGACTGGCCCATTATGTCGCTTGAGGGGTAGCGGGAAAAGACTAGTGCAGGTGATGAAGACAACTGAACGACATAGTATGACATTGTGGTGTGTCAGACTGCAATTGCCACAGGGGAATATGACAGGGGGGGGTTTCCATTAGTATACACACAAATAGAGATATGAGATTTATTTTCCCTCACCATAAAAAATGGGCATGAATTACTTACTGTAATTCAACCGCAGTGCAAGTGTCAAATTTACCTTTTTTTTATATTCTCAAAAGCATAATAGATCATAAAGTGCTTGCATTAATTTTCACCTTCTATTCATACCATCTGCTATTTCTCCACTCTTTAAAAAAAGAAACACAAAAAAAAAAAAACATGCAGTTGGATCAAAACTGTTCAGAGCTAACAGCATTTTTCCACTTTGGTCTGCAACTGTGAATACCTGGACAATGTCTCCTGCTAATGCTAATAACGGTAGGAGATTTTCCTGACGGGATCCTGAAAGTATTCCCCACTCCTGCTGCCTGGAAAACACAGCAGAACCCCATCTCTAATTCAAAGTGAAAAGATAAGTGGCAAAATGTTCCGGCGGGTTCCGCGTGATTTCCAGCTGAGAATGTGTGGCTCCTCTTTGTGTGTGTAGATCGACGATGCTGCTGTGGAACGGAGGGTGTTTGGGTTCTTCAGGGAAATAGCTACAAGACTGGGACTCCAGAGGGAAAACACATAGTAGAGGGAGGTGCAGGTTGTGTCGAGCCTCTAGTCTAGACTCCATGTGTTAGCTAGAATTGGATTAAGAAGAGCTGTGGAAGCTCAGGCTTGATGGAAAAGAAAAGAGGCCTGTAATGCTACAGTGGCTATTTCAGCAAACAGACACTTAACATTCAAACCACAGAGCAGGCGCACAAGACAATGGAGCAATCTGAAGCAGCCTTAAGCAAGTATTGAATGTAGAATCACTGAATGTGGTTTGGCTGCTTTCACACATGAAGACTTTACATCCATGTTCCTCAAACAGCCTGCTGAACTTTGTTTTACAGTATGAATGGGATTTTCTGAGAGAATCCACGAATTGTGAAGTGGTCTTACATCCCTTCTCAGCAATGAGCTTACACCAGACATCAGTATGGCACCTGCTTTTACAGCATCCTCGCTGATCCGGGGTCAGCATTTGTTCTTTCAGCACAAAAGATCAGAAACTTTTTTGATTCAGCATGATTCATGACCCAAACAGGGTATACTGACATTCAGGCAGCTGGGGAGATCAACTGTGTTTTCTGTTGAATCCACAGGGAAAAGGAAAAATGATGTCTACACAGACAAATCAATATATCTTACCCTACCCGAGATAGCTCCAAGGACTGAAGCCTCATTAGCCATGTTTATTAAAGCAAAGGAGCTTAGACTGGTGGGTGGAGTGCTACAAGAGACCTGACAAGCACAGGGCAGGCTATGGTACATCTCACCAGAGGCCGCTTCGTACGTCTTTAAGGCCAGTCATAAGGCTGCTGGATAGCAGTGTGAATGTCCGGAAGTCTTCCTTTATCGCTCTGCTCCAGCAGCAGTTGAGGATTCCTGGCCTGGGAATGATGGGGTCTGGTGGAGGGGTGCAGAGCCACACACCTGCCAGATGATTTGTCATTATAGAGGGGTCAGCACTCAGCTGTCACCCCCTAATCACCCATCCTACCCCTTAAGTCACCCCCTCTCCACCCCCAAAACTCCTCTCTAGTCCTCCAAAAACCCCCCCTGCATTCCTCAGACAGCTCCGGTTTCACTCACAGCGCTGCTGCTCCATCTACCCCTCCTTCCTACACTCTACCCTGAGAGAAAATGTTCCCCTGTCAGAGACACAGCACATTGAGTGCATTGTGTGGATGTGCACTGTGTGCTTATGCCCCCCATTTGTGTCTACACAACTCACGTTTTTGAATACATGTTTATCTAAGAGCAGAGCTGCTGTATCAATATGAAACGATGAACTGATGTAGCAGAATTTTAGCAGGGCGTATGTGTGAATTGGTCCAGACTGCAGTCCAGAAACAAAACCCCCCCCAGACAAGCCAAACACAGAGGACTCTCACAGGTATACTATATCTGTCAACAGCGGTCTTTCATCACCCCAGGTCATAGGTCACACTCTTTTCCATTGAACGCAGCTTCCTCTGGGACATGTGAGTGTGTGAGACAGCTCCTCAGTCATTAGCCAACCCACTGTCCACCAGATTATTTTAAGTTGTACTGTGGAGAGTGGCTGAGTATGGTTACATCATATTCTCACGAGTCTACAGGCCCCTTATCCATTATCATGCGTCTTATCACCACCGACAGGCTTAGTCTGCTTCTCTGCATCCCAAAAGAGAGGAGGACAGGGAGGTGGATATCGCCAACACTTAGAGAACATGTCTAGAGTGTTAACAGAATCTTTGGGTGACACTTGAAATTAATGCTTATAGAAATGCATTCCCATGTGAAGTGACTAACAATCTGTATAATGTTCTCAAGAACAAAACTTGTAGGTATCAGTGATAACGACTAAGAGGTATGCCTGTTATGTGTGTTTGGAAGGCAGCAGTGTAGAGGTGTGCATGATAAAGACCTATTGTGCTAATTGTTCCCAAATTCAAATATTTCCCGGTCCAAGTGGCACCTGTCACTACTCATCCAGAACTCACTTGTGTCTTGGCCCTGTACCTCCGCTGTCTAACCTGATGGGGGCAGTAAAGGCTGCTTGACTGGATACACCACTGGCTTCACACGAAACCACCGCAGCCATGGGGCTTGGAAGGGCATCACACATCCCACTTGCTACTTGATACTTGATAGAGCATCTTTCTTTCGCCTCCTGAGCTGCCACTTGATCACTTTGCCCCCTGGAGAGCTCAGAGAAAGGAGGAGGGAGGCAGACTGGACTGGAAAGGGAGGATAATGACATGACATCAGTGTCATCGTTAACCAAATGGGGCCGTAAACAATGGAGAAGGACATATGCTGTCCAGTGAATGCCTGCTAGCACAAGGCACACCCATACATGCGCATACAGCGAAGGGGCCTTGACAGTAAGACATAACATTCTGGGAATAAAGTGAAACGGAGAGGAATAATAGAGTTTTCCCGTGGGGGATTAGCTTCCACTGGTATCAGTTACCCATTTACCTCAAGCACTGGGGAGAGGCAAAGAGGATTTCAATTAGAGAGAAAGATGGGAAAAGAGCAAAGAAAGGGGGATGGATCTACATAAAAAGGCAGGGAAAGGTACAGTAGGGGAAGGGTGATAATTCAAACCTCATAGAAGAGAAGTACCTCCTAGCAAGAGGTGTGCGTGGCAAGTCCTCACAGCCAAGCCCCACATGACAGGAGTTTGTTTTCTTTCTCCAGCTCTTAAGAGGGGAAAATGAGCCAGTTAATCCCTCTGTACATTGCTGGGCCCTTTGCCCCAGGGGTGAAAAGCAGGGGAGAGGCACAGAGTTTTAGTCTGTTGGTGATTGGGTGAAACACACACACACACAGCATCCATCTGCGTGTATGCATTATTATGAGCACAATCGGGCTCAAAATCGAAGCTTGCAACCCTAGAGAGTGTGCGGCTGCTTTGTTAACCTCTACACAGATTAGTGTGTGTTAAAATAGTATGAAGGCATCACCTCACCCTGTGCTGGGTGTTTACACTGCTTCTTCTCGGCTGTGACACAAATAAACCTGGAGGCAAGAGAGGCTGTCATCCTCCGGGGTTCCCTGCCTGCTGGTGTCTCCTTCACTGGCAATAGCTTGGTTTTGAGTGGCCTGTGCTCATCTCAGGAGAAGATTGTTAGTCTGTCTAACATTGTCTGGCACATAGCTTGAAAAGGGAAAACGATAACACTAAAAGCAGACCTCTTTCAGATGACCATAATACACACAAGACAAATATTCCTCCCGTTCTGGCATTCTATAATGCTTCCTCAGTTTCCACTCGCTCTTTGGGGCAGAAATGATTCACCTACAAGTAAAAAGCCTCCAGTCAACTACAGCACATGCTTTTTTTGACTCACACTTCAAGAGAAAAATCAATATTTGCACAGATCTATGGGAGGGAAGACTATAGTGATCTGGCCTCTACCAGCTTTGTCTGTTAATGGTCTGTTTACTGAGATAGACAGGATAATGGCCTGGGTGGGGGCTGGTGGAGAATCGGACAGTGGCCACACTCCACTCTTTCTGATCTAGTTAGTAATGAAGGAGTAAGCACCTACAGTACAAGAAGCTGAGAATCAAAGCGAAGTGGTGGCTATATGTTGTGAATGAAGATGGGGCATCCTGTTGACACAGACAGCTTTGCAAGTCAAATAGCTTGACTCAAGCCTCCGCACTTTAATATTGCCTGCACTCTCTTTTGGCTATGCAAATTTAAAATCTGTGAGCCCCATGGCTGCAGTCAAGCTTTGAGATCAACACTAAAGGAACACCTAAATGAAAAAAGCACTGCATTGAAGTCTGTAGTTACTGGCTGCATTAGAAATAGTAGTAACACAAGACACTGGCACACGCAGTGAGTGTTTAGTGTTTAAGAAAGAAGCATATCAGATATCTGAGAAACCAAGTTCAGCTTTAGGTCTTGGTTATGGTGGCAACCCCAAAGTATTTAAGGGAAAGCCCTATTGTTATGCAAGAGACAAATAAACCATTTCCCATAAATTTACTTTCTTGGCAATATCACGCAAGGTTTTAATTGGCTGAATAAGAGAAAATCATGAGCTTTGAGACTCTATCTAATAGTAGTAAAAGTAGATCAAAGACCACTGCTCTTGAGGGAGTTCATCTGAGGTCATACTAACCGGCGCCTCAGTCTTCAGCTCATAACTTCAGTATCAAAGCTGTGTTTGTGTGAGAGAGAGTGCATGTCTATTTGAGGCCCAGAATACGAGAACCGTCTCTCCAAGGTACCATCACTCTGTTCCCGTCAGTCTCACTACTCTGATGTCCCTGTGCAGCACCTTAGATCCCCTGTGGTCATTGACCCCTGATCTCTCCCCCTGCCCCTTCCAGGCCCGTCAGGCCCCTCAGATGGATATGTGCCCTGCAGGGTTCTGAGAACCTGGGGTACATAAAAAAGTTATTCATGGCCGTTTCTAGAGGCTCCTTTGCATTAGTTGTCCCCTGCATATTGAGTAAAAAGAAGAACATCACGGCTGACTTGCACTCTCATCACAGAACGAGAGGGGAACGCAGGGGGAGGAAAATTATTTGTATGCAATTTAAACCTCATACACTCTAATTTAGTGATGGCAGAAATGGATTCAAGTGTGCTCTATGGACCATGTTTAGTGGTCCTGCTAACTACTAGAGCCAAATCCAGGGTCACTGGTAGTGCTCTTGGCCAGCTTGGCCAGAGATGGAAAGATGGAGAGCTCAGTCCTGGAGTCAGGCCAACTCGGCAGGGAGAGGCTAGCAAAGCCTGCTGCCAGGAACTGAGCGCTACGATGGCACCACTGACTATTCTGGATATCTCCCTCCCACCAAAGCACTTAACATGCAGTATCAGCCAATGTACAAACAAACAAACAGATACCCATTCACATAAACACGCGGACGCTAAGGGATGCTTGGAAAGCTAAAGAACACAGGCAGGAGAACATCACTCAGAGACCCATTAACCCTTGGCTCCTAACCAGAACAGTGGGCAAGCATCCTTTAAGTACACATTAAACATAGCTAGCTTATGTGTGTGAGCACAAGTGATTTATGTATTTCTTCTGCGAGTCCATGTGTTTGTACATATGTCCGGAAAAAAAGACTGATTCACTTGAAATGAAGATGTTGTGGCAGTTTCTAGTGAGTAAAAATAACTGGACACCCTCTGTGTTGATAAGTGAAGGTGACAGCAAAGCTTGCTTTCTATTTAACCCTATAGCTAGTTAGTAGTTTCTGTTTTGATGAGAGAAAGTGCACTCAGGACTACTTCCTCGTGCAGAGAAGTGCATCCCCAGGAGAGGAGCTCCAGACTAAACACTGCTCATTCAGCTGCTCCCCTTCAACCCATCGACAAGAGACGGATGCTTGACAGGCCCTCCCAACAGAAAACCTCACTTTTTCCACCAATTATAGAAAGCAATGCGGAGTGAGGGAGGCAAAACTTCACAATATTATACACACTGGCATTTGGAGAAGCACATTGAGCAATCTCTGTCACAGAGAGATGGGCTAATTTCAGGGCGACCTGTGCCAACACAAACAACTGTTCTGGCTAGCTCTCATTGTCAGCACTTGAGGTTTGACTCAAATTTTTCAACACTCCACAGCGAATTTCTCTTTCCCCTATTTTTCCCCCCATATGATTTGTCCTTGTCCAAGATCCCAGTCAGTCTTTCATCGCCTATGCAGTCAGAGCTGCAGATGCTCAACTACCCACAAACAAAAACATAAATAGAACATAATTTTATTCTTATTCATGTATATACATGACTTCACGTACATAATCCAAGGCCTATTTTAGGTATAATGCAGGCATGACTTTACTTGTGCTTTGTATTTTGATGTAAGCTTCCATTCAGGTTATGTCCATCAACGTGTACAGGGTCAAAGTGAGGAGGCAGGAGTTAAAACGGTTACCGCTTAGGTCTCTCGCTGCTGTGTCATATCACAGTACTGTCAGCGTAAACATCATGTGTTTCTGTTTTTGCCTCCAAAGCAGTATTTACTTCAGCTTTGATTTTGTTTATTAAAAGCTTTTACTGTTCAACATAAAAGCAAATAGCCACTGCAGGATATTTGGTGCATGGGCTGTAGTGTTACATTCATTGTGTACTATAATTCTTACAGCTCACGCAGAGTTCTGGGTATATGCCAGTCAATGAGATGGACAGCACTGCTACTGCCATACAAACCTCACACATTGGGGGTTCTATCCTTTGTGGCAAATCCTCTGCACTTAGACACATCAGGAAGAGCATTTAGTTGTGTGTGTGTGTGTGTGTGTGTGTGTGTGTGTGTGTGTGTGTGAGAAGGGGGAAGCCGAATGGGCACTTTTGGAGGCCCGTGTTGCCTGAACATGCAGCCTTTACTCTGCTCCAGTATTGAGGCAGCTGTCTTTAATATAAGAGCTCAGCTCAGCCCATATTTATTCAGGTACAGCTGACAGAGAGGCAGAGACAGTGAAAGAGGCGTGGCCCTTCTTTTTCCTGGCAGTCGTGCAGCACTCCTGCGGTTTTTTGGGGGGCAAAGGGACAAGGCAAAAAAAGACACTGAAACAGAGGGAGAAACAGAGCGGTGCAGAAGAAAAGAGTAAGTTGAAATAAAATGCATGGCTCCAGTCAGCCCTGTTGACTGGACATCCTGTGCAAGAGAGCAGCCCCTGAGGCCCTGGGGCCACCAGGGAAGAGGTGTGAGAGCTCAACTCTCCAGTCTCACTTGATGGCTGTGTCCAAGACAAATCACCAGTGGTGCTGCTGTCACCGTGGGCCTTGACCAAGACAAACAGTCTTGCTTTAGAATAAGTACCTGCCCCCTCACAGCCCCTTTCACCTCATCCACACTTAGGCACATCCATATCTGCTCATACATT
This sequence comes from Anabas testudineus, assembly GCF_900324465.2. Taxonomy (NCBI): domain Eukaryota; kingdom Metazoa; phylum Chordata; class Actinopteri; order Anabantiformes; family Anabantidae; genus Anabas; species Anabas testudineus. The sequence continues at coordinate 11,279,030 of NC_046630.1, forward strand.
CAACAATATTCCCTTCACAGGTCATAGGACTGTAGTCCAACGCTTCACACAGGGGACTTTTCACCCTCTCAGCACTGTATGCATTCTCTGTCCTGCACACACACACACTCTTGTGAATTTTTAACCACATCACATATGTTCCATTGTGGCAAAAATGCTGGGACTGCAATATCAGGGGTGAGTGTGAGTGTGTATGACACAAAATGTATAGCAGATTTAAGGGACACCAGCTGTGTGCATGTGTGTAAACTCTGTTCACATCTGAGCTTGCATGCACAAAACCTCAAACTTAGCTGGATCACAAACTACCAACTGCACAGAAGTGTCAGCACTATTCCTTGCTTTTACTTAACAGCGGGCTGCATCTTGGGAGTTGTGGTTTGTCTGAACGGCTCTGACCGTGTCACTGCCTGCGGCCTGCACCAGTGGGACTGCTGTTCCTCACCGAACTGAACCTCATTTATCTCCATGGCAGAGCCCTTTCTCTCCAGCATTGGTCCTCCTAGACCCTTGAACTGCTGACACCCCCTACTCCACTGCTTTCTCCCTCCTCTGAGCTCCAGCATGCGGCAAAAAATGTGAGATGAGTTTCATCTGCATATTGATCAGCCTGGCCAAAAGAAGCAGGACCTCAGCACTTCACTGAATACATAATGTAAATAAGTAGTTATTCTGCTTAAACTCCAGTACAATCTTAAAGGAAAACATTTCACCTTAAATAGCTCCTTTTGCAGATAATTAGACAAATGTGATATGAATGTGTGTAACAAAGGTCAATAGTAACTTCTGTCTTAAGAACAAAGAAAAATAAACTAGAAACTTGATTCTAAACATGCTGACATGATGTTCAAACATGCACATCTCAGCCAAATGAAGATTACTGTCAGGGTGAAGCAGAGCTGAAAGTCAAATAGCTCGTCCAAAAAAACAAGACCCTGTTTTGCTCCTGTCACCCAATAAAAGTAGACCGCCCTCGGTGTGTGGGCAGGCTTTAGTGCCAGGCAGTTGCAGGGCAGACGGCTGGGCGCTGGGCTGTCTGATGGATAGCTTACATTCAGTGAGGACTGGGCCAATGGCGTCGTGGATTGATTGGCCCAAAGGGGCTGTCGGGGAAAGCACTTCCTGTGCGTGTTAATGGACACTCCTGCAGAGGCACTGTGGCGGCTTGTGGCATGGTGATAGTTGTTACTCCTTCGCTTGCTCTCTCTTTACCCCTCTTTCTCTTCTTCTCCCAGCCCCCCTCCCTCTCATTCGCTTTCACTCTCCCAGTTAATCAGATGAAAATCAAGTGAGAGGAGCTAAGCTTCCCAAGCTGCTCTCTAACCCAAAATCTTTACATTATATTTTAGCTATGTGAATTGAAAAACACTACAATTAGTTAATTCATTATGATAAGAAAAGCCTGAACCACCTCCTGTGTACAGAGGTTTGTTTTTTACCCAAATCTGCTCAGCTGCTCCAGTTCTGGCACTTGTGGTCCATAGGTTTCAACTTGAAGGGGCTTGTAATGGTACATAACTTCCTCTATCCTGGGTACAGCCTGGAGAGACACTGTCTGGCGCTGAAAGAAGAAACGCAACAGAGAAACAACATTAGACACAAGACAATAGTTTTCATTGTCTGAGTCTAGTTTACAGTGTGACAGAATGACACAAACTTATTTGGAAAAGGTTAAATGTCAATCAAACTGTATAATTAATAACCACAGAATCTTGACTGACTGGTTTGAAAATAGAGGAGTTGGCATTTCCAGTCTTTACACACTAGTGTTTTAGTAGAGAAACAAAAATGGGACAATGGTTGAAGATGTTTTTAATGGTCCTGAAGAAAATAGTTAAGTTTAATTTATTCAAAGTTCGCACTGAGATCAACATTTCTTTTCCATGAGTGACCTAAGAAACCCAAACAACAATAATAAAGGACAAATAAGATGGGTGAGGCCTGGTTGATAAGGAAATGTAATTCCTGCAAACAGAAAAAGCAAGTGTGTTTAAATATGTGTGATCAAAAAAAATGACTAATGGCTATTTCCACGAAACTACCACACGACAAAACTATCCATGGTGTATAAATGTAAGACAGTAAATAATTTGTCTCAATTTAATTTGTAATGTGTAGGAAGCATGTTTCATACGCTGTTTTTATTTTCTTTTCATAAAACCACATAAAACAATGGCTATTTCTCCCGGATGAATGCTAATGTCACTGACAATTATGCAAATCCTCAGGATTGTTCGACTTACAAATGTTATTCTGCTGGATCTCATGCAGTTATGAGATCTACACTGCCAAGCACTCAAAACTGCAGTCTGCTTTATAAAAAGCCCTCGATCCATAATTACTTAGCTCTAAGTCCAAGTTAATATAAGCTGGCAGGCTACTTCAGATCTACACTCTTGACCATGACAATCTTGTGAGAAATATGACACTTTCTAAGAACACTGTAAAACTGTTCGATCTGGGGCTCTGCCATCAAAGGGGAATTTCCACACAGACCAAAATGTTTTCTGCAGCATTAAAGTAATGAAATTCAAAAGATGAGCCAGCTTCATGAAACAAACCTGTAATTAAAAAGATGATGCCTAAACAAACACTGTTTTAGAGGGTAGCAAAGAAACTTGAAGACAAAGGGAAGATAAAAAGGTAAGAGAGAAAATAAAGAAAAGAGAAGTGGGGGAGTATAAACAACAGAACACAGAGGGGAGCCGATGAAAACCAAACTAAACGAGTAACATGTGCCCCGCGGCCTCAGACTGCCCGCCCTTCACACATACTTTGGCCCATGCGAGCACACACACACGGAAATAAAGCAACCAAAGCTGAGCTGAAAGTTACAAAATCACCAAGTGATGCACTGAGATGAGTTTGTCAGCCAAACACAACATAGAGGTATTTGTTTTCTGCTAGACCTCCTGTATATGTTGCAACTAAATAATATGTCAAATATTTAATTTTCCATGTTATCAAAAATGTTAACAAGAAATAGTAAATAAAAATATGTCTTCTTATTAACAATTAACCACAAACAGTTCTTAATTTGTTTTGTTCTTGTTTTTTTTTGGGACATGTTTTTTTTAAATGTACGTGTTATAAAAGTACATATACCATCATTCATGATTTTATCTATATCCTCAATCCTCTTTCCCAGAATAACTTTTAACTACCTTCACAGGACGAGTCTGAGCTTGTTGCAGTTAGTAGTGGTTTTTACATGCAGACCGGGGAAAACAGGGATAGTGACAGTCGCAGTATTTTAACAGTTACAGATTGAGTTTTTCCAACGAAAAATAAAAATGAAAGGTAAATGTCTGCTCAAAACACAACATGTCTTTTGGCTGCATTGTCTAACGAAAGAACTATCAGTGGAATAACAGGTATTCTTCAATGTTTTTCTTTTCATATTTTAAATGTTACATGAAACTGTTGTTCCTGCACTATAAAAGACAACAAAATCTAACACGTTTAGTCATTTGTTGTTTATTTAAGAGTAATCAAAACGCCCAACAAATTAAACCAACAGCACATTTCATTGAAACAGTATTTTAGCCTACTGCACACAATGAATGCCCAGTTTAAAAAATGATTTAAATGTGGATTGTTGTGTTTTTCTTTTAAAACACTGCCTGCTTCTTTGTGGTTTTCATTCAACCTTTAACCTGAAGGTGCAAGTGATCCACTATCATGCCCTTCTCATTCATCCAACACAGTGGAGCCCCACAGCAGACTAATGAAACACAGACCAACCAACACAAACCCTGTCACTCTCCCTCTCTTTTGCACTCCTTCAGTTTCGTCATCCATCTTCTTTCAAACTTTCACCACTTTAACGTTTAACTCCCTCACTGTGCCAATCAGAGGGAAGCTCTGGGATGAAAGGGGGAAGCAAAATGAAAAATTCTAGCAGAGAGGTGGAGAAAAGAGAGCAGCAAATTGGGAGCTGAAGATGGCTAAAAGGGCTGTAACTTCTACTTTCAAGTGACAAAACAGAGCCAACCCACAATCTACAGAAATATTGTTGCATTCCTCTGGAAGGACGCATTGAAAACCGGCAGAGACACACACATTAGAACAAACAAACCCAGTGTAACATATATGCATATATAAGATTTTGTTATTCTGAATACATTTAATTATGTGCAGTGCATATAGACTGTCCATCTAACTTCGATCTGTGCCCTCTCAAACTTCCTCTGTCCTACTCCACCCAATGACTGCTGACATATTCAATCATGAACTCATCGCATCCTTTTATAACTTTGTTTGAATTACAGCATATGAACGTTGTTTTCCAAATGCTCTGGTGAGAGACCCCCAACCAAGCCCATCAGAGCAGAAATGACTGTGTAAGGCACTAGGGGCCATTTGAACAACATCACTTAAACAGCCAAGACAAACATCTGCTTTTACCATCACAGAGGCCCGTCTCACTACCTATACAAAAACAATTATGTGTGCCCTTTTGATGCTTTCAAGTTTGTGTATAACTGGTATTTGAGACTCCTATAATAACTCCAGTGACACAAAAATGAAACTCTGGGGGGCATCAATCTTAATAAAACCGCAGGGAAAGATGATCCGAAGAAATCACCATCATGCTGTAGGGAGTATTCCTACTTCTACTACTCTAAAGAGCCTGCTACATTAGCCTCAAGTCTACATAGAGTCCTAATGATCTACTCATACTGTACCAGCTTCCATTTCTACCAGTCTTCAGGATGGTGGAGGACTGTGAAAGTCTCCACTAAAAAACTTAGATGTTATAAGTGATTTTTGAGTGTCCATTGGTTCAAGAAGGAGGTCCTATCCAATGTTCAGGATGCCAGTCCTTACCAAATGTTCACCAGTTAACAGCCCAAACTAGGTGTCACCACTACAAATGCCACCAGTGCCTCCCACAGACATGCTACACAATCATCAGCAGCCTCCAGGCCCCCAATCTCTCCCCTGACTCTGCAGCTCAGCAGGACACATCAAGGTCATTTAGAGGTTAACCTCTCCATCAGCACCTAGTCACAACATCAACACACACGCAAAACTGCATGCGCTTGTTTGGTTGTTCAAGATTTAGGGTGTCACAGCTAGCTCAAGCAGAGCTCCAGGGGCAGTGAAACCCCCTTCACTAATGCACAAAGTGATAATGAGAACAATGGAAAGGGAAACATTGTACCTCAGCTCAGCATTGTATAGGGGATAAAATGAATAAGCCTAGTTAGGGGCCAGCCGAGTGCCATCCCATCCTCAGCCCTCACTTCCACCTTGCGCCCTGGTGCTGCCAGTGCTTCTGTATGGATAAAGAGCTTTGGGCTGCCGACCAGCCCACTGATCAGCAAGTAGCAAGTGTAAAAGCTGCTGCCTACCCGGTGCCTCCCCTTGCCTTACAAGTTTAAATATAACTGCCTGATCAGTGGCAGCTGCCCCAGCGCAAAGCCCCTAAAGCTGACAACTCCTTTTTCCGCTGGGCTAGGCTAGGCCAGCTTGCCCATGGGCAAGGGTTGTTGAGGCCAACCTAAACAGGGGCCAAGTCAGGGGCAGGGGCAGAGGTGTGAATGCCTACATGTGGTGGTGCCAATCAGGGCTGACGGTTTTCTTTACCCTGGGAGCTGACTCCCTCTCTTAACCCTCCTGCAGCTATCAACCTGAATACCAGCAGTCCAAATAAAAGGAAAACGCTTGAGGGCAAAGGTCGTATACTCGCTCACATAAAACCAGCCATCTTCAGTTAGTCAATGTTTTATATATAAAAGTTTTTATATAAACAACAGCACGAGATTGCTGCTACTTGTCTAAATAGGGTGAATAAGGCAAATACAACAGAAACGGCAAAAAGTGAGCGAGTAAGTGAGTGGGGGTTGCGGTGAGCATATAGCGACAACCTCCCAGGCAAAACTGGTTAGGCCAGTCTGCCAGAGTAAACCAAAGCAGAGCTTGGCCCGTGCTGACGAGTACGTCTACCATGCAGAGGTCACTGTAGAGGACAACTTAACCAAGTAAAACAGGCCTGAGCAAACAAGCTCACAGCTTGAGCGTGTGTGTGCTCTTGTGTTTGTGTTTTCTATGGTAGTCAAATGCCACTGCCTCAGTGTAGAATGGAATAAAGCCAGAGAGGACCCAGGGTTATTTCAGCCAGCTACAAATCTATGTTTAGGGATAAACTTTCCACCCACATTTCTGTGAGGTGTACGTTGTTTATGTGTGAGTGGGCCTCCTGCTTTCATTAGGTGCCCATGCCGGCCTCGTCAGGTATGTCAGCTGCTCTGACGACTGTGAGAAGTGGATTGGGCCCCAGCAGTGCTGGAGCGTAGGCAGGACATTTCATTTAAGATGGCGCTGAAAGCTGTCCCAAGGTAGAGAGATTTCCCAACGGTCAACTGCTTTAGGAATGGGACATTGAAGCAGCTGAGGACAATCCCTAACCTCACACATACACTCTTATACCACACATTTATATGCTAATAACCCTCAACCAATGTCTATGCTTTGCTCAGAGCAGGTGCCAAGCATGATGACAAGAGTCATCATGTGTCAGACATCAACAAGCAACCTGTTTAAACTGTGAATAGTTCCCTTCCTCCCACACGGAGAGCCTCTTTTGATATTAGCGGACGCCTTTTTTAAAAAAAAAAGACACTTTATTCTTCAAAGGATGTTTACTCAGACTTGGTAACAGGAGTGTGCTTTTATGTGCATGTGCATGCACTCGCACACGGGTTTGTGTGTGTCTTGGTTCAATAGAGTGCCTACAAAGTGAGGGATTATTGAGTGATTTCAGACCATTCCTGAGGCAAGACCAGGCCCATCCCACCTCATGTCACACCTGGAGACTACTTTCCCCTCAGGATCAGCTAACTTCCTCCAACATCTATTTTATTACATGTTAACACACAACAAGAATCAGGATATAGTTGCGAGTCCCCTACTCCAGCTTCTGGAAAATCACGCAGCCAGTGCCAGCATGGCCGAGATGTTATTTTACATGTTCCCAGTAAACAACATGACACAACTACATCTAACATTAGATCACTCTTTAAATAAAGGCTGAAGCCATTAGAGAACCAAGGAAGAATTGGCATCCTCACATTCCATGACTGTCAAAGACCGTCAGATATGTCATTCTGCCAGTGACGGTTCACCTTGGCCCAGGGTGAAGCAGCTGGCTGAAGTCCTGGGGGCAGGTGGTGGTGGGAGGTTCAAGGGACGCCATGAATTTCTGCGTAGATGATTAGTGAAGTTGCACATGACCAAAAATATTCAGATGAAAAAACTAGGGGTCATGAATCAGCTCCCAGCCCATTCATCACTGTCACAATTAACTGCTTCTCCTTTGTGTATGTGCTTCACAGGAAAGTACCGATCATTTTTGTAAACAGTTTAGTGAAAATTTACATATTTCCAGAGCCAAATATATAAAGCAGTAAAAAAAGGATCAAAAGGATATGACATTTCAAGTTAGTGCTTGATAAATAACTGATTATCAAAATGACTTTCCACTAATCTCATCTAAGTCTAATTCACTAATTAATTGATTACACTCTAAAGCACCAATTGATATTGTTGTCAATAAAGTAAGGAGTAAAATAAGCTTAGAAATTCAGCTTATGAATGTGTTTTTACATTTGCCTTCTACCTTTTGCTGAAGAAAAATTGAAAAGCTGCTTGGAACAAGGGACCGCAGCCTAGCAGATAAATGAATTCCAGCAATCTGCAGGAATCCACCGCGCTTTGCTGAAACCCCACCAAGTCAAACAGAAGTCACTCTTATGGACTCTGAGGTAAAGGGAAATCCAAACCCAAACGTTCCCCTAACTCAAGTCTTTCAGTCCAACACAGCAGATGCATGGTGAGAGCTCTGCTCCACCAACCGGAGATCAGGGACATGAAGATGAAGAGAAATGGGAAGAAAGACGCTGAGGAAAAACAGTCACAAAAGAAGCCAAGAGCAACATAATCATGCAGTTTCTCTCTCCATCAGCAAGTTTAACTCTGTGCTGTATATCAGGAGAGTCAGAGATCCACATCCTTTATTTGGATCAATTCAGTGCTTTTGGACTCATTTCAGGTCTAGGTGAGGACTAAGCAGATATATCTCCCACGCATCACTGAACTGTGGGAAGGCAACCATGTCTCATAAGGGTTTGCTGGAGGAGGGGAGGGGGTGATGACACAGGCTCATCACAGTAAAATGAAAATATATGACTGAAAGCCTGAATGATAGCCAAATGGAAGATCTCTACAGACACAGTGAGCATAAAGCTGCAAGCTCAGAGAAGCCAGTGCCCTGAGCCCACATGTTGGCTCTGTGCGCTGTACCCCTGTCGCCCAGAGGAATGTGCCGACATGACTGAAGGAGTGAGGGCCTGTTCCCCCACTGAAGAAGCACAGGCACGGAAGAACATTCTCCCTTTGAAGGTCTGGACTGTTATTGCCACTGTGCTGTCAACAAGCACTGCACATAACATTTAAATTAGCACTAAACTTAAATCACACCATGACCTTAACTGTTCCAACTAACCACCAGTATTCACTCTGCTTTCACCTAAGGCAGCAAAGCCCAGAACCCAACAGGGTCCCGTTCAGACCAAAATTAGCCTTGCATGACAATATGTATCCACCTCTTTCATTTGAATGTTAATGCTGCAAGGGTACCAATGTGTCATCTGGCAAAAAAAGTTTAACTGGTTGCACATTTTTGGTAATTACTTTGTAATGAGAACTCTAAATTCTTGCAACAAAAAAACTAAATAATAATTGCTGTGTTAACGATTTGTAAAATCGTTTTTGATTCTCTGTAGTGTTTTGATGTCTGATAGGCTAGCGGTGTTTCTGAGTTCACCACTGATATAAACCACTGGAAAAGACTGCATTTTTAATTTACCTAGATGTTCTGCTGGTGTTCTTTGTCACCTCCCAGACTATTACAAGCCTTAGGATTCTCAGTATGAGCTTTATTGTAAACCAGGAAGGTTATTAATGGTTTTGTATGTTCTCCATTTGTATGCAATTTGTCTGACAGTCAACTGGTAGAGTCAAATCTCATCAAATAATCAAATAATAGTCAAATAATGTCCATTAAATTTTATTAAATCTTACGTCATATTTGTGCAGAAACAGAGAAAATTAAAAATGGCACACAAACTTTGAGCCACCACTATTAAAGTGCTGAGGAAATGTTGCTCACGATAAAACATTTAGAAACAGTGCTACTGAGAAACTGACTGCCCATCAGATGTGTCCAATCTACAGATCTGAGGGTAGAATCATAGAACCTGTCTGAATTAACATACAGGAACTGAGACTAAAGAGCTAATGTTCTTAAATGATTGCACTCACCATATGGATTCCAGTTGAAAACACATTGGTAGGTTTGACCACCTGTTTCTGCTGCTCTATCTGGGTTTCCAGCTGTGCAGCACGGACCTTGTGTTGGGCAAGTAAGATGGTGGCAGGAAGTTGAGAGTGTTCCTGGAGAAACAAATGGGATTTGATGTATTATAGGAATGTTAATCTATATGTGTGATGCATGAAACAAAGTGCTTTACTAGGAACATTTCAAGTCAATAAAAACATCTCACATTTGTACATGTTGAGGTCTTTGTTTTGAGCAGAAATTAAAATGCAAGTGGTCACCCCCTCTATCCTCCTACCTCCAGGACATCTCTGTCGAACTAGATAACCATCAACATAAGGTGCTTTCAGGCTAGCTCCCACATATATTGATGCAAGCCATATTAACAAAACTGTGGCACTGCAGGGGACGCTGCTTCAAGTACACTGCGCCGCCTTCACCTCCATTAAATACAAGGTCGGACGTTTCAATTTCTCCAGTGGACTGGTGCCAAGAGCAGAGGTCTAAGAACACAAGCTTGGACATGTTGTTCACCAAAGAAGTAGGACATTTCTGATGAGGTGGACCATAATGGTAGGTGTCTTAGCATTTAACAATAAAACTCACAGCGATTTAAAAGATTTCAACACTAACATATCCTGTTCTGACTGCAAAAATATACCACTTTGACTTGGGAGTTATTCATAGTTTGGACAGGCACAATTTACTTGGAATACATTACACGGCTTGCATGAAGACAAAGTGATTAAATTTAAGCGAAAATTATGCCTGCAGACAAAAATTGTAAATTCAGTGTTTACATTTGAACAATAATCAAGAAGTGCATTCCAAGTTCCCAGTGATGTATTTCATTCATTAGTTAACCACTGCCCCGGGAAAGAGCAGCAAATAAATCTAAATATATGCACTGGCATGTTTCTAGTGTGCTCATGTAAGAACAGTAAGCTTTGTAGCCACTGGGATGTACAGATGTCAGAGCTCAGGAGAGTTCCCTCAAGGGGGGTGAGAGCTGATCTCATCTGCCTACAATCAACAGGCCCTGTGCCTTAAACAAACAAACACACTACTTAGCCTGTTATCTTTGATGGTCCTTCAGCAGCCCACACTGCAGGAACAATTACTTCCAAAGCTCACAGCTCAACACAATGGAGCCAAGAGGCTTTAGAATCACAGAATGAGAACAATGCAGCCTGCAGGACAATGACTGGTAATAAGCTCTTAATGATCTCACAGCCATGAACCCTCAGGCGAAGGGTGTGTGTGTTTATATGTGTGTTAGACACAGACCATCTGACATAAGATGACATGCATGTATTTCTGCATCACTTGACTGTCCATCCATACACATATGTACATACAACGTGTTTCTCACCAGTTCATCCAACAGAGCCTGCTTGTTCTTCCTCTTGGCATTTAGCTGCCTCTGTTCCTCCTGCAATACTTCCAGTCTCCGTTGCTCATTGCCCTGCTGCTCCAACAGCAGCAGCTCCTCCAGCTCCTCCTGCTCTCGAGTCTGAGGAGAAGACAGGTCAGTGAGACACAAAGCATGCTGCAAAAAAGAAGTCATGCTATGGTCACTTTGACCTGGAAGCTGAATCCTTAATGATGTCATACCTCAATGAAAAAAATACTTTCAATATTTATTTCAGCATCAAATTACAGTCATCAATAAAGGTTTTATGCAGATGTAGGGAAATAAAACTTTGTACGTACAAGTTTAGCCTTATTCTTCTGGATGAGATCTCTATTCTCCCACTGGTACTGTTCCATCCTCAGCTTGGTGTTTTCCACGTCGATATTGTTTGTTAGATTATACACTACACAGACAAATCACAAACAATTAACATCTTCACCTCAAGAGCCTTTTGCGGCTCAGTCATCACCATCTCATGTTGTGCAGAGAAGCAATATTCAAACCCCTGATACTACTATTTTAAATTCCAGTGAAAGAGTTCAAAATGTTTCCAAAGATAACAAATGTGTCAAGCTAAAATATAGGAAAGAAACATAAAGTGACGTTCAAAGACATGCACAATTTTCCATCTGATGGAATGGTGCAGCCTCAAAAACAAAAAAAAAAAAAACATCTGGTAATTCAATATTTCTCTCAGTTTAATTGAGATAGACCTTCTGTGGTGCACTGGAGCAGGCGCATACAAAACATACAGTTATGTGCTGTTGTTAAATTGTGGGCAAAAACCTCAACTACAAGTTGCTAAAGCAGAAATTTAAGGGAAAAAGTTATTGATTTAAACGTTAAAAACAGACAATCCAGTCAATTTTGAGTGCACCAGCGCAAATCCTCACACCGAACCTATGAGCTACAGTAAATCACAGTGGCGGTTAAAGCCCAAAAGCCATAATTATTTGTTGCTTCTTTTTTTTTTGGGCTATAGAAAACATTTTGCTGCAGCATCACAGCTAGCCACTGGGACAATTAGCAGCAAGTCTCACTGGCTGCACCACATCCAGGTCTGCATCCACCCAAAAACATTACTTTGTGGTTTGCCAGTGAAGACATCAAGGACAAATCATTACACGAGTAAGCATCCCTCTACTATCTACTTCATTAAGAGTCTCCTACCTATGTCTTCCACTTGCTCCAAGTAATCATTATATTCTTTCAGGCTGGGAAAGTCAAAATCTCTCTTGTTATATCTGCAAAAGAAGGAAACAAAAGAAGTGAGGACAAAGATACTAAAACCCGCTAAAAACAAATATGCACTGACATTAATTGCCTCCATTAAATCAACCATTTTATAATACAATGTCTGCATACAACCTAGTAGACACACATTAGATGTCAATTAAGGGGCTATTAAAGAACAGATGAGAGGGAGAGACAAGGCAGGGAGGGACTGAGAAGTAAAAACCTGGCAGGGAAAGAGCCTTCCCGTCTGAGCCCCCCCTGGGGAGACTCATTGTCTACAAAACAAACAGTGTAATGAGAAAGACAAAGGTAGCTTAAGAAGTGGGAGGAGGCATGAGATGACACATAAACACACAGAGCCGCGCCCCTCTCCCTCCCAGTCCCCCTCACTCACATCTTCAGCACCTTCTTGCGAATCTCAACCTCCTTATCTACAGTTGGGTCTTCGAAGAGTTGCACACGGAAGTTGCTCTTCCTCAGGGGCGTGTCGCACTGCACACAGTTGCCCGAACCGCGCACAAACAGCATCTCCACGCAGTTCTCACATCTGTTGTGGTGAGAGAAGACAACATTAGAAAAAGCGACCAGGCTGAATTAGTTGTTTCCGGCGGTGACCTTCCTCTGACAGGCCCAGAAAGTCGGCTGTGTGTGGAAGTGTTGGTGTACATGGCTGCTGAAATACAATTCTCCTTGCAGTTTGTGTTCTCTTCTCTTTGATCTGTGAGTTATCATCAAGCACAGTGGGTGATAATCGGGCATGTGAATATTTCATCTAAGTGCTCAAAGATGGGTGGGATTATTATTGGAATGTCGATTAGGCTGCCTCCCACTCTCATGCAAGAGGAAATTAGTCTGACACCCCATCAATGCAGTGTCTGTCTACACTGGAAAAACATTTGCTTTATTGCTGTTTCAACAGATCCCAGTAATTTTGCCACATGGCATATTGGTAATTCACAGTGAAGTCTATGATTTTAAGAAAAAAGTGGTATGTAATTAGGGAAATGCAAAAAAATATTTATATAGATGGATGAGTTTGTGTGTTCCTTACTTCATGGTAAATGTATATTATTATATTAAACTAAACTATCATCTGTGCTTGAGGTGTTCATTAGACAGTTTAATTAACATTTAAAAAGCAAAACTTATTTTCTACTTTACAAGATAATGTACTTCTTATTCCTGACATGATGTCTAAATAGAAGAAGACTGCATTAGAGAAGTTTAAGCCACATTTTTAAATGCCATTGAAATCTAGGTTACTGATAAAAGTCTACTATAAATCTGTTTAATGGATATGATTACTTTCCAACTAAAAAAAATGTAACAGCACAGCCATGATGAGTTTTTCAGGCAACTTTTGGTTCCTCATATAAGCAAATATGAATCACATTACTCTTTTCCTCTAGTGACCAATATGGAGAAAAAAAACAGGCAAAAACACTCAGTTACATAACGTTAATGAATTTCAGGTAAAGCCCAGGTTCAAACAGGAAGATTTGCTTCACGGTCTAGTGTGACACAACTCCACAGCAACAAACCAGCAGACCTACCTGAGGTCACAGCCCTGAGCTTAGCCATCAATCACACCTTTATGCAGGTAGGCGTTTACCCATCAGTCACACTCAAGTGAGGAGTGAACACTGAAGACAATGGAAATGTTCCTAAATCTCCCCTGATGGGGCTGAAGGCCTGGATAAACGTTTGCACAGTACACTCTTAATTAAATCTCCAAGGAGCTTTATTTCCACAGGAATTCACCTTCCTGCCTGAGACTACCGTCACAAAAAAATATACATCTGGTTTCTAAATGTCACTATCTGCTGATAGTTTTCAGAATAAAACACAGCAAAGTTGAAAGACAGATTTTTCACCATAAGGTAGGGTTGAGTCATTTTCTCAGAAACACAAAGACTGGGCTTGAGACATCGATGCCTAGCCAAGAGTTCTCCAGGCCTAGAGCTTATTAGAACAATCATGACACAGTCATCATGCATGACATTTCACTTCATCAGCAGGAATCAACATAAAAACAGCTAAAGGAGAAACTGCAGAGCCATGGCGTTTGGCTGTTTACGCATAGCATCTGAGATATGGGTCAAACAAGCCCAACTTGCCAAGTAAGTTTTTACAGCCAATAATATAAAATAAATGAAGCATTGCAGTGGACAGGCTTACAAGCATGCCACTTTAGCTTGGCTTAGATGAAGCAGCAATATAAAAATGAAAGCTAAACAATGGATAGAAACATCTGCGCTGTCCAGTTGGTGCTTCAGAGCACGAGGAGCCCACAGCTCAAGTGCACCCTGGAAGAGGCAGATGTTCACTGTGGCCCCCAGGCTACAGGAGATGTATAGGCCTGACCATATGGAAGTAGATGGAGGGATTCAGCCTGTTTCCACAGGCCCACAAAGAGCCCATTCATCAACACGGGGCAAGGAGTGGGGTGTACCTTGCCCCTTGCCCTATAAATGGACCACACAACAGAACTCTCCATAGGGGAAGTCCTGTGTAATTCTAGAGCAAAGAGGCAAATGTCTAAAAAGAGAGGGAGGAGACCTTACGAGTCAATTTGCCATGTTTCTTCTGAAGTGTGTTTTCTCTAAGTGACAGCTTTCACATTGTGCTGCAATTTGTAATCAAAGGGGGGATTCAGAAATCTCCTGCCAAGACTATGCTGTATTGCTTGGAACAGACATTTATGCGAAAAGATATCTCAGCAAATCTAGCAACTTTTAATCTTGTGTCGCAGGGCTGTTGTCACTGACTGAGTGCTCACATGACTCCTCCCTCTCTCACCTGTCCTGTTCAGAGCTCCAGGCACCTATCTCTCCCATCTGCGGCTGTCAGCAAATCAGGGAAGGGGGGTAGTAAGTATCAGCAAAGAGGTTCTTTATGCCGAAACACCATAACCACCCAACTCCTTGGTGACTTGCCTGCATCTTTGCCGTCTCAGTTCACAAGAAAGAGCAACACACATCGAGACAGAAGCTGGATTCACCTGTTTCTGTCATGAAGTTCAAGACAGTCTCAGGACTCTCACAGAGCCCACGAGTTCACACAGAGAAAAGAGCTGACTTTGTGTCAAATTTAAACCTCCGGTGACGCTCTGTCCTGCCCTGTGACCTACAATACCTGCAGCAGTGCAGTCAAAAATGCTTAGGCACTAAAGTATGATTGCTTACACAGAAACTAGCAAAGGCTTGCATGATCTTAAAAAACAAAAAACAAAACAAACCATAGATTTGCTGTACTATGTACAAGGTAAATTGGGCAGCAACAAAGGGTCCACAAGTATTTCCTCACTACAAATTAAGTTTCCTTTTAGAGATAAGCTTCATGTTTTTAAATTAAAAACACAGGGATACAAAGAATTCATTATTATTATGGGAAAATTCAGCAGCAATCAATAGCTTGTAGAACAAATTTAAACCTAAGGTGGTATTTAGGTTATGCTCTCTATTAAGCAGCACAATCTACAAACTTTTTCTTATTGGCTGTGTCTTGGAGCGATGTTCTACAGAACTTGTAGTTAATGCCTCTGTTTGACAATTGTTTGAATATTATGGGAAATTATTATTAGCCTTCTTACATGGACTAACAAAAGAAACTCTTTTCTCATAATCTGCCTATTAAAGCTAAGGCTACACTCAGGAAGCAGCTAAAGACCAGACGAAAAGGGAAACAGTTCGCTTGGTTCTGTCACATGTTAAAAAAATCTGCCTACCACAACCTCTAAAGAACCCTAATTAATATGTCATATCTTTAACCTCTGTAGAAATGAGTTGGAGAAATGACAAGTTGTGGTTTTACAGGGATTAAGAGGTGCTGACAGGCAGATTCTTTAACCTGTGGACAAAGCCAGGCTGCTTTCCGTCTGCTTCCAGCATTTATGCTAAACTAAGTTAGTCATCTCCTAGTTGGAGCTTTAATGTTATTGACTTTCTCATCTAACTCTCAATCTATTCCATTATATGTGTACGTACGATTTGTATACCTGCCTAGAACATACAACCATCAGTTACAGTAAACTAGCTTCTACTTAATGAGGTGTGTCTAGCCTGTCAACCTCAACACGTCTACCCCCACATTGTTCGTGCCTGACTGTGTGCCCAGTGTCAAATGCCAAAGGACATCGGCCCAGTGTCATTGTGCAAAGGTAATAAATAACACACATCAAATGCCCCCGGTGACAGGGATACAAAATGTGCTGTGGTGGGGTTTAAATTTAGATGTATGCTAGCAGTGGAGAGGCTCAATACTGCATAGCATCATCAGGGCAAGAAGCCTGCTCAGCCTGGACTGGAATAACCAGCACAGTGGATAACTATTTAAATGAAAAATGAATAAACCAATAAAAAAGGTCCAACTAGAGCTACAGGTAACGATTATGCTGATTATTCTAGTGATTTTTTTTAAATTAATCAAATTATTTAACACATTTACACTGAGTAAACAGATGGGATGACTGGGGTTCACATACCAGATGACTGACAACGTTGTTACAACAATTATGTACAATAATTAAAAAAAAGAGGATCTGGATATCACTCTAGTGTTTTTGAGTGATTTTTATTTTTATTATCAAATTGTTTTAATTTTCTTGCTGTTTAGTCAAATGTAATTTGACCTTACTATACACATTGTTTATGTTTATTTATGCATTCTCATTTCTGATATCATATTTTTCTATATAGTATTTATTATTCACCATTTCCTGGAGGAAACCCAGTAACTGCTCAAGCTCAAGCCACATATCCATCAACTGTTTAGTAAGCCTAACAGGAAACAAAAACTCAAATGACATCAGCGGCAAAAATATTAATATAATTTAAGAATACAGCAGGTTCCAAGTGGTGCATAAATTCACTGTGGCACTGGCTCTGAGAAACAAATTCAAGGTGACCTGAGCTAGGACATCTCTCCAAATTGCTTCATTGCAGAATCATTTTAATTTTCTGCATGCAGCCCTGCATCCAGACAGAGGCAGTGAGTTATGAGCTCGCTGACCTGATGACAAAGCACGGCCACTTGATGATGGTACAGTCAATAAACAGACAGGGTCGAAAAGAAAGATGCTCTTATCAGGTTGCCACCATCACTGCATGATGCTCATGGAGAACATGTCCCCTTCATTTACATTATCAGGTTTTAAAACAGATGACAAGGTTAAATGTTGGAAAATGCATAGCAAACAAGTTTTACCCAGTACTGGAACTTGAAGATGACACACAAGGAAAACTACTGGCTTTGGATTTTGAAAAGAAAGAAAATAGAGAATGCATAAACATAAACACAAGTATAAATAATAAACTGGCCATCTAAAATACACCTACTAAAGGAGTTTAAGTGTCAAATGGTATAACTTAGCTGAGGTTAGGGTACAGTCTTGGTGTGGCTTCTGTTTCTTTTCAAAGAGATATATTACTCCAACAGTGCAACACTACAGATTTTATTTTATTTGAACCCAAACATGACACATTTCAAACACGTGTGAATAATAATGTGATGAAGTTCATCACTTCTCTCTCTGCCATCTGAACCTTTCTGTACATCCTGTAAAACCATAACGTTATATTTCCAATATTGGATGGTCTAGTAAAAACTATGATAGAGGCATCAGCATCTATTTAAAGACTCTTACCAGCTTTGGAGACCAAACAACAACCAGTGTTGTGTCGATAAGAGAAAACTATTTATCAACAGAGTCTGGTACTGTAGGTTTGACAATCATACATAAACACATCATTAAGCTGTGTGAGAGGTGTAATATCCCTCTGATGAGTTGACAGTGTCGAAATTACTTTGTCTATATCTTATATTTGTCAGCTTGATGAGGACAATGAACCGCTAGTTGTTCCCTAAATGCGCTTAAACATTTCAGACATGTTTTGTATGTTAATGTCCAAAATAAGACACGAAATAAAGGGTGAAAACTGCTTCAGAAAAAATCCTAAACACACGTGTTGGTGTTTGTCTTTTTGCACAGTTTGAAGCTCAAACATCATCGTCTTTGCTGTTGCTCTTTGACGCTAACTAGTTTGTTAGCAGTCAGATTAAAATACTCACAGCGTGTGACCGCAGACGTTCACCATCAGTTTCAACGACGGGTTCCTGTACTTGGTTGTTTTGCACCTCGGACACCCTTGGTCGTCCATTTCTGTGAGTGCAACACAAACTAACAAGCTTGAGAAAAATGTCAACAACTCGCAGCTCTTCTGTCACTTTTCAGCAGGAGAACCGCTGCGTTACACCGAGTGTGGTCCGACGAGAAACTGCGCTGATAAGAGTGGTTCCTACATGGTGACCTCTACGCAGAGGTGGTCACACTGTGGTGAACGCGTATCCTGAAGTCCCTGGAGATCTAAAATAAAAAGCTGAGTAGTTTATTTGTATATGTTGTATTTATGGAGGAGGTATAAAATAGTTAATTTTATTATCAGTCCAACTATTTCCTCTGTGCCGTTCCCCATATTTATTATTCCTATATCTTCCATGATCTAATGTCTAAAGTGAAACATAAAACCAAAATGGGCTGCTCACATCATACAAAGTATTTCTAGCTGAGTGTGTAACTTGCGGTTTATTGTCTTACGTTTTCAGTATATTATATCTATGCTATAGTGATAAAATATTAAAATATTAAATTTAGGACTGTTAAGTTAAATGGTTTTCCATTTCAGATCCAGTCCTTTTAAAGTTAGAGCTCAGAAAACACATGTACTGTATTGTACTTATTACTTACTTGACATGTTCACTGTCATTAAATGTCAGTTAGTGTTAACACCATTTAGACTCAATTAACACGAATTAACTAAAAAATAAAAATACCATGTCCGTTTTTACAGGTTAGTAAGTGACATCTGATGTTGCTTATTCTTAGATAACCAATGTTGTATTATGTTAAATGAATGCAACACTGACAGTATGGTATTCCTGTGGAAAGTGAAAACAAAACAAAACTTTTTAAAGACATATATAAAACACACATATCAAGCAGTAAACACACTGTCTCTTTGAGGAGATATTGGTCTCTCTCAATGCTCTGCATAATCTTTTTCATTTCATTTCAGAGGCTGGAGTTTGACATAGAAAAATAAAAATAGAAATAATAGATAGGTGCTGTTTGGGGTTAACAAGTCTATCGTTGTTTTACGTCAAATTGTCAGAATCATTTTAGATTGACATTATGTGGAACAATATCCAGGGTTGTTTCCGCCCTTGGATTTCTACGTAGGGAATAAAAAGGCTCTCGAGCTTTTATGTTTAAATATGGGCGATCTAAAGCAAAGGCAGCTCCTGACAATACAGACAACAAGGATATCCCGTTCCCACGATCCCAAAGCATTCACCTTGCACAGGTGAGCCACGGCAATATACTGGGAGCTGCATGAGTGACAGCTGGAAACTAAACATTCGCCTCTGAATGGCGCTTGCTCCGCCCTTATGAGGCCCTTGGCGGCCAATAGCGTGGCTCTCCTGTAGATAGACCCCAGTGCGTCTCCTTCCAGCTCCAGTCCCCGCAGAGTAAAAGTCACGTTGGAAAGAAAGGGGGAGAGAGATATCTACTTACAGCTGCTGTCAGATATCCGATCGCATTCGCATGGCGAGGAGGTAACCTGATCGAGCTGGGAGGAGTGACTCTACCAGGGAAGGCTTGAACAAAAAAATGTCTTCTTCTTCTGCCGGAGAAGTCACAACAGCAAATGACATCAAGAGGGAAAATGTGAAGGAGGTGGATAAGCGGGAGTGCATCAAGCTTGTGGCGCTGGACGCGGCGGAGTTGTCCATGGAGCGCACGACTCCCAACACGGACGCGGTGCGCACGGAGTTGTTGGTGAGCGCCGCTTCCTCTCTGGCTTTCTCCCCGGAGCAAGTGGCGTGTGTCTGCGAAGCTTTGCAGCAGGGAGGCAATGTGGACCGGCTGGCCAGGTTCCTGTGGTCACTACCACAGAGTGACCTGCTACGCGGCAACGAAAGCATCTTAAAAGCCCAAGCCCTCGTTGCTTTCCACCAAGCTCGGTATCAGGAGCTTTACAGTATTTTGGAAAACCACAGTTTCAGTCCGTCCAACCACACCTTTCTGCAAGATCTGTGGTACAAAGCCCGCTACACCGAGGCAGAGAAGGCGCGGGGGAGACCCCTGGGAGCCGTGGACAAGTACAGGATCCGTAGAAAGTACCCTCTCCCTAGGACTATCTGGGACGGCGAGGAGACAGTGTATTGTTTCAAGGAGAGGTCGCGGAACGCACTGAAGGATTTGTATAATCAGAATAGGTACCCCTCTCCTGCCGAGAAGCGAAATCTCGCCAAGATTACTGGACTCTCCTTGACCCAGGTCAGCAACTGGTTTAAAAACAGAAGACAGCGAGACAGAAACCCGTCCGAGGCACAGTCAAAAAGGTGAGGAAATAAAAGGCACAATCATCGTGGGTTTCAAAATCAAACTTTAAATGCGCCACACAACCCTCTGTCTGTGCGTAAAACCCACATTAGAATGAACATTTCTTTGGGGCAAGTTTTCTTTTTCGCTCCAGGACGCCTGCTCTATAACCATTCACACTTAAATCACTCTGAATGTGTATTCCCGTTTCACTCATACGCAGGGTTTGACAACGTGAATCATTCATTGGGTTGATTACAAAACAAAAAGAATGCGTTAAAGAGTTTTGAACACGCTTTTAATGTTTTGAAATATGAAGCGGTTGCCATTCAGATCCGGTTTCAGGTGTGTTGGTGCTAAGGGGCATGGAAACCATAAGCAACTAAATAACATAGTGACTTCCACACTCCAGTGCCGTGACTGTCAGACACAAGAAGTGGATGACTTTGATGGGACAAGAGGCTCAAAGGTGACTCGAAAAGTTACTTTAATTTCCTCTTCTGGTGTAGGCTATAAATATGTGTGTGTGTGTGTGTGTGTATGTGTGTGCGCACAACACATACGCACGCACTTGCGCGTTTCCCTATAGCCTGCTACATAAATCATTTTTATTTTCTTGATCACTTTTTTTCTTACTCACACCCCCCCTCAAAAAAAAAAAAAAAGAAGGATATCAGAGCTTCCACCAGCTCCCGCGTTTCGTTTCATTTCATAATCCTTCAAACAGGCTGAGTTTTACCTTCTTTCATGTTTCCCTGTCTGTGAACAAAGCTGACGCACACCTGGTGGAGGTGACCTCTCTCTCTCTCTCTCTCTCACTCACACACACACACACACACACACACACACACACACACACACACACACCTCCAACTGCTCCAACTGCTTTCAAATCGCGACTAAAACGATTCTGAAACATTTATTTATATATATATTTATATAACTTTTCTAATTTTTTAAATGATTCTTTTAAAATAAACTTAACACTCTTAAATTATTATCCTCTCCTAGAATTGAAGGACGTGGGGGGTTTAGATGCTTGAGTGTGTGTGTGTGTGTGTGTGTGTTGTGGGGGTGGGGGGCCTGGGCTGAGGAGGAGGAGGAGGAGGAGGAGGTGGGTGCAGCTGTTTTAATCAGTCTTTTAAAAAGGGGTAAACAAAACAAAACAAAACATAACAGCCATGCATTGTTTTCATCGCCGCTGCTTCTTGCAACGAATTAAGGAGTTTTGTGTTTGAATCGAGTGCAGAACAAATAAATCGTTTCAGCCATTTGTCCTGTGGCATTTTGTCACACCAGTATTTATTGCGCCAAATGGTTGCATGGTTGTTGACGTCGGTTAGTTGTTGTCAGTGTCGCTCTCCATGAGACAAGAGAGGACTACACATTCACAAACACAGCCTGCTCTTCAAAGCTGCGTAATAACACAGCACCAAATGTGACTCTGTCTGCTGTGAGTTATAGACTAGATGTGGGTGGAGAGGAAATAAACGCTATTATACTCTGTATTCTCTGTGATAGTGCTTTAGAGTGAAACAAACAAAAAGAAAAAACATTAATGTTTTGCAGTCTGCGTTTTGGCTTAATAGTCATGAGCCTTATAATAATAATAATAATAATAATACCACAAACAATTTGTTGTTTTCCTTTATGTAACATTTCTGCTTTTTTTCCCCCACAGTGAATCTGATGGAAACCACAGCACAGAGGATGAGTCAAGTAAAGGCCATGAGGAACTGTCACCCCGGCCCCTTTCAAACTCCTCAGATGGGGTGATCACCCATGGGATTCAAACTGGGCCTCTAGAGAGTGGGGTGGTTATCCAACAAATCGGGGACATCAAGATGCCCCCTGGATCCAGCAGTGGAAGTCTCTACAATGGAAGTCTAGTGACCAGTAACACCTCGTCCACCGTGTTTCACAATGGTGGCTCATCTTACCTCCACACACCTGGAAACATCCTCTTCAACGGGCTCAATCTGGGCATCCAGCCGTTGGCCTTCAACTCTCTGAGGCCGGCTGGAGGGGTATTGCTG
This sequence comes from Anabas testudineus, assembly GCF_900324465.2. Lineage (NCBI taxonomy): Eukaryota > Metazoa > Chordata > Actinopteri > Anabantiformes > Anabantidae > Anabas > Anabas testudineus. The sequence continues at coordinate 11,301,442 of NC_046630.1, forward strand.
GGGGGCTCTGGAGTGGACATGCAGATGCAGACGGGGCAGGAGAAGGGACTGGGCAGTTCTGCTGAGGACTCGAGCCTACAGTACGCCTCGTACTCTGGCTGTTTGAATGGAGCAGAGGTGAAACTGGAAGGCGTTCACACAATGGCCGCTCAGAACGGAGGTTCGTCTGTGCTGACATTTAGCTCATCATCAGGGCCCCTGCAGTTAGGTAGCTACAGTCTGGTCCAGGTACCAAGTGGAGTCTCTGATAGCGATGGCACCTCATTACTCAACAGTGATGTTGGTCTTCCACCCCTGCAGCTGTCATCTGCTACCTCTGCCTCACCAATCACACAACAAGGTGGGTACACAAGGCGTATTGAAGTGTGTGCTTGATCTTTAACATTTCACACATCAAATTTACTCATGACTTTGTTGTTATGTTTACCTGAGAAAATGTTGTAAAGTAAAGAAGTAGTAAAGAGGTATTTTAGTAATAGTAATACAGTATTTTGACTCAGTGTCCTATGATTAAAATACTTCAGTAATTAAAAAGATGGGTTACAGGCTGTTCATAAATATTGTTTCATGTGTCAAAATATATCCTTATTTCTCACAGCTTGTTAGGGGGAGATCGGTGCCCTTTGCCCTCCTTAAGTGTTTCAATGCAATGCTGCATGTCACTGGTAGTTCATCAACAGATACTAATACTACATCGACCCCTAACATCTGAGCTGTCTTATTCATGGTTTGTTCTGTGTTTGGGCTGCAACCCAAAGGGCTGATACTACACAGAGCAGAAGAAACAGGGACAGGCCACACACACACACATAGAGGAGGTAGTTTTGAAACCCCCAGAGGTGAATAAAAACAAGTTCTGAAGTCACCATCACTCATCATCATTACACTCTCGATCTGCAGAGCAGGGAGGAGGGGAAATGTGTTTCAGACAATCACAGGCCATGAAATGCACAAACAGGGAACAAGCCATTACAGCACTTACTTTGACAGAAAGCAGAGAATCTACACCGGGGTGAATAATATGGAAAAACAGAAAATTGCAGCTTGCTTTTTGAGTTCTGGCAGACTCTAGCGTTCATTCTCTGGGGCACCACGGGGTCGAACTAACAGAGCGCAGAGTGTGTGAGATACACAACAGCAGTTCTGGGGCTGAGGCTTGCTGTAAAAGAAATGAAGAATGACAACGGGATCCATCAGTGAGAATGAGATCTAGTGCAGTCAAAGCGGTGGTAGAGATACTGAATGTATTGATCTATTGTTGTTTTACCAGGTACTATGCCTCTGAACAATGTAGCAGTGAGCTCCTCAAGTGACGATGTCATGGACAAACTGACCATGACATCTCTGCACCACAGCACAGTCCTCTACAGCATGAGCAATGCCAGCCAGCCCTGCATCAAGAAGGAGCCTCTGGAAGGAGGTGTCTACTCCTCATATCACCACGGGCTCCATTTAGACCCTAGCGGTCAGATCAACTACTCCACCCCCAACTCAGAAGAGGTTCCCTCTAGCCAAGTTCCCACCTCGACCTCAGAGGTCACAGCTGTCAGTTCGTCCAGCCCCGAGCCGGAAGTCTACACCACCCTCACCATCAGCACACCCCTGATGGCCCCAACAGACCCAAGCAGCCACCACCATCAGTCCACAGAGTACCTAGGGAACCATGAGGTCCGTGGACCCCCATCCTCACAACTGATGGGCTCCAGCATGAACAACAACTACATAAACCTTTCAGAGAGCAAGGTGGACGGCACAGGCTCGGGAGGTGTAAATGAGATGGTGCGGGCAATGTGCGGGGAGATGGAAGCTGTGGAGGGGAAGGAGCTAGCCAAACTACAGACAGTGCAGATGGATGAGGACATGGCTAACCTCTAACCTTCCTTGCAGAAGCACTCATGTCCACCCAAGTAGTAATATGGTGAATCTTTTTACTTGTGTGTGCGTGTGCTTGTGTGTGTGTGTGTGTGTGTGTGTGTGTGTTTTTTTACAATTATTTTCCTTTATATGTTAAATTATTTGTGTTCATTCGACTTTTACAATGCACTCTAATCAGAGAGAAGCCCTGTGAATGGCTAATATCAGTTTATCACAAGAAACAGAAAAAGTGATTTTTTTTTTAATAGTCCCGTTTGTAAGACGAAACATTACGAGCATTATGTGCTAAAAGAAGAAGTCACTGTATGTGTTTGACCCGTGTTTAAACGTGCATTTTATAGACAACACCTGCTACTTCCTGTTGAGTGGATTTGATCTGCAGGAGCAGGTGCTGGAATGCCTTCGAGTCATGTGACCAGGATGTTCCTCCAAACTAAATGCGTCATCTGGGTCAAACCAAAAAGGTCATTCAGTAGGGGGGGAAGAGGGAGAGGGTCTCTGTGAAAATGGACAGTAAAACAGCGACAGCTTCACTGAAGGGCTGCGCACACATACGGAGAACAACAGATCAGACACAGAGAGCTTCTGATTTAGGGAAACGTTCAATGAGAACATTGAATTATCTGAATGCCCCTCGAGTTATGGCAAAATCCCGATTTTCTGCTTTATACCATACCAAAATAACTAGGAGTGACGAACTTAGAATAAAGATGAATGTGCCTTTCTGCTACATAAAACACACAACGGGACTGGTCAGTGTTGGCATTTGCACTACTATAAGGGCGATATGATGTTTCAAGCAGCCTTCATGTTGGAGGTTTGTCTTGTGCGACACACCTCATAAAAATGCACACTACTTCTGCAAAGACTCCACTTTCAAGCCTCATCGTCAATCTGTGAGATCAGTCAAAAGGTCACGTTGTCGGATCACATGTTGTACATCATGTGTTGTTTATAATGCTGCAGCTCATAATATGTCGACTAGATGTGACGATGCTCTACTATATTGTGTTTCATTTTGATGTGTCTCTCTGAATGTCAGTAATCATGAATGATATTTTTCTATAAAGCCAGATGCAAGCATCAAGTGTAAAAGGAGCAAAGGGACATGAGTTAGAAGTGGACAAAAGGACAATGTTTTTGTTTCTTTTCTTTTATAGTTCCACCGTTAAAATGGAAAGGGATTGTAATAATTTCTCTTTGCATGGCATCATAATGTTTTGGACACTAGTGCCTTTTACTTTTGTGAGAAACACTGAAAAATCAGCTCGATTGTTGCTGCTGCGTTGGTGTGCAGGCAGCGACATCCCAGCTTCGTAGATTTACCATCACCGCCGGCGGCATGGCTGGCGCATTTGTTGGGTGTCAGATAAGAGAAAGACAAGAGAATGTGGAGCCTATTTGTCAAGTGCTTTCCGGTGCTTTTTTCAACAGGAGCCTAAATCCTCGCTGTCATACGTGATCTTAATAGCACATTTCAGCCTCACAGCCAAGTCACACCATGTAGACCTATGAGCTCATCACATATCTTCATCACTGCTAGACCAGTAACACTTTGTTCTGTCAGGATTTCTGATGTGATCCCATCAGTTTAAGTGGATATAATAGTGAAAGGGTCCTCAGTGCTTTAATGTCATAACCCAAAAACAAGTCATGGACAAATACTAAACTGATGGTCAACTTGTTTTTTTGTTTTGTTTTTAATCTTAGTTTGAATTATAAGTTTGTTATCTGAAATTATGTGAATGTATTTTTCTAAATCTCCATACTGCAATAAAAGTTTATATTTATAAAAACATAAAACTGATATTTTAAATTCTTTCTTAAACATTCAGCTTCAAAATGGCCGATCTAAATTAGGAATGAGCTTTTAAACATGTCTGGAATAAATGTACGATTGTGACAGACAAAAACCAAATGTCCATCCTCCGTAGCCAAACTATAAGGGTGGGTGGGGGTCGAGGGGAGTGGCATGTAGTAATCCAGCAAGCCTGGTGCTGCTCTCTGCAAACCTGCAGTGATCGTTTGCACATGCCAGGCAACCTGGAGTTCATTAGCCCTCCTTTTCTCATCTCAGCCCCTGTAATTCAAATAAACAGCAATGAGATTTCCAGAGGTAAAGCTCTTTTTGGGTGGGGGGTCTGCAGTTCCCTACCACTCGGTCCAAACCAGTGCCCCCACCCTGCGCCCACCCCCTCTCATGGCTTTCAGGGATTTTCTGTGAATTCATGAATTTCCACTCAAGACGTGTTCACTCTGTGGGCACCCAACCAAACCAGCAAGGAGAGATAAGCTGAAGACAAAGTTTGACAAATGGATGAACAACGGGGGATTTTATTTGATTCACAGCGTCTGTGGTGGATTATAGGAGCTGTCCTGTCGGGGGACCCTGGCTGGAAGAGTTATATATGCTCTAACCAATGACCTAAATAAACAGAGGTTGTTTGTCTGTGCTCACTGTTGAGGCACAGAGACAGGGAGAAGAAAAAAATGGAAGCCACTAGCGGGAAAGGGAGGGACAGACAGGGTACCAGGATAAAGTTACCTGTGCACAGGTGACCTCGTCGCCATGGGCAGTGGATTAGCTGATTGTTAGGTATCAGGTAACTCCTCCTGTAATATTGAAGAGGGTGAAAACAGCTTTGTTGGAGTAGAGAACAATATCCCATTTGCAGCAGAGGCCCATGGGCTGTGGATCTCACGGAAGGGGCCACACAAAAAAAACACGGCACCTATAAATTAGACAGGAAAGGAATTAATCAGCAGATGAAGGGTTCCTTTTTTCAATGGGGGAGTCACTTGCTGAATTTATTTATTTTTTAATCCAGAAATCCTCATATCCAAATAGTAGTGGGTGAATTTTGTCCACAGTTACAAACATGCAGCAAAGAACAGGGAACTCCACTAGAACTCTGGCCTTATTAAAAACACTGACCTCTGATCTTTCAGATGGTTTCAAAGCTGACATTTAATGCGGTGCAGCAGACTGCAAGCCATATGTAACATGACCTGAGGAGCATGGTACTCCACTGCTCCACGTCCCACTAATGAGAGGGCAGGGGTCAGCGGGTACCAGCCTGCTTATACAGACCCACCACTACTGGCCAAGTAGTTCCCGCTCTGCATTGGCAGTAAGTGTACTTACTGGCTTCCAAGGTTGTGGAAAGTAGGTGGCGATTGTGAAATATAGAAGGGAAATAAATGTCCTCAACCTTGGAGAGTTTTCCTTTACCTCCTTAGTTGTTGCTTGGCAGAGATGAAGGTATGTGCACATGTCTGCTCCATCATCAAGTGTGGGAAGGGGATGCAAAAAGCATGATTCACTGGTTGGTTCTGGACTACAAGGACAAAAAACATAAGTCATGAGGACAGATTTAAGTGTGCAGTGTGTGTGTCTGATACACACACACACACACACACACACACACAGCGGCAGCAGCTGGGTGGCAGCGTCATGTCCACACCACAGTGGTCAAACGGTGTTTCCCAAAGAGAAAAACACCCCTTTGTAACAGGAGCAGAGCAGATGACGCCCGACAAGACCAGTGGACATCACACACACACACACACACACACACACACACACACACACCTGCAGTGCTTTAACTTTTTTTTTTTTTTTTTTTTGCAAAAGCACAAATAACAACTCGCCGTGAGGAGTTACACTCGGACTTGTATTAATTGCATTGTCGTGGCGCCCCCTCCCTGCCAGCAGACACACAGGTAGCTGCACATCACGTTTGAATCGTTGCTGTTTATGAGTTTGTCTGCCCGCCTGCTTTGTTTTCTTACTCCAGGCCTGCAGCAAAAATAATAATAATAATAATTTCCCTAAAACAAATGTCATCATCTACATCTCGGGGCGTGTTTACCGGGCAGAGCACTGGAAAAGCCGAGGCCATAATTGCATATTTGTGGAGGTGGTCCTGTGAGGAAATGCGTAATGATTTTGATGGGAGGGGGGCTAACCCCAGTGCACTTGTATCAGGTCTAATTTTCCAACATGACAGGAAACTCTGTTAAGCTGATAATTGCAGCTCCAATTTCATTTAACTCACTCATGTCAACAGTTGTGTTTTGTTTTGAGAGAAGGAGCTGCTTTTTTCCCACTGCCACTCACCTCACTGAAAGAGCCGCTTTAACTCTTAATTAAAGACACGTTTAGGATATATTGAATTAACCAGAAACTCTAAGCCAATGACAAATTGTCGATTATAGGAATTCATTTGTCAGTAAGGGTGCAGTTAGGTCAAATTAAAAAGGATTCATATTCTTGTACTTGTATTGCGCATGTCCTAATTTGGGATAGCAAATAAATATTTTTTTGTGAAACAAGCGATTTAAAAGTCGTTTTGTATAAATAAACAAATTCTTCTTTTCATATTTCAGTGCAATAAGAACTGTTTCAACGTCGCCAGAATATCTAAGAAAAAACAAAACAAACAAACAAAGAAAAAAATCGGACTTTTTCACTTAATTTAAACAGTGTCGGCTTTGTTCCAGTTGATGCAGCTGAAATAGCACTTTGGATTTAGATCGAGTGAAAACCATCTGTTCAGTGAGCCAGTGGTCGTTTCGATTTTCCTCTGTATTTTCATAAAATAGAACCCATCCAATGGGAAACATGGGCTTTTTGATGGTGATATTTTTATGAAGTGTTTTTAAGTTGAGCCTTTTTCTTTTTTTCCTCATTCTCTCCCATTGAACACGAGTGACACTGCTGCATTTCATATCTGTCCACCTAAAGTGTGTGCGTAACGAATTACAGGCAACTTGGTATCAGCAGGTTAATTAATAAGACATTCGTGTCTTATCATTAGGTGGAATAATCCATTAAGCTCTAGCCTGTTTTTCGTGCATGGCCTATTTCACATTAACCCACTTTAATGAGAAATGGCAAAACGTTTATATTTTGAGGTGAACACATTCTGACTCATTTGAAAGTTTACGGAAAAGCAGTGACTAAAACCTGGGAAATCCAGCATATTCAGCAGCCCTCAGCCTGAATGTTGTGGTTTCTGAAGGTACCAGTGGACGCCAGGAGCTTGTTTTTGGAAGAAAATGCCAGAAAAAGAAAGAGTAAGGAATCCCCACTCCCTGTAAGTCGCTTTTTGAAAGCAGTAAAGTGTGATAGCCTACCTAAATATTGCATTACTTGTCGGGGACTGAGGAGCCCAGCGCTGGCCGTGGCAGAGGCGGAGGCTGAGAGCCCACATCTTGAAATAATCTCGCCCCCCGGGCTGCTCGGGTTAAAGGAGGAGGCGCGGCGCAATGTGGTAGAGATATTAGAGAAACCCGAGAGCCGCTCATCAGACAGCTCATTTACTGAAGCACTGAGGTTTTACACAGGCCGAGTGCAGCTAGACCCCGAGCTAAAGTGGTCTGAGAGCCTCTGTGTGTCCACCAAGGACAGACCCACACTTCAGCATGAATCAGGAGCTACTGATGTATGGAGATATACGATTATAGCCTGTGCAGTCCAAGGAAAACGAAGGAATCACATAAAATATGTTTATTTACTGACTGTTATGGACAGCCTTATTGCTCTGTGGCTGATGGCACTAATTTAACAGTTAATGCACATTATTGCTAGAAAAGAAAGTGAGTTGATTGCTTTGCAGGTCTTTTCAAATAACAGTGACTCCATGTGTGTTTCAGAAACTAATGTGATATAACTCCTAGCTGAGCTTTGATTAGGCTACAACACATACATGCCAACCACTCAGGAGGAAATCAGCCGGTTATATGTTCGACAGAGCGTAAAAAGTGGGTTGGGATGAAATTTCTACCATTGACCATAATGCTGGAAACTTCCTATGGCCTGACCAATACTGGTCATTTTGCCTGAATTACACGTTTCATTTTTTCAGTAACCTAAACTCAAGCCCACATTCCCTGATGGTGAGATTTGTTTTTTATTTTGAAAACATGATCTCATAGTGTGTCCATCAAATCTTGCAGGTTAAATAACATTCCAGTCAGAGCAGCCCCCCCCCCCCCCCCCCCCCCCCCCCAAGTACCTTCACCACAAAAAAAAAAAACTAAATTTGAAAGCGTTCAGTGTGTAATAAAAAAAATCATTTAGGAAGGGAGTCACCTTTTCCAAACGTTTTCTGTGGATTGGTGAAATAAGAAGTGAAATATTATTTTCAAAGTCCAGTTCTGTTCCTTAATATCTCTAAAGGGAGTTTAGTTTCAGTGTCTGCAGATAAAGAAACGTGATCTATACGGCTCAATCCAACAACTGCACCACGAAGAACCAGTGTCACAGAGAACTCATTTACTAATGGATTGGTTTAGTGTTTCACCCCACAGAAAACACTGGAGCCACTGCGGTGCCCGTCTAATCCTCGTAATATAAATGCAGACTACAGGCTGGACGGGTCTCTTTAAAAACACGTGATGAAGTAGGAAATAAACATAAGACTGTAAATAAATACAGTGTTTATGTGCCTACATGGTGTAAAATATTATTTTTCAAACATATCAACAAAACGTGGGTCTCCAGTGCGCGGAAAAAATACCATCTGAACCTCGTGAATCAGCAACGTTTCAGCTTGTGATCCGGAGTTAACACATGAATACAGACTTAATATTGAAACATCTTTCCCATTTTCATGGTTACAACATTTGTGCAACATGTTTATCTGTTATTTCCAATCCTGAAGATGTTTGTTCAATTATCCAGCAACCTTAGACCATGTGGCATTTCATGTCAGCCTCTCTCTCTCTCTCTCTCTCTCTCTCTCACACACACACACACACACACACACACACACACACACACACACACACACACACACACACACACTTTACTTATGTGGTGGGTTTCCTACTGGTGGTCTATGGCCCATAACACGTTTGGCAGGTAGTATGGGGTCCCCATATAAAAGAGGTGCGCAAACGTGTGGACCAAACTATCATTTAAATGAAATTATATCACCTCATAAAATAAACGTCTTCTGCAATTAATAGTCTATAAAAATGGGAATTCAACAACATGTTCGGTCTGAAATCTGAATGTAATTAAGGCGGGGTCGCCAATCAGCTGTGACGGTAGCCTAAATAACGAGGTGTCCGACGAAAAAACACCCAAATAAACAGAAATCAGTTAAGATTAAGTGTTTTCATATTTAGGTTTTGGTTTAAAACGCTCTGTGTTCTCATCACTTTAACACTGTCAGTGTATGTGTCTGAGTCTTCAAACCTACTTAAACACTCTTCCATAATATATAAAAAGCCTGTTGTTTTTGTGGGTTACCTTCCACTGACAATGGTCACTGATGACCCACGGAGATGCAGTATTTGATTTTCCCCACGTGGCGAAGCCGCCATATAGCCGCCATTATGGAAGACGTATATTCAGGACATGTTAATAAGACTTTTTAAGAGGTCTGTAATAATTGATTAGTGTTTAGGTGCTTCTCTGCTCCCTCAGCTGAAGCCGGAGAGGGACTGTGGGGGCGGGAGGTGGGAGCGCTCCTATTTCAGCCCCTGACGCACAGCCTCTGGGGAGGAAACGGAGCTGCAAACTCAGTCCTGCTCTGCTGTACAGCGTGCAGGGCAGAGAGAGCCAATCACCGAAACGCACAGGCTCCCTTTAAGCCTGACATATCTCCAACAGGAACAAATTGTCCCAACAATCAACATCCCAATCTGCTGCGCGCATCAGGGGCTGCAGTGGAGTGGATGGTCTATAGGCCTGTGCTGCGCGGACGCATTGAGCTGGATTGCAACGCGAACAGAAACTATAAACACACAAAAATAAACAACAACTATCGTTTGGATACCAGCGTTTTGGGCTGAGGAGTGAGCTCGGACATCATGTCGATATTACCGTCCTTCGGTTTTACGCAGGAGCAAGTGGCGTGCGTTTGCGAGGTGTTGCAGCAGGGAGGAAACCTGGAGAGGCTCGGCCGCTTCCTGTGGTCTCTACCCGCTTGTGATCACCTCCACAAGAACGAAAGCGTCCTCAAGGCCAAAGCAGTGGTGGCCTTTCACCGGGGGAACTTCAGAGAGCTCTATAAGATCCTGGAGAGCCACCAGTTTTCTGCGCACAACCACCCGAAGCTGCAGCAGCTGTGGCTGAAGGCTCACTACGTGGAGGCGGAGAAGCTGCGCGGCCGGCCGCTTGGAGCTGTAGGGAAGTACCGGGTGCGGAGGAAATTCCCGCTGCCCCGCACGATATGGGACGGCGAGGAGACCAGTTACTGCTTTAAAGAGAAGTCCAGGGGAGTCCTGAGAGAGTGGTACACGCATAATCCATATCCGTCCCCGCGGGAAAAGAGAGAGTTAGCCGAGGCCACAGGACTGACCACCACGCAGGTCAGCAACTGGTTCAAAAACAGACGGCAGAGAGACAGAGCCGCAGAGGCGAAGGAGAGGTACGTTTCCCTGACGCCACGTCGGGGCCGCCTGTAATATCTGCTCAACTCTTTTATATTTTGAACAACTTTCAGCAGTAAATTCATGCTCAGCTTAGGAAAACTAATATTCAAATGTGGCTACAAGCAAACGAAGTGTGAGAAAGTGTTAAAAGAACCGAGTCACTGGTCTGACAGTGACTATACTACAAGACAGAGACGAAGCAGGGAAACAAAGAGATGGCAGAGTTCATTTGAAATTGAATTTGGAATTTATTTCTTCATTTTTTTAAAACAATATGTCTCCATAACAGTGAGGGAGGGTAAACAGTAGCGTGCTTGTTGACAGCTGATTAATTTTCTCAGGACCTCAACTGGATAAATCTAAAGTACACAACTTCGTTTATGAACATAATGTGGTAGGAACATAATAGAATTTAATAATAATATTAAATGGTTGAAGGCGAAACAGTACAAAAAAAACTGCAGATTTTACAGATACGTGTTAAAGGATAAAGTGAGTAACAGTGGAATTAATAAGACATGTGCAGACAGACTTTAAGACGAGTGTTATTATCACATATTTACATATAAACCACATATATATATATATATATATATATATAAAACTGCAAAATGCGAGTAGCTGGACGTCGTTGTTTAGATTGTCTTCAGGATGTTGTCCTGTTTCATAAATACATTTAGTCTGCAGGTTCTTTGTTTTAAATCTCACTAACCTACTGCTCTGACAGCACAATCCTACATGTTTGTTGGACTATTGTTTTAATATTTCTCCCCCTCCTGCTTTCATTTGCAGAGAGAACAGTGAAAACAACAACGCAGGCGGCAACAAACAGAACCAGCTGTCCCCGCTGGATGGAGGAAAGTCTCTCATGTCCAGCTCGGAGGACGAGTTTTCTCCTCCTCAGAGCCCCGACCAGAACTCAGCGCTTTTGCTCCAGGGCAACATGAACCACCCCGGGGCCTCTGCTTACCCTATGTCCGGCCTAGGGGCCCCACAGCCGGTGCACGGCATGCACGGACACCCGCACCAACTGCAGGATTCCTTGTTGGGACCTCTAACCTCCAGTCTTGTGGATTTGGGCTCTTAAAGAGGCTGACAGATTATTCTATTTTACAAAAAACAAAGACCAGAAAAAAAAAAGAAGACTGATATGTGTATCAGATTGAGTACATGTATGAAATAACACTATAGTAGCCTACCTTATAATAAAGACTGACTTGTCTGTCGTTAAATTTGGTTTAGAACAAAATTACTTCATGCGCTTAACCTGTATATCCCCGAGTGACAGGAGGTTTTCGGATCTCCTGCACACGAAAACACACAAACAGGACCTTCCTGAAACTCTTAACTAGACGAAACACTTATCTGGACTGCCCATTTGCTTAATTTATGATATTTTGTTAAGAATTATAGCTCCTGCGACGGAAACTAAGAGGTAACGTTTTCATTAGACTCATGGTAATTAGTTTCCAATAAAACAAAAGTAATACATTTGTCTCTGTGTTATTTGTGTATTTAGATGAAAAAAAAAATAGTCTGTAGACTTTAATGTATAGATTTTATTCTATATATTTATTTTGGTCCCCAAACTTGAGCAAACCACGTGGATCGGGAGGACAATCCCGACATTTGCAACTAATTATCGCGAATTGAAGGAAAGAAAGTCGCTCCTTTTATTTATTTAAATTATTATTATTACTATACGTTTTTTTTTTTTTAGTGTTGTCATTTGTGTTAATACTTTTACCTGCTGCTTAAAAGAAGCGCATCCTCCCGACGACTGCGCCACATGTGTAAATGACATGTAAAAATGCCAAACAACTTGGGTAGGATGTGAATTTCTATTAAATGAGGAGTCATTATGGAGCAGAGATTAAATCCAGCTCCACGGCTTCTCTGGGCTTAAACAATAATAACGCTAATTCAAAACATAATTCAAACACAGAGTCATGAAGGGAACTTTAATTATATAAATGTGAGTCAACATCAGCAGCTGTCAGTCAGGAGGCTGTTGTGTACACATGAAGCAGCTTTGTTGCCTCTGAATATCGAGTCTGAGCTTGTCTGGCTCCAGGATTCATTCACTTCTTCTCTTTTTCGTCATTTTTAGCCGGAGTGCTGCGGATCATTTGCTTTTTGTTGCCGTGTTTTCTTTGCTCTCTGCGAGAGTTTGTTCTGTCGGTTCTGGGCCATGGGAAAGAGCCACCACTCAACCTTTACCAAGTCTGGATTTTATGACAAAGGAAATCCCATATGGAAAAAATAAATAATAAAAATAAAAAAAAAAGTTGAAAGTTCACCGCTTCAAGAAATAGATGACAAAACAAAACAAAACAAAACAAAACAAAACAAAACAAATATATAAGGACATAATTGCATTATTGCATTTCATATCGGAGGCCAACATAAATAGTATAACCAGTACAGTAACAACAACAACAACAATAATCATAATAATAATAAGAAAATGAGAGGCATAGTTGGAGAGGATATGAGAATGTGGTGGTCTGAGAACAGGAATCTGGTGAAGACAGCTCTCTTGTCCCCCACCCCCTATCGTCTCTTTGGGCTCATGTCAGGGTAAATTGTTTTGAGCAGAGAGCACCGAGGATTTCCTGAGCATAATCTGAAACAGTCGCTGCTAGCGTTGCTGCCTGATTGCGAAGATTGCAGGGCTGCAGGGCTGCAGAGCCCCAACTTCAGTGGAGGGACCTTGAGGTATTCTACATCCCAGAGGCCTCCCTCTGTCTCTCTTTTATTCTCTCAGGTCTACTGCAAACACCAGGGCTGTGCTCCCCATCTATCACCTACAGCTTTCCATATGGTTGTGTTTGAGTGATGGGTCTGTCTGGCTGTCCTCAGCAGACCCTCAATTAGCCACTTTTTTTTTTTTTGGCATTGTTTTACTTAAATCAGTGATAGAATACATAATCAGATCGTATTTATGAAACTAAAAAAATAGCAATGTACCTCATTTGACGTAGAAATCCTGCTAAGCAGTAAAACGGACTAAGAGATTGTATAAGTGGTACTTTATCATTAATTATTATATTTAATAAGATGATGCTATTGAACTATTTTACTTATTTTTGCATCATGTTTATTATTAACTGTTTTACATGCTAAATATAAACTACATAGTCACTGAGCTGTCAGATAAATATAGTGCAATTGAAAGTATGTTTTCCCACTAAAATGTACAAGAGTTGACAGGAACATAAAAGCAGCATAAAAATAAATAACAATTGTAAAGTTGATTTCAAATGTCAAGTATTTCTCTGTAATAACTAATATTTAGAACAAAAGACAGTAATCAAAATACTAATACTACTAATAAAACCTCTCCTCAATGAGGACTTGTGAAATGTGAACAAACAGCAACATAACGTTCAACAGCTGATTCAATCATTACTAAGTTGCTGAGAAGAGCACCAACAGAAACACAGCAGGGAAAAGGCGTCTGTTATATGTTAATATAATTGTATGTTAACGTGAAGAAATTAACTCCTAAATGCCAAGAAATATGTGACATATATATTCCTATAAACTCATTGGTGAAATATCTAATATGCAAAATTAGGAACAGTTTTTCCCATATTGTGTGATGTAGCATGAGACAGTTTGATTTATTGAAAATACAACAAAAGTAAAAACGATCTTAACTTTGACGGCCTACACCTAAAGGCAACTCAAAGTATTGTCCTCATACCTTCAGCAGAGGTCCTGTACATTTCTGATCACAGCAAATATCTCACACTTTTGGCACACAGTGTGCCTTCATACTCACAAATTAACAAACAGGTGATCACAAAGCCACCAAAGTAACTCCTCATACCTGTTAATCTAATGACAACATGTTCAGCAGAGTACGGGCACAGCCAGGATTAAACAGGCTCTGAGCCACAAGACAGAGAGCGAGACCATCAGAGTCACCTTCAGGATGTACCAGAGACTAAAATCAATCGGAAACTCTGACAGTGCTTTTAATCATGCTCAAATCTCTTGCTTCCGAATGGGGAGGGGGGGGGGGGACAACCTCTGCATTCATAGCTCTACGTGCAGTATCAGCCTCACAGTGTGTCGTCCTCTCATCAGCCATGCAACAAGTGCAAGTGCAAGGCGTGCTCCAGCCTATAGACAAGATGACAAAAGCTGGAGGTAACGTCAGCCTAGAGCAGGCCGGTGCCAGTAACAACAGCTGCTGATGGCAAACAGAGTCCGAGTCATCAAGAGGGCATTTCATTTGTCATAGTTGTAAGTGGCAGTGGCTCTAAATCAACAGCAGGAAGGGCCCTGACGTGTGCAAATAAACATGGAGAGTAGCCCGCATGAGTCTGCGCCGTCTACCTCAGCTGGCTTAATGTTTTCTTTGGCATTCGATTCAATGTACAGCTCCTATAAGGACTTATTTCAAATATGAGGAACTTTTGGTTAAGCTGGCTTCTGCTGCCTGCAGGTAGCTTTGTCCAACATGGGAGCCGGGGTGTGAGACCGTCCCAGGTTTCCATAACCACAGACTGTATGAGGGGTGTGTGTCAGAGAAAGGTGGGGTGGGGGAGAAAAGGGGGAGTGGTGGTGGGCAGGCGGGTGATGAGGGACAAAAGGATCTTTTCAGGTCTGCCTTAGTGGGGAGGGTGGTGGTGTGGGAGGGGGGAGGTAGAGAGATTTTCTTACCAATGATGCATGGATCTGACAATGTTCCTGCCTGGCCGTACCCTGGGGCAGATGCAGGCTGTGTGTGTGTGTATGTGTGTGTGTGTGTGTTTGTGTCAGCGAAAATAAAACTGAAGTAAAACTCAAAACATTTTCGGTATGACAGTGGCAGAAATGTGCTATATTTCCATGACATGCGGGTGTAAAGATCAGAGAGATTTCACTACTCTGCCCAAGAAAATGCTAATTATTCTGATAGAGGAGCTGTGAGCCAAAGACAGCTTCCACTCACAAGATTAGGAAGCCACTCAGGAAGCTCCTATGTGATAGAGCTGAAAGAAATATTTATCTTCTTCTTCCAGTGGGATGAGTGATGTATGACCCAGAGTTCAGACCGAAGGAGGAGGAGACTCTACCAACGATCCCTGACTATTAGGGTGTTAAATAGCATGTTGTGTGTCAAATGAAGGACAGCATCATATACATTACCTGAGGAACAGGGGAATTTTTTTTAATACATTACAAGAGGAGAAGACAGGACAAGATAAGACGAGTGTGTAATATCTACGATAGAGGTCTTGTATAAAAGAAATATGTCCAGAAGGCACAGGCTCATGTGACACAACTCTTCCTGAGACAAAGCCCAGCTCTGGTTTCTGAGAATCAGATATCTATATTTTTGGAGCTGGGAGAGAAAAGTGATAGTTGCATTATGTTTTTCATGAGGAAAGTGTCTCATCGGTCTGGGATGTTTTGAGGATTAAACAAGTGTTGTTAATGTTAGTTTCAGTCGTTTGAAGTCAAATGGATCCAGATTCACACACACACTAATTTAGCAGTGTTTAAAGTATGATGCTGATTCTGTAAATTAATTTCTTAGTGACAAAAATACTGTGAACATAAAGAAACCAATGAACTCGTAGCCCTACTTACCACTATTATGTTTGTGGCAAAAAATGGAACTTTACATTTACTGATATATATTTTTACAGGTTTTAGTCATTTTCCTGAGTTTATTTTCTTTCTTATGACAGTATTTACGATCAGGACAGTGTATGGGAGACAAGTCAATAAAAAATACAGAATATAATGAAGAAACCCAGTGCAACTGTGCGGCTCACAGACTTTTAACAGGACAATGGCAACCATGGCACGGAGCAACAAAATCTGTCAAGCTCTGACGACACAGACAGTTTAAAATAGATTCATTGTAGGTTACTGTTTATTATTAAATCCTATCTTTACCACTTTAATAAGAAATTTCAGTCAAAAAATACTTACCAAACCAAAAAACAAAAAACTAAACAAAAAAGAAGAAGGGACACGACACTTTTTAGGTGGTGTTCATGGGAAAATGGGAAAATGTGTATTTTGCTGTGAATGTGAAACTACTTTAGAAACATCTGATGATATTCTGTATATTTCTTGTTCACAAGAAATCCCAAAAGACTAAAAACAACATGCAAAACCATGAATATGGTCACTGTAGTTTATTTTGAGTCAATCCCACAAACACCGTGTTGCTGCTGTAACTTCTGACCAGTGCTTATTAATCTCTTGCTTAAAACTGCCTCCATCAAATGCTATATTTACTTCTTTTTGAGTGACCTTTGCTGAAAACTACAGTACTTTGCTGTTTTGGGAAATACCTGGTTTTTAATAAGAGAAACTCAGTAGAAAGAAACTATTATGAGGCTTTGAACACAGGAGATTAGTTTGTAGAAATCTTTATTAGTCCCACACTGGGGAAATTGCATTGTGGATAGGCTGCCCCTTTGAGGCGCCAAGGGTTTGGGGTTCAGTGTCATATCCAAGGACCCCTCGACAAGTAGCTAGAGAGACCAGGAAGAAGGTATTTCCATTTAAATATTTGGTTGTTATCGTACACTGCTAGTGGGTGCAGAGCATGTAACAGGCCTAATGGCATCTTTAAAGGAGCCAGCCATAACCAAAGCCATTACGACTGGGTTTAGTATCATATTATAGGTAATATTTCACTTTACAATAAATAATTGATACTTCTGCAGACTGTTATTATGCTTTGTTCTGCTTTAATGTACAGCCAAGACTGATTTGTGGGTCCAAACACAGACGCATGCTCTGGACTCAAGGGCTTTTGATGGAGGGGTGAGGGTGGCAGACACAACAAGAGGAAGTGGTATGGGATATGGGATAATGAAATCTACCTCACACTCTGGAGGGGCATCACCTCACCTATCCCGGGGCTCCGAAATAGCTCAAGTAACCAGTGCCCCAGTACTTCCCACACATGATCCACATCCCCACTGATTTCAAACCACACCACAGCTACCCTCCACCAGGACCCTGCAGCTACGTGCAGTTTGTGCTTTATTTGTTTGCCAACGCTGGAGTGACAGCAGCCTGAATCTGAGCTGCCATCTTGCTCCCCTCACCCTTCATCTTCATACTGCGGAGCGGGATAAAATACACGTCTTGGTTCCATGTAGAAAAAAAAAAGAAAAACATTCAGGAAATGAAAGTTGTAACACGATCCTCTGTGTGCCAAACGTCTCCCTGAGCAGGGACAAAAGGCCCAGAGAAAAGCTGCTAGGCCTATTTTAGTCTGCAGATGATAGAGGAACACAGAGAGTGGTGAGGAGAGGGAAACACAGGAGACAAGAAGAAAAGAAAAGAAAAGAGAAGGCATAACATTATAATGAGTGAGGAATTAGAAATCAGGATGAACTGAAATTACAGTGAAAGAGGAGAAAGGGAGGTAGAGTGCTGCAATGATGAACTCCTCTGTGCATAGTGCTCCTGCAGCCCTCTGTGCACAAATCCCACATCCCTCAATATGCATGCACCAAGCAAAATAAACTTCCCATTCCGGCCCTGCAGTATATTTTCCAGCAGGCCTCTCCAGAGAGCAAGCCTTCATGCCTTCATCAGTGCTTGTAGTCCAGTCAAGTGTGTCCAAGGTGAGGGCAGAGAGAGAAAAAGATGTTTGATGTTTGCCAAGAAAGCGGAAAAAATAATAGCTCCTTACTTACACCGATATTTGTTAATGATCCAGTAAGTAAGAAAACAGCAAAAACTCTTTTTCTCATTTGGTGAAAGCT
This sequence comes from Anabas testudineus, assembly GCF_900324465.2. Lineage (NCBI taxonomy): Eukaryota > Metazoa > Chordata > Actinopteri > Anabantiformes > Anabantidae > Anabas > Anabas testudineus. The sequence continues at coordinate 11,319,438 of NC_046630.1, forward strand.
TTTTTTTTTTTTTTAATCTCTCTAGCCACTCGTGTGCCATGACTGATCACCAGATTTCCCTGGTAGCAGGGCGAAAGGGAAATGCTACCCTTCTGACTGTCCTCTCACTGCTGACTGGTGAATTTGCGGCATGGTGTTAGCGGCCCGTGGTAATTACCAGGCTCTCTCTGAGTTGCTGCCACACCAATGTGCCACCAACTCTGGTATGCAAGCTAAGCTCTGTTATTAGGCACAGAGCTGCCACTGCACAGTAGGTGCTTCTATCTATCTATCCATCCTTCCATCCATCTATCTATCTGGACCTAGATGTAGCAGATGATTTTGCTACTTACAGGCTCAAATTCTAAATTAGTGGTGTCTCACTATGTGGGAAATGTACTTATGCCATGTGGCAGCCATGAATATGCAGAAAATAGTTGTCATCTCTCATTAAGGCTGAATTTAATGCAGGAACAGAAAAAGCCTTTTGCGTAGCAGGCTGATTTTGATCATCCTGCTTCTATAATGTTTAGTCAGATGACATGTTAATGTGGAAGTAAATAAAACCTTAAATGATATATTTATTTGAGACATACTTTGTGTGCAACAGTGTAATTAGATGTTAGAAACTGTGGAATGTCCCATTATGAAAATCAGCATAATAATGACAATTGTAGATTTTTGGCCTTAATGTTGCTTTTGATGAAATGCTAAGCACAAGAGAACCAATTTAAAGTTTCAACAGAAGTAGTAGAGGTTATGTCAGGGAGCTTGTTTCATGCAGTAATTATTAATTCCATATTGAGCATGACGTCTTGGTAACTAAGTATGTGTGCACTGCATGACATATTTACAGTATGACTTTTAACTCACACTGTGCATGTTCTTTCTTTATAAATGTACAGAGCTGAAACTATAACATGAAGAAAATGCGTATTTTAAACCATCTCTCTTTTTATTTATTCAATGTCTACACACACCGTTCACTGCAAGGAGGTAGAGCTGGGACCTATATACAGTGCCATCAAACCATGATGTGTCCTAAGCACACCAGTTGTGGTTTTTACTTGTCATAAACATGTAGAATAAATGACAAACAAGTATATGTACGTGACCTGACGCCTAAATTCTACTGTAATAACCAATAAAGTACATGATATTGGACGCACAATAAAATAGATGCATGAAACTCTGTCTGTAACACAGTCTGTTTAGCTAAAGTGTAGTAATGTTGTGACACGGTGTGATGCTTTATGAAGTCGTGGTGGCGGTGTGCTCTTGAGTAAGTTCAGGATCAGCTGGTAATCAGGTGAGTAGAGGACACATTTGCAGCAACACGGAGGCTGCAGCACAGAGAAAGAAACACTGATGTCCCTGAATAGTGATTATGAATTGTTTTGCAAATATTTTTCAGTGCATTTCGCTGCAGGTCTGTGGCAGTTTCAACTTTCTACAGCTTCAGGAGACACAATTTGAAGGACAGGCGAGAGATTCTGCTTCACCCTCTCTGTCAGGTTTACGGGTTACAACCTAAGAGCATGAGGGAGAAAGGCTCAAGGTGCTGAACTTAAACTTGGCGACAGCTGCAGAAACTGGAGACCAGAGAGTTTAAATATAGACCCTTAAAATCCCAACTGATGACCTTGCCCTGCCTCGACACTTTCTTACACGTGTACATTAACACCCTCCACTCAGTAATGCTGGATTCTCATTTACACTTGTGTCAAAACGTACTTGCAGTGTACCTATAGTTTGTTTGTATACATGCACTGTGAAAACCTACAGGTGTATTATTTCCTCATTAAAGGAGGCCTGACCTAGGTCACCTTTAGATTTGAACCTGTTGTCATATTTTGTCTTCTTAGTGACATTTTAATTTTAATTTTTAATTTTAATTGAAACATTCATTAAACATGTTCATTGAAACCTTTTCTTCTATATGGTTTTATTTTCTTCTTGTGGAGTGAAACTGGACAGAGGCTCCACAAAACCTGTTGTACTGCTGAGTTTTTTCCTCTTCACCGTGGCTGTGGTGCACAACCTTGTGGCTAAGATGCAATACTACAATCTCACATTTCACACATGCAGTGAGCTGTGTTGTAGGTATAACTCAGCTTGCCTTCAAATATTCACAGGAGTTTTACATTTGGTAACACATACTTTTTATTGAAGTGTGTGTGAATGTTTTTATATTATTTTGCAGAAACTGTATTTTTAGAAGCAAATAAAATACACAGTTAAGTCACATATAAGAAGGAAAGAACATCTTTTACAGAAATATCTCAAGATGCCTCTCTGTTGGGTTTCAGTACTGACTAATGAGCCCCTTTTATCATCGACAGAGCTGCACTCCCATCACATGAAACGTGGCCACGGTGGTAGAGCTCTTTCTCTAGTCACTGTCTCCATCTAGTGGGTAAAAGCTGCGCTTCACTCCCTGACCTGACAAATCCTCCACAGTCCGGACCCTGCAAGGTATGGAAGACCATTCCCGCCACTAGGAAAAGAAAAAAGGAAAAAGAGAAAGTTTGTCATGGTGAAAAAATAAAAACAAAATAAGACTTTTTATTTAATAAATTAGAATCATTGGATAAAAAGTCAAAATGATTATTTACTACACTGTAATTTTGACTTCATCTTTTTGACTTACCATTATAATTTTTTAATCATGTAGGCTACCTCTCTGCTTAGTTTTCCTTCTACTAGTGGAAATAGTCTTCTTTAAGTCTGGGTGGTGCCACTGAGGGCTGACACAGCAGTAGGATTGGTGTAAGGTTTTGTTGCAGAGCACTGTTGCATTTACTCAACACCTGAAATAGTTCAGCTTGACGTCTCAATTTAGGCGACCTGTCTCTTTTTTCACCAGTCAGAGAAACCTCTGTATATTCAGTGTAAAACAGATGTGGAAGAAACCATCTCATCTCCTCTCCAAGCAGCTTGATGTCCCTGTGATGACAGGTAGACTATTAGGAACTTGAAGGTGAGCAGCTTCCTTGAAGCTTTGACAATACTGGAGTCCACAGAGGACGATACTGTAGAAAATCAAAGATCGAATAGTGGACTGGAATTTGGTAAAATGCTTATTGACAAGTCACAGTGAGAAGGTCCTTTGGACAAATGAGCCCGAACTGGGGTTTGTCGGCTAATCACATTAGTTCCATGCTCACAAATCACAAATCTAAGCTTTTAAAGAAAAACCACTGTAGCTGTGAAACATGGAGGTGGCTCAGATGTGCTTTGTGGCTGCTCTGTTGTGTCTGGCACTGGGTGTGTTGAATCTGTGGAGGACAATGAAATCTGAAGACTAGCTCTGAAAGCTCCGTCTCACTCACACACCACACAGCTAAAAGCATCAACCACAGCTAAGAACTAAACACTGAATTATTCTGAAGTGGTCGTCTGTGAGCTCTGATCTGAATTTGATCAATTAATGGAAATACATGAAGTCTGGACAAAGTACTCTTTAGAAACCCTTATTTATTTATTTTTAAGAGCTAAAATATTAGGTCAATATATTTATTTGCTGTATTATTTAAAACATGCCATCAAAACATTTCATTTCCTAATTCTTTCATTTCTTCTATTTGTTTTTCTTTTGTTACTTTTTGTCAGTTTCAAGTTATTTCAGAAAAGAAATGTTGTGTTTTTCCTGCTTTGTGGATGGGCACCAATAAATTCTTGAGAAGGTAGAAAAGCATTAGGTCCCTAATATGTGGTAATTTAATTATTAATAGGTTTGTTTGGTGATATTGTTTCCCAATGCAAAGTGAATTGACAGAGCCTTCTGTGGGCGCTGGCATTTAATAATGTTAAAGTCTGTGTTACAAAGGAATCTATAGGCTAGAATATATACGTTTGTTTTGTGATATTTTTGTGATAATAGCAAAAACATCCCAGCCATTCAGCCTTGACAGTGTGACAGTTGTTTATTAATTTTATTTACACCAGGTTCACCTAGTGTGAGTGTTTCAAAATGTTTTCCATGATTTCCTTAAACGTTGCATATTCCTAAATGTATAACAAAATACTAATGTGTGCAGGACCTGAACAGGCAACCCCTTATCATTATCATTATTATTATTATTATTATTATTATTATTAAACACTAAACCTCCTCTGTCTTTGATTGTGTTGTCCATCTCACAGTCGATTTTCATCTTACACGTGTTGCCAAAGTTAATCTACAATAACATACGCACGGCTCTGACTAACATTATCTAAGGTACTTTGTGTGAGCACTGAGCACCGCAAGCCTGCAATATGAACATCGACTGACTCCCCGTTCAAAGCAGCCACATAATTATCTGCATTATATACAGTCTGTGGCGCTGACACGCAGCGAGGCAGACGGGCTGAGGTTGGAGCGACGCATGGCTTCACCGATTGATCCGCCTGCTACGCAGCTCAGCTCGAAGCTTGAACAGATGGTTCAAATCAGAACTAAACCGGGTCAATCAATGTCTGTCGTAGACAAACTCACAGAGCTCTCCTGAAGTGAAAACCTGCAGAACATCAGCACATGAGCCGGGGGTTCAATATGACCAGTGACAGGAACTAACGGGATTTCATTAAAGCTGGGACAGTGGTGAAGCTGCTGCGGCTCATAGGCCACTGGGTTTTCAGAGGGTTTGACCCTGTGCTGGGCCAGAAGAAAACAGAATTAAAGAGGTAGAGTGAACCACAGTAAATCCCACCACAACACAGTGGAGCAGGTTAATGTGTGTAAGTCTCTCACCCTCTCTTAAAGCAAGTTTCCACATCACGTAGAAAGACTTCCCAGAGGAAATGAAACTGCTTGATGTCCACTCAGAGACGTATATGGCTTCATCAATCTAGACGAAGTAAGCCAAGAGTCAAAGAATCATATATCCAGCAAATAGAAATGATATGATAGTGGTCTGAAAGATTCAAGAATAGATGATTATTGATGGATCATCAGACCTGCTGCAGGCGCGGTGTCTCTGTCCGTGGTGCTGAAAGTCTCCTGCAGCATTTCAGCCCTCATCAGATGTAATAACTGAGTAATAGTATAACTTGTGTGGAATATAGTTATCTGTTTATAAGCATGATCTCAACACGTGTTATACAAGTCACTGCTAGTCTCCATTTTTTTTTAAAGTGGAGACGTGTATAATCAAACACTGCTGCATTAAGTCTGCTGTTTTATTCTTTGTGTTCAACGTGACTAAACGTGATCATGTGAGGATATAACATTTATTGAAAGTTGAACAAAGCAGTTAAGTGTGTGGGCCGAAAATACCGTGGAAACCAAATGTACAGTTTATTTGGTGAATAAGATGTCAAACATTCCTCGTGTGGATGGAGGAATTCTCATCCCTCATCTTAGTTTTTTTTTTAATATATATAAATCTTATTGCAATTTGCGCCACAGAGCACCAGTGAGCTCTTCACAAGGTCTTGAGACTGACACATCTACAGTGTTTCAAGGATGATGCATTATTACGGTTTAAATTAAATTTTATCCAATAGAAAACTGTGGGAAATAACAAAATGCCTGCTACCGTGTGACTTCACCTTTGTTGTGGAGTACAATAGTTAGAAAAGTCGTGGAAATGTCTCAGGAACTTCCAGGATCACAAGAGACCTCCACCACCTCCACCACCACCAGGGGGCGTCACTAGCAAGCAGTTTGAAGTTCATCACGATGCTGAGAGGCCCTCAGAAAATGAAGCTGTTGTACTCTGGAAATGAGATTCCTAATTTCTGAGCTGAAAACCTCTTGGTTGGGGAGGAAAACATTGGTCCTGCTGTGACAATACAAGTGACTAAGTACACAAAAACCTCGAAATAGCTGTTTGTCCAAGGCTGGGATACACTGAGCAGGCTGGAATTCATAGTTTTGACATAAATCCTTCCTTTTCACAGTGAGCAGATAGAAAACAGCCCGCGGTTGATTTCTTTGGACCTCGGGACAAACTATTTTGATGGCACATTTTTCAAAAGATCACCCAGAGAGTTCCGGTTTAACCTTGTAAACAACAAGCAATGGGAGTGAAAAAAGTTCTTGGAGTGCGGACAGGATAGAGAGTGCTTTAGTTGAACAAAATAAGAGGGTGGAGGACAAAAGGCCTGCTGAAAAGGACAAGTTTCCCCTGCTGAGTGACCTCGACCTTCAGGAGGCGTGCTGAGAGGGAAAATGTGACAGCATGACAGTATCAGTGAATCAGCCCTGTACTGCTGCTGCAGCAGACTGTCAGGTATTATTATTATTATTATTATAAACATAAACGCAAATACCTATCTAGCACTCTTTGCACATATATGTGTAAGAATTAGTAATGTAGTATGTGCATTAGACATTGTATACTACCCGGTATCTTATTTATTATGGAATAAATACTGATTTATTAATTGATCAATCAATATGTGGTCGCTTTATTATATTATATATATATACATAAAATGGATTTCATGCACTACACCCTCAAGAGGCTGAATACAGCACAGTCCAGTGCAACACTGGGACGTTTGCTTCTGTGAGAGTGGCAACAAAAGGTGAACATCAGACTTTATCTCAGAGTTGTTGAATCAGATCATTTAGCAGCACGATTCAAACTCTATCTTTAAATTATTAATTTGAAACTGCAAAGTAACGAGTAGAGCTGTCAGATAAATGTAGTGGAGAGCAAAGTACAATATGTGCTTTGTACTTTGTAAAGTACAAGTGTGTCAAAATCGAGTAAATTGATTACTTATTAAATACTTAGTTACATTCCGCCACTGGAAATATCTGCATGGATGTAAAAACAGACTTATCCTTTTATTTGCCGACCTCAACAACTACGTTTTGGATGCTGGATCGAAGGGACTGCAAGACGCAGATGGGGGTTCTGCTGCCACACAAAACGTGTATTTAAAAAGTTTCTGTGGGACCGTGTCTGCAGGTTTCATGATATTTGATGCACTTAACATCCAATAGGACAAATTATAAACAGCCCTTTCGTTCTGACAACATCAAGATGTTTAAAAATGCCCGATCTCACGGTGCTGTGAGTCGTTGGTGTATAAATGTTGTTCGGCATGTGACAAACTCGGAGGTTTAAGTAGATGTTCACAGGCTGCTGCAGGTAAAACTGTGACCAATCGCTCGCTGCTTGTTAACGCAGTGATTTGAAACCAAACCCATCAGTTGGTTCATTTTCTGCGTGTGTTCATGTAAATAAGCTTGTGCAAAGTGTTCACCTTCTCCACCACAGCTTGGTTTGTCAAGGCAACTCAGAAGAGGACAGCTTTGAGTTTCTACTGCATGTGGAGTGCCTGGCACCTCGTACCTCACTACACTACAGTGTATAGTTACTGTTCAGATTCTTCTTTCTACTTTCTAGGGCTGCTCAGAAAATATAGACACTCCTGGATCTATGGCTAATTATTTATATGTTTTTTTATTAAAATTATAAATTAAATAATATGATTTGTAATTTTTGTTCCTATAATCTTTTATGGAGTTGCACCAATGCAATTTCCCATGCAGCAAAGCGATTATTAATATTATTGTTATTCGTATAAGCCTGTTTACTTAATACCAGTCTTGTAAGCATATAGGTGACCATATTATACCAGTGGAATATGGCGTTTAGATAGTTTTCATACATTTATGCTGAAAAACTACATATCGCTTTAGTGTGTGCGCACTGAACGACGCTGACAAATGTAGTCACAATATAAAGAAGTACAGTATAGTCAAGGCAGCAGCTCGCCCTTCAACACACACATCACAACCAAAGCTGAAAGAGACTACGCAAGTTAACAGCACTTATCCAACAACCTATAACTTGTCAAAATACTCTGAAGCTCAAACACCTGGAAAGATTCAGCGCACTAAACAAATAGCCCATATTAGGCTCCATATTCTCCCAGTGTCTCAGAGAAGACGTGAGAATAAAGATAAAATACAGCCTGTATATATATATATATATATATATATATATATATATATATATATATATATATATATATATATATATATATATATATATATGTTTGAGTGTCATTCACAGCAGCACCACTAACAGAGGAAATCAACGTGCTGTGCCTGCAGCAGGCTACTACAACTCAGAAAACAATCAACTGGTAATTAAATCCTTTTAATAGGCCAAGCCATGAGCTCACACTGGAGCGCGCGTCCGCACGCACACACACTGGGGAAGTTGTGATTTCTGTGCCCCAGACAACCCTCACAGGAGGCTTTTCTTTGGCGAGGGACCCGCGGTCGCTTCCCCTTCACAAAGCAGCGGCGGGGCCCCTTTTGTCCGCGCAGGGACCCCAGACCCATCATTAGCACTGATTACCGCTGACCAGTTTGACAACCTTATTGACTGCGAAAAAGACTTTTTCATCTAGTCCCCCGGTCGTCCTTATTCCCAATTGAAACGGAAATATTCAGCCATTCTGTCCCTTAGGTTTTGAAAGACAAGCAGCTAAAAAAAAAAAAAAAAAAAAAAAAGAGAATGCCCCCAGCCCCATTTATTTCCCCTCACTTGTTTCCGTCTCTGTCTCTCTATAGAGATTTAGCTTCTGTGTTGTTTAGGCTGAAAGGCTTTTGTCTGTTTCAGAAGTTACTGTAGACTAATTAACTGTAAAGTGGAGGAAACCAGGTGTCTGTCCCCTCAGCTGGAGAAGCTCAACATTAACTTCTGCTTTAATCTGGTTTGCTCACTTGGCTCTTATAAATATTGGTGATTTGCTCTGATTTAAAGTTTATTTGTAGTCCAGCAGAAATGTAAATATGTGCATGTAAATACATTTTACTGGAATTAGTTTAACAGAGATGTAATAGGCCTGCGTTACTGTAAGTCGTGATAAGCTGATGGCACAAACGACGAAAGACGTGACAGTCTCAGCCTGGACTGGATTATTCTAATGCCAGATTTAACTCTGGAAGGAAGCTGCAGCTATTTTGCAGCAAACACAACAATATTAACCAAAAATGATCTGTCACAGAAAAACATTACATTAGCTTTACATAATTAGAAGCAGAAATATTGTGCGGATACTGTGTTATTTTTTGCATGACGGTGTGAACATGGTAGTGAAGGTGGGATGCTGCTAAATGTGGCACATACAAGCCTGGTCTCAATTAAAATCAAACAAAAACGCATCCAAAATGGGATCCTTTTCCCAAACAGTGATATTTCATAATTTTAAGATAATATTCCACCAGCGCATTAATGCCAGACACATCCAACAACACATTATATTAATTTAGCCAAAATAAATGCATCATAAGAGGAGCTGTGGCCCTTTTATGTTCATTTAAATAATGCATTTGCACCGTGCATGGCCTGATTACTAAATTAGAGCCTCTGCGTCTTGGGAAAATGGACACTTGCACGATTTAGGAAGCCTGTCTCTGCATTGTCCAGAAAAAGCCCACTTCCACAGTCTGCTGTGTTTTGATCTCTACGATCTCTCTCGCAGATCATCTGGGTTAGTGAGCCGGCCTCTCCGTGACCTCTCGCTGTCACCCTGCATTACAGGACGCAAAGCATGTTGGCCAATTAGGCATCGCTCTGAAACGTGTCAGGGGGAAACAGCACTGCGGCGTTATAACCACAAAAAAAAACAAAACAAAAAAAAAAAAAAAAAGTTTTCTCCTCGTGGTAACAGCCAGGAGGATTTTATAGAACAATAAATATTGATATTTTCCAATTTTATTCAGCAGTTTGTGACGTTTTCCATATGACAATCAAAGAAAAATAAGACTAAACTATAAACTCTCTTGATCAACAATTATTTTATTAAGTTATCTTTACCTTTTTTTTTTTCTTTTACTGAAACACATTTTTCACTAAAGCGCGCATGCTCAACAGGTTCACCTGTGTACAAGGTAAGTATTAAAAACACCAAGCAAATGAATATGAAATTCGAAGAGACAGAGCAGATCGTTTTTAAATAGGCAAATAAACATTATTTATAAAACTTTGAAAGTAAAGTAAAAATATCACAGTTCTTTTTCAACATGAAATACCCACAGAGAACAGCAGGTTAGGCGCTCGGATGCCTTCATCCCTTTTTCCTTTTTTATTTTGTTTTGTTTTTCTTCTTTTTATGTGTCATCTCGGGGCGTTGGTTTATTAGTCCGTGAAATCTGTGTCGTCCGTATTAAGTTCTGTTATCCACACGTGGGTAAGACGCAAACGAAAGTATAGGCCTAAAAGGATAAGGACGTGCAGTCCGCCGCAGATCACAGATCCCCCTCATGTTTTGGCAGCCGTCAAATATCAGTGTATGTGTGTTGTTGTTGTTGTTGTTGTTGTTGTTGTTGTTTAACTCAATGCAGGCACTATGACTTGTTTTTTTATTAGATTGTCTTTCACTCGTATCCACCTTTAATACATCAACATCCTCGATCTGCCCGTCAGATGTCACATTCACTGTCGCTGGAGGTGATGGAGATGGCCGAGGCGGCTGCTTTGCTGGATAGACTCGCCTCCGGGCTGGACGAGTTCCCCAGGCGGTCCACGGTGCCGTCCTCGTCCGCCAAGGAGCGAACCGAGCCGCCGGACAGGACCTGCTGCTGGAGCCTGGAGAGGACACAGAGGGACGGGACATCAGGACATGAGAACAGCTTCTGTGCAGGATGTTTAGTGTTTTCAGAAAAAACACAAATACTTTTTTATTTTTATTATTATTATTATTTTTGTGACAACAGTTTCAAAACACAATTCAATAGAAATCATCCAGTTACAAAACAGCTTCTTCCAAGGACATTCTTGAACTGACGGTCATTTTATTTTGCTAAATTGTTTTTCTGAGGTTTTGGGTTTTTTTTTGTAAAATATTAAATGTCTATAAAATTCCTGAAATAAATCGAAGTGACATTCAACCCATGATGTTATTCTTTTTTACTTTTATCATAGCATGCGTTATAAAATATAATAATAATACTAATAATAAAAAACTGTGCACTGCATGTTTGCTGTGTATTTATTTAATAATAATAATATTACACCAATGTGAGAATTACAAATACGAAGATCTCACTAGTGCAGCTTCACTACAAGTAGGCCTACCTAGAAAAGTAAAGGCTATTTTAGCTTTATTAAACCAACACAGCAGTGTGACCTCGACTCACGCTGCAACAGGCCTTTGAAAGAGACTGGCTGCAACTGCAACTGCCGATTTCTACAAATTATCCTTTAAAATTCATTTTACATCGTATTATTACAGAGCCAGAGACGCACTGGGGTGCAAGGAACAATCAAATAATCACAAAATAACATGTGAGCGGAAGGTTTTCTTCCATGTTGTGAATTGTTTAGTTTTGGGTTAATCTCAATCACAACAATTACAAATAGAGCCATTTATCCAGAGCTCTTATTTTGGTATTTTTTATATCAATATTTGCATGTCAACAGACTTCAAATTAAATTTCATTAAAGATATTATGAGCAGCATTTATTGCACAAGCAAACGGCCCCTGATTCGGGGCTCACAGGTTGACTTTTATTCTAATATCCAGAGAAATGATGAATGAACGGCTCCAACCAGCGTGTGTTACTGCTTGTTTTGCTATTTTGCACCGGCTCTGTATTAAATCACACGATGAAAAAGGCTCAATCGGGGTACAGCCTGTTTTTTCTCGTCTACCACGAGCAAACCATGTGTTTACAGTTGCAGGTATGATGAACAGAAGCCATGAAAGAGGAGAGGTGCATGTCGCTCACCTGTTCTTAGCAGCTGCTGCTCTGTCTCTTTGTCTGCGGTTTTTAAACCAGTTTCCTACTTGTGTGGGTGTAAGTCCAGTAGCCTGTGCAAGCTCCCTCTTTTTACTGGGATTCGGGTAGGGATCCTGCAAATACCATTCTCTTAACAAGTGCCGGGTTCTCTCCTTGAAGCAGTGGGTTTTCTGCTCTCCATCCCAAATGGTTCTGGGAAGGGGGAACTTCTTCCGCACCCTGTATTTGTCCACCGGCCCCAGCGGGCGTCCCCGCAGCTTCTCCGCCTCCTGATAGTGCGCTTCGAGCCACAGCGCCTGCAGCTTCGTGTGCGATTCTTTGGTGAACTTGTGGTTCTCCAGGATGTGGTAGAGTTCACGGAAATTGCCCGTGTGGAAGGCGACGACAGCCCGGGCCCTCAGCACCGACTCGTTCTTGTTGAGGACCTCACAGGCCGCTGGCGCGACGGGCAGCGACCAGAGGAAGCGGCCGAGGCGCTCGACGTCCCCGCTCTCCTCCAGAGTCTCGCAGACCCCGGCGACCTGCTGGGGGCTGAAATTCAAGATGGGCAGTTGAAACATGGAGGCTTCTCCTGTGTTTCCCTCTCCCCCTCCTTTCTCCTTTCTCTTTAATCTCCTCCGCGTCGAGTCCTCCGGTTCTTCCCGTGCGCCAACGCAATCCAAGACACCCAAAGAAACAAGGCAATCCCAAAGTTACCGAACCAACAGTCTGACCAGCCGTGAAAAAACAAACGCTCAACGCCCCGCAGATGAAACGATGCTGCGTGGGGGCCGGCTACCGCATCCTCGGGCTTGGAAACTTGGCAGGCAAAGGGTTGAAGGTACAAGACAATTAAAGCCGGAGCCGCGAAGTATTTTTCAAGATAGTGTGGGATTCAAAGTAGGAAAGAATTAAAGCCGGAGCCGAGATGTATTTTTTAAGGAGGGAGAAAAAGACAGTCAAACCCCCTCCGATGATTTCCTATTGGACTTGGCAGATTGGCTGCACGGTTGCCATGGATGCACGTCAATCACTGTCAAGTTCGGCCAATCAGGCGGAAAAGAGATCTCAGCGCCTCCCTTTTCAAAAATAATATAAACATTTTGACCTTTTTGCTTCGCGTCTTCAAATGTTTAGCAGCCCCGCCGCGCTTTGCAAACAGCCTGCGCCTTTGTGCGGCGTTAAAGAAAGACTCTTCAGTCCGTGTGGTGAAGTGCCCAAGCAGCAAAACACGCTCAGCTCAGTCTCCCTTCCCTCTTGAAATAGGCTTTGCACAGCAAAATGACACATCCCCGCTGAGTATAGGCTACATGTCCTGCCCTGAGGTCAGTGGAAAACATTAGATATTAGACTATATGTACACAGTAGGAATGTCTACTGTGTTTAGCCTGGCTTTATACATTTTGATTTTGATAGTGACCTCACATAGGCTATATTTTTAATCTATGCTGCAGCATAATGCTCTTATAATATTACTATATCATAAGCCCATACTATCTGAATGTATGCCTTCATCTAAAAAAAATAAGATTGGCCTAATTCATTGTTATATTCGTTTTGCAAGTTTAATATTCTTATATAACCTAAGCAAAATGAAATAACTTAAAAAAAGGGGTATGTGGTCTTTAATTTAAAAAAGACTGCGTATTCGAAACCTTGAACAGAGTTAGTCAAGGCTTCACGTATTTTTCTAACCTTAATAAATCTTTATTTATTAATCATAATAAATTATATTAGAGCCAGACTTATGATGATGCATGCGCTTTTGTGTGGGACGTGAATAAATGCTCTTTTCGAAAACGCAGGCTAATTTCTGTTACACTGACAGTGTGTGTGTGTGTGTGTGTGTGTGTGTGTGAGTGTGTGTGTGTGTGATGGTGAGCCCCGCAGTATGAAGCTCATGCAGCAGTTTACATTTACAGTATGGTGTTTGCATCAGAAAGCTGCTTCTGGGATGTGAAAGCTGTAAAACATAGCAGGGGACAAACGTTACACTAGTGTATATAGGATTATCACGACCCTGCCAGGCTCCTCGGCTTTAGTATCAGACACACTCCGTTTTGTGCACAGGCTGATTTAGTAAATAAGAGGGCGGATAGATAGCGCAGATGGTTTGAAGTGTCGGGTCAGATTATTTCATGGCTGGATACAGTAGTAAAGTTCATTCTGACGGAAAAGCCTGATATTATTTTCACAGATACTCTCTCTCTCTCTCTCTCTCTCTCTCTCTCTCTCTCTCTCTCTCTCTCTACTCTCTCTCTCTCTCCATCATGTACGCACACACACACTGCACACTCGAGCTGAATCCCCTTCGGGCTCTTTTTGCATGAATTATAGATTCTTGATGCGGGGTTATGAAATGCCTTCTGCACAGGAAGCTGTTCATTCTCCTGCTGCTTTACTGGAGACCTCATCATCATTTCAAACCGAGAAAAAAAAATAAAATAAAAATAATAATCAGGCGTTTTTTATTGCGTGTCATCAACTCATATTGATGGCGCGTTTTTGTTTCGCTTATTAGAAATTGGCCTGATTACACAAACAAATAGGCCGCATTGTTTTTATGAAAAGTGCCAATGTATAACAAATTGAGAGGCCAAGTGAAGGAGCAATGAACAGATTAAGACCCTGTCTATAAGTCATTCACCCATATTATTCCACCTACGGGTAAATATTGGTAAATAAGGGAGAAGACCTCCTGATGCAGCAGTGGAAGTAAATTGTGAGTGCGACTGACAAGGTGCTGGTTTGAAATATTTAGCTGCCTGTAAATATTTCATCCCCGCAGGATGCTCGTCCAAACCTAAATTTACAAAGCCTGCAATACTTTTTTTTAAGGAGGCGGGCATCAATAAATTATAGGCAGGTTTTGGATCCTTTAAACGGAGGGATGGATATAACAATTGTAGACTGTGCTCTGTAAGTAACACGTCTAGCTCACAGGCGCTGTTTAAACATTTATAACATAAAAAAAAAAGGACTGGACACGTTTTTGTTTTCCTCCGTCGTCAATTCATATTTTATTATTACTGATATATTAAACACGTGGCCTCATCCTCCGCGCATTAATCCTGTGGAAAACCTCGCAAATGTGCAGTTTTGATTCTCGTTAGATTTTTTAATTGCTGTTTCCTCATATTTTGTTTCACAAACCTATCATTTTACCTTTTGTGTAAAAAAGCAAATGTCATATTAAATATAATCAGACTCCAAGTGGTTTAACCTCCACTGTAGACCAGTGAGTCCAGGCCCATGTCACTGTGTCAGGAGATAGTAGGCCTCCTGACACCAATATCTCCGCAGTTCTGCACGGCAACACAGTGGATCTCATTCAGACACATCTATTTTCTCTTTCTTTTGTCCATTCGTTTCATAGATCACTCTGTCATCTTTGCATCCAGTGTGTCATCCAACGTGGCTCTGACGCATTTGCAGGTTCCTGTATTTCATTCGTTTTTTTTTTTGCATTTTCCACAAAGATCCTCTCTTTTATTTTATGTAGGTCAACTGAAAGTGTAACCATACTCTCCTAATAAAATCTCGGACTTCTGGAGATTAGATGGACAAGACTAAAGCCCAGAGAGTTGAGATACAGGGAGAGGACAAAATCACAACAACACCTGACAATATTATTCAGTTTCATAACTCAATTTGCTGTTGGGGATCATCACATATGATCTAAAGCCCCAGCATAGAAACTAAATAATATCTTTTATTTGAGATCTTACTTTAAGTCTAAAAAGTAATATTTAGCTTTCAAATTAAAGTAGCATCCAAACTACAGTATGTTCATCATTATGTAGATGCAGGGTATTTTATGAAGCACACTGAAGGCTCTGTAGCACTTTACAGATACAACCAGCAGCTTACACAGCTGCAGTGGTTGTTACATCAACTACTACAGAGCATTTCCACTGCATTAAACAGTTTGAGATTATTCAGTGAGGGAGCCTGATAAGTGTTTGTTTCTGAAGGCTCAGCACAGCTCTGACAAACAGCAGTAAACTACTAGTGAAGTGAGAGATGATACAGACACAGACATGTGGTGCACCCTGCTGCAGACCACCTCCCAATTTCCAATAAGATACAAGTACATTTACTTTGTGTCATCATTAGCATGAGGCTGGGTTGTAGCTTGCCCTGGGCAGAGGGAGGGAAGGAGTGGGGAATAGTTACATGTGAACAGGGTGGAAATGACCCAGATTCCCTAGGATCACTGGAGCAGACGAGACACTACAAGAGCCTGTCACCAACAGCCATCCTGCCACTATCCCATACAGACCTACAGTACCTTTCTCTCTCCATCCGCCCTCCCCCATGCACATCACTGCTCTTTTTCATATTCAGCAGCCTGCATGTATGCAAACATGCATACAAGCAAACCAAATTTGCATTAACTATAACTGATAACTGCCTGAATCTGAAACACATCATATAACACACATAATATGTTAAATATAAACTGATCTTGAGGCACTGAGCCCGTTTAAAGCACTTAAACAGCACCAAGTGACGACAGGCAGTGATATAAAACAGTCCCACACAATGCTAATATATGCTGTTAGGTGCCTGGGGAGGGTAGAGACTTCCACTTGGAAAAGATGGAGGGTGCAACTTCACTATGTACGTTCACAGGCAGCCTTCATGACTTCACCGCTTTGTCGACTTCTCTCTGCACGACAGACTGCTTTAACTTAGAGTCAGCTGTCCCGGCACAGGATTAACTTTCCAATTAAGATATCATGTCAGTAACACTACGCATAACCTCTCGATGAACCCTGATGTATCTAAAGACCAGGCTCATGCAGCAGACTTAAAGAGAAGTCACTTCGCTCATACGTTGCCTTGTGACAGGAGGGTTAAGCTAAAGCTCTCTCAGAGCTGCTCTCTCAGACTCATTTGCCCTCAGGGCAGCACTAGCTCTCGACGCTGCGTTTAATCTGTGGATTTGTGGTAACGGAGAAGACTTCTTATCCACTGACCCATTGGCCCCTAGTGTACGTAATCCAGTGCCTTTCAGTCACACAGCCCTGCTGACACGGATAGAGGAGCACCAATACACTGCTGCAGTCAGCGTGGGGGGAACGCACACATGGTCAGCCCCGTCCTGACACAAATACTCCTCCCCCAAGCTTTTGTTTCACAAGCCTTTTACTACACAGCACAGATAAACCCTGCTGTCATAATCATTGCATCTAATATTCAACCTTACACGCACTAAGCCAATTTACACTCCAAGCTGAGATTGACAGGAGCGCTAAATATTCATACTGTAGTGTACGTTCGCAATGCAGTCACAAAAAGAGTCGTCTTACCAACACAACGGTCCATGACATACACAGTTTAGTCCAGACAAAAGCAGGAGTGCAATTACAACTCAGTCAAAGAGATTTTCTGTTCTATCTGTTCTGTATACCTCTACAGTGCTCATTCTAATTGTGAAATGTAACTTCACTGAATCCTGCTACAAAAGTGAGCTCCTATATCAAAGGTTTCCCAGAAACTGTTTAATTTCCCCACTGGTTGCAAATGTCAGCGAGAGAACTGCATTTGACTGTTGTGAACAAACAATACAGTGAGAGTGAATCTCTAATCCTTGACAGAAAGCCATTAGGAATACCTTGAAACCTACTCTTGATTTCATTTATTTATTTATTTATTTATTTTTGAAAAGACATTTACAGAGCATGTTATAGAGTGGATACAATTATTACATCCATTCCACTCTTGAATGCAGTCAATTTCTGTCCAGATAAAAGGATAAATCAAACTAAGGAGAGTGCATGTTGTACACTGCCCTGCTTTATATTACCTGTTTGTGTAATAAGCAGAGCAAGTGGGAACAGACGTTACAAAGGAACAAATGCATGCACTGCCTATAGCATCTGCACTACATTGTGATCGTGTGTGTGAGGCCACATTTTGCTGTTTAAGCTAGAAATGCCAATCTGGTATGAATGAATAGTAAATTGTATGTCATATGCAGAAGGCCTAATGCTTACAATTTAAATTGAACACAGCAGCAAGTGATTTTCCACATACAGAACATATCAAGTCGGGTCAGCTGCTCTCTTTAATCCCTCCCTTGTGTTCTGTCACACTGAACTATAACCGTCATGTTCAATAGAATAAATGAATATAAACTGTGCAAAATCCGAATCTCCTAATGTCCAACACTATGATTCAGTTGTGAAACCTGAGTATATGGAAAAATATCAAAAAAACCAACAACGTTTCAGTAAATGTACTGTATTGATACAGCTACAGACAAACAGAATAGATGGGCTGACTGAATGCTTGGTCTTTAGACCTTCCTCTGCAGCTTCTCACAGACTCTCTTTTTCTATTTTATTCACTAACACTGTACAATACGTACAAAAGCATGAGCGCTTAGTTTTTACATAAGATCTTAGTCTTGAAGTCTATTATGATACTAGCACATTGAAAGTTTCAGACTGAGTTCGCAGATAACAGGATTTTTGTGAAGTGCACGCTTAAATAAAGAGTTTTCCAATTATTTTGCTGTGACAGCACAAAACCTGCAGAATCTGGAAATAAAATTCCCATCAATGGCTCCTCAGTTGTTCTTCTTTCTATCTGGTAAGGTTAGTGGTCATCCATAAAGCATGTATAGGCTCTAGGAAACACTTCCTCCAAAAGAAATAGAAAAAAAAAATGGAAAAAAATCCTGTCCATGTCAGAGGATCTTGACGACACCCAAAGGTGACAGGAGTCAAAACTCATCACGGTCAGGAGGTCCTCTGGCGCCACAGAGCTACATGATGCGTGAGTCAGGGCACAGGTCACAACGCTGCGGCCATGCCGCCTGGGCCTCACCTCCACTTCACATTGTCTAAGAGCCTCTGCTCCTCCTAGTCACCACACACACACACACACACACACACACACACACACACACACACACACACACACACACACACACACACACACACACACAGATGACTGTCAATAAATCTTCCAGCGACAGACTTTGCTCTTTTGTCTGCACATTTTTTTTTTCAAGTGACCTTTACACAGTCACCTACAGCTACAAATACTTGTTTCTTGTTCACATATGACTATGCTGGTTTAATTACATGTATTTAGTCGTATGTATTTCTCTAATAATTGCCCATTCATCTTCAATTTGACAGAGATTTAAACTGTTTCTACAGCAAAGCGACTTCACCCTGAACTCAGATTTACTTTATAATAAATGGTACACTTATCACTGCATTACACCTTTACATTGATAAGTTTCCATACAACAAAACTGTTCTTAGCCTATTTATTATTATTTTTAGTGCCAACTACAGATGAGCAACGATTAGCGAAGTACAATGCAGCCCAGTTATGTTCATCGCTGACTAACAATAAAAACGTATTCATTGGGTAAGGTTGTTTTTAGTCAAAGAGATTATGCATTTGTATACGTTAAATACAATTTAAAGTGTTGCCAATTACCTTAATTTATCTTTTAATTGCAAATGAAGCACCTTTAGGAGTTGCTTCCACTGTGACGGACAGAGGCAGGGATATCCTGTATCCTGTGTCCTGTGTCTGGACTCTTAATGTCTGTCAGCTGTGTTTTATTGATGGCTTATGTCAAATGCCAATCTGACAGAGCTCATTAGGATGAAGGAGGTCATCTAGGTAGAGGCAGGAGAAGGCAGAGCTGGCAAGCTGCCTGCACTGTGTGCACAGAGCTCACCACTGTACCTAGAGGGTGATGCTTCTGACAGCAGTTAGCTAACAGGGCTATCTCTGTGGGTGTGTGTGTGTGTGATACACAGAGACGGCTGTGGGAGGGCAATAAGAGAGAAAGTATATGTGTATGTGTCCATGTCATTGCACGAGTTACCCGGTGTCACTGAGCAGGTCCCTGCTTGATGCCCCGACTGCAAACACAACTGACAGACTGAGAGTCATCTCGCTTTTGCCACTCACACGTACTCAAATATTTATCCGTGCAGCAGCCCTCTCAGTGCGCTGTGTGGCATCAGCAGTCTTGTGCGACAAGGACAAGGCCCTGTGGAGACTTCAGAGACCTTGAGAAGATGAGTCAAATGATTTCCTCACTGGTCCCTGCTCTTTTCTGTCTCACAGCAACTACAACATTGTGCAATTCAATTTAAAAGGCGACAAGATTACCTTGTATTTGTAGTAGGACCACCACTCTCAATATGTTCCTCCTATAGGAAAAGCACACTTTCACATCATCATTCAGTGATCAAAATCTAATAGGCAGCTGCAAGGGGCATGTGCAACTCTTAACAGCTGAATCTATGCAGTAGATGCTATGGTTAACGGCCGGTGATGAGCTCAGACTGTTACGTGAGATCTTAATATACTGATTAAAATTGCATGTTTGGAGGGTAAGCAGAGGGGTGCTCTGGGTGCTCCTGCCAGGGAAGATTAAATCTTTCTTCTTAACAGACATGGTGGAGATTCAGGTCAATGTAAATGAGCAAGTTATAATACACCAAATTCAGCAGATGACAAACATTCATATCCTATAAAAGAAAGTCCTGAGCCTGATGATACAGCGACACTAATGCAAATGCTGAAACAAGCCTATAAACCTGAAATCAACTTTAAATATCAAAATGCTTAATGTGCTGGTGATTCCACTGTTAAATAACGTGATATAGGTTTGCTTGGGGTCTCATCCAGTTTCATTAAAGTCACACACAAAGCATGTCTCTACAACTAAAAACACTATTATAAGCATTCATGTAAAACAACTGGATCTGCAACAGGAGACATATTTAGGTTAGTTCCTGTAAATAATAGTACTGAATTAATATGTTTGACAGCTATTCATGTGTCAGATGTCTGACAATTGATTAAAAAACATTACATGTTAGTTTAATTAGACAACTACATTTAACTACAATAAAAATATAGTTTTTTCAATCATTTTTATATCGACAACAAAATCCACTGATATCAAAATTAACCCCTATCAGGTTATTATTACTAATTGTTGTTACTTATTATTTCACTTCCAAATTTGAAGCCTTTGTCTTGTTCCACACAGTCTATCAGCCTCACACATACAAAGAGAAGCTATTGTATACATTATCTGTCTTTTTTTTTTTTTTTTTTGGCACCTTGGTGGGTTCCTGACAGTTTTTAGCATCACCATTTACAATCTTCCAAATGCTTTTAGAAACACTGACTGTCATGGCCTTGTGCTGAATAATACAGCTTTAGAGAGAGCAGGGGAATTTTCCTCAGCGCACAGGTGTGCCCTGATAGTTTCATAAGTCCCCGGCAGCACAAAGAAAGAAAGATGCTTTCTTGGTGAAAAGGAATAGGGAGGCACGAAGTGGAGAAACAGATCAACAATGGCTTTTCGTTTGGGTGTATGTGGTTTTGACCTTCAGACACAGCTTCAAATAAATGCAACACCGAAGGGGAAATCAAAAATCCAGATGACCCTGAATCTCTACATCCTATGCTGACATGGAATGAATACATGATATTCAAAGATGACTGGGAAAAAGAAAATCTAATTCTGAAAGTGTAATACATTTTCCGATAAATGAGACAAAGTGTGCAGGTAATGCCTCTCCACAATCCGCAGCACCAGCAGCTACAGTTGTTTCTATTTATATACTCATATTCTCGAAGACAGAGGCGCTGCCCACATACACTACACATATAGCCTATACATGGTAATACGTTGAGCATCACCCCTATGACACATGCGACTGTAACTCAGTACTGACGTTTGTCACGCAAACTTGAATGAAAGTCTATTGTTGTGTGAGTAATATAATGGATTGTGAGCCATTCACTCTACTAAGCAGCAGAAAGATTTTCCAGCACAGTCTGAAACTAAAACGTTGGATGGAAATTAGAACCCAAAACTGCTTCAGCCTTCAAACTCTTCTCCATTTGTGTTAATGCTCTTAACTTCTGTCTGCAGATGGTCGCCTGAACGTGACATGCGGTGACAGGGTTGACAAGGTAAGTGGTCAGACTGCTAAGTCAGGTAGTAGGGAAACAGACAAGTCATTTACTGAAGGAAGAGGAGATGCTGAAGGTAGTGTTTACTCAGGAAAAAATGAGTCTGTCAGGAAAAATCTAAAAGTTCTCCATATCTCCCTAATTATTGAATGACGCTATAGACTGGGAGCTACGTTATAGGTTGGTAAGAAGCGAGGTCACCGTTCAGAAATATGCAGCGCTCACTAAGTAATCCTTGTAAATAAGTAGACTTATATGTGAAAATGTCTGTATTTCAAATGGCAAATTTCTCAAACTGTGATGCCTGCAGGGGGATGGGTGCTCAGAGAAATAATGCCTGTCCTTGTGTGTCACTTACCAGCCCCAGGAAAAGATTTTTTTTTTTTTTTTTTGCTGATAGCGCAAAGTGTCTCCATGAAGCTAATGCTTTATGGCAGATTCTATAGTAACTAGCAGATTAGAAGGAGGGAAACCACCTTTACTCTTCCTATAAAAGCATTTTTCTTTTCCCACAACACTTAGCAGGAGTAGCGTTTTCAAGTATCAACACAGTTGAAAAGCTGATGACTAGGTTCTCAGTAGGTGCTAGAGGTGTACTGTAGAATCCTCCATGATTCGCCCTGTTTTGTCTATTTTCTCTTCATTTTATTATCTACACTTCAGAGCGAGTGTAGCGACGAGGAGAGCTACACAAGTGAATTGATGGGAGGGTGGAGCAGAGAGAGAGAGGAGGGGAGGCGGCGGTGGTGGTGTGGTGATAAGGAAGACAACAAAACAAAAAGGAAAACAGACAAGGAGTGCCAAGCTCTGAAAACTGGCATGCTGCAGTTGTATGTCAGTCACCTAGCAACAAGTCCTCCCCATCACTTACCCCCCGCTTCCCTGTCTCCCGCTGCGCTCTCTAATTCAACAAATCTGCTCAGAATGTATGGCTGCTCTTCTAACAAAACACATTCTGTGCTGGGGGCTAAGGATGTGGGCCTCCGCTGAACACGCCACTCAGCTGCCCATTGACCACAGGGGCCTTTCTCTGCACACACTAAGAAGCGAGGGACAAAGACTCTGAAAGCAGGGGCAGCTCCACAGAGAAAACATTTGCTTGTAATTGTGTTTGACTGCATAATGAAAATGATGTTCTTTTTTAATTTGGGCTTGTTAAGGCCACACTATTTTCCTCTGGTCACCTGATTATTGTAAAGAAGCAACCCCTCACTTGCCCTGTGGGGCACACTGGGGGGAAATACTGAAAATGGTCCAAAGACCTCCCCACTCTTTACTTTAACCCCTCTTGTGTTTCAAGTGTCCTCTGGCAAAAACATAAATATGTAGACCCTGTTCATTACAGGATGGGAGAATATGCTAGAATGAGGTTTTCTCCTTTTTTTCCCCCCCAAAAAAGGATAATGACAGTGAGGTGCACACACAGATGCACACGCATACACAAATGGGAGCGCTGCCATGCTTGCCCCAAGTTGTGAAGCATAGAGAAGGTTAGCATTCCTGGTGCTACTTCAGTGAAACAGACCATTAGTGGGAGCATCGGGCTAGCACCCAAAAGAGTGCTTCAATGGACACATTCACGACCAGTGAATATTTGCACTTTTTAGCCCCCAATTTCCTGTTTTATTAACATGCGTGTCTTCCACTTTCATCTTCTCCCCCTGCCTTTTTATTTCCCTGCTGTCCGGTGGTAAAGGTGAGTAACATTCAGGTGAATGTGTGAGCCTTGAAGAGAGTACATTTAAACAACTCCAGGTTGAAGACCAGTCGCTTGAATTGTTGTCTGCGGAGGCTGCAATGTGCCAAATCTTCTGTGTTGTACAAAGTGACCTATTGGTGCCTTTCTTTTATCATCTTAATGTCACATTACATGTGACTTACCGCATGTCGGCAGCTGCCCTGTCTTTGAATCCTTCAAGGTTTCCTGTCACTCTCCCAGTGAACATCTATTCAATTATTTAATTTGTTTAAATCAAGATGCCACATTCACAGTCATCCTAGGTCACCTGTTGACAAAAGCATCCGTTTGGCTGAGAAGTCACAGGTGAGAAGAAACAGGACTGACCCCTGCTCGCCAATATTCAAGCCTATTCTCTAGATTTTCATCTAGGAGCTCTGGATATGAGGTCGACTCAAGTGACCCTGATGGTGAGTTTTGACCTTCCCAACAAACCATAACACATTTTCTGCAGGTGCATCTACAGACTCATTCATAGCCATGGCTCATGTTATTGAATCTCACAGATTATAGAACTTATATTTATCCTTCAGCATGCTCTCATAATCACGCTGGGTAGTGCTAAACACCTGCCTGCTATTTACTACTGTTCAGAATATCTTTACAATAGTCAAATTGTTAAAGTTTATTTATTTTACATTAAAGAGAAATAAACACTAGTTGTTGAATTGTATTGTATTATACTGTGAGGTTTTCTATTATTATTATTATTATTATTATTATTATTTTGTTCATTGCATTATAGGTATAAGTGAGGAAGAAACATTTCTCAACAGAATGAAATAGCATTTTCCAAAATGACCATAAAGTTGAACAAATAAGATTTACAGTTTTTTTTTAGTTGTTAGGCTGCATAACATTTAGTTAAATAACTATTCACACAGAAAAACAGCATATGGTCTGTTTTGGTTATCCCAACTGAACCAGTCAAAATAATTCATTTTATTAATTCAAAAATCTTGTAGATTCAATATTTCCATAAATGGCACTACTTCGTTGATTTGCAGCATTACCGACATTTGCTTTATGCAAGGACAGATATTAAAGTTGATAACCTACCTGATAGAAAAAATAAGGTGCTTACTATCACTTTATATTGTCATAATACTAGAGATAAAAAATGTATTTGCTTAATTTTTATGATTTTTACAAGCAAAAACACTCCACGTCCCACACTTTGCCGTGTGGGACGTGTTCAGCTTTACTCTGTTTCATGATTGTAATTCCATAACTTTGAGTTTTAGACTGATCATCAGACAAAACAAGAAATGTGAATAAATCACCTTGGACTCTGAGAATGGGCATTTATTCATGATTTGACTATTAATCACCAATGAGGAAGGATTTTGCCCCCTCCCCACAATGAGATACATTTCTTCCTCAAGGTGAGAGATTAAAAGCAAATCTTCTCTGTGCTCCTAACTTGTTCTGTGTTGTTAGGACTGAGCAGGTGTCAAGAGAAAAGGCTGAATAGTCTGAGGGGTCAAATGGGACTGACTTAAGTCCAAGTATCCTGTCAGACTGGAGTGGCTAGAGGGCCTGCGGTAACACCCCCCTCCCACTATAGATTAACAACTTTCAACACCACATTGACGAGGCCCTGTTTCATTTTTTTTTAAGTGTCAACAAGTGAGCATGTCTGAGGGTATTTTCAGGACTTTCACCATAAGGACCCGAACTTTGACACCAATTAAAGAGATTATGTCTTAAGATGAGAGGAAAACTATAGCCGTGTATCACCACAGTGATTGCTTTTGACAGGGTCGCAGGGTACCGTGCAACAGTGCACGACCTCAGCAGGCAGCTGCTGATCTTACTGGGATGAAAGCAAACAACAACAATAATAAAAATAATAATCCCTTCACAAACAGCAAAAAGAAAAGAAAGATGACAAGGAATTGAGAAATAAATGATAAACACATTTTAAACATGTAGCTGCATGAGAAGACTAGAATTAGAATATTATTTACATGATGCCTGCTACATGGCAGAATATCCTGTTTGCTTTAGGTTTGAAGAATATTCTCCTGTTGTCTTGAAGAAACTGGTGCATTTTAAGTGCATTGATTTTCAGTGAATTTCTATGTTCAGATTAGCTGTAGGATAGGTTTTTTTATCTTGATGATGTAACGCACACAAAAAGCTTTGAGACAACCTTGAAATACAACACCTGGAAGCAAAGGACGCGAGCAAGTGAATGCAACTCAAATCTAGCAAGTTCAGTGCTTCACCAGAATAATACCACTCATGGTTTATACTCTAGTAAGTCGGTGTAGATATTTATTAACACAGCCTATTAATTTCTACGACCTACTCGAACAAAATTAGTCATAAATCACAGTGATGCCGTCTTTATAATTTTGAAGAAACACACATTCATTTCCTAAGAAAATAAAAGGAAATATAGAGCAAAGACCAACGAATAAATTCAAATGGATTGTTTTTAAAAACTGTAAAGGGCTCCCAGCGGCACAGCTGCGTCATTTGGAAACATCATGAAGCTCTGATGGTTTTCTGAAATATGCAAAGTAACCGAGAAAAGAAATAAACGCTGTGACGCAATAGGGACGTGAAAAATATCACGTCACTAAGACAGAAATAATGCAGCTCGTAACGTTTAATTTAACGTAAAACAGCCCATACAGTAGATGCTCAGCCAGCAGCCTGGTGATTTCAGGGTCAGCCTGTGTAGGTTTTGAATAGCTTGGATGTCCTACCTTGGCGAGGAGGGCTGGTCCATCCTGACTCAGTTGTTGTGCCAACGAGAGGAAACTCTGCGGCCTCCTCCTCCTCCTCCTCCTCCTCCCCCCTCTGCATTTTCCTCTTTCTTTTCTTTTTCTTTTGCGTGTTTTCACGTTAATTGGCAGCAGTTGAACTGTGAGCCGTAAATCAAGAAGTGCGGAGTGTATTAATGAGTCGGACCACCCAGGAAAACTATTTTCTCTGCAGTTTCTCAGCAGACAATGTGAGGATACTCGAGGATGCCATGCCCTGAAAACCATGAATGAACATTCACAAGAGCAATGTCGCCCCGCTGCCACATTTCCAGCAGGTTAATGGGTGCTACAAGTACTGATTAAAGTATTTCAAGAAAAGGTGAAGGATTCAGGACAAAAACACAGATCACTCTGTTGGTCGAAGTTAGGGTCCCTGTATGTTTTTTTTTTTTTTTTTTTTTTGCTGAGCAGTAAAAGTTACAAATTGATGTTGAGTTTGTTGGTGGAAAAAAAAAAAGCCAATCTAAATGAACAAATAACGACTGCAAAAGAAAAAGTGAGGGTACCCTTTTTTCTTTGACAAAATATTCCCTTTCTAGTTACAAGTGAAAAAGATTTTGCAGATTATTTGTCACAAATGTGTCTGCGGCAAATCAAAATTAAGAAAATTAATAAAATGTGGTGGAAAAGTCAACAAACAGGCTGCAGGGCCAGCTTTCAACGGGCTTCACCATAAAAAAAAATCTTCACTTTACAAGTTCCTTAAAAACCTGCCAAAAAACTCTTTCTATAAATAAATATTTTTCAAGAGCAGATCCTCCCACTGAAAGTAGTTCTTAATTGTCTTCCATTATGAAAACTCACAAAGCTAGACCACTGGCTACTAAAATACCAAGGTTAATCTTGATTAAATGTCTTTCTGGGGCACAAAAAGCATATTTTACATAAAACATCCTTCAAGGGGATTGAAACATGATGTTAAAAAAAAGAAATACATATAAAATATTGCTGATGGCAAGGCCAAGCATCCGAATGAAAGGTATCAAAGAGATTAAAGAAACCCATTACAAATCATTACAATTACAAACCACTAATATGAGTACATCTGTCTTCCCCATTATCTTCCTCCCCAATTCAACTCACACCTCAGAAAAACCACAGCTACAATTTTAACCTTTCTTCAAAGTACATTTCACATGAATAGAGTTCAGCAGTATGCAATACTTTTAACGTTTCCTGGCTTTGTAGTAATAAATTCATTATAAAAGATGTATTGTAGCCTTTAAGAAACAGTTTGCAACAGGCTAAGAGCAGTTTTTTTTTTCAAATAAAAAAAGGTTAACACGCACTAACAATTCTGTCCATCTAGTCCATCTATAGGTTTCTTACTACATGAAAACAGTGAATGTAACGCTCAAATATGACATAATATACACAAATAACTCTGATGACTGAAGAAACTTAATATTTATACAGAGCAAAAGAAAAAAAAGTGTAATCGGTTCAGCTGTACAAATGCTTTTGCACAACCAGCAGCTTCCCTCCTGCAGGCTCAATGCCCCAGTGACTTTTGTTCTCTCACACTTACCCCACACACTCCAAGCATAGCATCCCTCTGCAGAGAGGAAAAAAAAAATTTCCTCCCACACCTGTTGATGAATTGTGTTTGTGTATAAGGCTTAGACAAGGCAATAACACGTGTCTTTATACAACTGAGACACAATGCCAAAATAGTAGCTTCCTCTCATGGATTGTGGTGAATGAGGAAACCCTTTTCACAGCAAAGAAGTTTGTGGCCAAATTAGAGTAATCATCACTGACAAATAGAAAAAAGAAGCCCAGTTTGGGCAGGAAAGTCATAAGATGTCTTAATGACTGCTGCTGCAGGGAAAAGGGGCTGTTTGTGCTGTGTGGCTGAATGGTGGCAAATGTCTTGCCAACACAGGCTGCTTCCTCCTAAACCCATGTAGTTTCATTATACAAGAGGAACAACATGGAGTCACACTCTGTCAGTGGTTTCCTGCTTCAGCAGTAACAGCTTCACGCATAGGAATTTGAACACAGTCCATTGAAATTAAATTGTTAAATTTGCATTTGAGTTTATGTTGTCAGACATAAAAGAAACTTGGTACTTTATCTAAGACTTTATCTAAGACACGTGATGATGTGTGTGCCGAACAATCTAGAAACAGGTTCAAATAAAACATCTTTAAAACCCCTAATTTAAAATGACAGTTTTCTTCTCAAAAAGAGTGAAAAATCCAATGTTTTCTGCACAGAAGAGAGTGGATCACAAAGAGGTGGATGAATATCAGTCACAAAAGAACCACACGTCGGAGCTGAGCATGTTAAAAGAAATCCACATAGTTTACAAGAGCACATAGGCCTATATGTTTTTTTTCTATATTTAGAAAAGTCATAAAAATCAGAGAAACTTTAAATTATACTGTAATACCAAACTTTACATAAAGGTATAAAGTAAAAAAAAACTAATTCTTTTAACTAAGTGTTTAATGGGCTACAGAAAAGGAAATATTGAAGTAAATTTCACAGTTCAACCCTGATACTATGGTTGTGGAATTAGTTCCCCTTACATGTAGCCTACCCGTCATAACAAGGCTACAATGATTAGCCGGTATGCATGAAAAATGTCTGAAATCTTCTAAGATTATTAGATTAGATTCCACTTTATTGTCATTGTGCAGAGCACAAAGACAGAGCCAATAAAATGAAAGTTAGCATCTAATCAGACATGCAAAGAAGTTTACAGATAAAAGGTTTAAGTAAATAGATGCAATTTAGTCGTACTATAAATTTTACATTAATGCACATATGGGCAAAAAATGAAAGATATACATGTGTATGTTTAAATATATGCTTTATACACAACTGTGTAAACACAGGGACGTAACGGATGGAAAAAAGGTACATGTAAAACCATACGTGTCGTATAAAAAACAGATATACACCATGAATACTATAATTAAGCTCTACAAGTTCAAATGTTTCATCTCAAGTGCTCGACTAAAGCCTGATCCAACAAACAATGATATTTAACAGCAAAAACAAAGCCAAAACCTGACTTAAAAAAACATACCAAGTGACTGTAAAAATAACGTGTTTCTACAGAATGCTATACAAAGTGGAGTTCATGACTGTGAGGACTTATTGATGATATAAAATATGGTGATATCATGTGCAGTGTATGAGCAGATACATTTAAATAAGACCTAAATAGCAAACAATTTAGCTCAATTATCTGTAAGACAAATTCTTCAGGGCTGACATTTAGTGTCACCTATTATTCATTCAGTATTCCTACACAATGAGAGCATACATTCATTCACAGAGGCTTCTCAGTTCCTGATTGTTTCCATTCTTGTATTCTGCTTAATTTCGTTTAAGCAAATTGCAAAGGGTCTAAAGGGAATGAATGTATTTCGTATTTCTGCACGTTACGATGGGAGACACAGTGGGAGATAATAACAGCGGCCAATAGACTGAAGGTACTTAACCTCTCAGATGTCATGTAAAAGGAAGAGATGTCACCTTGTCTTAATTCACAGCTGACCTAAAACGCACAGCTATCAATGCTCACAATGGCTTTTACAAAACACAACAAACAATGAAGAGACAGATGCATTTGAGGTTTTATTTGTGGACAGAAATTTCACACAATGCTGTCGCTCAGATAGCAGAGATGTTCCAGTCAATCCCTCGAAACACAATCATGGCCTTGAAAGATAATGTGCAGTACGGTGTTAACTTTTGGACTTGTAAGTGCTGATCCACAGGCTGTGTTGGTTAAATAATTAGTGGTCACACAACAAGAATAAATAAGAATACGTGTTACAATTTCAGTGAGGATTCAGCCTTAGAACCAGCAACTTAGCTCAGCACCATTGTTTACCACAGACTGTTCAGGCGAGAGTTGCACGGTGAGGACAATGAATAGGAAAAGCACAACAAAAAAGTCATGGAAGTCAAGGAACTTGAATCCCACATGGAGGAAAGGTAACAACCTTTTCCTTGCTCAGTAGCTACAGTTAATTCTGCATCTATGAAGAGTAATATTCCTACAACTGTCTCCGTTACTCTAAAAATAGGATTTGCTTCTAGCAAAGGACTTAGGACGAAAAAGGACTGTAAACTTATACATACAAAGAAATATGTGAATATCCTCAGTAAATGTATGTACAACAACAGCAACAGGAAGCTGTGATCACGATCAAATCACAAAAGAAGACTTAAGCTAATTAGCACATTAATACTAAAACAGAATAGTTTCCTATTTACCAGTAAGTGCAGATGTTCCCAAGAGCCCAAATGATAAGATGTCTTGGCGAAGGTGAGGTGTTTTTGGAACCATGTAAGGTAAAATATCTAAAATGTCATCACCTGTGAACCTTCATACATTGATAACGTATCACTGGTTACTAGTGAATTTTACTGTAAAACAACATATAGCCAATAACAATAAGATAATAATAAAATAAATGCAATATGAATCTCTTAATTCTCTCTGTAGGTGTTGCTTCACCATTCCTAGCTTCCACTATGATGTTGCCTTTTATAAATTCTAAAATTACCTTACCTGTGGTGAATTTCACAGGTTAATACTGCTTATTTGCTTCTGGGCTTTATGCAGAGTTTTTTCTTAAATCTGCACATCATTTAAAAGTGGGTAGCAAGAGGAAAGGAGTAAAGGTAAAATGTTCCATAAACTCATCTGTAATGTATTTCATCTTCACTGAGGAGTCACTTGTTGCTATGATTGATTTTTCTGATTGGTCTGACTTTTAGGTCTTTAATCAAATTTCTTCTTCATAGTAAGTACATTCATCTAAAATAAGCTGCGTGATGGAGGATTCTTATACAGTATTTAAGGCACTGTTTGGAATGATGATTTACACAGGAACAGACATATGTGAATAAGCCAATCTTAAAATGGGTGAAACTGTGGAGCTCAAATGTTGAGTGAGTAATTGGAAGTATGAGATGTGTAAACTGATGTTATGGTGATGGCCATACATGTATAAGTGAAAACAAATGCTTTCTTGACATCATCTGATTAGTCCTTGTTTTAGCTGAAACCACGGAAGAGGAGGATGTCAGGGTCCTGGGGAAGAGAAGAGCAGGATGCAGATGAAGAGACACTTAAAAATAAACACCAACTGAAGTGACGGCATGCGGAAGGAATGATTCAATTTTCCATATGGGCTGCATGCTAGCAGATGCCAGACAGCATGCATAGGAGATAGAAAACAGATAATTACAGGAGCGGTTCTAGACCTTTCTTCGGGGGGGCTCTAGCCCTCCTCTCTGTCATTTTCTGTCAATTTTTTTACTTTTTTAAAATAAAAATTCAAATAACGAAGACATCCAGGACATGTTAATTAAAAATCAGCTTTTTTATTCTCTCTTCTATTCTGCTTATTCTGTTCTCCCTGAACGTGGGTGTCCATTTTGGCAGATAGCTAAACTATTTCCTAAATGGGAGACAAGAGTTGCTAGTTCAGGCAGTTTATTTGCCTTCCAAGGCAAATGACAATGAAAGGGTGTTTTAAAAATGTGCTAAAAACTAGCCTGATAGCTTGATGCTAATACATAATGCAATTTCCCATTAACACACTAAGGGAGATTACCATCGGTAGTGATGTCATACAGTAATGAGGGATAAGCCTCCCTAAGAATGAAATCCTAGAACTGCCCCTGCATAAGTATGAAAAAACACCTTGTGACATTATGATTTAAAAAAAAAAAAGTCATTATAGGTTGAGGACCCACTGAGAAATGCATGAGAAGAAGACACCACAGACAGTCATCAACATTTCCATCTCACCACAGCTCAATGACAGACAAGTGAGTGTGCTAGAAATGAGAAAAGGCTACACAGGTACAAAAGAAAAACAATTTGCCATCAGCTGTGTCAATACATTTTCATGGTAAAGGACAATAGATGAGTGCAATAATGAGGAAAATCACTGGTATAGATTGATAGAAAACAAAGGTACTGAACGAATGCTGTGCACAGTTAGCAGTGCCTTACCATACAAAAATAACAGAGAACATTTTATTATTGATTAATAGGCATTTAACCTATGTTTTTGAATTGGATTCAGTCTCATTCCTATTTGTCTGCAGACTAACTATGAATTCCTCAGGTTTCTGTTGAGACTCCAGTGATCATTTTTATAACTGTACATTGCGGGCGTTTTAGGCAAACACGAAATTAAGTGTCTTTCACTCAGTGTTTCTACCTGTGACCAAGTGTTCTTATGCAGTTCATCTGTTTGAAAAATGTTTTTTGAGACTTCATGCCTTTACCACATTACATCATTGGATATTTTTTGAATAAATTAAGCAGCAATAGAGAAATACCTCACAAACACAATTCAATTTCAATTCAGTTTTATTTGTATAGTGCCAAATCACAACAGAAGTCATATAAAGGCACTTTACAATGTAAGGTTTAAGACCTTGCAACAGTGAATTATAGGCAACAGTGGAGAGGAAAACCTTCCTTTAGAGGAAGAACCTCCGGCAGAACGAGGCTCAGGGTGGGCGGCCGTCTGCCTCGACCGGTTGGGGTGAGTGGAAAGAGGAGAGAGAAAAGAACAGCATGCGACAAAAAACAACAACAAGCAGCAAAAACACTGGGCTGGTCGGTAGGGCCAGTAACTGTACTCTGGAAATGCACAGCTCTGGGGCCAAAGATACCTGCAGAGGAATACAGAGAGAGGAAGACAGAGAGGAGGAAGCACAACTACAGGAGAGAGAAAAGATAAAGTTACTGACATGCAAAGGTAGCATTTGAATGGATAGATGAGAGGATAGGAGGGGAGAGGAGAGAAGAAGAGCTCAGTGTATCAGTAGAGGTCCCCCAACAGACTAATCTATAGCAGCATAACTAAGAGATGGTCCAGAGTCACCTGAGCCATCTTTAACTATAAGCTTTATAAAAAAGGAAAGTTTTAAGTCTAGTCTTAAATGTAGAGAGAGTTTCTGCCTCCGAAACCTGAACTGGGAGCTGGTTCCACAGGAGAGGGGCTTGATAGCTAAAGACTTTGCCTCCAATTCTATATTTGGAAACTCTAGAAACCACAAGTAGATCTGCACTCTGAGAATGAAGTGTTCTGCCTGCAAAATATATAACTATGAGGTCTATGAGGAAATGATGGAGCTGGATTATTAAGTGCTATAAATGTGAAGAGGAAAGTTTTAAACTCAATTCTGGATTTTACAGGAAGCCAATGGAGAGAAGCTAATGTAGGAGTATAATCTCTTTTGCTAATTCCAGTCAGAACTCACTTTTTAAGGAGTTATTAGGACATCCTATTAATAGTGAATTACAATAGTCCAGTCTGGAAGTAACAAATGCATGGACACATTTTTCAGCATCACTTTGAGACAGGATGCTCCTTATTTTACCAATGTTCCTCAGGTGGAAGAATGCAGTTCTATAGATTTCTTTTATTTATGATGTAAAGAAGATATCCTGGTAAAAGATAACTTAAAGATTATTCTCAGTATTACTTGAGGCCAATGTTTTGCCATCTAGAGTAAGAATAAAGTTAGACAGTATGTCTCTGAGGTTTTTAGGACCAAACAAAATAACCTCTGTGTTTTCTGAATTTAGGAGTAGAAAAATTGAGGACATTCAGGCCTTTATGTCTTTTAAGCATGCTTGAAGTTTGATTATTCATTTGTTTCTTCTGGTTTCACATATAAATATAGCTAGGTATCATATGCATAGAAATGTGAATTTAGAGAGTGTTACCTAATAATATTACCTAAGGGAGACATATATATAGTACAAAGAATTGGTCTAAGCACAGAACCCTGTGGAACTCCGTAATTTACTTTTGTGTGCATGGAAGACTCATCATTACCATGTACATACTGGAATCTATCTGATAGATTTAAACCAGCTTAGTGCTGTTCCTTTAACCCCAATGACATGTTCCAGTCTGTGTAATAAAATGTTGTGTTCTACAGTGTTGAATACAGCATTAAAATCTATCAAAACGAGTATAGAGAGAAGTATGTTGTCTGATGTTAATTGATGGTTATTGACTTATTGACCTTTACCAGTGCTGTTTCTGTACTACGATGTACTCTAAATCCTGACTGGAAATGCTCACATATTTGCTTTGTGACTACTTTTTCAGGGATTTTAGAGATAAAGGGCATATTGGATATTGGTCTATAATTGGCTAAAACCCCTTTGTCTAGAGTAGGCTTTTTGAGTAGAGGTTTGACTACAGCAACCTTAAAAGCCTGTGGTTCGTAGCCTGTTAGTAAGGATAGATTGATCTAATCTAATATGGACGTGATAATCAAAAGTAAATCATCTTTGAGCAGTCTAGTCTGGATGGGGTTTTTGAAATTAACTCAGCATGATCTATGGGGAAGAAGCAGTCTACGTAGGAGTGAAATCTTACAAATGAATCTAGAGCTGTTGTACATGCAAAAACATCCATACCTGTTGCAGAGAGGATCTGATAATTCTTTTTCAAATAAATATGATTTTATTACTAAAGAAATT
Source organism: Anabas testudineus (assembly GCF_900324465.2). NCBI lineage: Eukaryota > Metazoa > Chordata > Actinopteri > Anabantiformes > Anabantidae > Anabas > Anabas testudineus. The sequence continues at coordinate 11,354,073 of NC_046630.1, forward strand.
CATGAAGTCATTACTACTGAGAGTTAAGGGGATACTAGGTAATAATTTGTGGTTCTAGCTTTACAGAGGGCTTTTTAAATATATATTATTAAACTAGCAAGATTCATCTGCTTACTTTTTAGCAGTTCTCTTTACTGTGTTTTTGATTGATTGAGGTGTTTGTTCTGGGTGGTCATCCATGTGCAGCCTCACATAAGTGCATGACACGGAGAAAACATAACTCTGTAGTGTTAACACTGTCGTTGGATTACTGAATAGGTAACAGGCCCAGAGGTCTAAACAGTTAGGGGGCCCATGGGCCAGAGCCTTTATCCGAAGTGAGTGTTTTCTTGTTTGAAAGCCACATAGTTCGGGGTCATGAAGAAAAAAAGGGACACAAAATATATTGACCAAAAATATACACAAAATGAGCACAAAGAGTTGAAAGATTAAATTAAAAAAAGAGAGACACCAAAAATAAACAATGACCAAAAATATACACAAAGAACCAAAACCAGATATTAAATCACCAAAAACTCAAAATAAAATGACCAGAAAGTGATGACAACCAAAAATATACACAAAACAAGTGCAAGTAATTTGACTGCCTGATTTGTCATTTGTCTGTCTAAGGGGCCTTACAAGAGGGGCAGGGGGCCAGTTTTCTCATAATCCGTCTGTTGTTAATATGTCATAGTTATTCCCCACATAAATGCTTTTATGTTGAAGTGGCAGGATTTCACATAGGTACTTGATCAACTGGATATTCCATAAAATATATGATACTGTGTTGTACTGAAAGAGGTTCAATTATTTGGTCTGTCCCCTGTAGCTGTGAGACAAAACGCGTCAGCCACTTGCCAGACGAGAGTTATTCTGAGACAAGGTTTTTCTCCCCTTCCACACAATGAAATATGGATAAGAGTGGTGGGGATAGTGGGCAGCTGTCAACAAATTCCACGGCTTCCCGCCATCACTGATCAATCAGACCCATATCTGAACCACAACAGCGCTGACCCCGCTGGCTAGGGCTGACATTAATCCTAAATCTTCCAGTGACTGCAGAGGAATGACAGGACACAATGTGGCGGTGGGAGCGAATGCTGATACACGGTCTAACAAGGAAAGGTGCTGATGCTAATGAGTGTATCTGTGGCTCTTTAACAAGCCTGCATCGTTTGATGTCCTAATTTACAGTGAGCTGTGTCTCAGGGGTGCAGGATAATGAGCTGGCCCAGGATTCCCAGAGCAGCAGCTTGTGTAACCCACCTCATGTAGGGGACACTCACTACCACCGAGCGTGAGAGGGAGAGAGGGAGAGAGAGAGAGAGAGAGAAGGAAGGACATATTCAATGTCTGTAGGAGAGAGGAGGGTGTGAGCGCAGAGGGTGGGTACATGTCATCCTTGCTTGATATACTTGTTTGTACACACCAATCATTGAATCGCAGCAACCAAGTGAGAAAAGCCTGTATTCTCTGTGACAAACTGACCTCGGGCAACAAGAATGCTCACAAAAAGAGGAAACGGAGAAGGAAAGCATGGCAGGTGGTGGAGAAGTAGACGCTTTACAGAGCAGCGAGTAAACCTTTGGTTGTAGCAGGATCTGATCCTGATCAAGCTACGCCTTCTCCACACACAAAAAACCCATCGACATCCCTTACTTTGCTTTACTGTGATTAACTCAATCAAAATTTTCTCTTAATTCAACTGGAACATCCAGCTCCTAGTGCACTCCAAAGCAAATTAGCAAATGTGGAGCTCAATGACCTCAGTGCAGAGACTATCCACAGTGTGCCCTACCACCCCCACCTCTTACTGCTGGGTCTGCATGGCTGCATTAGTCAAGCTCAAATGGGTTTTTCCGCCATGAGAAGCAGAGCATGACATGCGCTAAACAATGGATGGCAGATGACGAGCCAGATCCATTTGATGGCCTCTGCCAACGCAGGCGCTTGTTTGATGTGGAGGAATATAAGAGTAGCATGATTCATTAAGGGTGCACAGGTGGCCCGGAAACTAATGAGTCACATTTTGTTATGTTCTGACATGCAAATGGCCCGAGCAGGGGATGCACATGCTTAAAAACAAGCCGTTTTTAGATAGAAGCTATGATTTTTCTGAATTTTGTGAAGATGTGCCAATTTTTTCTCCTAAAGCAGCAGAAAGTTTATTTATTACCAAGAAGCTAAAAGAGCTCAACATAGTGATTATAACCATTAACAGCTAACATTTAGCTGACAAACTAGTGTCTGTTCATTTCATTAGTTTTAAAGACTAAACAAACACATTTAAAGTCATGAATGTTAATGCTGTTTTTTTTACACTTTAAGCGGTCATCAACATTTAATAAATAGACACTGACTATTAACTTTCAGAGAAACATTTGTCACAGTGAGAATGTCACTGGTGTTTCTAATCAGTCTCAGCTATTAACACTGCCACCCTCTGGCTATCTGGCTGCCTTATTAGTAGTTTTATTTAACAATTGATCTGTCAGACACTGTGTACTAAGAAAAACTAGTATGGGAGAGATTTTGTCCATATCATAGAGCATATCTCCAGTGATTGAAGGGAAAAAAAATCTGTAAAAAATTATACTTGCTGTAATTAGGCAGCTGCTGTTGTTTAATCAAATAGCTTAAAAGGCTGGGACTATATGTTTGAACATAATAAAGTGTGCTCCAAAACCAGCTTGTTTTAGCATGCTAAAAAAAATTCATCACAGGGGCCACAACAATCCAAATCATACCTGATCTATTAACTGCTCGCCACTGAGCACCGTTTGAATGTTTGACCTTCTAACACAGCTCATGGCATTATGTTGACATTTAAAGTAATCTCTCCCATGGTTCTTAATCCCAGTGGCTGTGGACTACCATGACCCATCCCTCTGAGCTCAAGCCCCTTACGTGCACTATCCACACACTGACAGAGGAGGCAGGGAGACAATCACAACTCTGATACCCAGACAACAACGCCACTTTAGTGCTATAGAGGAATCATGGGGCTCAGAACATGCAGCAATGAAAGGGCTTGTTAATTATCACGCACAAACAGATGCTTTAAAGTACACGCTACCATTGTTGGTTGAAGAAAAAACTTCTCTCAAGTTGCAACTGTATTTGCTTTTATCAGTTTAAATTACTTAGATACTTGTTCAGATAATAAGAATTTGTTATAGTTTTATAACTTTGGTTGACACTGTAGATGTCTGGGTTTGGAAAATCAGTCTTTAAGGATTCTGAAGATACTTTCAGAACTCCCCTCCCCATCCATTTATGTCAAAAGTTTCACTTGTGCAACAGGCCGAAACAGATAAAAGTGATGAAATGAGAGGTACAAGATGACAACAATTTATTTAGTAATACATTCTGCAAACTAGAAATTTTATTCAAACTCCAAAGGCTAAAAAATGAAAGAAGAAGGAGGGAAAGAAGGGGAGAAAATTTAAGGAGCAGGGACAGAAATGCATCAATTCACAAGCAAGGAATGCAATTTGTTCAATCGACAACACAAATAGTACAATTTAGTTAAGGGAACAAAGCTTTTTTAAACATTTTCTTTTTTTCTGCCATTCCTTTGGAGCTAGAACATAATACAAAATTTACAGTTATTGAAGTTTGTAAAATCACTCACAGAGGCCTCTGAGAAGCATTTGAATCAACATTGACAATATTTATCTACAGCACTCTAAAGCTATTCTTGAATGTAATCATAAATATAGCAGACATGAATGTATGTATGCACATTTTGAATGCTTACGAGGTTACCATGTTAAAACACTTGCATTTGTTAAAAGTATGACATCATCTGCAGTGGAAAATTAAATAAGCTTTCAAGACCGAGAATCAATAAGGTAACATGGAAAAAAAAAAAGCATACAAACCAGCGATGGTTGAAAAGTTGTACCTTGTGACAACCAGGACAAAGTCACTTTGCTGATAGCTTAAGTACCCTAACATGGAGACAGTTTTGAATCTGTAAGAGTGTAATGTCAACAGCATTACTCCTCCACATAGTGTTTTGTTGAGTAAGTACTTTAGGGGGCAACATGAGATTGGGTAAGGCAAATCGGTGAGCTTATTTGTGAGCTGAAAAAGGTCAGCAAAGTGAGGCTCAGGTCGCCCTGCAAGGGGACAAATAAACCGCCACTATGGGTCAAACAGTAAACGCCACAACTGAGGTACATCAATATGTACAAGAGGGCGCAAGCATTTAAAATCTCTTCAACCTCTGCCAGGTAGTCCTCCATACAAGAATATACAGGATGCATTCCAGGCAACCAAAGGTAACTCTGTAAATAGCTTTATAATCTTTTTTTTTTTTTTTTGTACAATTACAATGTTCTGAAAAAAAAATTGATTATACAGATGATCAGTGCATATGACTTTTGTCATTTAGTCACACCTACTTTCTCACACACCTCACATTTCTAAAACCCTGAACTCTTGATACAATTCTAGATTTGAGCTAAGTGAGCGTCACACAAGTGGACAAAGTTGGTGAAATTACACAGGTGCGCACCTGAGGGCATTGTTTTATACAGCCAGACCAATCGTGCTCCTAGTTACTAAAGTAGTTACCTGTAGTAGCCATTTAAGTCATCACTTGTTTTAACATCAGTACAATTCAGTCAAATACTGAGATACAGGCTCAACCCACTCTAACAGATCAGTGTTAAAATCATTTGTTATACAGGAAAAACACAGAAGAACTGCTCCCATTAAACTATTTTTCAACCAGTTTGGATCTACGCAGCACAAAAAAAAAAATCCTATAAATGTTATGAGGTATTTAAGTTCATGAAAAAAACGCAGACATAGATGCTTGGGCTCCTTTTTGGGGGGTGGGGATGGGTGGGCGTAGTAACAGGGTTGCAATGAAAATTTTACACCTACATGTGATAAAGTACAGCAAAAGCTGCTAAACATAACTGCTAACATATCAATTATAGAATTAATATTAAAAAGGTAATTTCTACGTTTTTCTTCAGTGGAACACATTTATCAGAAAAATGGGTACACGGTACAATCATTTTAGAGTCATGAAGTGTAAAATTTCTGGGGAACAGTTCAGGAGATTGGGGGTATTAATGGGCTCAAGATGCAAATTTATGTTATTTTGTTCTTTAAGCTTCATGAAAAAATGCCTGAAATGTTGCTTTAGGAGTCATCAACACCTACCATGGGTGCAACAAGTAGAAAGTGATGTAAAACATTTAGTGCACTCACTTAACAAATACAAGCAATGCTGCACAAATTAAAACAGCTTACAGACCAAAATAAGCTGCTTGTCTAAATAAAATAAAATAGAAAAAAAAAAGCAATTTTTATCCTGTTTTTTCCTTAGAAACTTTTGAATAAATTGACACAATGTGAGTAAAGTATATAAAGTATTGGTAGTAATGTGATAGAAATCCAATACTGTGATTTAAACCAAAAAATACACAAATTATATTTTTTATGGTTGGCTGTTCGTTTATGTTGAAATTTAGTTTTTGAATGGGAAAAATATTCAATGAAACCACATTTTCATGCAAACTAACACAAAGAAATCATTTCTGTTATTTGACATTTTTACAATTCAGTCAGCTACCACCTGAACAGGAAATCTACAGAGTTAGGACAATGCTGAGAATCTGATTTCTTGGGTGACTGTTTAAAGATACTCTATGGAGTTTCCACTGTAAACACAATATTAGGTTTACATTCAAAATTTCAAACCAAAATGAATTTTGTGTCTCTTTAAGGCCTAACAAACATTGACAAAGCTCATGTCACTTTTTCTACTCTTTCGCCTTATTTTGAAACCTGCACTTGTTATATCAGCTTGCAGCCTAATAGACTTTTATTGTTTCATTGGCACTTGAGTGCCACTATCGCACCACCACATCACTGACTTCTGGACTGAGCAGAAATGTTTCCCGTCTCCCAGTGCGATTGTCCTGTATGTTCTTCCTTGTGTGCAAACTAGTAGAGCAGGATCCCACTTGTTAAAACATTTGACTACAGCACCACCAGTGGTCAAAAACTCCAAAGAGCACCTTTAAGAAATCTGAAAAACCTCATAATAAAGTTATTATTACAACAGCATTTAAAGAGTTACAGCTAATCTCTCGTCTGTTAATTGTTGTGGTATAGATTTTAACTTTTCAAAATTTGAGTAATCTTTGGCCTTTCTGACACAAAAGTGCACTAGAGAGCAGCTAATGTAGGTTTTTTGTCAGAATTAAGTTTTTTTTTTTTTTTTTTTAATAATTTTCTATCCACCACAACCAAAGCAGTGAAATAGTTAGGATTGTCATTATGATTAATGATGAATTACAAATTTAGTACAATACTGCTGTTTATGTGAAAATATTTAAACCCTTATGTGGATCAGAGGGACACCTAAGTGATTAGAGCGAAACCTTTGCACATAGACGATGAATTGACCATCTCAAGACAGAGTAGAATCACATTTTGTCTATGGCAAACAGCTATTACTCAAGCAACATGATTTATTCCTTGAAATTTTAGGTCAAAAATATATACATACATAAATTTCCAACAATGTAATTTTAGACATTACGGCAGAAAATAAATCTGAAATAAAACCATCATTCAACCACCACCATTCAAGAAATATATCTACCATGTGTGTGTTAAATACAGATCTAGTCAGTGACTATGCATCTTTTCAGCAAGGGGAATTAGAGATAGAGGGAGCGACAGAGAGAGCGAGATAGAGAAAGAGAGAGAGTGAGAGAGAAATCAACCCACAGATCATACTGTATAGCAGCAAACTGTATTGTGTGTATTGTGCTCTCACTTGTGGGGCCGTGGGTGGGGGGGCGTGGGGGGGTGAGCAGAACAAACCAATGGGACTAAAAAGGTGCTATACAACCATGAGAATAGATTTGTTCTTAGTCTGAATGTCCAAATAAACACTGTGTGAAAAATATAGTCTAAGTTTTATGGCCAACAGTTTTCATGATCTTCGGACTGGTAATGAGTAATTTTCTCTAAAAGTCAGTGCTTAAACTGTTCACATTAGTCAAATGATGCTAAAGGTAGAAGCTAAAATTGTATCTGTACCATGTACAAAAACTGAGTGTAATGAAAATAAAACTTGGCATAGGCTGTCATAAAGCTGAAACAAGAAATCATTAGTCATATGGCACCCACAGTGGGCACTGGTAACAATGTATGTTTAGAAAGTGATATTGAAATGACACAGTAGACATGGTAACTAGTCAACTAATGACTAGCTGTCAGTCATTGTACAAGATGGGTAAAATGAACTCGTCATTTCAGATCACAGTACAGATCTGATATAGAGCTTGAAGTTGTTCAAATAGCGTAACAGCATGTAAACTCTGTTATCCAAAGCATTTTGGAATTAGAAGTAGTGAAAGCCTATGTTGGGTTGATATGGAACACTGGCTTAAAACAAACAAAAAACAGGCAACAGAGAGAACTCCAGACTGGTGTGTTAGCAAATCTAAATTAGAGTTGCACATACAGATCTGCCTTTATACTAACACACATGTGTGCATATATACACACAAGCACCCACACACGCTTGTAAGTATCTATCTGCACAGGCAAAAATGTTAACGGGGGCTTTTTTCATCAGATGCCTCAAAGAAATAAAAAGAAAAAAAAAAGAGAGAGAAAGATTATTTTTCACTTCACACTTTCAAAATGACAGAGAAACACCATTATTATTTGAGCATGTACAGAAAACCACTTACAAAAATAAAATACAATAAAAAAAAGCACAGGGAAAAAAATTATTAGGATTTAAATGGTTTGATATAGAGAGCTTACTGTGCTGTCAACTATACAATTTACCCGTTTCTTAAAGGAGCATAGACTGACAAAAAAAGAAAAGAAAAAAAGAAAAAGAAAAGAAAAGCACAGAGACATTGTGCCTGGAGGACAAGCAGTAATATTCACTGAATAGACATTTGTTAGAATTCCAGAAGAGCAGGAAAAGGCAGATAGTGCATAAAAGGTTCTCTTTTTCATTTCTTTCATTTTTTAACTTAAAATCAAGCTGCATTAAATACAGGCTGTTTGTACAGGACAATTGCACTTCACAAAAACAGAAATATACAAACACACACAAGGAAATGTGAATCAAATTAATTACAGCAAAAAAAAATCTTACTACTTAAGCTGATTATTTAACAAAAAAGAAAGAAAACCTTGTGGACTCACTTGTTATGGATTACTTTAGAGGAGAGTGTTAAGGTGAGTGAACATAAAGCGGAGACAAGACGGTGGGGATCCTGAACCCCAGAGTGGACTGGTGCTGCACTATTCCAGGTTTGTGTGCATGCAACTCCTCTTCCTCCTCCTCCTCCTCCTCCCATGAAATTCCCTTAGAAACCAAAAGCTCAGAGTGACGGGGGACAGACTGCTGAGCTGAGCTGCTGTGGGTCTTGAGAGGATGGTGGTTTGTAAACTCTATGCTGTGTTAGTGGTAGGAGGTTGTGTTACCACATGTCGTCTGTGGACGCAGAGTCCTTGACAAGAGAGGAAAGGAAGGAAAAACCCTTCAGACTCTGGCTCTAGATCCATGAGATCTCAATCAAGAGCTGGGCAGCATGTATGATACTAACAGACACAATAATAATAAAATAAAATCAACCAGAAGTTGAATGAATATTTAGCGTCACACCATTTCCCTCGAACATATTTCATGCTACTATAAATATCTTTACAAATGTATAATAAGGAGGTGAAGAAATATATAATTTTATAAAATGTAATTTTGTTTATCAATGCATCATTGAATAAATAATAATACTGGTTTCTTACACCACTGTGTCGTGCATCATTGCTTACATAACACACCCAGACTAGCGTATGACTTCTCAAACTCAAACATCTATTTAAATGTACACTAGAAGTAACTCTCTATGCTCTATACACAACAACAAACATTACAGTTCAGGTTATGTGATGATTTAACCCAAATCACAAACCAGAAGTAATGTTAATATGTACTCAACATCTAACTAAATGCACTGATCGTTACATCGTTGTTAAATTCATCGCACTCAGTGACTACATTCTTAAAGAACAATTTCAGCTGATGGTCCTAAATATTCTAAGTAATGTACAATGGAATGTAGTAAAACAATAATTCACCAACTGGATATTGTCTAGACTTACAAATACTACTGAACATAATCTACTGTGATATACTGGGTTCATGATATAATGTGCAAAGCAGACCTAATGATACTGTACATGCCAGCTATGTGGTCTTCAAAAATCAAACGGAAGAAAACAAAAAAGTCACAAGGTTTGAATCAAGCTAAAATATACCGCAACCAAATAAAAAGGCAAACAGGTTTTAAGTTTGTAAACAAGTAGCAAATGCTTGCAAACCTTCTTACACTGACCTTTCACTTCTACTTTAGATATAGACTTGCCACTGAACACCTTTAAGGTTGGAAAAAGTAGGTGAACTGAGTGCAACAACTAAAAAAATGCTAAAAGCTACATCATATACTCCCAATGTTTGCCATTACTCTCATAAGTAGATATAACTGCCATGTTATTTAAACATAACATGCAGGACACATCCCATTTCCTGGATAATCAGAGCACATCTGAATGATCTGAAATCCACTGCTTTTTTACAACTGGTGGGCTTGTGCAATTACACCTGAATGAGAAAATACACGTTTGCTAAGTCACACTCTATAAAATGACATTGCAAGTATTTTTTAAAGCTCCAGCAGTGTGATCTATGTCTATCTACATCTACTCTAGTAATACAGACTGGCATACATCTGTGCATGCAATGGTTCTGTAATGCTCCACTGTATGCCAGAACAAAAAACAAGCAGAGGAAGTCCAAGGAACTTGGTGTACACCTCTACAATAACACTGTAGTAAAGTACAATTAAAGCTAAGGGTCAATAATTATGCAATAAAAGAAGTTTGGAGTCACCAGCACTCCGCCTAGCATTGATTTTCTGGTCAAACAAAATTGGCCTTGGTCAAGACCCCAACAGTTACTGTAATAGAGCTTCAGGTGTTTTTTGCAGAGAGGGAAGAACATGCTTGAGAGGAGAGACAGAAGCCACATTTGGAAAATGCATGTGATAGCTCACTCAGATTTTGCTAGACAGCATTTACAGTACTCTGAGCATGTTTGGGCAGAACCCCAAGCACTATGTCTGGAGACTACCTAACTAATATCATCTCTTGCAGTAAAGCATGGTGCTACAAGTTAGAACTGAAAGAAGAATGAGTTGCAATAAACCTGCTCCTGAGGGAAAGTGAACTGAGACTGAGGTGACAAGCATACAGCTAACACAACACGGAGTAGCTTTAGGTCAAGTCTCTGTCTTAGTCACAGCTGCATCATATAGCCTTATATAATGTGATCAATGTGATTCTATGTGATTCTTGAATGTGATTCAATCTACCAGGATCAAATCCAGATGTGCGAAGCTTTACTCACAACTATTAATGCTGCAAAAAGGGCTTCTACAAAATACTGACTTCGGAGCCTAAATAGTTTGGAATTTTTTCAGACATTTTTAAATTTTTTGCAAACATTTGTAAATATATGTTGTCACTTTTTAACCATGGGTTTTTAAGTATAGACAAATAGAAAGAAATGCCAATTTTATACATTAACAATTAAATCTACACAATAAACTTTGCAAAATGAGAATTATTTTATTTAATCAATATTACATATCATATCAGATTTTTGTTATAATTTGGTGCTATAAAAATAAACTGAATTGAACTGTCTGCTAACCACCATCTTCCAGTGTCAGTTTTTCATTTTTAATAAAATTGGAAAAAAATAGAAAATGTGTTTTCACGTTCAATCATTATCATGGGTATCAAGGATAGAAATGGACATTTTCCCCATTGCAAAATATATTTACACCAGTAAAATGCATAAAAAGTGATAAGCTATGAATATTTTCCAATGCATTTGTACACTGAGCATGTTCAACACAAATATTTTTATATAATTTTCAGGTTGTAATTTGAGTGTGAACTGAATAGCTGTGTCATTTAGATAACCAAGCAATGTGAAGTTGATCTCTTTCAACTTAAACAAAGCATCACTCATATAATGCTGTGATTTGTATAGAAAAGAACTGTCAGTCAGCTTTCTGATTTATTTTCTTTTAAAACAAACTGTAAGTATAGAACTGTGTGGTGCAAATTATTATTGGCACATCTTGCCCCCTTCGCAAACCCATGTGAACTGAATCTGAGTAGTAGAAGTTATAAAGTGTAATTATTTCTGATGTATGCATAATCATTATCCCTAAAGGGGTAAAGCAAAATACCTACAAGAGTCTGAAAGGTTAGTCATGGATGACACAAAAAGGTTGCTTTGAGTTTCATCTGTGACCACATAATATTGAGCGCAATGTAGTGCTAAATGCCATTTGTATTGCAGCTAAGGTATTTTTATAACTATGTGTTTTAGATGGTGTGATCTGTGCCAGAATGGCAGACTCTCTGTATACAAAAAGCTCTTGTTTAATAAATAATGAGATTAATGACAACGGCTAAAAATCAAAAAAAAAAAAGTGTTTTTTTGTGGAGTTTATAATAGGATATTAAGTTTTCCTGTTTCACAAATCATAAAGGTTCACATCATAAATGCCTTTTATTCTGTGTCAAACATTACTTATTAATGTGAAGTTGATGAATTCATCCAACAAAAAATTTAAAAGCAGTCCTACAGTGATTCACAATGAAATAAAATCCATAACTAAAAAATCTACATAAAATGCAGTGACTTCATAAAAGGTGGTTGTCTATCCACACTGAGCAACCAGAAACGGTGAACAGATTGGTCCACAGCACCAAGGACGACTCAGACAGAAACAGATGAGAGCTGTGATGATAGACATATAGTGCAAACAAAGTTTGTGTTTGAACTTCAGGCGCAAAGCTACGTGCTATTAAGCGTGGTCCTGACAGTATTGCTTTTCTTCTTTTTGCAACAGATACAAGAATACAAACATTGAACACTAAATACTAGTGTTTTAAAAAGACAATCTCTGAGGGGGTAAGTGAAAACAAACAAAAGAAAACCTATAATTTTCCCTAAGGCATAATTCAGAGATTGATATGCAAATATATTTTTTGCAGCATAACTTAATACCTAACTTCTGCCTAGCAAACAGCTGAACTGAAAATAGTACTCACTTTGGTGCCTAGCCAGATATTAAATTGGAATTTCATTAAGAAATCTTATCATATTTTTAAGGTAAACGTTCAGTCCTTGCCTTGCTACTTGACCAAACTGAAAAAAATCTGCAAACAAGTGGACAATTTTCACTTGATGCATAGATGATAGGGACTTGTAAAAAGGCCCAAACGCTGCCGAAGGTGACTACTTGTTCAAAAGGATGAATACACTGACCAACAGCAAATAAGGATTATATACTGCCTTGACTTATCAGAGTTCAGGTAAATTTTTTATACAGTCTGCACAACACAATACTACCCTAATTTCACAGATAACTCAATTCTAAAATACAAACTTGGAATTTTGAGAACAAACTTTGCCAAGGACAAGAAAGCATAACTGAGACTGTGATCTTATTTCATGAGTGCACAAAGGTACCAGCATAGTGGTCCGTTTAGATATATATAAATAAAACTTATGTATGTAGCACTGTCCCTTTCAAACTGTTATATAAGAGATGGTAGATCTTACTTTAAGTGCATAAACACTAGACATTTTCAAATATTAGCTATTTTAGCTTTGATTTAAGGAATAAAGCATGCAGAAAATGGTTACCATTTGCCGGTCACACGTCAAAGAGCATGCATACTTGAAACAAAGCACAACTAAGGAGAAGGACAAGCTGGGATACTTACTGTGTCATCACATCGGTAGGGGTTGAGTTTGTTGTACACCGCTTCAATAACACTTCGTCTGAGATAAAGAAAAAGTTGAAAAATTTAAAACATTAGTTTGCATCAAAATACCCCAGTGATTAAACTGACAATAACTGTCTACAGGAAAAAGCTGTAATTTTTTGAGGTAGACTTTAACTACAAAGGTCACTCACTTGCTTGCCAGCTCTCCTCCAGGAGGAAGGTTAGGGATGCTCTCAGATGCTAACGTCCGCATAACATGGACCAAATCTGGGACACCTTCTTCACCCTGCTTTTTAATGATCTCTGTTGGAAAACAAAAATTTAATTTTTTGGATCCACAAGAAAGTTGTGGATTGATTTTTAAAATTAAAATGTCAGAAAAATCTGTCTCTGTACAAGAACATGCAATGGAGAAATCTAATGAATTCCAGCTCATTAACCCTGAAATGACACAGTTTCTACAATTGATATCTTTAACAGCTTTTTTAAATTAGCATACATATCACTGATGAAACTAAGAATGATAATGCAGTTAAGATAGCAAACCTGTGTCATCTGAATCAAGGGTGTAAGAAGGGGCTTATGTTAAGCTTTCTGAGGTAGATTTGTCAATTAAACCTTCAAAATAAAATTAATTCACTTGACTTAACCTTCTGATATACTATAAAGTCTAAAGATTTGGTAGTGTAACACTGTAAGGAGGGGCCTTATACATTACAGTGGCAAAAAAAAAGTATGTGAACCGAACATATATATATACTTATGGTAAATGTAGTTGTAGTTAATTCTTTAAATTGTTATTTTCTTAAGATAGTAAATGTACTTTATGCATGTGTCATCTAAATATTTAAAATTTTGGATGTGTATAATGAAAATGATCATTTGCAAATAGAAAAAACGTAGGCCTTGCATTCAACAAGGAAAAGACCATAGTCAAAAGGGATTATAACACTATTATTATTATGATTATTAAACCCCCATTCTATGATAGTCTACTTAGACAAAATATAAATTTTCTACCCTACCTTCTACTCTGGCCTCCAGATATTTATCAAGTTCTGCCTCCCGTTTCACTGCTTCTGGGGATACCTTTGGGGCCGCAGGAAAACAGATCAACACAACACTCATATTGTCCCGGCTTCCCTGTGAAAGAAACACAGAGGGCATGTAAATCACCCTTCACCTTTACACCAAAACAGCCAAATGTGTAACAAAAGGTGGTTGAAATTCTGCAGATATAAAATACCTTATACAAGCAGGTGTCAACAATTTCATTGCTGACTCTTTCAAGATCCTCTGTCACCTCTAGCCTTGACCTGACAAAGGCACACAGTTCCTCATTGGCCATGACATCCCAGATGCCATCACAAGCTAGTATAATGAATTCGTCTTCACCCTCACATCTTTCTATTGCATAAACTTCAGGCTCAGGAGACACAAGCTGCTCTGTTGGGCCTTTTCCATGCACACATTTGTAGTCGAAGTCTCCCAAAGCCCGAGACACAGCAAGTGACCCATTAACTCGCTGGATCATGACTGAGCCACCGGCATTCTGGATCCTTTCCTTCTCCAGAGGGTTACTTGGTTTGTGATCCTGTGTGAAGAAATGCACAGCTCCACCCCGACTGAGGAGCCCCCGTGAGTCGCCACAGTTGATAAAGTAGATATGGCTCGGAGAAATCATCACTCCCACTGCAGTAGAACCACTGCGATCCACACCATGCTTCTTCTCAGAGATGGTTCGCATGTGTTCATCAATCTGCAAGAATCCTGTGCGGATCCCATTCTTCACGCTATCCACAGAGGGGTCCTCCTGAAGAGCACTCTGGAAGTCTGAGTTACTGGTGATGTGCTCCAGCAGGTGCTCACAGCAGTACTTGGCCACCTGAGAGCCAGCATGCCCATCATAAACAGCAAAGAACGACCAGAGGTCAAGACCATGAGACAAGCCAATTACTGCTGTGTGTGCATCTTCCATCTCTACCCGCCAACCCTGCATGCTGCTCAGCCCATACCTCAGGCTATTACCCTCCCCATGGGAATTGTATTTTTCCATCTTTGGTTTGTCCAGAAATGCGCCCATTGTGTCTCTCTTAACACCTATAACCTATAACAAATGAAAAGACAGAAAACAATTTTCAAGATACCACAGAAATGTCAAGTCTTCTAACACAGAACTTAGTGACAATACTTGGATTTTAATCATGGTATAGTGCAATGGTAGCTGTATATATGCCAAAACATATACATATTTCTACTTCCATAATAAATTGACTGCATTAATTAGGATAAATCACAGAGTGAAACTTTCGTCCATTTGTGCCTTGATTAGCATCTTGGAGCAGAGTTCAGGCCCCCTGCCCAAGTCTAAAAATAGTAGGTCTGTGAACACATTTTGGCTACATATTAGGAACAGTGCTGGTGTGGATCAAATCAAAACGCCCTTAACCTACAGACTGATTAAGCTCAACATGAATGTAAATCAACACTTCACCATACTAGCTAGTCAGTGTAATACAGTTACAGCAATCCCTGCATGTCTGCAGAGCTAACTTGAGCTAAGCAACTGACCAGATACTCGATAACCACAACACAGTTTCAAGAGATCTGCCAATTTCAACCTTCAGTGCTAACGCTGGTGTGAGCTAATGTACACTCAATGGTGTTCAATAAATGTAAATTTTGCAGTTAGGTTAACGGCAAAAGTTAGCTCCGAAGAAGATCAGAACCATAAGCGAAATAAACAAACAGGCTTGTCCAGTTGCGGGCCTTGACCCTTGTCCCTTGCGGCTAACTTTGACAGGCCGCTCTCAGCTAATGTAACGTAATGTTGAGGCAAGGAGAGCCCTTGGCCTTGCTAACGTACTATCGCTACATGCTAACATAGCTAATGTAGCTAACTGCCCAACCTCCCTCAACAGTCGCTGGCCCCAAAATAACGTTATGTTACTTACCAATTATCCAAAATCGCAACTGAGAGCCACACAAGCTGCAACGCTGACCAGGACTGACGGCCCTTAATTCACACGACAAAAGGTACACCGACGAAACTAGGAGGTTTGCGGGGGTTTAGCTAGGCTAGCTAGCCAGTTAGTTAGCAATAAGAAGTCGTCACTCAAGACTCAGTGCATATAAATTGTGTAAGTGCGGAGGTCCCTCTTTGCGTACGCCCGTGATGCATTACATTATCTCAGCTGGCGATATAAAATATTTTCTAACAGATTTTCTTGTCAATTTGTGAACCGGAGCGTTGTGTGGCCAAGCAGGGGGAAGCTGAAACGTCTGTCCCAGCCTCTCCACTTGACAGCTTGACAGCTTGCTAGCTAACGTTAGCTTCTGGGGAGCACAGAGTCACAGCGACAGGACCCGGATGTTGCAGGTTGCGTACTCGAAAACATGACATCATCCCTGAGCAGTGGTGGCTGCTTGGTCTGCTACACGGAGGGCACGTATGCAACACACCCCGGGTTCCCATATGTCATTTATGACCCGTAAATCATGTCACACAGATCTGTATGGATTAAACTTAGCAGTGGTAAAGATATCTAATGAATCTGCAATGATGTGCGCACACTGTATTCTTCTATCACATCATGGATGACAGATGGTAGGCAGAGTTTGCAAATGGGATGGATTCAACGCATTCAAATGTTTATTTGTGACATGCTAGATTGTTTATTTTATTAATTGTGAGGTGAAAATGAATTATTATGAAAACATTAAGAGAGAAAATGTATATAGATGAAAGAAGCTAAATTTACACATCACCAGTAACCTGCAAAAATACAATAGTGTAGAGCCAAATTTAAGCATATCAAGTCTAGATTCAACTGGAATCAACCTGTAAAATACCCACAAATAATGATTTCATTATTCTGAATGGGTATGTTATTGTTGATTATTTAAAATTCCAAACAACCAACAATGCACATGTCATCTCTGCTTTACAACCTAGTGTACAATAAAAACCAACAACAAATAACCAACAACCAACAAATGTATACAGAAAAATCCTTGATGCAGAGAAAAATACATTACAACTAGTGATAAATATGAGATATAACGTTTTTTGTCCAAAATTGGTGGCATGTAATAATAAAGTTCAGAATTCGCAACATGTTTACCTCTTTAGAGCCTATGTCACAGTTAACGTTCTTGTTTAATCGCCTTCATTCTCTGTTATCCTGGGCATGAAGTGCACATAATAGAACAATTCATTCTGGTTTTACGTCTCTGTTTTGAAAGAAAAATTTGTTTTGACACTATGACTAAACTGAGAACCTGTAATGTGTTACATTGTGTAACAGTTGTGGTTTAAGTTCACTGTTCACAAGCAGACATTGGCCACAGAGAAGATGGCAGGAAGCTGCTAAATAGACAAATAGGACAGACCTGCTTCGTAAGACTTCCTGATCTTGAGGCCCTGTCTCAGTGAAGCATCCCGTTGTTAATAGATCATTATTTCAGCAGTATTCCAAATATCTATACACCATGAGCACACATGGTGTACATTCCTCAAATACTTAATTTTAAGCAAATTGTAATTATAGCATTCAAATTCTACACATGATAAGAAAGAATTCCAATCATTTATTTTTTAATTTAAACATTTTTTTTACAGTTCTCCTTAACATTACTTACTGTCCTCATTTTCCCACAACAGCTCTGATGAATTTATGTTTCTCTCTCAGTTTGCCTATGTTTTCATCGTGTCCACTCGTCTTGTTTAATTTCCAAAATAAAAGATCGCCGTACTTTAATTTTGAAAATACGATAGCGGAAGGGGCCGTGTTTATGCGCTGGCTGTAGATTGTTTTGGTTGTAGCTTGATCATCGAAGCGACTTAACTATAAGTCTGTGTTGTGCAGCTCATTACAATTTGCAGCAAATGGAGTGTTGCATTGTATCCGCATTGTGGTATTTTATCCCACTTTATTTGCTAATTCACCTCCTGTTCTTCGTTCGCGGTGATTCAGACTTCACTCTGATGTGGGCAAGTCTGGTAGGACACAGACCAGGTGCGTTAACCTAACCTGCTGTCGTGTTGTGTGACGGGGCCTCTGTTAATGTATGTGAATATTAATTGATGAGCTAATAAAAGTTGGTCAGTAGTTGGTAAAGATAAGATGAGTCCCGGTCGTTCATTTTGAGAGATGAACAGAGGGAACAGTGTGAACCGTTAAGCAACAACTAGCTAGCTTTACCCATCTGTTACTGACACTTTAGCTAAGTTACAGTTAGCATTACCTCAGAGCTGCTCAAAGTCCAAACTCCACTTTATAAAGTTAACCTGATGATGTCCAGTTCTATCAGTTTTTTTCATAATCAGCATTGCGGTCAAGAACCATTTGTAAAAAAAAAAAACACAAAATCAATGTTGTAATGTAATGTTGTCAAATGTGTGCAAACATACAAAGTAAATATAACTTTAAAATAATAATAACTCCAAAATATTAATCATAATCAAGTAAATATGACTTTGGCATGAGACTAAATGAATAAAACATTCCTTATGAAAAGCAGTGGATATATAAAATATCAATACTGTGTCCCAACAGGGACAACACACAGCAAACATTAGACTGAAAACCCTGAATTGTATGTCATATTAAAGACAATATGTTTTAAGTAAGTCGTTGCAGTTGTACTGAAACTACTACTTTTTTTTTTAAGATACTTAATTAGTTGAAGTTATTGAAAGTGAAACAAATTACGGTTACAGTGTAAGCTACAATAGTGCTGTAGCACAAAACCCTGTTGTAACACATGCATATCAATCTTCAGTGTAACTAGTACATAGGTCATTGAATAAGCAGTAAAACTTGTTTTCTCTTAATTGTCAAGATATTTGAAGAATAAAATTGCATAAAAATACAACACCCAAGTTACTTAAAGAACCTCAGAACTGTATTCTTGAGTAATTGTACTTCATTGCTTTCTAAAACTGTTCAGAGCAACAGATTAAGTTGATGTTGTCTATTTTGCCGTGTTGCAATGTCTTCTGTTCTATTAGCTGTAATGTGCAGGACGGTACACCAGTCATATTTAGGCTTATGCTACATTTGCTAACTTCCAAAGACTGAAATAATGTACAAGATAGATGTTGTCCATTTCTGTATAAGATGTTGACGGTGGTGATTTTGTGTTAAACAGAGAATAAACTGAAAGGCCTGGTGGTGTGGGTCACTGGTGCCTCCAGTGGCATTGGAGAAGAGCTCGCCTACCAGCTGGCAAAGTGTGGGTCACGTCTCATCCTGTCTGCTCGGCGTGAAGATGAGCTAAAAAGAGTTAAACGTCACTGTTTAGGTGAGAGAATTATTTGTTATATGTTTTGCTAGATGCTCTGTAGACTGTAGACAATAGAAAGCCCAAATTCACTTTTACTTGCAATAACATTGTCATATGTTTGCCATAGTACTCATAGTACTTAGGCTTCATTCTCAAACTAGCAATAAAAGCGATAAAATACATTACCTGAATTTATTTAACTTTTTAAATCATTCATTCTTCAAGAGCACTCTGACCTCCAGGATGAAGATATTCTTGTTCTTCCACTTGATTTGATGGAGAGAATGTCGCATGAGGAGAAGACAAAAACTGCCATCCAGTACTTTGGTCATGTAAGGCCATTCCAATTGCTTTTTTACAATAAACCAATCAGCCACAACATTGTGTCTATTTTGTGGTTTAAATTTTTTTTTTTTTTGTGGTGGACAGGGGTCACTATGAGAAAAATTTAGCGTTGGCCATAATATGCAGCTGTCAGATCATAGTGCGTCACACTTTGTATGACTGGTCAGAGTGCCACTGCTGACTTCTGTTGACTTTGTGGTTTTAATGCTGTCATAGACAATAATGTTGTGTGTAGAAAATTCTTTTCATTATTTGTTTTATTGGAACATTTTTGTTTGATTACTAACTCCATCACTATGTTACCGGTCTTCAGTAAGAACTCTTATTTGTCTTGAAACAGTATACAGTGTATTTACTCCATGAAAGTTTCTCTTGACTGTTTAATTTCATTATAGTATGCAGTGTGGCTGAGTCAAAGTATTGTATCCATTAACTGCAGTCACAGTTAATTAAAAATGTTATAATAAATTATATAACTAATTTTCCTTGTGTCTGGTCCTGTCCACCTTTCTGTGCCTTCTCAGATTGATATTCTAATTAACAATGGAGGCCGAAGCCAGCGCTCTCTGTTCTTGGAGGCCAGTATTGATGTGTACCAGGCCTTGATGGAGTTGAACTTCCTGGGTACGGTCTCCATCACTAAGCAGGTGCTGCCTTATATGACACAGCGTGGCATTGGGAGCATTGTTACTGTCAGCAGTGTGGCTGGCCTTGCTGGGGTCCCCCTGGCAACAGGATACTCTGCCAGCAAACATGCTCTTCAGGTAAACATAACAGTTGTTTGGACCTGAGCTACAGATCCGTTTCAGTATCTTCAGACTTCAGCCAAAAAGTTACATTTGATTTTTCTGGAATTCTTTTTTTAACTCTTTCATCACCAAGCAGCTCTTTTGCTTTGGTAGACTAAGATGCCTTCTTAAATACTGTGTCAGGTTTGTATTTGAAGTATGTTATTTTCACAGGCGATTTAAAAACAGTCATGGTCTTTGGACATTCTGTTATTAATAGTTGCATTATTATCTACAGGGTTTTTTCAATTCACTTCGGACTGAGCTGTCTGAATATCCAAAAGTATTTATTAGCACAGTGTGTCCAGGGCCTGTGCAGTCGCAGATTGTTCATAATGCCTTCACAGATGAACTGAACAAGGTAATGCATTTAATTAGCTTGGAGCTAAATAAATATCTTATATTTTGCCTGTATTTGATATGTGATATGATAGTAGTTATTTTGGCAATGTGGTTAAGGTAACTAGTTTTCCTTTGATTTCCTAAGCCCGTGGCCGTACCTGGTGATCAGGAATACAAGATGCCAACAAGCCGCTGTGTGCATTTAATGCTGGTGGGAATTGCCAATGGTGTTCAGGAAATGTGGATCGCACAGCAGCCTTTCCTTCTGTTTAACTACGCCTGGCAGTACACACCCACATTTGCCTGGTTCCTCACTAAAATGTTGGGGAGGAAAAGGGTGCGGAATTTCAAAGCTGGTCTGGTAGGTGTACATGATAATGTTTGTTTTTTTGTTTTGTGAAATAGGTGTTTCTGGAGTTAATAGTGTGCCTTTTACCCTAAAGCATAGGCTTATTGTCACTCATACCTGGAGTAGGTAGGTACAGTTTTTCGATGATGATGTACATTCATGAGCTATGAACTATGAGCTATGAACTATGAGCAAGACCCCACTTTTAGTTTGTTTACATTACTAACATTTCAGTAAATGGTGTCTTTAATGCCTATTTGTGTAATGAATTGTTAAAAGTCCATTTCAGTACAGTTTTATTTATATTGCACCAAATCACAAATCTCAAGGCAGCATTCAGTGTTTAAGACCTTACAAAATATAAACTGACTTCAGAAAACACCTGGCACAGCTTCTGCCAACTTTAAAGGAACAGTTTGATATTTTAGGCAATTGACTTGAGAATTTGAAGAATTAAAAAGAATTACATTAAAAGATGGCTACCACTCTCCTCTGTCTCTGGTAGTTCTGTAGCTAGAGATGACCACCAGCATAAAGACTGGAAACAAGAGCTACCTTGAATTCGTCCAACAGAAACACATTTATCTGCAGTACCAGTCACTATTAGCAACTTTAAGCAACACATTATGTCCCATTTGTGCAATGGGTACAAAAATCTAAATCTAAAAATCAGACTTTACATTACAGTTTGGCTCAGTTGCTAGGCAACCAACAGACTACAGGAAGTTGCCTATCTACCCAGTGTACCCTGGGTGGATAGGTTGAAAACATTCCCTCTGCTACTGCAAAATTACTTTCTTTATGCAAGATGTATGCAATACAGCCTCAGCAGTTACTGACCTTGCTTGAGTCTCGTAAGATGAAGACGTTGGCCAGGGTATGACAGTGAGCATGACTGCTCCCCCTGTGGTGCTGACTGACTGACCAGTGTGTCTGGTGGCCTCTGCTGGACAGTGACAGCTGAAGGCCATGCAGAAAGGTCATATTCCAACTGGCCAGACATTACAATGTCACATTCTTATGCAGTAGTGTCTGAAGATAAAAAAAAAAAAAAACTGCTGTCCGCGGTCTCTGTAGGTTAACAAAATCTCGACTTGTATTCCAAGTTCGACAGTGAATTTGCCACAGATACAGCAATGTGAAGCAGTTTCTCGTAACCACCACACAATTACTCTAGATTTTCAAATCTCAGCAGGATGTAGGACATTCACAAACACTATGCTTACAGTATTTAAAATTCTCTATTAACACTTATGCTTTTTTTTTCCAGGATGCAGACTCAGCATACTTCACTAAAACCAAGACTTCTTGAAAGTCTCATCCCAAAAAAGGAATGTATTGAACACTGGTCACGACCAGCCTGGATAGTGTTTATCTAGATGGAAAACTTAGGGATACAAATACTGTGAAAGCCAGGAGTTCTCTCTCTCTATCCCAGATGTTAAAAATTGTGATTTTTCTTTGTATGAAAAAATCTTCTGATTGTGTGAGGTTGTACAGTGTCTACATGAATGTTTAACATTAGGGTTTATTAGGCAAGCCTTCGATTTCCCAATAAAATTCACTTTGAAACACTTCACTAGCTTGTTTGTGTAATTTTGTGACACATAACAAAACTGCTTCTGAGGAGCTATTTTATTAGAAGTATATACAGTTACACATAAAAAACAATATGTACAAGAGACTATGGGGATTTTTATTGAACTCTTCAATCTAAATTGTAAACAAGTGAAATGTAAACAAAACAATAGCAATAAACACCTTACACACGTAGCAAGACACACTCAAGGCACATCCTTGATATAAAACATTGAAATTATTGTCCCTTTTTGTCAACATGGATGGGAAATCACCTGAAAGTTGTCAAACCTTAAAGGTTCAGTAAAATCAGAGGTATTCAACAAGTGAGCAAAGGAGAGGTGGGCAAATGTATTCGCTTTCTATGCACAGACACTTATAAACCACAAAACGTGTTTCAGTGGAGTCTTATCAGCATTTGACCCTTTCAAGATATAAATATTCAAACTCTTTTAATGTGCTGTTCTAGGAAGTAGTCCACTGACAATAATATCTGTCAAGATATGGAACTTGTACAACAGTACGGTGGTGATGCAACTGCTTCTTTCTCTGTAGTGCAGGAAATGAAGCAGCAAAACATCAAATGAATGTTGAAAGACAGCATAGGTTCTCATACAGACACTACTTTTCTGAACTCAATCAATAGTTTCATCCTCTAAAACTGAAGCTTTCTCTTGATTTTGCTGTAGTTTCTACATAAATTTCCCATTAAGCAATACATTTGAAAATAGATATTTCACTGTTAGGAGTAAAAACTGAAAATCACCCTTTTCCCTCTCCACAGTATGTCCTTCTGCAACAGGTCAGAGGCAGGGAAAGTGAAGTGGGGCTGAGGAGTAAATAGGGTATCCTAGGGGGGGATCGGCTGCCTGAACAGTTAGGTTCCTTAGCATGAAGGGATGAGCTTGGATGCTGTAACGTTCTTCGTCATCATTAGTAGCATACAGGAGCTCCCAGGAAAGGTTTGCCCATTGTCCTCGTACCCCTTCTCCATTCAGACGGCCCACCTGCACCAGCTGCTCCTGCAGGGACAGGACTCTCCCTGTGTAGGTACCCTGTGAACAAGCACAGCCAAATGACACAATGTACACTGATTTAGTACATACTGTACATGATGATGATGACAATCTCAAATTTCCAATGCCAATGGCCAAATAAGAATTTTCTGTAGGAGATAGAGCAACAGATGTATATTTTGTTGCTAATAATGTATGCAAGGACTGATGCATTTACCATTGCAAGGTCCTGTCCTAAAGAGAAAAGGAAGGGTTTCTCCTGAAGGATGCTGTCATGCCACCCTTTTTCTGTCACCAGGCCTATGTACCAGTCTCTTTCGTATTCCTCCAAGGTGCTGAACAATTCCTCAGGGGACTCTATGGGCCCTAGGCTTGCTTGATCAAACAGCAGTTTGAAACTGAACCTGACAACCAACAAAACAAGAAGCAGACTCAATTGAAACTTGAAAGTTCTGGTAATCAGAACTATGAAATGTGAGAAACTCTAGCTCCAAACTTTACCTGAAAGCCCGAAGTGCAAGCTGATAAAGTTCCTTACTTGAGGAGAGCCAATTGAGTCCTTCTGTCCAAGGTACATCTCCACAATAGAGCCTGTAGACATAACTGGGACTGGTGAAAGCAGACTCTGCCCCCAGTGAGATGAGACATGAAAGTGCAACCTGAGTGTGCAGTTCTTTCAGGGCTTCATCTTCCTTTAGGGCTTTGGTCATGTCCTCTGTGGCCTCGCCCTGCACAGCAGGCCCAAACTGGCCTAAAGTAAACCGAAACCAGTCTTCGGGAAACAAAGACCTGAGCTGGAGGAGGCGGGATGGTAATAATGGTGCCATCCTCCACCCTGGTGGAAGGTTGAATACCTCCGACTGGGGGCAGCTGAAGTTCAGATGAGGAAGAGAGCCAGGACTTTCTCTGAAGACCTCTGGGTTTCGGCCTTTATCCACAGCTGGCATCCCAATGCCCAGTCCCAGAGGCTGCAGTGGCTGCAAGGCAGAGAGAGCCATGTTTTCAAAAAGACTGTCCATCTCCACAGAGCCTGGCAGAGAGACCCCTGTCTGCAGTGCTGTGTGTCCAACCTGGGCCTCTGCAGTCACTAGTGCCACCGTCCGTCTGGCTGGTTGAGGTCCAAATAAGTCATCCTCATCTGACCAGTCACCAAAGGAAGTCAAGCTGGAGCTGTCCTGTCTGTATCTGAGAGAGGACACATTAGATTCCACAATGACAGCCTCAGGTGGCTGGTTACATGTAGTCTGTAACAGCTGTGAAGACTGTGACTTTCTGCCTCCAACCCCAGATCCTTCCTCACTGCTCCATAGAAATCCCTTGTGCTTCTGCACACAGTATCTAAGGAGCAACCAGACCAGTGCTTTAAGAAAATCATCTTGAAGCTTCCTCAAGTTATCATGGGAGTCAATGATGCCTGAGAGGACGTTTCGGGCATCGGAGTAGACTTGCACTGCAAGGGCGGCACAAGGGGTGAGGGCATTTCCCCAGTGCAAGTTAAAGCCCTGGGTGAAGCCAAGTCGCTCAGGGCGCTCAAAAGCAGCCTCAAAAACCTCATCAACCCTCCGTGCCTCCACCGTGTGGCAAGATGTCTCTTGCAGCTCTAGACCCTGTAAAAAAAAAAAAAAACACAGCACACTATTTAAATCTTTTTGTAAACGACTGAAATGATTCTTAATAGACAAAATATATCTGTACATATATGTATATATGTACCTTAATGTTGATGGTACAGTAACCATAGCCTCTCTCCAAGATCATTATCCAAACCATGCGGTCCTGAAAGCGGCCAAGAAAATGAGAGCCGGGAGCTAAAGAACCTACACAGAGGGACAAAAGAATCAGTCACCCATGCATCTAACATTTTAGACATGTGATATGTAAACTGAGGGCAATGAAGAAGGGAACACACAATATATAAATCTTCTAACAGACAGGGAGTCTTGCTGCACACATCCTCTTTCATTTTGCATCAGCTGTGTGTCTCGCTGCTGACTATGTGAATAACATGGGTACTGGTTGAGCTGCAGGGAGACGCACACCAGCACAGTAGTACAGGAAGGTCATGATACCATTTTAACTGGCTGACTACACAGAGATCTAAATATGAAACCTTTTCTTGTTCTTAGCTTTCTATTAGTCTCCTGAAATTCACATATGGGCTTTTTCATTTCTGGAGAGAGAAGACAGCAGACAGACATTTGTTTCAGCATAGATGAACAGCAGTGGCAAGGTGATGGATCCTTGTGTTTTAAGTTTTCTTGGCTCAAGGATAATGTCACATCCCATAACGACATCTCAGAATAGTTTCAGCCACTACCTCATGATGGGAAGTGACACGCCAGGAGGATTTTTTTCCTGCTCACTACATGCCACTGTAAGGACTGTAAGCATCAAACAATCACTCACTCTGGATTATGCTTCATGGTTACAGCAGCAAGACATCATCAAATGTGGTTCTGTTCAATTTTGAATAATCAAAGCATAAGTAATGATTCTCTACTGTTTTTTTATCTTGCATGTTACAAAATCCTAGCAGCAGCTCAGTTTGGCCTAAGAGTATTACGTGGTTAATGGTGTGGAAACATTTGGATGTAATGAATACAGAGATGTGTTTTTTTTGGGTCACTTCACGGGAAGCTCAACTTGATCATGCAAGCTCACATCACTGCAAGCAACTCCAAAGAGCTACTCACAACAAAATTCCTCTCACTGGTAAACCATATAAGGTGATGGTTCAGTGCTCTATTATCTGCATACAGTCCCTGCTTGACCCTTAGCAAGGTTCAGTCACTGCAATCATTGTACAAGTCAAAACTGATTGTAGGAAAAAAAAAAAATTAACATTGTATGAGATCTCTACATGGTTATAAGTGCTACTGTGCAAACCAAAACAGCAAAGAGAAATATTTTCAAAAAAAAAATTAAAACTAAATTAAAAATGATTATCAATATTTTGATCATCAAAAATTATTTACTGGAAATACACCAAGTACCAGTAATACAAACATGCAATATTCATGCTGAATGGCCAAACAAACAATGGCATGAACAACTGACCCAGTGACCCTCTTGCAAAGGCCGTCCTTAAAGCAGAAGCAAGACTTCCGCTCATCTGCTGGTAGAAGATGGAATCTAGGCAGGGACAAGCAGTGCCCACGGGCCCTGGCCAACTGCGCTGAGGCCTGGGGAACCCCACCAGGAAGATGGGCAGGGTGAAGAGGGGCAGAAGAGGGGCAGAGAGCAAGGCAGAGAGGGTCACCACTGCCAGCACAATTGGGCAGAGGGAGGCATTCAGAGCCAGGAGGGTTCCAGCTGACTGACGGCGCTGTTTTTTCTCGGTCCAAGACGTCACCAAAACGGTCAGGGTGAACTTTAGCTTGGCCAAGAACTGAGTCAGTCTGTCAATTAGAAGGCCCACCTGTAACAGAAACACAGAAAAACATGACAAGCACTAATCTACTTAGTTTAAAACCATTACACACCTGCATTACAATTGTTAACCTTTGACAATTTGCTGCCATTGTGGTGCAAACCAGGTGGCGGTGTGGAGCAGAAGAGAAGAGCTGAGAAAGGCAGAATAAGTCCATCACTCTGATTGCGGTCCAGACTGGACATGGCTGCTGTCTCTACCACCTCCAGCAAACTCAAGTAACCTGGATAAACGGCTTACTCTTTCAACTTAAAGGCACCTGTCAATTTAGTGCTTTTTTTTTTGTAGCTTTCCCCAAACTTTGTTATCTGCTGTATCTCAGCTCTCTAATTGTATATTATTACTTGATATTGATCTATTCTGTATTTTTTTCAATTATATTTTAGACAGTTTGACTCTGACACATGTTGACATGTTTGACATGTGAATTTCCCCTTTGGGGAATCAAAGTGTTTACATTCAGAAATGATCCCATACACTGTCACAGAATGTGTGTGATGTTCATAACTACATTGTAAAACATTGTGAGATGTAAGTGTCCGACTCATCTTACCAAAAGAAGCTGCACTCCAGTACCCAGGATGTCCCACCCTGGCAGGATGTTGTTTCCAGCTGCTAGCTGTACCAAGACCACCACCACCATTTGAAGCAGAGCATCATCTGAGCTCTGCCACACCTGCACAGAAACAACATGTAATACCTATGGGATGACCTAAGACAAAACTTTTCACTTTTCATTTTAGACAGATGTTTGTGCTAGTGTCAAAAATGAACTAAATGATAAGTAATGTTATGCTGATGCAAACACAACAAGTGTGAGCGTACCACTCTAAATGCTCGTGTAAATCCCACACTAAGGGAAGCCGTGTGGAGCAGCTGCAGAGATTTGTCCATTGACAGGAAAGCAATCATTGCAAATGGACACACTGAGAAGTAAAACACACTGTAAGTGCAGGTCAAAAACACATTTACATACAGAGCACTGTTGTTTTCACACTTGACAGAAAGAGGTAGACTTAAAATATACATTATAATCAGCTCACCAAGATAAACAAGTACTCTTCTGATTGCTGCAGCAGTATATAATGCTCTATCCCTTTGCTTGAAAGTCTGCACACTGGACATGCCTTTAGGGTACAAGGGATTCAGAAACATTCCTCCAAATATATATGCCCCCTGAATCTCTCTGAGAGCCCAGCAGAGGCAGAAGAGTGCGAGGAGGAGGTAGCTGACAGGAGCCTGGGGTCCCATAACCAAGCTTTGGGACTGAGCTGAACCCAGGAAGTGATGCAACAGCCCTGCCTCCACCATTGCCACTAGTAGCAGGCTCAAATATAGCAGCAGCTCCCTGCAGCCCAGATTCCAGCCAAAAGAACTGGGAGGAGGTGGTGACCCCCCTCTGCGAAATCCATGGTCTCCAGGGACCGCCCTGGGACTTCTGCAGAGTGTGCCAACCTGGCTGAGGTCCAGGCTCAGCAGAAATCCCGTAGAGATGGAGAAGAGAACCACACCCAGTGTTGACGGGATGAAGAAATTACACACAGCTACACCAGTGGATGCACCAAACATCAACAGCAACCTATGAGACAGTGTACACAGTCAGGACTGATGATACATGGGCTAATATTGCTTGTCATTAAAATATTTTTGACGCAAATAACCATGTCTTACTCAACTTCATGTGTAACAAGGAGAGAGGTCAGGAGATACATGAAATGATATAAAATCTTAATTGGGGTTTATTGTTATGATATATACCTGAGGTTGCTGGACATGGGTGAACCACCTAAGCCAAAAACAAGAGCTTGCTCCATGCCCCAGAGAAGCAAGGCATCCAGTGGAGGCAGTATGCCTAGTGCCCACAGCAGAGGTAGGAAGAGAAACAGCACATGGAGAACCTGGCAGGCCAGATGAAGCTCAGGAACTGGGCCTGAGAACCTAAGTCACAGCAAGATAGAGATTTATTGAGAGCAATGACTGTAAAATACTGCTGTAATAATAAGAGTTTAATAATCAGACATCTGTGTGGCTCACCTATCAGCCAAGTCCACACTGATGAATATGAAAATGTAGAGAGGCCGAGTGAGTGGGGTGATCTCGTAAGTGTCCTGTGCCTGGAAAGTGGCCGTCTCTGTGGCCGTATTTATGATAAGAGAATACTCAGCTATACACAGAGTCACCCAACTTAGGACAAAGACTACCAGGGATACACCAATGCTTCCATACAGAGCAGTCAGTCTGCCAAGGAACACATACCATGTCCCAAAGCCACAGAGCCCCGCAGCCAGTACGGTATGTAGCACCACATTCAGCCCAAACTTCTTCCCAGGGGCAATGAATCGCACCGTCTCAGGGCTGACACAGTGGGTGAATTCCACTTCCTCTTCATCAACCAGGATATTAGGTGCACCAAGTCTCTCCACTGTTCCACTTTTCCGAGCAGCATACAATGCCAGGGCCTGGACAGCCACTGCAGCCCCGAACATGAACATACCAGAGAGCACTGCAGCATGGAGCTCTTGAAGCAGCTGCAGCTGGCAGAGCAGAGTACCGATGCCCCCAAACAACCATGGCGTCAAGAACAAGACTGCCTGATTGACATAAACGTATGGAGGGGCACAGTAGCCCAACTTGAAGCGTGGACCCCCTAAAACTGTCTGGGGGAAGCGCTTCCAGAAGAACTCCTGTTTATACTCATTAAGAAGGGGCACGTCTGGCCCCATCCTGACCATTCCCAAAGGGGTGGCAGGTCATCTCCACGAAGATGAAGGAGGGTTCCCATTCATCGTCCTAGGCACAATGCAGCTGTCTGCAACGAAACACACCTTCAGTTAGGTAAAGTAGGGAAAAACTGAAAAGGCATCATTAATAACTAACACTAGAATCAATTGTAAAACATTTTGAGTGTAATAATAATAATACTGTCAACTATTAGTTGCTTTTATTTGGAAAATAATTTTGACATGTTCTGTTAACTCAGAACAATGTCACTTCTGTCAGTCATCCTATAAACAGAATATTGTAAAAACCATTTATCTACTACAGGATCGGGACTTGCTTGAATACCTCATTGGTGGGAATTTACTGGATGTTGATCACATTAAAAGATAAAGACTTGAGATCATTAGACCGCCACTGAAACTAAAGAAAGTTAACCATTAGCTGACACGTCGAAGTTGTCGTTGGCACTTTAAAAATTAAGACACCATTACAAGGGGACACTTCAGTGACAAAGACTATACGGTTTATAATGTATTACACATAACGATCTAACACTAACTTAACAACACGACAAGAGTATATGCTACTGAGTTAGGAGAACACAACACACGGGCTTGTAGATGCGCTAACATGGGCTAACCTGTTCGAGCTTGCTCGAGACATTTCGAGTCTCAGTTCATTTGGCCAAATGTAATGTAACAAGGGAAAAAGTGGACATCACTTAGATTGTTCCCGTCTCGTTACCTTAACTAGGTTAACTCTTAAATTGATAGCTAACGAAGCCAAGAAATCACTATCTGTTAGCTTACATGTTACTAATAGGTAAATAACAGCAGGGCAACCTCCTACAGTGTCTCTGATAGGAGACAAACTTACCGATAACAGCCAAACAGCCAACAACAGGTGCGTTTTATATAATCTCTAATGATGTAAATACTAATATTGTAAAACACGCGAAAATCGCCAGAATTAACATTAGCTGCTAGCTAACCGCTAGAGAGCTAAGCAACACTGGAATGATACACAGACGGTTGGCAACCAATAGGAGTGAAGAGGAGAGGAGAACGAGTTCTCTCATTGGTCAGAAACGTATGAATCCCCGCCTCCCATAGGCCAATGCCCGCCCCTTTCAACTTCAACTGCATGTTATCGATACCACACTGGACCAGAACGCGTTTAATGCTGCGTTACAGAAATAATAATGAAGCAGAAACTATTCTAAAACTAACTGGTTTCATAACTATAAAACACATTAAAAAGCTTTGTCTTTTCAGTAACTCAAAGATTCACAATGGATTCACAAAGGCACACAGAAGAAGCTGGAGGGCTATGTAAAGCATCATTTATGTGACTGAGCAGTTTTTGTGTGATTGGGAATAACATTCAACTTTAGATGTATTTTATGAAGCGTTGGCTAAACTACTTTAACACATATCCAGCTGAAAATGCACAATAAAAAGATCAGCATTGTTCGCAATAATAATTACATCAAATGACACATCTCAAGAGGATGTTTACTCGCCTTTTCATAAAATGTTCAACTTCTGCACTTGCCAGTATGTTCAAATGTCCAATCAAATGCACTTAGTTGACCCCATATACTGGTTTAGGATTGGGAATATTAATCTTACATTCTAAATCCTTGTTATCATGTTCTTAATGCAAAAAGAGCAAATCCAATCCAAGTATTGTATCATTTCATTATAATATTTCAATATAGTGAAAGTGATTGTGGTGAATTGTGTGCCTCTGCAAAATGTGGATTTACTTAGAAAGAGGGCAAAAAGGAGGATCACAAATTGATCAACCAAAAAGGCCACAATATCAACACAAAGAAACATAATGATCTGGGACAAAGGAGCTTAAATTGTTGTAGCTGTTGTTGTTATTCATCACTGGAGGTGAGGGGATCAGTTTGGCCAGGACGTTATGTTTCCCTGATGTTGAAAAAGCAATTTCTTCTCTGTGTAGGACACAATCAACCACAACAACAGAAAAGCACATCAGTCACAACATGTACTGCACCCTATAATCCCTTCATAGCACCACATTTGGTACAGTTGCCTGATGTAGAATATCTATGTGTATATCTTGAATAAAGATATCGTAGTCTGAGAAACAAATGCAAATATCATGAAATAAAACGGCTCATACCAACATGGACTATTTACAACAAGTAGACCACGTGATAGTCTTCTGAAAATTGATTCCCATTGAATTGAACAGAAAATTAGGTATTTGTCTGTTGTTTTTTCATTGTGTTACCTGTTTGTGTTGTTTTAACAACAAACAAGCATTGTGTGATTGAAATAATGTGATAAATGTGACACACAAGCTCCGTAATGTGATAAATCACACACAAATCCAGAAATGAATAGCGGTTAAGATGTAATGCTTCTGCAAGGCTTGCTCTCACCAAAATGTCTACACAAAATAAAAGCATTTTCCTTTTCATTCTAATTGTCACTCTCACTCCATTCTCTTATCTGTATTTTCACTCTCTCTTGGTTTGCTCTTTATTCTAGGGAGCCTCACAGGAAATAAATTGCAGGAAAATGACAAGCGACAATGATAAGTCAATGACAGATTTCAAGAGAAGCAATATGGCAAGATTGTTTTTGAATAGTGTATGCATTTGTGGGCATAGAAAATAAACTCTGGACATAATATGCAGCTTTTGAAAACAAAATAATTTATATTTTGATAACTTGCAGTTGGTTGCCATCAGCAGCCAAATGTGAAGAGAGCATTTCGATTTTACAACAGCAATCCCAAGTCAAGTGATGATGTTGATGTAATTGTTACCTCTGTCAAAGTACTTCTTAAAGTTAATATAAGCTGGTAAATGCTTGAGGAGATGAATGTTGTTCATCTGTGGCAATATATTGTGCATAATGCTTCAATAAGCATTGCACAAGATGCAGCATTATCTTTGGCATCAAACATCAATCAATGTCCTCATCCCTCTCACTTCCCCCCAATACTAGAACCTGAGTAGATAGCAGTGAAAACATGGTCCATTCAGCAATTATTCACAGAGTCTTGGGCTAATGGTGGTCTGAATGCACAGACACAGTAAATATAGGGAATTAGTGGACTAGCAATAATGGCCCCATACAGAGCATGTGTTTTTCTATGTGTACATTTGTGTGTGCGTTGGTGGGGAAGTGGGGGAAAGAGCATCATCTATAACTGATTCACAACAAGCACCGACATGTCTAATTATGAGTCCAGATTACAACTGTGGAGACCAAGGCACCTCCCCTCTCCCTTTCAGCCTCCTGTTTCCTCCCGCCTGAGCCGGGCTCCATATCAGGCAGATGAAAACATAACCTGTCACATTCCATCCCATTAAACCAGCTCCGAACCATGTGGTCTACTCACATGGAGGAACGAGGAGAGCGAGAGAGATAGACATAGAGAGCAGTGCATCTGGGTTCACTCAGAGCTGATGAATTATTCACAATCTTTATGCTAATGTCATTTTAATGTGAAAAATACTGACAGATATGCAAAGAGAAACATACTGTATGAAGTGCTATGCACACTTTTAAGTTTACACCACAAAGAAAAACAACTGCATTAAAACACATTATAAGCTGTTATATTTATAACATATCTATACTACACATACTGTATACAAATATAAAATGTGTAATTATCCTTTGTGATACCTAATGCATTAGAGCACTCTCACTGAGTCCCTCTAAATCTGTGCATTAGAGTTTTTTTATGTGAGTCCATCAGCTGCCATCTGATGTCAGACAGAGCAAGGTAATGACAGTGCACTCACTTGCACAGTCATTAGCCCCGCTTAATGCTGGGAATTAACACAAATTAAGTGAAGTTAAGTACATGCATTAGAGGAGCTTGTTTGGGGAGAGCTTTTCACTTTTGCTGCCTAGAGCTGGCACATGTTCACATGTTCGGCAAATACCACACAGGCAGAAAACACAAAATCTGAAGTATACACACATGTATCCTCCTTCAACCGAATGACTAAATACAGTACATGGCAGGAAGTAAATTCATTGAGAATGGGTTAGCAGTGTCATAAAGGAAGAGGTAACGGAGTTCTAAGGACACCTAGTGGTCAGACTTACATCACA
This sequence comes from Anabas testudineus, assembly GCF_900324465.2. Taxonomy (NCBI): domain Eukaryota; kingdom Metazoa; phylum Chordata; class Actinopteri; order Anabantiformes; family Anabantidae; genus Anabas; species Anabas testudineus. The sequence goes on from NC_046630.1 coordinate 11,387,891, forward strand.
AACACACAATCTACATCTGAAGTCTTTGCTTCAGCTGCTGTTATATTTTTAGGTGCAGACAAAGCCCATGTGTTATCCCAAAATGGGTCCCAGCTTGGTTATGTATGCTTAGCATAGTGTAGGTCTAAAGTCAAACAAAATAATTTAACTGTAGTTAAATCAATGTAATTGTGTACCTTTTTTCTCTATGGTAATATTTAGCTTGATAAATAGTAATAGTAAAAAACACTCTCTTTTCCAGTTTGAGTGTTTTCATTTTTTATCACACAAATATTAGTAATTATTTGTCCCACAGTGAAAATGCTTTAGATCACATAATATACAGTAGACTATGCTCCACATTTAAGGCTTAGCCTGGTGTTTAATCAACTACAAGGATAAACTGACAGGAAGACAGGGAGGATTTTATTCTCATGTTCAGAAGAACCAAAATAATAAATATAAGGTTCATTTCCAGTTACAACACACAGCATTTGCCTATTAGAGGCAAAACTGTGGTGGGCTTTTTGAAAAGAGGCTAACATGATGAAACTGACAATATCTGAAATCCATTTGGACATCATTCAAGATTACATCTTTATCTGAGTGACTGCAGATTATTGTCCACAGAGAGGTGTGCTAAAGCTGGATTATCCACTTGTTGGGGATGCATCTGACCCGATGGACGCAGCATGCCAGCCTCACACGTCCTTACATCTGTGGGTGTTTTTTCACTTGTTTGGATGTAAGGATAGGACAGCAGTAGAATTACACCAAAACCACTCATCCACAGATTACCATGGTTAGTGATGCACATATGTGGATGGAAAATAAAATAGTGATAGAGATGCACTACATGCCCTTAACAGACTAATTTTCTTTAAACCAAAGGTAGTTTTAGTGTACACTAGCAGCAAAGGAGATTTATCAACATGCAACTTGCTAAAAAAATGCTTGCAGAAAGTTATTTGTTGCTGTGTCTAACAGAAAAGACACTAACATTGAATTTGTCAAATAGTATTTTAATGACCTGCATGCCATGACAGGGTGTATCAGTGCTGTAGTACATCACCACACCACAGCCATTTTTATCACAGTTGTTCACTTCACGGTTGTGTGGTGATTGACAAGTGCCACTGTGAGCTCCACCTTTTCTGGTTGCTACATGGATGGAGGTTTCCCACCATTAGGGAATCTGGAACATAATATATATAATATGTATGAGAAGACAGTCATGCTTTAGTCATGAGAAAACAGATGACTCACATTTGAAAGATAAATGATCTCTAGAATGAACAACCTGCCCTCCTGCTCCTGGTTGGGGTCCGTGATGATGACTCTATTCCCATCAGAGAAGAGACCTGTCGTTGGCAAATTGCTTCCTGTTCTCCAGACATGTCTGAAGGTTGTGTCAGTTTGGGTGCTTCGAGCAGCATTACTGTACTTGTGCTTCTTGTCTGATGTTGGAAATAAACCCTCAAGGATAAGTGTCAAAGCACTGGTCAATTTTGCACAGAGTATCAATGTACAGGTTAATATAATGTGAAATTCTACAAATCAAAATACATATGTCACACTCACGGCTGTATGTATGAAACTGGGCCTCATCCATGGTACTTGAAAGAATATCATGCCCATGCATAAAGTTCTGCAGTCCTCCACTTAGGCTCATTCCTCTTAGAGGGATGTTTCGAGTCATGAGGGGTAGCAACCCAGGTAGATTAATTTCAGTGGTAGGAAGAGACGTTCCAGAGTATTGGGAGCATGGCTTTAATGGAAATATTAAATTGAGGGTGTAAGGAACAAAGAACTAGTACAACAGGACAGGAGTATGCTAGAGAAAAGAAGAAGATACTACACACAGACAACAATGTTAAAAATATTCTTTTAATTGCTCCTAGAGCACACTAACATATGCGTCCTTACCTTATAACTGTTTCTTTTTTTTGTCAACCTTCTATGGCTACCAATGTCAGTGCAGTGTGACCACTTCATCCACACACTTGGCAGGGAATCGGTGATTAGATTGCTTGTTGTTCCACATATATAATCATCTTATAGGGGAATTGTAATTACTACTCATCAGTAATAATGTTCAAATTCAAACAAAGGCAGCCACAGATGAGGCATGGTTTGAGAGTGACCGCTGACAAGGCAGTTATGAGATTCAATAGGGGGAGGTTTGTGTTTGTGTTTTTAATGAGAAAACCCAGGATCTGTGCACTGTCGTTTCCACATCTATGATTACCAAACAGAGGGGGTCTTGTTGACCTGTCTAATAGGGGGTAAATCCACTGGTGCATTATCGGCCGGGCACATTTCATCTAATCAGCAGGATAATGCCAGCAGGCTTAGGCTGTTTTTAATTCAGAGCTGCAGGAGAATTACTGTGTTGGTCTCTCATTACATCAACATAAAATCAGTGAGACTGATAGAGTTTGATCCAAGCTTTTCCCTTTTTTTGGTGGTGGCTGTTTGTCATTTTGCTTTATTCACTTGGATTGTATCTTACATGAGCAAATTCCTTGTTTTTTTGTAATCTAGTAGAAGAATGTCGGAATGACAAATGAAAACTAAAAGTAGAATTTTTATATGTGTTTTAAATCCAGTCCAATCTCACCACTCCCTGTTTGTTCTGTCCAGAGACCAGAATTGAAGGTTTTTATACATTTTTGTTATTCTTAAATTAACCAATTTAAAACATATTGTGTGTAAAAATATGCACATGCCATCTTCACAAGGGAGAATTATTACTGTGGAAATGAACTCTATGTCAATGGTAGCTATGACCCTGTGTCTATGTGCATACTGTATGTGATATGTGTCTGTGTGTCTAAGTGATTATGTACAATGTGTAGAGTTCTTACTGATGGATCCATATGAAGGAGTTCAGCCCTTGTCCTTTCCTCTAGAGTGACCATCACTCCATCCAGGACCTGCAACTGGGACAAACGGAGCACTACTGCTGGTCTGTGGAGAAAATTACGTGCCACCTGGAAGTAAAAAGAAAAATATTTCTTTGTCAAACCACTTGTAATAAGTTACATATACTCTAACTAGCATTTAGCAATTTTAGAATTGGCTGAAAAAAGCCTGCCTGGGACATCTGGGAAAAATATGATGCTTTGTGGGTCCCAACATAGTTATCATCATCATATTCCCAGCCGCTATTGCAGTGATCCAGCTGACAGCAGCCGATAGCTCCCTGCCCAGCTGAGGGCTCCCTCTGGCCAGGGGACAAATCCAGCCTGTCCTATCTCAAAATGGCATGTTACTGCAGGACACTGCTGCTGTGATTAAATTGTAAGCTCATGCCAATTCATGTCCAGTGGAAGGAGGAGACATAACTTTGGCAAGAGAGCATGAGCGAAGTAGCGATCTCATGTGGTCAGTAGCAGGAGATATTGTCTCCAGGGTGGCTGTTGGCCTCTACCTCCTGGCAGGATTAAAACCCCCTACGGGAAGTGAAGGGGGGTGTGCTTGAGCAGCAAAGAGGCTACACAGCTGAGCATGGCCCTGTGGATGATAGGGAGATGCAAGCTCTGCTCTAGCCTGATCCATGAGCTGCAGATGGGTAACCGGGCCAATAGCGCCCTGCCATTTGGTCAACGGATTTGTCTATGATGTCGGTCAGTTTAAAGCACAGCAGAAGGCCCATCATGTAATCGCTTAATTTGGGACCACAGTGTGTTTTGGATTGTGTGAGAAATTGAGGCTATGAGTGTACTTTTGTTAATATGTTTACAAGTGAAAGAGTTTAGAGTATTCAATGACTGACAGTTAACAGATGCATCTCTCTGTGCAAAGCTCATAATAACTAAACAACCTGATACTTTTCCTAATACCTAATTGTGTGTAATACACAAACACTGATAATACTCACCGGATTTCCAATAACAGAGAGCTCAGTCAGTGAAGGAAGAACTTCTAGTTTGTCAAGCTCAGAAATGTCCTAAAAAAACAATAAATAAAGATTATATATTTTTCCCCTATACCCTCCTTTAACTTTTCTTTTGCGCTGATTATGATCTGCTGGGTGTTCATAATGGACACATATGCATCAGTGCTGGAGCTTTCATAATTTCAATGTCGTGTAGATGGAAGCAACTGATGGAGAGATTACATGTGTTAGCTCTCATTAATCTCATGAGAGTTTGGGCACGCAACAGGGCATGGGGATGTTTTCTCTCATTCCCAGGTTTATGCTTGGACTTGGCTGTGATTCAACGACACCCCCACTGTGAGGACTGTTGCCCTGGGATGATTGCTGTATTTTATGTTTTAATTGAATGTGTGACAATATTAAGGGAACTGAAGGGAATACAGAACTGGCAACAAAAGTGCAAATCACTTGCCCAGGGTGAGAAGGAGATGCAGACTGAGAAGCTGATTACACGTTGTCCTGATTGTTCCTCTCTATCTTCATACACACATGCCTGACCTTCAATCAAACTTGATTCTCCTTAATGCTACCCCTCGCATGCCACAGTGGGGTGGTAATGACTCATGATTACTATACTTCATGTCTTACTTTGCAAATGCAGGGAAAAGTAATACTGCTGCACGCTGAATAAAATACATTCTTAAACATAGAACACATTTTGCATGTGAACCAATCAGTAAAAGTTGGTGGTGAATCAAAAACTGCACAAAAGCTCTGACTGTGACCTTGATGGTCACCTCAGGAAATCACTCTGGTGTGAGCCATTCAGGCTGTGTAATTGAAAATCTGAATATGTATTTTTGTTAAAAATTTGAAAATTAACATTTAAAATATCCAGCGGCATGACGAGGCTACTGCTGCTGGAGGTGAATACCTGCAGCTTGTTCAACCCAAGAAAAAGCTTGCGGAGCTCTTTCAGAGGATCTAGATGGTTGAGCTCCCGAATCCGGTTCTCTGCTAGGTGCAGCTCTAGCAGGGCATTTTGGCCCACAAAAGAGTTCTCAGCGAGAGCCTTGATCCGGTTTCTGTCTAACACAAGCTCTCTGAGCTGGTGAAGCCCCTCCAATCCTTCCACCTGGCTGATCTCATTACCTAGGGAGGAATAAACACTTATCAAAACATCCAAAACAACAGTTTAATATTTCTGTGAACAAAATATACATATAAATTGCCCACTATCAAGAATATAAAGGCAGCATTTTAAGACTACTGTAACTATGTGGTGGGTTTTAATTTTTGAAACACCCTGGTATTGAAAAACACTCAAATTACTAGACTTTCTAAGAAGAAAGGAAGAAAGGAGAAGTAAGGTCAGTTTTTGTTGGACAAATCACACCGACATAGCAACATTCAATCAAAAGTCATCAAATGCTGTTGAAAAGAAAGTCAGTTGTTCTTTTCTCATCATCCACCTGGACTTCAGTCTATAGGAGAATTTGTGCTCAGGCTTTGCCTTTTCACTAGCTCTATACACTGCACTTTTTACAGGCTTTGTGGGGGAGAGGTGGTACATCAACCATACATACCTTGAAGAAAAAGTGCTTTAAGATTGGTGAGCCTGCTGAGCTGCAGATTGGCCATATTGGAGATGCCATTATGACTCAAATGTAGCACCTCCAGGCTGCTCATCAATGGCTCAAGGCTGGCAGTGGCCCCAGCTTCCCTTAAACACAGTCACAGAATAACAGTTTGCAACCTCAGCAGTTAAATGAACATCTCTTTCTCCCTCCCGCTGCCTTATTAAACTGGTCAGACCTCACAGGTGCAGACCACCTACAGGCAATCACTGTCAGGGTGAACAAAAACATGTCTGTTGCTGCACTGCCTTTGTACTAGCTTTTAGAAAACAAAAATGAGACTGAAAGATTATATAACAATTCTCAGGACATACTGACAATGAAGAAACTTCAACATAAAATGACATTGTAAAATTGACTAGATACTACCCATAAAAGCTGGAAAACTAAAAATGATCTCAGTTCAATTCAAACAACAATGATTTCTTAGAACCGGGTTCCAACTCTGACAAAAATCTGATATAATGGGTTAGAGACTTTCATTGTACTGTATTGGCTGGTCATTGCTGCCCTCTAATGGTTACAGTAGACAAATCAGTTCAAGTGCATATGCCATGGTGTAAATGGTAAAACAGGTGAGTCTCAGTTTTATTTGAAAACCTCTAGTTTAATCAAATAACAGAAATAAATCGCATTATTTTACCTGTTGGTTTTTGATGTGCTCTGTTGGCCATAACCACTAGAGTGAACCTTGCTGTACAGCATCTGTCTGTTTGTCAGATAAACTTTCTGCCTGGGCAGGATGGACTCAATGTGGTTGTAGTTCAGACACAGAGCCTGCACAGAATATATCGAAAATAACTTATCTGTTCAAAACTCAAGTGCACTTCAACTCAGTCTTTTATTTTTTTTTTAATTCAGTGAGGTTTGTACCTTGATATTTTGCAGGTAGATGAGGCCAGAGAAAGAGGTCAGGTTGTTATGTTCTAAGTTGACGCTACGCAGGCTACTGAACAGCTCTGCGGGAGACAAATCAACCATCCTGGAAAGAAAGAACACTGATTTTAATTTTAATTATCACTGCCTTTCAATTCTTCACTGTTACCATAGTCAATAACTCAGCTATTACTTAATGTTGCAGGACTGCAGGGTGAGGTGGGTCATATCTGTGTAGTTAGAGTGACCCAGCTTCTCTGCTACCATGTCTGGGGTGAGTCTTCCTCCAAACATATCCTTTGCACTTTCACACTCAGTTACCTCCTAGAGACAGCATATACAAAACGATGGGTATACTGTAAATACATTGCTATTATCACAATATGAAACAGCCCATACTGTACCACTGCAATTCCATCCAGTGCTTTCAGGGAGGGCAGGTGGAACACCACATAAATCCGATAGTTTTCCAGCATATGTAATAAAGGATTTCCATAAAGATCCAAAATGATGATATTTGTCAACCCCTAATAAGGCGAAGAGGCACAACAGTTCAGACGACAAAATAAAAATGTTTGATTAGTTATATTTGAGTGTTTATCTGAAACTTGCCTTCAGATAGTAAATGTCTCGTGATGTAGAAATCTGGTTGTTAGCTATGTAGAGTTCATGAAGTGAGTGAACTTTCTGAATGCCACGTAAGGAGTTTATACAGTTGTTCTCCACAGACAGAAAGCACAGGTTGGGCAGCTGCTCCAAAAGTGAAGCATTCAGACTAGACAGTTGATTTCCATCCACACTCAATTTATTTAGGGAATGCAGTTTTGACAGGCCTGAAGAAACGGAGAAAAGACAGAAAATAATGATATCTGATATATTCTATAAGTCTTGATAGGAGACTTGATTGAGTAAAAAGTAAGTACTGCATGCACTGATCCTGGTCAAAACTTTGTGGCTTCTGGGAGTCTTTTTTTTTTACACATTAGCCAACATGCTTATTTGAAATATTACCTAGTTACCTGTAATTACAATTTTGGGTGTGCCACCTGGAAACTATAGTTTTAGATAAACTTATCACTATTTTATTATTTTAGTTAATTACACTGTTGACTGAGGCTTCAGGTGGGAGTGCAGGGTTAGGGGAGGTGATGTTGAACCAAGCTGGTAAAATGGTAAAATGTACACTCTTTGGTGATTTGCACATACATTTCACCCTTCTTTTAATAAAAATACATTGAAAAAAAAGAAACAACCTATTTTTAAGTATATCTTCATGCCTTTGTTGTCAAGTCAATAGAGTGACTAACCACTAAGTGAGCTGATGTTGTTGTTGTTGAGGGAAAGCTCCTTCAGCTTCAGACAGTTATCTAGTCCCTCCACTCTAGAGATGTCATTGTCATTAAAAGAGGCCCAGCACAAGTTCACCAGCTTATCCAGATTAATCAGCCTGGAAATCCTCTGACTGTCAAGGTTCAAGGCAGTGATCTGGCCAAAATTCAGAGCATTAGAACACAACGTTAAAAATCTATGCAATGTTAAAGTAGTAGTAAAGTAGTGATGTAACACACATTCAATTTTAAATAACAGTTATCAATAACATATAGCACTGTCACACAGGAAGAAGCATTTCTCTGAAATCATTCCTTTACATGCTGTAGCTTACCTTTGCAGGCCAGTCTGGCTCCAGCGCTTGGTTGAGGACCCAGGGTGCAGGACTGAGAAGACAAAGGAGCTGGGCTGTTGACAGGAGGCTGAGACTGCGGGGATGGTCACTGTTGGTACGTGAGTGAGCCAGAAGAGATGCCTACGAGAAGAGCGTCGACAGCTCTGATTGAATTACAGTACATTTGGAAATATAGATGTGTATATACTGCAGCTTGCATAGCAGCACGTAACTAATTAGTTTTAAGTAATCAACCATTCAAATGATTTTAGAAAAATGTTGTGTCTCATTTTCACTCACAACAACATAAAATTGTACATTAAGTTCTGTATGTCAACACTAATATCTGCAATATTTCAACCTGGTTAATTTTGGACCCAGCAGCCATCTGAACAGCTTCAGCAGCCTCCTCCTCTGTTACCATCACATCGTCCAGATGTGTGAGTGTTGTTAGATGTCCCAGAATGATCATTCTGACTGACTCCGGCTAGAAAAATATAACAAAACAAAGCTTACTGTTGTGACTACTAACAGTGCTCTCTGCAGCATATATACATATTCTCACAATGCATTTAGGATTGTTAAGCTTCAGTGTGTTTATATTTAGATTTCATTGCACACACCCTGTTCCAGGTGTTGTATCGGGTATCCAATTTCAGTAGAGAAGGCATATGTTTTCTCAGTACTGCCGTATCTTCTCTGGCTGTGGTCAACTTGTTCCACCGCACATCAAACTGTTTGAGCTGTCCCAGCCCCCTCAGCCCTTCTAGGGTCACCAAGTGGTTGAAGCTTGCATCCAAAAACTCAAGGTTGGGCTGTGAATAAGGTAAGAGACACAGTAAATTAAGTTTTCTCATCATGCTAAGGTTAATAAATGCTTTCTCATGACACTGTTTAGTGTTAAATAATATACCACATGTACCATGTGAGAAATATCATCAAGGCGTGTGAACTCGTTGAAGCTGATGGTGAGATGCCGCAGAGCTTTGAGGCGGGAAATCTCTTTTATCTTGCTCAGACTGTTGCCATGAAGGTTGAGTACCTGAGGATTTAATACAGTTTATTGTGCATGTACGAAATGGATTCAAATTCAAGCATTTGCTCAGCTAGAATATTTACAGTGATCTGACTGAGGACATTGGCTCTGGCTACATTGAGCAGAATTTTGTCATCCAAGCTCAACAACTTAGGTTGTGATTTCAGCACGGGCTCCATGTTGAGGACTTCCTTGTCCATAATGATATTGTTGGAAGAAGTTTCATCTCTGTCTGTGTTTCGTACTGAGACTGCATGTTGTTGTTGGTCCTAGGACATCAAAAAAATACACATATGTAATGGGTAAAATAAGAATTATTAACTTGTAGTTAGAGTTTCAAAACACAAAAAATAAAAAGCATCAGTTTTATCATATCTTACTTTTCATTACATCACAGCTCAGCATGACTGATCACTTTTTTAATTATATTTAATTCAAATTTTAAGGCCAAATCAAAATGAACTGCTGAGGTCTTCAAGGCAGGCTTTATTAGGCTAATTAGGGAAATTGAAGGGATGCCCAATTTGACAAGGAACTCAAATTTAACAAGTGCTTTAGTTGTGTGTATCATTTTGAGTTATAGTAAAATAGACTGATATCAAACAATGAGAGGATTTATATAATGCACAAGTAGAGAATTGGTCAGTGGGTTAATGACTCATGTAGCACGCTGTATGTTATCAAAAAGTAACAAAACCAATTAATTAATTACCTCAATTATGTATTCAAAATACATGATGTACTCAGGTAAAACTAGTTCATGGTCAAAGACAAACCACTGTCTTCTTCTGGGGCTGCACCCAGGACCAGTGTGTATTTTGGAGGAGCCGCGTCTCTCTGAATGAAAAACACAGACATACCTGACATTGTACAGCTACTAACTAAAACATTATTATTTTTATGCCATTTCATATACAACATACCTTCACTCATTGCAGTTCTCTCCTTTGTGTCCACATTACGATATACAGAGTACATCTTGGGATAGCTGCTCCTGTCTACGGGTTCTCCCTCTTTGACAGGCACGCTGTGACCCACAAACACTTTGGCAACAATAATCTGACCTACAGGCAAAAGAACTAGCATTTCAGCATTGCAGCATTTAATTAACAAACTGAAGTTAGCTAATAGGCTTAAAGTGATACAAAGATATTATACTGCGATTAAAACCCACCATTCCTAAATGGGAATGTATCCATGCCTTGGGTGGCCTGACGCAATGCATTTTCAATTCTGGGTTGTTCAGTCACACTTAGGTTGTTGGATAAAGGTATAGCACCCATCCTTCCCAGGGCCTGGTTCAATGTCAAGGGTAAAAGTGATATTTAGATTTCATGTAAAAAAAATGCACTGAAAATGAACTGTCCTGTTGCATAGCACTCTTGTAATTGTATTAAAAACAAAACTTTTTCTTCTTCCTTTCATTGTGTTTTGCCTAACAAACAGATGTGGTTTGTGGAAACCAATGTTTTTCAAATGCTGTTCATTGTAGTATGTAATTATGCATGCACAATGTACAATTATAGAGTAGTGAAGTGATGACACATGTTCAGGGTTCTGGGGTGGAGTGTTACAGTCCTTAAACTAACAATTACAGCAGAATCCACACCTTATAGTTTTGTGCAGTTTTAAAGCCATCTTCTAAAATGCACAATATGTCTTCCTTCTCATTGGTTTTTTCAGGGTCAGCCACGTAGAATAAGTGCTCCAGTCGACGTCTGTAATTCCTGCTGAAAAAGGTTACATAGATTCAAACTAATATCTAATAGGATTTTTATAATATAAGATTAACATCTCTGTTAAATATATGACTAAAAGCCCAGAAACCACACTTTTTCATTAGTCTAATTTTACTTACTGTGAAATGATAACAGAGTCTTCACTGGATAGTAAACTATGCAGTTTGTCCTCAAAGCGAAGCCTCAAAGCACTGTTGTGGATGCGGATAACCCGATTGACCTTAATACCAGTGATGCTGTGAATCTTGTAATCTAAAGGAGAGAAGCGGGAAAGCAGGAGGTCGCAACAAGAAGTGAACCTATTGGGTAGATAACAGAAAATGTTGAGTTTAGTTAAGTCTCTGTAATGGTAAATTACTGTGCATGATGTAGTAACAAATAGTAATACCAAATAAGTACCAAGGATCTGTGGAGCAGCCTTCCTCCAAACGAATATTTCCAACACTTTCTAGCTCCATCAACAGAAACTGGACTTTATATTGCATCATCTCTGTGGCTTGAGCCAACTCCTGCTCATACCAGGCTTCAATCCTGAAAATGAAACAAGGAACTTTCTTTTTTTTCTTTTTTCTCTTTTTCCTTAAATACTGAAACATTTACTACCGTACATTAAAATACATTCTGTTACACTTTTGTTAAATCCTCTCTGAAAACTTATTCAAGTATACAAACTTACTTATTCAGCCTCCTAGTCCAAAAAACTAGTCTCTCCCTCAGGGCTTCCATCTTGAAGAGTATTTTGGATTCCACAGCAGGATCATGACTGACATCAGTGGTAGGGTCCCTTCTGCTGGCTGAACCATCCACCACGTGGCTCGATCCTCCTGGATCACCCTCCACTATGCAAGCAGACTTCTTACAACCAGCCAACATCCTGGAGAGCTCACGTTCAAGCTGAGAATTTATACAAACAGCTCTTGTAACCTTGTATAAATAATTTGTCCTGTACTTATAAATTATGTTACAGCTGCTACAATATTTTGTTTATATTGTAAGGAATTCAGATTGTACTTACATCTTTGAGGGCATGACTGAGTGTCCTGATACATTCTTCAGGTAATTGTTGAAGAGTCTTCTTTCTCTCTGTCAGACTGAACCTGGTCTCTGCTAGGGCCCTCTGAGAACTACGTACACGCATATTGTAGTACATCATTTTCTTCATTACTGTTGACTAAAAGAAAAAAACTGTGTGATCATCATTAGAACCATCTCAGTAAATTCAGCAAATAAAGAGAATTTCTATCCTCTCAAGAGCCAATGGAGACTCATGTAAACTAAATAAGTGGGTCCCGCTGGTCTTTACAATACCTCAGCTGCTTCCTTGACTTGCTTGCTTGAGACATCATAGGTGTCAAGTCGCTGGAGGCCTGGCATGTGGTAAAGAACGTGTGTGGCATAGTTACACAGTAGACACAGTGGGTTTGGGCTTGACATTGGGTCCTTCAGTGCTAGCTCCGTTAGATGGGGTAAGCGGGCAAGAAGGGTCAGCTCCTGTTACAACAACCAAGCACATAGATCTGGTAAGAGAGCAGGGTTTCTGTTCATCCCCAGCAAAGATAACAGGAAAAAACAAAGCCAATCATTTTTATCATTTTAAACAAACAGCAGACATCTGACATATACATCTAGATATCATTCAGATATACCTCTAGATTCTTCCATTTGTCAATTTTTCAATTTTTTTGCAGGCTGCCATAAGCCAGACAACATTAATTTGGCAACCAATGTAGAGATGTGACATATATTATATAAATGCTCCAGTAACTGTATCACTATTAACTGGAAAGAAATGACAACTTCCCTTCATAAAGTTTTCCTTTTTGCACACTCACACGCTTAATAATATGTATCAATGCTCTTTACTCATCTATCAACACTCAATAAACCATAAATACATTGTGAAAACATGGTTAATTGTGGTAACTTGGTAACAACTCCAGCTAGAGTTTTGGTGGTTCTATTTCATAAATTGAGGCCATTGCACTCCTGGGAACACTAAAACTTTAGAAATTGTTTTATACCCTTATTCTGATCTACACCCAGGATTTTGTCTTGATATGCAGTGTGATGTGTAATGTCAAAAGAGAAACAACTCTGGCAGACTAAAAAAATACCCTTCTTTGATTCAGTTATTGAAGTACACTGAATACTGAAACTGACAGTAAATGCATTTATTAAAGGCATGCTCAGTTGGAAGAAACTCTGAATTGCAGGAATATGATCTGAGGTGGTGCCACAAAACCTTTAGTGTCCTGTCACAACGACCCTGAACAAGACAAGAACCCAGTATAAAAGCTCGGAGTGCGTACTCAACTGACTAGCACAAACTCATATATAAAAAAACTCTTTCACCTTTTAGAAATCATTTCTTAAATAGATTCAATTATGAACATATATCATTGAATCCAGAATGACAACAATTTAAATGATGCTGCTCAATACCTCAATGAAGGTCTTCTGCAGCTGGTTCATTGTACAAATGATTAAAAATCTGAACTGGCCAAGACATTTCACAAGAATTTGGAAATGCCCTTTTTCAGACCAAGGATTTTAATAAGAATTTACAAAATACATAAGAAAACTTTTTACAGAGGAATTTCAAAGGCATATTTCTGTTTTTAATCTTACCTTAAAGGAGCTGATCTTGTTCCCTGACAGATTAAGATTCTCAAGGCTGGCATTATGATCAAGGCTATGCCCTTAAAAGAAGTTGAAAAATATGTGATTATTATTATTTTTTCCAACAGCTCAGTGAATCTCAATCAAACTTTGAAATAGAAAATAGAAAGGATTCTATAAACCTACCAATCTTTTCAATAATGTTGTCAGCAAGGTTTAGTTCTTTGAGATTTTGAAGCGTGTTCAAACCCTTCAGAAATAAACAACCACACAAAGCAGACAACTGCTCAAAAATGGGAGCAAGCAATTTGGCAAAATGTGCACGTCAGATAGACAGATAGAAATACAGGACAGGTAGATACATATGTAAATTCATAATTGACGGTCCAAACCTGTATGACAGTTATGCAGTTATTGTTGAGCCACAGGACTTCTAGGTTGATCTGCAATTCCAAATTTGTTATTTCGCTTATTTCATTATCATAAAGGTAGAGCTTCTCTAGTTGTAGACAATTCTGTAGTCCAGATATTCCCTGCCAAAAGTAAAACAATGCAAGTTATGGAAACAATATTGTTTAATATATATGGCATATACTATACAAGTAACTTGCTTGTGATACTACGATGCTTTAACTGTTGTAGTCAATGTGTGTAAATTTTTTTTCCATTAGATGCAAGACAGGGGAGCCACTGTGATTATGGTCTGGGAGGTTGTTAAGCCTCATAAAATAAACCACAGAGAAATGGATGGATTATAACACATTCTGTTTATATTATTGTTCTTAGAAACGTACAGTCAGATGACACTGGACTACCCAGAGCTCCTGAAGCAGAGGACAGCACTCGAGGCCTTCGATGTGCTTTATGTTCTGGCCCACTATGGTGAGCTGGCAGAGCCTTGGGAAGAAGGAAAGTCCAACCATGCGGGGAAAACCAGTGAAGAAGATCTCCAGGGAGCTGATATTGCTTCCTTCTTGTGAAATTTTTTCATAGGACACTCCATTGACCATACACTGTTGAGATTCATCAATGTGACATGAGAAAGAGGAAAATACTCTGAAAATGTCGGTGTTTAATGTGGTTTCTAGTGGTCGTGAAACTGGATATTAACTTAGATTGCATAGGATTTTAACAAAAACAGTTTCATTTATTTACACTCACCAGTTCTTTGACCACCTCCTCATCCCCTCGATGCTTTTGTTTCTCACTGTGTATCATAACGTGACGTTATCTCTTGACATAACCTGCAGCTCTACTTGAATAATAAACTTATTTGCTCCTACAAAGCTCTGCTTTATTCTCACAATACTTTCGGAAAAGGTGAGACAGGTGATGGCTGCCTGCTGAGAAGCATCTGTAGCTAATAACTGAGATATTATAGAAAGCAAAAGGCTAACAGTGCTAATGTTACCACACGTTTATGCTAACTTTGCTAGCCTCTAAAGTTATGCTACTATCTAGTGAGACCATGCGCAGATCGTGGTGCTGTTATCTCAGGTCAAATAAGTGTCACGAATAACAGTTATAAAAATATAAAATTCAACCTCGCAACGTAGGTAACGTTAACACAATTTTCCCTGGACGAAATACATAACAAACGCGAATTTCTGATCTAACAATAACTCCCTGCTCCAAATGACTTCTGTGGTGTTTGGCATCAGCTGGTATCCAAGGAGGAGCGTTTGGTTGCTAGGGCGCCATGTTGAAACCATCGCAGTCTGTCCATACATGGTTCTGCCGCACGAGGGCGCCACACAGCAGGATAATAAAATAAGCATCATTTTTTATAGACGCGTTCATAAATCTTACTTTAGTTATTAGTTAGAGATGCTTCTCAGAACACCTTTACTTTGTGTTATTTAGATGCAAACCCATTTTTTTCCTCATTTGTCCTTCCCCGCAAACTTAGCCGAGTTATCCACAGCTGCAACCTGTTTGTGCCAAGCGCACGTTTGGTGCCGCTCGCTCCACCGGCGTCCCCGAAGTTTCACTTGTCCCCTTTCACCTTTCCACTCTGACCCAGGTGAGGTGCCGCCGGGGAGCCTGGCGGACACCATGACGTCACCGTTGGAGCAGAGAACTACAACAATCAACCTCGCTCCTCTCCTCCTGCTCCCCGACCGACCGAGCGACCGACCGACCGAGCGAGCGCACCGCCTCATTCGTGGCGTGTCTACAAACCCCACAGGCTCAGCTGACAGACGCCAGCCAGGAGCTGCATCGTAGCGTGTTTGTCTCCGTCACCCATCCTAGCACAGACGCCACAGCCGTACAGAAGCCCAGCAGCCCGTGGATCTTCTGTCCGACAACAGGGAAAAAGCATGTCCGCTCAGCCCGGTGAGGAGGGAGGCTCGGAAGGGAAGTGGTTTGGGGATGACTGCGAGAGGAACGGCCTGTTTGGGAACACGTCGACCCGCTTTGACGAGCGACGTGAAGAATTGAAGCCGAGAGGCGACGAGGCGGCGGACGACCTGGATCAACAATTTCATCCTTTCCAGGACGACGGGAAAAGGCCTCCCGTTGCTATGGAAACTGTATCCACAGGTAAAGCGGACAGTCATCACAGTTAAGTCGGAATATTTTCCCCAATGTGCTTGATTTGGGCGGCATTAGGTTTTAATCCCAGCATTCAGTCAGTGTCCTGTTGGCTGTAGACACAACCAGAGAGAAGCAGCCGAGCACATTAAGCTTGACAACAGACCACTTGTCCGTCAGCTGAGCTAAAACTTCTGGGTCTGAAAACATCGAAACAAAGATGCGGCCGAGTAACTTCCTTACAATGACAGTCTGAGCTGTCACAGCAATGATGCTGAAGGAAATAGTATTTAGCATCTTCGAGCTGAAGCCATGGCTGCAGTATTCCCCACTTTGTGGGGGGGTTCAGATGGGATGTAACATGTATTTACAAATAGCCTGTTGAACTTTAAATTACCTATAAACATTTACTTGCATAACTACTATCTCTCACATATAGGCCTTCATCTATAATAAAATAAATGCAGTTTTGATATGAAGGGGTGGAGAGATGATAAATAGATGACTTGACAAGATAAAAACATATTATATTAAAATATAATCATATCTTAGAGTTAAAAGTAGAAAGAGACTTTAACCAAAGCCATTTTAGTAGTCCTGAATTAAGAAATAGTCCTTGTTTTGGTGCTGTTGATGATATTTTTAGGTAACGGGATGCTGGAGACTGTGTTTTTGCGGGATCATCATGCAGACCTCAAATCTAAGTCCGTCAGTCTCCTCAGCACAGCTCCTCTCACGCGGCTATTTTTAATCCTAAAGAAACAGGGCTCACCATTCGCTTGGTGAGCAAAACTAGAGCCCTGCACTTTCTTTCACGAATTCACTAAAAAATTCATGAGACGATGTTTAAAAAAAAAAAAAAGCTGCCTACTTTCCTCTCTTTGATGCCCAGGCCTTTTTCACTTAGCTGGCTATTGCAAGAACCACATCTGTCAAGTACAAGAGCATTATTGGATGCATAAATTGGACTTATAATACTTACTTACGAAAGCTAAATGTATCCTCTTAAAGCTGTGTGAAATAAATGCGAAATAATGAACTGGCTGTCCACTGTTTGGCTGTGCAGTGTTGCAAAAAGTGAACACAGCTCATGTTCTACTTTCTTAGTGTGCCAAACAAGCCCAAGCATGTGTAGGTGCAGACAGACAAACACACGCGCACACGCTCAGACTATGTTTTGATTTCTAACAGAGGAAAAAAAAATAGCTGTCTCTTATTCCTGTGACTCCCACTGAGCCGTGAACCAGTGAAGTAATTCACTCTGTCACTTATGTTCTTGGTGGGAACAGTTCAGATCTCATCACTTCCAGCAGGGTAGAGTGGACATTTTCTCAACCAAGCATGCTATAGTCTGATCTGATCTTTGTCAAGCGCTCTCACTCTGTGTCTCACTCTCTGTAGCAGTTCACACTCACTTTTCTTCTCTGTTTTGTTAATCACAATGTAATAATTAGAGTTTGGGAAACTTGACCTTTTTTAAGGCTGGACAGAAAGAAGTTTGGCCTTTGAACAGTACGATCTGTGAAATAGTACCTCCTCGTGATGTCTAGAATTGCTTTTCTAAGTAAGTAATTGATCCGTGCCTGTCTTAAATCTTGTTCACAGCACTGATCTGCCCACAGGATCCTGATAATGCTGATTTCAGCTGTATTAAATTACCACAGAACAGAACCTTAGCCTCGGATCACACACAGTACAGTACACTATAGCATCTTTTATTCTTTCAAAGTTCCTCATGTTGTAAAGGTTTCCGGAGAAAGTTGTGAAATATTTTGCTGCATCATGATCGAGTCTTATTTACACCAGAGAAGCTAGAGACAAATATTTTTGTAGCAGATGGTATCTGCTCTCTGGCATTGATGAAGACAACTAAGTGCATATTGTACACAGTCATGCACCATTTTGACGTTTATTATTCTCTTTTAATATCCTGTTGGCACATTATAATCACCATTTCATTTTGTCTTGATAAAGTACAGCATGACAAACATTCTCCCACAATCCTGTCCCTGAGAGGTGGATTAGGCTTTCTCTATTTTTGCACATCATCTGTGACCAGGAAGAGACAGCATATGTCTGACTGGGCCTTTCTGATAGAAAAAGCACTTAGTGGACTCCGCTGGTCTTATGTGTCTAGTGCATTTGGTGAGAGCTCTGTTCCTGTTCCCAGGGGGGGCAAGCAGCGCTAGGTCCTTTCAGACCAGATGATAAAGATGCAAGATAATACAGGGGCGAAAAAAGAGGAGGAGGGGAGAGCAGCTTAATGGTGAGAGAGGCGAGGCTGTGACGAGAAAGCTGTAGTTCAAATGGCCAGACTGCTGTAGAAATACTGGAAATACAAAGAAGTGTCCTTTCCCTTAAAGATACTTCTATATATTCCTGATAAAGGCACTGAAGATATCAGTGGTCAGCAGAGCAGCTCTCAGGTGTAAACCAGTGAATGTCCTTCCAATTGCTGAACGCATTGTCCCCCTTACATAATTAGAGAAGGATTAAAGTACACTGCTCAAAAAAAATAATACTATAAAACGCTTTGAAAACACATCAGATTTCAGTGGGGGAGAAAATCATGCTGGATATTTAAACTGATATGGTCTGGGTGATGTGGAAAGATTAGGAATGAAAGAATGCCACATTGTTTGATGGAAATAAAAATTTTCCACTTACAGAGGGCTGAATTTAAAGACACCCTGAAAATCTAAGTGGAAAAATGTACTTTGTTTGGCCCCCACGTGCTTGTATGCATCCCTGAAAACGTCAGGACATGCTCCTAATGAGACAACAGATAAGGCCCAGGGGTATCTCCTCTCAGATCTGGTCCAAGGCATCGCTGAGCTCCCGGACAGTCTGAGGTACAACCCACAGCTTCTCCAGACCTTTCATGTGTGTGTTCTATGGCAAATGCCAATCGAGCTCCATGGTGCCGGGCAGTGAACACAGGGCCCACAAGAGGACATCTGGCCTTCAGGCCACCCTCATGAGGTCTGTTTGTGATTGTTTGGTTAGAGACATTCACACCAGTGGTCTGCTGGAGGTCACTTTGTAGGGCTCTGACGATGCTTATCTAGTTCATCCTTGCACAAAGGAATAGATACCGGTCCAGTTGATGGGTTGAGGACCTTCTTTGGCCCTGTCCAGCTCTCCTAAAGTAACTGCCTGTCTCCTGGTATCTCTTTTCTGCTCTGGAGACTGTGCTGGGAGATACAGCAAACCTTCTGATAATGGCACGTATTGATGTGACATTCTGGAGGAGTTGGACTGTCTGTTCAACCTCTATAGGGTCCAGGTATCGCCTCATGCTTCCAGTAGTGACGCTGAGCCCGGACAAATGCACAACTAGTGAAAGAACTTTTAGAAAGGATAAGGAGAATGTCAATCTACAGCCCTCTGTAGGTTGACATTTACCTGATGTTTAACTGACTTGATGCTAAACTCTGATTAAAAAGTGTTCCTTTAATTTTTTTGGAGTAGTGTGTTTATAATGTGCACTACTGTGTCTTCTCTCCAGAATGATCCGGACCTAAGTGCTCATCCAGTACAAAAAGCTCCACTGCAGGGGACAATAGCAGAAGTACTGCTTTTATTAAATCAATAAATCATAATATCTCACATCCTTTGTGTTTAGCTTAAGTATAATTGAAAGCCTGCATGTGAAATATGATCTTATGTTTATGATCTTACTGCATCTGTTCAGCTCTCTATCCTGTGGGCAAAAGTAATCCCTGAGCAGAGTATTGCAAAACTGTTCATGGGATTAGAGCAACTATCAGCAAAGGCACTTACAATCAGTTCATCAACATTTTCTGTGTGTAGGTTATCAGAGCCTACACTACACATGCCTGCTTCCCGTCTGCGTCTGTACTCTTTAACGTCAGCTCCTGTCTGTGAAATGAGCGAAGTGCCAGTCTGAAGTTACACTTAATTGACAGCTTTGTCCCAAAGCAAACAGCTTGCAGACACTCAGTCTTCTCACATCTTGTCCATTCATCTATAAAGATGTATCCAAGCAAGACAAATGCTGTTGATACAGTTTAAGATGAACACTGACGACTTCAGGTGAGATTTTCGTTAAACTGTCTTTAGATTGATTTATCTTTGACAAAAGCTGCTGGAACAATAACAGTTTCTCTGTGTGGCCTTCAGTATTTTTTAGCATCATAGATACACTGACATTACTTACCATCATTGTATGTCCTCATTGTCCTGGATCAATGCAGCTCAGAGAAATTTAACCCCTCACTGCTTCTCTTATTGAGCCTTACTAATAGTTTTGTTGCTCATCTTTTAGTTTAGTTTTAGACATTTGGAGAGTCAGGGACTATATCATGTATTTCTTTAGCCAAGGTTATTGTCATTAATACAAAATAATAATAGTTTCCATTAAAAATATATTGCAGATTTATGTTTTTCATCCAATGTAATAATGAAAAACGCTGGAAAAAAATAGTTTATTGTTTTATTGTTACTGTTCAAAAAATCTTTTTTTAAATTTCCCAACCCAAATATTGTAGTATTATTGTAATATTGTAAGTAAAATAAATAAAATAACTAAATGAATGGTTATTGAAGGTAAACAGCACAGATGGTTTTGACAGAAGAGCACAGCATGTGTCTTAATGGATTGGTTTCCACAAGGTCATGGAGTGAAAGAGAACCCCTGAAAGGTAACACCACAATTGGGAGGGTCACAGATGGAGGAGAGGAATCATTATAGTGCTCCGTATAAACAGGTGTTTAAAGGTAAAGATAAAATTGTCATGGGTGATATTCTGTGACAACACAGACAGGAAAGAAAGCCTTTGAACGTCAGTGTAGCGTCTTGTTGTAATACAACTATATATATATATATATATATATATATATATATATATATATATATATATATATGTATATGTATACATATATACTTATTTTAAATTTAATGCCATCCCATGTCACCTTGTTTGAACAACAATGTGTAAGTGAGAACTTAGGGGACCAATTGCTTTACATCTGAAAGCAAATCTTTCTCAATTCTTGATGCAGAATTTCAACTGCCTCCTTTATCATATTTTTTGTTTCATAAGGTTTCTATATATTTTATAGCTGTCCTCAGTGTCTGCTCTTAGGAAAGAGATTCAGAATTCAGTTCATTATAACTAGTTTCCACTTCTGATATCTTGTATTTGTGCTATTTTTTTGTGATAATAAATGATTTGCAAACCATTGTATTCTGTTCTTATTTACATTTTATACAGCATTTGGCAGCAGACAGACCATATTAGCACTTGGTCTCCCGTTTTGCATCTTGTAAAATGTCATTTGATATTTTCTTGCTGAAATAAGCAAATCCTTCCCACAAAAGATGCTCCACACCTGCAGGATTCCTAGATACCTATAGCTGTCCTGTGTCTGCTATGTTGCCTTCTGGTATTGCAGTCCATTCAGTTCTGACTACCTACTCTCTTTGTTATCATCCGACTACATTTATCCAGTACAAATGAAATTCTGATGGCGTAGCTGAAGATCCTAGTGGTTTAGATCAGTGAATGGATGTCTCATTCTCTCTTGGCATACAGCTTCATGTCATCCATGTTGAGAAGGGCTGATGTTGGCTCCATTCTGTGGTCGGTATCTGTAACTGGTCTTGCTGATGATCTGGCTGAGAGGTTTAAGGCCTATGTAGAACAGCAGTGGGGATAGATCATCTCTTTGGTAAATCCCACACTTGATGGTGAATTGCAGTTTGTTTGAAGTTGGCCTCTAGGGTTGTTTTCCACAACTGCATTGAATTACACATGAATCGATCCATGTGTTAGACATTGAGTCATAGGCTTTCTTCTAGTCAATCCAGGTAGTGCACAGGTTGGTATGTTTGGTCTTACTGTCTCGAGTGACTGCTCTATCTACCTGTAGCTGCACCTCTGGTGTTTCTACTAATTCCTTTTTAGGTCCTGCTTATGTATTGACATGTGTCTATTTACCTTAGATTCAAATCGACTGTGACTAATCCCAAACGAATCCCTCAGTTTTCACTTTTGATATTTAGTCTTTATGCTATCTTTGTGATACAGTTGTATTCTGTTTTTATTTACATTTTATACACCAATTTTTGGGGAAAAGTATTGCAGGTTGTGATACAAGCAGCATCCCATTGGTGTTTATCCAGATACTTTTTATTCCACATTGGAACCATATGTGTCTTTAGAAGGTTAAACACTCATATACAGAAAGCTCACATACAGTTAAACAAAACCTTAATTTCCAACTGTTAATATTCTTTTGATATCATCTGTACTCATATGTTTTTGTGGCTAGCCTTGTAATTAGGAGCCCATGCTTTGCTACAGATTGTCAAGTTGTGTTAGTTTCTAAGCTGCAGTGGCTGCACAGAGGACAACAGAAGCACTGTCCCTTCACAGCACATCCAAAAGGTTTTATTTATTTAAATGCACCATCCTTTCAGTGGCATGATTTTGTTGGGTGGCTACAGTGCGAGCCGAGAATTCCCCTGTTGTCACGTCCAGTACTGTCTGAGTGGAGCAAAGAATTTGTTTCAACCTTGTGGGTATTTTTCTCCCAGCATCTGGGTTGTAGGCCATATCAGCCCTTTCACAATCTTTGTCAAGTAGCTGCTCAGAGCGACTGTCCTTGTGGCTGTTACAGATGAGCATCCAGCCTCTTAATTGTTGCAGATGTCTCATGCAACTGCTGGTGGTTTTAACTATGTTGGGATGGGTGAAGAGAGAGGGAGTGTGTTGCACATAGTCAACAGGATTGCTGGCAGTTCACAGCTCCAGAGATCACCTCTCTTCACACTTTGTAGTGCTGCCCACATCTGCACAGTAGGTATTTGTGCAGTGAATCAGTGAGTGTTAGATTATGATCGTGTTGCCAGGGTGATGGACCTAGATGATGGTAGTACACTAAGAGGATTATACATTGGTTTGCTTTAGAAGTACATCTAGGGCATTCAGTCAATAAACTCAACTTACCTCAACAGCTGTGCTCATCTACTGTATTTTAGACTGTTAAGGTCTATAGGCAATCAGATGTTAATCTACAAGAAAATGTAGCCTATTGTAACAATATCCTGATGCTCAGGAACATCTGGCCCTACTTTGCTTTTCCTCTGTCACATCAACCCTCTCCTTGTGTCCCAGCATTGCTGTGTAGTGTTTATGCCATTGTACTGCGGTATGATGTATTGTTAATGACTGAGGGAGCAGAAGTAGGAGGGAAAGCAGAGGGGAAGGGTGGTGGTGCTGTTTAGAGGAAGCGAAGGGATGGACAGGACGTCCTGGCTAGTTGGGTCTTCTGTCAGTCAGTCTGCATCCTCCGAGGCTAACCCTAAGGCTGCTATTTTAAACCTTCCCCCCTTATCCAGCCCAGCAGCTGGACCCGGCCTATTTATAGCACCACCGCTGCCCTGAGAGAAGCAAGGCTAGAGAGCAGGAGGAGGAGCTCAGCGTGTACTTCCACACGGCACAACAGAAATATTAGCATTAGATGTCATATAGCATGTGTTTGTTAATGGGCTTCTGTTTGTGTTTGCACATGAGGCAGTATGTGCTCGTTGGTGGAACTGCATAACTGAGATCAGAAGTTAGACATAAATTTAACAAATGTGAATAATGCACTTGACCTTGACTTGTTAACATATCTTAAAATAACACATCTCTCAAGTCATCTATTCCTGTTTTTACAGATGATATGTGAGCATACTTAACATTTCTCCTTGCGGTAATGCAACACATTATTCAGTAAGATGCTAAGTGATACTTAATATCAGAGCACACTCGGGTTCATACACAGCTAAATACCCGTGCTGCCTTCCAGTTTTTAATTCTTCCTGTTTAATTGATTCATTTTATACAGTTATCATTATTACATTACATTTATCATAACTATTTTGTTTGAGCTACGACCTCTTTTAAAGAGATACCACCTTCCACATACAGCATATTGTTCATATCCTGTGTGTTTGTATGCATGTGTAAGTTGTCAAAGGAGATGCAGGATTACTGATCGCAGAGCAGACATGTGAGTACTGGCTCCCCTTTGCCTGTATGATTTAGAACAGACTCTGGTTGTGCCACTGTGGTTTTTTGGGGTCTAAACAATCCCCCTTTGTCCAGCTCCGGCTACAAGTACCCTCTGTTACTGCTGCTTCACTGATCTACACAGCAAAACACCCAGTGTGACTCTGCTACTCTCCCAGTGCTACAGCCATCCTCACTGCCAGCAGGAGCAAATCAAGCAAAGGGTTGTTTAACTGGATGTTTTCATTAATCAAACAACTTCCACGGATTTGATTTGATCATGTGATGCAGAGAGTGCTGTCATTCTTCCTTCTCTGTGTGTCTGTACTCACTGGGTTTCTATTCTCTCTCTCTCTCTCTCTCTGTCTTTTTTTTAGGTGACATGATGTCTGGTCTGTTCAGGAAGCCAATTAATGACGATGGCGATGTGTACACCTCCTTACTGTCCAATCAAAGCTTCACATCAGGTCGGGAAGCCTCCTACCTGTCGGGTGATTTGAAAACCTCCTCTGGCTCCTCTGCCCTGGACCAGTTCTCTAGTGACACATACAGCTTCAGCTCTAAAACCAAGATGACCTCTGACCTGGCCGGTGACATGCCAAAATCTCTGCTGGGCTCAGATAAGACAGAATCCTACAACTACATGGACATCAGCCATGGGGATGAGCACCATGACCAGAGCAAGGGGGCTTTGCAAGGCCTGATGGACACAGGCTCAACTGGTCATGACTTTCTCAGCAGCTACATGGACAAGAACCCCGGAAGAAATGAGGAGGACGAAGAAGAGAACCTAGGTCCGGCGCTCGGCTCCCATTCTTTCCCATATGTGGAGGAGCCATCTGACGAAGAGCTCTCAGACTACCGCTCCTACCGAAATCTGGGTGGCACCCCGCAGACAGCAAGCCCGGTGAAGATCACCTTGACCGAGTCCAAGTCTACCGCTGCAAAGACAGAGCCACAGCAACATCCCCCTGCAGTCAGCATGTCCGACCGTGAAAATGTCCTCAGTGTGGGCATACAGGGGGTTCCCACTGTGACACTTTCAGAGCCAGAGGATGAAAGCCCTGCTTCGACGCCAAATGCCTCACCAACACGTAGGCACAGCACATAAACACCTCTCATGTGGTTAGATATAGTGGTGTAATACTGAGAATTCCTATGGAATTCATTCCATATTCAAGTATAAAATAAACATATGCATATACTGTACATACTTACTATATATATTATAAAACTGTTTATGAGAAAACACATCAGATCTATTTGTCTGTTCTTGATGCCATAATAAATGGCATTAAAGTCAGCACTACTTCAGTACTTGTCTTTAAGTCTTTAAGTCAAGGCTTTGTAGCATAATTAAGTCATACAATCAGCAAACTTAGTATTGGCAGTTGTATAACAAAATCCCTCAGCACACTGAATTAACCAAGCATGTGTTTCATTGTTTATGTAAGATGAAGATGGTGTTAATTCATCTTAGCTGAAAAGTTACATTTAGCAGCTTTAGGTCAATGTTCTAATATTGTATGTCTGCATTTGGAAGTGAAGACTCTAATGCTCACTTTTCTCTGCATTTTTTTGTAAGCAGAAAAGGAGTTCTCTTCTCGTGACATGTTCAAGGATGACACAGTGAAGCCCACAGCTTCCAAAAGTGGTCCAGGCACAAAAACCGGCAGCAGGGAGCATGACGGCAGCAGCTCAGAGTCTGGAGACTCAGAGATCGAGCTGGTGTCTGAGGAGCCTCCCAAGGCCAGTAGCAACCCATTTGCCCAGCCACCTAAAAGCAAGTGTGCTTTCAGCCAGCCTAACAACCCCTTTGACAATCCCCCTGTCGCCAAGGGTGGTTTTGGCCTGGCTGGCAACCATGCTCCACCCACGGCCTACAGCATTCTGAGGGAAGAGAGAGAGGCAGAGCTTGACAGTGATCTCTTCATTGAGTCTGCATCTGAAGAGAGCCCAAAGAGGGAGCAGGGCTTCGGTGGCCCCAAACAGGGTATCAACCCTCCCTCTCCCCTGGTTCCCAGTGCAGTCCCCCCTCGCAGTACGGTTGAGGCAGTGGCAGCCGAGCCCCTGATGCCAGAAAAGGTCCAGACCCCAGTGAAAGCAGAGGAGGATCGCCCCAGCAAGCCCAAACCCCCCACTGCTGCTGTGCCCCCAGAGGTGAGATTGGAGAAGCCCCTTCAGGACGACATGCTCAAACACACCAATGAGGGCAAGGGAGGCTTAGGAAAACCTGCTCTATCAATGTTTCTGGAGGGCTTCAACAAACAGAAAGGTCAGTCCTCTAAATCTTAACTTTCTCTCTCGCCACAACTTGAATAAAGTTTGTTACTGCGTTAGGATATCACAAAACATATCTGTTTGTTGTTGCAGTGGTTTCACTTTGGCTTATAAGTCACCGTTGTGAGTCCTGCTTTTCCAAAAGTAGTACGGTCAGCTTGAGGAACAGGTAGTGTTGTCTCTGCTGCTGTGCATTCATGCTTAAGTGAAATAGAGATAGCATGTGCATTGGTAATCAAAAAGAAAGCATTAAAATAGCTTTATTACTCCTAATCCCATTTCTAATACATACTTTATATGTTTCATTTTTCTCTTATGCGTTTGTATTTGTTTACCTCCTGGTAGAAACCTGCATGGTATTGCACTGTTGTGTTCACAAGGCGGGGAAAGTAAACAAGTTGCTGAGAGATGGGATGTTCCACTGCTGAGTGTGTGTTTGTGCCACGGTTGTGGGGGGGAAGAGCTTGTGCTGTTCTTTTCTGAGGTCTGCTTCCCCCTGGTGGAATCTCTGCGATGAAAGTGGAACGAGAATACACTGAGTCACATTTATGGTAATGCACAAGGACTGAAGCTCCAACTTGTAAACAGGGCTCTCTGTTTTCAGTAGAATCAACACAACTTATAAAGCTGCAAATAATAATAAAAACTCGTCCAGCATCTTGACAGCATCTGGCTTCGTGCATCTCTTTTCAACATCCTGTAGAGATAAGACAGGCATGCCAGACGCAGGCAGCAGGAGTTAATGCTGTCTAAGCTGCGCATTTGACGTTGGCACGAGTGCTTCTATTGGTTGTTCTCTCTGTGCATATAAACTGTGGATTTATATAATTGCGATGATGTCATGTGCTGGGGTGCACGATCAGAGCAATGAAGACTTTTGACTGTTGTTTACATACATGTTTACTCTGTGACATTCAGATACAGGTGCATATGCTTCAGTGAAAGTGTGATAGCTGAGTCACATAAATAGCATTTCAAATGTATACCTACAAGCTGACTGTAGCTGCAAAGGCTCTTGTTTTGTTTACACAAAGAGTAAGAAGGTTCTGGAAATGCTAAAAAACAGGTCACATGTACTTCTTTCCACCACTAGAGGGCACAGTGCACCTTTATCATCATGCTGCTCTGTTGAAGACTAGCAGATATTGTTTTCATCTTGTCCTCTTGCAAACCAGTTGCCATAGCAACAGTGATGGGAGAGCATGTTTAGGCTGGTTTAGAGAAATCTGTTGTTTTTTGGGTTTTTTTTTTTTTTTTTTTTTTTTGCTCTTGGCTGGTTTTGGCATTTAGACCTGTCAAGGCTGCCTGAGCAGAAGGTTTAAGGTGTGGCAGTCTGCAGGGAGGAGGACAGAGGGGACAGAACCAACAGCTTTGAAAGGACTGAAAATAGTGTCAACCCTGAACTATTAAGGAGCTGTTTTCTGCTGAGGGCTGACACCACAGTCACAGTTTCTATTGCACATAGTTTGTTAGCACATGATGTTGCTATTTTCTGTGCATGTCCTTTTTACAGCTCCATTTGCATTACAAATATGTTCATTGGAGAAAATCATAAAGCACAAACACATCCTGAAGGCACACAGTGCTGTGGAGCACACTGTCTCTAGATATGAATTATTATAGTAAAAGGACATTGCCTCTTCAGTTATCAGTGATTTTTAAAGGAAGATGCTATTTGGATCTCTGGCTATAATTTTAGTATTGTTATGTATAAAGAAAGAACAATGGAACTGGGGATTGGTCAGATTGTTTCCTTAGCAACATGGTCTTCAGTCCGGCCATTTCTAATCTTCAGACAAACATAGCGAATGCCTCCTGTGTGGTGTGCACCATGACATCAGACTATTAAAAATGCTGGTATTCTGTGTGCATGTGAGAATGTGGCTGCATACCATAGTTGTATGTTATCATGCAAAATAAAAATATGGTAGTGTGCAAGTGAACCCTGGGTGGTAACAAAGTAGACAATACATGCACCTGCTTTGGTGTCTCATCAAAGCGTAAGTGGGAAGACCCTCCCACTGCTTGTACCCCCACTAATACCAGTTTGTTCTGAGGCTCTGTTGTGGCTTTTATTACGAAAGCTTTCCTTTCAAGAAAAAAGCCTAGCCCCTCACTGTAACCACCCACCCACCCTTTTACCCCCCCCCTCCTTCCCTCTCCTACCACATTGCATAGATGTGGTGTTTACAATTTGACCCCCCTCCCCTCCCCCAGCACGCACGCACACAGACATACACATACGCACTTTTTGCTGCTCCTTCTGTTCTTGCCAGCGCTGCTCCACAGCATCAGTCTGTGTGCTCCGCAAGCCGGCAGCACCTTGGAAACCTTTCCTCCCTCCCTCCCTTCCTCCCTCTCTGTCATCTCAGCCTCTCTCCTGCATCTTTTTCGACCATTCATGCCGTTCTGGAATGAGTGAGTGAGTCTGTGCTACCGAAGAGGGAGACAAAGAAGAAAACGGAGATCACAAAGAGAAAGAGAGAGAGAGGACAGGGACATAACTGATCACCAGCATGCAGGCCACTGCAGACGTGACCAAGAAGGAGTGCTCCTGGAGCGGCTGGAAGGGCCAGGGTACTGATGTGTTTATGTGATTTACTCGTCATTTCTCTGTGTTTGTGATCCAGAGACATTATCTCATGCACGTTGGTTGAATATCCATGACATCATAGATGTGTAGTTCTCGTGTGTGTCTGTGTGCTTTGCATGTGCACATTTGTCAACTAATTCTATTTGTCTTATGCTGAAGAATCAAACAGAAACGTTTACCTGCACCTCCCTTCATGGGGACACACCCCGATAAAAGGTCCCTTCTGCTGCATGTGTGTGCTGTGCATTTGGAAGAAAAAAAAAAAAAACAGAGCAGAGGGGGTGAGAGACGGTGGTGTTTTGGAGAATATGTGTGTACACACCAGCACGCTGAGAGCCATCTGTTTAGGCTGTATGTTAATACGGATGCCATTGTTATCACCCTCCCCACGTTGCAGCCATTCAAGGGAGCTGGTTTTACATGGCTTATGCTCCGTTTTTGTGTAACGAGACAGTCAGAACACCCGGATGGTACTGACAGACAGTCGCCATGGTAACCCGGGCACACCCATCCTGATTACATCAGCCCTATCTCCACGGCTGCTATGGCACCTTGCAGTGACTGGGCCAGAGAAGAGCATCCTCCGTCTGTTTCCATAGCATGTAGGGTTGTAGAGAGAGAGAAAATGGCGGCCCTTCCTCCACACTGATTGTGATTTGTTATCTGCCTTCTTCTTAGATTTTAAGCACTTGTAATGCAATAGAATGGTTTGGTTATTGTATCCCAGTAGTGACAGTGACTGTGTTATGTAAAGCAACTCAATGACAAACCCACATTTATTATTTTGTCTACTGAGTCATTTTCCAGTTAACTGGCCATAAATGAGGATTTTAGACTGTGTCACATCATAGGGTATCTGATAGGATCTGACCATGTTAGGAATGCATCAAATTAAGCTAAGTCAGCACAGCTAAGGATGAAATGATGAAGGTTTTTTTATTTCTTGCTCTCGAATAGCTGTACATCACCTTGAAGCTGTTTTTGTTAAGTCATTGTCATTGCACATGCACAGTAGTGACTCACCAACCACTGCACATCTCAAGTGATATCGACAATGATCAAAAGAAAATGATCTAAAATTAAGTCATGCATGTGTGATTATTTTTAACAAGACTAACCTCAGTAACACACACAGCAGCCAATAGGCTTTCAAATGCAGGGTCAAAATGGTTCAAAACATATAGTTTACCATTTAAGTAAAGTTACGTACTGAGGTAGGCATTACAAAAACTAAAACTGTGCTTAATAAATACTGCATAGAAGCAGATAATAGGTCAAAATGACACTTTTTGCTGTGTTATGTTGTGATTTACTGGTGGTGTAGTATAAATTGCATATTACATTGCAATTTGAGAAGACTGAGATTACATTTGCAGTTTCAGATCAATATTTTTATTTTTTGCAGAAGTTTTTGTCTTTTAAAGTCCAACTTTGGGATAGTTCAGATTTTTTTGTCACAACATAGTCTGATGTAGTCACTGCTGGTAATCCAAGTCCGAGACTGAAGTCCTTGAATCTCAGCTGTGAAAGACGGTTGGCAGCAAAAGTCCCTGTGCATGTCTGCTCACTGTAGCTGATAGCTTGTTTGAGGCCACAAGGATGTCTTCAGTGATTTAATGAGGTCAGGCTAAACTAGTTTCACTACAGATAAGGGGGAGGGAGAATCATATAATTGTCACTGGTGATAATCATTTGCTCTGGTTTTGGCTCAGTGCTTGTATGTTGATCATCAGTGAAAAGAGGCATATCAACAGAGCCTGGCACGCAGCATTTGGACTGCATCTGTGTTCTGTATTGTGCATTGGATTTAAGACTGAGGGCTTGAAGGCCTAACATAAAATTATCTTCTTATAATATTTCATTTTTGCTAGAGCTACAAACCTGCCTGTTTTTCTGTTTTTGTTAATATATGAATATTAAGATGTGCTTTTACTTGAGTATACACAATTCAAATGTCAAATTTCAAGTCAAAAACTAAACACTGTCATTTAACTTTCTTCACATCTTTTTTTATGAATCATTTTTTTATTAGCTGACACACACTCAACCAACAGGCCTCATGTGAGACCTGCCATTGTCCTTTTGTGCTCCACAATAAAGGGAGTGGCAGTCTTCATGTGTTCGAGTGTAGAGACACATTATGTGCTGCTGATTCCCCAGATTCAGAGCAAATGAATTTCTCTCTTTTCCCAAAGGAACACTCTTCATTCTGCCTCCCTCCTGCTTTCTCTTTCAGCCCCTCCCCTCCTCCCTCTCCACATCTCTCAGTGAGTGATAGGGAGAAAATGGAGCACGGTAACTATGGTAACTGCATCATGCAGGTGCTCGGCCGATCCTTGCCACCAAAGCATTTTAATGGAGCAGTGGCATATGGCTACTGTGTGTACGGTTTATGTGTTACAGTGTCACAGTTACCGTCTTGTCTTAAGATGCTGATGTCATATGAGAAAAATTATTTTGTTTTGATACAGATTTTTTTGTTTGATTGCTGCTTGGCAGCCTTTGTCGCGTGTTAGCACGGCTGTGCTTAGAAAAACCTGAGCATAAAGGAGCTCACAGAGAGAGAGAGAGAGAGAGAGGGAGAGTTTGTATGTGTGTTAATGTGTGTGTCTGTATGTGCTGGATTGCAATGTGGCTCTTTGGCAACCGCACCCCACAGACGTGGTCCATCCCCCTTACAGTCCCTTTGCTCAGGCAGATGCTGATTTGCCGGCGTGGCTGTGGCTCCTCCCTTCTTGTGCAGGGGGACTCCCCCTTTAGTGCTCTCCTTTTGTCCGTGGATAAAGCAGCTGCCTCTTTCCCTGTTCAGCCATGGGAGCCGCAGGTCAGTACAAGCTTCTACTGCACTAGCTAAAGCTTTTGGGTCTGTGCAGTTTTGCACGGCACATCACAAGACGCTGTTGCTGGTCAACACCTGTCTCACCCTCTAGCAGAGCTGCGCGTTGTTGATGTGTCTGTGTGTTATTACAGCTGCTTTATGTGCTACCTGTGCCTGCATGTGAGCATCTCCATTCAAATCAGTAGCCACATGGACACAGTAGGGGCAGGAACAATGGCTTTTGTGGGGAATGGTGCATGTACAGTAGCTCGGGCCTACAGATCACGTTTCTGCTGTTTCTGGATGAGCAGTATGTTTGATTTGAAGTTGGGAGGTACTGTATGTCACCACTGGTTACTGGATAAGAGAGGACAGATAACATGTTATTTTACAGTATAGGAACAATTCATGCGTGGGATGCAGATTCACTTAGTCACAATGTTCTCTCACCACCCAGGTTTGAGCCTGCTTTTTTGGCATCCACAGATGCCTCTTAGTGGAGAGTAAAGATGGCCGTCATCACTATGCTGCTCACAGCTCCACTGCTAAAATTAGAGCAAGCAGGCAGGCGGACAGCTCAAAGAGGAAGAGTGAGACACCTAAGAGTCCTCTGACATGATTTGCTCTTGTTCATGAGCACAAAACTTTACATTAACATACCAGCTGTGCTCATCTTCCCGCCTGACGTGAAAGATTTCCAGGTGCTGGTGGAGTTGCAATGGTTTTTCGCGGGAGACAGCTGGTTCAGCAGAGGTAAAACAAGCAGCCGACAGTTCTCATGGAAACGAGTCTGTGTTTCCAGACGACACAGATGACTGCCAGAGGAGGGCCATGTTGGCCACTGGAGCTGTAATGGTACATTGGGCTAATCCTCAGTTATCACTTCTTTCTCATCTTTACCCGTGGCTTTGAATTACAGGCCCCACCAAGCAAAGAAGATAAAAAAAAAAAAAAAAAAACTGCAGCAGCGAGCTTTACGACAGCCAGCAGACATGTTGGTGTGTAGTCCAACTATTTTTTCCTACATCAGTGAGAGGAGTCAGGGTGTGTTACTGCAATAATGAGATTCAGCATTGACGCGTTATTATCCTCCATCGATGACCACGGGGCTGCTTGTCTGGTCAGGTTGCATTGAAATGTTATCTGTGAACTGCTGATAGTGCTTCTGCATCTGCTGCTACCTTCACAGGGCTATAGGTCAATCATTAATTCAGTTCTGTGAGCAGCAGGTGCAGGTATACCTTAAGTTTAATATTTGTCTGCTGTATATTTGTATACGTATGAGAACAGACCACATGAGACTAATGATAAGCACACGTCAAGATTTCAAAATGAATCCCTGGAGTGAGGCAACACAGAGAAGCGAGAGTCAGCTATTATCTTCTGCAAAGGCTGCTCCATTTATTGGGGTATCGACAGTGAACTGGTGAATGACACCCTCATTACCTTACAGCTCCATCTAACCTAATGAAAAGCTAGGTTAGGAAGCTGGGTTGAAACAGAATCACGTGACAGCCGGAGCTCTCCGGGGACGGTGGGTTGTGAACAGCTTCCACTTATTTGACCCAAATGTGTGGTGCGTAGCGCACAGCAGCCCAATCCACTTTGAAAACGAAATGCCCATGGATGGCCAGGCCAGGCCAAACTGGATCTGAGTCCTAACCTTATTTCTCCTTGTTCTGTGTCACTCTCCAATAGCAATTGACCTGCTCTACTGGAGGAATGTGAAGCAGTCAGGAGCCGTGTTCAGCAGCGTGCTTCTGCTCCTCTTCTCCCTGACCCAGTTCAGCGTGGTCAGTGTCGGCGCCTACTTAGCCCTGGCAGCCCTCTCTGCCACCATTAGCTTCAGGATCTACAAGTCTGTGCTGCAGGCTGTGCAGAAGACCGACGAGGGACATCCTTTTAAGTGAGTAGAATGTCAATAAATAAGATTATTTAAATATTTAATAATACAAAAATAGGTCTAGGGTATTTATTTACTAAAGTGTGCACGTTTATCACTCTCTTCTGTGTATGTGTTTCTTACCAGAGCCTATCTGGAGATAGAAATCTCTCTATCCCAGGACCAGATTAGTAAATATGCTGACAAGATCCTGCTGTACACCAACACCTGTATGAAGGAGCTCCGCAGGTTGTTTCTCGTACAAGATCTGGTTGACTCCTTGAAGGTTTGCCTCACAATCTCATCATTGTTTGCTTTTTCAGCACTGCTGACCACGGATGATAATATAATTAATTCAAATAGCACTGCATTCAAATGCAATGTCAGCTCAGCTCCTCCTCTACGGACATTTGAGGGCTAGTTAGTTTCATGCCTTGACGTGAGAACACAGACTCCAAATAAAAGTTGTAATACAAAAAAAATACGGTGATACAAACACATTCTTTGGATTAAACCCATCATGTTGATGTGTTTCAGTTTGCTGTTCTGATGTGGCTGCTGACCTATGTGGGCGCACTCTTCAATGGCTTGACACTGCTCATTCTAGGTGAGGTCACCAGGCTCACGCCGTCTGTCTTTCAGCACAGCTTTATCTGTAACAAGCATTCAAACACCGCAGCATTTTAGCCTTTTTGACATTGTCAGCATGATCTAAATGTATATAACAGAGTTCTACCACATTATGTGTCATTAATGAGAAGCACGTGTCCTTATCACAATGGCAGAACCACATTTATTTACTGGACATGTTAACTGTATTCCCAAATGTACAGTATGTGTTTACTTTTCCAGCTTACCTTAGATAAGAGCTGTGGGTGGGGCTTTGATGTCCTGCTGTTCCTGTTTGAGCATATTCCCAGTGTTGGTCTGAAATAATTTAACACCACTCTCTTGCCTCTGCAGCTGTGGTCTCCATGTTCACTATGCCCGTGGTTTATGAGAAACACCAGGTAGGAATCTGAACATCTTCACAGTTAACCCTGCTTTTAAAACATATCCAGCATTTACACCCATCATTTTCTCTGTTTTCAGGCACAGATTGATCAATATGTGGGACTAATACGGACCCAGGTCAACTCTGTGGTTGGGAAGTGAGTAATTGTCATTCACCATCTTCTTGTTGGAGCACTTGCCTTTCCCTCATTAGTGAGCAGAAACACTCCTGTGCAAAGCAATTAACCCTTAAATGCCTATGTAATAGGCTGTGGTTGTACTGAAAAGGTACTAGTGGTAAAGGCGTGCCTCAAAAAGAGCATCTGTGTACTAAGGCTACCCTTCTTTCAGCTTCACTCATCAACTGAAAGGTCTAGAATAATAATAGTATTATTTCAAAATAAAGATGTAAACTTGCTGCACAGCATGAAATCAGATCTGTGACCTTGCCACTTTTAGTCAAACTAGACTTGGTTATATAAACAGAGAGTACAAATAAAAAAGCTGAATAATCACAATTTAGAGTAAATGTCTTGTTAGAGAACGCTTCTTTTCTCTGTACAGGATTCAGGCAAAGATTCCTGGGGCCAAGAGGAAGGAGGAGTAAACCTGTCTGCCTCACTGGGAAGCTGACAGTCCAGTCCAAGCAGCTCGCTCACTGTTAAAGAGCCTGGTTATCATCTGTGGGCCATAGTGCTATGTCATCTTGGTGTTCTCTAAAAGCATCCACTGGAGAAGCCTTCACCGTGTCTATAGCAGTCTAAACACTAACACACACAGTCACACGTACATAATCTTGTTTCTAGGTAGACAAGTACACAACTTGTAAACAAAAAAAAAAAAGAAACCGACTTTTTTTTCTGTTGCTTATGATAAAGTGCATGAAGTTGAGCCTTGGGTAAATAATATTTGATATATTTTGTGAAGTTTTTAAATCACGCCACATTTTTGCTTTGCAGTGCTTACTACAAAATGTACGGTTTGGCACAAAAAAAGCTAAATGCCCACAGACGTACTCTGCTGCCAGTGTTAAATACTGCTTCATGTTTCTGAGTTAGCAGATGGGGCTTCTCTCAGTATATGTCAATATATAAATATCAAAAATGAGTTTCTTTTGGTGTTTTTAAGCACAAAATAATTTAACGATATGTGTCTTAGATGTGGTAATTGTAGGGTTCTTGCTTTTGTATAACCTTAAGGAACAATACACATGCTCATGTTTTAGGTACTGTTGTATGACTACTATGAAGACAAGGAGTATCTGGTGATATTTAGCTTGTTTGAATAACTGTCCAACTTTGTACTATGTTCAACTATACTCTGTAGTTCTTTAGACCCTGGACTCTTTAACTATTTGCACTTACAGTATGTATTTAATTACAGGAATAAGAACAATAAATGTACCTTGATGTATACCATCTCTTCAGCCATCCTACTGTTGAGTTCACATTTGTAAGACAATTTCATATATGGCATCAAGTCTGGGGTGGTAACACCTCTCGGTGCTGCCCAGCATTTACAGTATAGAGGGGAAACTGTAAAAGACTTAGATTGGAGACTGGGATTCAGCTATAAATAAATGCCAATGAATTCTGACACTGACACACCTCTAGCAGGAGGAGTTTAGTATGTCTGTGTAGTGACAAATTTAACTTGACTCCTGGGTCACAATGACACTATGTTTGAATGTAGACTGACTGACGAGTTTCATCGTTGCAAACTATTTTTAATGGTCCACTTGTGTTGTGTCATTACAAGATGCTATATAGGAAGAAAAATTACGAATGAACTTTACCACTGTCATTACTGCTATTAACAGCCACTTAATCAAACACTGAAAAACTAATTTAGCTGCTAACACTAGAGACAGAAGTGAGAGTCTTTCTTTGCAGCTGAAAACTACAGTCCCATCTGAACTCTCTTAAACATAATTAAATTAAGTTTCCAGGCAACTGCTGGCTTTCTAACATAAGAATCAGTTCAACATAAATGCAGTGATTTCAGTGGTTCTTCAGCTGTTGAGGAGAGTAACAGGATGTAGCTGGAAGAGGACACCTCTTGTCTTTCTACCTTGAGGCTCCACAATATCCATCCTCAAAGAAGGATCCACCTGTAGGTCCAATGCACAAACAATTCAACTTTAAAAGACACATCTAAAACAAATGTGTGTAGCAGACAAACAGCTGGAGCACCATTCTGTATCATACCTGGTTCCACTTCTCCACTTTCTTGTAATACTCTGGAGGGACAGCTTCTCTGGGTGGAGACTTGGTGAACAGTCTGTATCACACAGTAGAAATAAAGATCAGTACTTATTTACATTTATACCTGTTACCGTTCCGGTGATGTAAGTGACCTTATGAGGCGGTCCCGACAGTCTTCCTGCAAGTGGGTGATCCTGTCGGGCTCCAGATGCAGCGTGCCACAGGGCCCTTCACAAACCAGGCGGTTTATAGCCACTCGCAAAGCATTTATCTGCAAAAGAAAGAAGACAACTCAGTAATACACAAAAGAGGGACATTATGTAATTCTCATTAATAAAATATTATTCCATCTCTTCTCCTTCATGCATTCAGTTAAAGACTTTTTAACTCTACATATTTCATGCACTGCTGGTGTTCTTTTTTGGTCTTGTGGCAGATAGAGGTGAATCCTAGCTAAAGGATATAAATCATCTGTAACATACTTAGATGTGGCTAATAAATAACAATGGTTGGGAAAACCAATCAGTGCTCCTTTACCTCAGTGATGTCCTCAACATCGAACTTGACATCAAAGGCGAGTTCGATGTCATGCTCAGGTAAGATGCCCTCTTGAGTTTGACTGTTCCAGCCCAAACCACAGAGGGCTCCAGTGTAGCAGGTCCTCTCTTCATTTGTGCTAAAAAACAGAAGCAGTAAGCAGGATTTTATAACCTTAAAAAATAAGTCTGTGTATAACTAACCGTAGCTCCATGATGGGAGTGAAGAGCATGGTAACAAGTGCAGGCAGTCCAGGGATATCCGGCATGAGGGAGGTGTCCCTCAGGAGAATCCGTGTACCTGCAAAACAAACACATGCACGCACACACGCACACCATTTAAGCTCCAACAACTGAGTTTGACAGTTTAAGAACATTTACAACAGGAAGTTGATATAACGTATTTCTACAATTGAGAGGGACGGAGTTTGTTGTTCTTTTTCTGTGTTCAAGCCACCCAGTCAATGTTACACATTTAATATAAAATAGTGGAGCTTTACACTATAAAATCATTTCCATGTGCTTGTTTGCCTTATAATATTTCATGTGCTACCTGTTGAGTTGACCGACACAGTCCCAGCCACGAGCATCCTCTGATTTTTGTAGTGAGGGTTTTCATTGAGGGCCACGGAATTGATGCTGCACCTCTCTATCCACACCGTCCTGGATGAGGACACATTTATAAGTAATGAGGTGGACAATGGTGACTTAATCCTGTCTCAGTGTACATGATGCTTACTTGTAGTAGGTCTTGTGGCTCAAGCAGTGGAAGTTTGTCTTGTGTGGACTGACTGGCCCATGCAAGCGAACCTATGGTGTTAAACAAAACAACAATCAAATGTGATATACTGTGGTGATTCAGAGCTATGGTGGCCCTGCTGTCATTGTTCTATCAGACAGAATGGGTGTGTCTCTGAATGAACACAGCACATGAGTTGATGAAACGGCTCCATCTCCTGGACAAAACAGATACCACAGAAGTGATGTCATCAAGTAACCAAAACCAAAATATCTGTGTCGCAGACACTAATTCTGATCAAAACCCATTTTATGAGTGACACTGTTTTACTGTTTTGGTCAATGTTACTGTCCTAAGTTGAAATAAGTTATTATGCCATGAGATTGCATGACTTTGTCCACACGGGGCATCTGAACACACAAAGAAGGCCAAGCATAAGAAAATCTGTTTGAGCACGTGTTGAGAACACAAAATTAATTAGCAGGAAATGAACACAACTAGAGCAAACAAATAAGTGACAGAATTGTTTGCCAGGTCCTGGTTTACTACATAACCTCATCTTCTCTATTGTCACAAATACAAACAATATTTCTAAGCTGATAAACCCAGTCATGATCTGATCGTCTTCATTGAACACACCCAATGAACATTTCCATTTCGGTAGAAAACCAGGAAATTGCAAACAATGCCATTTCTTAGTTTTGCTGTAGACAATATGAAAATGTTGCAGTAAACCTTTGTCTTGGAATAGGACTGGCGGCTCATGGAAAAGTTGGTGAGTAGGTTGTCAATGAGCTCCTTCTCTTCTTTCTTGCGATCATTCCAGGAGCTGCTGGCAGTACTGGGTACATACATACCTGTTTCCAAGTCCTTGTACAGGGATATCAGCGCCTCATGGTTTTGCTGCAACAGCACACAAAGATCAGACCTACAGTATTCACTGAGAAAAGAATACAGTGTTTGTACTGATCCTTCTGAAGCATGGATAAAATATTCTTTAAAAAAAGAAAAAAAAAAATCTAACAATTTACTCTCAACAGCCCAAAGCATGAGTGGGTGTGTTATGTTTGATT
The DNA here is from genome assembly GCF_900324465.2 of Anabas testudineus. Classification (NCBI taxonomy): domain Eukaryota; kingdom Metazoa; phylum Chordata; class Actinopteri; order Anabantiformes; family Anabantidae; genus Anabas; species Anabas testudineus. Next base: position 11,426,997 of record NC_046630.1, read on the forward strand.
TTACTTTTATTCTGTTCACCGCCTAATGCATTTCATGAGAGAAAACCCAAGCACCCACCTTAGAGTCAAAGCTCTCCTCAGCCTTCACAGCATGTCCCTCCTCCACCAAGATGTCGACTACGCTGGTGTTTGTTGTCTCTGTGTTAATGAGCAGCTGCACACGCATGACCCCATGAAGGATGGAGTACAGAGACACAATAAGTGAATGGCCCTTCACCAGCGTGATGAATCGGTCGCGGGCTCGACTGCTCCACTGGTTCCCCTGAATGATTGACTGGGCTGACGGACGAATTTCAATAACCTGGAACTCCTGAGCCTGAGAGCAGAGTGTTTGTGTGGCAACGCGTTTAAACTTTGGATTGTGTAACATGGAAAGTGTATATTTATCTTTTGGACAAACCGTGCCTTCAAAGTTTTTCTACCTGGAAAGGATGAGACAGGAGGTCAGAAGGGAGCTCCCTGAGGCTGCTGCAGGCAACAACTGCTGTGTTACCAAAGTCCAAGAAGAACACCTACAGAATGACAGAAAGCACAGTATTTCCTGGCACATCAGGTGACATGAACAACTATCACACAAGATAAATCTAAATTAAATATACATTTCTCATGTCAGGTTTTTAATATCATTTCATTTCAAAGTGGCTAAACTGAATAATTTGGTGCTACCACCTCTTTAGTATGTGAGTGGTAGGATCACAACAGCCTTTTAACTGCTTTAAAACTTGTTGCTGTAGCATTTAAGAGAATTTGTTCTGTTACTATTAGCCCATGGGTGAAAGCAATGTTTATTACACTGATCAGTTAAGAAGTAAAGATTTGTGCACTACATCTTGACCAGAGAGCGTCTGAGAGAATAAGCAACAATCACCTCCGCGGTGTTGCCACGCATGTGCAGGATCTTGGCACGGTAGTACAGGCTCTGCTCATTGGTCTCAGAATAAGGAGCCAGACACAGCAGGTTGGGGTAGAGCGACACAGTTACAGGATGTAGCAGACGTATGTTAATCTCTGCTGTCAGATGGCGCTGCTTTTCCAGGCTGGCTTCATCTGCCTGGAACCCCCAGAAATAGCCCACCTCCACCACCTGCAGCATTCAATTAAAAATCAAATAGAGAACAGAATATCTCTCTTGAAATGTAGATGCTCAGACACAAAAGTGCAGGACTCACCTCTGTTATGTTTACCACAAACAAACGGTTGGGGGGTAGCTTTTCTGGGTCAACAGTGCTGCTCACCACTCCCACTGGGCAGACAGACTGACTCTGGAAGTCTACATTCACCCTGCACAGCAACAGCACACAGCACTTACATTTTATATACACCTTCCCTGTCACTGGACTCACTCGGTGTGTCAAACTGTGCTTACTGGAGCTTTGATGTTGAATCTAACAACAGTGCATTAGGTCCAAAAGCTAACAGATTTGTCAGGCAAGGTAAACAGAAAACATCTTATTCAGTTTACTACTGTTCACAATGGATACAACAATTTGTCCCACTCAAATAAATTTAACATGAGGTATTGTCTACAACTATCTATACAATCCCTATACCTGTAGCATTGATATTGTAAGGCGCTAATAATAATAATCATAAGACCTGAGGTTATCAGCAGGCTAATTTTTATTATGTTTTGGGCAGACAGAGATATCACAGTTAAAGGGGAAGGTTGAAACTGAGAATAGTTTGTCAGATTTATTGTTGTTGGAAAACTGCTAATATGCCACGTTACCCTACCCACGTCTCTCCCAGAGAGAGCTAGGAAGAAGCTGGTCCTGTTTCTCCCCAACACCTCCCCACTCTGTGTCAACATGATTGTTCTGGAAAGTTCTGTAGAGTGCTAGGATGTCAGATTACATTAAGGCTCAAGGGGCACTGACCAATGCAAACTGCAGTGTAGTGGTTCCACTTTCTAAAATGACAATCTCAGCCCTTAAACGACAGCCACAGCAAATCCCATGAGCTATTATTACATTTTTTGTTTAGTCATCAATGATTTGTTTTTAAAGGAATTCATCAATAAATTTCTCTTAAAATATTCCACACTGTGGGAATGGAGTCGTACCGTGAGTATTTCATGTGAGTTACATTTCTGTTCCCAGCACAGATTTCTATTTGATCGATGGGGTACACGGACAGTTCCATGGCAGGAGTTTGCTGGGCCAGAAGGAGTGACAGGGATACCTCAGGCAGTACGCCCGAGTCTTGAGATGTCCTGTAGAACTCCACATATGCTCTTGGCACAGAGATACAGTCACATAATGAGGGTGGGAATTTAAGTTCTTATGAACAATGGTCAATGTTTACTAAGTGCCGTGGTTTGATGTCTGGTTGTCATTACCTGGAGCTCTCAAAAGAAATGGTTTTCACCTGTCCACACAGGCGGAGCAGATACTGCAGCTGCTTGTAGTACAGAAAACTGTATGGAGGAAGATTCCTCAACTGGACACAAAACATGGGCTGGTGTTACAGCTAGAAAATACATGTTTCCTACATAACAACTCAATGATTAGAGTTATGCTGTCAGCTCCATTAAGTATTAATTATTATTACACAGCAGAAAAATACCAATCAACAAACAATTTCTGTTCTCAAGTATGAATTCAAACAGCACTGTACTTAGAGCTTGGCTGTATAATACCCATACCATCACTGTTGTTCTGGGGTTCAAGCCACTCAGTTCTCTGGAAGCCAGGTCCTCATCTATTTCCCCCTGTACAAAGTAATTGGGGTAGTAGGCACCAGCAATAACCACCTAGGAGTGAAAGAGAAGTGAAATTTAAAACAAACTGATGTTTAGGCGTCTATATACACACCAAACGAATATGTATTCATTCCCATGATGGAATGTAATGATGTGAAGTGTGCACTGCATAACTTCACTTGGACCTTGAGATCATTTACAGTATCTACATGCATACATGACGCTCAGCACTGACTAACCTGGAGAATGAACTTTTGCCTGTGTGTGCTAGTGTAGTCTGAGGGTTGAACGTTCTTCGGCACATGCATGTTGAACTGGGACACGCGCTTCTTGAGGTCCTCGTACAGCTCTGCAACCTGGACAGTAAGTTACTGCTGAGGAGATCTAGGCAACAACATTTTACCTACAGCTTAATTTCATCAATACAGTGGCAAGAAAAAATGTGAACCTTTTGGAATTTCATGGTTTTCTGCATTAATTTGTCATAAAATGTGATCTAATCCACCTATCATGCCTAATATTTGCAAAAGAGCACATTGACACTCCACAGAAGTGGAAATGTTTTGTGGGCTGACAAAACTATGATTGAACTATTTAGAAAGAACTCACAAAACTACATCTGGCATAAAGAGGTCACTGCATATCATCATGAAAACATCCTAACTGTAAAGTATTGTGGAGGAAACATCGTGATTTGTGCTGCTTTTCTGGCTAGCTAGCAATGATTGGGCGGAAGCTGAATTCCCAAGTGTATCAAAAACCTCTTAAGTAGTTTTTTATGGTTGTTCTTAATATAAGACATAACCAAAAGTAAGTTTTATCTTTGGTGAGGCACGACTACAAACTGCAGAATAAATTATTGTTTTTCAGTAATGACTCATGAAAAAAGACAGAATGTTTCTCCTTGAACTCATGTCATCCAGCTCTGCCCTGTCTTTATACCTCTCTGATCCTCTTGATCTGAATGAAGTTCTCTTTTCCCCAGTCCAGCTCATCCTAAGAGGAAGAAGAAAAGGCACTGACTAATCACAATCTATACATGTATAGACGCTGTTGATTGTCCCTAAATGGCCCAGCCACATACCAGACTTAAACCCCATAGATTTGTAGGGAAACCTGAAGCTGACAGACACTTCCCATCCCAGAATGGGATAAACTGTAAAAATCCAGGTGTGACAAGCCCGAACAGATTTACCCTAGAAGATTGCTAACTGTAGCTGCTTAAAGGTCTGAATACTTACATAAATGAGAGCTTTCAGTTTTGGATTTTAAGTTAATTTGCAATTGTATGGGGTATGTGTAGACTTATTGGACAAAAAAGCCATTTTATTTAAAATATAAATACATTTATTTTAAAATAAATTTACTATAAAATAAAATGTGCAAAAAGTAAAGGCTTGAAATATTTTCAAATATAAAAAAATCTGATGTGATTCAATTCCAGTTTTTATTTTAAACCCATACAAAAAAATCTGCACAATTTTGTTTCCTTCACTGAGTTCATGTTGTTGTTTTGTTAACCTTTGGGTGTCTCAGCTGTCCTTTCTTTTTGGACGAGTCCCATGCCTAATAGTGAAAGACAACAGGGAAGGTTTAAAAAACAGCCATTAGGCAAAAGTGCAAATCCACTGAACACTACAGCTTTCTGTGGACAGCATCAAACACATTACCTTGTAGGCATTGACAAAAGCTATGGAATCACTTTGTGTGCCATGGGCAAAGGACAACTTGCTCCTGGAATTACAAATATTATTTAGTACAATAAAAAAATAATAATACAAAGAACTAATATGAGGGAAATGGGTTATGGTGAGTCATGTGTTGTTAGGCAGGCATAGTTTGAAATAGCTGGAAAAAGACTTTTCAATTACCATGTTTTATTTTTTCTTATTTTTTAATGTGTGTAATCTCTATCTATGCAGTATATATATATAATATAGAACATGGTAATAAAAAAAAGTCTTTTCTCTCACACACACACACACACACACACACACACACACACACACACACACACACACACACACACACACACACACACACACAGTGTATAATAAAAATGTAGAAGTGAGTCAACAGAGGTTTAAATATGAGTTATATGACAACATAATGTCTCAAATATCTTCTGCCAGTTTGTTGAGACACAAAAATGATCTATACTGACAGCTTGGCAGTATTCTGTGAATAAGCAGAGCTTTGGGTGTGACTCACCTGTGGCCAGCAAGCTGCTGCATGGATGGTATCGCAAAAAAACTCTTCAGAGAGTGCGAAGCAGCTGAGGGACAAACACAAAGTCACAAAACGATGCTACATAAAAGTACTGTAAGACTACTGTTATAACAGCTTTCTTGTACAACTGTAAATACATGCATTTACAGTAACTGAGGCCTATTCCAGGAGTATAATGATAGACAGACCTATGATTAGACACTCATCCAGGCAGCCAAATACGTGACCCAGGACAATCATCTTCCCCAGGTACAGGTCCACAGGCAGGTGGGCCAGCACTCGACCCAGGAACGTTAGCTTACCATCCTCATCCTGTCCCCTGTCGTCACTTTTGGCAGAAAGTGCACCAATCTACATAAAATAAAATAATAATAAAAAATAAAATAAAATAAAATAAATAAATAAATAAATAATAATAATACTACGAGAAAAATCTGCCAAAGACAACCTGTTCTCCACAATGCTACTGGCAAAAAGATTAGTAGATTTATGAAAATAAAGGCCTGAAACTAAATACTTCCGGGATTTTGTGCAGGTCTTAGACAGACAGGAACTATTTATCCAGAAAATTCCACTGTATATCACTAATCAACTCTTTAAGCTTACTTCTTAATGAACAATTTTACTATCATCATTTAAGGACAGGATAATTACAGTACGTGAGGATGTGTAAATGTCTACTAATGGGTACTGACGGATTTCAATTATTATGTCCTCATTGTCCTAAAATGTAAAACTATAATACAGTTTATAACATTGCATATAAGCAAAATATATTAAATATTATTAATCTCTGACAGAAACAAAAAAGAATCCTCTGTTTCCATTGTCCTACATTACTCTCACCTAACAGACATGACAATGCTACTGGCTGACACAAAGTTCCTGTCAGAGAACTTAAGGTCTAATATGCTGTGACAGAGCTGGGCGGTCAGCTGCCCAGCCGAATACACAAGTCATTACAGCTACATATTCATGCGCACTTAACTAGACAATAACAACTCTCTCATCAGAGAATCATCAATCTGCAATCTATTTTTTAACTGACCTCTTTGAGCTGGAGAACTGTCCTCACTATGTCACTTAGGTTGGGGGGTGAAAGAGCTGTGGAGAGAAGAGAGCGAGGATCTCCCATGTCCAGCAGCTTCACCTTCAGCATGATGGAGGCCAAAGGGGCTAGCTATGTGGAGGGAAAACAAAACAGCATAAATGTCATAGGTATGCTTAAAATTGTTTAAGAGAAAGATCTGATAGTTAAACACGTTCTTTTACCAGCATCTCAGGGATCATGTAGTCCGGGATTTCATTTCTCCAGAACTCCCTGGTGACTAAACGGTAACAGTAGCCCTTTGAGACTCGACCTGCTCTACCTTATTAGGAGAGGAAATTAGTAAGGTCAGAAATGAACAACACTACTTTGCAGTTTAAGTTCTGTGCTGCAGTTGTCATACCTCTGCGCTGGTTGCAGTTAGTTTTGGATGCCCAGGTGAGACGCAGAGACTGATAGTTGGTTTCTTGGTCACAGACCAAGTGACGGGCCAGGCAGAAGTCAATCACTGTTATGGTAAAAAAAGGCACAAATACCAAAGATTGTATGAAAAAAAACTTCATACTTCACTGTGCACTAGAATGATGAAGCAAAACTAATCTGAGGGGAAAAATATACCATATTTGACGTCTGGAACAGTCACTGAACTCTCTGCGATGTTGGTAGAAAGAATAACCTGCAAAGATAAAAAGATCATCAGTCAATTAGATACTGACAGCATTTGTGTGAGGGAATCAGTTCAAAGGTTTTTACCTTCCTGTACCCAGGGACAGGTAACAGAAATACACCATTCTGCTCCTCCAGAGTCACAGTGGAGTGAAGAGGATAAACCTGCAATCTGAGCAACAGATGCCCGGTATTGTAAAGGTAAATATAAACATTAATCAGCAAAAAAGGAAATAATATAGGTTGATAAGCACTATAATATAAAAAATGTGTGACCACACACAAATGACTTCTCTTTAAAAAAAAGCGAAACAGATCAGGCGCCAACTTTCACAACAGAGACAAATTAAACATGGAGGTAAAGTTCACCTTTTGTGGACCAGCTTAGCCAAAGCCTCCTGCATGTAGCTTATCTCATGCAAACCAGGGAGGAAAACCAGCACACTGCCTCTCTCTGACAAAGTCGTGCCATCTTCTTTCTTAACTTTGCTGCTCTCATGCAAACACACATTTCAGTAAATAACTGAAGAATAAGTAGGAGAAAACATATCTGAACTTAAAGTGGTAAGATACCGAGACTTCACCTAGAGTCTTTTCCCTCCATCTCATCAAAGCTTTGGATGAGACTGATGGCAAGATTGTACATCTCCACTGAGATCTGAGGATCTTCTGGATGAGGTGACTCTGCCTGGTGAAGAAGCACACAAACATTAAGACAAAACTGTTTGGCCTCACAATAGAGAAACAGAAATATCAGTAAATATTTACTACACCATTACTCTGTACAGGTTGTGGAGGTCATCCAGGTAAAACTCTTCAATGGCATAGGGTGCCCCGTCCACTTCAAACACATAGGCTGGATTCATCTTGCCCCGTATTGGGGTGGCAAAGTACTCAGCAAACTGTTTGCAATTGATTGTGGCTGACATGAGGATGATCTAAAAGAACAAAAACAGGTTCTACAGGCCAACTTATTAAGCAGCAGGTAACATAATGAGATGTTTACTTGATGTATTAATTACCTTTACATAATGAGAGTTGGAATGAAGGAGTTTTCTCAAAACCAGCAGGAGAAAGTCCATCTCCTCAGTGCGTTCATGAACCTTAAGCAAAGACAGAGTAGTTAAATAGCTACATTTAGTCCAAATAATCGAGAATGAAACTGACTTGAACTGAAACTGCACTTCTGCAGCAGTATAACAGTATGCTTAGACAAAGCAAAACCAAAAATAGAACTACATCTAAATGAAATCATATATTAGAATTAAACAGTTGAAACAAAGAAGCAAGAACTGTTTTTACAAAGAAGAAAACAACTGAAGATGCATTTGAATGTACATTAAAATTAGTGTCAAGGTTATGCACCTCATCGATAAAAATGTGGGAGTACTCGGTGAGGCACTTGGCTGAAACCAGTTTCTGCAGCAGGACACCTGTAGTCATGTAGATGAGTCGCGTATGCTCAGTAGCCATCTTCTCAAGTCCCACCTCAAATACAAATATAACAACATGCAACTTTTATTGAGGGACTGTCAAATTTCCTGGCACTTGATTCAGGTCACTGAAACTGGTCAGTGAAGAGTTATGCATTTCTTTCTACTAATCTCTGCAGTTCCATATTTTTGGTTGGTTTTGAATAAAATACCAGTGACCTGAGTTCAGATCTATTGCTAAACTCTGTGTGACCTCAGGAAAATACTTTCTGGTTCACAGGCTCGAGCACAAAACAATTTCCATTCTCTGACAGCACAACGTTCATAAACCAAGACAAATAAATGTGATGGGGAAAAAGGAAAAAGCTCTCTCCTTACAGCAAAGTAAGATGTTTTAGATGAACTAAGGACAATATTACCACGCAACGCTCATGTACACACATGAGAACATCATATTCACGTTGTGCTGCTTAAGCAGCACATTTTATCTCTTACTAACTGTTTATTGCTCCTGCTGTCAGTGAAATAATCCTTAACTCCAGAGGTCTGCACCGAGTGGAAGAGACAACGGTTATTATTAGACACACAGTTTCAGATCTCTGCACAACAGTCTCAACACCCTGGCAACAATGTGCACACAATGTCTCGTTAACATATGCATAGAAACACTATTGTGACTGAATATAAACGAGGGCCTTTTGTACACAGCTTAAAGCAAGTTGAATTACTAGTCAATACTCCATTAGTACACTGTAACTACCATTACATGACATACATGCACATATGTAACACTTGTCTTTTCTTCTCTATATATTTGTTTTGCAGTTTAAATAAACCAGGCTCCATAAGCACTTTACACAAACCTGATATCCCACCAGACTACCCAGGGTACACTTCCGCTGTGTAGCAACCCATCGGGCAATACTGGTGGCCCCAATTTTGCGTGGTTGGGTGACCACAATGTTGCACGAGGTATTTTTCTCATTGTAGTGGTCAAGAATGTACTGCGGCATCTGTGTGGTCTTGCCACTGCCTGTGGCTCCTCGAATGATCACTACAGAGTTGTTTTCTATGAGGGAAATAAGCTGGAAGCAGACAGACATACACACACATCATAAAAACAACAAGTAAAAACAATATGTAAATTTAAATAGAGCAGATGTATATGCTAAGCTGATTTGTAACCAGAAGTACAGACTTTAAATGTGCGTTAAGATAGTGCTGCCTAATGACACCACAAGTTGCTAAAATACATGGTGAATTAGATGTTACCCTACAGCATTGAGTAATGATGAGTTCAACTTGACTGAACAATAAAACCTTAAAAGCTCCTGTGGCCTGAGGAAATAATGACAATTTCCGTTTTTAACATGACCAAAAGAAAAAGAAGTACAGGAGAAAGAGAGTGCACTTAAAGGCCATAATGCTGTGTGGATGGGTACCAGCACAATACACTTTACCTCTTGTCTGTTTCTGGTGATGGGCAAGCTGGGGTACTCATAGTTGGTGAGCAGTGGAGGCAGAGTACCTGAGCATTCTGATTAAAATGTTTAAGGAACAGTGTTCAATGTACAATTAAAATGTGAGTGGGTATAGAATAATTAAATTATAACAAACAAATTAAAACTCACTCCCTGCAGGTTTTGGTTTATGGAACTGCCCTCCATCCGAGTTCACATTCTTTAGGCTGCCCTCATCATGAACCTCTGGGAAACTAAAAATAAAATAAAATAAAACTGAAGCAATTCTACGCCGTTTAACATTTCTGCAGTTCTATTTACCAACTGCACTGTGGTGCTTTGCTTCGAGTTTCTGCCTACTCTCATTTTTCCCTCCGGTCAGCTCGGCCAGGCCCACAGCGCTGGAAGAGCATTCCCAGTTGTTGCTGCATCTTACTCTCTTAGTGAGGGGAGGATTTTATCACAACAGCAGGCATAAACTCTGACTGTACTAAGAGGAGCTCACATATAACACACCCACGGCTTAAGCACACACATGCACTCTCTCCCTCTCTCTTTCTCTGCAATGCATTTCATGCAAGCTACAAAGCAGCTGACCTTACAACAAAGCTGCACACAGCACAGAAAGGAGAAGAGAGGTGACAGCTCTTAGTCAGTTAGCAGTGTGTGACTAACTCCCCTGGATAAAGTCTGCATGACAGGAGCAGTGGGAGGGATAAGGCAGAGGAAATAACTTCAACACAAAGAGGAAAAACGCTTCCAATAATCAAGACATCGCAGGATTGCTGATGACAACTGATATGCTCCGTTGATGGCATTTATGGTATTAGTCGACAGCGAGTGAAGAAATTAAGTTTCTGTGGACTGACCCATGGTGACAAGAAGCTGGAAGCTTTACTCGGTGAGAAGCTCATTACTGAAGCTCTGAATACCTAACAAAAGACACAGCTGTGCAGCTTTTTACCTGTAAGTACAGATATTTCCTTTCAACTGTCAACAGATGTTACTCAAATAATTCCTTCATGTACATTTGCAGTTTTTAAGTACTGAATATTTTTGTAGTATCTTTGTCACACAGAAGTCAATTCAAATAACAGCTATAATCTGTTCATCACCCTGTGTAAAACCACATACACAGATGATGTTCAGTGAGGCTGACCACAGAACCTGTAGGCTCTATAATCCAACTGAATCCCAGGTGGAAGCCGTGTTGAATCCATCAGCTTTAAAACAAAACACACATACACACACACACACACACACACACCTGGAACACAGATTTTCCACATAGTTCGGCTTGAGCTGAAAGAAATCAAAGCACTTGCCTGGCAGGATCCAGAGGTCAGTTTAGTTGAAGGGTGATCGTCCTTTAATGTCAGTCTGAAAATGTAATTCCTTTAGGACTACACCATAGGGCATAAAATGAGAAGCAGAAACTGATCCTATTCATATATACGAACAAGATTATTACTTTTCTTCATTTCTCATCGCCAGGAGGAATTACTTCATTTTTACTCCTCATGTTTGATTTTCCAATAAAGCTTTGTTTTCCAACAATACTCTAATACCATACTGTGGGGACGCCTCGGCTTTTCAGTCCAGAATAACAAAGAATTCTTGTTTCTCCAGAACTGCCTGGTGTGACAGCCATGCCCCTGTTCAGATGGATGAAGTGGTCCCATGACACAAGAGCAGACGCTCAGGATGAAGCGCAATCTCTCAAAACCTCAAGGGTTGTTCCCAGCTGCATGTTGATCAGAGAGCTCCTGTGGCATGTGGAGGAACAGGAACGAATGGCAAGGGAACTCGAATGGGAGCACAGGCTGGCCCACAGCACACTTGGTCTCCACTGGTGTCAGTACCCCAGGTTACGGACCCTCATCCCCACATCAGAGCTACATCAACTGGAGTTCCTGTGTTCCCAGATCCCACCTATCCACGCAGCTTCTGTCCTCACCAGGTGTTTGGGAGCAGTCTTGCTCTATCCTCACATTAGTATATCATCAACAGAAGCTAGCTGTTACTGCATCAACAATGGGTGTGACAGCAAGCAAAGCAAAGAAGACCCAAAGGGAAAGGGAGGCAGGGCGAGCTGCCAAGAAAGCCATAATGTGTTAATGTCACAGAGGCAGGCAAAGTAGGGTGTGAACATGTGAAGGTGAAGCTGTTTTCCATCGTCATCTCTATGTTAGCTCTTATGATATGAGATGAGTAAAAAAAGGCTGAAGCATTATATTTTACATGGTTGAGCTGTGACCCATTTATTTCCCATAAAAGCAACTACTAAGTCACTAGACAGTGCTTATATAAACTCTTTAGTGAGGTATATACACTGGCAAGAAAAAGTATGTGAAATTTGTATGGTTTTCTGCATTAATGTGCCATAAAATGTTATCTGATTTTTATCTAAGTCAAGAGTATTAATAAATATAATGTGCCTAAAGTAATACCACAAAACAAATTCTTTCATGAACCAGTCATTAATTCCAAGGTTCACTTTTCCCACTATCACTCTGAGGTGTTGGTGATGATAAAAATGTTTGTTATTATTATTTTAGGCACATAGTTATTAAGACTCTTGAATCAGTTCTCATTTTATGACAAATTAATGCAGAAAAGCATAAAGTTACAATGGGGATGTGACTGTACACTAAGGTTTGTATGACTTTCGCTAATGCTGAAACTCAGAGACCCAACAGCTGGAAAAAGCAGATCTTACATTTTGTGACTGTAGGAAGCTGACACTGTGTTGATGCACATCCTTGCAATGGGTTCATGCGTTTAATTGTTTTGGTCCATCCTTCCACAGGTTTCGTGAAGTGCTTGCCGATAACAACATACGACCCTGGGAGCTGGCACCTATTTTTAAACAGGTGCTGAAGGACTTCCTGAGGCAAAAGCAATTTGATGCAGTGGACGACCTCTCAGGGAAGCCAGGACATCTACAACCAATTGAGGATTGGACCAGTTGCTACAGAATAGAGCAGAGCTTTTTCACGCCAACCATTCCTAATTGTAAAGATCATCCAAGAGAGGAGATCCCAACAATTTCTGCATACGTGGACCGGGCCATGAGGCACTCCAGTTCATTTACAGCCAACAGAGACTGGGACCTTCCTCCATATTACTACCCAGCATCTCCCTGGCCCAAAGGGGCCTACAGCACTACACTGTGATAGGACACCTGCTCAAAACGTCTGTGTCTGTGGAAAAAACGTAAAACTCATACATACAAAAACTTTTCTATTTGTATATGCTGCGACCAAAAACCCATGTATTTCTAAAATGTTAGCTCCAGACTTCAACTTTTACCTTGGGAAGAAAAAAAAAAAAAAAAAAAAAAAAACTTACCTCAGAGTTGACATTAAACCTTCGTGGACAGATAGTTTAGCAAATATTTAAGTTTTGCTTTCTTGTAATACTCACATTAGTCATTATTAATTAATTTCTGCCATTACTGAACTGGAGACGTTAAAATAAAATGTGGAACATATGCTGATTAACTTAACAGATGTGATCTTTTCACATTTAGCTAAAACTGCATCCAGGTAAGTGTTCATCCTCAAACACGTGTGCGCTGTTCCTGTTTATTTACTAAATAAATAAATAAATAAAAAAACCCAAACAAACAACCTTAATCAAACCACTTGAATTTCGTCGATAGAATAAGTGACCTAAAGCATAAACAGTTCTCTGTAAACTAATTTAACCAACTCTTTAGCTAACTATTGGCGCACATGCTAGCTAGTTAGCATCGTATTAGCTAACTTGAAGCTAACGCTCCGCTGCGTTAGCTTCCGTTTTCTCACCTGCTCACTTTCGAAGATGGCTCATCTGACTTTCGTTCAACCACTTCTTCCGTGAGTTTGACATTTGCAAACGTGGTCCCCGAGGTGAACCAGTCAGATATTTGAGCAGCAGTAAATATTTTCTTCATGGTGCAGGTGTTTAGGCACATGTCTCTCCCACCTGTCTGTCGCCTAGCTTGACGCGCGTCAGGTAGGTGAGGTGACGCAGCTCACGTCGCCGCTCAGCGGTGAGACCAGCATCTGCAACAACAGCTTCACTTCACTGATTTTTATTCTACTGCATATAAAACTAATTTGGGAAATGTTACATGTGTTATAATGAGATAATTTCTACAAATTACACTTACATTTACTCAAGTACTTTACTTCTTGTATTTCCCATTTGTTACTTTTACTTCAGAGGGAAATATTCCATCAACATTTAATTCACTGTTACTTTTTGCAGATGTAGATTTTATTTATTTTATTATAACTAATAAATGAAGGATGTATTATAATAGATTAGCCACCTGTCAGCACATAAAGTAGTTAAATCAGCGCCACCGTTAACAGCTGTGCGTTTTTTCATATACAATTTCATTCAAACATTTGATGACACCAACTCCCATTTTAGAAAACTGCAATGAGAGACACAAATCAGTTAATTGATAAAGTCACTAGCAACTTAATCTATAATAAAAGCAATAATTGTTTGGAGATCTAAATTAAATTGTTTATTTTATTAAATTTTTTACTTTGCTGTTCAAAATGAAACACCAAAAATATAAGCGACATTAAGGCCATTAAAGCTTAGTAGAGACAAAAAAAAAAACAAAAACAAAAAAACATTTAAATACAGTATAAAACTGTTTATTATGATATGAAAATAAACTGGCTATGCAATCACAGCACCAGTCATTACCTAAAAATGTATTAACACAGAAATGTTCCATTTTCACATTAGGATCTTATTCAGCATCACTAGGTGAATCCAGTAACCCAATACAACAGAGCCAAGAGAAGAATGAGCTGGACAAATAGAAGTTTGGTCACAGCTGATCTGTCCATGTTGCTGTAATAGTAAATGAGTGTAGAGGTACAGGATACCTTTAGGTGTTACAGTATGAACTTATAAGTAAAATAATTACTGCACATTCCCTGAATGACAATAAAAACAAAACAAAAAAGAAAAGAAAAAAAAAACAACAACAATACATTTGTATTTGAAACCATTTAAAAAGTTGAGCAAAGTAAATACAATTTAAAAAATAAAAAAAATAACACTTCCCTTCCAAAGACAAGTTCACCTCCCTTCAAAAATAATTGAACCAACCAGGGATTTATGTCATCTCCAGTGGCGGACATCCAATGTTGTCTCGCATCAAGGTAATCTCTGTTCTGAGCTTTTCATTTTCCTTGAAACAAAAGAAATGCATAAAGTGGGTACATGTGATGTGTTAAGATTACTCACCATACCAACAGGAATATATATTTATTTATTTCTTGATAGCTGAAAGAATAGTTACCTCTTGAAGTTTGGTGTTGTCCTTTTTCAGCTTCACCAGATATTCAATCCTCTGTTTATGGTTCTTATGTCCCACAAGTTTCCCATTCTCCTCTGATAGCTTAAGATTCTGCTTACGGAGAACCTCGTTTTCCTGTAAGAAAATATATTAGTAAAATCAGCTAAACGTTACCTGTTAGTTTGTGAGTTGCTGCAGCCGTTTCTCACTCGTTTATGTGACAAGCTCAAACATTTTCAATGTCACATTATTAAAAAAAAACCTGTCAAAGTGTAAAATCTGTTCATTCTCAGAGTGTTATTTATATTTCTAGCAGATTTTTTGTTTTCTTCACTATAATAGTTAAATCTAGAGGTCCTCCTCTTTGTTGTACATCTTTAAAACTCAATTAAAATGTTGCCAGTGTGGGATGAACAACTCATGTCACCATCAGTTCACTCACAGTCAAATGTCTGAAAGATTTCACTGTATGACACACAAAAGCTAAATCAACCCAAAAATACTTCTGTTAACAAAAGATCAGTTCTATTCTGAGCCTCACCTGAAGTAACTTCTCCTCATCCTGTATCTTATGGTTCAGATCTCTCAACTCTAGACAGCGGTTCCTCAGCTCAGTGGTCAGCTCCTGAACACAGGTCTGAGACTGGGCCAACATAGATTCCTGTGCCTGCAGTCTAATGCAGAGAAACAAAGGCAATAACTCAAGTATTACTTCAAGATTAAAATAACACACAGCAAACACTGATACACTTCTCTTCTACCACGGTTACCTTTTTTGAGAATCAGACAGCTGCTGCATTATTTTGCTCTGTTGATGAAATGACAGAGAAAAAGGTAAACGATTTTATTCACTTAACGTCAAAATAAAATCAGCAGATAAACCAATTCAAACCTTCTCTGTTCTCTCCTCCTGAAGCTCTTTAAGTATGGACTGTTTGAGTGCATCATTCAGTTCCTCACTGAAATCAGAAGTTAACATTATTATTTTAACATATGCCATTGCCAACAAATAATCTGATATATTATACTAAAACAGCTGAATGAGTGGATGAATAAACTCAACCCATTATCTCCATTCAGTGTCAGCTGGTTCTGCTTGATGTAAAACTTGTCAAGCAAAGTCTGGATCTCAATTCGGACCATCTCTTTTTCAGACAGTTGCATCTGATAAAAGGTAATACAGAATGTCAATAATGATAATGATGATAATGACCCTAACTTTTTAAACTTTTTAACATAAACCATTTTGACAAAAACATTTTAATACATTAATTTCAACTTCAACCTCTTCACTTTTTTATAGATTCAACTGTAAATTGTAAAAATTAACAGTGCAAGAAACTCTAAAGTAAACAGCAAAGACACTAGACTATAAGAGAGGGCTATTAATATGTTATTCTAATTATGAATGGTAATAGGTTTATTTAACATTTGCTTAAAAAAAAAAAAAAGGAAAAAAAAAAAACTACCTTAAGCCTTTGGATCTCCTCATTCTTGGCAGCTCTCTCAGCATTCAGCTCTGTCAATAGAACCTCCATGGTCATCATGGAGGAACGTCGGTTCTCCAGCTCTCTCTCTTGGTTCTCTAGCACCTGGGTGAGGTCTCTGTTGAAGCTTCCTGGAGTACAAGGTGTCTTAAGAATGACGAATGAATCGGAGAAATGAAGAAATTAGTATTCTCTGCAATGAAAAAATAAAGTCACAATGCTTGATTGTAAAGGTGCATTTAGAGAATAGTTAATCCACAAACAGGTTTTACTCGAGGTAATGATTTAGGTGTGACTGCCAGTTCAACGGGGGGTCTCAGACTTCCAGTCCTGACTGCTTTCTCAACAGCCTCTTGCTGTTGTTGCATCTAGCACAAAAAGGAGTTGTGAAAATTACTCATTTTTATTATCTTCCTCTTTATTTGTTTGCTCTAGTGTGGTATGGAAAAAACAAATAAAAAAACAACTCACCTTCTGCTGCAGATTCTTTATCACAACATCCTTCTGGGCCACTTGTTCTTGCAATGATTGGAGGAGACCGTTCTGCTCATCTAAGACTTTAGTGAGTCTCTCAACTTCCTCAGTGGCATATGCAACCTCCTCCTGCAAAACCTCAACCTATGGACAGACATACGCAATACAATGTCTATACTGAAACTCGATAAAAACAAAACAAAAATAAAGGATCATAAGATTGATCAATTGCAGTAAATATACAAAAAACAGCTGTGCTGATATCATTAATCTTACCTCAATCTTGTTAGATGCTACCCCCCTGTCTAAAGTTTCTTTCAGTTCACAGATTTCGATCTCCATCTTAGAGTTTTGTTGCCTGATATTCTCCCTTTCAAGGGAGGAAACATTGTACTTGGCCTGGAAGAGTAATGGCATTGTTATTATAAACATGTCCTTATTGTATCGGTAAAGAAATATATGTACAGATCTGGTAGAATAAAGACATATAAAGACATACAGTATTTAATTATATCTGCAAACATTAAATTACTTAAGACAAACAAAGTGTGCAACTGGAGAAAGAGTAAAGTACTGTAATGTCTTTGATATCTCCAGACATGTGGCTGATGGTTTCCTCCTTCTGGCTCAGCTCACTGCGGAGGTCTCTGGTTTGGTTAATGAGATCTAGAACAACATCCTGTCAAAATACACGGGTGTGATTTAGCGAAGTAGCAGACATACTGCAACAATATTAAATAATAAGAAACGGGAGAGAATTCCGGTTTACTTTGTCCTGCTCAATCTTCTGCTCCAAGCTCTTTATCATTTCATTGGCAGAAGGTAATTTTTTCTCAAGATCAACAATTTTGGAAACCTATAAACAACAACGAGCAAACCAGGTTTAGAGACTGAGCAAAAACATTACTGTTATGGCAAATATTTATATTTTATTGACATGTTGTTCTAAGAACTAACCTGTTGTTGATTTTGTGCTGTCAGATCTGAGACTTGTTTTCTAAGCTCTGTATTTTGGTCCACAGTTTCAATAAGTTCTCTGAAGAAACATGCCAAAGTTAGTCACGTTAATCTAAATATTGCTATAAATGTTGAAACCTGCTGTAATTTATCAAAAGACAAATCGTGGAAAACTCACTTTGATGTACTTTCTTTGTTTTCTCTTAACTGTGAGATCAGGGTGCTTGTGCGCTTTTGTTCAGTCTGCAGAGAGTTGTTCAATTCCTACAACAGTTGGAAAAAAATAAACATATAATAAAAAATATAAAAGGTTAAATATTACAGGTTAAAAATGTCAGTGGCAGTAGAAGTTCACTAACCGTAAGCTGTGCCTTTAGGTCGTTAATCTGCTGTCCTGCCTGATCAGCTTCAAACTTGGCCTCAGCTTGCAGCTGGTCAAATGAATCCTGCAGAGTCCGATGCTGCTTCAGAAGCTGCTCCCACTCCAGGCTGGATTGAAGACATGGTGGATGTCAGCACATATAAACAACTGATAAAGACAAGTCAAAATCCAGAGTCATGCTTACTGGACTTTGTCAAGTTGGAGCTGTGTGCTGATCAAACTGCTAGAGAGCTGGTTCATCTCTCTCTGCTGCTCATTCTGGCAATTGCTGAGCTCATTCTTCACAGTGGTCAACTCCTTATCAGATGACTGCAACACCAAACGTAGATCACAGATCTCGCTTCTCAGAACTGAAAGGAAAAAAAAAAAAAAAAAAAGAGTTGCCACCTTGGCATTCTTGTTTCTACCTCAATGTGACAACAGAACAAATGCAGCAAAGTCCAGATTATGCTGCACAGGACAAACATCTAAATGTTACCCTCCGCTGCTTTCTGTTCAGACTCAAGGCTTTGCTGCAGCTCATTAATAGTTTCTTGCAGTTTGAGCTGATCCTTGTTCCTGTTTGTTCTCTCAGTAGAAAGCAGCTGCATCAAGTGTACAAGAACAATTAGGAAAAACAAATAGCTAAGGGAAAGACATTTTTAGAAGAATTTCAGTAAATCTAACTTTATATATGGAACACCAAGAAGTAATTTACCTCATCCTTGTGGTCAGACTCTTGTGCAATCACAGTGATCTGCTCCTCAAGTTTAGCAATTTGCTGCAATAACTTGCTGTTTTTTAGCTCCTCCTCATTCAGTTGCGTCTGGACACGAGTCGCTTGCTCCTGATTAAAAAAAGTAAGACCATAAAAGAAGGTATTGACTATATGTATTTTAGTACAAACATTTGAGGAACTGTTCAAATTGTGTTACCTGCACTTGACGCAGTTCCTCAGTCAGTGCCATCTCGGTCATGTCTGAAGGAGGCTGCTCATCCCAAATGTCACCTGTATTGTCTGTCCCATTGAGGTGGTCTGGGCTGGAGAGTGGTACAACACGTGACCGTAAGTTGTAGGCTTTAGTGGGTGTTGAGAGAATCTGAAATCAAAGAGAATGTTTTGTTTTTTACAGTCTTTAGTTTAGTCATTAGTTGGTGAATTAAATACAATTGTCAACATGACCTCACCTTTATAGTCTCAACGTGAATTCTGTTCAGCTCAGTGACCTCTTGTTTTTTGTAAGCGTTCGTGGCTTCCAAAATGTTTTCCAAATGCCAGTTAGACTTGTCAAGGTATCTTTTCTCAGACTGCAGCTGAGAAATCTGTTTCCTAAAATACAAAGCACCATCCAAAAATCATATTCGGCAATGCAACAATTAGTTGGCAACCTTCATCATGATCATAAAATAAAACCACCTTGACGTGAAAACAAGTCTACTGTATATATTCTAGTGGTGTAAGTGAAAAGTTTCATGAAGCTTGAAATCAGAATCATATAATACAGAAAACAGAGGTGATATTGTTTTGCCAAATTAACCCACTCAAACTAAAGTCAGGTAACTAAGACCCGTTTCTTTTATTTAACTGTAAAACCGTTTGAATACCAGCATCTTCATGTCTTATTTCACTGTACAGACATCAGTTATTGACAAAGAAATATGTCCATGGCAGGAGCCTGCACATCTACTATAAACTACTTTATTTGCAACAGCCATGTTTTCACAACTACAATATGTCCGTCATACAACATCTCACAATAAAAGCTCTCACTTTCCCTTTGAGAGGTAGTTATTAGGCTAATAAAATAACATATAAACATTAAAGAGATATTACCATCTTTTCTATTAGGTATTTCGACCGCATGCCAATCTTGTTCTACTCTTTAGTGTCACTGAATTTCATGACAGTAAATTTCTTTATAGAGGTTATTAATAAACAAATGTGAACAAAGTGTTTCTGGATATCTGCTCACTTACTTTGTGACTTCCTTATACTCCTCAAAGGCCTGAAGGACAGCTGTAAAGTCAGACTGTTTCTGAAGCAGCTGAGACTTCAGTTTTTCAACTGTAGCTGCCAAATCTGCTGCGACGAGGGTTGACGAGGCTGCTGCAGCTGTAGAGCCACATAACATTATTAACATATACCTATAACACACACACACACACACATAGAGATGATATAACTTTTTTTTTCTTTTCTCAGTTCTCTGATGTAATAATCTTACTCTCAGTAAGTCTTTCTGACTCTATCACCCTCTGGAAAGCCTCCTCCAGCTCAGCAGAAACTTGGGTTAAAACTTCTTCAGCTTTCATCACTGACTCAAGAGAGCGAAGCTGACGGTTTTCCTCTCTCAGGCTAAAATTTTCCGCCGCATAACGAGTCATCTTTGGGTGATGTTCAACCTTAAAGGGAAAATGTGAAAGGACAAAAAGTCTACTGACAATGTACGGTGCATACTGGTGTGAAATATAATTATAGAATCAAGTAAATCTACAGAGACTACCAGATGTTTAAATAAATGTATGTTAGCTGAAAAAAATTCTTTGATATAAATGGATAATAATAAACAGAGGGTCAAACATTGTTCAAAGGAAATAAAAAATGCTTTACCTGATCTCTTAAGATCTTAATTTCTTCTTTCAGCTGGTCAATCAAAGCCTGAGACTCTTTGTCTGATAGGAGGCTTTGTCCTGCTTTCAGTTTTTTCTCAAGGCGAGAAATGTGGTCTTCTCGAAATCTGACAATCATCCGGCTAGAGTGGATGAACTTGTCTTTTTGTGTCCAGGCCTCCTCAAGCTGAGCCATCTTCTGGAGCAGCATCTGAGTATAGTTAAACATCACTGTAAGTTTTCTTATGTCTTCATAAGATTACAATACATAATAAGTATCAATATAAATAAATCAAAACATTCCCATACCCTTTTCTCCTCTTCTCGCTTCTTCCACAGACGAATAGCAGCCATGAACTTTGCTTTATAAGAGTCAACATGCTGAATTTGCATTGGACCTGGTGAGAAAATATTATTTACGCAACTCACCAGAAAACATCTGTTTAAAAACATCTAACTTCCCGTTAGCCTGAGTTACTGTATATTATGTCTTAGTGTGTTACATTTGTGAGACATAAATAACAAATAACATGTTTGATTCTCATTTAGCTACCTAAGGTGAGCTCAGGTCCTCCTGGTGCTACATCAGTCCTGTACTCCACTGCCTGAGAAGCCAGTGCCTCAGCAAGCTGTTCCTTCAGTTTCTTCACCTCAGCTTGCAACTGCCTCACATTTCCCTGTGTGTCTTCATTGATTATGGCCTGGAAAAACAGAATAATCGCAATGGGATGAGATTGCCCAAATCTACTCTATTTTAACACAATCTATGGTTATGGTTGATGAGAGATACCTTATTCTTGATCAACTTTGCTCTCTGGGCAAACTGCAAGGTGGACAACGATTCTCCAAAACACTTTGAACCAGGGTGTACATTAGCTATGATGTAAGTCTTTGCATTTCCTCCAAGAGAGTCCTATAAAACAGTAGAATTATTAGAGAAGATAATAATAATGAAAAGAAATGAAGCGTGTACCTTTCAATTCAAACCAGAACCGTTAGCAAATATCAGATTTTGGCAGATTTGAAGGCAACATTATTAAAAACATGTACCATGCAGCTATTTGGAAATGATATAAAAATACACCATCCACAAGTCACTGAACATCCATACAAAGCCATAACTCCATGGACATTGACATGTTCCCACATCACAGCAGCATAACATCGTCTCACTTTAAAAAAAGGAACAATTTATTTTGTATGTACTGGCACTCACCCTCAACAAGAAGGTAAGTTTAGAATCCCGATAGCAGATGTGGCGATTCTTTCCATTAGACACGTCCACCAAAGCCATGATCACCTGACCAAGACACATGAGGGAGCGATTGATACTGCTGGCCTCCTGAGAGAGAGTAGGGGGGGGAGGGAGAAGGGAAGAAGCAACACAGACAGCAGCTGTGAGCAACAACAATAACCATATAAGTAATAATTCACTATGAGTCGTGGTTTCACCTTGAGTCTAGAGCCCTCTGTGTGTGTGTCCTTCTGCCTCTCAGACCCTGCCAGATCTACCAGGTTTAGCTGAGACGTTCGGATGTTCACTACATCATTAACGGACTCTTTTGACTCCAATGTCATGGTGAACACAGCATGAGATCTGGAAGACTCACGGTTCATGGAGGTGGAGGCCACTCGTCGATTACGCCAGCCCATAGACAGGACCTACAGTTTCAAACACAAATTCTGTAAAGTCCCTCAGTTCACAACACAGCTGTGAAAACTGAGATTTTGTATTCCTATCCTTTATTTTTATTCCTTTTTTTTTTTTTTTTATCTTACACAACTGTAATTTTTTTTGTCTTTGTATTTTATGATTTATTTCCATTGTATGATTTTTTTAAATTTGTGTTAAGCACTTTGTAACTTGGGTTTTACAAAAGTACTCAACAAGGAATATTATTATTATTGCACACATTTCTTTTCAGACAATGCGGTAGTGAAGTTGAATGCAAGGTGCATTAGAATCAAGTGTCTCATCACAACAAGTGGGAAATTCCTACCTGATAAGCTTCAGCAGCTGAGTTGACAAACTTCTCCACAGCTCCCTCTACAAACATACCCTTCTTGATGTTCTCCCTAAGGAAGAGACTGGCTGAGGCTGTGTCCAGGAGGTCATAAATTTGTTCATTGTATATCTCAATAAATGAACATTTGCAAAGGAAACTCTTGGACTTGGAAGACTTTAGGGATAGAGAAAAACAAATCAACAACATCAGATAATAGGCTTGATCTATAAAATGTTTACAACATTTTCATGGCAATTAAACCCTTTAGCTCACCCTTTCCACTTCTCTGTTGATAAGAAAAAACAGATACTCAAAACTTCGAGGAATAACCCCCCGTAACTCATCTGTGAAGTTATCCAACTCAGATGGTCCTAGAGAGGGAAAAAACTTTTTGTAACCATAATTATTCCATTATGTTGACAGTTTGAACTTAAATTATTTGTACTATACAGTGTAAATAACATGGTAAATTCTCACCAAGCATGGTGAACGTTTTTCCAGAGCCTGTCTGTCCACTGCAGAAGCCAGGAAGAAATCCAATTAGAAACTGAATCGCCGTGACACATACATCTCAATGCAAAACGATTATGATATCCATATATATTTTTTTATTTTATACTGTGCAAAGGCCACTTACTAGGCAAATATAGTACCATTGTATCCATTCATGCAAGACTCAACAATATTCTTGGCAACAATGGAGAATACAGAGTCCTGTTGAAAAATAATCAATAAAGATCACATATACACATATCACCAGGACCAACTTTTTTCAGGACCATCAGATTATTAGACACTGAGTTGGTTATAATAACTGTGTTCCCCCAACCTGAGATGTGTCCATGTCAGCGACATGATCGTAGGTGAAGGTTCGTGGTTCTGGTTTAGAGAGCAGACGGATGGTGTTGGATGAGGTGACTGTGAGACACAGACTCTGATCTCCATCTGTGGTCAGCCCAGTACCTTGGGTCAGAGGTCGCACTCGAACAAAAACTTTGATGGACTCGCTGTCACCACTGCGGGACAGCGAAAGTAACGACATAAACACTTGTTAAACATGAACCCATGGTGCTGAAATCGGAGAACATTGAAACTATTATTCCAATTTAGTTGCACATTCTCCCCAAAAAACCTTAGGAAAACCAAACTGCAGAGATAAAATACTGAACAGATGAGGTAAAAACCCTGATCCATTCGGGGTTTGGGATTTAACTCTAGGCTAGTAACTGAAATATTAGCATTACTATAGACATAGGTTAGCATTATCTTTCCATAAAGTGCATAAAGGTTTGCATTACCTGGCAGCAAGTTGGGATACATCGCCAGATCCTGTCAACAAATGTAAAAAATGTCAGCCTTTGTTAAGCTGGTTGTTTGACTTTGTAAATCTCTACACAGTGAAGATAGAGTAGTGTGGTTAGATGAGCTAATTGTATAAATATGGTAGCTAACGTTAACTAACCAGACTCCGACTAACTAGATTAGCTAATTAACATGATAACGTTACCAAAACACTGATAGCTAACATGCCGCAAACAGGTTTAACCCGTTAAATGTATATTAGTATGTAACCGAACAAAGACATATCTATTTGTTGCGCTACCTTTTCCACTGGCACTCATCGCTGTCAAAAGATTATCCGTCGTTATGAGGTTAAATCGATTTTTACAGCAGAGTCCGACAAAGTCAGACACTGTTTACATCCTTCAAAATTGGCGGGCTGGTCGTTCGCTACTTCGTCTTCTTCGTCTGCTTTTATTCTACTTCCGTTTCGTGGAAGTTTGTAAACGAAACGGCGCATACCGCCACCTAGTGTTGATTTCTGACTCCTCGGTTAAGTCACGCAGGGTGTCTGGATGTTAATGAATGAATACAATTATATGGATGTTTATATCATTAACTATTGATTTTATTATGTTTAATTTAATTGTATGTAATTGTATGTCATGTATGTATCGTTTGGGAAAAAAACGAACAATCTTGATGTGGAAAAATCTTTCTATATAAAAATAGGGAGTGTTTCTTTTACCTTGACTATTGTTGTATATTTCCTCTATTATCAGGGATCCAACAGATGTGTTTTTGTAGACCCATCCATTGCATTATTAATAGTATTATGTGTACCTTTATCTAAGATCTTCTCTTTGTTTGTAATTGTGATAAATGTGAAAGTGCTGCTGTTGAATCCAAATCAGAGAAGTAGGACCTGGCTGAGGGTTTATTTTTTCCATCGGCAGATAGCGCTGGATCATTACCATCATCATTCAGACATGACTGAGCTGCAGGGGAGGAAGCTGTTTTTAATGAAACCCAAATCGTACAGCATTTCTAAGTAATGCAGCTGTTGAGGCAGTGGTGCAATAGGTGTCTCACAGTGATGAGTCTCTTTAAAATATCAGCCATTTCCAGAACACCAGCCATTCACCATACTATGCTGATAGTAGGATATGAATATTTCACACTAATGTAGTAGTAAAAAGGAAGTCTGTTTTCAGGCCAACTGTGACGTACTGTACTTTATAGTTTCAGATTTGGTCTGAATGTTCCCACAACATTCAAACCTCAAAGTTGTTGTGAAATATGTGCACACATTCCTCAAGGGCTGCTACAACTTAAAACTTATGGTTTCACTTACGGTACTTTGATTTATGTCAAGCAATTTCACTTTATTTCAGGTTTTGTCATGTCAGTTTCCGGAATCTCTGTCTTCAGTTTTTGTAAGTTAAATAAAGACTGATTGAACAATAAATCTTGGTTACAAACCAAAACTCAGCAAAGCAAAGAAAGGCATGTTTAAGATAATAATGAGATGGCTCCCCTTGGGGAAATTGTTATTGAACAGCTGCAGTAGGTGATGGTGCTAGTGTGGGGTGTCACAGTCTTGTCTTTGTAACCAGGAGGAACCGGGAGTCAAACCACTGACCCTGGTGTTTATAGATCACTGCTTTACCAACTGAGCTACATGTCGCCGTAAAATTCACAATCGTCATGCAATTGATTATTTTGTGATCATCGTAATATACATTATTGAATATAATAATACATACTTTATTGATCACCTTGGGGAAATTCTCATTGACAGGCAGCCCCCTCAGGGCATCAATTGTTCAGGGTTCAGTGTCTTGTCTGGAGACACTTTGACATGTGGCCAGGAATCAGGAGGCCTACTGACTAACTACCAACCCTGAGACTAATTGGTTTGTGGGTGTTTTTTGAGTTGCACTTTGGTTTCCCAGAAATCAAAAGTTTCCTCTAAATTACTGACTTTTTCAAGTTGTTTATGCAACTTAAAGAACTATTACAAATTATTTCCTTGTCCAGTAGTAGAGCTAAAGCTAACACTTCATTCTCCGCTTGTCTGTAAAGTGTTCTTAGTCATCAAGTATTCATTCCTCTCTATGTATTATATTTGTCACAATTTGTGATCAGTCCTATGTGCAGACAGGTGGATGTAAAGAACAGTTTATTATATAAGATAGCTAGGCTCTGTGAGTGTTAAGTAGGGTGAGGACACATTTCAGTCAAATAAGTCAAACTTGGGCACACAGTCCAAAGAGGAAAGTAAAGTAAAGAGCACATCAAAACATAAAAACAGGTAAGTATGACAGCTTTTTTCTGATCAATAGTCAAAAACTCAACAATGTTTGAACTGCCATCAGCAGGAAGCTGATTTATAGGAGAAGCAGGAACAACAGAATATTTAAGCACCTATACACATCTCAGCATCCCCCTTAATACACATAAGTACCCTGTTTGTTCCCACATGCTCCTGCATTAGTATCTGTACTTTGTTCTCACAGCTGCCTCCCATATTCATCCAGTTACACAATTCAGCTGCTTCTACTTATGATGTTTATCACTATT
Source organism: Anabas testudineus (assembly GCF_900324465.2). Taxonomy (NCBI): domain Eukaryota; kingdom Metazoa; phylum Chordata; class Actinopteri; order Anabantiformes; family Anabantidae; genus Anabas; species Anabas testudineus. Next base: position 11,453,604 of record NC_046630.1, read on the forward strand.
CTATTCATTTAACTACATAATGAAAAAAAAAGAGTTGACGTTAATGACATTTACTGGAAAGTGTACTTTTGGGGGGAAATCAAATCAGATTTATTTAACTGTGCAACAAACAAGAAAGCAAAACCAAGACCAAGTGCTTCTTTGGCTGAGTTTTTGAACCCCCTTCTTGGGGGTTGTTTACGGCTGACAAGTTGAGATTGAGTGAGGATGCTAGCGTCCAGAACTCCAGGAGAGAGTCCAACAACCATCTACATCAACCATCAACCTAGTGCCCAAACACACACAGAGATACTTTGTACAAGGACACACACAGCACACACACACACACACACACACACACACACACACACACACACACACACACACACACACACACACACACACACACACACACATAACAAACACACAAATAGTGAAACTATGTTTCTGATTAAAATTCCCTTCCTCCTTTCAACATTACTAAACCAAAAACTTTTTCTTTATTTGACTTTCTTTGAAATATCTCCTTACAGACATTTCAAAGGGAATTCTTGGGGAGGCTGGACAATGTGTGGTCAGTTTATTTTTAAGCACTGAGTAAGACAAGTTTTAGCAGAGTTGACGTTTAGATCAACTATGTGCAACCAGCAAGTTCCACTAGATGGAGCATGAACGCTGGAGAAAATATTCTGCATGAGCATCTGAAGAGGACATGGGCTCCTTAGAAGTGACAGGGTAACTTGTTTTTGAATTACTTATTATTTACTCATATACTGCACTTATGATATAAGCAGTATATACCTAATAATAGCCTTATACAATGGAAGAATTTTATTTGACAGTGAATGGTAATAAATCTGGTAGTATTACATTTCTTAAAGTACCTGAAAGTTGCTAAATCACAGCTGTGCAAACACTGCAAACACAATTTTCTGTAAACTGACACTCCCCTGTTTACTTGGATGAGCAGAGATCAAAGATTCATGGCCTCAGGCTCTCCCCCCCTGCAAACATGAAAATGCCAGCACAAGTCAGCAGGTCCAAACAGAGCCTTGTTTTCAGCCTCTTGCAGTTTTAAATGCTGACAAAGCAATTAGTTGCCAAAAAACTCAAGTGATCAGACTCTCATATGTCCCTGAAACATGAGAGCTATTACTAGCATTCATGGCTTTATATAAATGCTCAATAAAGGCACATGTGGTGTCTATACGAAGTTTTCCCACCTTATTAAATCATGATCCGTTCAATTTAAACATGCACCATATTCCTTCTATTTTTTCACAGGTGGATTTAACTTTACTCCAAGGGATATTCAGTAACTTGGAAATCTTCTCGTATCCAATTCCCTTGCTTGTGCTTTTCAAAAACCTTATTGTTTTTGCTTGGAGAGTTCTGTTCTTCTTGGTGTAGTTTTTGGCCACGATACTGACTCACTAGTAATTGGATCTTTCATATTGTGGTGCTTTTTTACTACAATTGTTGAAGCACATTTCTCTAAATAGTATAATATGTATGACAAAATAAGAGCATATATATGTGGATAGATAGATTAGTCAATATTGTGAAATAACCCAGACACAATACGCAACAAAAAACAGAACAATATAGCATCTCCAGTTTCAGAGGACAACAACAGATCAAATGAATACTTGTTAAAGTGCTCACAGTGATGAACACAGAAAATTAGAATCTGAGTTCACCTCCGCTCCGTGGAGCTTTCTGGTGGTGATCAGTGGTTTGGTTTTGTGCTCTCAGCAATTTAGTGATCACCACAGGAGGTCATTTGCTTATTGTGCTGCCCCCAAGTGGCAAATGAATGAATCATAATCCAAGCGTAGTTCAAAGAAGCTGTTAAAACATATTTTACCACAGTGATTTCTCACAAATACACTCCTGCTGTCTCCCACTGTTTTATTACTTCGCTAGTGGTTTAATACAGTAACAGTATTTTGGCAAAATTATTTATTACTTATGAATTGCCAAATACAAATAAGGACTAGTGCAAATGTTGTCAAAAAAGTTTATTTCTGAAGCAAGCGGGCGGAATCTGGATCACGTTTACTTTAAAAGCCAACTCTAATTTCATGAGAATTAAAGACATTTACAAATGGCCATATCATGACAATAACTATCAAATGGAGACGCAAAGAGAAACTAAAGACGTAAAATATTTATTTTAGGGCATGAATGACTCGGTAAGTTGTTTTTATACCATCAACAACAACAACAAAAACACAAAGCTTGTGTGTTCAGAGTCCTCCTTAAAGTGCAAATGAGCAAACATTTCATTTCTGTGATCAAAAGTGCTAATTTACTCTCTGCATGTCCAAAAAGCGCTTGTGCACACAGAACCAGACTCTAATTATGCTCTTACACACACACACACACACACACACACACACACACACCAAGCATCCTGTTTATTACTATGTGGATATACACAAACAGATTCTCCCGAATAATAGCATGGAAATGTGGGCTCTTATTTATATATCATGAATATTAATGTATATGTAAACATGGCCTCTGTCTGTGTGATGTGATGGTACACTATAGTTAACAGTCATGCCCATTTAAAAAAACAAAACAAAACATTAAAAGCAGATGACAACAACAAATCAAAAAAGCAAAAAGAAGGGACCAGTTAAAAAGAAAATGCTGCAGTTTATTCATGCCACCATGCAGATTGATGTGCTTGCCACTCGCAGAGGGGAATATGAAAGCAGAGCTGTTTGTCATCCTTTCATTGTCAATTCTGTGTACTTTAAAAAAAAAAACAGAGTGGGCATCTTTCTCGTTGCTTAAGCTTCAATTCACAAATAGAATCATTCGCGAACCACCAGTGGACAAAATAATCTGGGGCTAGTCCTATTTGCTGAGGAAAAAATAGATCATCTGCTCACCATCTGTGACTGAACGGGCTTAACAAGGCCCGATAGAGGCAGTAATCAGTTCTTCAGCAGCTTCCGCCCAAACACTGCTTCTGTGGTTTTCCTCCGTATAGTTGCTGATCAGTGGTCATCAATATTAAAACTGATGGTGTCTGCTTCATTTACTTAACAAATCTCTTTATTTATTTATATATTTTAAATTATATTATATTTTATGCCAACATAACATAATCTGTTAAGTAGAATATTTAGTTACTTTGACTTATTTAGACTGTTAAGGAGGCAGAACCTCCTGGTTCGGATGTCCACCAGTAGTAGCTATCTTCATCTGCTACTGCTGAGGTGCCCATGTGCAGGGCACATAACCCCCCACCTGCTCCACTGGACAGCAACAGTTGATGGGAAGCTTCAGGGTTTAAAAACCAGAAGATTGAAGGGACACTGGAAAAACAGCAAGCCCGTACATTTCAGTTCCACCTCTCCAGGATAAATGAAGCTGAATCAATCCATATAAATATACTCTCCCGGTCTGTACAGAGCTGTCTGAGTGTCAGCAGTCAGACTGTCCACAGGGGCACACAACACACTTACTTATTGTAAAGTTATTTTCAGAAACATGTGGGTCGCTGCAAGCATCTTCTGCCATACGGGCACCTGCTAACACAGGAGGATAGACTTTGGGCGAGGTGATACTGAGGGATGTAAGGGCAGAAAGTAGCTTTGGGCGATCACCTCCCACAGAAGTGCAGTGGCACATTTTTTGACACGCTTTCTTCTCCAAAGCCCCAGGCTTGAAGCTCTAACCTGTCCTCCTCCTCCTCCTCCTCTCTATCATCTTCGTCTACATCTCCCTCCTCGTACAGAGTGGGCTCCTCCACAGAGGTCTCCATGTTTGGGTTGTAGCCACTGAAGGCCTGTGCTTCACTGTACTCATAAATGGTGGGAAGGCTGCTGCGTAAGCCAAAGCGACGTCGCAGGGCCACGAGCAGCGGCTGCGGCACAGTGAAGATGTCGACATTGTTGCCCAGGTCTATCCAGGCTAGACTGGGGAACTTCTTAGGATCTTTCACTATGTCTGTCAGGTCTTTCAGGATGGCTACTGTTAGACGGTTGCCATTGACAGCTAGTATGCTGAGTTTTGGCATGCAGCTGAGGTAAGGCAGCAGCAACCGTAAGCTGTCGTCCTGCAGCTCGGTGAAACTCAGGTCAACAGCCGACACAGCGTCACTGCTGCTCTGCAGGTAGAAAGCCACGCGGTGGATGTCTCGGCCAGAGAGCGGGATGCCTGACAGGTTGACCACATCACCGGACAGCTTCTTCTTCAGGGTAGTCTTCAGACTATTTGAAAGAGGAAAAAAAACAAAGTTATATAATTTACAAGTTGGATGTGGGAGGTGCAAAATGGCCATCTATCGCAGACAACATTAAAAGCGTGCTAAATCTTCAGCCCCTGCAGTTAGTGTGTAAAGATAAACGATCTTTACTTAAAGATGCTAAGGCTATTGATTTAAAAGCTAAATGCAAAGTAGCAAAAACAGAAACAGCATTCACCAGTAGAGTGTTGAGAGTGTAGCAATCAATAATGTAAAAAAGAAAATTTGCATTTAAATGTGTCTTGGTCTAAATCCTGCAAGCAATAGATTCTGTGTCCTGGGCTGAATGTCATCCACTGAAAGGCACCAGCTGTTTTCAGTTTGGGGTGTCACTTCTTCTCCATAAAGCCAAACCATATCTCTACGTCTCTAAGTATAAACCGTCAAAGGCTATAACTGAACATGCTGCTGTCCCGACTGAGCAAATTAGAAGCAAATATGTCACCTTGTTTTGAGCTGGGGTTGCAGTTTCACTGCTGGGAAAAGTATAATTTTGAAACCAGGGATTTAAGAGAGAGACACATAATTTTCTTTGGACTTTTAAAAAACAGGTCACTCGTGTCTGAAGTACCATGAGTGACAAGTGAATAAACCACTTGAGCTGATTAGCACATTTCAAAAAGGAGAACTTTTTGCTTTTCCTAAAGCTACATCCTGTCTGCATCACATAAAAACTTTAAAGAAATACTTGACTTGTCCATAAAACGGCAATCTGCAGTTTTTACACAGCTTTGTATGATTTAAACCAACATATACAAACCATGTTGAGAAGAAGTAGTTGACAAGAACACCTGCGTGAACAGATTTGATCTTAACTGCTGAATTTAGATTTAAAATATGGTACTAAATGTGCTGTGAAATCTGTTAAAGTTTAGTATTCCATAGCATTTTGAATGGTATCACTCCAGCTTAAGAAAGAAAAACTACTATAACCATCACACGTGTAAGGCAGGATCATGTTATCCCTCGCTTCCTCTGCTAGCACCAGGTAATCTGAAACTAAATGATTTCTCTACACCTGAATGTGGTTAAATACGCAGGTGAGCTGCAGTATAAGGCAGCTACATTCACGTTGCATTGCATTGCATTAGACCCCTTCGTTTTTAGTGGTATTTTGACTCGGAAGAAATCAGATGGACGACGTCTGCCAAACAAATCACAACACAGTGTACAGTAAGTGTCGGAAACTGTTTAAAAAAAGCAAACAAACGGGAGAAAAATGTTTAGTTTCTCTGGCCTAAGGTTTACTCTCACTTTGTCTTAGTCCTGTTTGCCTTTGCCCATCCCTCTGATTCCTCAAGCACAGCGAGGATTATTCCTGCATCACCCCCACTCTCTGCTCTGTCTGGGAGCCTCATAAATTGGCAAGCTGTGCTCTTTACATCTGTCATCCTCTCTGCTTGGTTAAGAAAAAGATCTGTAGCACACCAGGGCTGTGATTCACAAGATTATCGATTCCAGGACTAGGCTATAATTCATCTCTCCTTCATATCCTCATTCTTGCTCACTGCCTCTCACTTTCTTGCTTTTGATCCCCGCCCATACAATTTCACTGCCTCTCTTGTTCTGAATTTAATCTGCTGAAGCACCTTGCATACACTCTTTAATTTTTTGTGCTGCCTGTATTTGTGTGTGTGTGTGTGTGTGTGTGTGTTTGGCTAAGCATTACCAATACATTTCAGCATAGCAGATGTATTCATCATCAGTTCATGTGTCGAATATTGAATCCATCCAACTTACTGTCTTTAAAATAGTGAAGTATGTGCACAATAATGTCCAGCAACAGCTGCAGTTTAGAAGCGCAGTAAACCACTCTGACTTCTCTAGGTTTACCAGTCCATTGTGCACGTTCTGCACTATGTAATGAAACAAATTACAGTATGAGCACTGGCTGTTTACGGTGTTTTACTGTTACAGATATATTTAAAGAGGGGATTCCTGCTTCTGCTGCAGCCCTGCCCACTCACCTGTGCACTTATGTTTGTGTGGGAAGAGCTATTCCATGAGATAAAGCTAGCCCTTTAGCTGAGTGGGCAGAGCAGGGGGATGGTGGGCTCCGAAGAGCTGAGACAGAGTTAAGTCGACAGTCTGCTCAGCTGGCCACAGGCCCAGGGACACAGCTAGCATTTCTAAACACACTGTGCTTGCTCTAGTCACTCACCATGAAATGACAACAACACAATGAACAAAATATCTCATCCCACTCCCTCTTATGTGGCTGCCCTACTCATAGGCAATGGTACGTGCAGTATACATTTGTACCAGACAAAAACATCTTCAAAGGATGGTCTATCCACATAAACATGAGCTTTACCGGGACTAAAAGCCGGCAACTGGGAGAAATCCATCTACTGACATCCTCAGGAGCAACTGATACAACATGCAGGAATCTAATAAGAGCTGACTCCCATGTGTCAAACTACTGGCTGCCTAAATGTGGGTTCAGGCAGACTGTCTAATTGCTTTTCATAGCCTGTCTTTCCTCGGGGATGTTGTTAACTTTTATGCACTGAACAAGGGTCCTTAGTGTTCAATAGTTATGTAATCCCCAGAGGTAGGAAATAAAACATCTGGGGTTTGTGATGTTGCAACAGAGTGTGGGAAACAAGATCGGGCTTTCAGAAAAGGTCAGAACAAAACCAGATGAGCTCTGTTTCAATGAAGCATTTTAGAAACTGCGCTTTGAAGGATGTGCTGCCCAAGTGTCAGTAATTTAATAGAGTTTATATGACAAACCTACTGTAACAACTGCACACACAGCACATCCAGATATAATAAGACCATAATAATATACATGCTTCATTTATGTTACACACCATTAAATATTGTATAGTCCCATCTTTATTCTTTAGTGCTATACATTCCCAGACAAGATCATAGCGTCAGCATTAAAGGTCATGGCAGATCCACTGGTTTCTGTGTTCACACTCATTTTCTACCCAGTGTTCGGTGCCACACAGTGTCAAGTTAGTCTCCACACATTCTAGTTGTTACAAAAGTGCTCACTATCAGTGTTTGACTGCAGCTTCCCTTCACCATCCTGCACATCAACTTACGCTTGAATGCAACTAAACACTCCTTCTACATTGGAGAGATTAAGTGCTGGAGAGGTGAGCGTTTTAAAAAGAAGCTGTAAGGCTCTGGTCCATGTGTACATCCTCCGGGATTAAAATACAGTGACATTTTTACAAGGGGAGTCTTACAACCCTTCAATATTCTGCCACCGGGGTGAGAGTTAAAAGCAAATGGCAGGAGAAAGTTGTTTTCCTCCCATATACAATACATGTTCCCCTTCATTTACTCTCATGAATTAGTAATACATCAAGAGACAAGGGGAATATTAGAAGTTTTCTTTTTTCCTCATGTTTCTCATTTACTCTGGGATTTAATATGACAATGGGTGGAAAGTCTTTTAAGACTGTCTATCTTGTAATAGTAAAAAAATACAGTATATTTAAATGACTACTAGCTTAAATTCGAAGTGGACAGATTTTAGGGTTCATAAATTGTAGCTAATGGGTTTATGTAGATTTACAATTGCTGGACTTATTTGCTTCTGTTAAAAACCATTGTACAAAGAGTTATCCTTTTACATTTGTTTCTGTCGTGAAACTGCCATTTATTATTATTAAAGAGACCCTTGTGAAACTTGCCTTTGCCCTAGTGAGCACCAGACTTTTATCTTAGGGAGTCAGACAGGCTGCTCCGGTATGGTATTCACCTCGAGACGAGAATCAACTTCAATGTCACAACTACCATTGTAATGTCTTTACTTTCAAAGAGAAAAACATCTTCAAAGAATTGTAGGTATTAGATTCTTTGAGTTTTATTTCTGTCAGTTAATCTACATATGCGCTTGTTCAATGTATTATTTGTGGGTCAGTAAAAATTCCCAGAGACTATAGACTGCAAATGACATATTAACATTGGAGAAGCTGAGAACAGAGAATTTTTGGAGTTTCTTGCTTGAAAAATTGCTTTTGATTATGATAATTTAGTCTGATATTTTTTTTTATTGATTTACAAATTGATTGTCATCTGTATGGTAAACATGAAGCTACAGCCCAGAAGTGGGTAATTTAGTTTAGCATAAAAACTAGAAACAGGGGGAAAAGCTAGCCTGGCTCTGTCTGATGAAACACCAGTGCCTCTAACACTCACTCGTGGCATGTTTAATTTGTACACAGAAACTCTAGTGATGGTGCGAAGCTGAGCTAACCTGCTGCAGGCTTTAGCTTTATGACTAATGATATAATTACAAAAAAGGCTATAAAGTACACTCAGTGCCAGGTATTATCTCACCAGCATTTTGATCGGAATGAGAAAAAATATTTAACGTTTACATCTGAATATTATCATATCGATTTCAGAGCATCTGGTTGCAAACCATGTGGCCCATGTGTTGTCTGGTCAATTTCAGTGTGTCACTGAGTGGATCCAGAGACAATATCAAATAGTACCAGATGTAAAACATACTTTGTAATACAAATTAAAATGTATTTCCCGCTGAGCATGCAGTGAGACGCTTGACTCATTTCGGGGTGATGGGAAAAAAAGCACTTGAGAACCATTGGCTGTGGATGCCGTTCCACAGACCCGTGGGATCAGTCAAATCAATGTCTGCTTCATCAGTGCTTTGGTCTTGAGTTGTTTATTCCTCAGATCGATCTGAACTGTTTTGCCTCCAAGCGTCTGTATAATACATGCGCAGTAGTCTGGCTCAGCTGTGGGAGAGCCTACAAGGGTCTTATGTATAAACTAATCCTTGAGAAGTGAGCTGGTGAAAGGTGTGCTTGTGTTTTCTCTGAATACTCCTTCAGGCCTGCGACTGTGAGGTTTAACTCAGTGTAGCATCAAATATGTGGCTCTCACACCTTAGGAAAGTTCGCCCTCTGTTAATGAAAATGTTTTACACTCAGTCTGAGCAAAAAATGTACTTAGACTTGCCATTTTCTCAAGGATGTGATACTAAGATTCTGCAGAGAATGTGCTCCACCAAAGTGGTGATTGCATGTGCTATACAGTTTCACGGGGATAATGGCAAATTTTCTGGGAAGGAAAAAATAGCCTCAAAGCTCATTTGGATTCGGATTAAATTTCAGTGAAACATTTAGCGGATGGTCTGATTAAGGCTTCCTCTATTGTATGTCGTCAATGGAGCAGCTCCAGGCTATTCTGACGTCTCAGCCTCTTAGTACTTAGCAGCTTTGGATTCGCAGTAAATGTTGATCGCCACACAGGTTAAAGTGAAAGCACAAATCAGAATAGCATGTGCAGCTTTTAAAAGGAAAAATAAATACTAGAAATCTTAAAAGACAAAAACTATTTATTTATTTTTTTAATAAAAAAAAAAAAAAAAAAATTGTTGAATCCCCAATACTCCAACTTAGCATCACAGCTAAGTCAAACATTAAGACTTGGTACCATTGCTTCCAGTTAGTAACATTAGTTTTTTGTACAGATGTGAAGGTGTAGTTTTAATTAGCACAGTGGACTGAAAGGGGGTCCACTGAGTGCATCTAATACTAATCAGCTAACAGCTACTCATACAACTCTCATGGGCTCTGTGGGAAACGGCGCAAACAGGTGACTTTTTATTTCAGGAATCTACACTGAAGTGAGAGGAAGAGTAACAAAACGAGGCCACATAATATATACATAAGATCAATAAATAATTAAAATGTATATTTATTTTTTGGCACCCACGCTATTGTGCTTGTAATACATTAACAATATAAGCAGCACAATATAGATGTGACATTACTTCTAGTAATTTGCTCACCTCCGACCAAAGTAAAAAAGACATTCGAATGGTTGCGCCAATAATTATAAAATGTCTTGATATAGAATGTACCATAATGCAATAAGCGTGTAGCATGTAAAATGCAAAATGTACTCCACAGGCGAGCTATAAATTCGCCAATGATTTGATTTGATGTGACAAACTGGATGCTTAGGAGAAAAGAATACTGCGACAGAACACACAGAAAGCAGTTTGCATTACATAACTGTATATCACGGAGGAGTGCGCCTGTGTCAGCTATACTATGTCAAGGCACAGTTATGAAACCAGCATTAAAATGCAGGGCACCAAACACAGAATGTGGGGTTTGATTTTTAGGGGAGTTTTCTTTGTGAGACTTGAAGGAACAAGACCCACAGACAATCAGAGGCACAACAATATTATTTCTGTTATTCTCAAGCAGCAACTGCCTTATCTCAGATTTACAGTTATAATCCAATCAATGGGAGGTTTTGGGAGGTTCAAAATCAAGGAAGCCTTGAAACACTTATTTTAACAGCATGGCTGTATTTTTTCACATTCCTGTTAATTTGAAAACTGCTCCAAACTCTGTTTACCAATTAACACATTTAACACATCTATAATTATTTCATTATGGGCCTGTGCCCTGTAGACAGGAGTGATGGATACTGAAGGTCTTTTCCTCCACCCCCTCATCTTCCAGGATCTCAGTCTGTACCACGGGAAGCCCTCAATTATTCATGCACAAGGATGGTGGCTCGATCTTTAAGTCTCTATTAAAACTGGAGGTCAACTAGAAAGCAGATTGAGCAGACTGAGAGCCTCATGCAGTCAAGTGGAACAGTCCATCTTTGAATGCAACGATGACTAGAGAAACCTTTCAGTCATCTGCGATTGTGCACTCACACACACAAATTCACATTTTTCTCATATTCTCGCCCTGTATAGTCGGATTTTGGCTTTTTGTCGTAGAAGGTGACCTTGTATGTCAGTCAGAGGTCAGACATGCTGAGTCAGAGCCTGTTTGGCTTTCCAGCTCTCACTTGGTGACTTGGCTCCAGAAATAGGTCGTATTCGTGTTAAAGGCAGATGACACACAGAGGCCACGTGTACAGTAAATAGATAAAGGGGGAATTATTTTGTTAGTTTTTTCTGAGACAACACAGCAGCTGTATAGAGCAGGTGCGATCAGATTAAAGGTGAAGGTTTATTGTTATGGGGGCTTCAACTTTGAGCAAAAAACTTCAGCCAGTTAAATTACTGGTTTAGAAATGGATCCAGTGTGACACTATAATGGGTTAACTTTACCCAGAGCCCACGAGACAGGGTTGTTTTGGTCCAGTACAGCACCAATAATATAGAACATAAAGTCCCTTTCAGACATGCTCTTCTTTTTTCCTTTCTGAACATGTTGGTATCTGAACGTAACAGCCTCATGTCTGAATGAGCACCCTGGTCACTTTTAAGTAAGTGCTGCAACTGCAATCTCGCTACGTCAGAAGATTTAGGTATCACTAGTGACTTACAGTATGTCTGAATGACAGAAAGCCGTCACTTCAAGACACTGTGAAGCCAGCAAAGTGACAAAACCTATGGTATGATTTCACATGTGAATCGAGTATTGTTGAGATAGACTAACCAACATGCTAACCCCGCCATCAGACTAGGTAAGAATCTCTCCCACTTTTCCTTTGTTCGTACTGTTTCGGCGGGCTGGTGGCTCAGTGGGTAGGTCATTGGCCTTAGATACAGAAGGTTCGGGTTGGGTTAAATGCAGAGAACCAATTTCATCTGTAACATGTAAATATGACAAATAAAGGCTTTCTTCTTTGTACTGTTTTTGAAGTGGTCTTGGTTAAGTAAGTAATTCATTTAAAGAATGAGCAGATCTTTTTAGGTTTAGTTGTAGCTATTTATTATTAACAATTAAAGTACCCAAGGACCTCAAAGACGTTTTGTCTGTTTTTTCATTATATATGAGTCTAAAATTGACAGACAGTTTTTTTTTAACTGGGTTGAATACAGCAGCTTGCTGTGGATGGAAGACAAATTATCACCTAATTATAAGAAAATAGCTGGAAATAAAAGTGTTTTAAATTATATCAGTGTGGACGTAACCTTAATGTAGAATAACCCTAAATTCATAGATGATCAATGCATACAGTAGTGAGGACTGCAAAGGAGAGAGATGTAGTGCCTTCACAATATTACCGTGGCCTTGGAAGGATCATGTAAGGGAGAAGGGCTCAAAATAACAGCGAGGAAGGGAGGTAGAAGGGATTTCTGTAAAGATTAGAGCAAATTAGCCTGAGCAGAGCAGGGAAAAAGTGGAGAGAGAATCCCAGAGAACACTTCTCTGGTGATTAGGCGGTGAAAAGCCGTCGAGGAATCTGCGAAAGAAATACAGTCACTGAAATGAGGTTGACAAAGTGGTTATAAGTATCCAGACTATTATACAGACAAAAAAAACTTTCACTGCTCAAAGAAATAGAGTTATAGCCAACATGCCTAGACAGCTTTAAAGTAGATTATGCTTGCCAGGGTATGATTCAGAAGTGAGAGGATGATGAGAGATGCCACTGGAGGAAATTCATTTTTTTAGCCTAGGAGCAAAGAAAGGGAAGGACAGAGAAGGTGGTGACCCGGTTGAATTGGGAAGGACATTTAAACATTTAAAAAGAAACATATAATCTTTTTCTGGTTGATCTGACAATGGAAATTTTTGAAATGCGGAAGATATATTGAGCTACAGGGGCTGCAGAGAGCATGTTGAGAGACGAGAAAGGAGCAGATTTAGAAACACAATAAATTTAAAGAGAGCAGAATCTCTAGTGATGAAGGTTAAAGCTTTTATTGAGTGTAAAACCACAGCTTTAGGCTGCACAGTATTGTCTGGAGTCATACCAGGATTCTAAGGATGTCAGCGTTCTTCATTAGAAGTGCTTGTTGGGTTGAGCTTTCCTATTTAGTAGGAGGTGCTGTCTGACAATGTCTGTAATTAAATCTTATGGATCATTCATTCAGCAATTTGCCAGCTGTGTGGCAGTGAGACAGTAAATTAAAGTTTTCTCTTTAAAAAACAATGTCAGCACAACAACCACCGTGCTTTTGAATGTGCCCATATCCACCAACTATGAACCTACTAGACTTAGGAAGGAAATATACTGTGCACTTTTGCTTTCCGACATGGTGCGAGAATATATTCTATCAGCTAGATCTTTTCCACTACTTTGAATAAATGGAGTAAATATTTCTGAAGTAGATTTTAACAGCCAAAGGAAGGGTCACTATCATAAATTATCTTTTGCTGATTTGCTGAGATAAGATAATGCAGGAGCCTCTCTGTCATGCTGGGAGTGGGTTTGAGTAGGACTCTGCTGATGAGAAATCAATCTGGAGTTCGACATCATCAAACAATATTTCGAGTGAACAGCTACAGTCAGTTTCCAACCTCACAAATGACGTATGTGACACAGATACACAATAAAGATGATAAGCCCAAGACTTGATAACACTGTCAAGATGTTGAAATTTCGAGATTTGCGGTCAAGTGTTTCATCTTCTTTGAAGATATTTGCAGTAAAATTGTGCAACATGAGATATGATGTGTTTTCTAACATTTTATAGGTTATTATTACAAAGTTACAGATAATTCAGTTGTTACCGGCAGTGACTCAGCACAATGTTGATAACTTTGTGTTTTGACTGCTATCTGGAGACATTATATTATTATTATTTATTTATTATATTTATTATTTTAACACAGTAAACTGATTAAGTACGTAAATACTTTCTTGGCAGGTGAACATGTGGAGGTCACGCCAAATAAATACGCTGTAAAGTATTTATTAAAGCCATGTGTTCAATGTTTATTAAGCATCGTGTGAATATAAATAAAGGTGATGAAATGACTTCTGGACAGCCTTCACAGTCTAAGCTGTGCCAGGAAAAGCTCTTCAGTGTGAGCAGTGTGAGGTCTGGGTCAAATATCAGGACTCACACCATCAGCACTCACCCACAGCTGATGACACCTGGCTATCAAAACAGCTGTCACAGCCACGACCCATTTCACTCCTAACATCAGTCGACACGACTGAAAATTAGCACTCAACCGTATCCTGCACGACGATGTATTCGGTACTGAGACAAATAAAGCAAAAAAATACCACATGCACACACATTTCCTTTAATATTCTGAGTGTCTTTTTGCAATATGACATTCGGAAACATAGTAATTTCTTTAAATGTGTCTGTAATATCTACTGCAAGAGCCTTATATTAATTATTGCCTTGCAGCAAACGACACGCTATAGAGTAGCATCTGCAATCTGAATCCAATCACTTTAAAATGTGCTGGAAGGACAGTTTTAGTGTAATAAAAAATATGAGCCTGATTAATCTGAAATTCAATATCAATTACAATAACATTAAAAACTTCTCTTGGGACTCAGCAATACTCTGATCTCAAGAACCTGGTACATAAGGCTGCAGAGAAAAATGAAATTGCCTCGATATTATGTTATAATACATTGTCTAACTTGTTTTGCAGTTACAGTGTTATAGGCTGGAGTAATAAAGCTTCAGTTAAGATTCATGTGTTATGTCTGAAAGACGTGGAACCATTTGCATATTGAATAAAAGAGCAAGCTGCATCATATTTTTAGATTCATCATAGGGACTTTTCAGTAGGGCGTCATGGTGGTGTAGTGGTGAGGATGGCCGCCTCACCCGCTTAACCGTGTGCCTTTCTGTCTAAATTGCCCATGTAGAAGGTTTGTCGGTCTCTATATGTCAGCCTGTGATTGAGTGGCGTACTCCACCTCTCACCCAATGACAACTGGGACATGCTCAAGCCCTCCACGACCCTTCAGAGGAAAGGCAATTAGGATAATGGATATATGGACGTCTCGATATCGCTTTTCAGAATGACTTCACAGAGAAACAAGAATAAATTATATGTTATATGATAACTGAGAGTTTTCTTCCTAAATATGGAGAGATCAAGTTCTTGATCAATTTACAGTGAGGCAGGGAAAAAGAGGGAAATACATGACTTCTAATCAGCAACATAATACTACCCCTCTCCCCTCCTTTTTCCTTCTTCTGTCAGAGCGTTTCCCCGGAGTCTAAGCTCAAACTGCAGAACCGCTCTGGGTGGCAACTGTTGAACAAAATGGGCTCTCACAAGCAGGAGAGGAAAAAGCCCACAGGAAAAGAGGAGAGAAGGAAAATCAATGCAAGGAAGGGATTTTAAAATAGGAGAAATGGGAAATAAGGTGAAGGGTGGGGAAGCAGACGGAGAGAGAAAATGGAGAAAGAGAATAATGGGCAATACTGAAAAGATCAATAACAGGAAAACACTGACTTCTAATGCTCATTTGATCGAAACACATTAATTTCTGCATTTTTAGCGAGGGAATATTCACAGAGAAGAGAAACAGCCTGGATTGCGCCCCACAGTTAAGTGCTGCTGTCTGGATGGTTGCAGTCGAGGCTGTGAGAGAGACAGAGCTTGCTAATGAGCACACTGGGAGAGTCTGCCTTGTTGTTTTGTTGAGTGTTATTTCGAATTATTGCAACCATGAGTCTGGGGCAGGAAGTCAACTCAAGCTGTCAAACCATCTTTCAATCTGGGTTAATTGCTCAGGGACTGGGAGCCTCGTGATTATCATTAGATATCTTTTTTATAACCACAAATGTACCTGTTAATTTGAGTTTTTCAAGTTTGTCTTGAAGTTGCTACAACGAGTATCTTTCTGTTGTTCTTTCATTATTTAATTAAAGCAATTAAATCACAGACAATTTTCATTTTTTATTCATTGTTTTTCCTTTATGCAACTAGACACTGAGCCAATGGATTTTAACATGGGAGACTACTGTTCAACAGTCAATTTGCATAACCATGTGTTTATTGTTGTTCATCTGACATATGCACATGTGAAGGTCTGTGAAGATATTTGAACCTAAACTCATCCAGCAAGTAAAGTAACAAGCTCCAAACTAGAGGGGAAATCTTGCCAGGGACAGCACTTCTCCCAGTATTATAAAGACGTTCTCTACTGACAATTATGAGTCACACTGATGCATATGTTGAGGAAGTGTTTACTGGGGCAGAGACTGTCAATCTGAAGAGTGACGGCACAGGACAGAAGACACACTCACCAGGCCTGTGACTTCCTCCTGGCCACGCTCTGTCTTGTCCACTTGGAGTGAGGGGTCAGGTGATAAATCAGCTGGCGGCAGATCTTGTTGGTGGACTTCAGAGAATCAGTCTCCTGTGACAGGCACATAGGATGGACACCAAATATAAATGCAGCTCATACGACTTTCATACGAATTCAGCTGTTCTCTTTTGCCTGACCTCTGCTGATGTGCGCATAGTAACAAAGTGTTTCTTTCTTGTCTTTTGAATACAGCTGCTTTGTTAATGTAATTTCCATTTTGCCTCCACTTTCTGCCATGTCTCCTCCTCCCCTTTTCTCTCTCTGACTCCTCTGTCAAAGACTTTAAATGGAAAGGGTTGTGCTGAGGAGGCGAAATCTAATTAATGGTGCAACACAACAACAAGAAAGAAGCAACTTGGCAAGAGGCAGAAAAACGACAGGGGCGATTTACCTTAAGGCAATTAACCATTCCTGCTGCCATTTCTTTTCTTGGGCGTTAAACAAACGTGTGTCTCATACTTTGAAAACATTCAGTGCTGCTGTTTGAGCCTTTTGGATGACTGAACACAGTGTTATAGCGAAAATGTATATCTGTGGTCTATCAACACTAAGATCTAAGATCCTAAGTGTGCAAGAGTGTAACTTAATAAGCACTGTAGAAATTTGGCCTTGATCATATGATATTATCTACATAAATCTCAGTGTAGTGGGAAGTGGTGGCCACAGAAGCAGCTGGCAGGCCTTAAATTCAGCACAATGCCTCTCTACATCCTCATCACGTCTGACACAGTACACTGCCACGGGTCACCAGCCAGTCAGGAGAATGTCTCTGCCAGCTCCTCACTTTTCCTCGCAGAGTTTCCCCACCAAAGACATGGGATTCGATTTTTTTTGCAGGTGGTTATCAGTAAACACTAGACCTATGGTGACTTAACTTAAGGCAATCCATCTTTTCCTAAAATGAAAACCACAGACTGTAGATAACTGTAATGTGTGCTGGGTCTGTGTTTTACCACCACTCCAAACTTCTGTATCTTCTTCAACCTCATACCTGAGTTTGAAATGTAATTTGAATTTTAATGTGTCGGATTTGTATGCCACGCTACAAGTGGATGAACTGACTGCCAGAAAGAAAAAATCACAACTGATATATTTAAGAAAATATTACCATACACATCTGACCTCAGCTCTTAAGATAAGAAAAAAATTAACCTACTATTCCCAAAAGAAATTTTCATACAGTCCCATGAAAACTGTGATAATGTGTCTGTAGCCAGAGACCAAACAGACCTCACTGCTTATCCAGTTTGATCCCACTGCTACCCGACACTGCCCTCAAAGTGCTCTCACAGTTAGTGCCAAATCCATACCCCCCAATAAGCCTCAGTGCCAATAACCATGGCCTGTTGACCTCAGCATGAACACTGGACATCTACCCCCACGTGTGAGCATGAAGCTGATAATCTCACACCCCTGCAGGTCCTGGAGCAAAGCTGCTGCCAAGAAGCAGCAGGGAAGGTAGCATTCGAGTGCTACTGCAGAGTAAAGCTCTGACCTGAACTTTGGCCTCAAAGTCTACCTCTCTACTGTACTCCACCATCCTGCACTACAGCATGTATGTCCATCCTGCAGGAAGGGTTTTTCCTCTGTTTCTCTGCTTGATTGACTCTGGAGCCATGGAGAAATGGTCTTGTGTGTTGTGCAGACTGTAAAGCCTTTTTAACAACGTCTGCACTATATAAACAAACCTAACTGAACGTTATTTACGTTGTGCCGTGCCCGTCACTTTTCCACTTACGTTTCCTGTAAAACACAACTCCACCACTAATGGAATGCAAAATGTCACTTAATGCTTCAAACACACTTAAAGGCATCAGAATAAAAACCTTCAATATAATTTTGCCTACTTCTTATCATCTGTTGTTGTGTTTGTTTAGCGCGAACCGACAGTTCATTGTTGTCACAGTAGCATGACAACAAATGTGACACATGCTCTCGGGCATGGCTAATAAATGTGGACATGCTGCAGCTTGCTTCTGTTCTGTTTGAAATTGTTGCTGTCCCATTAACTTATGCAAATGTGTCTGTTATGTTTTAACCCACGAGCAGTTTTCTTTTCAACTCCTGTGAATGAATGTAACATTTAACACAAACTTAATTATTGTGGATTCGTACCCTCTTCGGACACTGCAGGTCTCGAGCCAGGCTGAGCAGCAGCTCATGAGAAATGGGGTCCACCAGGTTGAGAAAAGCCGCATTCTTGTACAAAATGTCATTGAGTGATGTTCCCTGCAGGCCCAAGTCCTGAGACACAAGAAGGAAAAGGTACAGTAAGTGATTTGTCAAACCTTACACCCAGCACAGCATCACTCTTTCATGAACAGATTAAAAACTCCTTCTTCATTTGAACTGATTTGCAGGTTCCACTTGTTGCATTACCCAGGGGACGTTCTATAATTTCACAAAACACATCTCTTATTCATGTAAGAAAAATACTTCTTGATTCCAGTTAAATGCACTTCCACCTTCTACCTCCAGTCTTCATCACGATGTGATGTGCAGAACATTTTAATACAACCGGGAACCAGGACACATCCCCAGGGGTTGATGATATTTGTATCATCTTCATGCTGTGTTCTATTTGCAATGTAAATATATTGAAGCACTATCTCCAGGTAATGCTTTGAGGGCCGACGTGTCATTAACAGCCAGTGTTTGAGGAGTAACGTCTTCAGACACATCAAATGATCCCACCAGCATGTGGCATCTGCCACCTACTTGACGACGATACCAACACACACACACACACACACACACACACACACACACACGTACACGCACAACAAACTAGAAGAAGAAACGACAGTGAAGACATGAAACAGAAGAGATGAAATAAAAATGAAGAAGATGAAAGGCTTGAAGTTAGAGCAAAAGCCTGAAGCTTCATTATTTTTAACTAATGCATATCAAGTGTTATAAGATTACTTCTACTCGTTATTATCTGCTATATCTGCGGCCAATGTACATTAGAAAAATCTTTACTAGACCAACATCCTCTTATTTACAGGAGTGAATGTTGTGTCATGTAAAGCTGTACAATACCTCTTATGATCTATATGAACTGAAATGCTTATCAAATTGAAGGCTGTGTAAAACATGCTCTATATGTGCTGACAGCTCTAACACTTCAGGGTACAGTGGAGGCAAAGAGGAAAACTCCCATCAGCATTTTCTCCTCCTCCAGCTTTGAGTTGATTTATTACAGCAGAGCTTTGAGGGATTCCCTGACGCTGGGCTATCCTCCAGACCAGCTCTCCCTTCAATAAACCTCATTTAGTGCAGGCTGCGGGTATCATATGTGTCCAAAAATGGAAGCACGGGAGAAAATTGAAGATTATTTTATGGTGACGTGTTTGTGCCGTTTATGTGCAGCTTTGTGGAGGATTCAGAGCTGAAATGAACCACATTTTAAAAAATGCACACAGAGATCTGATCCCATGGATTAATTTGACTGATTCCTAGTCATAAAAGCATGAAATGTTCTGATATTTGTCACTGACAGGATGCCTGTGTATGTGCCGGCGTGACTTTGGGTCCCACTGCAAATGTCCTCATGAAAGCTGCATATCTAATCTGATGCCTTGTCACAAAAAGTCTGAATAAAAAGAGATAAGCTCCGAATCGCAGAACATCATCCCACACATGCAGTTCATTAGAATCCAATTAAATATATTGCAGAGTGCGACAAATCCAGTTCCTCAGTTTTCTGCTTCAGTGCATGAAAAGTGTCACAGCTGCCAGGTGATGGACTTTTCAACTCCAGCTTTGTTGATTTGAAAAGTGAAAGTTTCAATGATGCAAAAACTCAGCCAGTGGCAGCATTGCTTTGGCAAGGATATCTGACAAACTGGAGGAGGTCAGTTTGTCAAATGAGTCACATGTGACCAAACATATGAAGAGGAATTTATGCTAATACATCCTAAGGTACAATGACACTACACTGCACATGCATTTTTGACATTTCCATTAACATTACAATTGCATCTGTGATCTGTCCTTCACATGAAGGAGCACTTTCTCTAGACATTATGTTTTCACTTAAATGCAGATAGAAGTCAGAATGCATGAAAGTAAACAATATAGAGTATAGAAATGTGTTTATTAACTTTCTTAGTGAAAAGAAACTGTACACCCTGTTATCTAGTGAACTTCTTTGCTTAGTGTGCGTTTTATTGCTAGTTTACTTGCCGTCTTTATGCTTAATTTCATTGTAGAAGTTTGTAGACAGTTTTCCAACACTAATGCTCATTGTAAATATTTATTAATATGTGAACATTAACATTTAACATAACTCAAACCCCAATCTCTTACTCTCCATCTATATATTTATTTTGTATTTAATTCTGCATTAGTAAATCATAAAGGCATCACAGTTGTTTGGTATTTCAAGTTGAATAAGATAAATTAAAATATGTGTGTTTTGACAGTGAACCTTACACTTCAATAAGGTCTATAGAACACAGAGCACTTTAATTACTGTCTTCTCCATCGCTGCACATCGGTTGTTGTACAGTACAGCGCTACTGATATGAGTATTTGCTGATTCTTTGTTTACTAATGAATATCTAGAAGATCCCAAACTAATTAACTTAATGGCCCAGAAGGCAGATCTGCAATGGAGATACAGTGCGTTATTGGTTCCTCTTTGTAATGACTTCCTCTATGTGAAATATGTTCCAGCATCCATCATCTCAAGGTGATTATCTCCAAATCCACCCATCCCCGATAGGAAAAGCTGCTTTGCTGCTGCAGAACAACAACAGAAGATCTACTGCCAGTGTTTTTTTCCAGTCTTGAAGTAATATTAGTCAGACACTTGGCTTCAGCCCCAACAACATACAACAGTAGCAGCGCTCTGGCTTCACCTCAGTGAGCGATGGAGACAGTATACGTGCTTCGCGAGCAGTTTTAATGCCGAGCTATGGAGGAAGCTGCCCCTGCTCGCAACCAACAAATCTACATGTTGATCTTTACAACTCTTTTTCTCATAGGGTGCAACACACTACAGCACTACTTTCATTTATATGGACATCGGTGTCTTAATGGTAGGTGTGCATAAGTCACATTGCTTCCATGTAAATATGAAGGTGAAGCTTCACAAAGAAGTGTAAATTCACCCCACACATTTTATATCTTCACTTAAAGCTTTCAGAGTAGATGAGATACCTACAAATCCGCCTTCACTTCAGCATTTTTCAGACCCCCATAGCTTCGCAGCTTTGTTTCCTGCTTTCATAAGCACACATCTGTATAATTTATTCTACAGCGCCGTGCAGATGGGCAGGGAGGTTTCATGACAGGGGGGGCCCTCTTGATCAGAACTGCTTTTGTCTGAACTTCAAATCTGAGCCCCTTTGATCAACACGCAGCTCGCAGAAGGCAGTGGAAAGCTCAAGATGAGCTCTAAGAACTCTAGTTTGGATAAATCTTAAGAAAGTTAGGAAAAACAAGCATCATTTAACTACAGTATACTGAGAAACTGTGAAGTTGCATTAAAGAGATGTTCACATAATGTTGTGCAACAAGGACAGATTAGAGCTATTCAACAATATCACATGTGGATTTCTTTATTTAATTATCATAGATTTGACCACATTCAAATGATTATATGATACACTCAGTGTTGTGCTGTTTGGATCTGATTAAATATTCTGAACATGGATTGGAGAGCTTCACCACCATTTCCTTTCAGACAAAGCAGGTGGGCAATTTAGCACAGTCTCTAACCAAATGAGGCATCAACTCAACTCATTGTAAGAGCTTCTGTTTCCACAGGAATAGTAAAAAGAGGCAAGCAACTTCGCTATGGGAAGCAAAGCCTCTGGAAACCTTTATGAGAAATTACAAAGAGTAAATGATTAAATGGCTTTAACTGTTTAAAAAACAAAACATTAACGCACTGACACCTGCAGATGCATGTGCCTTAGGGGATTTGCACAAGAGGAGCAACTGTTGTAGCATCACAAAGGGATGTTATGCGCACAAACTGTCTTTAAATTAGAAATATAACCAAACTTTTTGCGCATGCACTAATAAACAAACGCCACTTACGCGTCAGAAAAAACACGTTTTCCATAATAAAGTTTCAAATGCTGTAAGACTGAACCTCCAAACTCCTGATGCCCCTTTACCTTTCTCAGCAGTTTGAGCACTTCAGCTGCCTGCTCCATCTTCTGCTCCTGCAGAAGCCTCTGGATTTCCCGGATCCAAGCCACCCGTCTGACATACGGGCTGTGGTTGGTTTTCCGCAGCATCCCCGGGAGCTTGTCGGACTTGAGCATCAAGGAGGCAAACAAGAAGTCTCTCCTGCCTCTGCCGCCACTTCTCTCGCTTTCTCCGGAAACGTCATGTCTCTGTCGTCTCCTCTTGGACAATTTGCTGTCAAAATCGAGACTTCTCTGTCTGGTCAACTTAGAACCCATCACTCCTGAGAGGATGTGCCGGCGGAGGTGGTGAGAAGGATTTCACAGCATGCCGCCAAAACATCACACTCCCCACGAGGATCTACCCCCCCCCCCCCAGCCCAGGAAAATAGAGTTTCAAACTTTCGGGTCTATTCAGAACTATAAAGCATCAACATGACAACATGCTCGCCGTCGTCCCCTGCTTGCATCGGTCCATGCACTGCCTGAGCACTCTGGCATCCTTCGCTTTACTCAGAGCTGATGCGCTCCTCAGCCAATCAGATCGTGAATGCTCTGCACAGCTTGAGAGTGAGAGTCATGTAAGAAAACTGTGCTCAGTTTAGTTTTCTTACATGACCCCCACAGCTGAACGCGCTGGGCACGGAATCAATCAGTGCAAGTAGACGCGTTTAATCCTGCGTTATCAGTGTATGGTCTTATGTAATCATTTCATAATCCCAATGATGTGACGAAGTAATAGAAACAAAGAAGAATGTGCATGAAGGGGAACTTTGCTTGCAAGTTATTATCCATTGTTTCCATTAGCTATGTTGAGTTTGGGAACACCTAGATTTTGGGGCAATGGACACATTATTGAGAAAAGTGGCTGTAGGATGTGGAGACTGCAGATGCTGAGTGACAACACTAAACTTTCTTGGCTGGAGTTGCAAAATAGGCTCTAATTTATCCAAGTACATCCATCTGCTATGCAGACTGCATGGACTAAACATCTGGGTGCCCATTAAGTCAGAAATGGAATGGATCAGGCTCAGACAGGTGGGCTGCCAGACAGATTGAATCAAATACTGATGATAGACTATTCTTGACTTTTCTTTCTTTGTAAATCCATCAAATTAAATTTTTGGGCTATATCATCTTCAACAAGTGACATTTTGAAACTATCAACCGTTGTACAATCATTAGATCAACTTGTGGCCATAGACACCATACATTTGGGTCAACCTCTCCAAAAATATTACAAACACACAAACTGATTACAGTCATTACAAAAAATACAAGAAAAATATTTATTAACCACAAGTGTACCATACATGGAACCATCACTTGATTGTCACATGTACCACAAACTACAACCATTGTTTTCTGCTTATGTTTCAAATGTTCCTTTAGTAGAACAAAAGTTACATTAGGAAATCACAGGAAAGAATACATAAAAGGGGGGCATCATAGTTTACATTTTATATTATTCTCCAACACTTTTCTCATATGCAACTTGTATAAATAATTTACCAATAAATAATTAATTAATACATATTTACCCTCAAAATGTCACCCCGCTGAAAGCAGGAGAAGACGTTTGTTAATAAACATTTGGAACCTGGGAGAAGAGTTTTAATGTTGATGGACTTGCTTAAAGACAGACTTTAAAAACCACATCTCCTAATAGTCATGTCTTGTACTTTCATTTATGAAAACAAAACAAAAAAGCTGTCAGAATTTGCTTCGGGCAAAGGAATACTAATATCAGGGAGCTGAAGCGAAACAATTCACACAGAAAAGTGACGTACTTTCATTTCTCCTTTATTCAGATTTTAAACGTATGATGACATTATGTAGCATGATAACCAAATAAAAACAAATAAATTGATCAAAGGCGTCCCCAACATGCTGCTACTAAAGTCTAATGACTCTCATTGCTGCTGCTTGTCATTTTTAGGGTTGACAATATCCCAGATTGTCTAACTTCTTTATTTTTCTTGACAATTCTTAACAAATCTATCAACAAAGTTTACACATTTATTTTCTGTCTTTTTTGGTTGTACTGAACATGAGCCTGGTTGCATATGATTTCTGCCATGACAGCATAATTTTGGTGGATGGCAGCAGACAGGAGCTGCAATTCTGGAGCCTGTGAAGCAGCTATAAACTATTGTCAGAGGAAGGTTTTATATGTATAGTTTAAGTAGGGTTACTAGATAAAACTACTGCTACTACAAGTGAGGTGATGTGTTTCTGGAAAAGCTGCCTGTGATTGCTGAATTACTGCAACTGTCATTCAGTATTTATATAGCCATAGGAATTGATTACCTATCATACACCTCATAGTAATTACTCAGACATTGTGTTTATGTTTCGTTATTCTGCCCGTCTGTTCTTGACTTGATAACAGTCCAAACTTTGGACCTTACTATGTAGTGGTTGTAGTTGACTTTGTAGTAGTTTAAAGAAACTCTCTGAGCTGTCACTGTGTAGTCTGCACCTAACATTTGATCTCACCTCCTGTCTCCTACAGATGCACGAACATTTGGATGTTCAGGTGCAGGAAGCGTCAGGACCGGCAGCTGGAAGCACGCTTCAGGAGGACATTTACTGCATGATTGAGAAGGAATGTTTTATGATCTCTCGACTTTTTCTATAGCTGCTCCCCCTTATCATGCTTCTCAATGTGTGAGGGACACCAGTGTCATTCTGTGGCTTTTGAGTTTACAGCCATTTAAATTCATGCTGAATCATGAGCCTAGAGCACGGATTACAGCGGCTGACTTTGTCTCCTTCTGTTCATGATGAACGTTTGAGGTGAGACGATGCTCCTATGTTTTCTCAGTCAAAATATCTTGGTCTTTCTACTCATCTTTTTCCAGCATAGCAGCTGATTGTTGATTTTCATATTCATCTTATATGGATAAGTAACTGTGTTACAGGAGAAGATGATAAATAAGACAAAGGTGCTTGGTCAGTGGTATAGGCAGATGCTCTGAACGCAACTAAATGAATTCACTGAAGTTTGCATCTTCTCACTTGAATGGACATGTTGACAAATAGAAAAAGGTCTTTTCAATAAAACCTGCTCCAAAATGAGACTCTGGTGATGATTCATCTTTCAGCACAATGATAACAGGAATCACACAGCGAAGAGAAGACTGGAATGGCTTCAGGACAGGTTTGTGACTGACCTTCAGTGGCCTAGCCAAGGGCCAGCCTTAAATCCCAGAGAACATCTGTGGAGAGATGTGAAGATGACAATTCACAGACACTTCTCATTCAATCTCACGGAGCTGGAGAGGATCTGTCAGGAGAGGATAAAGGTGTGCTGAGGCTTAACCAAAGGGGCTTTGAAACAGAGCTGAGTTAAAGACCTGGATATTCAACAAAAAACATGTTTCACTTTGTCTTTAGGGTTTACTGAGTGTAGGTAAATGGGAAATAAAAGAAATGATGATCCATTTAAAATTAAATACAAAGTGTGCTAGAGGTAAATGGGTCTGAATACTTTCTGACGCCACTCTGAGCTACAGCTGTCAAAACACAAACATTAACTGTTGGTGTTATCACAGCTGGAGCTAAACGTCCAATACAGAAACTACTAACAACTAAATGTCCCAGTATTTTTGTCATCTGCAAGGTAAAATTGCTCAATAATACACACAATGTCCAATTTGTTCATTAAAAAACACTCTGAACCTGACAAATATATAATCTAAACCTAAAAGTTTAAGAATTAGAGGCTCAATTCTAAGGAGGACTTGAGATCGCTGGCCTGGGGTCAGATTTGAGGACGTGATCTGTCGTTCTTGTCCATGGCCTTGGTCTCGCTGTGTATTTAACCGACCTCTCTTATCCAGTTCGGCACCCCATCGCATTGTTCCCCTGCAGTTCTTCTTCCAGATAAGGCAGATGTGATCTTCTTGCAGCCCTGAAAGTCTTCATTTTTCCTGGTGAGCAGCAGCAGTCATGCAAAAACCAGTAATACTGCTAAAGATGTAACATAGTTGATCATATTTTAGTGTTGACTACCTACACTGGAGTCATATGTCATCTATTTGAAATGCACCACCAGCAAACTGAAGCTACTGCTAGTTAATCTTTATCACAGATAAGTTGAAGCGTCGCTGCAGATAAATAACCAGTCATCCTGTGGTTGACGTTTCCTCTCACATTCAGGCGCATGCAGTTGCCACATGGTATTTAAGACTGTTCTGTGAAGCTTGGATACAGATGACTAACTCGAGTGATAATCTGAGCGCCATCTCAACTTGTTTCTTCTGCGTCTGCATTTTTCTTCACCCCATCGGTAACACAAGAGAGGGGGTTTTATGGTGAGGTGGGTTAAAGTTTAATGATTCAGTGACAGTTACTTGTAAACCTATCAACTGCCTCATATCATGGCCAAAGCACACAGTGAGCAGGCTGTTGTTTCGGCCCCAGGAGAAATCAAGGTAAGTGTAATTTGTTTTAATCCTTCAGTTGGTACAACAAAATAAAAGGATCAGGACTCCAGTGTCTCCATATCCTGGGCACACAAATATTTCTGCAGTAATTGCTGAAGTAACTTTGTACTGTGAGGCAAGTGACAACTTTGTATACACTATGAGGGTTTGTGTACTTCGATGTTCAACAGTAGCTCTTGTGCAGTGAAACTCACTTCGCTTGGCTGCTACATAATTTGGCTTTAGTCCTTTGACAGGCTAAAGAATCTGCATGACTGCAGGCTTTAAAGATTTGAGCAACTGAAAAGCGAAATTGTTCAGGCTTGTTCTTTTTTATTTGTCTTTTTGCCTGCAGAAAACACATCCAGGAGGATACACTTAGTCTGCTTACTGCCTCCAAGTCAGATTATCTCACATAGACAAAACATTATGCGTGACGTATTAAGTATTTTTTATTCTTCTGTTCAATCGGCCTTTATTTGAACGTTCAGGCAAGGACATTTAGAAAATTAACTCAGTGTAATATTTGACATGATGTAGCCGGGAGCCTTATGTGCTAGCAAGCACTTAACAACACAATGTCTGTAGTACAGTAGTTTTTCCAGTTAAATGTGATTCACAGTGTGGTTTTACAGATGTCAGAGATGGAGGAGGCTCATTTTCAGCTTGGGAAATGATTAATGTAAAGCCGGGGATGGGATTATATTTTTCTCTCCACAAAGCCTGAATATGTTGGTAAATTTTTGCCACCTACACAAGACTGTGACTGAATTTATTAGATATGTTGATCATGGCTACATTACTTGAAATAGTACTGGTTAATGTCTGGTTGGTGTGATGTTAATTAGACAACTTAGAATACTTTATGTATAGTAGACCAACGTCCTAGACATGTTTATATATTCCTGCATTACCTCCTTGTAATTGGATTTGTATTACTTCAACAGTAAAGACTGATAACTCATAAAAAGTGTTAACTTGATCTAAGCTCTATTTCTGACTGGCTGAGCGTTTGTGTGAAGGTCTGCAGACTACATCTTCTAGCAGTTTCGAAGTCAAAGACCATGTATTCACTGTCTGAACTGTGGAATTATTTACTGTTTACAATCCACGCAACACATTCTTTATTTTCCTTAAAATGTCAACTAAACAAACAGTCTGGGGGTTAGAGTTGGTGTGGATTAGCGCTGTAGCAGCAGCAGCTGATAACTCTGAGCTTCTGCTCTTATTCTCATGTGGTCACAACTTTACTATATTGACTGTGTCTTTAATATTGTTGCATGATTACATGTTTGTGTTTTTGTGTTTGAACAGTTTTTATTTTATTTCATTTAGGTATTACCATTTTCATGAGGCTTGCGTTTATTGTGATCTTGTGTGTCATACCATTCTTTTCCATATGATCAAAGATACAAATGACATGTTTTCTCTTAACAGGAATTAAATTAATTATTTATTGCTCCTGAAGCTACAAAAATGGTGAAGAAAACAATCATTGTGTCACTGGCGTTGCTGCTGCTGGCATCTGTTGCCACTTTTGTGGGTGTCTTCTTCGGTGTGAAGAGAAATAAACCCACAAGTGAACATGTATACTTGAAGGGAGCTGTAGCAGCAGATGCTGGGCCATGTTCAGAGGTTGGCAGGTAAGAGTTTATTTCCACTAATAGAGATAATGTGCTGGACACGTATAGATGTATAGATAATATATGTATATATAAGAAACCATATTAAATACACGCAGAAGGTTCACACACAATTTTGCCCCAGAGACATATTGATGAAAGGGGGGTCTGCAGTGGATGCCTCTATAGCTGCTTTACTGTGCGTTGGACTCATGAATGCTCACAGTATGGGAATTGGAGGAGGACTTTTCCTCACCATCTACAATGCAAAAAATGGTACACCTTCAAATACCCCACTTATCACAACCTCTCCTGTTGTTCATGACAAAACAAATTTTACCTTATGACCATGTGGATCCTAAATGCATCTCCTAATTTGTGACTTATACACAGGCAAAGTTGAGACAATTAATGCCAGAGAGACGGCACCACGCTACGCAACAGAAAACATGTTTGGGAACAACACAGAATTATCTCGAACAGGTAATGTTTAACCAGCATTATCAGATATGGGAACGAGCCAAGGAAGGTGTAATTAACAATATTATGATTGAAAATGACCTTGAGATAATGACACTTAAAGATTAATATATTCTCAAATTACTATACCAAACTCAAAACAACAAAAACACATTTTGTGTTTAAGTTATAAAAGTAACATCTGAATAACTTCTGCACAGTAATGTGTGTCTGTTTCCTTGAACTTGGTGGTTGGCAGGAGGGTTGTCTATTGCTGTACCAGGGGAGATTCGTGGCTATGAGATGGCACACAGGCGACATGGGAAACTGCCTTGGAAAGACTTGTTTCAGCCAAGCATTGAGCTTGCAGAAAGAGGTTTTCCTTTAGGCAGAGCCCTTGCCACTGCTTTGTCTCAAAAAAAGGAAATCATCATCAATAACCAAACTCTGTGGTGAGAGACTTAAATCTAAAGTCAGTGTCTGGTTATTTGAAATTAACTTAAAGCTGTGTTCATCGGCATCTGCAAGTGAACTTTTCCTCTCCTTCAGTGAAGTGTTTTGTGGGGCGAATGGTGACGTCTTAAAAGAAAATGAAACCATTAGATTTCTGAAGCTTGCAGAAACCTATAGGAAAATAGCAGAAGTGGGTCCTGGTGAATTGTACGAGGGACAACTGGCTCAGGACCTTGTGGCAGATATTCAAGCAGCAGGTAGTATTTCTTTTAATAATCTAATAAAGCTCATAAATATAATTTTTCTCTGCACATCCATTTTCCATGTTGAGGAGGATTTGTATTTGCAGATGTGCCCAAATGTGCATTCACAGTGTTCTGTGTTTCAATCCGTGTTTAGGTGGTATCATCACAATGGAGGATCTGAAGGATTATGTGCCAGTCTTGGATGAGAACCCTTTAAGGGTGAATGTGGGGGAGTACACCATGGTTGTTCCCAATGCCCCCGCTAGCGGCCCTGTGCTCTCGCTGATATTAAACATCTTGAATGGTAAGCCTTGATGCTTTGTCCAAAAACACACCGAGTGGGAGAGAATGTGCTTTAATGTGAGCTGCCTTCACTTTGCCAGTCACTCTCACAGAAAAGGACTCCAGCACAGTAAATCTACTCTTAAAATAAAAAAAGCTTTGTTGGCCTAATGTTACGTAAGAACAGCTCGAACGTGTCTGAAAAAGACAGACCTACATTTATCCAGCAGATGACTGCAACAGATATCATTTACAACCCCAAATATTAGAGTGTTGTGTAAAATGTACTACAAAACAGAACACAGTTATTTCCATCATAATTTTAGACTCCAATGTGATGGAAAATTGAACAAAGACAACATATCACATCTTTAAACTGAGATACTGAGTTTAACTGAGTTTATGACACTCTGTAAGCATAAAGAACCCACTTGCAAGACTTATTTTTCCATCCTTCTTGTTATAGGATTTCAGCTGATCTACCCTCAGAAATGTTTCTCAGTTTCAACATTTAAAATACCATCTTTGTACTATTTTCAAATAATCTATAGATTTATTCACTAATCACAGTACATGACATCCTGACTTTTTTGGAAGTGGCCCAGTGTTAAACAAAGACCTAACAGGTGCGAAGAAGCTCATACGAATCTCTTCTGTTATGGTACCTATTGTATTTTGCTTTTTATAGGAAGAGTGTTTTTGATTCCTGATGCCATCACTGATAGATGATGCCACCCCAGAGCAATAAGCTACAAGAACAACATCAAGTTTAAAATGAAGTTTTCTCACTTTAGAGAGTGAAGTTAAAAGCATGGAGGGAACAATTCTGTAACCCCCAACAGAAAGCCTTTTGTTTGATTGAAGTAATTAAACATCATTTCTGTTGGAGTCCTCACCCGAGAGATCACCAAAGTTCACGACCATGTTGGTAATGAAATCATTGCTGCCTTGGTCTGTCATCATCTCGGCACATAATAATACATCTGGTCTTTGTACACCATTAGCTGTCTGATTACACTTTCTTCTGTGTTGCCTGCTCCCAAACAGTCTTTTTTGAAGACACCGTCTCTCAGCTCTTCAGTTACAGTACCCTTCAGCACAGTGACAGTATCTCCCTCTAAGGAGCAGATGAGAAACTTCCTTCGAAAGTAATTAATCTCCCCAAACCTTTCCTTTCCTCTGACCGACCACCCACTCACAGCGCCCCACTGCCTCACACTAACACTAATCTCACCAATTTACCTTTAATTGGACACAGTTCAGTGGTGGAGGCTTGACGCAAACGTTCGAGTGACAGCCCAAAACTTTCATCCTGGTGATTTACCGTGACTCCTGCCTCATTCTGACAGCTGAAACCCATCAAACCAAAAACTCTCCTGTTTCCTCAGGCTTTCCTCCACTTTCCCTCTGAGGCTGTCAGCTCAGGCTAATACCCGTGGTCTGGTCACAGCAGCCTTTAGACTAAATAAAACACTAGAATAAACTGGGTCAAGTCAATTTCAGCTGTTTCCTTTCCTGCCTGAACAGACGTTACTGCTGTGAATGAATTAAGTTGCTGATTACTGTTGTATTCTCTGCAGGGTACAACTTTAGCTCAGATAGCATGGCAACCACTGAGAAAAAGATCCTAACCTACCATCGCATCATAGAGGCCTTTCGTTTTGCTTATGCAAAGAGGACCTTACTTGGAGATATGGACTTTCTCAACATCACAGATGTAAGGTCATGGCTTAAAACACAGAACAGTTTTGTGGAAAATCTTTATTTCAAATTTAAAGGTGGTGGCAGTGTGCTACCACAGGTGAAACAGATATTCCCACATCTAGTAACAAGAACAAACTGCACCTAAGAACTATCAAACGTTGTTAAATGGATCATTTTTTCTAAAATCTAATGTTCCAATAGTGTGTACAATGATTTCTCTCCCAAAGCTCATCCACAATATGACTTCGAGGTCCTATGCCAACGGCCTCCGTGAAAAGATCACAGATGAAACCACACATCACATGAACTATTACGAGCCAGAGTTTTACCTACCTGAAAACCACGGGACCTCACACCTTTCTGTAGTAGCAGAAGATGGAAGTGCCGTGGCAGCCACTAGCACCATCAACCAATAGTATGACTGCATGATTAGGTGCAATAAATACCATTACTTCCATTATGTATGTGCCCTTAAGTCTTACTGGTTATTGTTTACTTGCAGCTTGGGCTCCAAAGTCATGTCAAATTCAACAGGGATACTTCTAAATGATGAGATGGACGATTTCAGCTCCCCGTTTGTCACAAACGGCTTCGGCGTGCCACCGTCACCAAACAACTTCATCAGACCAGGTTTAAGATCAACACACACATAAACACACACATGAGCTCAAAAACAGTAAGATACTGGCTTTTCAGTAGTACACTGACTAAAAGTCACTCAGGGGTCGGCCAGTCCTTCACATGACCTTGATTTTTATATTACGATCTTTGTGCTTTAAGAGTAAAAATATATACAAGTCATGCCCTTTGTATTTTTTCAGACTTTAAAACCTGGTATTCTTGATATAACACTAAACCTCTGCATTTGTCTTCCCATCATACAGCTACTTAAATTGATATGATTCAAAATACGTACATGTTTATTCTTTTTAACTTACATCCCCATTAAATTCTGTTAAAAGGGAAAAGGCCAATGTCGTCTATGTGTCCAGCCATCTTCCTTGACAAAAACAACAAAGTTAAGATGGTGGTCGGTGCCTCAGGGGGAACAAAAATCACTACGTCTATTGCTCTGGTAATTCTCAGTCAGAACATGTAAATTAATGAAGTGTGCTGTTCCTACTGTAAGTGTTGTAAGAACATAGCACTTAGCTTTACTTACTGTTTAATTATTATTGTTTCAAATGTTTGCTGTTTTGCAGGTGATTCTGAATACACTTTTCTTCGACTACGATCTGCAAAAAGCTGTGTTGGATCCAAGGCTCCACAACCAGCTGAGTCCCAACTTGACTGTAGCAGAGCCTGGCTTTGACAAAGTGAGCGTCACCAACGGCAAACAATACTGACATGTATGAGTAATAGCAGGATGTTGCGGTGTGTAGGGAGACAATCCTTCAACCAAAGACCCGCCGAAAAAACACTCTCTACAGCTAAGTCAAGCCCGCCACCGGGGCACTGTTCATTATATTTACCTTTCAGAGATGTGTATAATGTAGAAGAAAAATATCATAAATCAGTAGTATTGAGCTAGCAATCATATTTGTGGCTTAGCTTATATATAAATATTTTATAGTTGGCATGTGACCATATGATAAAATGCTGAGTGACTTTTTTTATTGTGCTTTAAAACTGTATAGGCAAAGATAAAGATAAAGAAAAAGATAAAGTAAATATAAAGATAAAGATAAAGATAAAGATAAAGATAAAGTAAATATAAAGATAAAGATAAAGATAAAGATAAAGATAAAGATAAAGATAAAGATAAAGATAAAGATAAAGAAAAAGGTAAAGGTAAAGATAAAGATAAAGATAAAGATTTAATTCCAGTTCAATAGATAGATGGTGTAATTGTATAACATAGGGCACATTTTTGACTCCAAAGCACCATAATTAAAATTATGTAAGTCCCTGTGGCACTTTAGGAAAATCTTATTTTAATATGTTTATATGTTTATGCTACTGCTAAACTTCACTTCATTATGCCGAGGGGCATTTCTGGTTATTTAGTCTAGCTTCACTTGTATAAATGGGTGGACAAAATAAAATTACACTACAATTCAGCAGCACTCCAAACTACACCCTATTTAACAAGTTTTTCATTTTTTATCTGGGTATTCAATTTCAATTTTATTTTTAATTTGGCTTTTGTATTGTGTTTTTAGCTTGGTTAACTTCATTAACTGCCAGCTGTGTTTGTCATTTTTATATACTGTGCATGCCACCAGTCTGTGTCTTCATATATTTTCCCGTTTACAGAACATCCTAGATGGTTTGGCGTTGAAGAACCACGAGACAGAGCTTCTCACATCAACAGGAGCTGTGGTGCAGGCAGTGGTTTCTCATGATGACGGACTCCATGCTCAGTCAGATCCTCGCAAGTGGGCGTACGCCGCAGGGTACTGAGGTCATAAACACGCCTCTTATTATGCAAAGGCACTGTGTGGACCTTGATTCCAGTGGTATGAGATTTCAGTGTCTTTATAAAGAGCCAGAAACCATCACTACTTGTTCATTTTGTTAAGATAGAAAATTGTGTTAAGTTAAAAATTAAAAGAGGCACCTGTAATTACTGAAATATTTTGTTTCACTGAAACAACACTGTATCTACCACGTCGGTTATACATTTGTAAAATGTTCTATTTGTGAAGCACTTTTGTAAATTATTAGCTGTGTCTAGCTGTTTCCTGTTAGTATTAAAGATAAATGGCATCTACTACAGCTAACCTTTAGTAAAGGAAAATATCGACTGCAGAAATAGAAGA
The DNA here is from genome assembly GCF_900324465.2 of Anabas testudineus. NCBI lineage: Eukaryota > Metazoa > Chordata > Actinopteri > Anabantiformes > Anabantidae > Anabas > Anabas testudineus. The sequence goes on from NC_046630.1 coordinate 11,487,935, forward strand.
GAACCCAAATATAAATGTTCAGTAATTTAAAATGTTAACATACATGACTAAACTGTATATGAGGTGAAAGCAAACAGGAGAGACAGATCAGGCTGGAGCTGCTGTTAAAATAAAAGACTGTAACCCCTCAGGGACAAACAGTCCTACAGCACTTATGACTTGCAGTAATTTCCCACAACCCAAAGTGCAAAGGCCTCTAATGGCCTATAATGACCTCATAACAACATTACAGCTGTTGCTGCTCTCTATCACCACTGGCATTCAGGGCTCATCTTTTCTCACCAGGAATGCAAATGTCTTACATTACATAATCACTAAAACATATAAATGTGGAACATTATGATGCCTTTATCACATTTTTAGCCATAAGTGAAACGGTGTTACAATACACAATGACACTCCCTACACACTACACAGTACATTTATTTTAAAGTCAATGAATGACTGTCTCTGTGTGATGGTAGTATTTATTTAGTCATTTCCTGTATTCACGTTTTTAATGCTTCTATCAGAGTTAGCTAATGGTTAACAAGAGTCCAGTCATGCTATCAGCTCAGTGAGATGTTAATTAAGTGCAGTTAGAATAAATGCTGACAATATTTTAGGAATGCCTTGATGGCATTTGTTTAAACATAAGTCTGGACAGACATGCCAACAAACGTGACTAGTTGGCAGAAGCACATAATCTTACTGGCTTATTTTAAAGTTACCTTTACTGGACAAATATGTAATTTGTGGGAGATGTTGTGTGACTGACAGGTTTGTAATACAATGATAGTAGCTTGTGTAGCTGGAGTGACAGGAAATGTGGGGAGAGAGGTGGATCACATGCAGCACACGTCCACAGGCAGGTTTGAACTGGGCACATTAATATTCCTTGGTATGTTTCTCAGCCTCCTGGTCTACCAGGACACAGAATAATATTAAAAAATCTTCAGCTGTGTTACCTGCTGTGGTTACATTTATTCTTGATTAGATGGAGAGAAAAAAACACTTGTATGGAAATTTCCCTTTAAGGCCCAATTAAGGACAATCTCACTTCTACATAATAACACAGTAAACTTGAGAGTTATGCAACTCCGACAGGCCAAGTTACTCTCCCTTTAGGCATAAAAAGAATTCTCTAGTCTCTGTGTATATCAGATAACTCTACTTACTGCCTTGGGTTATATTATGACAATTTCAAATAATGATGCACACATGCAAAATCCAAGTATAACAACATTAAATAACTGCTGCTGAGATACTCTGCTTCATCAAGGGACTTTGTGACTGAAAGGGTACTAACACTGTAAGTCAGAGTCATTACAGGATCCTTCTACTTTGACTGGAAAGATATTATCCACCATCCTTAAAATGATGCTTATTTTAAATGGCTGCTTTTTTAATAGAAAAAGAGGGTAACACCATGACACTGAAGCTATGAAGTCACAACTTATCCACATTAACTCATTTGTCATACAACAAAGGCGGCAGTGCTTCACACAGACTAAAATTTGCATGTTCTCATAACTCTCATCCAGTGCCTCAAAGGAAAACTGAGAAGAATCCACTTAAGAAATCATTACTAATTCATAAGTGTCTCTGCTGAAATGTATCTCATTACTGTGTCCTTTGTCTTTGTGCAAGTGCTGCTCTGAAAAAAGGCCAACAGGAAAGCACGAAGGAGATCAGTGCTTATCATAATATGTTAACAACAAGGATAAAATGTTTAAAGAATCAATGTGTAATGAAAAGCACATTGTACGGCAGGTGGACGGCCGATGCTAAAGGTCTTTTGTTGAGAAGTACAACATGACTGATGAAGATGTGAGAGACTGGTTTGTTTTATTGTGACAACACACATTTACAGTTAACAATGATAAAAAAAATATGTGAGTACAAAACACTTTCATATACAAAAATACAAAATGACAAGCTACTGGTTTAGAAAAACACTTAAGTTCTTGAAATAATTGGTTCACTGTAAATAGCCTACTTTATGGTTTATTCCAAAATAAACTCTATAGCTTGGAAAAAGATCAAAATATCCTATAAAATGTTTATGGTCACAGCAAAGGTTCACTTGTCAGCTGACAACAACAAATTTCAGCTCATACAGTATGTCAGTCAGGATGTCACAGTCAGAGGGTAAGGTGGCTCATCTACAGAAAACAATACTTACGACTCAACAAAACATTTATTGATATCTACAGGCGTTACTCAGCGAGACAGGTTTGCTTTTAAGTCTCACCACCACACAAATTCACACTTTGCCAGGAGAGTGTGAGCCTACAGTCCCTAAAATCCAGAGCTCAGCAGTAAGAATAGCACCCTGATGATGTGCTTTGCTTTGCGTCATTTAAGCGTCACAGTATAATGTACAGTTTGTGTGGCCATAGATGTCACCTGTCCATATGGTGATGAAGACTTTGAGAGGCAGTCAAACAGCTATTGAATGGACACTAAGTTACAGTTATTTTGTCTTTGTTCCAAAGACCATGATCCACATTACTTAAACTATTAACACATAACAGAAGACGAACTTTGTGATTCAGCTTCGAAGTACTTGAATTGTGCCTAAAATCAGATGAGTGAAAAGGCAAAATAAGGCAAAAAAAAAGTGTTCTTGCTAAGTGTATGAGCATGTACACTGCTGTCGTTTTCTCTCGTAGATGTGGAAAGAAATTGGCAAAATAATAAGAACAGGAACTAAGTTACAATAAACTACGGTTATCCTTTAAATGCAGAAGTTTCTTGATTGGTTATGTTGCGCTTCAGTTCCACATAGCTCAGATTTTGGTCCAGTACATTCCTTGTTCAGTGTTGAACTCTCTTGTTCTGTGTGGTTAATATCCAGCTGATATTCCCATCTTCCTTCTGTCTGATGCAGCCACAATGCAGCCATTCTCCTTTTCCACAGCATTGACTACATTGAAGAAGTATTTCCAGTCTCCAACTTTGTGTCCAAGAGCTTTGAGTCCATCTATCACAGCCTGAGAGCACACAATACACATTAATACCACTTATCCTTCCCACTTCAGATTTCTAAACTGATTACATGTAACTTAAATCTGATTTTGGAGGATTATTCCCTGGTAATCTCTAACAGAATCCATTAAGATAAATAGAAATGCTATTCGTTAGGAAGATGGTCACAGTCTAGTGAATTGGGACGCCGTTAATGGAAAGTGAGGATGAAAGACGAGTACTTCACCTTGTCAAAACCAGGCTCAAAATTCACATTGTTCTTGGAATCGACAAAGATTATGGGAGCAGCAATGGCATCACTCAGGCTCATCCCCAGCCACAGGCGATTTATTAAAGACTATAAGAATAAAAGAGAATCGTGGAAGCAAACAAACAAGAGTCTAGCAAAGCATACAGTAAATGCAAACAGTGAGTTATTTGGCTTACCAAGGCCACCCCTGAGGTAATCATGCTTCCCCCAGAGCCACCGATCACAAGGATTCCTCCAGAGTTTGACTCCACCACTAATGGAGTCATTGAGGATGGAGGCTGTTCACCTTTAACAACAAACAAGCTTTACATTAAACAGAAACCAGGCTAAGTACTGCTCTAAGTAATGTCTTTAATGCAATTGGCTTGGGTTGAAAGGCTATGTTTATGTCTGTGACCTTACCTGCGATCACGCTGTCCACTCTACCACAAAAATCAGTCAGCTCATTGTTAAGGATGATGCCTGTTTGTGGAGAGAAAATTGCTCCTCCAAATCTACAGAAGGAAACAAAACGCAGCAGACTAAAGGGATGAATGGAATAATACAGGATCATTTCCTATAATGTAATAAGAAGCAGCAGTAGATACATAAATCTTCAAGAAGCTTTCTGCTCACAATTCGTTTATAGTGCTTGTAGCAGAGACAGCCAGCCCATCTTCATCCAGGACCGACACATGTGTCGTCCCAAAGTGATCAGTGAAAAGGTTCCTACTGTAGTAGGAGATGTCCTGAGCACGGTGTGAAATAACCTCCCTGGTGCGATTAATGAAGGAGGGATCAATCAAGTGAACTGCACTCTGAAAGAAGAATATCATGACGAACCAGTGCAACAAATGTCTTACGATTACGATGATTAGTGCAGATGCAGTTATTATATTGACCTGTTAAACACATTACCCTGACTTCATGGTACCAAGAGAAAAAAGAAAAAAGCGAACCTTCTCTCCATTAAAGGCCGGATCTCTAATGTTTTTTTTCTGTGCATTAGCAAATTTAGCTGCCTCCACGAAATGATGGTACATCTGGATCTTGTGGTCACCCTCCAGGGAGTTTGGAGTCAAGGAGAATCCTGAAGAAAAAGAGAACAACAACATCTGTTACTTTTTTCTACAGTTTTTATTTCTTGTTGTAACTCGCGGTACCGCATTACGTGTTTCCAGGGCTAGACTACCAGTTACTTCACATTGGAACTATCTGAACTATGAGAAATGTACCCTATGGGACAAAACTGGTTAAACTGCTTGGTAAATAAAATGATTTAACAAAAAAGGTTTATTAATACTTAAATTACAATCTTAAGTACTTAAACTGTCTTCAACTTCAACACCTGGAACACTTCTCTAAACAATGGGCCTTGTTTTCACTTGTCAGGTTGCAAAGTCTCGTTTACATTGCTCACATGAGTCAGTCTCTCCAAGTTTCCCTTTTCTAATGCCCAAGTGTCTATTTCATTCAGTTACTATAACAAATCAGTTATCAGATCGGTATATTAAACCTTTCATGAGCTTGACAATGAAGGCAAGCAGGGGGCCCCCAGAAGGTGGTGGAGGGATGTGCATTTGAGCGTTTCCTATAGGGACTGTCCAGGCATCCTGGACCTGCACCCGGAATGACTTCAGATCCTCCATTGTCAACACCCCACCTAAATGGAACAAGTATAGACTGTGTACAGAATAGCAGCATCCAGAATAATAATAATCTTGTTTTAGCCATGCACATGTTTCTTTTTCCATTTATTCAAGTGTGCACCCTGAGCTTGCACCAACCTGCAGCTTTTATGTCTTGGACCAAGTCTTGTCCTATCTTGCCAGTGTAGAAAGCATCTGCCCCGTCCTTTGCAACAGTTTCCAAAGTTTCTGCAAGTTTGGGGAACTTGAGGATATCTCCTTTGCCCAGAACAATGTTTCTCTTGTTGCAAAAAACTTTGCTAGAAAAAAAAGCACAACAGTGTAAAAGAACATATTAGAACATGTCACGGCAAAGCAGAATACAGTGAAGAGAGACAATTAAATGCTCATTATTGTTTGGGACATGTAACAAATCAAATGAAAATTCTTAGATGTTCTTTTGCATTTTGTCCTATGAAATTATAATATATTCATTAAGCCAAAATGCTTCCAAATAAATGTGTCAACCAGGCAGATGCATTATGTAATGTCAGAGTCAACCCAGGATTATGACATGAGTTAGATTGATAGAGTGATTTATAGGACAGCTCTTTGCTCTGCAGTGACACACAGATGAGAAAAAGGCTCCAGCAGAGTCCAAACCATTATAGTTAATCAGTGCTGTCAAACGTCTCTTGTCAGTGTGGTCACATGCAGATATTCTTGAAGTGACATTTCTGTGAACCACAATTGTTTTGGATGCTTTGAAAAGCTTTCAGTCGCTATGCACTAAGTGAGAAACCTTACCAAAGAGACGAGCTCTCCACATGGCTCTTCACAATGTTGGAACTGAGGAGTTTTCCTAGAAAGTGTGGCATAGGGATACCATCCCTGGCCAGTTTGATAGTTGGCTCAAACAGCTTGGACCAAGGCAGCTTCCCGTACTGTTTGTGAACTGCCTCGTAGCCCCTCAGCTCCCCAGGAACGCCGATCCACTGACTACCTATAGTGTACATTTGGGATATAGTGTATATATCTGACTTGACCAACTGCATGTTTAGAAGGTGTTAGCTAGTAAACATACCTGTGGAAAGCCTGAATGTTGTGGGACAGTCATTTAACAGGTTGGGTTTGACCGACTTGGGGACAGTCTCTCTGAAGTTGTAGACTTTAACATTTCCTGGGAGCAGATCAAGAATTTGAGTGCCTGGTCTAGTCACCCTTATCCTCATTTATCAAGACACAGAACTGAATTTACATTAAAAAAAATAGGAAGACCCACCTGTTTTATTTCTTATAGTGAAGATAGACCCTCCTCCTATCCCCATACTCTGAGGATTGATCACGGATGTGCACAGAAGAGCTGCAATGGCGCCATCTACTGCCGACCCCCCCTGCTGGAGCATGTTCCTGTAAAACATTTTCCACAGACTTACAGGAAATGTGTGAACTCACAGTCAGTCATTAGCTCAGTGAGTACTCAGCCCACATGTTTGCAACCACAAACACACACACAAAAAACTAATTTTAACAGAACATCACTGTTGAGTTCAGGGCTGAGTGTTTCAGGGTGTCAGAGTATTTGAGTGGTGCCAAGAAGCAAGTTTAAACCATGTGCTGATGTTTGAGTTCAACTTCAGGCAACATACCAGGATCTGGCTGACTTGCTGCTTTCAGTTTTTAGATAAAAAATGAACCGTGTTTCTGTAGAAATTACATCACAGTCGTTTGTCTCAATTAGTCTAATCCAACTGAATTACACTACACAATAGAGCTTGAAGGCTGAAAGCATCTTGGAAAAGACCTGAATGGGCCTTTTAACTGAGAGGCTGCCACAGGAACAGACAGGCTCACTGAGCGACAAGAGAAGGCAGTGTTGAAAGTTTTTTTGGCTCCCTCAGGTCCTCCTAATCTGAAGAGAAATTCTCAGGACTGTTCTTGCACAGTGGATGTCACGTAGATGTGATAAAATTGAGTTTTGACAAGCAAATTCAAATACAAGGTGAATGAACACTTAACATATTAAAAACCTTGCAGCTGATTAAGGATGTGTTATACTTCCCTCCTCTCTACGCCACTATTGTATAGAAACCACAGTGAAGATAAGGGTGTAATTATCTCTTTTCTGAATACACAGCCATAAGCTTATCTTCACATAGTGAGACACAACAACAGTGTGTCACAGCCCCATGTTAAAGATGGAAGTTGGGAGTTATTACAAAAGACAATGTAACTAACAGTGACTCAACAATTTCAACACATTTGCGTAAACTATACATATGTTTAATTTAGACAATTGTTCAAGAAAAGTCCAAATTTTCTTCAAAGTTAGATGCTGTTGTGTAACAAAGATAATTGTATGTAAGTCTCACTATTCACAGCATCATTAACACTTTACTGTATCACTCATCAATAGAAGGAACAGACATGGTCATCACCTCTAGTTTAAGCATTAAAAAGTCAAAGGGTATCTTTATCTCAGGAGCATGTTTCCTGTTGCCCTGGTGGATCTCCTCATTCCTGCGACTTAACAAACAGTCATTGTCTGTCAATGGGAAATCCTGACAAATCTGGCGGATCTAGAGACAGAGACTTCATGCAACTGAAAACAAAAGTCGGAAGAGCTACACCTACATTCCACCTAAACACACCACCTTTTTCTACTATTAGAGTTACTAGGGTGTCTGATTGATGCATTCTACATATTGTCGTCCACCTCTGAGTAAATACGGGCATCAGAGAGCACATCAGACAAGGAGCCAAGTTTCTTTACCCCTCATTAGGAAGATTGACAGCAGTTTTGTTCTTGTTAGACTAACATCCACCTGGATGGTTGAAGAAGCAGCATGAGTTGATGGGGGTAAATGGCCAGTCTGCACACAGTCCTGTGGGTATTATTCCTATTCCTCAAACACAGCCTATCAAATCTCTTAAACTGCTTATCCCATGGCTCAGCTTTTTAAGTCAGCCACAGGAGCAGCGAGTACAGCCAAATGGGACAAATGACAAATGGGAAAGTCTGTTTAGTGGCACCCACAAACTTCATTAACTTCTAATTCCAAGCACATTCACGTTTTGCGTCAGGTTAGAGACGCAGCATGCAGGATGAGCCAACACTGACACGTCTAATAAATAATAAAGTATAATAAATGCTAATGAATCATCTAATAAAGCGTGACTTACTTGCCAATCTCGGAGCAAAGTTGCGAGTCTGCAGAAACAGCCGCATGCTTGAAGGTGCCGCCGGAGCAGCCGCTTTCCAAAAAGGAGACGATGCACAGATAGACAAGAGCTGCAGCGCACACGAAGCCTGCCAGGGTGAAGCAGCACAGTAACCAGGGCTTATACTTAGCCATTTAGCCTTTTGATGGGGAAACTTTGTGTGAACGGGAATCGTTGCTGCTGCCTTTCAGTGCGCACACACACGCTGAATGAGCGCTCCCTAACCCGAAACTTGGGTTTAGCCCTCCTCTCTCAGTGCTTTAAAGGGAAAGCTGGAGGAGGATTAAACGACTGGACTGTGGGACTGCACTCACCGTACGTACATGCGTGTCTGTAACCTCCACTGTCACTCCTTGAGCATAAAAAAACCAAGGGAAATAACTGTGACCTCACTGGTCCATGGTTTATGTGACTTCATGTCTGTGAGGCAGAAAATGAGTTTCACAATTTCCACAGACAAAGACTGTTTGTATCCTCTCTTTCAGGAAGTGTGGAGCACCACTTCTGTTATTATTTTTTTTTTTTTGAGCAATATTAACCCTTATCCCTTTAGTTGGTGAGCCTGTACCTCGACATCAATAAGTGTCAAACATTTATATTGTACAGTGTTATTTATGCCCACGTTGTTATTAGACCATTAAACATTTCCTGCTGCTCCAGCATCTGACCCAGAGTACAGAGAAAAACTGCCTGCTCCCTGTCACACTGTGTTTGAAGTGACCTCTGTGTCAATGACACAGCGGAGACAGGAAAAGACTCCTGTCCTTCCTGAGGTCCCACAGATGCTGAAATCCTCCAAGCAGCTAGTTACCACATTCAAATCTTTAGGATTGCCTAATCCTAAAGATATACTCTACTTTGACAGTGTCAACTCTACTGTGGTGTCTTATTGTTAAACAACAGTAATAATTAATCATACTTCCTGTGATTATAATTAATAGTAAATTATAATTATAATTAAATGACCACACCACATTTCTTTACAAATGTCATAATAATAACAATAATAATTCATATTTAGAATTCATCAAAATCACTTGAGGGCCAACATAAATAGTTGTTTGACAGCACAGAAGTATTTGGAGCACAAGTAAATTGATATAGCAAATTGATGGCAAAAACAAACAAACAAACAAACACATAACAATGGCAGGAAAAACCTTTTGAAATATTGTGGTTTTCTGCATTCATTTGTCATAAAACATGATCATTTCAAAAGGTTCACATACCTCTTGTTGCCACAATCCTGCTGCTGCTGTCATGAAAAGTCTTTATGAATACAATTTGAGCGATATAGAGTGTAATGAAAACATTTCTCCAAATAGACGTCCAGTCTACCCTTAACCTGTGTTAAGTAACTTCATTCATTTACTAAATTGACCAAGTACAGCAACAAACCCCAAACTGAACCTCACACATTTGAGTGTCAGTCATACAAGTGACTGCAACAAGACATGTGGGCTGGTGGATTACCTGATTTGCCAGCCATGAGTGAGGAAAGCCAATCTGATAATCCATCAGCTAATTGCACATGATCACACATGGTGGGCTGAGATTTCTGTGGATGATCTGGTATGGGTGCTGCTCAAAAATCTGCCTCAGTATGTTGGTGTTTCTGCTTGAAGTCTCTCTATAGAACATACAAGCACACACAAGACACCCATGTCAACTTGTTTTGGCTTGTTTTCAGCTTTTTACTAGGAATGCCACAGTTGTGGCCTCTTTCCGGAAAACGTCTCTGCATGATGAAACGCTCCAGCCTCACTCCACTCCTTGGTCTCTTACTGGTGAGGTCATCCATGTTGCTCATGCATCTTTTTTAAAATACTGTAGCTTGCAGTGACAGTCGCTGTCCAGGGTGCTGACCTTCTACGCGTGTGGCCACTGACACTCCCATGAGAGTCAATTACTTTGTCCATGTCGTTGTTATTAATCCTAACCTTAAACATCTTAAATCAAATCACAGTTTATCTTAATTAGTTTTATTTAACTCCTGCTAACTGCAGTGCCAACTGTACTGTAACTGTACTCAGCAGGATGTGTTGAATCTTCAAAAAACTTTTCTTGTTACATGTTTTCTTTTTTTTTCATAAGAATCAACAACATTAGTAGAAACAAATGTAATGTGTCATACAAATAGTATGGAGCTAATCTATTTTCTATACATAAAAACTACTAAATGTATAGTGACTGACAAGGCACATGACTAATTGGCTCAAAGGTGCTACAAATCAATGATACATACACGTTACAAGGTGTCATGTCAGTGCCAAACAAAACACAGTGGATATGATTTAACTGCATTTTCTGCAGTGCTGCCTATAGACAGTTAAAGATTCAACACAAGGGGGAGATGGTGAGTATATTTTCAGATAAAAGAAACTCCTGTGATAATTGATAAATATCACAACTAATTACCTTATTCAGACAATTAATTTCAGAGTATGCTTTTTAAGCATTTACTGTACACATAAGCACTCATACCCTCTCCAAGATGTATACCAGTGCATCAACTCTAGCTGAATTTGTACACAGCAGGGATATTAAAGACCTTTACAAGATGTGTAAAAAGCAAACAGAAAGTAGATCTGTGTTAATGGTAATTAATGTTGCATTACCTTAGTGTCACAGCCACGTGAGCTGTTTTATGGGTCAAAACCGTAACAGGGTGTCAGCGCCTAGAGCACCACAATCACAAGAAGTTCCATACTATAGGTCGTGTTCCTATAAATAGTACATAGTTATTATTCTGCACTCCCTGCGTCATACCACACCCCCACCCATCCATGCCAGCCCCTATTCACTCAAATCCACCATCCTATGTGAGCACTGCACCTTTCCAGCCATGAGATCTTTCAGTCACAGGGATTTTTATTATTTAATTTGAACCTTTTTATTCTTCATGACTCATGTTTGTCTTGCTGATGGACCAATGACTGACCAAAAAGATTTATTTTTTCCCCCTTTTAGGCAAAAATAATCCCAAAACAATTTTCATCTGGCTGAGTCACCACTGAAGAGCAAAAAACAGACAGGACAAAACACAACAGGAGAGCCCGAGAATGATGGATTGGATTACACACCAGTTTCACAGATGATGATCAACACAGAAATATTAAATTCTACAAGATCGGTTCAATACATTTATGCTAACAATATTTGCAGCTAATGCATAAAGATATGAGCAATGCTAAGAACAATTGTTAGCCGTTACCAAGGAAATAAGGAAGAGTAAATAAACTAAAATAATAATAATAAAAAAAAAAGATTTTAGATTGTGAGTCAAAACATTTTACAGCCACACTGAGTTGTCTTGTTCTAAATAAAACAATTTGCCCTCTTTTTTCCTTTTTGTTTTTCATTGTTAAATCTAGAAGTCTTCATTTCATGCCTTTTATTCACCACATTCAAAGTGAAATGCACCTGCTGTGTCAGGAAAGTGTATCACTGATTGAACTGCACCAGGCTTCCATTTGCTGTGATGAAACCATTATTGGAGTGGGTGGAAATTAAGTAGTTTAAGCTCAAAAGGAATTAACACCTCCCCCAGAAAGCCGCTGCTGATTGGACATAAGCACATGAACACATCACCACGTTCTTGTACCCAACCATCCAAAGAGGCATTTCAAGAAAATGGATGCTTTGTTTTCGACCGTTTTCCAGTCCAATGTACGCATTAAGCTGTTCAAGGTCACTAAAATCCTTTGAGTTTCAGGTGACATGGTTGATCAAACATCAGTTAATACAGTACTACTCATCATCTGGGGAACAAATGACAACAAGTTGCTCCACACCCAATTTAGTTTATTAGAACAATTCAATTCATAACGATCCTCTGTACTGTATCGGTGTGTACAGAGTTAAGTTCTCAGCACAGAGTATGCAAAGTTTAAACTTGGTTCACTTGGGAGTTGAGACTTGGCAACGTAAACTCAGAACAGCAGGAGGATTTATTGAACAGTGTTGTTGCCAACATCACTAGTTCATCATAATGATGTGTGACGAAGAAGATGCATACTGTATGTACAAAATAGAACAATATGTACACAACGTTAGTTCCACATTATCTTTACCATATTACTTCAAATCAAATTTGGACTTCAACAAATATGTTTTAAGGAATTCATTCTGAAGATCAGGCATTGGGGACTCTAGGGTTCATGAGGATCTACTTCATGAGAGTGTCCCTAGTACTGTAGATGCCAATCTGACAGGTTTGTCACCAGCAAACTGCTTCTCACATCTCACCAACTTTAAAAATGTATAATAACATCAATTTTTGGGGATTCTTTACAGCAGTATGTAACAACTGGACTTTACTGCCTGCTCTGGTTTTTTATCTGTCTGTGGGGATCTGGTGAACCTCTGTCAGACCTGTTTTATCCGGTTTTCTTTCTCAAGTGCAACAGAGCCATCAGTGCTATTCATATTTTCCTAAAACCCATTAACTGCTAACAGTATGTGCTTAATCTCCTCATATATGTTTGTGTTGTGTTTTACAGTATTCAGTGTGCATAACCCCTAGGGTTCGTTGGAAAGCATTGAAGACAAAAGCCTGCATGACCTTTCAGGGTATTTACAAGGAAGGAAAATGGAGATGTTGAAAAGGATATTAGCAGGAAACTGAAGGAAGGAACAACAATAACATAATCTTTTTTCCAGCTAGTATGTTTCATGCACTATTTCTTTCAAACCCTATAAACAAAACCTTGAGCTTGTGCATCTGCAGGACCCAGAGGTCATCTTGCTTCTTAATTATTATTGCTTATTTCGTTTTCTGACAGCCTGTGAGAGCTGGAAACAACTTACTACCTCATTGTGGACTTCATACACCTGTGATAATGCTGCCAATACTAAAATAGCAATAATATATCTAATGCTGATGATATAAAAGTGTTAACCAACAGAAAGAAGTGTAAGAACAACATATGTGACCTTTGATTTATTTCAGGCAACAACAACAAACTGCAGGAAAGTCTTTAAGTTTAAGAAACTTGGAGGCGGTCCTGTTTCTTTCTCATTCATTTTAATATATTTCACTATCAACACTGCGACAGAGTGCGGCCCTGTCCTTAATGTACCCTGCTTCCAATTTAGCATCAGCTGGGATCTGCTCTAGCGGATGGTTTAATGGATGGAGACTTGACTTTTAGCTGAGTTCATGTGATGTGGTTCGTTGGAGCATTCAGTTAATAATCATATCAAGTGTAAGTCTGTAACTTTTCCCAAAGCATCAGCTTTACTGGTCACATGTGATGGTGACTGTGTTATTTTCGTATTGATATTTCATCCTGTCGAAACTGCTCAGTAGATGACTGGGCACAATGTTCTGATGATTCAGATGAAGGAGCCCTTTCTTTATACTGCAGGCCCCAAGCTGCTGTGTAGTTAATTATTTACCCCATGATTAATCTTTCAGTCATACCAAATGGTGCCAGGGGACAAGGTTAATAGGGATGCAAGATGTGATCAGAGATACAGTAAGATTGAGGAAGAAGGAAGTATTAAGTATTAAAGAACTTATGCAGCTGCAGAAAGTAGAGTACAGGGCGTTGTAGTTGGTGTTTTTTTTATTAATACTGTGCTACTAGTTCATGTTTCCTTCACATATGTACACACCAACCACTGAGTGGATGCAACTGACCCTGACCATGAAGATAGCAAGAAGGGAAGTCTGGTGTAATTCTGACAAATAGCTGTGTAACAGGTAGCTCTTTGGTAAGTTACCATTTTGTGTGAGTGCTGCACTGCAAGGCTTCTTTGTGCTTCTGATTTCTTTTCTACTTTATAATAAACCAAGTCCATTTTGATCGAAATTGTGTTTATTTTTCAAGACCGACGGTACTTTGACTCTAACTGCTAACCCACAAAACATCTATTGACCCTGACAAGGTGAATGAAACACAAAAGAGAAATCATTGTATTTTCATTCTTCACATTACAGTAACTATAGACCAGGATATTGCAGCCAGTGACCAAAGGTTCTGCTGTTTGTGAACACAGAGCAGCAGCTGTAAGCTTTGCAGCACTTGCCATCAAAGTTTAGTTTGGCCATTTGACCCCGCTGAGAGTTAGAGTGTGTGCGATTTCAGGATGGGAGGGGCTGTGGGGACAAATGCAAAAATAGAATATGACATGGCCACCAAAGAGCAAAATAAATAAATCAAAAAATTAACACGTTGTTTTGTTTTTGGTTAGACTTTGAAATAACACAATTTTTTCCCTTCTGTTTTTTGTCTATTTCCATTGTCAAAGCTTTTTTTGTGTGTTTTATATTTTGTTGTAGTTTTTTCTCTTTGCGGACATTAAATGGGCCATATTGCACCCTCAGGCTTGTATGTCCCCTGCTGCAGTCCAATGTCTACGCAAGGAAAGAGCAAAAAGAAGAGCAGGGACAGATAAAGAGCAACATAGAAAGAAAGTGATTGACATTAAAGTGTTGTTAATAAATTCACACCTCCATTATGAATTACGTGTTTTGAAAAGCAGCCCCTGAGTTCACATGACAGTGAAATAAAACGCTGGGGTTGTTGGATTGTCTATATGAATGACGAGGTCAGTCTCTAAGAGTTACACCTTATAGTGGCTGTGTAGCGTTAACAGCAGCTCTACATCGGTCACACTTGCCTTCACTTGATGAAATGCACAAAGCATAAAAAAAAGGTAGAGAGGAGTTAAATCAGGCTGATGTTGAAGGGGGGATGGGAGCAATGGAGTGAAGATACTTTGCCTCTCCCTGGAGCAGAAGAGACAGAGACACAGATGTCAGAGAACAAAAATTCCCCTGAGAGAAAAGAGCAAAATCTGCTCATTTCTCATCTTTGCACTGTGAAACACAGTTTGCGAGAGCTCAAGTGTCTAATTGGCTCCAGACATTACCATCATTTCATACTTTTGCCCTGCATCGGTGGACATCTGCTGTCACAATTATGACCCTGGGTGTGCAGATGGGATGAGGCTGAAGGATTGTCACGCTTTTATTTTCGGGGTTTAGCTTTTTAAAATTTTGCTGTTATTTTTTTTGACCACAGTCAAATTTACCATTATCTTCACACCTTAGCATCATGATTACAATATACTGACATGATGCAACCATATTGTTGTGTTATTTATGTAAACATTAGAAAGTTAGGTGAGTGTGAGGTTTGTTTGCACAGGTTAAAATAAATTCAATCAATTATAAATCATTCAGAATATAAGAGACAAAGGGCTGTAGAATATTGTTGTTGATAAATGTTTTTATTTATTTATTTATTGGATTGGTGCAAAAATACGTCCAATGTCACAAGACTTAAGACAATGCTTTCCAAATTAATGTAATTTTATTTGGCTTTTGATGATTACCCATTCTAATATAGTTCAGTTTTTTATGCCCCACTTCGTTACTTTGTTTATCTCAGTGCTGACTAATGGTGCCTGAGTGTTAATTCCCAAAAGGTTATGTTGCTATTCACAGCTCAGAGGACTTACTAACCACTGAAGTGTGTGAACTGATTTCACTTTGTCATGCTTTCTGTGTAATCTGTTTTCATTTCACCTTTTTTGTGGATTTGCTTTTAAAAGACAGAGCTGCTATGTGACATGTCCTTAAAAAAAAGACCACTGTCCACTGGAATAAATGTCAGAGCAGCCACTTGTTGAGTTTGGACTGAATTTGTGGGATAATTGTCCACTGACGCGTAAAGATGTGTGTGATATGTTGATTCAGTGCGTACTATAATTAAAATAAAAAGGAGTAATGGTTTCCAAGCAGCCCATTATACGAGTAATTATTTGTAGTGACGCGCGTCCTGATCAACTTTGCGCACGGACTGTTTGTGATGTGCAGCAGCGAAACACAGCGCTGTCATCCCAACTTAGCAGAGCCCCCCTGTGAAGCGTCAGGCTGACCGTCTGTCTGCCACATCGTCAAGCTGCACTTCACTCCTGCTGCAAATGCTTGATCAGGTGGTTACTGCTCCAACTTCATCACTGCGGACCGTGCGGTGACGACCCAGTGTGCGGATGTGGCTCAGAGAGGTCCGACTCGCTGATGCTGTGCACCTGCACGTGGCAGAGGACTGCCTTCTTCTTCTTCTTCTTTACTCGACCGACAGACGCCCGTACCTTCAAGTCGCCTTTCAAGTGAGAGCGAGCCAACGATGAGCTCTTCTCTCCCCAAAAGCGAATCGACTACTTCTCTGCTGAGATCATCGGGGCTCAACCGCAGGTCTGCGCACTCGGATCATGGTCCACACGGTCACCGGAGTCACCGGTCTCACCATCATCATGCCGCCGGAGCTGGAGGCAGCGGTGATGCAGGATGGACAGGGGACTGTGAGCCGAGTGCGCGGAGACCTCTCTGCCAACCAAGACACGCCGACCCTCGAAATTTAGGCGATCATCACCAAGGGCAGAAAAGCTATTCTCACCGGCAAACCAGTATGCTGGATGATGGTTGTGCACAGGAGGACGTGAGACACAGGACGAGCAGGCATCAGAGAGACAGAGACAAGTCCTCCAAGTCCAAACACTCACATCAGCACCACGACTCCTCCAGAGGTGAGCTGCCTACTGCAGGGCATCACCAGGGTGCATCCAGACAGGACAGGACGACTTCTCCAACTCAGTCTTACCCAAAACATCCAGACGACACTGATTTCTTTTTCGAGCCCAGGGAGAGAGTCATGACCGGGTCATCCTCAAGTCTCAGCTCTGACCCACCTGCGACCAACTCAGCTGTGCAGCCTGCATCCAGCCGCACATCCAAAAGACTGAGCGCGACTTCGTCCGAGTATGACTCCAGTCTCCATCCTATTGTCAAGTCAGTCTTTGGCCAGGTAAGACGCCATGTAGAGGGCATTAATACTTTCTAAAACTAGATACAACTGCAGAAATAAATAGCATTTATCATGTATCCAGACAGAAAATTAAATCATTATTATTTAAAAGAAAAATGTTTAGTTCACCAAAACAATATTTGCAATTTTAAATACAACAAAATGTCGATTTAACCAGTGTCCTAGCATCATATTGCTCAAAGCTCATTAATGCACTGTTGATTCTGTGAGTGTTCTGTCGTGTAACACCATGTAAAGGGCAAGATAACAAGCTGTAAAGTAAAATCATCATCAAGCATGAATCAATAATTTTGACTCAGAGCATTTGGTGGCGCAAAGTTTCAGTAATCGGTATAAAATTTACACATTTTATATCACGCAGACAGAGGAAAATACATAAATAAACACTTTTTTTTTCTCCACAAATTGATGTTATTAAAAATTGGGGTTTAGTCATGTTTCATTTTCACATACAACATCTTAATGGGCTTTATAGCATGAACTACAATGATACCTGCAGCGGCTTGTCAGACATTAATATTTATGTGTAAAACACAGGTGGGACAGAGAATCCCTTCAGGAACCTTGGACAACTAAAAAAACAAAAGTTCAGTATAACAGTATAAAACAATCTAGTCAAATAAATGATCTTTACACAGAAAATCCAGCAGTGGTGGTGTTATGTGGTCATTAGTAGCTTTGGTGGCTTATTAACAGTCAACTTCACATGCCCATACTAACACTCATTCATCAGACTATGCTAAATTCACTGTAGCCTTGTTGCTTATTAAAAGTTCACAACAGATGCAGAGCTACAGAGAATAATAATCAGCAGGTGGAGGTGCACAGGTGAGCTGCAGGTGAAGCTGCAGCCCGTTAAACCCTGTTAGACCGGACCTCCAGTCACCCCAAATGAGCAGATTAAAAATGGATGCATGTTTTCAACACGAATCTGTCTCCTGTATGTATCTGGTATCACTTTCATGACAGGTGGGGAGAGTGAGGGGGGGGGGGTGTTGCAGTCCGTGATGCATCCCAATATGAATACAGTCGCTTTCATTGTCACTGTCACCTGAACAGCAGCAGGGGGATCAGCTTTCCTGCTGTGTGGAAAACTTTTCAATAAAGAACTTGTCACACACACACATACACACGGACACACAGCTCAAAGACCTCTACTGCCACTTGATGAGTGAGGGTCAGTGGCAAAATAAAGGATCTATCTCTTCATCCCAGTATAACTTGGTTACCTATAACATATCAGTTTCCTTCAAAGCGCCGAATTTCTCCCACTACTCTTGCAGATCATGCAGTCGCACATGATCCCATTTTTCTCGTTTCATGGAAATCCTTCTTTCTGTGTTGATGATCAAAAGCTCAAGAGGAGACAATTACCTCTTTGCGCGTTAATGTGTTCCAGAAATAACTCCTCTCAATCTAGGCCAGAGCTTCAATCAGTCTCTGAGGTTCCAGTCAGGCAAAAGCAGTGTGCGATAAAAAAGTCTCCAGAGCTGCTGAAGCAGCACATAGATTGTAATGTCTGTAAAATCTGTAAATGATAATATGATCTTATTTGTTCTGGTCATTTTCATCTGAAATTATATGATCTTTAAGGGGCAGTCAGCAATATATCATGTTACTGTGTATATCTAAAAAGCTATGCTGCTAAAGTCATTGATTGGTGTCAGTTAGAGAAAACAACAACTATACAGTTACCAACTCATAATTTATCAAAAGGTTGCTCACTTAGCGATTATGAATCTATGTTTTGCAACTGAATAATTAAGTGTTCAAAGCGCAGGCAAGTTTGAATGAATTTACACAAATGGGTTCTGCATCTCACCGTGTCAAAGAGGGATCAAGAAAGAGCGAGGGAGTGAATGATGTGTGAGAATGAAAAGAACAAAAATGATGGGAAAACTAAGACAGCTTGCGCATGCATGTTTTTGCACTTGCTCAGCGTCTTACCCAGGCGTTTTATACTTTAGTGAGCACACAGACGCACTAACACGCCTTTAATGCTCCTCAAATAGATGTGACAGTGCGACACAGAATGCAGGGCGAGATCTTACACACTATACTTCTCCTTTCATATTTTCTTATGTAACATCAATATCGGCATAAAATCCCAGCACAACTCGTTCGCTGCCAGTGAAAAAAAGCTAAAAATATCCCATCAAGACCTGATTATGAGAGACTGGTGGAAGGCAGAGTTATATTGTTTGTCTTGTTAAAAATATTAAAATGCTTTGGCAAACATGCTACTGTACCTGAAAGAGAGTATTTGCGGCATGTTTATCCAAGATGCCAGTTCATAATTCAGTTAGAAATATTCATAAAATGAATCACGATTACCAAAAAGGACAGTGTAGGGGTTAGAGTGAGGACACATGTGGTTTGCTGCTTCAATGTGTTGTGCAGTTTGCTGGTTATTGATGGGTTGTGATACAATGATTCACTCCTTTTTTAATGTGAATTTTGATATCTTAAAATCTGGCATGCACTGCAGTTAACAAATCATCTATTCCTGCACACCATCAGGCCTTTGCTTTATCCAGGTTACGCTTTGATCAAGGGCAGAGTGAGAGCAGCTTTTCTCCCAGTAGAAATATGTTTCTATTTTTAGAGACTCAAACAATCACCACTTTGTTCGGATTTCATAACCCTCCTTGACCTCGTTACGCATATCCTCAGAGGACATCTGGAGTAACAATACATACCTGTCCTGCATTATAATTGTGTTGTTTGATGGAGGACTCTCATAGAGATGTTACTGAGGAGCTTTTCTGTTGAGCTCAAATGAAAGGATCTGTGCATAGACCAGTAGAGGGAGCAATCACCGTTCGTGCTAGTAGGGTTGGAGTGAGAGAGGGGGAGAGACGGGGGAGAGAGCGTAACACACTGCGTGTCACATCAGCGAGCCAAGAAAAAAGTGAGAGGGCAGGGAAAGAAAGCGAGGGAAGTGAGGGAATCAGATAAATCAGGAATGAGGACAAAGAATATAAAAGGAAGACTGACTTTGCTGGCAGACCTGATGATTGTTATATAAGAGAAACACTCATCAACTCTCACTTCCCTGCTCCCACCTGACAGCTCTGAAGACAATGTGAGGAAAGGTCTTTAAACACAGATTAGCTCCTGACTTCCTCGACTGGTTTTGCCGCTATTCATCTCTTACTCTCGGGTGCTGATGTTTCCCGTCTGCAATTCCTCTCCCCTTTTTTATTTGCACGTGGAAGCGCTCTCTTCCTCGTCTCTCTCTTTCCTATGCTGGGGTCATGCTGACCTTGGTGATGTCTGAGAGGAGAGGAGAAATGGACCAAAAAATAGGGAGCCAGATCTGGTTAGAAATGAGAGGAAAGAGACAGCATCGTTTTATTCACCCCAGCATATGTCTCCAGTATGTCTAGAGTATAACGGGCTATTTTTAGACACAGATGGATATTTTTATATCTGGGCTGGCAAAGGAGTAGGCAGAAAAAAAATCATTCTTCAGTTAAATCCCTTTTGAGATGAGGATTAGCCAGTGAAATGTGTGCACGAATGCATGTGCTGCAGTTTAAAGTACAGTATATGTGTGTGTGATGCTAAATATTTATGGAGACCTGAAGCTGAAAGGGAAAAATCTGTGAAAGACACAGCGAGACAGGGAGGAGAAGGGACAAATGAGTCCGAGGAAAAACAGTGCATGTTTAATTGAATGAATTGAAGCATATCAATATTTTTCTCTGGCTGAACCACTACACATTGTACTAGGCTGCTACAACAGCTGTGTGTATGTGTAGATGTATAAAATAATACAGAAACAGCAAAATAATCAGTATAACATTTGGGTTAAGGTTTTAGATATTCTAATTTCTATGAATGAATCAATTTCAGGATAAATCAGTGACGTCTCTGCCAACACAGGAGAAGATGACGCAAATTGTGTCTTTTTATTATTTATTATTTTGTTATTCCGTAGAGGTTCTCTGGTGAGGACAAAAAAAAAATCTACGCACAAAAACTCTCATCCGCATCTGAACGCACGGAGATTTTAACTCTACTTGACCTTGAAATAATTACATTTCATTTCACAATCACCTTGCAAATAAAAAAAAAGATTGTGCCCGTTCTTGCCCGAGCTTGAGAAGCGAAAATCTCCCAGGAAAAACATTAAAAAGGCTGATGATGAACACATCAGAGCTTATTACATCAGACCCTTCCTTTCTCCCTCCTACATCTCTCAGCTCATTTAACACACTTGATGGCAGTGGATGAAACAGGATTACTGTATATTTGACCTCAAAATCTTCATGGAAAAGCAAAAGCAATGATTAATATTTCCCCTTAGAATGTGTACTGTGTACATTTATAGATACTTTACATTGTTTGCACAGATAATATGTTTTAAAAAGTATGCTTTTGTAACAAATCATAACTTTGTCCACAGCTAATTATTCTATTGTATCCAAATAATCACCTGATATGCAGATTCATTTTCTACCAAGTTGTTGGAGAGATGTCAGAGTGTAGGAAGTTACGTAAATGTGTAAACTAAATTGCGCCCATCTGACTGAGAGTACGTGAGGGAGGAAGAGAAGGATACAGCAAGGGATAGTGAAAGCGAGAGAGGGCAGTGATGGATCTCGTGCTCGTGCACACTATGGTCTGACATTATGAGAGCTGACGGCTCCTGTGTCTGACGTCTGATGTGTTCTGAAGTTCACAATGAGCCTCCGGTGAGAGGCTGGGTGAATCATCCGCAGAAGAGCACAGAGAAGCCACAGAGATGCTGAATGGGAGCGAGATCTGAAACGACTTTGGCGTGAATGTGTTTATTAAAATAGCAGAGAACAGACAAGGTTGAAGAGGAAAGGGAGATAAGGATGTACAATAGTGCTGCAGTGGCCACCACTGAATGTACAGTACCTGAGGAGTAAATTCTGCTGGTGAAAAAATAAGATGAGGGTTTGTACTGGATGTTGTGGTTTGGTTGTGGTAGGAGAGGTACTCACATCTCCATTAATCTAACTGGCTTCTGCCCATTGTTACTTTACAGTACGTCCACTGTGCAGAACGATACAGGTGCAGAGTTTAAATGCTTTTTACATTCATCAGCTGGAGAAGTAAAAGTTCATCTGAAGACAAATACAAGTCTTTAACCGTCAGAGTTAGTCTGATCAAACTGATGGCATTTTAGTACAAAATGTCCTTTAAAAACCTATTTGCTGTTACTGTGAATCGTTAGATGTTGACCCCCATCACTTCCACTGAGAGGGTTTTGGAAAAAATAAAATCAATGAAAAGGAGGAATGATTACAACAAGTACGAACCCTTAAAGGTACCGGACTATTGTTAAATTATACCCTTGAAAAAACCTGATTATTAAGTATACTGTGCCTCTAAATTGTAGTAAAGTACAGTACTTGAGTAAATGTGCGTCTTTGCTTTCACCAGTGGTTTTTAGAGATGCTCCAGAGGCGCTCACTGTTTCTGTCATCGTGCATGATAATATAAGTCCATGTGTGTATGAGAGACGCTGAGAGAGAGCATTTATTTGTGCATTTGCATTTGCACGTGTTGGTTTGCATCCTTGGTGGTTTCAGAATCCATGTGTCATTTCTTGCACAGTCTGGCTTTGATCTCAATCCAAGCTCATCAAGCTTAACATGACTTTGTGATGCTTGGGAAGGGGCGGTGGTGGTGGGGGTGGATGCTCGGGGTAGAGTCGGGGGGAGAGATGTGGGAGAGAAAAAGGGGGAAGAGAGAGCATGTGTTATATTTTTAGCTCCACAGCCCCACATCCGTGTGTGTTTAATCGAGTGTATATATGTGTATGAGTATGGGAGTGTGTGTGTGTGTGTGTGTGTGTGCGTGTTTGGATTAGTGTCTCCAGCGCCTTGCTCAGGGGAAGGTAATATGCTTGTCCGAATGAGGTTCTTCTGTCACATTCGTATAGATGATTTAAAACTGTGGAGTGAGTACGAGGCAGAGAGAGGGTGAGGGGAAAAAAGAGCAAGAGACAGACAGACAGACAAAGAGAGAGAGGGAGAGAGGGAGAAAGCGGGAGAGAGAGAGAGAGGGTAGAGGGGAGGGAGGGGTGGAAAGACACTGTAGGAGAGGGGATGGGATGGAATGAATAAGCAATCTCGATTTTCTACTGCTGGCGCTTGCATCTAGCTTTGATCACATGCATGCTTCCTCTCCCTCGCTTATCTTTGTGTTGTTCTGATCTGTCCTTTGTTCTTGTTTACATATTCCCTCCTTTGTCTTAGTGTCCCTCCCCTCGTACCTCCCAGCGTCCTTGCCTCTAGGTCCTCCCCACACACTCCTTCGTCCTCTCCCTTCTCTTCTCCAGCTACCTCCTCTGATATCTCTGCTCCGCTCCTCGCCTTTTCCCAAATGTCCTCATGTATTAGTCAATGACCCACTGAACCCTCTTTCCCTTTCTAATCACTCCTGTTTCTATGCATGCCTGGAAACATATGCAAACACACATGCATACACGTGCACTTACATACAGGCAAACAAATACAGACACAGTCAGAGAAAAAACATAAAACAAGAAGGATTATTTTTCTTGCAATGGGCAACTCTGTAAAGTCGCTTAAAATTTTCACCAAGAAGGTAAGGTTCGCTCTGAGGTTTTTCATTTGGCTGTGGTCTCCTTGACTCTCCTGCATGTGTTGTGTCGTTCTGTGTGTCGCTGACCTTACCCAAGGCTATTTGACTAGACCTGTGTTGACTGACCATTGCGTACTATCTGACTGGGTTTTCACTACCAGACTCTATTCCGCTGTTTCCCTTTTGTGTTGCTGCTGGAGTTCACGGCAAGATAAACACAGGGTTTTTCAAGACAAATCCAGGGTCTCATGCTAGTAGTTTCAGTCAGTGTTTGCAGGCACAGGAGCGTTTGTTTGACATTGTTGACTTTCTTTAAAGTTATTCTGCATCTACCTCATTGATCGCATTGAGTATAGGGTAGTGTAGAGATGCCACTGGCATCCTTTCATGTGCCTTTTTGAATATGAGCTTATGTGCTTATCAGTGCAGACTTGCGTTTCCTAGAAAACATTCACTGAACTTTGGCGAATGTGATGCCACCTTGCACAATGCTACTCTACTGGATCTTCACCTGCTGCATTGGACAATCAGTGGGATTGTTGCAAACAAGCGAGCATCACATTTGTTAGCTGATACGTATGATTATCAACGATACCTAACCCTAACAGTTGAGGAACAACACGGGAGGAACATTTTTATGTTAACTACAACGATGACCTTTGTACAATACACCCCTTTATCTGCTGTTCTTTATGCTCGAAGGGTGTAGCAGGCAAACATTACTGCAAATAGATACTCATTCACATCAGCAGCTGCACATCCTTGAGGAAGCACAATATGACAAGCAACTGTTGATGCCATCTGTGCAAAATGGGTTAGAGTGCTGGAGAAGTTCTTGCTTGACTTCAGTCCTTCTCTGACACAGTTTTTTTTTTGTGGTTATATAACTTGCTTCATAGTACTTTTTCTGGCACGATATGCCCACAGACAGCCCTGCCCCATGCATCACTGGGTCACGTTACCCAGTGGGCATCCGTTCCTGTGGTGGGGACTGTAGCAATGCATGAACTGGCATTAGTGCTGGCCTGGTAACAGATGGAGTGTGAAGGTCATTTGTAGAGCACATAATAGTCTTTATGTTTGCATGTAATTTATTTTTATTTATTTTTTTATCACATAAGCATGTAGATGTCCCATGTTTACTGAAGACAGGTTCTAGCTCGTGTCTGAGTGCTTTGAGGCAGCAGCAAAAATATTCTCTTGGTAATTTGCAGTCACATTGAGTCTACTCCACTTGCTTTTAGCTTTTTAGATTTTTGTCCACTGAGTTGGATGTTACACTGCTACTATTTAGGACTTTACCAGCATTAAAAGAGATATTACTGCGCTAAACCCAACTCATCTTTGATTGACAAAAATGCAGAGAAGTAAAAGAACATAAAACGATTGTATTCAGCTTTAGGTTAAGCTCCGCTACGCTGCTACTCGCTCTAATTCACGTTTGTCAGCAAGGGTTGGATCTTATTGGACTATATTTAGAAGAGGCTTTTTTGGTCCACTGTCTGTTCTTAATTAACCTGTAGCACTCGCTGTAATTGGGATGACTGTTGTGAGGGCAACTTTTGCCCCCTGGATGATTCACTAATTGGTGATTATAATTAAATGGCTGGCTGAACTTTAGTGTTATCCCCTGGACAACACAATTATGTTGTAAGGTGCCCCCTTATAACAAGTCCATCTCAAATCTTGTAGCTGATAAATAAATGCGCTGTCTACTACACTAAATTCCCCCACACCACTGTACTACTACTGTACTCCATTTGTCTGCGACAGTTTTACTCTTTCATGATCTCTTTGAAATAAGTTAGATATAGCGACTTTACTCTGCTGCTGCTGTTGTTTTTCTGCTCAGTAACAAGTTAGGGGAATAAATGTTTTGATGGATGAATGAATTTAGAAAAAAAAAGGTAAAAATAATGCAAATATATAAATATAAAAACTATTTTGTAATAAACCGTCCTTATCCTTTATTGTAAGAAGATTGAAGAGCAGTTACATGATGCAGTCAGCCTGACTCTTGTAGTTTATTGTAAATATATATTATGAAATGATCTCTTTAGTTTCTTTGGTGACATGACAAGAGCTATTACATTTTTGCTGAGTGTATCCATTAATGTCATCTATTATCTATTATTACACAATAGGGGGGCTTGGTTGTGTTCTGTCGTGCAGGATGACCAACTGCACATTCACAGATGGCATCAGTTGCACGTGTCATGATATATTACATCCTCTTCCGTCTGACTGAAGTGTGTTCCTCTATCTTGATTGACCTGACTCCACGCCTTTCTATGACTGACAGGCATGTGTCTGCCACCCCTGATCCTGCTTGTGAACCCTCTCCATCCGATATTCACATTAGCTCCTTGTTTGTTCAATCTGAGTCACAGTCTCTACCCCTGTCTTTGCTCCTGCTCCCATAATTGGGGCCCCACTGTGGCTGCTGCTCTAGGACCAGAAGAAGAAGTACAAAGCAGTGCAGTCCTGTGAGGAGGGGGGCTCTGGGGGGGCCTATCTTGAGCCGCTAGTGGCCCTGGCCCAGAACGGAGCCAACATGCACAACATACTGGGGCCTGCATGCATCTTTCTACGCAAGGGCTTCGCTGAGAGCCGGCAGGCTGTACGTAAGTCCAGAAAATATCGCGTGGACGCATGCTGAGAGAGATTAGCGCACAATACAGTACATGTACAATAACCAAAACCCATCATAACTGTGTGTAGCAATCACCTCTTTCTGTAACATCAGCACTAACAGCATGTAAAGACGTATGAAGGAACTGAGCGGATGGTACTTTGACAATATGACAGCTCAAATTCTTCTTTCTATAGTACGGAGCTTTCTTGATAGCTAGAACGCTGAATGTCAGTGTGAGTGTTCATTTGTGTCTCTGTGTATATTTATGCATGAGGCTGCATTACTTATGGTGGCCATTTGTAACAGGATGGGGTATTAATAAATCAGGGTGATGGCTGAAATGCTCCTCACATAGCAATTATTTCTCTATGTCTATTTCCAGCATGTATTAACATGAGGTTTTTTTTTTTGTTGTTGTTAAAAAAAAACAAAGAATCTGTGATGTTGAAATCCTCGACGCAAACGGCTGCCGATTTACTGAATGTTTTTACGACGAAGTTCTGAGATGGCTGTTCTTAATGGAGGCAGGGTTTGCGTTCCAGCTATTTCAATTGTGTCTGAAGGCAACAAAGGAACTGTTGCTTCTTTTCTATTGTATCTCCATGCTGTCAACTTATCTATAAAAAGAAAAACATACATACACACATCTATGTTACACTCACAAGTAGTCATATTCCCATCTACTACAGTATAATAAATGCCAAAACATCTTATATCTTATCTTGTTTTTCCTATTTCACTTTTATCCCCGTACTTAAGTGTGTTATTTTCCGACAGGGTCTTACAGAGTGCCAAGAGTCGACATGTTTTCCCTCTATCCAAACACATCAGCGGATGAACACACTGATAAGCACTTCCCTTCTGACTGGAAGGAAACCTGCTGACTTTTGGCATTTGGTGGCACATACCTGTAGTTACCTATTTATTTTTTTACAGTGTCAGCGTGAGGAATATTCCACATTGGCATGATTATAAAAATATCAGCATTCTTTGGATGCTAACCTGGCACTGTAATCTTTTACAGGATCGAGAGCTGAGGCCAGAAGAAATGGATGGTAAGTTTGATATCAGAGACACAAATTACGGAAATTAATATTTTGCAATATTTGTAGTACAAAACCAATTTCTGAAGTCCAATAAAACTTTTAATCTGTGATTTGTTGACAAAAGTTTAAAACATTTTCATTAAATGAAATCAACTTGCGTTGATTGCATTTGCTAACTACAAGCCATGCTGTTGTAGTAGTAGTTGTAGTTTTCAGTTTACAGTTTTCCTCTATTCCAATGTTTTAAAAATGTATTTCAGGCAACTAAATTTGCTAATATTTATAAAACACAATTATGTTTGCCAGTGAAAATCCTTTCTTCAAACTTCTGTCTGATTTCTGAAAACAGTGTTTTCAGTGTGTTCATAACTCAATGTACATCCCCTGCTCTCAGAGTTGCGTGAGGCATTCAAGGAGTTCGACAAAGACAAAGATGGGTTTATTGGCTGTAAAGACCTGGGAAACTGCATGAGAACTATGGGATACATGCCAACAGAGATGGAGCTAATAGAGCTTAGCCAGCAGATTAACATGAACTGTGAGTAACTCAATGTCTGTGTGTAACTTATTGCATGTCTATGGATTACTCCCATTTTTAAAACCTCTTTAACAAAAAATGTGCACAAATAAAGGAAGTTCAAGCCTTTTTTTGTCTTATTTTTTGTCTTGTCATACTTTAACCCATCTGTCTCTTTTATCTCATTTCCTGCGTCCAACAGTGGGAGGACATGTTGACTTTGAGGACTTTGTTGAACTAATGGGGCCCAAACTTCTGGCTGAAACGGCTGACATGATTGGGGTGAAGGAACTAAGGGATGCATTTAAGGAGGTGAGAAATGTCATAAGGAAAAACTCAGAAAATACTAAATAACTGCATTATGATAAGAAATGATTTTCCAGTTGGTTGAAATAGCATTGAGAAAGGTAAAGTCTGCAGAATTTGAATGAATATAGTGAATTAGCTAAGTTTTATACAGTAATTAAAACTAGATGGAATTGTGAGAAAGTAAACCAGGACAATGCAAAATCAATTAACACTTTACATTAGATAACAGTGATCACTAACAATAATAATGCTCTAATATTTGGAAATGTTATGATGCAGACCATGGTTGGTGCAAGCTTAGGAAAATGTGATATTTCCTTAAATTGAACTTCATAATTTGTCCTTTTCTCTCTTATACTCAGTTTGACACAAATGGCGACGGCCAGATCAGCACAGCCGAACTCAGAGAAGCAATGAAGAAACTTTTGGGACAACAGGTAAAAATCTGCTGGAGGAGTCTGTCATCCTCTCTGTAGCTCTCCATCAGTCATGGTGTCTGTCTAAAACTCAACTTCCATCACAACTTGATTTCCACCCAATCTGGCTTTTTCAGGTTGGACACAGAGATCTGGAGGACATCCTACGGGACATAGACCTCAACGGAGATGGACATGTAGACTTCGAAGGTAATGCAGACAATGTAGTTTGTGAGACCACAATTCGCTATTTATACAGAAGAATACATTTTACCGTTTGGTGTCTACTGCTTTCATTTTTATGTTTCTGTCCCTCATTTACACAAACACACACACACATCCCAACACTTGTCTGGCTGATATCCCTATACCATGCTGATAGTGAGGTGAAGGGATGAAGGCAGCAGTTCTGCCTGTCAGATTATCTCCATACCAAGAGATTATGTCACCTCACAGATTACACACAGAGAAAGGATGCGTACAGCCTGTCAAAAACGAAATACACTGCATATCCAAAAAAAGAAAATCACATACTCTAATAATTAGTTGGACCACCTTTACCTTCGATTACAGCACGCATTCACAGTGGCATCATTTCAATAAGTTTCTGCAATGTCACAACATTTATTCCCATCCAGAGTTAGATTAATATCTATTCACCAATATCTTGTATTGATGCTGGGAGAGTTGGACCACTGTGCAAAGTCTTCTCCAACACATCCCAAAGACTCTTAATGGGGTTAAGGTCTGGACTCTGTGGCGGTTAATCAATGTGTGAAAATTATGTGTCATGCTACCTAAACCACTCTTTCACAATTTGAGCCTGATGAATTCTGACAATGTCATCTTGGAATATGATTCCAATTATTAGAATAACCTGGTCATTCAGTATATTCAGGTAGTCAGCTGACCTCATTCTTTGGGTACATAACGTTGCTGAACCTAGACCTGACCAACTGCAGCAACACCAGATCATGAAGGACACACAATATGCCATGAGTCATCATTTAGTATGTGTCCACATGATGAATCTAAGTGCAATATTCACTCTCCTCTTAGTTCTGATTTGTTTTCTTCTAATGCCCAAGAAAAATGCCATGTCTAGCTGCTAAACCCTCCACTATGCTCCCCAGCTTGCTTCTAACCTTGCTTCTCTTTCTGCTTTTTGGTGCTGAACAGGTAAACTTTTCAATCAGGACAGTTGAAATGTCACTGAGAATGATGAAATTTTACCAAAACAGATAAATTGCAAGCTTAAAAAAGAAAAATAATGAACTGAAAGTTGCTACAATGCTCTGATGAACTGCAGAGCGATTCAATTTGGATTTGTTACTATGAACAGCCCCTTTCACATCACACACATCACTGGATCAAATAAAAAACACAGATTAGAGCAGCTTTAACTACGATCAAGCTATAATATACTAAACCATATTTTAGAAAGTCAAGCAAAATATAGTATAAAATATAAATTTTTGTTTCCCAAAGTAATTAAAACCAACGTGTTCAGTATGAAAATAACTAACATCAAAACATTGTTAAGTGAGTGTTTATGCTCATTTGTGCAGCATCATATGTGATTTTTTTATGTTTTTGAGTTTTGAACCTTTTTCTCTAAATCACAGAATTTGTCCGGATGATGTCACGATGAGCTTCTTCACAAAGAGCAGAGAACATGGATCCCATCCAAACATGGACCTCTGTTGGTTTGGTATAAGGGAGGAACCAGCACAAAGTCGTGATGGATCTTCACCTAATGAACAATGAACAAGAGAACATATCAACCCTGCCCTGAAACTGCCACAATAAAAGCACAAAGGCTGACGACTACAGCCAGGAGCAACACTGTTGATTATATGCTGCTGCTGTTTCTTAGAGATATAAACAAAAACCAACAGTTGCATTTCTGACTTTTTCAAAGTATGTCTTAAAAAGCATATTTTCTTTTAGCAATGACAACATTTCTAATGCTGATATAGCTCGCTAAAGGGCCATGTTTGACTTATTTTGCACAGACACTATACTATTATTAACAACTGTAGCAATTCAGAAGACATATAGTATGTTGAACTACAGTACAGCAGTATGCCAGCAAACAGACCACAAATACAACACATTCCTTTCGAATGCTGAGGATGTCTTAAGCACAAATACAATATGGCAATATGGAGATACTTTATGTGATCCTGTCAAAGCTGCGTGTTTGTGTTTTGTGCATATACTGTTGTTTCTGTCTCACACCTTGGAGTCATTATCTCCTTTAAGATTACTGTCAAACCCTGGTTGAGGCAATCAATATTTGTTTTGTAATTGCGTGTAATGTAGCACTGATGCAGTTCTTCTGACTTTAATAGCATTATGCCTATCTTACTGTGATATATGTGTATTTTCAGTGTGCATAAGATATAACAAACTCTTGCAACTGTAACATTTCCTGAAGGAAATTCTCTCCAGCTGCAGTGAGTTGTTAATCTTGACTGCTGTGATGTGTGTATGCTCAGAATACATAAAAGATTTTATTTTTGAGTTTCACAGATCATCTACATCTAATTCACAGTGGTGGATGATCAACAGAGTGTTAAGACTATACAGAAAACATGGATTTTGGATTGTTTTTTGTCTCAGAGAGCTTTGATAAATGTTTATTGTTTATTTTGTGAACAGAACAGTTATGAAGGGATTAACATTATCACTTATAACTTGAATACCTCAAAGTCAATGAAGCAATCGCCCTCATCCAGAAACTGCCCCTACAGCATAATCTCTAATACCAATTTACCTTTTTACCTTTATCAATATTCATAAGGAAGCAGTGTTAGTGTCTTTATGAAAAAAGCCAAAGAAAGTTTACAAATTTATCATTTGAGTCTCACTCAGTGTAGTAAGTGTATGCACTATGTTTTTGGAAATATGATCCATTGGATTAAATTTTCTAAATGGCTGCTTAAAATGCCCTTTGGTTCACGGGGCAGCTAAATTATTGGTTGACTGTTTATGAATGGATATGGCAATATATGCATGCTATAAAGTTAAGATCTTCTTCTAGAGAGAGATCTTACTTTGTGATTTTACTTGTCTTAACTGTGTGAAACTATGCATGCCAGAAAATTATTTGTAGCAGAATATATATATATATATATATATATATATATATATATATATATATATATATATATATATATATATATATATATATATATATATATATATATATATATAAATAAAATAAATAAAGGTTTTTATTGGAACTTGACAATAGTGTGTAGGTGTGTGTTTAATCTTGTATTAACGAGTGGGGACATAAATCTTTCCTGCTGGGGATTTGTGGGAAAGAAAAAGAAAAACAGGTGCGCAAAGGCTTTTATCTTCTCTGTTAATTGTCTAAATATATCCCAAATTTCCCATTCACAGCTTCTTACAGTCTTATACATCCCAACCTGTCCACTGAAACCTGTGCAAGGTGACCAACAAGGAGTTGGTTGGAAATGATGTGGGAATGGTATAAGAAATTAACTAATTAGAGAGATAATCCCGACGCAGATCTGAGACCATTCGTCCTTAAATAAGTTGATTAAGCAGATGAAGGATATTAGGTTCCTCAGAATCAAGTCTGATGGGTTGTGTTAGTGCAAAAAAGGAGCATCATCAAATATTTCAGTGTTTTACCAAAATGAATAATTTCCTGACACGTAGAATGATAAGAAAAAAAGATGGTGACAAATACTGTTCTAGCATTTTCAAAAACATGTACAAGTAGCACACTGACATCATCTGGTCAGATGAGTTTGATGAAGTCATCTTAGTTGTGTAAACACACAGTCCTTTCTTTACTGACTAATTGTGTTCCAAAAGCCAACTTGGCTTATAACTAAAATAACATATGAGGACATATTTGTTTCTTCATGAAAACAAAACATTGTTTTCAGTGTTAACTAAATGTTCATATTATACAGGATGAAGTGGATAAGACAATACTGTATACAACACAGGGCTAGGACTAAAATGATTAACATTTAGACAAGTAAGTCCAGTTGACAACAGATACAAAGACGTCCTAATCCCCAGGACTCACAATAACAAGTGACGTGACCAATATGTTCTATGGTCTAAAGACTGAGTCATTTTGAGAAATATCACTGTTAAATTCAGTATCACTAAATGTCCATTGTGATAATTTAATAATAATTTCTTAATTGTAGTCTCCTCTCTGTAATAGTATCATAATAAATTGTAGCCTACAGTGCTTTTAATCAGTATGTCAATTATAATAATATTGTAATAATATTATATTAGTGATATTTCTGTATGTGGCTGAAGCCCATTCATTATTTACAGGCCAAAGTATGGTTTTGTGCAAAAGGTAATTTAAAGTTCATGACAATAGCAAACAAGTTGCCTGTAACGACACTGCGAGAACTATACTCGTTGATATTTTGTGCTGTCTTTGTTCAACACAGACGAGTTACTCCTGATTTGTCAACTTCTTTGGAGACTGAGGTTTAAAACTGAGGGTTTCAGTACAGTCTTGTTGTTCTCTGAATCTCGTCTACTGTTAGCATACCTGGGTTTACATTTCCAGCTGACAACTGGCTGTGCAGGTGTCTTAGCTTCTTCGTCACTCTTCTGTTTGTCTCCACGATCAGGCCAGTCGTACTTGGAGTCTCTTGGCATGACTCTATACAAGGACACTTCTCAAGATATTTCAGACAATGTGATGTGCAATATTATTAGAAGAGGGCCTTTCTATTTATATGTTATTCAATGGGACTTGCTGAACCGGAACATTTTTATTTGCACTTACAACAGAAAAGTTTTCTTATAGTCCTCTATAGTGCTACTGAAACCGAGTTATGTTTTTGTTTCTTCTGTGTTAATCTTATTAATTTGATTAAAAATGCATTTCTTCCTGGGTGGGACCCCTGGGAACTAGCTCAGATGGACTGTTAAAAGAACAGAACATGTTGCTGCTTTGTTTTCCTGAGGGACTTAGACTTTTGAAACAGACCCCTGGGAGAAACAAGCTTTTAGCTATGAGACTGTGATCTGATGTGGTGCAGATACTGCAGAGTCCTCAGCCTCCTGGAATGAAATCCAGTGCATTTGCGACAATCTATACAGGCAGGGAACATGTTAAAAGGCAAGGTTATGACAAACAACAAGGACAACACAAGCTCAGTCCCTGTGGTCTCAGTCCCTGTTAGATCCTCTACACTTCTACACTACTTCTTGTCACGATGAAGCTAACAAACAGGGACGTGAAGTACCTGTTAGTTTGGAGCAATTTTAGGACAGTTCAAGGCAGCTGTTGTAATCTCTTTGCAGTTAGTTCTCATGGCTTAGTTTAAGGCCCTGTTTGAGCCTGTGGAGCTGCTCCGTCTGAAGAGGCTGTCAGTGGTGTCAGTGTGATGCTTAATTTGGGAATACACACCAGGTGGCGCTTCTTTAAATGCCCTCTCTTCAGGTCTAGGTGCCACAGAGTCCCAAAGCATCCCAATGGTGACCTGCTTATGCTTGAGTAAGTCCAACAACACTGAACCAGAACAGTATTGAATGCTTCTGTAATTTGTGTGCATTGTTTTCTCAGCTGCAACCTTCTGTGAAGCAGAGCTGTAGTCTCCGGGGATGATGTTGCATAATTTTATCACTTTGATCATCTCACAGTTTATGCAGCCCATATTCTCTTTTAACCAGTATTACTGAGTGCAACTGGGAGCTCTACGGCGTTTATTAAACTTGAGCTGCTTTACTCAGGAGCAGTATATCAGTAAAAGTGTACGTTATGTCAATCATTACAGCAAACAGAGAAATTAAATAATGAATTGTTGTAGTTTTCTAAGTCATTTGTCTTTATGTGATTTTCTCATAGTGGGCAAGGTTACAAACGGCGTTAGGTGTAAAGGAAAAATAATCAGTAGCTCTATAAACCTTACAGTGATGGTAAAAGAGTCATATTTTAATATTTATCAGGGCTCAGTTGTAGCTGTATCTCTGTCAAGACGTTAACTCAAATACATATTCTTCCATTCTTATTTTAACTGTACGCATCAAGTACCAAGGTTTTCTTTGCAGCAAGATATCCAGGAATTTTCTACCAACTGTCTGCACACAGAGCCCGAGTTTGAAAGGTGCGGAGAGCATTGTGGATGGTGAAGCGCTGTTTGGCTCCAGGAACTGGAGAACTGGAACTTGCTGACTCGAAGTAACTACAAGTTCGTCTGAGACTTGGGCCTAGGTGTTCTGCCAAATAGAGAGTAAGTAACTGCCATGAGAGCTTAAGAAAAAAAATAAATGATTAAATGTAAATGTGATAACAGGTACCGGATATTTAAGATTCAGAAACAATAAGCCTTATATGAAAAAGTCAAAAATGTATTGGATACATTAAAATTGATCAGAGAGGCTATTCACAATAGTTTTGGCTTCACACTGTAAAAACTAACAGGACATTCAGACTATTCTGTTTTTCAAAGCGTGTCAAAGAGAGACACTTAGTGGCCAAAAGGTAGCACTGCATCATGTCAGAACGAACACTCTTTATCCAGTGAGCAGTGAGTAATCATTTGTGTAGGAGGGTCGTTTAGATAAGTAACATGGCTGAGTTTCACAGCAGGGAGAGGCAGGTATGTACAACAGAGGGACTTTTTGGGGGAATTTTCCAAAAATCTACTGTTGTTGAAAAGGTGGTGAATGTCTCCCAACATCATAAAACTTAGTTATCTGTATATGTAAATACAGTATATGATGTATTTAATGTAATTAACACTCTGTCATTTCATGCCTGGTGATCATGTTGCTGATGAAAACAAACAGCCCAGTCTCATCTTTCCCAAGGGCCTGTATCAACGTGCTGTACAGTTCAAACAACCAATCACATGATACTTTGAAACATGTGGATCGTATATATTTTGTTTGATATTACTAAGATCTCAATACTTTGTCATCGACAGGTACTTGCATCAACAACACATCAGTGATAATGTTGAACGCTTTGAAATTGGCTGCACTGTGTATGAAGTTGCTACTAAGGTGGGAATGTATTTGGCCTTTTTCGTCTTCTTTCAGTTTATTTTGCTATTGCCTATGTTTGATATGACCTTATTTCTAATGTGTCTAATATGATCCTCGGTTTGGGGATGCTTCCTGATGAGCAGCTGGGCCATCTGCAGTCTTTTAACCTATTAACAGAGAAGTAAAACTATATCACACACACTGACATAACTTTTTTATGTACTCTTAGCCTGTTTTTTTTTTTTAACATTTATTTTTAATATTCTCGCCTGCGCTCTTTCAGGGAAAGTGTTCCTGGTGAAGTTCTTGCAGGTGAGCAGGACCAGGAGGATAAAATGAAGAGAGTGATTTAAAAAGTGAAAATTCTGAGGTGGATGAAAACCAAAATTTAACAAGCTAATGAATGACCTGACAATGCTAGTTCTTACACGTTATATAGAGATATCTTACACATTGTAAATGTAAATAATCACCAGTAAGAACCAAAGGGATGTATCATGTACAGTGTGTTTATTATGGCTTGTTTTGCTATGTGTGTTTTTATCTGTAAAACAATGTGTGAACTTGTTATTCATAGACTAAAACCCTGCTGTGGCCTGATTTTTATTAGACTGCTTCCATTTTATTTCCCTGTGAGTCTGAGTACTGTATGTCTACTTGAATTGTTTAGATCTTTTAATCTTTTTAATGTTTAATCAAAGCCTAACTAGTCGTGAAGGATCTAATTTCAGGGCCTAGTACTACAGCGGTTATGTCACGGTCAGACGCTCTGGCAGTGCCAACAAGGGTGCGTCACTTTGCTAATTGGCTCAAGGCGCTTTACGTGTATGTAGCTTTAATCTTAGTTGGGAACATAACTTGTAAGCAATGAAGTTGTAAGGCAAATCATTGTTTGAGGGATTTGAGATGTGCAGTCCTATAAAGAAGCATGAAATCATTGAAATCTCTCTTTTAAACAGCAGGAGTCACTGTTCAAACATGAATTATCTACACTAAAGGGAAGAGAACAATTTTACTGGACAGTAAAGAAAATGCTGCACAAATCAAAATCAATATAGACTAAACTGGGAACCATTCATTTTCCATTCAGACCCATGAATCATGGGAAATGCACCTGTCTCAGTGTGTGTCGAGCAGAAAGCAGAGAACACCGGAAAGTTTGCTGGTTCCTTTATAACTTAAAACAGACGAATACATTCAAGGTATTTTAGTGCTTTTAATTCATGGGGTCTTCCCGGGCGGGGGAATAAATTCATGCAGACACGAGCACTGCAGCCTGGTAAGTATTCAAACTGGAGCTGCATGTGAAACTGAACCCAGCCACATGAACCCTGGACGTCAGTGGCCTGTCAGATATCCAGTCCACTCTTCAAGTGACAGGCTTAGAATTATTTAAGCCGCAGGCCTCATGTTTTTAGACTTGGATGAGACTGATGTTGAGGTGGGAGTAGATGGCACTGATACTGAATTATCATAGCAACATGAGCATTGTTCTGCTTTGTCCTGTGACCTTTAATAAGTTCGTGAGGAACCTGAAATATAAGAATTGAATCAACCAACCAGTCAGTAATGTCTTTATGTGAGTGCAGCTGATGTGGGATGATGTTAGTGGAGTCTGTCAGGTGTCAAGAAGGCTCAGTGATTGTTTGGATCTGAATGAAGACACAGAGCTGCGTCTTTATTTCGTCTCACAAGTCACGTAACCTGTTAATCTGTGGGCGTTTCTTAACCAAGGCCCCCCTCTCGGTCTAGTCACGCCCAATCAGCTGTTTCCTCAACTTCAGCAACGCGCACGGGAAAACTTTTCCTCGCTACTGTCCAGTCTGACAGTGAACCGATGGTCCACAGCACCGCGTTTGGTTTCTGGATTCAGTCTCTTCGCTGCTGGACCGTAAACGTGTCACAATGTCCCTGATGGATCAGCAGTGGTGTCCCGCAAGCGTGCAGGTAACGGTGCTCCAAGCCAGGGGCCTCAGGATAAAGGGGAAAAGCGGCACCAACGATGCGTACGCGGTCATGCAAGTGGGCAAAGAGAAGTATCAGACGTCGGTGGCGGAGAAGAGCGTGGCTCCGGTGTGGAAGGAGGAGGCCGCTTTTGACCTGCCGCCGAGTCCGAGTGGAGGAGGAGGGGAGCGGGGCACGCTGCGCGTCCACGTCATGCACCGGGCCCTGGTGGGTCCAGACAAACTCCTGGGTCAGGCTGTCATCAGTCTGCTGCAGCTCAGTGAAGACACAGCCCGCAACAAGACTGAGTAAGTGATCAGGTGGCAGGCAGGGGAGCAGTTTGAATAGAAATGAAGTCAAAAGCAGGGGTGGGTTAGAAGTGACAAGGTGTGCAAAGGAAAAAGGAAAAGCCCAATTCAAAGTTTGCCCTAATCTTTAGGATCACAAATATATGATTTAGATTGGCCCACAGAAGCTGGGTTCAATATTACATTACTACTCAGTAATGTGGCATCATCGTTGCAGATTAATTAGATGTAAATCTAATCAGTTCTCATCTCTTCCTCTTGATTGAAGCCAGTTCTCACAGTGTGTGTTTCTTTTCATGTGCTCAATATTTGATTAGAAGGCAGATGTTCCTCTTAGATTTTAGCTGCATGTAAACGAGGAAAGCACAGGTGTGAACGAGGCTCAGTGGCTTTGATTTTCACCTGCACCACAGTTGAACAACTCCTGGTTTCTGTCAGTCATTCTGCAGCTTTGTGGGGCAAAACTCAATAATCCCTAATAAATCCGTTTTAATAACAACCTGTGTTTGTTTTCCTGACATTGTGCATGTGTAAAGACTGTGACTGTGATTTCTTTCTTCTACCAATGTGAAGTGTTTCCAGCACACACATGCAGCCATCCATCACTATACAGACCTGCTCTGGTGGGTTTGACATATGTTGCCCACTCACTCCAGTACAGCTTAAGGGATTTGTTCCCTTGACTGCAGCCTTCAGGAATGCCAATTAGCATTACTTGGGCAAATGAAGTGAGTCAAAAGATTCACTCTTTCATTGACTGAATTAATAATAAGCTGTGTTTTATATAGTGTTTTCACAGAAACGCTATATAACTGGTTGAAATGCCTTAAAGTTGTAAGCTGACTTAAACTTATTCAAGGTGTTTATTAGACTTGTCCGTGCACATCTTTGAGTAGAAAACAAATGTAAGTAAAACATGTTTTTCAGGACTTTAAATTGAGTCGAGTAAGAATAGAAAATGTGTTCTTGTGCTAAGTTGTTTCTGATCACTTTAGTTCCCCCGCATGTGACTAGTATTATAACAAGCGGATCACGTACCGTCTACATGCACAAACATACACACCCCCGCGTTAGGCAGGGTTGTTTGTTTTTGTTTGGCTCTGCTTGGTGTCTTTGTCTTTGGTGTTTAATTGCATGAATTGGAATATAGTCCACATCAAGGTTAGATGTGATATGTGTATTGTCAGTTCATATAGAGGCAGTGCTTTCACAAACACAGCAATTTTGTCTACCACCACACGTACATTTCCAGCTTTCATCCTCTGCTGAGCTGAAAGTAAAAGCTATTAAGCTGAATGTCACCTGTCTGGTTGAGGAATGTCCAATCTTGCATTGTTTTTGGCTTCATGGTGTGTGTATCTGATCACATCGGCACTTTTTGGCATCTTTCTAAAATCTGTTTCAATTGAACTCTCCTGCACATACAGTTCATGAGGAGTCCTTACATTGAGAATACACTGTTTTTATAAACTCAGTAGACCTGTTTTAGTTGGTGTTGCGTAAATGTTTTTGTGCCTCTGAGGTTATATCTGGCTGTAGCCTTACATTCCTGACTATTTTATCAATGAACAAATAAACAGTGGCCGTTTAGCAAGGTCACGTTTACTGATGCGGCCATACTGGCTCCTGACACACAAAGTGTTGCACGTGCCATGAGCTGCCTGTACAAAAGTCCTACTGTTTAAAGGCCATGATGTTTTTCAAAGTTTGCTGAGCAATTTGTGAACCAGGTTTTACACCATTTGAGCATTTGATGCTTTCAACACTTTTATTAGTGCTCACGTGTAAGATGTATGATACATCTGTACTTGATAAGTATTTACTTACTTGATATTAGTAAGTTTGTGTGTTTATTTATTATTATTTATTATTTGCATTCATCTTTAAAAGGACAGATGCTAGGAAAGGTTTTGTAATTTCTACTATATCTAAGTCAGGCCTGCAAGTGCAAAACATTTGTGATAGAGCACAACCACGACTGTTGAAAATCAGTTTTAACAATCTTGCTTTCAATTGTATCGCATGGTCTAACTTTGTAGCAATGTAGTTTGTCTGGGTATGTTAAGGACATCTTATCTGTGCTAGCTTAAAAGTTATTTTAAAGTATCAGATTAAAAAAAGGGAAAATAACTATTCTATTCAGCGAGTGTTGGTAGCGTGACAGCGAGCATGCAAAACATCAAGGCCTTGAAACTGGTGCTACTTTGAATCTAGCTATTGTTACTTTTTTATTATTTACACCGCTGTTTTTCAGCTGTGGCATGTTGAAATGTGTTCAAATGTTTGTTTAAAGTCAGTTTTCAACTGTCAGCTATTGCTCAAGAGCATCAGAACACCCACACTAATTAAACTAATTGTTATATAATGATAATAGTGTGTCAACTTTAATCCCCAAAGCCTGAATACATAAAAACTGTTGTGTTACAACTTACATTACCTTTTTTTATAAGCATTATAATGTACTGTAAGAAGCCTACAGTTTGGCAAGTCTCAAATTACAGCTTCCCTGTAGCATTGTGTCATGTGTAACAGCTTCACTGTAAGTTTTTCTTTCCGTTATAGATTTTAGTCTAAAGTAACGCAGGGTTCAGCCAAAGGTTTGTGACACACAAAGGGAAAGTGAATTAGTTTTTTCTTTCCTGGTTCATTTATGCAGGCCTTCATTTCAGCTTCTCTGACTCATGGATGTGGACTGATGTGATAAGCCCAGGACAGTTTTGGTCCTTGGATATTATCACTGCGGAGTTGTTTAACTCGCTAAGCTCTTCTCCTGCTAACAGCTGTGTTCTGTGATAAGAAAGGCTTGAGCCACGCGGGGTCGTGTCTTATCGGTAGTTCAGGCTTCACAAGGAAGGATGTGTGTGTGCAAAATTTGTGTGGAATAAATTGTTGAGTCATGTATTATCCTCTTCTGGTTCTGTCCGTACAACAGAGCAACACATGCTCTTCTATTCACAGGAGTGTGAGGTTATCAACAATCATTATCATCCCTTCACCATGCCACTTCTAATTCCTCCTCCTGCTCAGTGCTAACCAACGCCTAAACCCTTTTGCAACTTCCCTTCTGATTTAACTGAAGTGACTTATTTCTTCTGCTTTTTTTTATGTATGAGTTGAGTTTGTGTTGGTGGCTTCATTAAACATCAGGGATTATCAGTGTAGGGACTGCGATTTAAACTAATACTATACAATTCTATACTTTACTGTATAGTGGTACAGTGCAATATAGTGCTAGTAATATTCATTTTATCACTATACTATACTCTATGATACTGTATAGTGCTGGAAGACAAAGTGAATTGGTATCTATACTAAGTTCTGTATTAACAGTATTGCATAACAATTTTTATAATTTACTAATGTTAATGTTATTGTACTACGTTCATGTATTTGCATATATCTACATTGTCTTGTGAAATACTGTCTTGCACAATTTCCGTGTAACCTTGTCTATTCACATCTGAACCGGTAATGCTCCCTGTGCAACATGATCTTGCATGTTTCTAAATTCGATCCTCTTTTGATGATAGTTCTTTTTCTTTTCTTTTTTTTTTTTGGTGATTTTATTGTCTTGTTTGCAATGGTTGGTTGGCTACACTGATGATATTACTATACTAAGGTGATGGTGTGTTAGTTCTACTACTGTACCATACTACGTAATACCATACTAGTACAATAAACTATTGTTATTCCATTCTCTTTCCACCATACTACTACTAGTAAATGGCTTGGTGATATGTTTGAGTTATCATTAATGATCATAATCTAGTATGTTTATTATTGAGAAGCCATAATCAGGAGTAATGCAGCCCCTCTCTTCTACAAGGTGCTGTACTGTTTGCCATCAGGTATCCATCCAGTGTATTGTGTTTTTAGGCCAAATTAGGATTGATGGAAGTGGAATATTTATACTGCTTTGATAGTGAAACTACTCACAAAGACGCTGTGAAACCACAGCAGGATTAATGATGTTTCCTTGTTCATAACTTTGAAGAAACCTCACAGTGGAATTTTTTTCATTGCCAGGGCTTACGATATTTGCAAACCTCATTACTCATCACCAGTACGAGGCAGGGGAGCCACGGCTGCAGGATCATTCATTTCACAAATTCCAGGAAAAGGCGTTTTCCTCCTTTAATTTGTTTGTGCCACACATCTAAAGCATTCTTGAGGGAGGAGTAGGATGAGGACATATCTGATTCAAGACTACTGAAAGGAAGGCACTGTATATTACAGTCTATTTTAGTAAATTCTTGTGACGATATGTTATGTGAACTGTTTATGGATACTGACACTTGATCAGTTTTTAGAATCAGATTTTTCCCATGCTGCCCCTTGTCCATCACAACTTTAAAACCACCAGGCTGATTTAATGTTGTGGCTCACCTGTGGAGATTTAGTAATTAATAATGCTTCCACATTTTTTAAAACCACATTCAAGAGCTTGGCAATAATAAGGATGATAAGCCATAGCTACAGCTCAGATATAGTACCCTCCACCACACACACACACACACACACACACACACACACACACACACACATCCTTCCTCATTTCCCCAGGAATCCAGATTTCAGTTGGAGTTGTTTGTTTAGTGTTGAGCTGACCTCAGATTTCTGCCTGATGGGCAGTTTTTCTGCTGACTGTTCCTTTTTGTTGTTCTGTTAAATTATTCTACTCATTCTTCTGTCTGTACTGGAACATGACAGATGTTGACTCTGTGGGTGTTTTACTGAGCTAATTTCCCTTCATTTCAGTACAAGATTTACATTTTAAGAAGCTAAAAGTCGAAGAATCTGCAGTTTATAACAGAATCCTGCTTTAGTTGTTTTCACTCAGACATTAGAGGATGAGGTATTAGGGGAAAAGAGGACAGTATAAAGGTTATCAAATGTTGACACAAACAAGAATACACAGTACAATCAGTAATACATTCTCTATATTTAAGAGGGTAGCACACAGTGCAGTGTTTAAAACACTTTCCTTTTGGTTATTGGTGGCTGTGCATGGATCATCAGACCTTCCAAAAACATTCAAATTACCCCTTAGTCACTTTCCATTTGCTGTGGGATGGCTCATAGTTTCCAAACTGTGAAACTGTTGAAATTGTCTGTGAGTTCTTACTGTGCTATAAAAAAAAAAGAGCTTCGTTCTGTTTTGGTTCACTCTCATCAGTCTTTTCACAGTTATTCAGTGAAGAAGCTGAATAGACTCAATAAAAAATAAATTTCCAAACTAGTGATGATGTTGCTCCATAGCTGCTGGGTGTATAAATGGGCAACTGTTTGCCAGCATGTTGTTGTTGTGTTCACATGTGTTTCTGCTGCCCTCAAGTGGCATCATGTTCGTCAGTTATTTGAGTATTATGTGTCTGTTAATATAATTCTAATAGAATTACTCTCTTTAACAGATGGTTTAAGTTACTGGACAAGACTGGCAAAGCAGACAAAGACAGAGGAGAGGTGCTTCTGGACATTCAGTTCATGAGAAACAACATGACTGCCAGCATGTTTGACCTGTCTGCTGCCGGCAAATCCCGCTCTCGTCTGGGCAAACTAAAGGACAAAGTTCGTGGCAAGAAAAAGGAATCAGACACCGTGTCTAGTGTGGTGCAATCCTTCACGCAGGTTCTGACAGACAGTGAGGAGGAGGCAAATGGGGATGGTGAGCCAGCAGCAGAGAAGGATGAAAAGAAGAAGAAACATAAAATGAAATCCTTATTTTCTCCCAAGTCTAACCTGCAGAGGAACATGTCTCAGTCTTTGTCTGTTCTGCCTGCTAACTCCTCGCTGAGCGGAAGCCAATCGTCTGGTCTGAATGTGGAGTCATCTGAAGGTCAGGAGTAACAATTTCATGTTTTGTTTTTTTTTTTGCCATTATGCATTTTATTTTCTTCCATGATCTTTGTAGTAAAATGCATGTCACAATCTGATTCCAGGTAAGAAGAAATTCAAGTTCATGTTACATAAACGCTCAGGTAGCTCAGACAGCAAAGATTCCTCCTCTGGCCTCCAAAAACACAGCTCTGGGGAACACAGTAACATGTGCATCAATGGCAGCCATGTTTACTGCGAGGAGCCGCAACCTCGGACTTCTCGCATTGGCTCAAACTTCAGTCTGACCAGTTCAGGC
This sequence comes from Anabas testudineus, assembly GCF_900324465.2. NCBI lineage: Eukaryota > Metazoa > Chordata > Actinopteri > Anabantiformes > Anabantidae > Anabas > Anabas testudineus. Next base: position 11,531,725 of record NC_046630.1, read on the forward strand.
CACGGATCAATGGAAGATGTTCCTGAAAGACAACATTCAGCCTGGACCGAGGAAGAGGAAGAGACAGCAGAAGTAGAAAATATACAAGAGAATGTGGATGAAGAGGAGGAAGAGGAAAGAATGAGGGTGGAGGAGGAGAAAGTGAGGAGGCAAGAAGAGTTAGAGAAATTGGCTGAAGAGAAGAGGAGACGAGAGGAAGAAGAAAAAAAGAGGATGGAAGAAGAGAAGGTCAAAAGGGAAAAAGAAGGAAAAGAAAAGGAGGGAAGAGGAGAGGGAGAAACAAGAGGAAGAGGAGAGGGTAAGGAGAGAAGAAGAATGTAAAAGATTAGCAGAGGAAAAGAGGAAACTAGAGGAAGAAGAAAGAAGGAGAATTGAAGAAAAAAGGCAAAAAGAGGAAGCGGAGCAAATTAAGATGGAAGAGAAAAGAGCTCAGGAAGAGAGGAGGAAACAAGAAGAAGAGGAGCGGGTTAGGAGAGAAGAAGAGCGTAAATTAGCCGAGGAAAAGAGCAGGCTAGAGGAAGAAGAAAGAAAAAGGGTTGCAGAGGAGAAAGCTAGAAAGGAGGAAGATGAGAGGAAAAGGAGAGAAGAGGAAAAAGCTGAGGAAGAGAGGAGGAGGCGAGAAGAAGAGGAGAGGGTTAGAAAGGAAGAAGAAGAGTTTAAAAGATTAGCAGAGGAAAAGAGGAAACTAGAGGAACAAGAGAGAAGAAGGATTGCAGAAGAGAAAGTTAGAAAGGAGGAAGAGGAAAAGGCTGAGGAAGAAAGGAGGAGGAGAGAGGAAGAGGAGCGGGTTCGGAGACAAGAGGAGGAGTTTGAGAAGAAAAGGAGACTAGAAGAACAAGAAAGGAGGCAACGGGAGGAAGAGGAAAGGATTAGGGAAGAGGAGAGAAGACAAAAGGAGGAGGAGAGGGCTAAGAAAGAAAAGGAAGAATATGAAAGATTGAAACTAGAGGAAGCAAGGAAAAGGGTTGAGGCAGAAGAAAAGGAAAGAGTTAGGGTGGAGGAAGAGAGGAGGAGGAGAGAAGAGGAAGCAGAGAGAGTTAGGAGGGAAAAGGAAGAAAAGATGAGACTAGAGGAACAGGAGAGGAGGAGAATTGAGGAAGAGGAGAAACGACAAAGAGAGGAACAAGAAAGGATCAGAAAAGAAGAGGCAAGAAGACAAGAGGAAGAGGAAAGAGCAAGGAGGGAGAAGGAGGTGGTAGAAGAGAAAAGGAGACAAGAGGAAAAGGAGAGGAAACAGAGAGAGGAAAGAATTAGACAGGAAGAGCAAGAGAAGATTAGGATGGAGGAAAAAAGGAGACAAGAGGAAGAGGAGAGGTTAAGGAAGCAAAAAATGAAAAGATTAGCAGAGGAAAAGAAGAAGCAAGAAGAAGAGGAGACATCAAGAAGGCTGGAAGAGGAGAAAGCTGAAAGAGAGAGGGAAGCAGACAAAGCCAGGCAGCTGGAGAAAGAGCAGAAGAAAAGAGAAAATCAGTCAAGAGATGGACACGAAGTTGCAGTGGAGAGTCCTGCAGAAGTTACTTCTACTAATCCATTTGAGGATTCATATAATCCCATGGAGGAGGATCCAAAGTCATCTGCTCAACTAGACAGCAGCACAGGCAAAGTGTCTAATGCCCAACAAAGGTTAGTTGATCTTAGTCTAATCGCATCTCAAACTCTGATACATTAATAAATTATTTTTTCAAGTAAATATCAACCAATCGTTAGCTGATATTCACTCCTCCTCTACACATGAAAAATGGGTGGGTTCAAATAAAAGGCGCTCTCCTCTAAGCTGTGTATCTTACTTGGATGTTAACACCTGGAGATAAATGCCTCGTATTCAGCTTTCAATGTCAAACCCAAGTGTTTTCAGCAAAAATAAAAGAACTAGCCTCACTTTTCCAATACTTTTGGAGGGGAATGTATTTTGTAAGAGAAATTTAATAGAATTTCACCCAGTTTAAAGTTAGTTAAAGTTATGTCAACTGTGGGAAATCAGAGTTTGTACATTTTGTACATCATGGTTGAAATAAATCCTCTTAGTATCATTATCAGTTACACAACAGGCTGAGGAACAGAACAACATAAGAGGCAGTGAAACTACATTTAAATAAGTCAGTAATTTATGAGTGATCTGAATGTTTGTTACATTATTTATAATCAGCGATGCCAATGTCAACGATCACCTCGCATTTATATGCAACTTAAAACTGACACCATGAAAATTGCATGACTCTGTGCTGAGTATGTATGGGAATGCATACATTCATACATAGTATACATATGTATCTTTTGCTAACTGAGATTCGGGGCTCGTTGCACTGTCTTACCTCATTATAGGATGCAGCATGTTCATCATATAAACACAGTGAAAATGACTTGAAACCTGTGGTTATCACTCTCAGTTTGACAGCGGTGGTGGAATATAATTCCAGAAGTCAGGAGATGCAGAGATGTCAGGAAGAGGCATATTAAAATATTTCTTTCTTCTATTATTTACATACATCTCAGCCTTTTCTTCTGTGATGTGTTCATTTTTTGTTTCTGTAAATTTGCAAGACAAGCTTGTAATAGTCTTCTTTTCAACATCCTTGTTTTAGATGATTATCAAAGAGCAGTGATGCACTTATACACTTATACTGTATCTGAATTTATTTTCTTCAGTCATTAGAGTATTTTGGGGTTTTTTTTTATTTACCACTTCATTATGCAGAAAAGTCATGTTTTCTGTGTCTCATCTCCAGATGTCACTCTGTGTCATCAGTGGAAATCAAGACCATTTCCAATGATGAAAAGGACCTGATTAGTGTTCAACGGGAAAAGCGACCAGCTCCTCAACCTCCAGGAAGAAATCAAGCTGAGAAACAGAGGGATACAGATGTATCTATGAGACATCAAATTAACAAGCAGAGTAACGACAAAGACATAAAAACTGCCAGTGTTCTCCCTCAGCGCTCTGTGCAAATGATTGCTCCTGTGAGTAGGTCTCCCACAGATACTAAAAGCACCCAGAGCTTAGTGCAAAGTAGTACCACCAAAGGAACAACTAATGCCATACAGGGTAAACGTCCTGCACCACCTAGACCTCGTTCTGTGGATGATGTGCCATTGTCTGAACAAAAAGTTATGACTTCTATTGACAACATTTCTGCAGATGGCCCAGAAGCAAAACAAGTCCAGATTGTTTATGGCTTAAATCCATTTGAAGATGACGAAGATGAAAATGAAGCACAAGATGGTAACACTGGTTCACTGCACTGGCCTCCAGCTGTGTCACAAACTGAGAGTCAAACAAAAATCAAATCCTCAAAGGTGGCCCGTGCTCCTCTACCACCTGCAGGCACGATTATAACCGATAACCGTGCCCAGGTGTGTGAACAAGAGTCGGAGGCCAAAACCTCTGTGCATGCCCAGAAGACTCCAATACAGGAGATCCAGCCTGTAGTGCAGAATACAGTGGAGGAACCGGGTGTGAAGAAGGAGGTGCCTCCTACAATTTCACGCAGGTGACACAGTTTAACTCCTCAAATACTATTTATGCAAGTCACACACTTCATAACTTATAGATCACACGCCTCCATCTGCCGACATTGTGCTCATCATAAAAACCTCCATAATTCATCCTCATTTATCTTTTATCAGTTATTCTCCTTTATCTTTGCTTCTATTATTAAGTGTGTTGTATGTGATGAGGTCAGTGTGTTTCAATTAGCTTGCATTGCTAACACTATCCGGAGTTTGACAAGTGTTTACTAAATATGATTTGTTTTTTTTCTCCACCCACAACCAGCCACTGCCTACATTTTTCTTTAGTTTTGTTTTGTCTTTGCAGGCTCCAACCTGTAAAACCCCTTAATCCTCTGGAACAGCAGTCTGTCTCAGTCGTTCAAGGGCAAAAAGATAACAAATCCACAGGAATCCTCAGTGAGGTTCAGGACAAAACAAAGGTATTTCGGTTTTTATAACGCTTTTATGGTGTTTTAAAGATTTTCCAATGCCATTATGAGAATAAAGTAAACACATTTTTGTATTTATATTGTGAAATGTAAGAGTTTCAGTTCAGTTCATTTTCAGTTCATCGTCACATTTGAATCATAGTTGTGTTAACACTTCCCATGTTTTCTGTCCTCTCCCAGGGAAACGGTGCTGGGCTGAAAGGGCCGTACTCCCAGCTGACTCGAGATGAACTCATCTCTCTGGTACTGAAGCAGGAAAAACAGCTTTCAGAGAGAGACAAAAAGATAACAGAACTGGAGCAGTACATAGACAACTTACTTGTGCGTGTCATGGAAGAAAAACCAAGTATCCTCATGTCCTTGAGCACTATGAAGAAGGCTGTATAGGTGGATGCACCAATGTTTATTGTAAAAAAATACTACTAAGTACAAAGATATTGTACATTGTTGTTATTTAGTACTATTTTTGAGAATTAGCTACAGTATGTACATGTTAAAACAGTTTCTTCATTGCATTTGTATTGGTCATTTTTATGTTCAGCATAAAGTTCAAATCATAACTTTGATAAATGTAATATTACAAATATAATACTTGTTATTTTCTTGCTAATTTGCTGCAAAACAAAATCAATACTGTTTTTTTTCTCTTAAGACTTAGTTTGCTGTTCACTGGTGATATCTCCACTAAAAGAAGAGTCTTATTTTACTGTTAAAATGCACTAGTCACTGTATGTAATTTCTTGCTCTTGTCCTGAATGTTTACATGATTTAAAAATAAAAAAAGCACTTTAATTAGCTCGCTCACACGATTAACATGATATGCACAGATTTATAGTAAATTAAATAAAATACATAACTTGTATGTCGACTGTTTTTTTTTTTTTCTTGGCCAGTTTATCAATGAAGGCACATTTTGCCATGTCGTGATATTAATCTTAAATTACTGAGATTTTCCAAAGAATGAATCTCATGCTGTTTACAACCTAAATTCATTGTTAGTGGAGTTTAGTCTCAAAAAATCTGTCTAATAATATCTTCTAGCGTCCAGTTTGTTTGAGTTATCTGCTACTGTTATGTGATTAGTGAGTTAAGCTTTAAAATAAAACAATTACATCACTGTGACCTCAGATAACAGTATAATATATATATATATATATATATATATATATATATATATAAATATATATATCTATCATATATATATATATATATCTAATATAATAATATATATATATATATATAAATAAACTAAATAAATAGTACTTAGATAGAAATTCTATAATATAACTAGTCAATTTGTATGATACTGGTGAATGGCAGCACGTGGCGGAACCATCGAGACTCCAAACGTTGTTTCCGCCCGGACTTATTTGGCTTCAGAGCGGCGACGTTCACTCGTCGTTCAGCAGGTGTTTACAATTGCTGTAATGCGGATGTAGCAGCGTTCAAACAAATTGAACTCTGTGTATTTTGTCTTTCTGAAGCAGTCGTGTCTCCGCCGACGGTCGTAGTTTATTTATGCGGAGATGTCTCATGCGGGGCTCCGCTGTCCGGGCTGCGGCTCCTCCAACATCGTAGACGATGAGCTGTACTTTCAGGCTCAGCTGGTGTGTGTGGACTGTGGCTCCGTGGTGTCTGAAGGATCCCTGACCAACGAGCCAGTCGGAGGTTCAGGTATGAGCCAACAATGATCACCTGGAGGCCTCAGAGTCCGGTTTAAACGTAGACCGAATTACGAAAATAGCCCAAAATGTACGTGGTCCACCCACCAGGGGGTCTATCTAAAGAGGAGACATACTGTAGTTCTCTTAATTTAGTGTGTCAGCTTGAACATGTAACAATCAAAAGAGACAAAATATTTTAAAAAAAGCTCCGTCATCTGCTGCAATTTCCTCAAGAGGATCAATAACATTTGTAATTAATCCAGTAGCTATGTCTGGTTCTTGATGAAGAGATGTTCTCCGGTTCCAGAGGCTGCAGAAATTATTGATCCCACCCAGTAAAAACAAGGGGCTCTGTAGACCAGAAACAAAACAAAATGAAAGTCGGTTTTGTTTTTTGTTGTGCACAACAACAGTCCCCTTTTTAACTCAGTCCTGGTCTCTGTAAAATAAACTCCTGGTGCTGTCTTTAGAAACAACTTAAGTTCAGACTCCTCAGCTCAGCTGAGTTCCCCTTGATGTTCAGGCATCCCAGCTCTGGTTGGCATGTTCACAGGTAGAGAAGAGCACCCTAACCTCAGTTTTCCTCTCCCCCACTTAGCTCCCAGGAAAAAAAAAACCTATGCCACCATGGTAGAGGCACTTTTCTTTACCTAGTAGTTGCCAACGTCCACAGCCTAGTGTGGAATCATTAAAATATAGCTGTAAGATAACTGTCTAATGTCATCAAATATAATAAAGAGCACAATGTTGGTCAGATTTAATGTTGTTTGGATAACTGTAAAGATGTGTATAGAATATTAGACGCTGTCAGTCTGCTGCTCTAGTGGGGCAATAATAATAATACTTTATCAACTGTAACTTAGCCAGTTTTTTGGGTAAGGTTACCAACCTGCTTCATTTTACCATATAGACACTGTGTGCAAGAGTAAGAGCTTATGCACCACCATCAATCTTCCCGTTAGTGGTAATTTGGTTTAAGACAAACCTATTTAGGCAAATGCAGGATGCAAATTGTGACAAAAAGCCCCACTTGAGGATGGGTATTAATGCAGCAAAAGCTCTAGAGATCTTTTGTTATCCGAGTAACCATATTGTGCTGTAGTGTTGTATATTCCAGGTACATTTTCAAAGAATCAAATAACCACTAGAAAATAATGCTCTGTCTTGGTATAGCACCAAGTTGTCTACTGCTGCATCATAATAATGATGATGATAAAGCATATCTATATATGTGAAGTATGATTATTGAAGTTAAGAGAAGAGCATATTGGAACAGCATGGAGTATGGTTTCAACTGAGTTATTTTGATGGCGACATGAGGATTTGTGAAAAAATAAATTAAACTGAACAGCAACAAATGTCTGTGTACTGGTAAACAGCATGATGATTGTCTGATTTACTGTTATTTTTGCTATGAGCCCAACTCCCACACATTTTATCCCGTGTTGTTGTTGCCATGACTCTGTGTGCTTTTTACAGATGTCTGCTACAGCAGAAGCACAGCTGTGTACAAAAAGCCGTGCCAAAACCAGATTAAAGGTGAGATTGTCTCTCTAAACTTTTTTTAGAGATAATATGACATAATAATTTGTGTTTCTACAGTTGATCCTGCTGAATTCATGTGTTCACACACATAGACATGTTGTTCTCTTGTTACAGGTGTCCGGCGTGTGAAAGCCATGTGTCGGATTCTCCGGGTCCAAAGTGAAGTCGAGGGGCTCTCGCAGACCTACTACAACCAAGCCTATCGGCATGAAAGCTTTCTCAATGTGAGCCTCCTGAAGAAGGAAATTCTTGCTGGTTGCTGTGTGCTTGTAAGCTGCAGACAGCTCAACTGGCCCATTGCCATGGGAACCATCTGCTGCCTGCTGGATGCTGACCCAGCGGTGGTGGGAGGGGTTTATCAAGAAATGGTCAAGATCCTCAACATTGAGGTTCCGATCGTCAGCATCACTGATGTATTAGAGGCCCACTGTCAGGAGTAAGTGACGGACAGGGGTATGAAATTCAAAAAATATCACTTACTGTTAGTGTTGTCAGATCTATCTGCATATTTGTCATATAAAATATGCTTGATCTCTTCAGTAATTAAAAGATAACCGTTTATTTCTAATGTTTTCTTTTACATTGCCACTGTAATGCTCTAGTGAGCCTTTATCCAAAACTTACTGTGAATGTTTTTCTGTCAGGTACAAAATTAGCTCTCTTGATGTCACTGAAGATTTCGCTGAGAACTCGCGGGACTTAACCAAACGTGCTGTATCTCTGGTGGAGCTGGCAGCAGATTCCTGGATTGTGACTGGCCGTAGGCCTGTCCCCATCATGATGGCGGCTATCTTTTTAGCTTGGCAGTCCTTGAAACCCATCAAGCAGCGGCTCACGTTCTCTTTGGGCAAATTCTGTCAGATTGCCAAAGTGAAAAAGCACAAACCTGCTGCGAAGAGAATAACTGAGATAAAGGAGGTGTTGTGTAAACTGGGTAAGGAGATTCCCTGGGTCAGAGAAAGGGTGACACCGGATAACGTTGTTCGGCTAGTGGAAGATATTCTGCAGCACAGGTCTGCACTGCTAAGGCAGGCTCTGAGAACCCATGAGAACGCTCTGCTGGAGGAGTCTCAGGCCACCTGTGGGGACTCTCTAACAGAGGAAACTGAAAGGGCTGAGCAACCAGGACATCAAGTTCATAATCTATGCATAGTGTCTGAGCCACACAGTGACACGCAGGAGAGCCGAGATCCAGCACCCAACTGGGGGAAAAGGGTGCTATTTGCTCCCCCATGTGTGATTCATGCAAAGAAAAGAAGAGTGGAGCAGCCAGAGTTCAAAGATGTAACTGGTGATGAGGAAATCTCTGACAGTGAAATTGACTCATACATCCGCACTCCTCGGGAAGCTAGAGACTTTGCTCTGACGCAGAAGATGTTGTTGATGTCTCAGAGTGAGAAATCATAATTGGTTATGTATGAAGACCTGTGTTTAGCTCTTACATTATTTAAACTACATAAAACTTGATGAGAGAGGCTACAACCTTTTATGTAGTTTTATCCAGATAGTTTATGGCTCAGCTGCTTAAATTTGCTTCACTTTGAAAAAAAGTTCAATGTAAGTAGCTGTGGTAAACATCAGATGAAGTTGAATCAGTGTGAGACATACTGTACTATGACTGTGAATTCTGTTATGTAGCATAAGAAAGTAATTTGTCCCCATAACACATGGGAGACCAGCTATTTAAGCATTTACATATGTGTGATGTCAGATATTTGGTTTGACCAGAAGACATTTTGACTTGTTAGATTTGGAAAAGCACAGGTGTAAAAAATAAAGTGAATGATAACTGAATGTCATTTAGCTGCTTTAGCTTCATGATTCTGGTAGAGTGCATGGTGGTGCAGTGTCACACTGACACAATGCATACATGAATGAATGAATGAATGAATGAATCATTGTTTGGAAAGGTATTTGTAACACCCGTGCCTGTCCTATCAGGACATCTCAAAATTTCTGCTGTCACGCTCCAATCAAAACCTCTGCTCTTAGCCTAGTAACAAGTTATTTCAATACATGTAAAAGGTTTGAATAATAGAATAATATGATCAGTTCTTTTTCATATAAGCCCTACCTTTGAGGAACAACAGGTTCTGCAGATGTTTAACAACTGCAAAAGTCATATTAAGCCACACAAGTCCCCTTTTGGACCCCTTGCACTTTACCTATTGGACTACACTCTAAAACTACATCTATAAACACTTGGAGAGGAGTGAAAATCATGCTAGACTGTTGTTTGTAGATTTCATATCAGCATTTAACACCACCCAGCTCCACCTGATGGCAAAGAAACTCAGGCAACAGTTTGGTTTTGGCGGAAATATTGTTGGCTGGATCTGAAGCTATTTAACCTGCAGGACATGGAGAGTGAGAGTGAACAGACACTTCTCAGACCAGACCACTGTATCAACCGGTTCAGCACAGGGCTGGGTTCTCTCTCCTCTCTCATACGTCTTATACACAAATTTCTGTAAATTTGCAGAGGACACAGTGATAGTCTTTTGAACAATGACGAGTCGCCTCGTGGTCCTGTGGTGGATGGTTTTTTAAAATGGTGCTCTGAATCCCTCCTTTGGTTGAATGTAACACAAACTCCTGTTTCTGTTGGTTTGGCTCTCTGTGTTAAACAGAACAGTTCATTAAATGAGATGGTTAGTAGTAAAACTCATTGGAAATCCATTAAACAGCCTGTCTGAACAGCTGCTGACTCTTTTCTACCCTCAGCTATCAGTATGTTGAACTTAGAGAGGAGAAGGGTTAATATTTAATGTTATATACAAATTGTTTATTTTATTTGGTGTGCAACAATATAGTGCAATTCAGCTAAAGGAAGTCCATGTCAGTTTAGAAAGCACCAAACATGCTGACATGTTGGAGATAAAACATATTTTCAGGCCTAGTTAAAATGCTGAAATTACTCTAATCCCTGTGTTATCTAATTAGTAATTTCAGTGGTGCAACTGCTCTCTGATTAAGCCCGATATAATTTCATTCCATCTCTCTATCTTACAGCCTGTTATAGTGCATTGATCCAAAGCACAGAAGGGATTGTGTATTTTTTTATTCACAGTAGCACAGGCTACACTTGCACTTGTACATCACTCAGTCAGTTTCTCTACACAAGAAAATTTTAACTGGAAAGAGTAAATGTAAAGACAAATGTTTAATCATTTAGTGACAGTAACACTTCGCTGCAAAGATAAATCTCTTCTGTCCAGCTGCAGGAAGGAAGCAAGGAACAGATAAACATGCCTACATGCAAATTAATGGAGCCCAGTACAGGACAACATAAATTCGGTGGGTACTCTGGTTATTTTACAACTGTACTCCATTTAGACCAAGTCAATTGAACTGCATATGTTGAACAACATTTTCAGAAGCAATAGAAACAGAAGAACACACAACCAACCACTGCACTACGGAGGTTTCATTTTTCACAGTGATTACACTATGCTGTCAGAAATAATTTGATAAATTATACACTCAGGCGGATATTCATCAAGTACAGGTTTGGAAAAAAAAGAATGATTAGAGCCCTGGGGAACAAATTCATAAATTAAATTTCTTCCTGAAGGCCCAGAGGAGGAGCATCATACAAGGTTTAGTTCTGTTGTCAGCAACCTGGTGGAAACAGCTACATGTGCAGTGGCCATTTCTAAACTAAATCTGAACTGATGGTTTAATTTTCTCCTCATGTCCATGCCCAGACTGCATGGACAGTCATTTTTATTATAAGGCATTATCTTATTACTGACATTATGAAGAAAGGTGTCATCATTCCACATAAGGTAAATGTAGAATATATGTACAATATTATACACTCAGGAGTAACAACCAATTTTATATGTTCAAGCATTCACACCAACAGGTAGATGTTTTATCTTTTCCTTCCTCCTTTTTCACACATCAGTAATGGAGGATGAACTCGTCTGATGTAATCAATTGAAACTTCAATTTCTGCCATCATGGCTAAAATTTCTGTTTGGTCATTTTATATCTCAGAATCAATGGAGGGAGATCAAAATGAATAATAACAAGAAAGGATCCTCTTTAAGATATTATTACAAGACCACACTGTCAGCGCAGTGATTGGCAGGCACCCCAATGCGATGATGCCACTTGAACATCTTCCGTAACTCAGTGCGGAAGCGGTCATGTAGCCACGCGTAGAGGAAAGGGTTAGAGCAAGATGAGCTCATGGCACACAGGTGGCACAGCAGCTGAATAAGTAAAAAGTAGCGCTTGTTAATGAGGTGAATGTCTATGTCTCGCAGAACATTGAATACATGAATAGGCAGCCAGCACACTGCAAAGGCAGACACCAGAAGTGCAACCAAGCGAAAGACCTTTCTTTTTCGAGCCTGTTGAGCACCTGCCTGGTCCTGAGTCCTGTGTCCTGGAGCAACACAGTTCCTCAGTTTGACAGTGATGCAAAGATAAGAGCCAAAGACGGCTGACAGAGGCAGGACATATGTGACCACTAGAGTGCTGTACGCATAAGCACGTCTTTCTGTCTCTTGTCCTAACCAGAACTCCTCACAGATGGTGAAGCCTTCCTCTTTAAACTCAACGTGGTAGGTGTGAGTCACTGCCGGAGCCACCAGCCCGCAGGACAGGAGCCAGATCCCAGTGAGGACAGAGGCACAGGTAGCCACAGAGGTCCGCTTCTTAAGGGCGTGAACTGTTGCATAATATCTTCAATACAGATAAAAGAAACAGAGTGTCACTTTTTGATAAGGGTACTCAACTTGTATTTCATAAATTCAAGACAATACATGTGAATTGGTGAATTAGAAGCTGTGTAAAAGCACTTTGTGCAGAGCATTTACATGAGTTAGTGTATAAATTAAAGGATGATATATCCTCCAATTTAAAAAAGCTATTAGCTCATGTGATTACTTAATCTATAAATGCTCAGTTAGTCATTGTAATTACTCTACAGTTGCAACACTAGATGTATGGTGCAGATGTATGCCAAATGAAATAGCAGAAGAGCAGTAATAATATCAGTGAAGTCAAGAGTTTGTGTTTAAAAGTCTCAGTACCAGAAGGACAAAAATCAACAGTTTGTGCGCAGCATTGCAAAATAAGACTTTAATTTGCTGTTTTAATTAATTCTTAGTGAGCAAAGAGTCTGTGGAAAAGAGTAGTCCACCAGGGGACATGTGTTTGCAGAACATATCTGCTTCTTATTTCTGTGCACAAATGATTCCATTTGATAATTGGATTTTGGTCTGGTCCAGGTACATGCTGCACTGCTGGAAGCCCAGACTGTTTTGCATTTTATCTGTCTATGAATTCATACATGGATTTACAAGCCTGCCAAACCTCAAACTGAAGTTTCACACATGCACCTATGTCGCTGTTAATTCATCTAGGTTATTAAAGTTCTAACATATTGAGCTAATAAAGGCCTTAAAAGTATGAGCGGTGAAACCTCTGTCAAAGTGAAACTATTACAGTAAGTGAGCACTCATTTCTTAATCTGACTGCCATCTCCTTAACTGCTAAATGAGTATAAATGACGACAACAGTGACGACAATGATTACATTCTGTAGTTGTAAAAATTCTGTCTTGCCAATTATACATCACTCATACTCAGGGTGGTGTGTAAAATGTGAAATAAATTACATAGAGATGGAATTCACTTTACGTTTTTTAAACTGTATCTAATTATGGACGGCATCTCGCTGTTTTTTTAAAACATCCTTGGCCAAAGTGGCAGCACAATTATGTTACACAAACCAGCACACCCATGAGTGCAAAGCACATTCAAAGGCAGAAAAACTGAATTAAAAAAAGAATTCAAAACACCCCTGTCATTTGATTTGAGTGGCATAATTCCTGTGTGGAGACAGATCCACCCACCTGTCCACAGCGATAGCAGTGAGCGTGAAGACTGAAACGTACACTGTGACAGGTTGGATGAGGAACACTAGGTAGCACATTGAACGGCCAAAGATCCAACCATGTGGGTTGAAAGCGTAGGCGAGAGTAAAGGGGACACAAGTCACACACATGAGCATGTCGGAGAAGGCCAGGTTTCCGATGAAGAGGTTGGTGACATTGTGCATCTTCCGGGTTCTGCAGATGACGTAGAGGAGCAGGTAATTCCCAAAGACGCCCACTACCACCACAAGCACGTAACAAGGGATGATGAGAGGCTTGAACGTCTGCAGCAGGGCCACATCTGCAAACTGGGAGCTTCGGTTGGTGGAGTTGATCTGTACTGCAACCTCATAAATATGTCCATCTGCCTGTTCTCCTGACACAGACGGCTGCGTGCTCCCAGCAAAGGCACTGTGATTACCCTCCATTGGCAGCAGAGCTTGACGTGTCGGCACTTACTCTGTCTAGATATACAGCAAAACAGGTTCACGTGTTGTGACAGAACATCAACAACTTTTCTAAAGGTCAAATGTATATCAAATAAGTGTCGTCAACAAAGGATACATGAAACATTTGAGATTCTAATGAAAACAGGCCGTGACATTTACAGAATGCAAGGCCATTACTGAATAACCGTGCTTTTACCAACACCACTGCATTTTCACAGAGGGAGCAAAGAGCACATTATTAAAGGTTTTATGCTTATGAATGCATTTGAATGTGAATCGCTAAGAAGAGCAACGCAACAACATACATCCTCCACTGAAACGTGCTTATAAAACGTGCCATTTAAAGGACGTGCTGACAGTGATTGCTGGCCAGCTGACTGTGTGCGCACTTCCCAGCAGAGGAATTCAGCATGACTGAGATGCTTGATTTGGATGTATTTTCAGTAAAATGGTAAAAATGTTTTGTAATTTAGGTGGAATATCTTCCTATGTGCACAGAGAAATAAAACAGAGAAAAATAGGTGGAAGGGAAAGTTGTAACGCTGTTCCTCTTTTATATTAAATCTCAAGTTCAAAATCACTTACACAGGAATATCACTTGAGAACAGATGATGCTGTTAAACTACTTATTGTTTCCTCTGTGACTCAGCTGGAGGCAAGAGGATGCCTTTCCATGTTAGTTACATTCCTGAAGTGCAATATTGCTTTTTTACAATGACAAATATCATTTAAATCATTTTCTCAAGTGAACATAATGTGAAACAAAAGAGTTTTGGTGGTGATTTGTGTTATTATTGGAACATTAACATACACATACATGTAACCTGCGCCCTTATGACTTCAGATTTAATGAAATGTCATAATGCTCAGCATGTAATACCTCTATCATTAAAATCCGTTTTATCATGCATTTCATGTTCAATTTTCGTTTTGATTCGTGCGAAGATTCACTGTCACTGTAGCCTGTAGTGTTTTTAACTGTGAACTGAATGAAGAATCATTCACTCAGTGTCAAAGAGGTTCTACTTTAGAACAAATTCCCTTTTTGCTAATGTGGTTAAATAAAAATAAAATGAAAATAAAATGTCATCCTCAATTCTTAGACCTTTACACCTCACCATGTTGCTTAATTTGCAGATGCTGCATCGACAGTGACTGTTTAGCCTTTTTTATAGTCAGGTTTCTGTTTAATACTTGACGCACACACATTGCTAATTAGTAAAACTTTGTGTGACTCACATATGCTATGCACAGAAATAGATATATTTAAAAATAGATGGATATATGAAATTAATTTAAGCCACAGGTGATGGGAAGGCATATCATAATATTCAAGGACAGTGTGGAAGAGAGGTTTAGGTTTAGTGCACGCTAGATGCAGACATTGCATTGTTTTTTATACAACCTGAGTGTTTTAAATGTGATTCCAAAGACTCTATCTGCAGAAATGCTTTCTCTTTATAACTCAAATGCCCACAGTGACTTTCTTTGACCATCACCGTATGAGCTCAAACTAAATGGCACATCATCAGCCTGAATGCATAACAAATAATGGAGTCAAAAAAATAACATATTTGTTTTATTTCGCAGAAGTGCAATAATATTTATAAATTCTAAACTATCTTCAATTGACTGAAGACCATATTGAAGCTTCATCTATTATTCATGTCAAGGTATAAGGTTTTTGGATTATTAATGTCATGAATGCAACAGAGCTCTGGCATGAAGCTTCTGCTTATTTATAGGAATATATAGAAAAAAAGAAGGATGGCGAAGAAGAAGAAGAAGAAGAAGAAGAAGAAGAAGAAGAAGAAGAAGAAGAAGAAGAAGAAGAAAGAAAACCTCTGTTAGGTATTTTTGAGAAAGACATACTGTCTGACAAACTGTCACAATATGAGACCAAACAATGGAGGAAATCATACAGTGTCTTTTAACATGACCTTTATGATGATAATATTTTATTAATTGATATTTCAAAGGGATAAATGTGAAATGTTTAAGTTATTTAAGTTATTAATAATTTTACTACGCTTTAGAAAGTAATTGGAACCCAGTAATCGAATTACTGCTCTCTGTACTGTTAGTATCTATTATACTCAGTTTTACTGTGTCAAAGAGAAGACGCTGCTACTAAAGTGTGCAGACAATAAAAGAATGAGCATAGGAATACGTTAAGGTCAATAAAGAAACCACATGGTAACATACCTGTGTTGGTGTTTTCCGGCGTGAAGATGCGCTGTGAAGTAGTGTGAGGAGAGTGGATCTTCCTTGTGCACTTCTCCACAGTGAGTGAGCGGAAGCTGCTGCTGTATGAGAGAGAGAGGGTGAAAGAGAGAGAGAGAGCGGGAGTCGAGAAGAAAAAAACGTCTGTGGAAATGACAGTAAGCCAATAAGATGGCAGAGACCCCATACGATTAACGTCTGGGTTGGACTTGATCATGACGTTTGATCTTGAATGTATAAGTTGTCGGCCAGGACTGATAGATCTCAAGATTAAAAACAGTAACATTAATTACTGCTCTAGTCAGAGACGTGTACAGAACTCTGACTGTCTGTCTGAACTGTGTGAGCTTGTTTGCAAACCTCTATTATTTATTTGGTTGTTTTTTGACGCATCTACACGTGTATTGCCTGTAGCCTTCTGAAACAACAACAGAAATTGTGCATTATTGATTATGGATTTTAGTCATGTAAATGTTAATTGCTTGGTTTGAAAAAAACTTTGGAATATAAATGAAGAATAAGAAACATTGACAAAATAAGACACTGTTTGTCTTGTATGGAGCAGTAATTTCATAATTGCAGTCTTTCACCATGTGAACTTTGGCATTTGTGCTATTGTGCTTTCTACTAACTTAATTGCCTTTTAAGCTTGTCATGTACATAACAGGCCTCTTACAGCTAATATTCAGTACTATTCATATTTGTACCATTTATTTTGTACCATTTGACGAGAGTCTATGTATGACCACCTTGTTCTCACCAAGATGACAAAAAAAGCCTTTTTTAAAAATGTCTTCATTTAGTGCAACAAGGCTTTAAACAGGTGCTTAAAATAATTCCACTGTCCACAAACCATCTTTGCATAAAAGGTTTTAAAGTGTTGCTGTTATTCACAGTTGCATGTTCCGCGGTTCCAAATGGCAGAGGACGGTTGAGACATTTAATTTATTTTGCTGAAAATAATAACAAAATGACCTTTTCATTCTAGGTGGACGCTGAATGTTGGAAGTCAAGTTGCAGTTATGCCTCTGCCGTTGATCCTTTTTCTTTCCCACTAATTGCGATGGACTTTAAGTAAACACAAGTCAACTCTGTCATTTCAGTTTTGCAGTGAAAATAAGCTGAAATGTTCCCAGAATGTCGCAGAAAGTCACAGATGAAGCATGAACATTTGAAGGTATAGTGGGAGCCATTTTGGCTGCTTCTAAATGTAAAAGCCCAACAAAGCTTTGTGACAGTACCAAACTCTACCTGCTACTTAGAAGAGAAGGAGCTTGATCCATTCATACACACTCACGTACTGATTGTGGCTGAGCTGCGATGAAAGGGGCTTGACTGCCCACTGGGAGCAATTTGAGGTTCAGTCTCTTGCTCAAAGGCACTTTGACATGAGCCACAGCATCATTAGCCATAGTCTCCTGAGCCATGGCTATATATATAAAAACAGTCAAACAAAAATCTCCATACATACAATCCATTTGAAGGGCAGTCCTGTCACCTTTTGTACTGGCAATGTTGCAAACGTTAATGTATTCTCTTAGGGGCCAGAAGAAATCTTTCCACAGGCGAGTCATTTTCACAGGTTTAGACGACAGCAATGTAGGAAACAACATGTTCATCTGACCGTGCAAATCTTTCATCCAGAAAAGCATGCATGAGGCAGCAGAGGTCACAAAACACACAAACCAGATGGAGTTATCTGCATAAGTGGGAGTATTTGAAAAAAGGTGAAAAAATATGTTGATGTGTGACAAACATGTCACAAAGAGTTCAGTAGTCAAGGAGATAGACCACCTGCTGCTACGGGCTCACTAGACTTCACAATCAATATTCGCGTGTATTAAAACTCATTTAATGCAAGTGTGTCTCACAAGTGAGAAGCTCTTGTTACATGAACCTCAGTTCTTACATTTAATTTTCTTAAGTTTGACTTGAAATGTGTCTGAAGTAGTTGTACTTGTAGTTGTATGTCTTGGGAGTGTAAATAATAAAAATCATAGTTCTTCTTAACTCGACTTGAATTTTAATGGTCTGTTTACAGACACTGCCATCGTCACCTACATCATCTAAAATACCCACTGCAAACTGTCTGGCTCCAAAACACAGATACCATTAGCTGGTAATGAGCAGAGGCTAGTGGAGCATTTAGCAGCTTAAGAATCAGCCGTGCCCCAGGGGTTGAACAAAAGCAGAGCTAAAGAAGAGTAAATACTGGCTGCTAAGGGGCCAGAAATATGACTGCAGATCTGTATTTGCTGGATGTTTATCTGTAAGTTTCTAATTTATAATATATAGTTATTCTACAACTAGTGGTTCAGGGTGATGTAATTCAAAGACACTTTTTGGTCTGTTAGTCTGACATACAAGGGCTACATCCAAGGCGGTGTCAGATAATGTGATGGTACATCAACACCTACAAGAGCAATGTTAACTTTGCTATAGCTGATGAACTCTTGAGGTCAACATCACTGATCGTAGCAAGATGATTGGATGTATCAGAGCAATCTTTACTCCTTCTCTGTGACATGAAGATCTTGTCACTCAGCCACAATGTTTCTACAATGGCAAGCTATGCTCCCTGAAAATTCAAGGTAGTCTCACCTTGAGGAGAGGAAAACCATAAATCAACTTTTTATGTACTGTATGAGCATCACTGCCACTTTGCTACAGCTGATAGCTGTATGATGACTCACTATAACATGTGAGTATAATGCAGCATCCATTTGAGCACTACAGGAGGCTGTTTGAACCTTTTTTATACACTGCTCTACTAAGGAAACTCTGTTCCCCCTCTCCCTAATGTCTCCGGAAGGTGGAGTTTGGATAATTAGAGTGCTTATCTGTTCAACATGAACAACCCCCTCCAGGATAAAGATGTATGTGCTGTATCCCTGTAGAGAGAAAATGACACTATTATCTGGCTCACAGATAAAGGTGTTCTGCTTTTTCTTCACTACACATAAAAATTAACTCTACCATCTGGAGTCTATGAGAAGCCCAATCTCAAACCTGGACATAAGCAGACAGAGTAAGTGGCAGCTAAATCTTTGAACCAAGAATACTGAACTGTACTTCTATGGAGGAAAGACAAAAACAATCAGATCTCTATAAAGTACACAAACTCAGTACTCAATGAAAGTGCAAGTACTTACCCAGAACAATCTTCTTCTATGTTGTGATTTTTAGATGTGTTTACATAGTTTTTCCACTCAAACTGTGAGGTTTTGATGGTTGTTCTCAACAAAGACATGAAAGAACAGAATTCCTTTATTTTTATTTTAATTATTTTAGGGACATTATATTTGTGAATAGCCTTGACTTAGATGAAGATCAGCTCACATTTTATGAATGCATGTTTTATGAATTCTTGTCACTGAACATTAATCATTATATATAATATAATAAATGGGTAAACATTTTGCTAAAAACTAAACATAAACATAAACAACTAACATTTTCAAAGCAGCTCTTCATTATAAATAATATTTTCATCCTGCTGTTGCCTTTTTTATTTCATAATTTTCTACCCAGGCAGAATGTGCTGGTTTTATTTGTGTTTATTTGTATTTCAGACATCACTGTGAACAGTTCATTGGGACTGAAGGCTGTTTTATGTGTGTCAGGGCCACACTGATAGGGTCCACATGTCTAGTGGGTTGTATCAGCATTGTACTGGTTCGTCCAAGCAGCTGGCAATAGATTTTCAAACAAGCCTCTCTGTTTCATTCTCTTGCTGTCTGGTACAATATTTGTATTCAAGTTACTTGGCAGCTTCTATACATATGCAAATAGCACCAACTGAGGTTTCTACTCAATTGCATTTAGCTTCACAACAACAGCTTTGGCCTTCCCGTGTTTCTTTTTTTTCCAAGCTATTCCATATTAATGGGGGTGTTATCAGTAGATCTCTTTTTGTCAGTAAGTCAGCCAGGAACTGAACATCTGTTTGGAGGTCGACTCTTACTCTAAACTGAGAGCAAACCACTCATCAAATGGTCTGTCTGTCTGTCTTTTCCTCAATCAGAAGTTAATCTTTTCTGCTTCATTTTCACCTGTGGCACATTATCTGTGCCTACGGTGAGCAACTCACATTAAGACATCATGATAACCTGAACAGAATAAGCTACGGATGACGGGAAATTACCGTATTCTTTTATCAACAGGTGAAAACTGGATCTGAGCTGCTGACAGGAGCTCAAAGTGCTGCAATTTTAAAGAAAAACTCTTTCAAAAATAATAATTGTTAAAATGTTCTAATCCTACTGTGTTGTAAAGTCCCATCTGTTATCTCTAGCTTTCTTTGCAAATAGAAACTCCCCTTCATCTGCCCGTGTCACTGATCTGCCATTGCATTATGCAAATTTCATAATTTGGCAAAACAGAACAAGCTTTTGATTGTTTCAACTATTGTCTACAGGCGTATGCAAATCAAATGTGTTATTCAGACATGTTGTTTGTATTTACACCGAATGTTGGTGTATTCAGACACATTGTAATTTTCCCTTACGTATTCTTTAGAAACATACAAACGCAGTAGCTGAGTTGATTGTTCCTCCCCTAATTAATACACAACCATCTAGAACTAAAACAAATTACACCAACTACAAATACTAAAGGCAGGTTATAAATTGTTTTAAGGTCACTCTAGGACATTTGATTAAATTGCAGTAGTAGATCAATACAGAGGAGGAGACATAATACATCATAATATAGCATGAGGATGTGGGATGGACCCCATTTTAGATAATATAAAGCGTTATATTCATGCTTTAGACAATGTCCATCAATTACACATAATATGATTATTATTATATATCATACATTAACTGTATATACAGCTGATTATAATCATACTTGTGCATCAAAGGAGCTTAGCTTGGCTCCTGAAATGATGCTTCCAGTTTACACACTACCCAAACTGCTCCACATGGGATGCCATAAGCTCTGCGCTCCACATGCCTTGGACATCTGGAATAGAAAGACATGGATGCTGTTTATAAATATCAAGGCACGACAGTTGTGGGTCTCATCGCTGAGAATGACAAATCAGCCTACAGAGAGGATGTGAACCAATTTGGACTGGTGTGACACCAACAACGAGTCCCTGAATGTCGACAAAACTAAGGAGGTCA
This sequence comes from Anabas testudineus, assembly GCF_900324465.2. Taxonomy (NCBI): domain Eukaryota; kingdom Metazoa; phylum Chordata; class Actinopteri; order Anabantiformes; family Anabantidae; genus Anabas; species Anabas testudineus. The sequence continues at coordinate 11,552,566 of NC_046630.1, forward strand.
CAAAGGAAACATGCAGCTTATACCCTGCTCTACATCTACTCGCTAATTACTCAACCTTACTAAATTCTTTGGTATACTCATTGGAGACAAGCTGACATGGACAATCATCTCTGGCCAAAGAAACCCAGGAGCAACTGCACTTTATGCAGTAGATTTGGTGCCTCTGATCAAAAGGATGCAGTGGTCAGGGTGGCAGAGAAGAAAATAAAAACACTGCAGGAACAGAGCCACCAATATCATCGAAGGCACCACCCCTCAACCTTTCAGCAAAGACACCACAGTACACAAGCCTGACAGATTCTGCACCAGCTTCATTCACCAGGCTCAATCAGACTCAAACATACATACAACCACACACACAATGAATGTAACTGTGCAATATACCTGCTTATACACATGTACACACACAGAGACTAAATAAAAAAAATGTGCAAACTACCTGTTAGTACTGTATATACTATATGCACTGTACCCCTCCACTCAAAATACAGTATTCTGTATTCTATGTTCTGGTTTTTAGATGTGTTGTGCTTGTGTTTGTTTCTTTTATGGGATCTACAGTTGATTTTATATTGTCTTAGGAGGTAGGAGTAAACACAATTTCACTCTGCTAGCCACCTCCCATATGTATAGATGTGGATGACAATCAAAGCTAAGCTGTAGTCTTTAGGTACTCTGTTTTCTGTATTGTATGTTAATGACCTTAGGTCTTCCTGAGCTTCTTTCAAAGTTACCACCTACATATTTCAGCAGCCAGAAGAATTCAGTTTAGAGTATACATTAGGATGCATTATATGCTTTTGCTTTGCTTATTATTTTTTGTTACCATGGTAATATTTGCAATATTGTGTTCAATCACCTAGAAAAAGCCCTTAAAGCTATGTTCAGTACTAACTTGAGTTATAGATTTTTCTTGTTCTTGTTTGTTTTATCTTTTGTTGTTTATTGAACATAAAATAAGGTACATAGTCTTACAGAAAATAAAGAAACAACGAAACAAATGTAACATTAAGACAATACCTCAGCCTTTCTTAGGCCTTTATCAACTTCCCACCTTCCTACCATAAAACCCAGATGGCCATAGAAAGAGGCAAGATCTGAGAGAAAGACAGAAATGGAGTTGTTTGGTTGTATAATAAAGTGATCAGAATGTTCTGTTTTCTGTGTACACCACACAGATTGTGTGAAAAGCCTGCAGGGATGTTTGCTGTAAAGCCTAAATTGATTGATATATTACAGTCTGCTTACAGCAAGTCAGGGTCAATAAAGATGAGCCAGGCACGTACCGCACAAATTCAGCTGATGTAGTCTAAAGACAGTGGAACTTGCTATTCACCTAGAATCATGTGATTTCTGTATGGAGTTCTGCAGATGCATTTTGTGTACCTCACAAACATCACAACCTTTCACAAACATAAAAGATGAAGAAGATCAATTCACCTCTATTCCTGAAGACAAACTTTATAGGCAGTAATTCTGGTTCCACCAAGTGGTCACCTTGAGAACAACCACATTATTTCACATGCTTATTGCTTTGAGATGCAACTATAAGCTTGTAAGAGCTATAGGACCCCCTCTTTAACTTGATTAGAGCCCCACTTTACTGCCTCTTAAACAAAGCCAACCTCCTACTAATGTAATTGAGTCAAATGATGCAGGACTGACTCAACAAATTAGGAAACGCTGCCAATTAAACAAATGGGCTTCACTGACTGGACAGTGATGTAAATGTTTAGCTGTAACAAGACTGGGTGATGGAGGCCAATAACATTAAACTTTTAGGTTTTTAAAGATGTGAGAAGCATGTATCTGCTACTCTAATACTATTAATCCTTTACAAAGAATCAATAAAGAAACACACAGACGCGTGTAAAAGGTCACTGGTCTTTGGTTTAATTGATATTGAAAACAGCCAAACAAGACACTCTGGTCAATTAGTGAAATGTGACGGCCATGAAGAAGAAAAGGTAAAACAGATTAAAGTCATCAACAGAGGAAAGCTCATAATGAAGACATAACTGGATGTTGTTTGGTTGCTTCTTTTACTCGCCTCCACACAGCACCAGCAGGATTTTGCGGTAGTCACCAGATGTGTCTCCCTGTACAACGAGAGAAAGATCTGTGAGCTTTCCATGGACTGTGTGGGATTACGGCAGTCAGTCTTATATACATGACAATGATAAATAAATACTGTGATACATTTATTTCGATTTATTTAGAAGACGTTAGAAATAAAACTAGAAATTAAGCAATCACGAAAAAACTATTAGAATTATATCACAACTGATACAGTACCTCCCAAACCCCCCCCCTAAATTTAAGTGCCTCACCTTGATGAAGGAGTGCAGGGACTTGCCATACATCTTCAGGAACTGAGCCTTAATGTCCAACATGTCAATCTCAGCCCTGGCAACCATTATTCTGATCAGGACACTATCTGTGGTGCCAAGCCCCTGACAAGCGAGAGAAACTGTGTTTAGCGTATAAACAATGATAACATCAGTGTGATATATGACATGACATAAGGAATAATAAACCTACTACATAATTATGATCAAAACAGAAAATAGCACTGCTATCACAAGGACACAGAAATACAACAGACATAGTTTGTACTGAATACGTAGACAAGAAAAGAAAACATTTCACGATTTCTCTTGGATCACAATAAAAAAAATTAAAAAACTATACAATTTAATGTGTAATAGTTAAATATTACCATTACACACACACAACGTATTACCTTCATTGACTTGTATAATCGCTCAGCGAAAAATGCCGGCTTGCTTCTTATGCACTTCACTGCAAAGCAAAAACAAATCCCAAAACTTCAGAGGCAGCATGTTTACAACACGAAGACAAAGGCATCAGGTGCACAGAGCACAAATCCTGAAACCTCTGTGTTTTTAAAAGTCACTTCTTTCTTTCTTTTCTTTCAATTGGGTTATTGTTTTTTACTATAGGATTTGATTGCTGTGTATTGTGAGTACTGTCTTTAGTGAGTACTAAAACCTTCCTACAGACCATTTGGTAAGCCAGCTGCAAGTGCTGCACTCTATGGTGTTGTGGATTCAAGTTTTTTCCCTGTCTGTGCTCATTTAAACTAGCACATAATTAGTTTTAATTACAGAGGTGAATGCCTGTAAACATACATCTGTTTGCAAGAACTATGTTACAAAAGAGACAGACCTATGGCCAGGAAGACATCCTCCAGACAACCAGACATCTCCCTCTTAATGCTGTCCTCAATGTCTCGTCCAGAAATCTTCTTGTACTCCTCGAACACTAAGGTAAGAAAATAATAAGAGTAGTGAGGAAGAACAATGCAGTTAGGTTCATCAAAATGTCCTGCTGTGTTAGTAATTAAAGAAAAAGAACCCACCTGACTTAATTGTGATTTCTCATTTATTCACACTGATACATAGACACAGATAATGGTAATGCAGCATAGAGTAAGTGTTTCTCCTAAAACTGCCCAAAGGGGTCAGTAAAGTGTCTTCTAAATGATTTGTTTGCTTTAAGTTAAAGGGAGTATAATCATATTAGGCAACACTAATAAATACAAGGATGTTAACTCTGAAGTGCAAACAGTACAGACCTCGCAGCAGATGGTTTCGGTTCCTCACACAAAGGACTGTGAGAAATTTCACCTCGTCGGTGCCCCATCGAGCCTCACCGGCCTCATAGATTTCCTACAATCAGACATAAAAAAAAAATAAATAAATCACATAATCCGAATCTTCAGTTGAGTACACTCTTGCATCGGCAGAGCTGAACATTTACCTTGGCATCTTGAACAGCCAGGGCTTCATCCACCTTGTCGCTTTCATCCCTGCCAGCCTGCAACACACAAGGCACAGCGTCAATAGGTGCAGAGTTGCTAACCAGTGTTTTTATGATGTAGAAGTAGCAACAGTTTCCTCTTCCCTAAGCCGTTTTACACATTAAGTTTCTATTACAACACAAATTGACTATTAAAAAATATCTTATAAAGTAAAAATTAAAAGCTGACATTTTAAATAACCATTTTAGATTATATCTGACATCTGTTGATCGTGGCCACTATTCAATTTGCTGATCCCTGTTCACCACAACACAAAAACCAACAGGTAGATTTAATGTTGTGGCTGATTATGTACCAAATCTTGGTCCAGGCTTGCAGGTCAGTGTGTGCTTACCGTTAGTAAAGAGACCAAAACCCTCCGAAACATTCCAGATGTGTCTCCAGACACAGCGTCTTCCAGGTCTTTTTCATATTCTGTCATGAAAAAGTAAAAACTCATAGAATGCAAAGTTTGGGCAACAAGCTGACACATACACCACTTAGTGTACTACATGGCCATGGCTAAGACACTGGTCTGCTTTAACATCAGCATGTGAAACATAAAACCAATATTGACTCTCCTCTAGCTTGTTTTAAGTTTTCTGATTATTTCAGGTTTTAAAGACATTGTAAAAAATAATGAGATATGAAAATCAAACGTTTACTGCTAAATACAGTTTAACTCGTGTTGTTTATGTTGTTCCAACTATGTTTATACAAAATGAGTACATGTATGTGTACAAGTACTACACAAGTATGTGTACATGTCATTGCAAGCACAGAAGAACAAATAAGCAAACAATACACTGCCACATAGAGAGCTGCAATGTCTTTTATGAATAGTTTATGTCATCCTTAGTTTTCTAATAATGGATGCCATTGGATCTCCAAACAAAGCACAGAGGTTTAGTGACTGGTACAATATATCAGATATCATACACAGCCCACAGGCCCAGACAGACGAGCAGATACACCATGACCCAGTGTCAGAAATTCTATGCACAGAAGTGACTCATTTACCTTTCTTGTAGACGTCACGAATGACTTTAATTTCAGCGTTTGACCTTGAGGCGAGAATATCGATGAGACAAGCCTCTTCTGTTCCAGCACCCTGCGAGAAATAAAGAGACACAGCAATAATGTGAAGTTCATGAATCAAGGAAAAAAGCAGCTTAAATAATAAGGCTGGCAACATTTTCATTCATTCATTTAGTCCATTATTGTCAGCAAATGTCTGACGATAAAATAAATGTGTTACATCTCTCAATACTTCCTGGTTTCCCCAGCCTCTCTGTGTCTCTACATCCCCACATACATGTACTGAAGATGCAAGTCCCTCCGAAAATTGTCTGCCTTTAGCTTCGATTACGACACACATTCATCGTGACATCTTTTTGATAAGCTTCTGCAATGTCTCAACATTTATTCCCGTCCTGAGCTCCATTAATTGATGATGGGAGAGTCGAACCGCTGCACAAAGTCTTCACCGGCACATCCCAAATGTTCTCAATGGGTTTTGGGTCTGGACTGGAAACTATGTGTCATGCTCCCTAAACCACTCTTTCACAATTTGAGACCGATAAATCCTGGCATTGTCATCTTGGAATATGTTTGTGCCATCAGGGAAGAAACTGCATCAGTTAGGGTGCAGTTTCTTCAATGCAGTAATTATTTAAGGGGAGGCTCTTATCTTTGCTTAGTTAAGTTCCTGTATTTTCAGATGTCAATTAATACACAGCAGAGCAGTGTGCAGGTCCTTCCGTTGGATTATGAGATTTTATGACAAAAATACATTGAAAATATCATTAAACCTTTTTAGACTTGACATGTAGGAAACTGACCTTCATTGCACTTCTCAGCTCATAAGCATCATACACCGGTGGCAGCATCAGCAGACCTAGAACAACACACCTGAAGTTCCCACTCAGCTCTGAGGACAGATCATCAGCCAGGTCCTGCAGGGAGGGTTGGGTGATAGAAAATTAAATATTATATAAATGAATGAAACAGAATGCACATCTACAGTGTGGAGCTCCACAATCACTAATTTCTCTCAGTATGTTCAGGTTTTGTTGAGCCAGCGTGGACATGAAACATGACACACAGTCCAGCAGCAGGACTTGCAAATCCACCAGAGGGTGTGGTTTCTGGACCCAGTTTTCGTGAACAGAGGAGAACTTCAACACAGTTCACATGTGTGACCACATGTGGGCGTCACCGTGTGCAAAATGACTCACTCTTTCTGCCTGCATGGACTGTGAGGAAAATTTTTTGCTTTCTCTGCCGTTTCCACAGTGGAACCTTTCGATAACGTTATTGACCTGTTGCCGGGCACTGCATCATGAGCTGGTCATTAACTCATAAAGTCAATACAATAAACATGCCACGCTTCCCCTTTAGGTAATCCGCACCATCCTGAAACAAAGAAACTTTCAGTGGGCAACAGAACTGTGGGGGTTTAGTGTATGTTTGTTTAGACATGGGAACATTTCCCTTCCCTACAAATTACAAGGCCCTTTCTGTCTTGGTCTGTTATAGGTGGTAATCATATGTCATTTATTGTTAATATTTAACTAGCACATTATCAGTTTTATATTAGCACAATAAAACCCCACCTAAAATGAAAAATGATTTAAGGGGACACCATGGAAAAAGAAGCTAAGAGATTGAATGTCCACTGCTGCAGCCGAAAGCCTTCACCTTATTTATGACAAAACTCAGTTTTTAAGTCACGAGATCTCTCTTTCTTTAATCACGGCTCATTTAAACTCTCACCTTTCCAACAGTTTGTTTGTACGCCTCTTTAATGCGCTGCCTCTGGGCATTAGTACGATGTGCTAGGACCTCGATGATTGTTGCCTCGTTGGTGCCTGAAAGAAATATCACGATATCAAATATCCCAACCTCGACTGCTATGGATGTTAGAATTCTATAATTGTAAGAATTACATCTTTCTGTTCTCAATTTAATAGAAACATCTTGGACATAGAGTCAGGCACAGCGAGCTCCAAGATAATCCTAACAGAAAACTGTTTGTCGACATCTGCATAGAAACCACCTGTTTGCATCTGTTGAGTCTAAACGAGAGTCAGGGGAAGATGATTATACTAACAAACACTAACAGCATTAACGTGCTGTGTCCCATAAAAGTATTAGTTTACTACAACTTCTGCTAAATTTTCAACCAAGTCAAGATCCTTATCAGGAGTACATTGTTATTAACGTGTAAAAGTCGGGCAAAGTATGAAGTTGCACACAGCAGAATAGCAAATGTCAAGCTGCCATGGCAACAAGAGGAAGACAAGAACTGTTTGACTATCATGGAGAGCTGTGCTTAATGACATGGTCAAATACATCTTTAGCTAGTGATGGTTTCTGGACGACAGCTGGATCACTCACCAGCTCCCTTCATGGCCTCTCTGAGCTTCTGGGTGTCGGCCTCGGCATTGAAGCCTGCCGCCTCAGTCACTGTTCCACGGTTTCCAATCTGGTCATAAGTCATTTTAAATAAATAACATAATAATAACATTAAACAGTCAAACATGGACAAAATCTTTAGTTATTGTTATTTTGATCTTCTCAAATTTTTTTGCTTAATGTCAAAAGCTTTCTGGGCTTCCTATGACAAGGCAATCGCTTAATAATAACATCTACATTACCAGAATCCAATGCAAATATTTATATATACAGTTTATTTGTCTATTCATGTGAAAGAAACTTTCATTTCATCCTTTCAAATGCAGCTGAAAACAACAACTGCAAAATCTATTTTAAGGATTTAACTGTGAACCTTTGCACAACTATTTGGAACTTACTTCCACAAGTTGGGCAATTTGGAAAAAGAACAAACACAGATTATGAATTTTTACATTAATTAACAGGGAAAACTACTGACTGCAACAAACATGGTGAGAAGCACAAAGAAACACAAACTTAAAAGTGATATTGATTTAAAGACACATACTACAATATGTGTCTGTCAACTATAAAATAAACATCACATCATTTGTAATAGCATTGGGTTATCACGGTAGTACTTTCACATTACATCTAATTCTACAAAAAGTGAAAATAAATCTATTATTCAAATGGTTTAATTATTCAAATCTATTAAAATCCAAGCACAGTTCAACTGACAGACTCTCTACAGAGGAGGCAAATAAATGTAAATGTTGTGCATACATGATCTGATTTTACTATGCACAATTAGAACAGAGAGGATATGGGAGAGACTCACCGCAGCCATCGTCGGAGGAGTGTGGTTTTCCCAACTGGAGATGAAGGAAGCTACAACAGAACAAAGAATATCAATTGCACCATGACCTGTGGCAGCGGGTTGAACGATTAGCAAATGATCTCAGTTTTGTTTGTGACCCTCATTAACCTCTGATCAATATTGTATGCAGTTCATCATCTCGGAGAGGGTTTCTGTCACACACTTTTGATCACGGGCACTCTTGTGTCTCGTGTGTGCGCTGGCGCCCCAGGAGCTAATCCCATTAAGCTATAGTGTTTGTTTGGACACACCTGTAATTACTCCACTGAGAGAACAGGTAGTGGGATTTCACTCCAGTTTCTCTTCCTGTAGGGAATCAACTTACTGTACCCACTGATACAGTTACAGTTATATCTTAGATCTGTCGGAATCTAATTAAAAGTTAGTTGAAAACATACCGACACTACCCATTTGGTTTCCAAGTCATACTATAGTGCTGCTGGAAATGTCTGTCCAAAGCCCAGATGTCAATGAGCAGGGCATCCTTTTATTAATAGTCAGGCAAAATTACATTTTCTGTTGCGGAAAAAAAAAAATAACAGGAGGGGCATTTGCAAACCAAACATAGGGTAGTGCCCTGAGGTCTCTGTGTAGGGTCCTGCCACACCTAAGTAGTTAATGTAAATACGGGTTACAGAACTTGGACTAGGCATAGGCTACAAGGTTTATGGATCACAGGCGAACAACAACATAAAGTGGATCTTGTTGCAGATACACAAGGCGTGCAAATGCAAAACAATCATCTCATCAACAAACAAATAACCTTCAAATCCCTGGGTAAATAACTCCACTGTCACATGTGAGTAAATGTGTCCATCGTGTGTTTCAATGGATCATTTACATCAACCTGTCCAACTTTCTGAAATGTTCCTGTCCAAGTCAAATTGTATTGTGCTCATGGTTTCAGCTTTCATTCTTCCAAATTGTTTGAATTACAAACACACAACGTCAATGAATTCACTAGAGATTATGAAATAGTGGCTGAGGGGCGTTAAACTAAGTCCGAACAAACAAACTTTACACTACATTTACAGTTCTTGCTGCAGCTGGAATACGATTCTCCAAACAGCGCTGACCTGGAATATAATGTTCTGCAGACCTGAGCTGCGATAATCAACTACAAATTGAAAGAAATAACTTGAAGCGATTCAGGAAGTATAATGCAGTTAATTTGGCAGAATCTGCCGGACACACCCTGCAGACAGAGACCAACTGGGTCTGAGCACAGCTCTGTCAAAATAAGCGGCGCAAAACATCAACACAAACAAACACGAGTGACCACAAACGTAACTTCACCTCACCTGTCCTGAAGACTTTAGTCTGCCTGAAACACAACAGGAAGGTAGAGAGTCACCCGGAAAGTGAAGCTCATAACTAGGAGGCTCTCGCTCCTCCCATGATGATAGACAGGAGCCTCCTTTCGTACATAATGCTGCATTCAATGGACGTGGGTACATCCAAACTATCATGCATCCTTATTCATCACATATATTTTATTTAACATTTTACATTCACCATTTTAGATGTTAAATTCCATTCTAGGTGTATCTCTTTTGGAGTTTTGTCCTTTCCTATGTCTATTAGTATATAACTTGTATAATGAACTGTAAATAATTATTAAAGTGTGTTTTGGTTATATATTTTTATATAATATCATCTGAAAATATCTGATTGTATCCAATCCGTCTATTACCTGCCCATATTCCAAAAGTATTATTTCCCCCTATGGGTTTAAATTATTACAACCTCTCTTAAAATATTTGATTGTTTAAATGTTATTTGATCTTCATATTTTGGCCCAGGCCTTTATTGTGTTTTTATGCCTATATTTTAAAATATTTCAATATCTTAAATAGACTAAAACCATCTTCATCTGTGCCATTGTTGTTCAACAACAATTAGAAAATCAGTGGGACACACCGCTCCACTGGTTTCCCCATGATTTTTAATTACTAATAATGTTAACTGAGTGTTAAAAATGAGAGCGAGAGAGAGAGAGAGAGAGCTACAGGTTTCACTGAAGTGAAAAGTCATGGTTGTTTTTATCTTTACTCTACTAAAGTTACATTATTCACAATAGGAATTTTTGTTATTGATGTACGTCAGATCATATCTGGTCTAAAGTAGCTATGTTTATCATGTTATAAATTTGTGGTACTACACAAATGAAGCCAGATACAAATAAACAAACAAAAACCTTCCCTCAACTGTTTTTAGAAATATGTCTTTGGCTTTCATGACACTCTTGGCTTGTCTTTTGTTGTTTCCACAAAGTAGGAGAAATGAAAATCCGGATAAAATTCCGAATCATGAAAATCCCTACTGCTAGTATACACACTTGAACGCAGCAAATGAGTTCGAATGGGCTGCACGCCTACAACTACAATACCCACAGTTCCGCGCGCGCGTCAACAGCAACAGCTAGGATGTTGCGATATTGCTGGCAGCCAAAGATTGCTGTGGTTGCAGAGATTAGGCAGCTAATGTTTTGATAGACGTGAAATTCTGCGGTTTGTCGTTTGCCGCTACGCTTGTAACAAACAGCTCCAGCTTCCTGTCGAGTCGGCGCCTGTTTGTGTGGACGAGAGGCAGCATCGCGCTAACGCGTTAACGTTAGCTAAGTGAAATCCCAGTTTTATTGAAGATGGAAGCAATTAAATAGATCGACGGGCGGCTATGTGGCAACAGACGGCCGCTGCACTTGAATGAGCATGGAAAGATTTTTTCGGGCATCGCTATTACACAAGTTACACGTCGGATACATCGCACTGGGAGACATTATCTTCAGAGGATAACCTGGATAACCTTACACGAAATGTCATAGCGCGTAAGTAGCTAGCACTTAGCTAGCTTGGTAATGGCTGGACGAGATGGAGAAGGACCTAACGTTAATGTTACGAGCAGCAGCGGCCAACCATGAACAGCTGGATGGATAGCTAACGAAATACTTTCTCCGAGATGCTTTAGCCTCCTGGGTGGTGTAATTCAATTACATAACAGCTAGTCGCAGCCGCTCTAGCTATCACCAACTGGCTTGTGTTGGCAAGCAAATGGGACATTTGCCACCAAAAATCTGGGTTGTCTCAGCATAGTCAGAAGTGACAAAGACATCCGTGCGTGTTTCAGGCAGCAAATAAGACTTTCCTGAAGCGTCATATATCGTGGGCTTTACAATTTGATCTGTCAGTGCAAGAATTGAGTGCACAGGAAACGAGCGGCTCATCTCTCTGTGTGTGTGTGTGTGTGTGTGTGTCTGTGATTGAAGCCGCAAACGCTCCTGTGTCATCTCGACAGCATGAGGAAGTTCTTTGATTCGCGTCGGGAGTTGGTCAGCTCCGGGCCTGGGTCTGGAGGAGGAGGTGGCAGCTCTGGGTCCAGTCATGCAGGCGGAAATTTCATTGGACGAAACTTCACTGTCGGGCGACACCAAGTCACTGTCGAGGAGATTGTTGCAGAAGGTGAGAAGGGCTTGCACAGACCAGATGATGCTTTTATTTTCTTGCTTGTTGTGGAAGTCTGACGTGTGTCCTGCACGCTCAAGCCAAATGCATGAGTCTCGTGACAAATGCAGCAATGTAACCTTAGAAATCACAAATCTCACAAATGCAAATCTCACAAATGCAAAGCAGAGGCCCGCTGTCTTTAAGAGCTTTGTATTTTTTTTTAGGATTCACAAGTTTGATTCAAAGAGGTGCAGACCTTCCTGAGTAGCTTTTAGAAATGAATGAATGGGTACCTTACATGCTGCACATAATTGCTGGATTTATTTATAGATACCAGAGGTAGGCACTTCCTAAGACTTCAGGACATCAGCACAAAATTACTGATGTCGAAGTAGAGGCCTATACTTGGCCAAACAAAGTTGTTTTGGGGAAATGCAATCTCTACGTTATTCCTCTGTTTCTAGTTCAGTGAACTCGTGAGCTAACATTTCATAGTAGGTATTTTAATAGACTGCACACATGCTAATGCAAGTACTGAAAAATACAAACAAAAACAACATTTGACGTGTGAAGTGAAATAAAACGGACACATTCTTTAATTCTACCAACTCACGATTGAACTCGAACTACCTCATGTTTTCATATTTTTCTCGATTGCAGACTGTGGTCATGTCATCTGTCTTAAAGTGTTAAATAGAGTGTGTTTGTACTTACGGTACTATCATACACAGCCACATTCTGCAACCCTGTGCAATCCTGTTGTGTTTTGCCGATTTATAATGCCTCACTGTCATACAATACCATTCATGTCTCAAGTTGAGGATGCAGTATAAGCCACAGTGCCTGTCTGAAATTGATGACTCTGCCACATCCAAACTCGACAAAGTGAATTTGCGGTCTGAGCTATACCAGATGGTTAGGCCTCAATGTAGGCCTCTATGTAAAGCCTGCAGCAATGACATGACTAATGCATAACGCTGTAAGGCTGCACCATTTGGTCTTGTTTGGTCATATTGATGTAAGACTACACAAACAAAATGTCTACAGTTGTTTAAGTGAATGAATTTAAAAACAACATCTCATTTAAATTTCCAAGTTATGGTGCCATAAGAAAGCTTATGAGGGGGATTGGATGCAGAATTTTCAACTACAGTAGTGTAGATAGAGAAAGAAGGTCTTGTTTGGGGTTTTGCCCCAGTTGGTAAGTGTGAAGACTTTGCTGATATGTCGTCTCTTTTAAGAACAGTATTTGAATTTGGTATCTTTCTGAATCCTGCAGGTGGTTTTGCAATTGTTTTCCTCGTGCGAACAAACCAAGGCGTGCGTTGTGCCCTGAAGAGGATGTATGTCAATAACGAGCATGATCTGCAGGTTTGCAAACGGGAGATTCAAATAATGGTGAGTTGCAGAGATGAAACATTTGTCTGCTCGTTTCTTATCACTGCTCATGTTGTTTTTTCTACGCTCGGGAAAACCACATATGAAGTCAAATACCAAACAAATGTCTTGTGAAATTGTATTTGTACCGAGACATTTCAAGAAAACCACAAATGTCTTCTTCTGCCCAGAAAAACTTAAGAACAATTGCTGGATTCAGTACACATTCAGCCTTCAGTGGGGTTGTTGGGTTGGTTCTTCTGTATTTAATTATTTGTTTTTTATTGGGATGTGTTTTTGTTTTCATTGTATTAGTTTGCATGTTCAGCTCTTGTCCCCTGGGATGTGCTGAAGAATCAGCTGTAGAGGTTATTTATATGAACATGAAATCTCAACAGGCCATCTACTTCTGCATTTGGATCACCTTTGTATCCATATTCATTGAGTTGAAGGAAGGAAGCAATGGATGGTCAATTGCATACAGTACATTGTAAAACCTTTGGGCCTAGTTTTGCTCTTGAAACTGACATTAGGTTCAAAGATGATATCTGAATTTTAGCACACAGTGTTACCTTTACCTCTCAGTGTTTCTCATTTTATGTTTCTCTCAGCTGTACACAAAGATACACAAACTAACGCTGACTGACAACCTTTCAGGTCAGCTGCAGTACTTTTTTTTTTGTAGTCTACAGTAACTGATTTCAACTTTTCACTGCAGCTCCCTCTGCAGGTGATGTTGCCAAACTGCATCTTATCTCAAAGACTGGTCAAATGAATTTAAAACTAACATCCAAAACATCCTAGATGTAAACTATAGAAAAAAACATTCATTTTAATCTTTTCTTTCATGTGTCATTCTGTCATATTTTCTGGTTCTTTTAAAGTCATTTTAGAAGCTTTTTAAGCTTCAAGCATTTGTTCCTCTTGTCTCATGATGTAAGCACACTGTGCTTATCACTGCATACTTAATTCTCAGTTGTGTGGTAATGCTCTGGACTGTGTGTTTGTGCTTTTTGCAGAAAGACCTTGTCGGTCACAAGAATATTGTTGGTTATTTGGACTCCAGTATCACAGCTATGGGATCAAGGGATGTATGGGAGGTTCTCATACTTATGGATTACTGCAAGGGTGAGTGCTGAAAGGAAGGTGGGGTGTGGTTGGAACCACATACTTTGATTGTTGGAAGCATTAGTTTACCTTAGTTTAGCATGAGTTTGTGCAGCACTCTCAGTTCCAGAGTCAATTTGTATTACAGTATACACGTGCTGTTAACAAAGCTGCTATTGTGTAAATAGTCAGAACAGTATCAGTGTTTGAACAGAATAACAGTGATACAATACAGTCATATGTTGAGGTTAATTTCCCTTGTTGTTCATGCTGTTCGGATATTATTTGCAGGAGGGCAGGTGGTCAATCTGATGAACCAGAGGCTCCAGACTGGCTTCACTGAGGCTGAGGTGCTGCAGATCTTCTGTGACACCTGTGATGCCGTCTCTCGCCTGCACCAGCGCAAGACACCTATCATCCACAGAGACCTTAAGGTGACATATTTTGCCACTTTAGTTCTGTGTAGTGCTTTGCAGTATGCAAAGCATTGCAGCCATCACGTTTTTCTCCAACACATTCCAGATCATCCTGCTGTGATGTCTTCACAGAATCACAGTTGACATTTGTGACTGTGAGAGTCTCACCTGTTTGTGTATCTGCAGGTGGAGAACATCCTCCTGCATGACAAGGGTCATTATGTGCTTTGTGACTTCGGCAGTGCCACTAACAAGTTCCAAAGTCCACAGACTGAAGGAGTGGCCGCTGTGGAGGAAGAGATCAAAAAGTTTGTGCCTCTTTACATCTGCTTTGGTGATATTAGCGCATTAGTGCATCTTTTAGGTAATGCTATGTTGGTTGGACATTGAAGGACATTTTGCTTAATTAAAAGAAACAAATAAAATCACCACCTCCATTACTGTATAGACTGAAGAGGTTTTATTTCACTGCCACGGAGTTTTCTCAATTTATTATTGTACTATTTGTGTTCTTTTAGGTACACAACCTTATCATATCGTGCCCCTGAGATGGTAAACCTGTACAACAACAAGATTATCACCACAAAAGCAGATATCTGGGTGAGCGTTTGACATCATGGGATATTTATATATTAAATATATAAGCTTCTTAATTAAGCTGATGCGCGGATTTCATTTGAACTGACAACCAAAATAATCTGGATCTCTAATTGTTTCTGTACAGCTTAAAGTCTGAAATGTTTGCTTCTCTGATGTTACTGAATACTTTTATAACCTTACACTTGCTGGTGTTTAGAGGGGAAAAATGGTTTTCTGAGAAATTAATCTCCTCTCCTTTCCTCTCTATCTCCTCTCCTCTTTGAATATGGTGTGGTGGGGTGTGCATATGGTTTTCTTCTCCAGGCGCTGGGTTGTTTGCTGTACAAGTTGTGCTTCTTCACTCTGCCATTTGGTGAAAGCCAGGTGGCCATCTGTGATGGCAGTTTCACCATTCCAGATAACTCACGCTACTCTTACGATCTTCACTGCCTCATTCGTTAGTCCCTCTTAAACATTAATTTATTTTTTGTCAACATCAAATTCATTTTTTTTCTAAGGTGTGCACTTATGGTTTTATTGTGAATGCATGCTCATTCTTTCCATTTCTTTTCTTGAATATCACTGATTTTTTTGGTGTTTTTTAGGGTACATGCTGGAGCCAGACCCAGACAAAAGACCAGATATATATCAGGTGTCCTACTTTGCTTTTAAACTTGCTCAGCGGACCTGCCCTGTTCAGAATGTGAAGGTCAGTCTCTCTCAGCATCTAGGGTCAGCGGAAATTCTTGGATTTGCTTTGCTTTTGCTAATCAGGAATAGATTTTCTAGATTTAACTATGGACTATTTGTCTGGCTTTAAGTTGTTGTGATATAGGAAAAAAAATATCTGCACTCTTTCATCAGTTGGATACAGTTGAAAATGGCTGTTGATTAGGATATGATGATTATATTCTTCATTAGTAAGAGAACTACCTTACTAACTACATTAGTAAAGTTCTTTATAAGTTTTTACATTTTCCTCTGTAATCCAGAATTCTCCAATTCCTTCTAAACTTCCTGAGCCAATCAAAGCAAGTGAGGCTGCTGCAGCAAAGAAGAGCCAGACTAAACCCAGGCAAGCATAACCTGCTTACACCGAATTTCCATTAAAGCTCTAGCAATACTACATTTTGTGGAAGTAATTAGATACGGGCAGTATTCTGATACTCATTAAATGATTATGTTAACAAAGCATCCCTTAATTAACAAGAAGGCCAACATCCTCCCTTTGTTGCCAGACTGACAGATCCAATTCCCACCACTGAAACCTCCATCACCCCTCGCCAGAGGCCCAAAGCAGCCCATACCCAGCCTGCTGCTGGCATCCTACCCATCCAGCCTGCTGCTCTCACTCCTCGCAAGCGGGCTAATCTCCCTGGTGGCGCAGCTCAGCCTGTGGGTACGTACAGCACTTCATCTCTGTCCTTACTGTCTTAGCCATCACAGGAAAAAAACAAGCTTTTGAATATAGATGAAGACAGGTATCCCTGTAATCCGTTGTCACTTGTTGAATCTTGTAATTCTCACCAGGAACAGATCAAGTATTAAGGTTAAGACTCATTAAAGCTATGTAACCACAGGTCCAAAGTGATTATCACATGCTTTTCGGTTGATCTCAGGTTTGTATGTATTACAAGTCACTTTTTTTTCAGCATTTAATAGATTATGTAACAATATCAAATAGATTTTTTAGATGATCACCTCAAATGCTTCTTTTAATGCTCTTCTCTTTTTTTTTGCATGTTGTTTACATTTTTCTGCCACTGTAGCAGTATAAAGGTTAAAATAGTTCCATATTCTCTCAAGTGTAATATGTAGTTACACTGTGTGTTGTTTTCTACATCCCACAGGAGTCAGCTTAGACCTCTCTCAGCCAGCTGCAGCTCTGCAGTCACAGAAGGCACAGACCTCAGCTCTGCCACTCATCCAGCCACAAAACAATTCTATTCAGCCTACAGCTCAGCAGAAGCAGGTTCATGCTGACTAATTACTCTGGAAACAGCTTTATGCAGCTGGAAACGAATATATATCCTGTTTCTGTATAGAAAAACACAGAAGCAAATGTCTTCAGTAAAGCACAGTTTATGATTGTCTGATAATTGGTGTTACTAATCAAATCAACTGATCAGTAGCAGTGCATTTGCGGATTTTCAGTTTTAAATCATTGGAAATTAAATATTAGTTGTTTTTGGACTGTAGATCTGACAAAATCTAAAGACTCATGGTTCTGGGATTTGACAAACAAATTGTAGAAAACAAAAAGGTCAAAGAGATTAAGGCACAATGAATAAAATCAGCCCTACACTTACAGGATATCATATTCACAGTTGCTTTTAGGATCTGGAATACTTACTGTACTTAAAGCTATTCTTGTCTTTTGGCTTGCCACTTGCTTAGAGATGTAACCTAAATTGTATCATGAAGTGTAATCTGTCTCTGTGTGACAGGCTGTGCAGCCAGCTGCTGCTACAGGAGCAGAGACTACAGCAGCAGCAGCAGCAATCGTGTCACCAGTGAACAAGGCTGACATCCAACCACAAGTGCAGCCTACAGTCCAGCAACAGACTACACCTCCTCCTGTGGTTAGCTCCACCTCCCAGCAAGGAGCACAGACTCCCTCCAGCCCAGCTCCACCTCAAAGACCAGCGCGGCGTAAGCAGCCTAGCCAGGCTCAGCAGGCAGCAGTTCAGCCTTCACCCAGCAAACCGGCCCCTGGTCAGTCGCCTGTTTCTCAGGCAACAGCTACCCAAGCTCAGCCCGCGTCCTCTGAGATCGCCCAAAAATCAGCTGAGGCAGTAAGTGGCCTGCTGCTCACCATCCAGTATCTGAACATATCCTTTTCGCTTCTTTTGCTTCATTTTATGTGTTTTGCTTCATACCTCTTTTGATCAGACTCCACCTGCTTCCCCAAAGACAGCTGAAGAAGGAGCCCACCAACGCATCCCGAGTGACACCTCAGTGAGCAGTGTTTCTGCAGTTCCTGTTAGTGATTTAGAGCAGCCACTAGGAGCTAGTGGAGACGCTGCCCTCAACCAGTAAGCACGTTTACTAGAATAAACCCCGAAGAACAGTTAAAGTTCAGGTCTTCTCCTCATTGTTTGATATGTGGAATTTTGTGTTTGTGTCTGCAGATCACTTACATCTCAACCGAGTACCGCACAGCTCAGTGTTGGTGATGCAGAGCAGGAACAAAGTAAAACAGGAGCCACTGTTCCTACCTCAGGTGGTGCCACCGACACTCCCACACAGCCTGCATGGAACCCCTTTGACGATGACAACTTCTCCACCCTCACTGTGGAGGAATTTAAAGCTGATGACAAAAAACCTAATGGTAAAGGTGTGTGGGTGTGTATGTCTGTGCATGCTGTTTTCAGGTATTTAATAAACAGGATTTCTTTTTTTCTTTTTTACTAGACCTACTTTCAGAAACGGAGACGTCTTCTTCCGAAGAGTTGATACCAGGACTGCAGACCACAACTATGGACAATGCATCCCAAGAAACTGGTATAAAACACAATGAACACACGTATCACACATACAGGTTGTAAATTAAAATAAACATATGCACAATGGAAAATATATATAAATAAGCATACCTCACTGGCTGCACATGACCAGAAGGGAATGAGTCCACTTGAAGAAACAAAAAATCACCACCTCAATCTGAAGTTCTGGCAGGACTGTGTACCACTAATAGTTCATATTCTCCCTTTAATAAGACACTAAGTTAGGAATTGATTTACTAATACAGTGTAATGTCATCAGGTAGTGCTGTAACGTAGGGTCTCACTCTGTGTCAGACGGAGCTTCCTTCATAATATTTTTTTAGGCTATGTTGTTGCCTCATCATGCATCTTTGCTATAGAACATTGCTTTGTTTACCAGCTGAAAGGCCATCAGCCATTCTTGATGTGGACTTAGGAGCCTCATTATTGGCTGTCCCAGATCCTTTCCGCACCCTTGAACTATCAGATGCACCAGGTAAGTGTTGCTGTCTGTAGATCCATGCTATACACAACCACTCTTCAGTGTGATAGGTTTTTATCTCTCTCTCTCTCAATAGACTCTATCAGTAATAAAATCATATAATGTATTTTGCTCAAATGTCTCCTGTCTTTTTCATCACTGACCTTTAGAGAAACTGATTGAAGGACTCAAATCCCCAGACACGTCCTCACTCATGCTTCCCGACCTCTTGTTATTGTCTGATCCCTTTGGTGGGTCTGTGGAGGAGTCTGCTAAAGGTGTGTGCGCGTCATGGGCTAAATGCCAGCTTGTGTGTCTCAATGCATTTCAGTAAATGTAGGGAAAAATTCAATCTATTTACTGTTATTTGTGTGGTTACTTTTTACAATAGGGTCAAGATAGAGACTTTTCATGTTGTGAGACTGTGAGAAATGTACTGTATATCAAGTTTTTAGGGTATTTTAAATGTATTCTATTAATAATATAAGAGAAGGTTATTTATCTCATCTTTACCCTCAAAGCACTAAGCACTGTGGGTAATATTTCTAGACCTCAGACATGGTTTCTTTAACATTAATAACATCCTCAACATGTCTGTCATGTATTTGAACCATAACTAACTTTAGCCTCTTCTCTGTCTACCTTTGGCTTCTCCTGTCCCAGACCCTCTCACTGCAGACGACTCACTCCTGGGCTGCTCTCTGATCTCCGGTCCATCCGGCCCTCAGGCAGCGAGCAGTGCCACCTCCTCAGTTTCCTCCGCCCCCACCTCCGCTGCCTCTGCTTTAGATGATTTTAGTCTGTTGTCTGGAGAATCGACACAACCTAAAGCGGGTAAGGTGTAAGAATCTTGTAAAATAAGGCAGTGAGCCACACATTTAATTGTAGGAGATTTCAGTTTTCTCTGTGTAGCTATCTAACATTAAGTTCATTAAGTGTGCTGTGCCCACTTTAAATATTGCAGAAAGTTCTACAGTAACATTAGTAAACATGGTTTTAGGAGGTTACAGAAATGTGTAGTATTGCTATCTTAAAACTATTACCAGACCAGTTTGGTCAGTAGGACATTAAGCTCTTGTCAATAGTAGAGAGCAGAAAAACTAAAAATAAATCTCAGCAAACAGCCTTGAGGAACAACATCAGCTGTCATTAACTATAAGCACTGAGGTTGTGTGCTGCAAGCTGCAAATTTCAACCCCTTGATGGCAGCAGAAGCACTTTAATCGCAGCTTAATAAACTGATCTAATCCAAATTCACTGATACACTGTATACTTTATATTTATATATACCTTATAACTTCATAAACCTTTGATATTGTAGTTAGGTGCTTCTTTTGTATAAAATCCTACATAAAACCACATTATATCAACTAAATTTAGGGATTCACAGCTGAGGTTCGGTTGCTTATTCTTAGCTGATGAACGAAGGCATTTTACTGTTTTTGACGGTGCCAACTCTGAATCACAGTCAGCTGCATGATCCTAATTACTACTGATCTCTGATAATATCTTATCAAGTGGCAGTTGTTTCAATGGAGAGCAGCAGATGTGTTTTTGCAGTAGCTGCTGGTTGGGTTAGTTTTTCTCATGATGAACTTAGTTTGGCCTAAACTGTATGTTTATTAGGCGGCAATGCTCTTTTTTCTTTTTAGCCTTTCATCTAAAACGTAGTTTTATCCCCTGCAGACTCATCTCTGCTGATCTCAGACTTTGAGCCCCAACAAGCCTGCGTAGAAGCAGGGACAGAGGATGAGTTTGATCCTATTCCAGTCACAGGCCGAAAGAATTCTCAAGGTAAGTCCTCGGCCTAAAGAATCCTAAAGAAAGATGGGTTGTTAAGCTTTATAACAACTGGATCTGGTATTTGAACCATTTTTATACCATTAGTACCCTCAGTTAAACACTGTTTGAAAAGCAGTAGATTTGAATGGGTAAATTCTGCTGTCTCTTTCTCTTTCTTCTGCCTCTTGTCCTCTGCGTCTCTCCCTCTTTCTTCAACTGCTGTGCAACTCCTTCTGCTCCGCTTCTTCTCCCTGGTTGCCTGTATTCAACTTGTCCCTTTGCCTTCCTCCTGGGTCTTCGGCCAGTTTCAGGAGGCCACTCGCGCAGTAACAGTGGTGGCTCTGAATCCAACCTGCCCAGCTTGGCCCGCTCCCTGCTGCTGGTGGACCAGCTCATCGACTTGTAGGCGCCTCTCCTCCTGTAGAAGCTGTAACACTGGATTATAGACTGGCATAGCATAACAGCAATCAACACTGTTGTCATAGCTAGCTTCCTGCACCCCTTGGCTGTCATTTTTATTGTAGCTCCTACAGTAGAAACGCCTTTGCCTTTCAGTGCTTCTTCATTCCTGCCCTCTCCACCATGTAGATTGCAATATCTGGCTTCTCTTCATCTTTCATCTCTCACATTTTCTCTTTGTTGTACAGTAGTCTCTGTCATGTACTGTCCATTGTTTCAAGAGTGACCGGTACACTTACATCATCCTTTGTAAACATTAAACAGTGCATCTTTCTGTCAGTCAGGATATAATGTTGCTATCCAGTTTGTTTGAACAATATTGCATTATGTCTAATAGTGATCAATAGAAAGTCATTGGTGTAGTGTACAATAGGCATAGTTAAAAGTGGTTGTAGTAGTTATCGTGCACCAGTGTATTTGTTGTTGTTGCCATTTTAAATTTTCCTTCCTAGAATTATTTGCTCATTTTAAAATGAAACCATCAAAAGTCAGTTAATTTCTCCTATAAAAGGGAAACTTATTTGAAACTCCATGTAGCCTGATTTGCACAGTAGCATAAATGTTACCTCTGTTAGCCTAGGGCTGTTAGTTAGAATTATATACTTATGCCGTTTATATATTAGACTGAGAAATGACATCAGATTGATTAAGAGTCTTGAAACACAGCAGCCATAAACAAGTCTTACTTCTCCTTTTGCTTCTGCTGCTCCCAGTGCAGCACAAGCAGGAGACAAAAGGTTTCCCTCATCAGAATAAACTATGAAGTGCCATATACTATGACATGACTCGAGGCCATGTAAATTAGTTCATAGAAAAAAAAAAAAACAATAATAATAATTTTAATATTCAACACCAATACTAGAAATACTAGAAACAGAAAAGCTGTTGTGTGGAAATGAAACATTAGTTATGCAGGTAATTTGTTGCCACTAACAGAAACAGTCTAATGTGGCATTTTAAAAATGATCCTCACTCACCCTGCCATGCTTCTTTAAAATATTAACCCAAACATTCATTCCACATTGTGCAGTCCTTCCTACATTCCTGTCATTTGTTTACTTCTAATTTATGTAAATAGATCACTGCAGCTCCTGCAGGCTCTCATCCAGACCATAGAATTGGTTATTCTTTCTGTGTATATAGGAAGTAATTGTCATAAAGCTTTACTTGTGGAAAACATGTTGCTTTACTTGTGAAATCTGTCATATATATTGTATATATGACACCATATATATATATGACATTGTTTTCCTGTTAATAAATGTTAATATGAATAGAGTGTTAGAGAATGAATGTAAGAAATAAATATTAGTCTATAATAAATATATATCTAGAATTCTTAACACCATAATCGCTGAATAATATTGAAAAATACTCTATATACAGTATACTGTTACTACTATTCATTCCTCTGTGGAACTGTGTGTTGAGAAAGTGTGTTTTTCTTTTTTATGTATCTACTCAATAATTGTCAGTACATTTTAATGTATAGATAATAATTCTAGTTTTTGTTCAACCTTCAAGATTAGACAGAATCCCATGTCCTATTCCACCTTAATGCAAAGAAAGTGAGCCTGTGTTACGTGTGTTTACATGCACCGATGAAGGATTATATTTTTATTCTAAGCATCGACAGTTTTCTGGAGAGTGGGAGCATATTTTCTTTAATCTTAGTCCTGTTTTATTTAAATTCTTTCAAAACGTTTTCTTTTCTGAAATAGTGCTTTGTAAAAGATTTGTTTTCGCTACACTGGTTTTAGTGATCACCAAATTCATATCAAAAAGCATGGCAGTGTTGTTGAATGTTATGTTCATGTGTGTTGGTATACAGTGTAATAAGTGTGTGTGGGTGTGTGCCCACATGTGCGTGTGTGCGTGCATGAGTGAGTGTGTGTGTGTGTGTGTGGAGTCCGAATTGTTGGGTGTGTTTTCCAGTAGCCTACTTGTGTTGTTAGCTGCAAACGTGGCAGCGGTGACGTCATTAGAATCTCTTGTGAAAGCACAGACCCCCTTGAATCCTCTCAGGTAGTTCGATCTACACCACTCTATCTGAGAGACAGGTACATAATGGGGTACTGCTTCCCAGTGTCACTGTCCTCTGGAAGTCTGTGCTCCAAGTAACAGTTAAGAGAATTTGTCCGAAAAGTGGCGAGTAACGGGCTCTGTGACGAGGGAAAACGGTCAATCTGCCAGTCTTACAGTGTAGATACAACACTGTTGCTGCAGCAGTGGTCTGACTATCAGACGGCATCAAGTCAGCTCTCCAGGGTTTGAAAAATCTGCTCCAATTAGCAATATAAATGTTTCTGTAGGATCAAACAAGGTCATTGTGCTTCCCATGCATGATTATAGTGGGAAGAGGACGTCCACCTCCTTTTTTTTTCTTCCATTTTGTCATGTTAGAAAATTATTTTAAGTAGCATACGCTGTAAATCACACTATGTTTTGTGAGAACTACTGAACATACTCTGGATATTGGATGGATTACTGTTAAGTGATTCAAGCTTAAATATTTCGAATGATAAATAAGTTGTATTTCAATGTCGCTAAACTGCACAAATCTGGATGGCTTTTCATGTTGCATTAATGAAATAAAAACAGAACATTAAGTGGTGAAAAGTAAAATCTGAGAGTCGTGCCAAATTAAAAAGCACAATTAGTCACATGTTCTCTGACAGTAAATGCTAAGTGATGGGTGTCTGTGCTGTTTTAGTGTCATTCAAAATGTGAGGCTATTTTGAGTAGAGTTTAAAAATTGACATACCCTTATATCATCTTAATAAACTTTAAAAAGAGTTGGCTGAGGGTACTGCATGTGCAGTTGAAAGTGCGCTTTGTGTTTTATTCTTTTTCTTTTTTTAATCATCCTCTTTATGATCCTTCCACTGAACAGCTCATTCATTTGCAGTTACTGTTTGAACCTATGCAACTCCCGAGCTTTCTCCCTGTGGCCCCCTGCGTGCTGTTGTGATCGGTAAAGCCAAACAAACAGGTCACAAGATTAGTCCTTGATGTGAAACAGAAGCCCCTCGTTTTCTCTGTTGTTTTGCCAAAAAAAAAAAAAGAAAGCTGTCAATTAACTGATACTATTGAGTGTTTTGAGATGCCTCTTGTCTTTATGGCCTGAACCTGCGTGGTATCGTGTGCTCCTTCTATTTTTGTGAGATAATTAAAGAATTATAAAGGGGTGGCAAATAAAATACAAACGTGAATGTCAGTGTGTTGCGTATTAATTATAAGGTTTTCTGGTGTAAACATTGTATTCACATTATTAGTTAACCTACTCAACAAATGTTCATTAAATTGACAACAATTATAGATTCAAAATAGTCATGATATTTTAAAATGAAAATACATTGGTAACTAGGTTTTAACCGACTTGACATAGATAGTGTGTCCTAATGTTGTTATGTTTAACATAACTGATTATGTTTTTGTAAAAAAACAAACAAACAAACAAAAAAAAATCTTTTCACCATTTCTCCCGTACACAGACCTGCAGAGGGAGCTCATCAGTAATTCACTGCAAGATGCTGGGACTGGGACTCCTGTGCAGTTATCTGAGGAGAATCAAAGGTCGACGATCCATCAGGGGGTTGCTATGTGTGTCTACAATGACAGTAACATACAACACCATACAATAACAAGACCTTCCACCAACCTTCATTTCATACCTGTCAAGCAAGCACCCCAGCCCCAAAACACCCCAGTCCTCTCTGATGTCTTCCAGCTGGCCCCTTTTAAAACACCAGGAAAAGAAAGCACGATGCCGTTCAACAGCTCCTCCTTTTATGCATCTCATAAACCTGCTGAGATATCTGATGTTTTCCTCCAGGCACCGTTTGGTAAGAAGCAGGAAACCATCAAAGCTGTCCCTGCTTACTTTACTTCTGGTCCACAGCAGATCCAACCCAGCAAACCTTGTCCCCTTCTCCCAGTATCATCTCTTCCTGCTCCTCAGCCTCTTAATATTCGGGCACCTCTTCTGCACACAGAGGCGCCTCTGGTCCAGCAGCCAGTGGTGGTGCACCGGGTTGTCTCCCGGATTGGTCAACAGGCTGCTGTAGGTTCTGTAGCTGTGGGGCCTCTGCATTCCTGGACCATAGGGGGAAGAGCTCTGGATGATCCATTTACTTGTGCACCTTTTCAGCCAAGAGGCTTTCAGGAGAAGCGTTGATTATATTATCATCTTTTATTAAGTGACATGTCATAGCTTTTTATGAAGCTATTGAAGGAACCAAAGTATAGTTGAAGATTACCCATTTTCTAGTCTAGTCTATTAATTATTACTGAAGTATTAAAAAGGGTTCATTAAGTTTGTGCTCGCTTATATCACGTACATGTTCACGTTCTACCTCATTTGATTTAATTCTGAGCACAACAGGACATCATTTGCAGCACTTACCAAGTCTTAGCCTGGACTGAGAAGTTCTTAAGAGGAACTTGACCAGATTGGGTTTTAAACGTAGTCAAAAGAGGTTTGATTTAAAGCCCTATCTGTCGGTTTTTGACTGCGCAAACTTCAGTTTCTCGGCTGGTAGTGTTTTATTTAAGTCTTTACAGACAGTACTTTAGTATTAAGCAAGTGCAAAGTGCCGTTACAGTCACATACCCTTATCATGTACATGACTGTCATGGCAAAATTGGGCTTTAAATTCTTTCCTTTCTTTATTTTCTTTTGGCAGAATGATTGTTCAATATACATTTTTAATGACAGAAAATCCCAAGAGTTTGGTACACAGGGTTTAAATAGTAATGCAAAATAATAAATAAATAAATAAATAAATATACAAACTGCATTTAATATTTAAATGAATGTTTCTTAACAAGTTTCACAGTGAGCAAGTGCTCTTCATAGCCACTAACCTGCTTCTTGTTGAGTGTTTAAACTCTACTTAGCAGTTTTGGCAGAGTTCAGAGATAATTCAGTTTTATTTGTATAGCGTCAAATCAGATGTGGGTGGACATCTGCCTCAACCGGTGAAAGAGGAGAGAGAAAAGAGCAGCATGCAACAAAAAACAACAACAAGGAGTGCAGAGAGAGGGAGACAGAGAGGAGGAAGCACGACTACAGGAGAGAGAAGACACAAAGTTAATGACATGCAAAAGTGTCATTTGAATGGATAGATGAGAGGATAGGAGGGGAGAGGAGCTCAGTTTATCAGTAGAGGTCCCCCAGCAGACTAACCTATAGCAGCATAACTAAGAGATGGTCCAGAGTCACCTGAGGCAATTCTAACTATAAGCTTTACAAAAAAGGAAAGTTTTAAGTCTAGTCTTAAATGTAGAGAGAGTTTCTGCCTCTGAAACCTGAACTGGGAGCTGGTTCCACAGGAGAGGGGCTTGATAGCTAAAGACTTTGCCTCCAATTCTATATTTGGAAACTCCAGGAACCACAAGTAGACCTGCACTCTGAGAATGAAATTTTCTGCCTGGAAAATATAGAAATATGAGGTCTTTAAGAAATGATGGAGCTGGATTATTAGGTGTTGTAAATGTGAGGAGGAGTGTTTCAAACTTTATTATGGATTTTACATGAGGCCAATGGAGAGAAGCTAATGTAGGAGAAATATAATCTCTTTTGCTAATTCCAGTCAGAACTCTGGCTGCAGCATTTTTGATTAACTGGAGGCTTTTTAAGTAGTTATTAGGACATCCTATTAATAGTGAATTACAATAGTCCAGTCTGGAAGTAACAAATGCATGGACTAGTTTTTCAGCATCACTTTGAGACAGGATGCTCCTTATTTTACCAATATTCCTCATGTGGGAGAAGCAACAGAGATTTCTTTTATGTATGATGTAAAGCAGATATCCTGGTAAAAGATAACTCAGAGATTCCTCACAGTATCACTTCCACTGTTCAATGTTATGTCATCTACGGTAAGAATGTGATTAGACATGTCTCTGAGGTTTTTAAGACCAAACAAAATAACCTCTGTCTTGTCTGAATTTAGGAGTAGAAGATTAGAGGACGTCCACGCCTTTATGTCTTTTAAACATGCTTGAAGTTGATTAATCGATTAGTTTGTTCTGGTTTCAAATTTTTTATTTGACATTTTGATTCAATACATCTTTTGGTTTAGTATTTTCAATAGGGTTGAGGTCAGGACATTTGGCAAGGCAAAAACCTTTTCTTTATCTATTCCACTACCAGCTTTGATGTGTGTCTCCTTTTTAATACCGAAACTTTGTTTCATCATAAATGTTTTGATTTTCGAGTCGGTAATTTTCTAGACTTTAAATATTATTATTATTATTGATATTCTAATGGATGTTCCTATGGTATAATTGTGTGATTGAGTGTAAATATAAGAAAACTCAACATGAATTCAACCCTGTGCTCCAAACGACTTGGGTTTCTTTAATTAAAAACTTACAGTTTCTTGTACGATCAGTGTTCCTTGGCCAATATGAAAAGAAAGATCGCTCATTCAGCATCAGTGCTGCAAAACATACAAGGCTTTTTGCTAAATCCTGAGAAAACCAAATATAATGTTGTGAAACATTTTCACACACTTGAAAGAGGGAAGATATTGATGTAGTAATTTTTATCTTGTTGGAGTAAAGCGCTGTAACTTTATGTACATGTACATGTTTACCTACAAACTATGTTATGTACAGTAAGATCTTTGTAGCTGTCTTGAAGGGACTGTAATTGTTGAACGTGTTAATACTTTTTGTCTTTTGTCATATTTTAAAAGACATACCAAATGTGTTTCAAAATGACTGATGTCTAAAGAAGGCATAGTCAAGAGGCCCTAAAGATACAAACACCATGTTTACTGATTAATAAGATTTTGAATAATGCTTCTTAGTTCACTTTATGCTGCCTTTGCTATAATTAGCACCATTTTGTTCATTTATATTATCTTGCTAATAATCCTTGATGTATTGTTGTACTGTATGTCTTCATTGTTCCAGTTTAACCTCCATCAGTAATTAAAACAGGCATGTACCTTGATCACCTCAAGGTACATTCCTGTTTCATGTCACCCACCTTCGTGCCCTTTTCCATCTCAGGTAATTCAGAATATTGTGATAGCTGCCTGAGAAGGATCAAAGTGGCAAAAGCATGCATGAATTTTAGCTTTAAGTCCAAAAATGGGACTAGTGTCATGCTAAAGTTCTGCACTGTGTCGACAGACTCTCAGAAGTAAGTCTGAATAAAGTGCAGCGGTCTGTCGGTGCTCCCCAGACTGTAGTATTATCTCTGTGAAATACAGCTCTCACAGAGGTCAAAGGAATTGTCTTTCCAGGAAGGTCTCTGTTTTATCTTTGTTTTTATCAACAGCACATTATGCAGATTAAACAACTTATAAAGGTGAAATGGAAACTATGTCTACTATTTCATGAGCACTTTTCACGTCAGACCGAGTTCCCAATAAAGTAGCCCCAAAAGCATGAGTTACAGCTCGGACCTCTTCCTCTGGAAGAAAAGTAAGTTGAGCTTGTGTGAAATATGAGCTACTTGTTTTTATTCAACAATGTGCTGAAAACATCATGTGATCGCAGATTTAGTCGGCGCTTAGCTTCATTTACCTGATCTTGGAAGAAGAAAAGCACATGGGAAAAAGAAAAAAGAGAGTGAGCCAGTTCATGATCTGATTTCATCACATGAAACATGTCAGGTTTGTACACGTCAGTAGAAATACACACATCCGAGGCTTTACTATAAATCAGTGGAAGGCTGTGTGGAAGCCTCTCCGGTTCATACCTTTAGCCAATTAGCTGTGTGACATCAGCAGTTGGAGTCGTTCGTGCTGCCAAAGTAAAGTGTCCGCCGGCCAAGTTGAGGCCACTGCAAAGCATATTTTTTACGTTCTCTCCGTGTTTCACCTCAAACATTTGAAGTGAGACACATTTCTGTGTGCTGTGTTGTTACTTGCTGATGTTGAAGGTCTTTTGTGAGGTTAGTTCCACAAAGATGGGTTTGTGAATCTCACATCAGTCAGTTAATGAGGATCAGGAAGGATGGTTGATTTATATTTAGTAAAATACTGAAACATAGATAATAGTTGATCTAATCAACTAACTGGTTCTTACTGGTTAACTCTGTACTGTGTATTGGAAATTGTGCTATGATGATTTCATTGTTGTTCTTATGTAAAAGTGTGAATTTAATATAGTGTTACAGTTCCTTGATGACATAAAGACAAACTACAGCCAAGAAAATATGCAATATAAAACCTTTACGTTAGCTATAGGAGTACTATGGTTCAAGCTACTTGGCCTCAACGTTAAGTATACATTTTCCTGATGTGCTCAAGAATCACTTCTTTACTACCTTCTGGTGTTAAACTGGGCAAAGACTTCTTCAATAGATCTCAATGGGTTTATTGTCAAATTTTTATTTTATTGTCTGCCCGCCTCTGCTTCTGGTATTTTTGTCAGACAGGCCTCTATGAGCTCACTGCCCACAGGACTGCAAGTCCGTCTGCATGTGTCTGCAAAAGTATTTCCAAATGAAGAAATTACTAAAACTGGGGAAAGCACATGGAAAAGATATATTTTTATTTAAGTAGGTGTGAGTGGAATAAGACTCAGCTGACTAGCTGGATTGTTGCATAATCCTAAACAGTTTAGTTTATTATTCAGAACTGTGAAAATGAATCATTTTAACTTTCATTTTTCATTTTGTTTTCCCAAAGTATCTTCACAAGGCGCTATCAGAGCATCTTTACCAGGTGTCAATTAACCAAGCCTGGCTAAAGCAAAAAGAAATCTGCTTCACACCATATTGGAATGAACCCGTTTGAGCGGAGTAAACGCAGCCTGCCATTCTTACCTAATAAATCAGTGTCAGGGTGATTTTCCAGATGTCATTTCTCAGTGTTACTAACCTCTAACAGCTCCTGATAGTCAGTTTCACATGCTGCCAAAGATGTAACTCCTGTGTTTGAAGGGTTTCTTGCTGACAGTTTTACAGATTATAAGGATAATAATGACATGCTTATTTCCATGTTGATGTCTTTTGACAAGATCATAATAATGATAGAAATGATTAATTATTTTTAGATACATAAAAAAATACATTTAATTATTAGCATTTAACTGGGCTACTGTATCTGACAGCGACTCCTTTGGGATGTGTAGTATTAATTTGTGAGTTTTTTCTTCATGTGGCATGATATGTCGTAACCTGAAAACTACCATTATCCATAAGAAGCAGACGTATATGATATTTACATATATATTTGTATTTTAATGAATATTGGTTCACAAAGTATAAACTTACAGCACTTGCCAGACACACTTGCATGTATAAAACACATGACACATTTGCTGAGTCACTTCTGCAGCATTAACTCATGATCATGGTTTGTCATTGATCAATAAATCGCATTCACGAGGCTAAAGGCTAAAATGCAGCTGTATCTCACTGTAAAGCACATCAATAAGTTTGACCAATTCGTTGCATTAGGAAGGAATGTTCTAACAAATAATCATTTGCTTAGCTTCATTAGCATTTTATAGTCAAAGCTGTGCTCACTACACTAAATATTCACTTTGTAGACTTAAAAAAAGTCATAGTTCATTTTAGTTTTTGAGGAAAACAGAGTTAACTGTTGAAGGTTTTCACTGTGCAGATGTTAAATCACCAGCTGCAGCCTCATGTGGCAACACGACACAGTCAGTGTAATTCTTATTCTGTTCATACTTAAACAGAGGCACAGTGGACAGGTCTTTTCAGGTTTCTATCCTGAGCTTGGATCCTACTCCCTCACTTCTTCATTCCTCATCACTATCAGGGGTTCTCATTATTGGGGCGTGGAGGAGGACGTGATGGAGGAGGTGCTCTACAAGGAGGTGGTCCATGAGGCGGAGGAGGCAGAGAGCCAGTTGGAGACGGCGGAGCAGTGAAGGAGGTTGTGCCGGCTGGGGGCAGTGCTCTGTTTGGAGGTGGTGTGTGCGTAGGTGGGCTGGTGGGCGATTGGGGTGGAGGTGGAAGAGGGGGAAGCGTTGAAGTTGGCGAGGGGGGCATATTGAATATTTGGCTGTCGTCTGAGGACCGATGCTGGGATCTGTGGGGCAAACTGTAAATGGGTGTGGAGGGATGGTTGTAGATAGGATAGCGAGGAGCGGGATAGGATTTACTCCGGGTGAAGTTTATGCATCTACCCTGTAGTGAAGAGTAAGAAATGAACTTAATTTAATGTAAGATCCATAATTAATTATTAATCCATAAAGACAAGTAACTGTGGCGTATTCCTTATTGAAAATGTTAAATGTACTGTGGCACAGCTATTGGCAGGTTCAGAGGGGTACTGCTTTCAGCCGATGGAAAGAGGAAATTCCTCTGTCAGTGAGTGTCATGGAAGAAAACAGCATTCCTGCCAGCCCAGCCGAGCAGATGCTGGGAGCAGCATCTACTCTTAATGACTTCTACAGACAAGAGCTTTTCTCCAGACAATGCTGCCGTTGTTTTTACCTTTGTCCACTCACTCTGCCACTTGAGGTTTTCCTTGAAGTCCCTATTTTTACGATTTGAAGCAGCTTAACTAAAGTGTTTATTCTATGGAGTAATCGTTAACTGTAGATAATGTCGTGCAGACGCAATCCTGTCCACTAAAAATTGAGTTTCTATGCAACTAAACAATTTTTGTAGGTTGGCAGATAAGATGGTTCCTACTGTTTTCTTTTCATGTTGTGCCAGAGGCCATCTCTCCAAATTATCCTTTATCCTTCACTTCCAGAGCTTCGGCCAATTTTTTAACATTTGTCTGCCAAAAGTTGTCATATTTGGTTCATAATCTTTTTAAGTGCTCTTTTTGAATGCGTGCATGTGTATCTCGTTTATCCTGTCTTTTATTACTCCACAGAGGAAGTCAAAGTATCACGCCCCGTGTTTTCATTGTTCTGTAATCTCTGGCTTGTCTCACCTTGTCTCCAGGATGAGGTCGCATCACAGATACTCTGTCATACCCTTTTCTCAGGAATACACACAAAGCATCCAGTTTGCCCTGTAGACAGGTGACAAATGACAATGCACTTAGAAAATGACCAGTTAATTACTGCAGCAATTAAAAACAAAAGTAAAAGTTAATCTGTGAGCTGTGCAGCTTGTGTCTGCTCCACTTTTCCCTCTTTCCTGCATAAAAACTTTATATGGTAAAGGGACAAATAAATAAAGAATGTAGTTTGTTAGGAATAACACCCACTCAATAGATTCCATATTCAGGGGTTAGCTCAGTTCATGTCTGGTTCCTATTACCATCCACCCAGCTGATAATATGTAAGAAAACAAAACAAATGTTATTAACTATTTCCTGGTAACATATCATTCCCAGAAACATCAGTAATGAATTCTAAATTTGGTTATGAGGGATAGACTAGTATCTGTGAAAAAACTAGATTTAAAACATCTGGAGTAGGCCTCATACTGTATATTACATATGTTCCCGTTGTGTGATCCCTGTTTTGGCAGTAATGCGTAATGTATGACACCATGTGGTGGATCCTGAGTTAAGTTGAGTTGAGCTGACAGGAATTTGAAACTCAAACCAAAACAATGTCATGCAATATAAAAAAAAACCTTATATAAGCAGAATATAAACAGACATCTGGTCACAAATTCCTTAAATATAAAATAAAGACTATAAAATAAAGACATGTGACATGTGTTGTGGTCAGTGAATAAAAATGAATAAATAAATAAATGATGACCTTAATGGGAGAATACCACTTCTGTGGACGGATAGATTTGTGCATGTCGTAGTAAGACCTGAGTGGAGGAAAATCAAACTCCTGAGAAGGCATCACAACGCGAGCGTTTTTTGCTTTTTCCAGTTTGGCTCCTTCTTCAGTGGAGCCTTTATCTCCCCAACGGACCTGAGCAGAAACAGACGCTTTCAGTGCTTCGATCAGTCTCCAATCATTTCAAACATATCTGATAAAAGAAACATCACATTTGGTTTCATTAGCTAAAGAAGCTGTTTAGGATTATTTTCAGTCATGCCAGCACCAGCTGGGACAAAAATATGAAATTGCAATGAAATTGTGCTCATACATTAATTCATACTGACTTTGGTGAGCCACTGACTTTGCTCGCTTGGTATTTTTTTCTTTGGAGTATAATTAAATTTAGTTCTCTGAGATTCACAAGTAAACAGAAGTTGGCTCCCTGGGCACAAAGTTTAATTACCTCAATTGATGTCAGAAAGTTTCAGATTTTGGAGTTTACCTAAATCTCTTAGAGCACAGACATGTGCTTATGAACCTGTTTTATTATGTAAAAGTACAAAAATTCAGTAAGAGGCCCTCTGCCACAGGTATCTTATCTTAGAAAGCCAATAAAAAGCTAAAATAAATGTCAAAAACAATTCAGCAACAGCAGCTAGAGAGAAAGCAGCTCTGTGAACGCAGCTTTGGAAGTTCATTACTCAAATGTACTCCCTTGCAGCTGCCACAGTCAACTCATGAAAGCTTTAACTTGGCAGAGAAAGCACTTAAATGAAGCTGTGCATATTTTCCATAGCTCTGTTTGGAAGCGGTGCCACTTCAAGGCAAGTTCACAGCACAGACTTGCAGTCGCAGAAGCGCTTCATTTAGTGTGATTTCGGTCTCACTGGCCTTCACTCGCTTAAACAACAGACATCTGGTCCCTCTTGACTCTATGACGTGTCAGTCTCACTTCTGTTCTTCACATCTTTCAGGTGTCAAAAGCTCCAGATGTCAGACTGCTTCTTCTTATTCTAATCATCATTCAACTTTTTCTTGCTACGATTATTTTTATTTTAGCATCTCATGCTGGATTTTCACTAACTCGAGTAGCCTACCTTGGAAATGACAAACTGGCCTGTTGTGTAACAAACCACAACTGACTCATGCAAGCTTGCATGATTTAGCTGCTAATATAGTGCACACTGTGGCATCTGAGGCTTAAAACAGTCCTATTCTTTCCTTTTACCATGCATTTGGTTGATCTGTCATCGGTTTACTGGCCAGATGGCCTCAACTTAACTCTCACTGGCTCCCAGAACTAATTACAGCAACAAAGTGACTCAATGTCTTCCAACTTGGACTTGCCTACTCATCTTTTTTAAGAAATGAGTCGCTTCCTGCTTTCCTTTGTGCTCCTGCTGTACTTGTATTTGCTCCCATCTTTCAACAATTACAAACAAGCTGAGTGGTACATTCAAGATTAGTCAGGGACCTAATTCAGTTCAGATTTACAGCAGATGATCTTATTTTAATATTTTAAAGATTTCATATTACAGTATTAAAGCATTATCATTTTTATGGTTTACTGTATATATATTATAATTGATTTTGTATTGATTCAGCTACACTTTGCTATCTGGGTTACCTCCATTCTCTTGATACCACCGACTCCCCGTCCTCCATAGTACGATGCGTCCACTGTGGGCCACCTTTTCTTTGGAAAACCGTCCTCGTCATCCTAATGAAAAAAAAATTAATTCATGTTTGCAAGAATGAGTTTAGTGATTGTTTAAATAAAAATGATTGATTTTGGGTTATCAGTATTTATTTAGTTATCAGTATCAGTCCTTTCTTTTGAATGTGATATCTCAGAAATGCCTCAAGGGAATTTCTCCAAATTTGGCACAAGCATTCACTTGATGAGCTGATTAAATTTTGATAGTCAATGGTCAAGGTGGTGGTGACCTCATGTCTGCACCATTGTTGTGAGTGTACATCGGAAAATGCCTGGAGTTTCATTACATCTGGCACAAACATCCACTTGGACTCATGCATGAACCTGTTGGAATATAAGTCTGTACAGTTTTACTTGCAGTTCACTTGACAGATTGGCAGAGGGCTTCAACCGCCATGTGGTAATTCTACTTTGTTTCTCTGACAAATCCTGGTTTGCTGACATAGATGCCATTTTAGATTATTTTAATGAAGAGAAAGTCAAACAACTTACTGAGCTGTCCTCCATAACCGGTGGGGGTGGTTCATGAATGATCTGCAAACAAGAAAAACAGAGTCGTGTATTATGAGCCTCAAAGGATAGCTGGGCTGTCATAACAAACACACAACATGTCGTACCACAGTGCAGCAGAGCGGCCAGAACCACCACAGCAGCAGGATGGTGAGCAGGAGCAGCAGGATCAGAAGGGCTATGGCAACAAAGGTCCCATCAGACTAGAGGGTTAAACAGATGACAGGTTGCAACTAGTGTGAGTTGCAGTCTCTGGATACTGTGACTGTGGGCATCTTGAGATGGACAACATTACCATGTATGACATTACCACTGGATGAGTATTAACATATCAGTTACTCATATATATATCAGTTCAGAGTTGTGCTGAGGACATTGTGAAAGTTCTACAAGATCTTGTCAACTAAACGAAGCAACTAAAATATGGCAATGTGGAGTCCAGTCCTCTTTCCTTTCCTGTGTTGTTGTTCCTAATTACAGAAAATATTTAGGTGGAACAAGTTAAAGACAAAAAGACTTCTGATATTCCACCAATAACATTTACAATAGTGCGAGTTCAGCTTTCTACTATCAATACATTTTAAACTGTACTTACACAAGAGACTGCGGATATTGTGACAGAGCTTGATATGAAGCTCAGGCCATTATTCATGCTAACGTGGAGCGTGGCAGACCTGAGGAAATGTAACATGACAGCTATGTGAAATCGGTGAAGGTTTGTTTCTCTGCTAATACAGTAAATCCCTTTGTTCTCCAATTCTTCAGGTTTATAACTCAGCTGTACTGATGAATGATTAATAACATGAACTAAATTTACATCCTTGCTGGGGAACAGTGTCACTTATAAACACTTACATTCCCTCTTTTTCCAGAACAGGAGCTGGGCACAGAAGGTAGGTATCTCTCACCACCAAGGGTCTTTTCACTGAAAACAAACATTAGACCATATCAGCAGTGAAAGTGAAAGTTGTGCATAAGAAAAGGTTAATTCACATTCCCCTACCAGACTTGAAATGTCAGCAAAGTTGAGCCTCAAAATATTCTTGTTGTTATTCAATTCCTGGATTTCCTCTCCTTATGGAAAATGAAGCGAAGGAGGGAGGGCTGTGGTTTATTTACCCTGGCTGGGCGAGTGTCTAGTGTGTGCGAAGACAGTGCTCGTCCCTGATGTGATCCACATTCTCCCTCAGACATTATAGGCGCGTTGAGCGTTAAACCAGCTGATTCAAAACAGAGGATGATGGTGGTGATGGTTTTTGAGGAGGACAGGGATTTAAATCATTGGGAACCACAAAGAGCTGCTCTCCCCCACCCAGTCCTATTTGTATGGCCAAAATATTCTTGGCGCAGTCGTGTAATTGGCTGCTGAGTGCAATCCCAAAAACTGCAGCTTTCAAATTCTGTCTATTAATAGTTGAAAAATGTGTATTAATATCTGATTTCATACAGCATGTTATCTTTTATCAGTCATTAAACGGTATTATATAGATGACGGAGCATTAGTGATGTATAGTTCTTCTCTCACATTATTGACCCACATGCTAACACTCTTAACACCTACTGTACTACTTGAATGAACCACAACACCACTGGACGGAGTCAGGCTGTTCCCACATTCTTCATCCTCAGCCTAGCTAAATGACTGCTGACTGTAGCATCATATTTCCTATACAGTGGTTTGGTCATGTCATGCTCGAAATGCGGCTTTGCACTTGGTAAAGCTGTAGGACTTAAATTGATAACAATCAGCTGGAAAAAATTATATGTTTATCACTGTGAGCATCTCCCTTATCCATTTACTTTGGATTTTGTTTTTGGCTTGTTTTGGCCTTGAAAAGTGTAAAACATACCAGAAGTAAAGGTTGTTAATAAGATAAGATGATCTTTGGAGCTGGTACTTACTCAAAGTAAATGTATCATTGATGCGGAAACTGCAGAGAACTTTTTGAACATCCCGAGCATGAAGGAAACCATTTCCTTTGACTACCGCCTGGAAGGATTCTGAAGAGGGATAAAATGGACCATTTATACAATTTTTTCATTGCAGTATGTAATTATTCTTTGCAGTGCAATATATTACAATGTACACCATCACTGTAAGGCTGCAATAGCATGCCTGTATGTGACTTTGAGATGCAACATGGTGTCTAACCAAGTGTTTTAGTAGGTTATTTACCTCCTTCACAGATGCTGGAGGGCTCTACAGCCAGAATCTCAATACATGATCTTTTAAGGATCTGAAAGGGAAATAATATAATAAACTATGTTAAATGTACAGTAGATTAAATCATGTAGGAAGAATCTGGTCATAAGTGTGCTTGTGCCTTTTGTACCGAGTCTATGACGCTTTGCAGCGCCTCGAATCCATCATTCACAGGGAAGACGTGGTCTTTGCTGTCAGCTATTGTTGAAAGCTGTCGTGACATGTGAGTGAATAAATCATTATCTGTGTGATGTTTACTGATTAATTCATTCATTCACATGTTTAGTGGTTTATCTGTTGACTGATCGGTTTACCTGGGTTTCATTGAAGTCTTTTACTCCCACACAGTACACGGTGGCACCCAACTGGCGCGCTCTGCTCGCCTGATTATTAAAACAATAAACAAACAAATCACCAGTTATGCCACTGCTGGTGTTATGAAATTTACAGCTGTTAGACTAGTGGCCTCAATGAGAGCAATTTGGCCTCCAACACAACAAGCTTAGACTTTTTCTCTTTCTGCTTTATGTGATCCATTGTGAATGTACCCTGTAAGAAATGTATAATGGTTTCAGGCAGCACAGGGAAAAGTATACAGCATGTTAATGACAAATTCTGGGTTATTTGTATGTTTAACTGTTGAACAGTGTCTCATTCACTGGGATTTTTAGTTTCTAGTTGAACAATCTAATCCATTTCACACCTCTCACCTCTCTTTCTGCCATATCAAACTGATTTTCTCTCAGTTCGCCGTCTGTCAGGGCAATGATGACACTGGCTGCTCTGTAAACTGAAAGCCAGAACCACAAAAGAGCAAAAGAAAAACAGATTAAATAGCGAAACAAAATTCTCATTCACTGAAATCTGTTTTATTTTTCAAACAACAAAATAATAGGCATGGGATGGAAAGATTAGCTGTGTTTTTGCTGTTGGACCTCTCTTTTATTGATGACTCTACCATGCTTGAACCCCGTTCTGATGAATAGATAAAAATATTGCACTATGATTAACTTGATTAAGTGTAAAAAGGAAAATGTCTTACTCACCATCTCCTGTCGCGTAGTATATTTGCTCGCTGGCCTGAGAGAGAGGTTTTGAGGCGTCAGTGGCCATAAATTTAAATGAGTTCAATTTAAGGAGTTTGATGCCATAGTGTTGGTTAAGCTGGACCAGTTTCCCATTAACTTAACAGATGACTTACTCTTTGAAAACCTCTGTGCATGAAAGTGTCTCCACCTGGCTGCACCATGCGTAACTCCTCCAGTCCGGCCCGAATCTGGTCTCTGATCGTGGATGTAAACGCAGGAGAAAAAAAATGGATCTTAAACTGAAAAGCTGTGACACAAAACAGACTTAAACTAAATGCAATATATATACAGAAAAACAACCGTGGGGACTTTTGAGCGTGTCTGCGAATGTGTCACCTGTCTTCTGTTAGTGCCATGAGAGTCCTTCCCTCTGTTGAAAATACAATAAAAGACATCCGCAGCTGAGGACTGGGAAAAAGAAGAGATGACCGTCACGTTTTTAAAAGCAATTTTTCCTTTTCTATTTCTGTTTTATCTTCTGTTTGAATCCCTAACTTCTTCCGTGTAGACATACCTGATAAACTTGTGAGCCAGGTGGTCAACAAAGTAATATATCTCATTCCAGTAGTGTTGCACACTGCCGGACCTGAGAGGAGGAGAAGATTGAAAAAGTTATACAATAACTAAATGCCCTCCAGTTTCCACATTTCAACATTTGTTTTCTACCGTATATGCATCTAGACTCACTGTACGTGTGCATACATGAAGTATGAGTGTGTGTACTGTGTGTGCTGATACTGATGCTTAAGATTTCCATTGTTTATGTTCAAGTGACTTTGCTGCTAACTTGAAGAACTGAAGTGCCGCACTGTTCTGTTAGAGGTTAGGATTGAATAGAAACATTTTTAATGGCCACAGCCTCCTCTCGCACTCCTCCTCTAGCTGTGCTGCTTTTCTCCTTCTCCCTCCATTATGTTTTCATTTATCCTGTGATGCGAGTCTCAGGGCAGAGACAGCCAAAAGCTCAGGATCTCTGGAACATCTGGCTCTGATGGAGAAAGGGTTCTGCAGACTGAGGCGGAGAGCTGACGCTGGGACTGGATGTGAAGTAGAGCCGCAGTTTGACAGCAGGAATCCCTGCAGTATACTTTATCACTGAAATGAATACGCAAACACTCTGCAAATGTAGATGTCATTGTGCGAACACACTTTTTGTCAGTGATGTGTTTGTACTTCAAATCATTCATAATTGGTATGTTGATTCAAAAAAACAACTAACACAGCTGCATTGGATTTTTGATTTTTGATTGGCTCCATTAAAAGAGACTATGCAGAGCTCTGAAATGCATCCAGGAAAACATGACTGTGTGATCTGACCAACAAAACAACAACACACTGACACATGACTTGACATTATACTGTACCTCAAATCACAGACGGATTAATGGAGACAGAAAAGATTAAGTGATATTGAAAAAAAAAAGCATTAGTGACTTTGTTCCTAACAATCCCTAATGCAATGTTCCTTATTTGTCTGTGCATCAACTTCAGAGAGATGTAAAAATATCATGGCCAGATGGGTTTACTGGACTGGATCTTTGTTTTGGTCATGGTTTCAAGTTACTCACATATGATTCTTTTTGGATCCCCTACTTTTA
The DNA here is from genome assembly GCF_900324465.2 of Anabas testudineus. NCBI lineage: Eukaryota > Metazoa > Chordata > Actinopteri > Anabantiformes > Anabantidae > Anabas > Anabas testudineus. The sequence goes on from NC_046630.1 coordinate 11,592,592, forward strand.
TTTTACTTGACAATATAAGCAGGAGACCAAAAGGCTACAGCCTTCCAGTTACAGTCCAGTAGCACAACTCTCAAACAAGTAGTAGTCCTTGAATATTTCCAGGCAACGAGAATGATGTTTGCACCTGTATCTCATTCTTACATATGACTCATGCATCAAGTATCAAAATCCCTTTTCTGCAATTGAGTAAAAGAGGAAGAACTCACTTGTCCAAAACAAAGTAGAGGTCAAATCCTCCATAACAAGACGACCCTGCCTCTCTCCTGTCATGGGTCTGTCCTGCACTCCCGGCCACCAGGACCACCACCAGTATGCCCAGCTCCACACCAAGCAGGACCTGCCTGCACCAGCACTGGGACATCACTCCAAACTTAGCAGAAAGCATCAGATCAACCTATTGGAGATTTCCTTTCACCTTCTGCCTCACGACTCTCTGACACAGTGAGCCATACTGAGAAGACTGATCTCCAAGGCATGAAATGCTCCCCTCTGGATCAATATCCCATCTCCACAGCAGCAGATGTGTGCTGGCAGAGGAGGAGTGAAGCTGGTGGGACTGAGTCGTCGGCTCTCTCACTCTCACACTCAATCATTTTAGCACACGGTGCCATGAGTTCAACAAAATGAGACTAAACACATCTTGCTGTGTGATTTTCGGTTTCTTTCATCTGTTTGTGTGAATGACCTTGTAGTTTTCATCACATATTTGGTCTTTCTCATACTTTTGTTTCTGTGGTTTCATCTTTCACATTTCTTGCAGGTTTGCTCAACTCTACACCTTAAACATCAGTGCCTCTTAGTGGTAAACACGTGCACCATACAGCTCACTGCCCCTGAGCATGAAATGGTCACTGAGTTTATCTACATTTAATATTGATAATTAAGATAGATGACATTTAGTGTCAGTGTGTATATGCAGGAGACAGCTTTTGTTGTTGTTTTGTCATATTCTATGCGTTGCCTGGCTGCTGTAGTGTGGAACCTACACTTCACTGAACAGTTTGTAGAGTGAACTTGTGTCCTTGCTTTAGCATTACTGAACTTTTCATTGTCAGTAAACCTTATCAGACCACAGTGCCCGATGTCTTTATGGTTTGTGTTGGTTTTAACACTCAAATAATAATAGAAGTATAATTAACCTCATTAAAACTGTGTGGCCTGACTCTGGTAAAGCCTGACTTCCTTGGTCACAAGACTTCTGCAAAGATGCTGCCTGCTGGTGTTAGCTTCACAAATAAACGGACGGACTGATCTTCTTATCTTCTTTCAATCCCTTCTTCTCCTTTGGCACAAAAAAAGTGATTAAGATTTATGTTTCTAAAATGTTGAACTGTTCCTTTAATCTGTTTCATGCAGTCATAATATTATTAGGTCTTGTATCCCCTTTGCTGTGTTTTGCATCTTGAAGACAGAAAATAGAGATTTTCAGCTACTGTTATACTGAAATTCAGTTACACTGAAGTGACAGTGGTTGGCCAAATTATGGCAGCAGTCCTCTGTGTGTGTGTGTGTGTGTGTGTGTGTGTGTGTGTGTCAGCATAAAAACCAGTTCATAGAGGCGCTGCTGTTGCTGTCGCTGCCTGCCACTGTGCAGAATTCAGCTGAAGAGCACATAAACTTTTTTTTTTTTTTTTTGGAAGTCCAATTATAATAAACAACCGAAATGCAGCAGTTTCACATCTCAGCGGTTTATGTTTTGGTTTAATTGTGATATCCAGAGATTAGATGGACAGCTGAGGAAGGCGCTTCACCCACTATACTTCACAGTGTAACTGATGGAGCCAGCAAACCTGCAGGTGGTGTATCAGCTCAAAATTCAATTCACCTGCCTGTCCTCTGTCTCAATCATCAAGTTGTAGCCAGCCTGGGATTGTGACAGTCTATTTAATCAATTAAATGCTGAGATTTTAAAATGAATAAACTGTACAGTTTGCAGCTTTTCTTCTTATTGCTCTTATTTCTAACCTACTTAGAAATGTTGTTCCATGATTATCTGTCTATGTATTTATGACATTTAACCAGGATTCAGTCAATACATTAAAACAGAGAGAGAGAGAAACAGAGAACAAGCTTTAATACTTAAATTACACCTTACATAAATGTGGGTAACTCATGTGACTGCAGGTGAAGGGAAGCACCTCTCCGGAGCATGGATGTGTGCTTTGCTGTGAACTCTGTGAGCTCTGCTCTCGGTCCTGTATGTGAGTGAATAACTGCTGCAGCATGGAGACGTGAGAAAAACGGTGCTGTGTTTATAAAATCCCACCGCCGCAGTCGAGCAACTTACTCCTCTGTTTTTTTTTTTTTCCTTCTTCTTCCTATAATAACGGACGCTTAACTTCATTTCTGTTGGATAATGGCAGTTTCTCCTGCATTTGCGTTGCTGCTGTGCGCTCTGCGCGTTTCTCTGGCGGTTGATTGGGAGTTTGTGGACACTAATTCTATCTACCTCGATGATGCAATCGACTACAAGGATCCCTGTAAAGCTGGTACAGTGCATTTTACCTTCACTGGTCTGTTTTTTCATCGTTGTGTCTGTGCAGTATGCCATTTATACAGTCGCCCTTTAGGCCCTAATTACTGTGAGGTCTGCTAATTAAAACAGACTACAACGTTTAAAAGTAAAATGTGTCTTAGTAAATGGTAAATAACTTTTAAAGACATGGGAAATGTAAGACTAAATGTGGGCTAATGCAAGTAGATACAGGCAAAACAACAACCTCTACAGTTTATTGTTAATAACCAATAACACTTATATTATAATTAATTAATAGTGGAGCAAGAACATAGATGTGATAATAGGCTGCTAACATGTTTAATGTAAGTAGAATAGCAATACCATATTATACAAACAACTGTATTACAGGTAACAGTCCCTGATTGATCATTTTGTCTTTTAGTTATACAATGACTGAAGTGGTCATATCTTTTAAAATCTCTTATATTCACAGTAACTATGAACTAAATACAGTTTAGTCAAAGTACAAAATTTGCCTCCGAAATATATTGAAGTACTGAAGCAAAATACAAGTAGTTCAGAATTGTAGTGTAATGTTTATGATTTGGTCTTGCAGCATAATCCTAGATCGGCACTAACCTAAAGACTCTGTTTCCTTAACAGTACAGTTAATATAAAGATAAATCTGACTGATGCAGACCCTGTATTAACACATTGCTGTATTGAGTGAGAACGTGCATGCGACTTTACTACAAAATCATGTGTCATTGTCCAACTCATTCTTTATTTCCACATTACTGTGCACAGGATCACCATTCTGTACTGTACTGTTTTCTTTCCACATCTTTGTGAAGGGCCTCTTTTATCATGTTATAAAATTATTATTACTAATTCATCAAAGTGCAGTCTGCTGATTTTCTAATGGCGGAATATAGCAATATACGACTTTTATTAGATGGTCATATGTGTGTAAAATACCGATCTAGTATCTGTAGATACCAAATACTGCAGTGAAATACAGTTGAGTAGTACCAGGTAGTATCTTGAAATTGATGTACTCAGGCAAATAAAATCACTTCATATTGTAAGTTTAACAGAAATATTGAATAAATCATGCTGCATTTCAACAGACACACAGGACACTGATGATACAGGATTTAAATCAGTGATCCGATTGGTTATATCTGTCTGCCATGTCTTTATAATCAGCCTTCTGATTACATGTCATCAACAGTTTTTTTTATTTTCATCTAACATGCCAAACAATTACTTTGGTTATTAAGGTGACCTCCAGCTGGTTGGGGTCCCTTTTTCACTAGTGACTTCAGAAACTTCCAAAACACAACACTCCTCTTCTCAGAGGTAGTTGCCTGGAGACTAGAGGTCATTGAGGCCGTGCCAGCGCTGTTCTCGGCTGGATGCCGGTGAAATCCCTCTGGCTTCAGGGCATGGGGTGCGCGCTGCAGGGGTGACAGTCATTTACAGTCACCCTTTGCATGAGTGAATTCACTTCAAAGGACGACACAGGGCCTGCAGTGTCTTTTCATTCGGACTTTCAAAGGTTGTTACATCACACGGCTAAATGAGCTGTTTAATGGGAAAGGATGTTCTGCTTGACTAGTACAATACGAGACCTGGATTTATGTTGTATGTTTATGATGTAAATTTAGAATAATAGACATAAAGATTAATAGGATGTACATTTAGAAAAATAGAAACAACATTTCAATATGAAATATTGAAAAGTATGTGTGTGTCACAGTATACCTACCAAAACACTAACATAAACTGTAGTTCCAATGTAGCAAGCACACTCTTCCAATCTGATAAACCCCAATGTAATAATAGAAAAGATGTATTGCCTTGGAGTAGGAAGCAGCTTCCAGCCTATTACGCAGATTCATAGGCTATTTCTGAAAAGGGGGATTAATAATTTCACATTTTCTGACTTCTGAGAAATTTAGATTTAAAAAATCTTCCACTTTTCAAAATTAGTTCCAGTATCAAGAGTACTCCCATCATCAATTTTAGAATCATTACTTGAAATTTTTATTACTTTGTATTTGTATTAAATATATTACCCTTTGCTGTGTCATTAGAAGGCATAATATTTTTTTCCACAGTTATGCTGATGACACTCTGGTCTACGTAGATGTGTTTCTTGATGACACCAGTCTCTCTTTAACAGTTATTTACCATTTGAAAGACATTTCTGAAGTGTCAACACAGAGATGATCTAAAAATTACAGTTTAAAATGATTTTGTTATTATTTATATATTATTATGATATTATTAAAGATTGATAATAATTATTTATTATTATATGGTCTTGCACTACACTGTGTATTACAGTTTTTTTCAAGAACCAGCAAGACCCTTAGATCCTCTGGTTTTTCTCTTTTAGCTTTAACAAAATGCAGAAAAACCTGTGGTGGTGTGGCTTACAGCCAATATCAGTATCTGTTTGTTAAACATGATCAGAACCAACTTTGGGCCTTGTACTAAAGATAAGATTAATGTTAGGGAACTCCATGTGGCTGAACACACACACACACAGAACAAACAGTATTCCTTAAAGGCGCAGTGAGTAATCACAGTCCTGCCGGTTCGTCACAAGCGCACAAAACAATACTAGACTTGGATGATTTGACAGGTAGATAAATGTCTTTATTCTATATAGTAAAGCTGCTAAGTGATGCACTACATCCCTTATCAGGTACAGTACGTAGAGGTCTTTGCTCCCATGTACATGACTTCATACCTGGGTTAATCAGTTGCTGATATAAGAGGTGACTGCTGTAGAAAAGGAAGCGCTGCACTTTAGGAAACTAAGCAACACCTGAACTTAAAAAACTAATGTATCAGGGTTAGTTTAACTGTTCTGCCAAATGTCATATCTGTATTTTATCAGACATATTATATCCCTGCTTATTGACCAAAGCATTCCACTACAGGAAAGTTGTCTATATTTCAGAAAGAATGCATCTATGCAGACATCATTCACAGGCCACTCCTGAGATAACGCACAGTTTGCAAAGTCCAGCCTGGTGCACAGATCTGTAAAGTATTCAGTTCTCCTCTTCATTCTTCAACTTAGCCCAGAGGCTGGACAGTCTACTAATATGTTTCACTTAGTGTGCAGGGCAGACTGTATTCAGGAGTGCTGTTTGCTGATCAAACAGACACAAAGAGTCTGTTCAGGACATGGACAAGCAGACCCTGCAGTGGGTGATAATGATACAAAAAGAAATAGTAAAGTAGTTAAAAGTTTGCATATTTTTCTCAGACCTTTATGAGTTTCCTCCCACCACCCAGAGACAGAAGCTGGGTTAATTGGTGACTCTGAATTGCTTGATTGGTGTGATTGTGATTGTGAATGGTTATATGTCTGTGTGTGCCACCCAGTGACAGCTGTAAAAGGCTCCAGCACCCCCACAACATGATAAGTAGTAGATATTATTGGTGCCTATCTCATCTGTTTAGCACATTATCATTAATTCATGTGTAAATAGCAGAATATAGAATAGCAGCATATATTTTTATTACTGACATTCCTCCTCAGTTCATTGTTGGATTTTTAATATTTCAGTTTTATACCATTTATCTGTGCTTTCATCTGACTGCCCTACAGCTGCCTTTTTGGGAGATATTGCTCTGGATGAAGATGACTTGCACATTTTCAAACAGACCCACAGCACTGAAGGTTCACAGCACTTTGTCCACATCAACCAAAGAGATTCAGGTATGAAACGCAAGAATACGTTTAGTAATACAAACATATTCGGACCTTTTTGCAATTAAATAAAGGGATAATAATCAATGCAGATTTCCTGCGCTACTGTTACAGTTAACAGTTCCACTTCCAATGGGAGTGTCAATAACAACAGAGCTGCCGTCAGGCAGAGTATCCATCGTGTGAGGAGAGCAGCCACCTCCAGACCTGAGCGAGTGTGGCCAGACGGCATCATCCCTTATGTCATCAGCGGGAATTTTAGTGGTGAGTTCTGAAGGAAGTCATTATATCTTTTATTTGTTCTTTTTGTAGAGCAGCGTGCTTTATTCTGTACAGCCAGAGTGTGGTTTTGACATCCTGAACTCTAATTCAGAGTTTCCTTTCAGGCAGTCAGCGAGCCATTTTCCGTCAGGCGATGCGTCACTGGGAGAAACACACTTGTGTAACATTCACTGAGAGGACGACTGAAGAAAGCTACATTGTTTTCACCTACAGACCTTGTGGGTCAGTCGGGAGTTCATTATCTATTTCTGATTTTAAGAAAGGTTTTTAGGCTTATATGTTTAATTGATTAACGTATTTTTATCAGCATACACATACCACATACGTTATAGTATACTTGTAAATACAGCAGTCATTCAGCAAAGAGTTCAGTGTGTGTGTAGTGGGGTGTGGACCTCAACAGTGTTACCTCCTGCAGGTGTTGCTCTTACGTGGGGAGAAGAGGCGGCGGCCCCCAGGCCATTTCCATAGGAAAGAACTGCGACAAGTTTGGCATTGTGGTGCATGAGCTCGGCCACGTGATCGGCTTCTGGCATGAACACACACGTCCGGACCGTGACGAGCACGTAAGCATCATCAGAGACAACATCCAATCAGGTATTGTAACTACTGTGACATTGCTGTTAATAAATGTAAATGAGGTATGTGTGTACACTGACCTTCCACATGTTTCCACTCACCTGTAGCCTGTTGACTGTATGTATATGAATAGATCAGGAATATAACTTCCTGAAGATGGAACCAGGCGAGGTTGACTCACTCGGAGAGGTATACGACTTCGGCAGCATCATGCATTACGCAAGGAATACATTTTCCAGGTTGGTGTATGATGCTCTTATCCTTGACATTTTCACTCTCAAAGTTATGAAGAGCTTTTTTCTGAGCTTTTCCCCACCTTCCTGAGCACATTTGTTTATTTATTTATTTTATTTAGAGCTTTATGTGATATTTCCAGAGGGATTATTACTACGTCATTAAGTCTGTGTCAATTTTTGGATAAATTATTTGCTCAATAATCTAATTGTTGAGTATCGATGACTCATATTCTGTGTTGTTGAACTGTTTATAGGACCAGGCCATCATCATCAGCTCTTTTCCTCCAACATCCTTAATCAGTGTGTTGCCGCCTTGACATTTCTGAATTTTTGAGTTTGAGATTATGACATTGAGTCATTTAGAGAAGTCAGCATCAAGACGCCGACTTGTGTGTCCCATTGCTCTGCTCTGGTAAACATACTCCATAGGAAACATTAGGGGAGTTTAATCCTGTATTGTCACAGAAATGGTTTCACACTAGTTTCCTTTTCATTTGTGTCTCGTGCATGCTGTTTTCCTGTTGCTTTTCGCTGTACTTTGTTTTATTTGATTGTTGTTGTTGTTGTTGTTTTACCTCCGTCACTGCTTTGCAGGTCTGGGTCATGGAGCCAAGCCAAGGTAAATAAAAGCCTGGCAGTTCAGGCTTTGTTGAACAATTTGGACTAGAGTGGCCTTTTTCTCTGGCATTCAGGAGCAGGCTCCACTGAGCCGGCTGGCACCGGGAAAAGGCCCCATTCAGAGTGCTCTGTTTGCACATGCCTGTCATTCATGGGTGCATCACCATGGGAACTGAACAAGAGCAAGCTCCAACCCCAGTGAGAGATTATCAGAATCAATAAAGTATCAAGGTGTTAAACAAGACCTGAAAAAATCCTGCACTCTAATCAGTGGTTCTGTTTGAACTCGTGAAAACCACAGTTACCTGCACGTCGGTGTAGTGTAGCCGCGTGCTGTCGCCAAACTTTGCTGTTCTCTCAGAATGAACCTCTCAACCTCATTTGTGATTTGTCTGAAACAGAGGAATCTTCTTAGACACAATCTTGCCCCGGTATGATGTCAATGGAGTCAGGCCACCTATTGGACAGAGGACAAAGCTTAGCAAAGGGGACATTGCACAAGCTCGCAAACTCTACAAATGTGCAAGTAAGGTGCATTTCATGTGTAGAAAACATTATTTTTAGTGGTTTTAAACTTCAGTGAGTAGTTCTTTAATGTTATTTCTCTGGTCTATCATGGCAGTACAATGATGATGTTGTGCTGTGCGTTTGTGACAGAATGTGGGGACAGCCTGCAGGAGAGCACCGGAAACTTCTCTTCTCCTGGTTTCCCCAATGGATACTCAGCGTACGCTCACTGTGTGTGGAGGATTTCTGTTACTCCTGGAGAGAAGGTGGGAAATTAAAGAAGCTAACTGAGAGTTAAGAACGCATTTTTGTACATACGACAATATAATATCAGCTAACAGAACATTAGTCCAACATGTTTCGCTTATTGGAACAAACAGAAGCTGTGTTGTGATGTGTTGATGTTCTTCTTCGTGTTACATAGGTACAACCGTCATCTGTCACTTTGTCCCTCTCTGTTACTTTGTTCGTCACAGATTGTTCTGAATTTTACTTCCATGGATCTCTTCAGGAGCCACTTGTGTTGGTACGACCACGTGGAGGTCCGAGACGGGTTCTGGAGAAAAGCTCCTCTGAAAGGTCTTTAACTGTGATTTATATTAGACACAATACTCCACTGAGGCTCATCCAGAAACCTGTTGTTAACATGATACCTGTGTTATACATTCACTGCTAAGCAGTACTTACTGACAGGTAATGTCATTATCCCCTCATGTATTCTGGCAGGCCGTTTCTGTGGAGACACACTTCCAGATCCAATCGTCTCTACTGACAATCAACTGTGGATTGAATTCAGAAGCAGCAGCAGCTGGGTGGGCAAAGGCTTTTCAGCTGTTTATGAAGGTACACCCTTACAATGCAGTTATTTTCACAGGTGAAGGTATAAATATACAGTAGAAAGCAAGGTCTGGATCAGACAAACTACAAATAATCTCATTTCTCACCCCCTGTGCAGCCATCTGTGGGGGAGAGGTGAAGCGGGAAAGTGGCCAGATCCAGTCTCCCAATTATCCTGATGACTATCAGTCCAAAAAAGTGTGTGTGTGGAAAATTACAGTAACAGAGGGTTTTGAAGTTGGCCTCTCGTTCCAGTCATTTGAGGTAAGATCACCTTTTATTATTTATTGTTACAATTAAACATCTCTGGTGAGAAAGGTTCAGATTGGTTGAATATTTCATGTTATTGAGTGCTGCATGATTGCTGGTGCACAGGAAAAAAAGCATGTGGATTTTAGTCTCATATTATTTTATCTGATACGTCTCTGTGTTAAAAAAATATTGAGCCGTGAAACTGATATGAGACAGGAGTATTACATTTTAATAGCTCTGTCATTTCTGTCTGTCTGACCGCAGATTGAAAGACACGACAGCTGTGCCTACGATTATGTGGAGGTGAGGGATGGCAGTTCAGAGAGCAGCCCGCTGCTCGGACGTTTCTGTGGCTATGACAAACCGGACGATATCAAAAGCAGCTCCAACCATCTCTGGCTGAAGTTTGTGTCTGACGGATCCGTCAACAAAGCAGGGTTTGCAGCAAACTTTTTTAAAGGTCAGTCGTTTCTGTTGCCTGCAATACCAAAATAACTTTGTTAGCACATTTTATGCAGCCCATAAGACTATTTCTGTGATTTTTCATTTGCCAGAGATTGATGAGTGCTCCAGACCTGACAACGGTCACTGCAAGCAGCGCTGTCTGAACACACTGGGGAGCTACAGATGTGCCTGCGACCCGGGATATGAGCTGGCAGCTGACAGACACAGCTGTGACAGTGAGTGCACAAACTAAGTACCCAACATTGGAGTGAGCTGCAGTCCACTGCTGCCCTCCAGTGGATACTTCTCTCACTACAACATCTAAACAGGAATCACAGCTGGGTTTTGTGGACCCCACTCTTCTTCAAATTCAAACATTCATAATAATGTGTCTAACTTTCCCAGTGCAGAGCAGTTCAGACATTAACAGCAGGAATTCATGAATGAAATAGGTACGCTTTGCACACTCCTGACCTTCTAGCAGTCAAACTAAATTCCTTGCGCCTTATCTACTTGAAGAATTTGTGAACTTGAAACATTTATCTTTCTACTGCAAAAACAAGACACTGTGTTATTGTGTTGGATGTTCACATAAAAATCCAGACCAAGTGTCAAATATAAAAGGACTAACTACTACTACTACTACTACACACACACACACACACACACACACACACTCCCATTTGCAGTCAGTCATCTTGATTGCACTGCCTCTGTTCACCCACACACACCTGAATTCAGGCAATAATCAGGTGACTAGCATCTATACCAGACACTTGTACTCATTCGTTGCCAGTGCCTCAGTGTTTAAGCCTTTTAACCCTGTTTCCAGTGTTTCTTCCTGTTAGTGTTTTCCCCAGTTCCTTGGTTGTTTTTTGAACTTTCACTTGATTTAAGAAATCTGCCCTCTGTCTGGTCCCTATTGAGAAATTGAACCTAAACCTCAAACTGAAGATGACATAGATGTTTACTTTATTTCATCATCTATTAGGCGATTAAATCAGTGACTGGGAAGTGTTAGGTCTGATAAGAAACGTTCTATACTGTTTATGCTATTTTAATGTGTTGCATTGATTCACGTAACACACCAGAGCTGTTGCTCCAGTTTAGTTGATCTCAACCTGAAGATTGAGTTACTGCTAGTTTCCTCTTCTACCACAAGAGGACAGTAGTCCCTGACTGAAACTTCACTGAGAGCCATGAAAATCCATTACAGCATTGGTTTGATTAAGCTAAACAATTGCCTTGTTTGTTTTGTTTGTTTTTAATGAAACGTCTGTTCTGCAAATTTTTCATTATCTACACTATAATTTCCTATTATATCATTCGACCTTTGTTTTTTCTTATTTATTTTTTTCACAAGACTCCAAAAACTCACATATGGTTATGTGATTGATGTCATGCAAATGTTTTCTTTCACACTTCTACCACTCAAATTAGTGCTTTGTCCTACCAGCAGCTGCCTGTGGCGGGTTCATCACCAAGCTGAATGGTTCCCTCACCACCCCCGGCTGGCCCAAAGAGTACCCACCCAACAAGAACTGTGTGTGGCAGCTGGTGGCGCCCATTCAGTATCGCGTGACTCTGGTGTTCGATGCGTTCGAGACTGAAGGGAATGACGTAGGTTATGTACAGTGTTCTGAATAATGCAGTTGTACTGCAGAGGTTTTATCATATGGTCTGCTCAAACAGTTCTTCTCTAGCCCCAGTATTAAATAGAACTGTGTAATGTTTGTCATCAGGTGTGTAAATATGATTATGTGGAGGTGCGCAGTGGTTTGAGCTCAGACTCAAAGCTTCATGGGAAGTTCTGTGGGGCAGAGAAACCTGAGGTCATCACCTCCCAACACAACAGCATGAGGATTGAGTTCAAGTCTGATAACACCGTCTCCAAGAGGGGCTTCAAGGCTCATTTCTTCTCTGGTAAGATGTTATGAGCAAATGTTAACATTTCCAGGAGGTGCTGAGGAAGTAGAATTTCCTGTAGACGGATGTCCAGATGCAATTAAGTAGCGTGATCTGTAGAAGTGTTTTGATGACGGCATCTTTTTCATTTCAATTTGACCTTTAATCTGTACTGAACAGGTGCTTTTACTCTCTGAAAACAATATTCACACTCATTTCATCTGTTCCCTTGTGTGATTAGAAAAAACTGGGCTTTTAAAAAATATTAATATATACCATACCTTGGAGATGACCTAAGACATGATGCAGGGATGTTGTTTGTGTTTCATGCAGCAAATTCTTCATTCAAGAAAACAGAAATGCTTTGTGTCTGGGGCTAAAACGTTAACTCAATATGTTCTGCAGGTTTCCTTCAGCCTATTGTGACAGATTCACATGTCGTGCAAAGCAATATTGAATTTAAATTCTTTAAATATCTCAACAGATATAGATGAGTGCTCGAAAGAAAATGGAGGCTGCCAGCATGAATGTGTGAACACCTTTGGAAGCTACAGCTGTCAATGTCGCAGCGGCTTCATGCTGCATGATAACAAGCACGACTGTAAGGAAGGTACTGTACGTCAGGTGACTCTGCTGGGATATTGTGATTGTGGGCATAAAGCCATCAGATGATAGTAATTGGGTCTTAACTTTCCTATCGTGACTTGTAACCACAGCCCTTCCTGCAGACAGTCTTCATAGAAACTACTTGTATAGTCTCCGTGCCCCAGTGAAAACTGTACACATAGAGAAAATCTAGGATAAAGCTTTACTTTCAATGCATTTGGATGTTATTTTCCAAGCAAATGCCCCAGAGAGGTCTCGTGTCGAAAAAAAGGAAATGATGTGAGTGCTCTGAGATGCAGCTTTCATTGTTTCGTTGTTTTTGTTTTGTTTTTTTCCAGCGGGATGTGATATTGTTATAAACAGTGTATCGGGCATAATCAGCAGCCCCAACTGGCCGGATGAATATCCCAGCAAGAAGGTCTGCACCTGGTCTCTGTCCACGACCCCAGGTCATCGAATCAAACTTGTATGTCAGTGAATGTTTTTTTCATTTAAACTGAACGTTGTGACCCAGATTTCAAACTTAGAAAGCAATAAGAAACTTCTTTAAAGTCATTCACAGCTTTTAAAAATGACTTTCAGGTTTTCACTGAGATCGACATGGAGGCTCACGTGGAGTGTGCTTACGACCATCTGGAGATCTACGACGGGCAAGATGCCCGTGCCCCGAGTCTAGGACGTGTCTGCGGCACCAAGAAGCCTTCTCCAGTTGTCTCCAGTGACAACAAAATGTTCCTGCATTTTTTCTCTGACAACTCAGTGCAGAAGAGAGGCTTTGAAACTTCATATAAAGCTGGTGGGCAAAATGGTCATAAAGTTATTGCTCTGCTACCAAAAAAGTCTAAAAATGTTAGAATCCTAAATGTGACATTTCTACTATGGGTTTGTTTTATGTTGTGAAAGAAAGCTGCACTTTTTTTTCCCCTCACTTATACGAGTTCCTCTTTTTGACCCTCTAATTTTGTGGTTGTGAATTCCCAGAATGTGGAGGAAACCTTAATGCCGAGGTCAAGACAAAAGATCTGTACTCTCATGCACAGTTTGGAGACAACAACTACCCCAGTGGCTCTGACTGCCTGTGGGTGGTCACCGCTGAGAAGGGCTACGGAGTGGAGGTCATCTTCCAAGTGTTTGAGATCGAAGAGGAGGCAGACTGCGGGTATGATTACGTGGAGCTATACGATGGCGCTGACATCAAGTCTCCGCGGCTGGGAAGATACTGCGGATCTGGGGTAACGCTAAAAATATCCGTCCTCTGCAGTAAACACTAGTTAAGCAAAATTATTCTTGCAAAACCTTCATTTTGTCTCTTCTTTGCAGACTCCAGAGGAGGTCTACTCAGCTGGAGACGCCATAGTTTTAAAGTTTCACTCAGATGACAGCATCAATAAAAAAGGCTTTCATGTTCGCTACACAAGCACAAAGTTCCAGGACACATTACACGCAAGCAAGTGACTGTCTAACCCTACTCCTAAACCTAAAAGGAGACTTCGCCCCTAACATTTGGTCGGACACACCCATTTCCAGATGAGCAGTGAATGCATGGATTGATACCACAGACACCAACCCACATACTTTACATTCATTTTTCAATCTGTTCTGAAGCCATGCAGTGAAATTATATCTTCCTCTGCTGCTCTGCACCATGAAAGGCAAGACTAGTTTGAAATAAATATTTTAAGTAAACTCAGTCACACCATCTGTATTGAGCTGAATACATCTCAGCACTGAGTTAAGATATAAAATGTACATATTGTGGTATACTGTAGTTTGTCTTGTTTTTTAATCACAATATCAATTGTGTCACTTTTTGCTGTCTGAGGTTGAAAGATTGATCACTTCTAATGAATGTTACGCACTTTCTCTTATATTACATGACAAATGTACACAATGATCATGGTAAACAGGAAGAACCTATGTATGTTATTTAATACACTTTCTGACCTGTCCCTTCCAGGACATTAATGTTACCTCACGGTACAGTTTGATTCTGATTTGCACTTTGATTTGTGTTAATTCAGATTCTCATGCAACACAATGGTTCTGCAATGGACAAAATTAGCATCACATGCTGAATTTGTTAACTTGCTGCTGTGATGTTGGGTGTTGTCACAGATGCAAAAGATAACATTTGTTACCACTCTCAAAATCAGGGGGTTTGGCAGAGAACTTTAAACCAGACAGGACACTTGCGTGGCCTTAAAATTCAATAAATACATTACATTTGAGGCAGCTCCCTCCCTCATGCAACATTTTTCACAAAAGGCAAAGCAGGTTTGCTAACTTTTGGCTTTCTTCATCTCCATCCTTGTTGCACATTGATACATTTCTTGAACTGTCAATCAGGAACCAGCCACAGAAATATGGATCACATCATCCTTTTTGCTTGCACTTGTACATGATACAAACAAAATGGAGACCAACTCATAAAAATCTGTAAAATCTGCAGCTTGTAATCAAATTATAGTGACACGAAGAACACGCAGTGGAACTGTTTTTCAATTTATACTTTATTAAATGTTATATAGTACATAAAATTCTGTGTAATAATAAGTGCATCAGACTTTGGATCAACCAAAGTAAACAACTGGTACATTTATCTCATCAAGCACAGCAAGTACAAATTAGCTTTCCAACACAATAATAATTTTGGTCACAATGCACAATTGGTCACATGTGGCTTTATATGCACCCTGTTTCTACCAGCACCAAATAAATTCCCTAAGGTTCTTGAATGCACCAAATACAATGATAAAAAAACAAACAAAAACATAACGAACATCAAAAAATCACAGCATTAAATGATTAACTGAATATGTAAGTGAATCACTAGATTGTAATTAGATTGTATATGACATCAACAGTCGGGTAACCAAACAGTTTCACATTCTTCACTGAAGCACAGCTTCTCTGAAATGAAATGTGTGGCAGTAGATCCAGTCTACATACAGAACAATGTGTTACAAAAAGAAATGCTTCCTTAGATACATGAGTTTCTATTGAATAGATAAGTAAAATCAAAACAAATACATTGTTGTATCTTATTCTTTTGCCTTTTTTTCTCATACTCAAGTTGATTTCATACGTCTTTGGTAACTTTGTTTTATTAAACTTTTTGCTACCGTTCCTTTTAGATTGTTTAAATCTTTGGTAAGAAAACTTTGAGAGGCTCATTTTCATGCACTTTATCCAGGAAGCCCAAGTTGAAGTAGGGATACAGTGTTTCGTTGAACGTCTCCCCGAAGGTGTAGAGATGTGTCATGCTCTCTGCATTGTAAAAGGACACCAGGCCTCTCTTGTAGTCCAGGTACACTCCGATCCTGGCCAGTGGTTCCTCCAGGGACAAGACAGTTGGAGGGGATGTACCAGCCATGTACTGTATCCCGTAAGAGAGGGAGAGGGTCCAGAAGCCATTGGCTGGGAGGGCTTTGATTACCCCCTTTCTGGGCACAGACTCTCGAGCCACCCCAACAGTCCATACTGTGCTGCTGTAGACCTCGATCTCCCAGTAATGGCGACCGTGGGTAAAGCCCTGGCTTCCGAGCAGTGAGAGGGCAGCATTGAACCTGTAGGGGTTGTCCTGCACTGTGTGGTTAAAGGTCTGGTAGCGAACACAGGTGAGGGAGGAGGTCAGACTGAGCCAAGGGTTGGCTGTGCTCGAGTTAAATGTGATGGCAGCTGGAACTAAAATCAGGAAATATGTAAGAATCCATTTTTAACATCTATTGTCAGCAAAACAACAAGTTAATTTTTTGAAGATTTTCCAAAGGGGCAACTGTTAGTACCTGGATATATGCTTCCTTTCATGGATTTCCACACTCTGTACTGCAGGGGCCCTGCAAACCGACCCTCGCACAGACTGGGTGGTGTAAACGCAGGTTTCTCAAACTTCAGCGATGGCCTGCCAATAAAATCAAAGTCAGATCAGCAAATGGAGAGAATAAAAGCCAAAAGCTATCCCAGATAAAACAGTTCAACTTTTCCCACACTCACCTCTGCAGCAGGACTTTGATGCTCTGAAATGACACAGAGGAATAAACACAGGAAAGGAGATACAGAGAGTGGTGATTAGTTTTGTTGTATTTTAAAGAAGAGAAAGCTTTTTCCACATTACATCAATGTCTGAGCTCACGTTATTCCACCCTGTGGGATCTCCCTGTGGCTGGGGGAAAGTCCCACAGCCAGGGCCAGAGTATGGCCCCGTGCCTGAACTAAACTCTTTATCCCTCAGATCAACGAGTGAGGTCACTGGCCTACTTCCTGCCTGTGCTCATGAAGAGGAAAACTCTTTTGTTATGAGAAAATTATCAATACTTTAAAGTTTGCTTTTAATGCAAATGCATCCAAACTGACATGATTAAGATGCTTGTGGCCTTTAAAAATAGTGTACAAACTTCAACAGGAAAGCCAAAACGGTTACACCCTGCTCAGCTTAATCTTAAATGTTGATGTTGGAGCCTGTTGAGCATTTTGGCACAGATGTACATGTCTGCCACGTGACAGAATGACGTCTAAACTAACTTTCAAGTCGAATTTGACCTCTTTACTTTTTCTGTCTCCGACGTGATAAAAATATTTTTGCGAGAATAAAAGTCGGAAATCAAGAGCTCAGCATTTCTCCTCTTAATCATGCCTGGAGCTGACTCATCATTCTGTTAATACCTTCCAGATGGACTGTATTCATTGTGTATGAAGTTAACATTAGCTGAGCATACCCTGAGCAGAGTGAATGGGTCCTGCTCTTTCAGCTTGTCCTCTATCTCGTGCACGGCTCTCTGAAGACGGGAGATCTCCACACACAGCAGGGCCTTGTGCTCGTCCAGACGAATCAGCTCCCTGCGCTCCTCCGTCTTCAGCTTCACCTGCAGCAGCTTCTCTTCCTGGTATAGAAACTGGTGCAGGTCACTGAACTGGGCCTCGATGCGCTGCTTCAGGTCAGCTGTGTGCTCCTAAGGTCGTGCAGAATACATCAATACATTTAATGAAGTTAACAGTGAAAGCATGGATCGCAAGAGTAGTAAAAGACATTTTATCTTTTGTGCAGCTTTGCATGTTACGACTTTTTACCCTTTTTACTCTCAAACTGAAACTTCTGACCACTATAATAAATACATAACCTGAATTTTTGTTTTGTTTCTCACCTTAAGCTTTTTAACTTCATCTTCAGCTTCTCTGTCACACTGCAGGGCCGTGTTGAGCTCAGCTTTGAGAGAATCCATGGAGTTGTTCAGAGAGGCCTGGCAGGACAGAGACACAGCATCACTGTATACTGGACTGCTCCTCATATCTGCTCTGAACAGTTGTTATTGGAGCAAAGGCAATTCATAATAAATAAATAAAATCAATAAAGACACATTTAAAAAAACATAAATGAGAAATAGTCACTAGCATGAGTGTTCCCTTTAAGCAAAAAGGAATGAAACTATATGTAGAAAACAGAGGAACAGCAGTGAGGAGTTCACATCAAACCAAAGACAATCTACTGTAGTACTTACAATTTGTCACAAGTGTCATAGGTGACTCAACTTTCCTGTAACAGATACATTTTAAAATTCCTATGTTCTGCTGAGAAATATAACTAACTGTAACTAACACTTACTCACCCTGTACTTCTGCTCAGCCTCCTGCACACACATCATGGTATGATTTCTGTGCTCCTGGGAAACACCACACACCAGACACACCAGCTCCTGGTCCTCTTCACAGTAAAGCTTCAGCTCCTCCCTGTGTCTGCTGCACCGGGGGACCGGAGCAGGAACCCTTTCTGCCACCCCAACATCTACCAGACGTGCTCCAGTGCCACTCTCCTCCAGACCCTGACAGTAGCTCTCCACTATGTTAGCAACAATGCGGTTAGGTCTGTAGCTTTGTCCTGGGTACACTTTCCTGCACTGAGGGCAGGAGCCTGTGCCCCCTTGCCCGGGGCCCCGGGGACCAGTCCAGTAGCCCTCAATGCACCCCTGACAGAAGGTGTGATCACAGGGCAAAGATACCGGCTGCTTGAAAAGATCCAAGCATATGGAGCAGGTCAGGTCTCTGCTGATTCTGTGAGCTGAACTTTTGGTTACTTGTCCAGCTATGGGAGGCTGCCGCAGCTTTTCCATTGCTGTTTGCACAGCAAACTCTCCTTCCTTTGGTTTCCAACTTTTCTTGTCTGACCTTATCCCCTGGTTTAGCCTTTCCACGTTCTGCAGATACACTGACTGAATTTTCTTCACTTCGTTCTGATTCTTGCTCATTCCTTTGCCTTGATTGTTTTCCTTGACTCTGACTGTGCAGCTGGACCTCTATGTCCTTCCTCTCACACTGAGTGCGGCCGCTCTCTTTGGCCTCCAGTCTTCCTGTTGACTGTGGAGAAATAAAAGGGGGTGGTGCCAAAGCAGTCTCAGCCTCTCACATCCTCAGCAAGATAGTGAAGGAATCTCAATGGGCCCCACTTTTTCCCTCCAGACTGATGTCACATCAGGAAACCAGGGCGGACCATGGATATTCTATCCTTGCTATGTTTGTTTAGAGTCTGAGCAATAACTCCAATGCAGTCTTACCTCACTAAACTCTTAATCTGCTGTAGAGTAACTACAGAAAAATGTAAATCCATTTTATGTGACTTTGGGTGTCACGTGTTTCCATGTATAAGTGTGTTTGACAGAGAAAATGCCTTTTTTAAGGCATTGCTTTTCTTTGCCCACTAAGTTTTTATTGTCTGTGGAGGGTAAGCACAATCATTAAGAGATGTATACAAAGACAGAAAATATCCTACAGGAACAAAACTCTTTAGGTATGTAGTGAGTTCCCCTTCTCTCATCTGTTTAGTATAACAGACTCTTATGGCCTGTTCCCTGAGGACGAGCATGTGTCCAATAAAAAGGAACTTCTTGCAACATGCAAGTTGAATGTGTTACTGCTGCCAGCAGCCCTGAAACTTATTAACAGTGAGAATATTACAGAGTGTTACATCAGGCTAATCACAGACACAAACTGGACACAGACCCCCTGTGTCATCCACGTATATGTTAGGTGTGTCAATTGTATTTATACTGTTTGACCTTGCTGAAGACTTTTTCATGTTAATAGAGGGAAACCTGTATCCTTGAGCAGCCTGGAAAATGTTTGAGCATGTCTGCAGATTTGTTTGTAATTACCTTTCTACTACTATGTTCTTCTTAGTCACACATGAATGAGGGAAGCTGACACCACACTCATGATTGAGGTTATTTGTATGTTTTGCTTAACTGGCGATTTACTAATGTGCGGCTGGAAATCCATAAAAACATTTGGATATCTACACCGATTTGTCCAGTCTGTTGTCTTAATGTTGCGCACATTCATCTTCAGCTTTCTGTAGTATGTTATTGACAGTAGTGACATCTGGTGTCCAAACTGAAAATAAAACAAAATACAGTGAATTTAGTAGAGTGAAAACTACAAAATAGGAACAGTTGAGTCATTTCTATAATTAATGGACAAAGGTTAAATGAATGAATGGTTGTGTGAAAAAGAAAGTAATTTCATTTCAGTAAACACTACAATATAACAACATAGCAAACTAGGACAAATAGATAATATACATGTGAACAACTGCATGTACACTGGATTCAGTTTTAAGCTTTTCAAAAAGCAAATGAGGCCAGAGTATGGCCCCGTGCCTGGGTTTTATTATTCTGGTGATGACTGGGCTGACACAGCGATGAGGAGCAGATAACTCTGGCAGCAAGGAGGCAGGTGAGGATGAATCTGTAACGAGGCAATTCAGGTGTGACAGTTGTTGTTGTTGTAGTAGTTGTAGTTTCAAAAATGGCTGCACAGTAGCTCATCCTGATCTCCTGTGGTTCGGGAAAACAGTGGAGCCCTAAACTTGGTCAATGTCAATGGTGCGAAGAGCTGCAGAATCAGTTTGTGGTGCTGGTAGCAGAGCAGCATGTCTGCTCTGAGAATAGGGAGCTTTGTTGTACAGCGACAAAACATTTACCACTGATGTGTAAAAGTAACACGTGTCACTTTAAATTCAAAGTATATGTACTGTAGATGCATGTGTTTGCATATACAGTACAGTACGTGTATTGTGTACATGTAGTCACTGCATTTTCATGAGCAAAATTAATAAACTGAATCATGTTAAGTAACTGTACGAGGTGTATTACTATTATACTATTAAAAAAAGCATAATCAATTATTTATTTTATTTATATAATTTATTTAAAGAAAAATAAGTATTTGAATGAGCAAGTCATTATGATGTGCATAACTATGACTTGAAAATATAGACAAGAAGAAGCACAGAATAGAAAACCTTTAACTGCTGTAATTCACATTTACTAAGGACTTTGGAAATAAGTGATGGACACGGTGTAATTAACCTGTAACCTTCAGTGGTCCCTGATAAAAAAATGACCAGGACGGCATCTTTAGAGCTGAACATACATAATTAACACAGGGGACAGATTAGTGTTGTTGAGTTAATTAAAATGTTAAAATGCTCTGGCAGTATGGTTCCTGTAAACCTCCTGGGTCAATAAAAAGTTGAGTGGGAGTGTGGTAGAAGTTAAAAAGATTATAATAAACTACATGTTCATCAACATCACATCCAGTTCAGTTAGATCATTACATTGGAAACTGTCTATATGTGATGAATGGAAGTCAAGAACATCCACTATATACTTAATGAACTAAAATGTGTCTAAAGCAATATCAGAAAAACACAACAGCAGTTTTTGCTTTTTATTCCCATTTGAATCACAGTGCTGGAGATGAATTGATAGCAGCTGTGCTCGGAGGCAGAGAAAGGAGGAGGAAGAAGATTCTAGGAAATGCTTTTCTGGAAGCCGAAAAAGGCTAATAATTGCTTCCATTGTGCCTATAAAAAGTGTTCACTGCCTTGGAAGTTTTCATTTTTTTTATTTTTTCTACATTGAAATGCACTAGAGACTGTACAAATAGCATCAGTTGCCTCTTGACAGTGTCTGAGGTCAATGTGGTCTCATCAGACCATCCAACCTTATTCCAGGTGACTTCGGAGTCTCCCGCATGTCTTCTGGCAAACTCTAGCTGAGCATTAATACATAAATAATATTTTTCTCTTTGTCTCTTTCCTGTAAAGTGATTAACTGGTGAAGAACCCAGACAATAGTTGCGATATGTACAGCCTTTCCCATCTCAGGCGCTGAACCTTGAGACTCCTTCAGAAGAGTCACGGGTGTCTTGGTGGCCTCCCTCACTAATCCCCTGCTGTTATTTTCATAGACTGCCACTAAAAAAAGATTATGATATCTTATTGTAAATACTCAGCCTCAATATTTTATTGTACAGTTTTATTTATTAAGAAAGCTGTGGAGATTTCTATTTTGGGTGCTCTGTTTTTTATCATATGTTTGGACCTTTAAGTTATAAGTTATCAAGTTATAACAACACAGTGTAAACAACAACAAACTTCACGTGTCCCTTTTGTTTTAAGGTTGTTTCACATCACCAGAATCAAATCCTAGTGTACAGTCCAGTTATTTTACCTATGAATATGTCAACTCTCCAAGCTTTTAAATAGATTCTAACGTTACATTTCATTGTAAAAGTCATGTTATCATGCAGTAGCAGCACAGTGAGTATTCGTGGCACAGTTGGAGACAATCTGTTAATGTGTGCACAAATATGTGCAGCCACCCATGTGAGTGTCTGTGGCAAAGTCTGAAGAAAAAAAATGCAACATTTATGAGGAAAGAGAAAATAAAAGAAACTCTCACACACACACACACACACACACACACACACACACACACACACACACACACACACACACACACACACACACACACACACAGAGAGAGGGTACATCTGCACTGAACACACACCCTCAATTAAACCCTGCGCTGATGTGTAAGCCACCGGGGAAACTGGAGCCTCTCTGGAAGTTGCAAGGCTAAAAATAAGTTCAGTGTCTGCAGGAGTAAGGCAGACCTGTAGGAAGATAAAAAGCAAGGACAGACAGTATGAAAATATTTAATTTCTCCTGCTCTCTGATGATGACGGTAACAGTGTGAAAGGTATTAAACATTTTTAAGTAAGGTGTGCTCTAATAACTGAGAACTAGCTCAAGATAATGATGCATAATTAACAAAGTGATTAATGCATTTTCACAGTCCCGCGCTGATGGTATGACTCTGGGGAGGGCAGTGTTCGTCTGTCCATCACCTTGCTTCAAATTGAAAGATGCGGACAACTCATTAATGAAATTTAGCACAGATATTTTTGGTTTCAGATGAAACCTGCTCACAGTGACAATCATCTGACTTTTCATGCAGTTCCAAATTTTAAGTTGTCCAATATTTGGTTACTATAGTAAGGTGCTAGCATTTAGCCTAAGACATAAAGGACGACTGTGTCAAGGTCCAGCATCACAGAACAGCTGGACTGTAGCCATAAACCCTTTTATTCACAGCCTATGTAGTCACATCGCATGTCAGCAGGAAATGAGTCAGAACACAGACATACACATTTGGCAAAAATGATGAGCATAATTCTTCATGTGACTTACAGGAGCAAAAGCCGTCAATCATTGTTGGTGTATCTTAGCAGAAACACAAGCACACCCATTTTTCAGTGCTACTGTAACGTCCAAGCAGGTTCAGTCCAGTGTTGATTCCTTGTCAGCAGAAAAGAAAAAGCAGACCTGTCATTGAGCCCAAAAGATTTGAAAAAGCGTAATTAATCATTGAAATGCATCATCCCACTCATCTTTCTCTCCTTCTCTAAGTCCCTGTTGGACTTTCTCTCTCTTTTTGTAATATTTCTCCCAACAATAAAAATCCTCCCCCCTCCTCGTCGCTTTCCCTGAATTTGAGAAGAGGCACTTTAGAAGATTCAGACGCAATGTCAGAGCATATTTTAGGAACAGGAGGCAGCTTCCTGCCCTCGTACTCATTTACCTTTCAAGTTGATGTGAAACCATAGATGGAAACAGGTGCATGGTACAAAATGCACCCTGGGCTGTAATTTCAAAACTCAAAGTCAAACTAAATGAAATTGCAGCCTGACGCCATTCAGATTCTGTTGTGTCAGTACATTATGTATGTAAAGCCTATTTATTAAATTTTAATGAAAAGGTTTATTTCTGTGGCTTGAGAACATGTGGCAAGAACAACTTAACCAACCAACACAAAAGGACTCTTAGGTTTCTGATATTTGTGGTGTTGAAAAACATATTTCAACACAACATACTGCTTGCATTTTAATCCTGTAAAGTGTGTATAAATGTTTCTACTAGGCGGAAGTGACTAGTCACATATTGTCGGTAAAAAAATGATATAAATTGATGTTCACAGAATAACTGTAAACATAATAACATCTTGTCATTAACGTTATTAAATCTGAGCAGGATCTTATAAGCAGTCATCACACAGAGCTATAAAATGCTGCTCGGACCATATGAAGCACAGAAATCCTTTTTAATTTCCACAGAGAGTCGGACTGTTAGCGCCTGTCTGAGTTTTGGGCCCACACACACCATCACTGCAGGTTATAATATGTCTGGCACTTCTAATAACATTTGTCACGATGTAAACAGCTCGTTCACACCTCGCTCCTGCTCTGGCTCTATAAATTGTTGGCTCCCTCGTCACTTGTTGAGATCAGCTCAGGATTCAGCACAACTTGTGCTTTTACTAGATCTGTTGAGGATCCCCAATCTCCTTCAGATCACTGACGGAATCGTTTCTCTGCAGGTTCGAGCTTTTGTTGACCTGTAACACAAAGATGTGATGATTAAAAGAATAATAAGATGAATCCGCATCTGACACTGTGAGCTCTGCTGCTCCTTCAGACACCAGCTCTCTCTCTCTCTCTCTCTCTCTCTCTCCCTCGCTCTCTCTCTCTCTCTCTCTGTGCATGCTGCTACAGCTTTGTGGGTCGTTGAGGAGCGCGACCGGAGGAGGTTTGAAGCGATTTTTCAGCCAAAGATCAACAGAAAGCCAGACGCAATGCAGGTACAGTAACATTTATTGCTACATACTGCATTTGAGTTGTTACTGGAATAAATTCTACTAGAATGCAGAAGTATCTTTTAGTAGTAATACTGTTGTTTGTGTCTGCAATGTAGCTGTGGTAGCAAACTTATTATGACCCATTGCACTTTCTACTTAGAGTAGTAAACTATCAAATTCAAAATACTAACTAAGCAGATTAGATTAGATTAGATTAGATTAGATTATAAGTTTTTGTTTGTATTTCAAATAATTATTTGCAATATAACTAAAGCTGACAGATAAATATGGTATAGTAAAACATGCTCTATGTAACCTAACCCTAACCCATTTCACCAGTATCAATTTAAAACATTAATGAGAATTTTAATACACTCCTTGTTTCATGCTGAGCTCAAGGTAGACACACAATATGTGCTTCTTTTGTCACACAGTGGAGTTTGACCAATAACTAGAGGCAACGCATCTGAACCATATGGCAAACAGTAAAATAAATAAAATAAAAGCAATATAAAAGCAGATAATAGAGCAGGTTTGGAGCGTCACAGGTGGTAAAGAGGTGTGCAGGAAGCCAGACTGGAATGCCAGGATGCAGGAAAAAAACAGATTGTTGTCATGTCATTAAAATAGTCAACAGTTGACTGGGCAGATTTTAAAAGAAGTGATCTTGGAGGATGATCCCACAAAGTGTCAATGATGACTTGGATGATCACAGGGAGCTTCAGACTTCTCACTACACAGCTGCTCTGTCGTTAGTAATGCACATGTCCTGTAGTGCTTTGTATGGCTGAGACCTCGTGAGACTTTGATGTTCTGAGCAGCTTCTTTTTAAACCATTTTGTCTGATTTCTTAACCTTAGGGCTGCAGAAATTCTAGCAAGGATCATATATAATTTAGAATTACTGTTGTTTTCTCATCTATAAAATAAAAGCACTTTAAGGTTTAAATAAATATGTACATGCATGCCTTTGTCTTTGTCAAGCGTGTCTCTTTTTAATCGCTGAAATTGTGAATTAAAAAAAGATCAGACAATGCAGAAGGGCCCACTGCATGCTGTGTTGATGGATATTTAGTTTTCAGGTATGATTGTGTGTCAGGCTCTGGTGCAGTATGTTATGTATGTGTGCTTGCGTCTCTGTGGCTTTTGGGTAGTCTGTCTAGCATGAAGCTTAGTAGTCATTCACCTCACCATGTCAGCCAACACTGATCTTTTATTGATGCAGAATAAGGAATGTGAATTATTGAGCGATATTCTTCCTGTCCTATGCTTTGGCATGATTTCATATTCTAATAGGGGACCAAGAGGGTCCTCAGTATAATACTAGTACCATCCCTAACCCTACTGGTAGATGGGCTATTGGTGAAAAAGTAAAGCTTTGCAATGGCTTGATTAACCATTCGAAATACCATAGGAAGATTAAATGTGTCCATTCTCATATGAGAAGATGTTATATGATGCGGAAAATAACAGGAAACAAGAGCTTGTGTGTCCCTATTCTCAGAAGTGCTCCTGTTACTTGAGTCTCTGTCTTTTTCCAGAAAATGAGAACATTTAAACCCCAAAGATTTCTTAATATGTATAATATATGAAAAACTCTCAGTATACTATATGAACTGATCTAATCTGATCTGCAATGTTCAAATACATCTGACACAAATCCAGTATTTAATTTGATTGCAGAAGATTTTCTGAGAGCCTAATTAATCTGTTCATCTAGTCACCTGAAGGTGTCTTAATCCTGCTGTCACAGGAATTTGGTTAATTCTCATAATATACCATGAAGCTTTAAAAGTCTGAACATGCTGTCATATTATACAATTATATAACTAAAAATCTGATTTAATTTATACTGCCCTATAGGGCAGTAATTGTACAGAAACAACAGCATGTCAGTATGTAGACTTCTGTTCATCAGTGGCTGATGCTGAACAGCACACAGCTGTCTGTCACATTATTGTTAACAGCAAGATTTTAAAGATTTTCTCTGAAAACAACACGATCAAGACCGGTGAGAGTGAACCAAAAAATAAAGGCGGACCAGAAAACCAAAACAAAGACCTGAAAGGCACTAGAATAGGCTTTACTAACCTTGAGGAACTGCAGAATCAGATGATAATTCCCTGCATAATATATAATCTATAATTAATGTCATTGTTCATAATGTAAATCTACTACACCTATACCTACTAGGCGGTCCTGTCCTAGAAGAGGGATCCCTCCTTCGTAGGGTTTCTCTAGTTTGAGCCTCTTGAGGCTGTGTACATTAAACTTTAACATCTGATTTGAATGTAAAAATACAGCCACTGCACCCTCTCTGTCTCAATGCAAAGCATTTAAGCTACAGGGCACACACACCAAACAGCTGTTAAAAAAAAAACAAAGGAGTGAGGCAACTATAGCCTGGAGGTAATTACAGCTGGGTTGAATGCGTCCTTTTCTAGGTTGAGGTTGTTTGTTTTCTTCTCCCAGCAGTTAGGTTCTTGTAGGGACTGAGCTTCTTTTTCTGTATAATCTCAGGCCGATGAGAAGGCGGTGGATGGCGGTTTGCTGCCTGATGCCAACGGGAAAGATCCAAACCCAGGCGGACAGACAGAGGGCTCCAAGTGGCAGAGACCACGGCTGTCACGTAAATCTCTGATGAAGTGCTGCCTTGTCAAGTGGATCATTGCGAGCACCACGCAACAAGGGCCAGGTAGACGCACATAAAGAGACGCCACCACCAGGCTAACACCCTGTTAGCAACAAATAAGGATATTAAATATCTACATGATTGTGTGTGACAGCAGCGAAAGGAAGGAAGTGAAGGGAGAGAAAACAAAATGGGAGGAAGAGGGCAGGGCTTCAACCTCCTGCACCACAGAATACATGAATTTCAGTGTATCTGCCCCAATTATAACTTATATATCTAAATAATAATCTGTGTTCTCGTCCTTCTTTCTTTCTGTTCAGTGTTTAGAGCACAGACTTCTCCACTTAGTTTTAACAGCTCATCAGTCAATGAATTCTCTCACTGCCACCTTCACTTTAACTTCTGATTCTGCTTTGTAGACGTACATACAGAGGTTCTCCCTCCCCATCGAAGCTGTTTCCATTTTTTCAACTATGTAATCTCAGAAGAATTGTAACAAATGATTACATCTTATTGACTACTGACTGAATTAACTTACCTTGAAATCAGAGTAATTAGTGAGAAAAGAAAAGCCTCGTCTTGTTTTTATGAATCACAGATGGAGGTGTGGCCCATATTTTAGATGAAGAGCACAGTGTCTTCCACTGACTGCCCTTACGTGCCCCAGTTTTCTTGATTTATCTAAATTATTTACATCGTCTTTCTGTGCAGGCAGACAGTGTAGTGAGTCTGCTGTGTGCATGCACTTGACACAGTTTGCTGAGCAATATCACACAATTGTCTTATTTAAAATAATGTAGAAACAATGTTTGAATGTTGAATGTTTGAATAGTTTACTCTTAATTTGATCAAGACAGTGGTAATCCTCTGCAGTTTCCTTAAATGACCTTCTGTTGTCAACCAGACTGACTTCACAGCATACAGATGTCCATGTGATGTGGACAAGACATTGATGAACACAGTAGCAAAACAAATGTCCCCCATCTACCTCTGTAGTAATGTGTGTGTAAACACTACAACATTACAGAATCCCAGCCCTAATTCAGATACAGGAACAGGTCTTAATTATAATCAACGAGGCCTTTAGGTGTATCTGGAGTAGTCTTCAGTTACTTTACTACATTTTATGAACTTTAAATCATTGTCCAATCTCATCGTATTATCTTCTCAACTTCTCCATCTGCTGGTCTGTGAACATTTTAGCACCTGAACACAGCTCTGCCTCTCTGCGGTAGATGGCAGCGTTCGCTCACTTTCATTCAAGTGCAAATCATGCAAAGCACAGCACTGACAATCCTGAGTGGTTTTCTGTTGTATACAGTGACATTCTTAAAAAAATTCAAATAAAATTGTAATAATAATGTTGCGAGCTGTGGATCGCATGATGAAAATCAGTTCAGTAACAACATGTTCTCTTTAACAGCAACTTATTGGCAGTACATGTGGAGCATCATATCACAGCAGACAATATTGGGATGAACAAGGAAGAATAACATCACAGCATCTAATAACTGCACCAATAATGAAGATTAAATGTGAAATTAAGAACCATGAACACCACAGTACAAAAAGTTCCTAAAGAAAGTGGCATGAAACGGAAGCAAACAGTATGTCGGTATCTGTAAACCGTCTCAACATGCCTACTTCCCTACAATTCTAAAGTATTGATACTATTGTGATATCTGAAACAAAGGTTTTTAAATGGCTGTTTGACTGGAATCACAAAGTACTTGTTATACTACAGAGGAAGTATTTGTACAGTCACGTTGGCTTATGAGATTCTACACTTTACCTCCAAACTTTAGCGTGAAATAGGCACTTTTTCTAAGTTCAGGGCGCTCATCTGTTCATCACAAAACTCACACTAAAGTCTCATCCAGAAGTGACAAATGTGTTTGTTTTTTTTAAAGAAGCTGTTCGATGTCCATTCATATACAGGTGAAAAATGAAACAATGAAAGAGCTATTTAAGTGCTTATGAACGTAAATGGTAAATGGTATTTAACTTCTCTGATAAGACCTAGTTTAGATTGATGGACTCAGGATCTGAGTGGTAATGATGCTCTCACTGCAGTCATTACAGCCCTGCGGTGCTGATGGCTGCATTGTCTGCTTCACTGCAAGCTTAAGTCACCTCACCCTTGTCTGTATTTAATAGAAGAACAGGGAGAGATCAGCACTTAGGGTGCATTAAACAGTGTAATGCTGCATTATTTTTATGGCAAGCAAGTTCCCACATAAGCACATATATTTTGTATGTTTGAGTAATGGTAGTGTGTGTTTCTGTCTTGTGAGGTCCAATTAGTCCACACATCAAAAATACTGCAAAAACTCATAACTGTAAAGAAAGGATGAGCACATTATTTTGGAATATGGCTAAATCTGTAATTATCTGGATCAGTGTTATTTGGATTTTTTCAACTTTTCAATCTCATTTTGCGTCCGAACATTTTCTGTGTGTTGCAGCCAGCTGCAATTTAAAAAATACAATATTGATCAGTAAAAACACTGGAAATCTTTTATTTGTGCGTTTGCAAGATAAATAAAGAGCCAATCTATTTTCCCTTTTATTGTATTTTTTAGAAGTCACAACCTTTTATGGAAATTTGCCAATAGATAGATTTAATCAAAAGACGTTTGCACCATTATATGAAATGCCACTCTCACATCACCTTGGAACGAATCCTGTGTTGTACATTAAAGACAAGTCCATCAGGAGTCTCTAAGTTACATAGACCCTCCTCCCCTGACCATCAAAATGCATTTCTTGCCTTCTTTCGCTGTCTGTTCTAAGACCGATATTTTACCTCTCAACAATTGATTTGCCCTCCATCCACCTTTCAAACTGAGTCCATTATGTTGTGCAGAGTCATCAGTTGTGAACTACACTCATATTGGTCTTTACTCTCTGTCTTTCAGCTCAGTGTAATCATACAACAACTCACTTATTTCTTAACAACTTGTGAAAAAGTCAGTTTTTCATTGTACTTGTACTGTTTGTTACATGGAGCATTTTACAGAAGTGACAAACTGACCTCTGTTGTGTGCAGCACAGCATCGCCGCACGTGTATCATTCAGTTCCACTTTACTATTCTTAACTACAATGTCATAAACAAAGCACTGTTTTACAGTCGCAACGGGCTTTGAGTTATTGACCGTGTGTATCACTGATAAACCCAGTAGACACAAGCAGCGCCACACAGGGCAGGGCAGGCTACTTTGCCCTAAGTGCTGTTCATATTCCAGCCATCAGCGGATGTGGATCAATGCTTGGTTTTACAGCTTTGCATCCTTGAAATGACTGAGCAAATAAAGACAGCATAGAGTGTCAATCAGAGACTATTAGTAAAGAAATTCCTTCAGTAACAACCTCCACCTCGACAACCTCAAACACACACATACAGCTCTGGACAGAGCAAGAGAAGATGGAGTGAGTGCGGTCAGAGCCCCTGAGTTCATGGAGTTGCAGGAGAGATCCTAAAATGAAGCATCCAGGATATAAAATGCCACAGAGTAGCCACAAAGAAAGAGCATTCGCGAGTGGAGATAGCTTTGGATAATATTAAGGAATTATTCTTTGCAAGAGCACAAGATGAAGTTTGGACCTGTTTGCTTAGCGGAGGATGCTCTGCCATCAGTCTAGTAGCATTTTTGTTTTAATTAGTCAGTTTGGTTAAAGTCAGGGTTTCCGTTTAAGAGAGCATATTTGCTGATGCGTGTAAAAAAAAACAGTGATAAAGAGGACGTGGCTGGAGGGAGGAGATGATTGGCAGCAGGTGATGTTTGCTGCATGCAAGCTGGATTGTGAAGTTTAGCTACACATCATTTTTTTAGAAAGGACTTTTGCACAGGTCATGTCTAATGCACTGCAACGATGGGACTAGAGGGCATGGAAATAATTGCCATTGCTGTTGTCATTGGACTGTTTATCGTCGTGCTCAAACAGTTTGGCATTTGGGAGCCCATGTCAATGGAAGGTAAGACATAAGGAGAACATTTGGAGATAACAAGATGGGACGAAGGTCACAACTTCTTCATTTGTTGTATGTGTGTATGGAACAAAATTATTGTTAAACTTAACTGATTTTGTTTGTTGGAATACCAGTGACAACATTAGGATTTATTGTAGTTGCAGATATAGTCTGCAAAAAAATACTATTTTCACAGTCTTTCAAGAAAACATGCTCTTCCCCCCATCTCTTACATTGTAATTGTATTGGGGAGGAGGTATTTTGCTCAGTGCATGGTCAGTGCATGAACTGGACCAAAAACTACAGTGAGCAGTGCATATCGACATGCACTGAATGTTGTTTTAAAACATGAACATCACTGTGGAAATGTATTGATTTCAAGCTAAATGTGCAACAGTCCTGCAGCTTTCTTCTTCTTCTTTATTTCTCTTCTATCTGTGTCAAGCTGTGTCTTAAAACACTCTGTTTCCCACCTGTGTTTACTTTTTACACAACGATAAATTCAAACTGACCACATGAATGCAAACTAACCAGCGAACCAACTTCATTTCTATGCTAAATTTATTGAAGCTACACAATCCTCATACTTTTCTCCTTGTCTCTGTTAAAATATTGCTTATGTTTTTCCCTCTGTCTCTTTTTTCTACAATACTGTACATTTGTCTTACTCATATTTATCTCCCACCCATTTCCTTTTCTCATTCCTCTTTCAAAACCTTTATATTTTTGTTTTTAAATTTAACTTTTGTTTGTTTAAAGATGGTGAGCATTTTAATTTATGTGAAGTCTTTTTTATTTTATTTCTGGCCTCCCATCTGTTTGATTTTCTAATATTTTCAAGTCCTCCCTATCCCTCTGTTTTTATTTTCTTTCTTGTGTTACCTCTATTTCCTCCCTCTTTTTCATCCCTCCCGCCTTTATTCCACCTGCCCCAATTGTTCTGGTTCCTCTCTGACAGACAGCACTGACAGTGACCTTGAGCTCTCCATGGTGCGTCACCAACCTGAGGGCCTTGAGCAGCTCCAAGCCCAGACCCAGTTCACCAGGAAGGAGCTCCAGTCGCTTTATCGAGGCTTCAAAAATGTATGAAAATTACATGAAAACAACGTGATTGTTTAGGCGTGCCGTTCGCAGAGATTATTTGTGTGGTTATAATAGAAATGGTGTTTCTCTACATCAGCCACAAGAGATAATATTTGGTTCATTGATGAAGACTCAGAAAGATTGTTTTAAAAAGCTTTTGGCCTGTGAATGCTTGAAACAAAGAAATGTCAAAGGATGCGCGTTGAGAAAAATATACACATACATATATTTTTGGTTAATTTGTTTTCTCCACTGCGCTTCTTGTGGTTACTTAGATTCAAGGATTAGCAGTGCTAAAAAATGGCATTTCAGGCTGTAGCAATAAAATATGTTTTAATTGGAACCAAGGGATTTACAGTAGCTAAAACCATGAAAAACACAGGGGTGTTCTCATGATGTAGGTATTGGACAAATAACTTTTACTTAATTATCAGTAAAAAGCAAGAAAAAACCAGGAGCATGGTTTCATTGCACCAGCAGATGTTATAAGGTCCAAAGAAAAAGAAAAAGGGTGAGACATGTTTTGCTGACTGCAGATGAAGTTATTGTGCATTAACAGTTAGTGTAAGGTGCCATTAAAGAAGATAGGAAGAAGCAGCAGCACACACACCCAAACCACAACATTACAAAAGCTCTGATGTTTAAGTAGGTTTTCTGAGACTTGAACATGTCTGATAATAAATTGGGATTAAAACTACAGTATATTTAGAGTAATGCATAATGTACACCTCCAAAAGCTTTAATTCATTAAAAAATATCACGTAAGAACCCACAGGGACACAGGTGTCACCAACACCTTTTTAATATTTTTATTTATTTATTCTTAACCATGTCCTGTCCAGCAGGAAAGCATGCAACAAGGAGTACTGGATGCCTTGTTGTGCTGGACACCTTTTTAAGTAGTGTTTTTTTGTTGGTGTAATTGGGGTGTAGTATGTACCTCTTTATTGAGGTTGACACTTTCTTTCAGTAGAAATTGTCATAGAAATATTGGAATTTCACAGTCTGCAAATACAATAACATTTAGTAACACTAAAAAAAAATTTTTTTCCTTTTAATAGGAATGTCCCAGCGGACTTGTGGATGAAGAAACTTTCAAAACGATTTACTCACAGTTCTTCCCTCAAGGAGGTAAAGCATGTTAAATTATAAAGTTCAAATTATTTGTGCATTGAAACAAACCTCGGCCATCCTCTGTTAGATGTTAACCCTGTATAACCATTGTTTGTCCTCAGATGCGACCACATATGCACATTTCTTGTTCAATGCGTTTGACATGGATAGAAATGGCTCCATCCGGTTTGAGGTGAGTTTCCCTGCATGTGTTTCCCCGCTGAAATCGAGTGCGACAGAGATTTGGCTTTTAGCCTTAATTGTAAGAGGGTTGCAACGATTTATTTGCAGGACTTTGTGTTGGGGTTATCTGTGCTGCTCAGAGGCTCGGTTGCAGAGAAACTCAGATGGGCGTTCAATCTGTACGATATCAACAAGGATGGTTATATTACTAAAGAGGTACAGTCAACATTCTCATCAGAATAAACGTACTAAAATCTGTTGTCCTGTTGACCAATGCAGCGATTGCTGTTGTTTTTTATTCCCTGCAGGAAATGTTGGCAATAATGACATCCATTTATGACATGATGGGCAGATATACCTCACCCAGTGTGCGAGATGACTCCCCCTTTGAGCATGTGGAGAAATTCTTCCAGGTGTGTGATCTCTGTAGCCATTAAACCTCAAAATATAACATTTAGCACCAAGATAGATTCATATCATTGCATCCAGATATGTGCTCAACCAAGACTACACTGTGTGTCGCTGTAGATACTGCGGTATTTTTCATGCATAAATCTATGTATTCACATTCACACTCTAAAAGGAGTGTGATATAAAGTTCACACATTCCTTATGATACACACTTTTTACTTATATATAATATAGGGTAAATATTAATATATTATAACATTAATATTAAATAAATCTAGGGTAAATATTAATTTTTAGAAATGTGTTCCTTGACTAGCAAATGATGAAATGATATAGTGATTTCTTATTTGACTAAATATGACAAGTCACTCTCCTGTACATGTTATGTTTTAGAAAATGGATCGTAACAGAGATGGTGTGGTGACTTTAGATGAATTCATAGAAACCTGCCAAAAGGTAAACCTTTCATCACTATTTTTACCACATGGTTATTTAACTTTGTGCACAACAGCACCGAATCTATTTCACATCTTGCATCTTTTGTTCTTTTCTCAACAGGATGAAAATATAATGGCTTCCATGCAGCTCTTTGAGAATGTCATCTAGTTCCTTTAAATGGGTGCTGCACAGTTTCATCTGCAACTGTAACTTCATTTATCCTGAAAAAGAAAATCTGGATCATGCAACTTATTTATATGGCGAACACCATTATTTTGCCATTTACTGTTGACTGTTCTATGCAGAGAAATGTGCAGAGAGTTCACCACATCAATTTTGCATGTTTCTTTGC
The DNA here is from genome assembly GCF_900324465.2 of Anabas testudineus. Taxonomy (NCBI): domain Eukaryota; kingdom Metazoa; phylum Chordata; class Actinopteri; order Anabantiformes; family Anabantidae; genus Anabas; species Anabas testudineus. The sequence goes on from NC_046630.1 coordinate 11,627,200, forward strand.
ACAACATTTTCATTTCTTTTTTGCGCACGAAGGAAATGTGAAAATTCATCACCACTGTCAGGTGAGCATGAGTGTTGTCTCAGCATTTAGAAGCATGTGATGCAAACCGAACTGAGCACAAACAAGGTCTTTTATTGTTGTGACCTTTGAGACTTGGGCATAAGTGAGATGAGACTTTGTTACTGTATTATACTGTAAAGAAAATAATTATGTTTCTAGGTTCTTCAGATTTTTGTGCAACTGTGATGTCTAGTCATTGTCATGTTGACTGAAAACGATGCTGAACAGAATAAATATCTACTTTGAACAACTGTTAACTCAATAAAGATCTTCTTTTCTTAATATACATCTCCACACAGAATTAATCAGCGAGTCTGAAACGTGTCTCATGTTGATCTTAATGTGCTCAATTGTCCCCATTTCTTACTATTTAGATAGAAACAAATAACTAAAACTCTTCTTCAGTGAATAAAATTAGTACAAAAATACAGGGGACAGCTGCTCCATAAACTCATCTGGGATTTTTGCATTAGCCTTGCATTTGCTGAGTAATGTGTAACAACTGTATGAGAAAAGCCCCCATCAGCAAAAGTAATTGAAACAGGACTGTATCACTGATTTAGAACCAATAGCAAAGCAGTATTTGTTTTTGGGAGGTGGTGGGGGCCCTGTTGAGTGGAAATGATACTGCAAACTAACTAAGGACCTGCTGCTCCAGCATCACAACCTCTCAGCAAGGTAAATAAATATCTTTAATTAATAATCTTTTTCTGTGATTACCTGCAATATTGTTTAGAGACACGTTTCACCTGCTAGCTCTAAACTTTATGAATGAATGATTGAATGATTTTGATCCAAGTGTTTCCCATGATGCAAATCTGTGTTATGAATCTATGTTTTCAGTACTACAACATCACTGTTTTTTATAGAAATATTGAACTGTGTGCTGCTAATCGGCCACAGCAAAAACAAATAGATCAAAGAAGAAAGAAAACAGCTTCATACACAGAATGCCAGTGTTGACAGAGCATGTGGATCATTCTGGGTGTCTGTTGTGTTAGTGGTGAGCGTGTGACTGTGCACACTGTGTAGTGCACAAAATCAGTAGCTTTAAAGTCGGTGTGAATGACAGATGCTGAACTCCTCTCTGTGTTTCTCAAATAAATAAAATGAAAGGATACAGTCATAGTCATGGTAATTTCACCAGTTTTAGTAAAATATTTATTCACGAAACCCTCCCTTCACATGTCTGCTGTTTATTAGTCACAAATGCAATGTCAGAGTGCTATAAACATGAATGTATCAATGATTATAATTCATTAATATCGTCATTAATAGTAGTTCTACAATGTGGTGTTGCTACTGTGTCATTTCTCAGCACAGAACTTCTTCCTCCTCTGATAAATGTGTTTTTGCAGGGTGAAGATCTTCAACGATGTGTCCGAAGCTTCTCTCACTGTGGGTTTGCTTGTTGCTTATGGCAGCGCTGTGTCCAGGTGCACAGTATGCAGCCAGTAAGCGTGGTTATGGCTTTAAAAGTCGAGGAAAAGGCGATAGCGGCAAAGCACCTCCCTCCCAGAGCCAAGGTCTCTCCAAGCAGGGCCTGAAGTGGGCAGGAGCCGCAGCAGCTGGTGTGCTGGGAGGCACAGGCACTGGGTACGGGCTGGGGTTCCTGGGTAGACCGAAACATGGCTCTAGGAATCATCATGACCACAAGACAGCCCCCCATGAGGAAGATCAACAGCATTACTACAATGAAGGCAGAGCAAATCGCAGCCAGTCTCTGTGGAGAACCTTTGTTAAGGCGGCTGCTCCTGCTCCTACAAGTAACATCTTCCTGACTTTTGGAAATGTGGTGTCTTTCCTTATGGCAGCCTGGATAAAGGGCATTTAATCCAAGCTCTGTTCACTGGGTTAAGTCATGAAATTAAATAAAATAAAAGCTAATTTGAACAAAGTATTTGTCCTTGTGGTTCAATGTGGTACTATATCATATCAATAACAGTGTAACTTCAGGACCCGATCTTTTTAGGTCATGTTGGTATTTTTCCCAGAACTTCGGGGATTTTAGTAACTACACCCAATAATTTTAGAAAATTCCAGTATTACATATAATATAATCTACATCTCCTCCCAGCAGCTGTTGAAATACAGTATTCACAACACAAAGTCTCTAACAGCAGAACAACATAAACTTGATTAATCAAAATGATGATTGACTGCGGAACTACAAGAACCTAAATGTAAAGTACATCACTTTTATACTGACCTGGGGCTCCATAAATGTTATTCCAGATTTTGTTGATGACTTAAGTAAGGAAATGACTGCTTCAAAAAATCCCAGTCTTTGATTAGCAGCAGGTTTTGCAGACATATAATTACTGAAAACATGAATCGAGTCCTGGTCCTGATGACATCAATAGCATAACTCAGGAATTGTGGTGAGCAGCTTGGTCACGTTTTAACAATGTCAATCTGTCCTTCAACCAGCAGAGGAAGACAAAACTAAGGAAACATTACAGGTCTCTATCATTAACCTCACTGGTTATGAAATAGTTTGAGACATTAATTAGAAAGCACAAATTAATATACACAGATCTCCTTGTGGACTGTTTGCCTCTTGAACCAGTAGAGGATGCAGGATGCCACCACAGCAGTCCTTAATTTCACCCAACCCCACCTATCAGTAAGGTTGTTAGTTGGATTTGAGACTACTTAGCATTAAAAGTTCATTAAATAGTATGGTTACTGTTTGCAGCCTTTTTGACCTCCTTGAGAAGCAGCTATAGAACAAAGTGCAGTTGATCCTGTCTGACAGCTCCCATGTCCTACACTCAGGTTTCCGTGTTCTCCCTCCTGGCTCTCTCTTTAGGCAGCCACGAGCCAGAACCAACCCATACACTCTACTACACTAAGCTATGAGTGTGATCAACTTGTATAATTCAAGCAGAGAAACCATGATTTAACTTTTTATTTTATTTAAGACATAAACACACATACCTATCCATGACAAATTATATTAAACTATAATAAACATATAACTTTCTGAGTAATGAAAACGTCTACAACTGTAGGTCAGAACCCAAAGATTGACCCAATGATGCAGTTCCAGAGGGAAGTAAGTGCACTTTACAGACAGTTTACAGCCTAGATCATATTGACATTTCAAACTGTTTTGTTTTTTTAATCATATTAATCATAATTATAATTGAAAATTATAATTAGAAGCAACAAAAGAAAATGCTTGGTTCTAGTATGACAAAACATTAACTGGGGGATTAAAACAACATCAGAAATGTGAAAACTGACTGGATGAGAACAAAATACAGCATTACTGCCATAAATAAATGCACGTTAAATATTCTGTGTGCGCAAGAACTTAGCAAGAACATTACAAAATACAGACTTTACTGAATATAGCAGTACTTGGTCACATACTAGGCTAAAATTAACAGCAGTAACTGAACATTTCCTTGAGTGAAATCCTTTAAAAAATAGCATCAATGACAGCCTGCAAACTGACTTTGTACAGCATTTTCCACAGTTAATAATCAAATATTTTATTGATCCCCTTGGGGTAATTGTTGCTAGGACAGCTGCAGTAGACGACGGCAGTACTGTAAAGTTTTGGTGTCTTGTCCAAGGACATCTCCACACGTGGCCATGAGGAACCAGGAATCGGACAATAAAAATAATAATAATAATAAAACAATAATAATAATAATAATAATACTAAAAGAGCAATATATTTCACTAACTGCAACTGTCAAAAAGGAAGACAAATTTTCATTACTGAAGTGACACACATAAGGACAGCTATAGGGAGGCTTTGGGAAATGCAAACAAGAATATGGACAGGAAGGTGATTAGAGAGACTCAGTGCTATACTGACAATCTGAGGTCTGGAAAGTCTGGAAGGTTCCAGTGCCTCTGGAAACTTAAAGCATGCCTGGAAACAGCCCGAGAACAAACCGAGACAGCATTGTATTCATGTGCAATGTGAGACTGAAGAACATTTACTGTAGCTTCTACCATTTCCAGGCAACTTTAAGCCAGTGCCAGTGCTTCCAGTTAATCTCGACTCACACTGGACATGAGGAGAATGGGTACATAAATACACTTGCTGGAGTATATTGAAAATCTTGAGTTGCTGTGAGCCTCATCTGTTCAAAACCCTGATGACATAACACTTTCCATCAGACGAGCAGGGCACAGACTAAAAGCATGTGGCGCTATTATCAACAAATGCACCAATTGTTCTCAAAAGCTGCAGGCAAAGTAGCAACAGCGCTAATGCTGAACATCAAAGGACACATGTAGACTGGTGGCTCCTTTATGTCAGGAGCTATTACATGCCATCAATCATTTCGCAGACAGCTGAACAAGATAGTGCGAGAGAAGGTTATTTTGGGTTTTGTCACATAGGTGTGAAACTGTTTACTGAGGCATAAAAAAACATTTGTCAGGGTAAGGAAGTCCTTGCGTCAGACACAGATGGCCTGCAACATTTGCCAGATTAAATCATGTGGAAAGTTGTGTCTGAGTATTCTCATGTGTTAAACAACTAGTAGTCTGTTGAATTCTTCTCTACTGATTAAAGGATCAATAAACAATAAATGTTTCTTTACATATATAAAACTCTTAATGTTGCATTCCTATTTTACACAGTAGCAGAAGTATTTCATTAAAAACTGACACAAAAACTAAAGTGCCCTGAATCTCTTTCCACTGTATTCAGTGCTTAAAAATGGAGTAGAAAGTGCAAAATAATTCATTCTTGAATAACATAACATGTATAAATTAGTATAGTTTACACAAGACAAACCTGATGATATAACTGTAATATGGTTAACTCATGCTCGTTTAGTTACAATATACATCAACATGTTGTTGTCTTGCTAGTTTTCTCTTGCAATACTATATGAGAGACTAAATATGACCTGTAAGCAGTGATGCACATTAGCAGTACTGTATGTGGGTGTGGAGTTTATATAGAGGATGTAGCAACCCATTTGGGCTAGGATAAAAGGAAGATTGATTGTTCTTACTGGAGCAGGAACATACTGGATACTAGCATAAGGAAGGAAGTGAAAAACTGAAACCCCCCAGAGCTCATGGGGCTACTGTGGTTGGGCTGGGATTGTGGCTCAGCTTTTCGTTCCTGCAGAAAGCGCTCAGAGTACACCATGTACTCTTCAACACAGCGACGGGTCTTTATTTGATCAATTAGTGCTGGGTATCCAATCTCCTCAATGGTGACCGTGTCGTCATCATCCTCCCCACCAACTCCACCTGTAGGCACGTTGGAGCTGCTGCCCTTATCTTTAGGGTCAGTCGAATTCATGCAGCGACGCATGAAGTCATCATAAGATTCTGCCCGTGGTGGAGGCTTGTAGACATAATCACGGCCATAGTCTTTCTGATCTGTGGAGCGAGAGCCGTAACGCTGGTACATGTAGTTGTTGTAATAGTACTCTTCTTCAGGGTTTCGGAAATTAAAATGAGGTCGAGGGAAGCGCCCGATTCCATATCCAACAGCCATTCCAGCCAAAGCACCAACACCTGCTGCCATCATTGCTTTTTTGGCAAACCCTGAAGATTTGGGCTGGTATCCCATACTCTGCACAGAACGAGAGAAAGGAGAACCTCCCATGCCATAGCCACCGTATCCATAGCTTCCTCCACCATAGCGAGGACTGAGGATCTTATTATTTGGGTTCCAGTTGGGGTAACCACCCATCGCTCCACCGGGGTAACCCCCTGGATTTGCACCAGGCACCCCCCAACCCTGTCCTGTATTTCCCCCTCTGACAGGGTAACCGCCTGCTGGATACTGGTAAGGGTAACCTCCTCTGCCTGGGCTTTGGTTAGGATAGCTTCCTCCAGCTGGGTAGCTTCCTCCAGCTGGGTAGCTACCTGCACCTGGGTAGCCACCTGCTGGATACTGATTAGGATAATTCCTTCCTGGACTCTGGTTAGGATAACCTCCTGCAGCAGGATAACCTCCTGCAGCAGGATAACCTCCTGCAGCAGGGTTTCCTCCTGCAGCGGGGTACTGGTTGTATCCTCCTTGGTTGGTACCTCCTCTGCCTGGATATTGGTTGGGATAACCGCCTGCTGCTGGGTAGCCGCCTGCAGGTGGGTATTGGTTAGGATTACCTCCAGCAGCTGGGTAGCCGCCTGCAGGAGGATATCCACCTGCAGGGTTCTGGTTTGGATAACCTCCAGGATTGGCTCTACCAGGATACTGGTTAGGATTACTACCAGCGCCTGGATAACTTGGTGGGTTTTGTCTGGGATACCCTCCTTGATTAGTGTTACCTGTTCCTGGATAAGGATAACTCCCACCTGGAGGATAAGGATTGGGGTTTCTATTAGGACTCTGTGGCTGTCGGGGATAGTTTCCGGGCTGAGAGCTGGAAGGTTTTGATTGTGTTCCACTCTTGCTGCCAGTCGTTTTCTTGCTGCTGCTGCTGCTGCTGCTACCTCTTTTAGCCCATGTCGACTCAGTGTTCAGAAGAGACAGAACAAGAAGGGACACAAACAGCTTATGACAAAACCTCCCCATTGTGGCCCTAGAGAAGTGAGAAGTGTGTTAGAGCAAAGCTCATTAACAAATGAAGCATTATAAAACAAGCATTGCTGTGTATGACGTACAAGGTAGTGTAACATTTCACTTAACAGGTTAATAATCTAATTAGAAATATACCCATAAGTATTTCAATAAGATATTAGCTGGGCTATATAGCTGCAGGACTCTTATTCAGTCCTTTAAAGTATCCTAATGCAGTTGTGCGGTAAATTCATTTAGAGCACTGTCGTCATTGTTCTCTCATCATTTGGTCATTAAACATCGACAGTATTTATTTCAACTTAACAGGAAGCCATAGTCACTATGAGTAAACGATAAAATACCAGTTTTATGTCTAAAACATTGACCTCGCATCATTATTATCCACCACATTAGCTTAGGTAAACATTAGCACTATAATAACAATATAACGGACATGTGTGCTGCCTTGTTCTCTCGTCGAGCGCACCCAGATAAATTTACATAACCACTATTAAACTTGATTGAATTAGCGTTTATTTCTTACCGTAATGTGATTTACTTATTTTCGTGATTCGATGGTAATTCGGGAATAAAGGCTTGTTGTTCTCGTCCCTCTCCAAGCTCTTTTTTTTTTTTTTTAGGGTCTGGCTCAGGGTGGTTTCGTCTAGATGCGGTGCGCTCGTTTTGATGCACAGCAAGTAGGCTACCCAAAATGGAAATAAAAAAACATTAAATAAACAAATAAAGAAACATTTAAAAGAAATAAAAAGAAAATGTATGTTTTTAGAGAGTTTAAAAATAATTATATGAACTTTAGTTCATATAATTGTGATGGGGTCGTTTTAATGCAGAAACATACAAAGTAAATATGTAGGCCATAGTTGTCCCCCCACCTCTTTATCCTCCTTTTGATTTTGAAGATTTTTTCCACACATATTTGATATCTGTCTGCAATACTAGAATATTTCATTAGCTTAAATTTAATTTTTCCTACAATTCGTGCAATAGAGAAGTAGAACTTTACTGCACAGCCTACCCTGCCTTGACCTGGGTAAAAAAAAAAAAACTGTTATAAGCTGTAGTGTCAGTACATATATATGCATATATATTAAGGATGCTGAGTACAAGAGATGCAGTGCAGAAACATGTATGTCTATAAATACTATTTCTATACAAATAGTCTGTATAGAAGGTCATATAGAAGGGGTATTTATTCCATTATTTTAATTGAACAAATAGAGTATAACGGAGTATTAAATATTTCTTTTGCATGTTTTTGTGGTTCAGTAATTTTCTATACACTTCCATAAATGTGCAATAAATTCTGAAGTACAGCTGGACCCAAGACTGGATTACCCACTGGTCAGAGCGAGCAAGTGCCCAGGGGCCCCAGGACCACAGCTCCTTATTATTTGGGTGAACATAATTTGATAAATCCCACATTTGTTATACATTTAAAGAACTATGCCAAAATTCTGATTTGGCCCTTTGTTCTCCATCATGTGACGTTGGAGGAAATAATAAAAAAAAAAGCGTTATTAGGGTTGGAGTCAGTACCGACCGGTCCGTGACATCCCGGTAGCTAGAACGAGCGCACCACCGAGCTCCTGCGCAGTCCGCAGCAGGCCCGGCTGCGCGCGGCTCTGCCTTTGAGTGACGTCGGTCCGTCGTGACGTCACGGTTGTAAACACCCGTATGTGCTCGCAGCGTTCTGTCCGGTCCACAGTGAAACATGTCGGGAAGGAGAGCGCCCCGCGGAGGAGCTGCGTCCATGAAGTACACACCTATGACCTAAACAACGGCGTTTTACGAGAGTTTGAAGCAGCTGTCCGGGCCGAAGTTACTATTTCACGGAAGCGGGCCTGTCGGGGGCGAATGGACCGATAAAGAACGACGGCCAGGGGCTTTATCTGAAGAAGTAGGCTAGCAAGCAGGCGGCCGAGCCGGGTCGAGAGAGAGAGAGAGCGAGCGGGGGGACAGCGAGTGTAGGTTCAAGTCAAGACTAGGTTGCTCCTTGCCAGGGATGTTATCCGTATTGTCTTATGGCAGGCTGGTAGCCAGGGCTGTCCTGGGTGGACTCTCTCAGACGGACGGTCGGGATTACAGCCTGATCAGCGCCAGTTATGGTTTCGGTAAAGACTTTCGGAAGGGAATCCTGAAGAAAGGGATGTGCTATGGAGATGATGCCTGCTTTATTGCGCGGCACAGGTCCGCCGACGTTTTAGGTAAGCTCTCTGGCGAATAAACGCCGTTTCTGGCCTGTAGATTCCCGTTAGACATCATCTGTGCCCAGGTGACCTTCAGTGAGTTCGCCTACACGTGTGCCGACCCCTCGGATAACAACACAACTGCCCCCACCCCCTCCATAACACAGCCACAACTTTTCCTCCTTGCAGTCGTAATGTTAGCTACGTTAGCTTTGTTTGATTAACATAGTGTCGGACGGATGCCTACGGGAGATCAGTGCGTACAGTACCACACACACTCAGGTTATTTTATACAAACACAACGATTATGTGAAGTTTGTGATAGTTTTTAATATGAAGCACTAACGACCTTTCACCTAAATAAGCCCCAACTGAAAAATACACAGCGGTAACACACAATATTTGGACAAATGAAATAACAAAGGATATACACGTAAAATGAAATGCTGTCGTGACTGAAAAAGTCTCCATTAAAACATCTCAGACGGAACACGGCAATGTCTTGCAAAGGTCAGAATGGTTGAGAATGGAGGCAGCCATATTGCTAATACCGTCAGTAGCCTGCTAGCTTAGCACAGCGTGGTTGCTTTGTCCTCATTGCTCTGTCAGGAGGGTAAACACAGCGAAATGCTTGACAACCACGTGGTTCGGTCGATACCTCCACTATGTGTTTATAGTCCAAGAAATAAGCGCTCTTAAATGTTTGGTTTGCTGACGAAGTAATTATGGTGAGCTCTGAGCATCACAGTCTCCTCATGGCTTTACGTGTTGCACATGGAAACAGCACAAATGACCTGGTAGAGAGGTGAACAGCCAGTGACCTCCACTGATGATAACTCTCATCACACTCACTGTGATGTCTGACAGGTCTTCAGCAGCACAGAGGGAGATTCCCAGGGGTATTTTGTATGTTTCACTTTCTTATTTAAGGGAACTTCCATCTACAATAAAAAGAAAATTGTACTGTAAATCAGTGATTCAACTTAATGTTCCCTGTTTACATATTTATTATTGTTACAGAGTTAAATATTACAAAAATTTACTTTTAATGTGAATTTAATAGCATGTCATCATAATCATTTTGTCCTTGTTGCAATGCCCTGGCCTTTCAGAAATCCACATTAAAAATGTCAACAAAGGCATTGTGTTATTTTGGATGTTAGAGGATTTTTAATTTGTGAATTCTTTGCTTTTACATTTTTTTTCTCTGTGGCTCCTGTTCTCGCACTCACCAGATGCATTATTCTGTAAAGCAATCCACTATGATCCTGGTGCATTATGACATAGTAGCTTAGTATTGAATTTACTTATCTCTGATCCAGTCTAATCTCATAAAAATATTATCTACATCATAGCCTTTGTGTTGGTTGGGACTAGCTAGGGTGTTTTTCATATTGTCAATGTAGGATTAATGTAAACTGAAAATAAAACACTTTGAACAGTTAATTGCATGTCAAGGGGTTGAAGGGATGATGGAAAGAAGTAAAATTTTAGTAATTAAATCATGTGTTTGACAAATGTTCTTCAGCTGTTCATGTGGCTGAGGTGAAGCCATGACATCACTATTCCCTTGTTGCTTAGTGCTACTACTTTGTGCCCACATGAAAAGCATGAACTAAGTAGCCAACATATCCATTAATACAGGCAGTGTACATATTGATATACCACCACTAATGATGGTGGAGTGCAGAGTATGGAATAGGTGCTGGTTACAGGTTTGAAAGGATCCATTAGCAGTGATCTCACAGGACAAGAAAAGTGGCGAACAGTGCCTCAATACTTGTCATCACCCAGTATGACAGTGGTTTGGCTGATGTTTAAATTAAAGGGTGCATTTCAATTTTCTCCATCAGGTGTAGCAGATGGTGTAGGTGGTTGGCGTGACTATGGCGTTGACCCGTCACAGTTCTCTGCTACCTTAATGAGAACCTGTGAGCGACTGGTGAAGGAAGGGCGCTTCACTCCCAGTAATCCAGTGGGTATCCTGACCTCTGGTTACTATGAGCTTCTACAGAACAAAGTTCCTCTGCTAGGTGAGTACGCATAGACACAAAACCACACACACAATACATTATGATCCACACAGTCTGCAGTGGAGTGAACATCTTAGAAATAAATAACATAGCTGCAGGATGAGTCAGATTGTGAGTAGCAGCCTTGCTTAGAGAGATGCATAACGGTTACAGTAAGCTGCGAGCATTTCCTTTTCTAACTGAAAAATGCATAAAAAGATGAAAACAGTGCAAACAAGACAAATATTGATATAATCTGTTCTGCAGCATTTTTTAACGAACATATGTGCAAATCATTATTATTAATTATTATTACTTATTTAGTGTGGTATTAATGTATTTATTAATGTGAGCTGTTATCATTGGTTTAGGTTTAGATCTGTAGCGCACTGACTCATGTAACCAGTAAAATAACAGCCTGTATTTTGTTATGCCTCCACATGGAAGTTGAGACTCAGTGTGACCTTGTGGGGCTAAACAGTTTTTGTTTTACCCAGGGTGAACTTTTTGCCTCATACCAGAGCTCCAAAAGTTTGGGAATTCAACTGTACTTTCATTCAACTGCACAGGTTGTAAAAGCATGGACAAACATGCGACTAAGGTCACAGTTCTTCTCGACAAGGTCTGTGTGTGACCTTCCTTGCTCAAGGTTGCTCAGACTATTGCCTCCTAAAGCTGCAGTCACATGGATCTTGAACAAGTGAGGGATAGGACCTTTGTGTTTTTGTTTGTCCTTTTTTCTTCTCTCTTTTGATGCGAGTCCATTTGAAAATTGCATAATCTCACCCACCCACTGTGGAAGCATCAAATTCACAAAGAAGGTGCACACAAAGCTGGCAATTTACTGGCTGAGCTGCATTTTCCCTCTTTTGGAAGTGAAAACTCACATTCAGCCTGTTCATTTATTCCTGTCTGTCCAAATGGAAAATGTACATGGAAATGTTTGCATTCACTGTGGTGCTCTAAGACCCCGAGCCTCTGGTCAGATTTTATCCTCTATCCACACATAACTTTGTTGTTTTGTTCTTCTCTTTCTGCAGGTAGCAGCACGGCTTGTATTGTGGTTTTGGATCGACGGAGTCACCGGTTACACACATGTAACCTCGGTGACTCCGGATTCCTGGTGGTCCGGAGAGGAGAGGTGGTTCATCGCTCAGACGAGCAACAGCACTATTTTAACACACCCTTTCAGCTGTCCATTGCTCCCCCAGGAGCAGAGGGGGTGGTGCTAAGTGACAGGTCAGTAACTCAGTGTTAACTATAACTTGGCTACATCTCTGCATATCCATTATAACTACTTGATCACCTTTACTAATATTGCCTGCATGTTTTGTTTGTAGATTTAATAGATTCTTTTTTTTTTTTAAAGGTAAAGTTGCCTTTATTATCAGACCCAAATAAAATACTACATTCATCAACATATTAACAAGTGCAATGAGAATATATGAACATGAGAAAAAGAAGTTGGAGCTATAGCTTCATTTGGCTCAGTCTCAAGATCTTGTTTTCCACCTTTTATTATTTAATCCTGTTCCTTTGGTGTGAAATAAAGTTTAATATTAAGCTTTTCAAATAAACATTCTGTTCTAAGATGTATTCGTAGATCTGTGCTATGAACCTTAAAATAAAATAAGTTAAAAGTAGAAAGAAATTAAAGACCATGCAGAAGCATAATGTTGTGAAGGCTTCCAGGAAATAAAACTTTGGGTATGGTGCCATCAAGCAGCAGGACCTGTCTTGGTTTGGCAAGGACACACATGACAATCTGCCCCTGAGTCAGTTGCAAGATTAAACTGCTATGCTGTGTTTACTTTGGCAGAGTGGCTTAATGCCACACTAGAGACCATTGACAGCACCTCAGTCGTTACATACTCCTGTTTCATTTTTGACTGATCTTGCATGCCCCCCTGTTTCCTCCAGTCCCGAAGCAGCTGACAGCTCCTCCTTTGATGTGCAGCTTGGTGACATCATCCTGACAGCAACCGATGGCCTCTTTGACAACATGCCGGACTACATGATTCTCCAGGAGCTCAAAAAACTCAAGGTGTTACTTCTGGAAATCACCTTGTTCATACTGCTGCACACATTGTATCTAGTTACAAAGTAAACATGTAGAAAAAGGATTTTAGTGCATTTAATACTTTTTATTTCTGCTCATTTCAGACTACCAACTATGACAGCATCCTGCAGACTGCACAGAGTATTGCAAAACAAGCTCATGATCTTGCCTATGACCCCAACTACATGTCTCCTTTTGCACAGTTTGCCTGTGACAATGGCCTGAATGTAAGGGGTAAGTATGCTCCAATTAGACAGCACATTTATAATCCTGCCATTGCTACCTCTGTCTCTTGTACCTGGTGTTTGGTTGGGTAGTACACAAATTATAAATTATAAATGGTTCATACATGCTATTTGTTTGTAAATAATAGGAATAAGCTGATGTATAATGTAGTGGTCTGCACTTTAAAATTATTTTGTAATACTTTTACTGTTTAGGACATTCAGACATAGACACTTTACACCTTTACTCTGGTGCCCATAGTATGTAACAGAAAACAGGAAATGCCTTAGTGATAGGGTTGGCAATGAGTGCCAAACAGCTTTGAGGAGAAAATCCAGCTCTACTGGCATGGCTAATTTTTTGTCTTTTTCTTTTCTCCAGGAGGGAAGCCAGATGACATCACGGTGCTGCTGTCCATTGTGGCTGAATATACAGACTAAAATTGTGCGTGTGTGTGAGAGAGAGGGTGTATGGGGTTCTCTGGAGCTGATCCTTCCTGTATGTCTACCTGGGTCTTCCACCTGCAAGCCCTCCCAAAATGCACTGCGTCCTGTGGGCTGACAGGGGAGGCCCACCATGACACGACACACACTCCTCACTGCAGGGCTGAGGTCCAGCTGTGTAATATTTTGTTTTCTTCCTCTGTTTTGTTTTGGTGCTTGAACGGTTGAGGGGGGAAGCAGGCAGCTAAGACACTTTCATGTTGATCATGATGCAGGAGGAGCAGAGTATGACGAACTGAGGATTCCCCTCAGTCTCCCATGTTTCACTGTGTGGCATCAACTTTTCTTAGGTGATGTGTCTAAGAGACAGTCCATAATAAGCCATGAGTTTGGGAAGTTTAGAGTAGTGGTAGAGTTGTCTAATCGGTCTCTGTTCCAGTTGTTAATCTGTTCCACGTTGTAAATGTGTTTGAGCAAAGCCTGCAGATGGACTGAGGAAGCTGATGTTGGGGCATGGATGAGAGTTACTTGAGGATGAAATGAAAGATTTAGGTTTCAGGTTTTGGGAATGTAAATGATTGACAAGCTGTAACTAGTTCATTTGCTCAGCTAAATGTAAACAGAAACAGCAACACATTGGAGCTTACATGTGAAGGTTAACCAGGTTTTGTCACTTGGCTCAGGATCTGTCTGTGCACACATCCTGATAAGTTGTAAATATTTTTGGTTTGTTTTTAGGGTTGTTAATGCAAAGCTATTTTGTTACTGTTGTGAAAGATGTACACATGTATTCATAAATATATTTTCATTTTCATGTATAATGTTAATCTTGAAGTGAGCTTTATCAATCCCACACTTCCACTCATCGAAATTAACAAGAATATATATGCCGAGACTGATTGCTGCAGCAGTTGTGTAATAGGAGCGATGCTCAAATGTGTGAGTGTGTGTTAACAAGTTGTTTTTGGGATGTGTGCTGTATTTAATGTTAATATGTGTTATCTCACAAAGCTAAAGTTAGCATCCAGGAATGCTTACAATCACACTGATAGGTCAGGCATGAGAATATGTAGTGCTTTTTACCATTCAGTTTTAAATGTAAGAGTTTGAAGTGTGTGCTGACGTGAAAGCGTGTGACAGATGACAAAGATCCAGATATCTTAACAAGAATGACTTGTGCAGTATGTGTGTGTGGCTTTGTAGGAGAGTGAATGAGAATAATTTGTTTTTATTTCTCAGTTTTTATTTCTCCCTATTTTCCTTTATATTTGTTTTTGCTGCTGCTTGTATTTGTAATTGAGATGTATGTATATGACTCAACATGATTTACATGAGCATTGTCATGATTGTAAAGTGTGTGTGTGTGTGTGTGTGTGTGTGTGTGTGTGTGTGTGTGTGTGTGTGTGTGTGTGTGTGTGTGTGTGTTGGATTTCATCAAATTTACATTAATCAAAGACACTTATTATACAGTTTTTCTTGTGAAAGTGTGTAGGGATACACTATAGCTCACCCAAGTTATTCAGACCGTGTCTTTACAGTTTAGAAGCAGGTGCACCAAAGACACATTTTCTTTGTGTAATTCATTACACAAACGTCATACAGCAATACTGTAAATTCTTTGTGCTCTGAATCTTGTGTGATGGCAACGTGTTCAGGTAGAAATGTGCAGAGGGACATTTAAATGTCTCGTCTGTGCCGCTTGTATGAGAACACAGGTTGTGTCACAATGTTGGTTTAAGTTCTACAGTATGTGAGTTATCTGTAACATAGTTTTACACAGGTTTATAAAACCAAAGAAGGAAAGCCATATATAAATTATTCCATGATTAGGGCACTGCTCTGTCTCTGCTGTAAAGATGTTGGTAGAGACCAATATCGTCACTGTGTTGTTCATTTAACAATCATGGTAAAACTGTACATGTGCTGCCACAGTAGAACCCACTGGCCGTGCATGTGTCTCGCGATAGAAAGCAGGATTCTGCAAACAAATAATATATGTGACGGAGCAGCAGTACAACAAATGACTGATATTACATCAGTGAAGTTTCTTCCTCATGCATAATGCAGACAATTATACTATCAGTTTCAGTCTTAGCTTTTGGCACGATTTCAAAGTTCATTTAACACAGGTGTAGTCTGTTCTTGTCTGTAGAGTGGTTTATGTAAATTGTAATCAGCTTGTATTTACTTCAAGGTAGCCCTATATTCGAAAGAGACATATCCTATATGCAGGAGGAGGAGTGTTGAGATAGGTAATGGTGCTTTGAACAGTATGAGGGTAAGCACAGTTTCAGCCTTAACAAGACCTGTAATCTAGAGGCCTTCCCTGTCTTTGCAAGCTTGTCATGTCTTGGTCATGTTGCCCGGTGTTTGACGTAAATGAGATCTGCCCCCGTCTTTCTGTCCTGTAAAACTGTTCTTAAAGGTGCTTCTGTAGGCTGTACGGTATGATTGTTCTCCTTCCAGCCAGCGATGTTTGCGCGAATGAAAGATACACCAATGTCTACAGTGTAATAATGCAGGTCTAATTTGTGTAAATATGTTTTAAAAAAATGTACAATATTTAAATAAAGACTTTTAGTATTTATACTAAATTTGCTTGTGTGTTTTTCTTTTGTGTTTGAATAATTTTATCTAATCTTAACTTTTTTTTTTTCTTTTCAGTGAAAGTAGATTCTGAATAAAATGTTAACTGAGCTGAATCTTCACTGGTGGATGATGATATACAGTATGTTTTGTGTGTTGTTTATTCTATGAAGTAATACTGACACCATATGTTATATTTTAATCGTTGATGGTGTAAATAATCGGGCCAAGGGAATGTATACAGTAGATAGTTTATATAACATTTATTAAATAACACACAAGTTTAAAATAATTCCCTTTTCGTGTTTACAATCTACAGTTCAATTGAACATTGATTATAAACCTGTTGTAGTAAACCTATGCACATAAACATAAGTCAGTCTACTCAGCTGCACTTATACTGCACACATACTAAACTATTTAACAGTTTATTTAGCCCTTTATCGATATAACTAACAATCACCTACATTTACTTTTATTTCTGACTGAATGTTTTGCTTAATTTAACTCCAGCAACATTAAGAAAATACCTGTAACGACCTGTACCATGTACTTTATATTGTGGAGTTGCTATTGTACTAAGTTTCCTCCATCTCCGGGGATCACACTGGTCCTGTATGTTGAAGTAGAGAGTTAAACGTGAACCTGAGTGTGTGTTTTTCAGCAGTAGGTGGCAGAGGGGAGTCGGAGGATGCCATGGTTTTGTTTTCTGATCCGTTTTAGCTTCCTTGTAGCCTGCAGCTAACTAATCCACATTCTTGCTGACAGCACAGATTCTGGCTGCAATAACTAGCGTTAGGTGTGTGTCAGCTGACAGTTGTGTGATGCTAGCATGTTAGCATGGGAGTTAGCAAGTAGATACTACACTAATTTTGTGCTATTGCAGACAGCTGCGTTCCGACTATTTCGCACAGTTGGTGGAAATATTTTTCTTCGCACGTTAACTATGTGAACAACGCGAGGTAGGTTAGCATTAAACAAACAAACTAGCTAATTGGGATTTTAGCACTAGCATGCTAGCAGGCTGCTAGGAATGTAATCCTAGCAACCGTGGCTAGCTGTGACAGGAGGTTAGCGAACAACAGGCGTCTTCATGGAGGCTTTTAAACTGTTAGCAAGGCTTTTAAAGCTGCTCGGAAGTTACGTGGGAACTCTGTAGAGGTAACGTAAATGTCGATTAAATGGCAAGAAGTGAACAGGGCAATGGACTTGATCTGCGGGGCAGCACAGAGAAGCTGACAGGTAATGGGAAAGGCAGCTCGTATGGATCAGACCCGTCCATAGACGGAAGCACCATCACCGAGGAGGACAAGCAGGTGGACAAGTACGGCTTCACCGGGGGAGCCCAGCAGTACTCCGGAGACTCGTAAGTAGAGTTTCATATTGCTCAGGGGTCGTAAAATATGTGTTTTTTGAACAACGGAATGAACTGGTATTTAATGTTTCCACAGACTACCGCATAGTTGAGGTGTTTTTCTTGCACTCAGGTAAAGACAGGTTAAACCGGTAGATGTGTCTGAGATGTGTCTGTGCCCCTGACAGCCACACATCCACACAGGTAGTCAAGTAATCCCCTTCTACCTACTGAACCCCTCAGATAGTGAAGACACACACAGTCATTTAAATGTGAAAGAAAGAAACAAAGACCACTGGACCACCTGGACCACTGGACCACCTGGACCACTGGACCACCTGGACCACCTGGACCACTGGACCACCTGGACCACTGGTTCTGTCCAGTAGATGACCCTTCAAAGTGAAGCCATGTATTCTGACCCCTTGACTGTGGTTGAGATAACTTATCTTTATGAGTTGTAAGACGTTCAGTGTTAATGTTACATTCTCAGATTGTTTTAGAAAAACATACAACTAAAGAAGCCTTGATGAGAGGTTAAGCTTGTACCTGCCCCAGGTAACAATGACCTGGATCACTTAGGATTTCAAAACCTTGGGTTTTAGAGAGTTCAAGATAGAAACTGGACAGTATTCAATTAAAAAACAGTCTATAAACTAAATGTCATATGTTTCATGAATGAGTTTTTTTTTTTCTTTAATATCATCAACCAGTAAGCTCACAGCATTGGACCACTGTACTGCCATCTGTCACCAGAGAGACACTTTACATGTGTAGTGGATAGTCTTTTTTGGATCTCCACAGAATAGTATAGGATGGATAATATTGAACTGATATTGAAATCTTTATCTAATGTTTGCTGTTTATGGGCCTATTCCGTAGTCTTGGGCTCTTGACAACTCATATTTTCTCTATTGTCTCTGAGGTCTTATGACCTAAAGCCTGTTGGTAGTTTACACTCTAGGTCATATGTGGCACATGAAGATGAATAGAATACTTTATATGGGACATATGTCATTATGCATCACATTTTTATCCAAAGCAAATCATTGATTACCAATGGTTGAGGTTTTAGTAGTGCATAAGGGGGATCAAACCTTGGCAATAGATTCAATCTGAATGTGAAGTGCCTTCCTTTCAAATTCTGCCTAAAAAGCCATTTTTGTTCTTATAGTGCATTGGTCACCTTGTCTTGTTTAGAAATATGCATAAAAAAAAAAGTTACTCAAATACTTGAGCATACCAGACATTTGGTGGTGACCCATTATTTTTAGAATATAAACTTTGACTTATGTGTAAGTGATAACTTGCTTACTATAACTTGTAAACTTGTATGCAAAAGCTTGTCAGTCAGCTGTTTAAATGTGTTTGTTTAAATTTGTTTGCCAGGAAGACCGAGCATGTGTTTGTTAGGTCATGACAGAAAAGTGGGTGTGTATGTGACTATACAGCAGCCATGGTTTTTACTAGGACTCTAGTAAAGTAGGTATGTAATTTGGTTTGTGTAGGATGTTGTAGGGAACTGAAGTAAGGGAAACGTCTCCCACAACTTCCTGTTTTTCTTGTACTTTACTACTGAAGACAAGTATTCTTCTGTTTTGTAAAAGGGTGGTTTTCCAGTTCATTGCCAGGCACAGTAATAAACACTTTACAGTGCTAGGAATTTATCTTGATGTCAGGTGCAAACACAATCAAAATATAAAGTCAAAAGGAATACGATGTAAAAATAAATCTAGGGGGTACTGACAGCAGGAACAGTCACTTTCCCTCCCTCCCTGTTGACACTATTCCCCTGTCATAAGTACAGAGAAGTGACAAAGTACAGCCAGTTTGTTATGAAAATACTTTTTAATCAGTGACATTGGCTCCTGTCTCCACAGTGCTGAAGAAATTCCCATCGAGGTCTTGAGGCAGCGGGAGGCAAAATGGCTAGATATGCTCAACAGCTGGGACAAGTGGATGGCCAAGAAACACAAGAAGGTCTGCAGTGTATCAGCTGTAAATTATATATGGCTTCACTCCTCCGAGCATCATGTTGTATATTACTCCTAATTTAAATATGCAGTTTAAAGCTTTTCTTTTTGTTTTGGGTATGAACATGGTTTCAATAACATGTTCATGCTGTCTGATAAGTGAGACTTATCATTCTTCTCTTTTTTTTGTCCTTACAAACTGTGGTATGTTGTACAGTGCACTATTCCTACTAGTCTTGCTTTCTATAATAGGTGAAGGAGCGCTGTCAGAAGGGGATTCCTCCATCACTGCGTGGCCGGGCCTGGCTCTACCTCACTGGGGGCAAAGTGAAAAGGGCGCAAAACCAGGGCAAATTCCAGGTCAGTTGTACATGTGATTCCTGCTGCTTTCAAGTTATTTGACTTGAAAAAATATTTTCTTGCATGGTACAAGTCAATATCTCCAATTGAAGTGTTAATTCAAATTTTTGTGTCATGTTATATGTATATGGATTTTACTGAAAACAGGACATTCAATCTACAAGGCTTGTAATGTAATTTTTAGTTTTTAATTCCTAAATTGTTTGCATTAGAAAATTACAAAACACGTGTAACATTTACGGTTGTTGCAGAAGGTGACAGAACTCTGTATTTTTAGGAACTTGACAACCATCCAGGAGATCCAAAATGGGTAGATATTATTGAGAGGGACCTCCATCGACAGTTCCCTTTCCATGAAATGTTTGCAGCAAGAGGAGGTCATGGGTAAGTACCACCATCTGAAGACCTATTATGTTGCCTGTGGTTGTGTTAAAATTTAAATAATACTTTGTGTCTTCGTACATGTAGGCAACAGGACCTATTCCGTGTACTAAAGGCTTATACTCTTCATCGCCCTGAGGAAGGTTATTGTCAGGCACAGGCTCCCATTGCTGCTGTACTCCTGATGCATATGCCAGCTGAGGTGAACACAACCACAAGAAAGTCAACATTTCTTTTTCTTTTTTTGTTTGTGTAGCAATATAATAAAAATATAGCTGATATTGGATTCTCACTGCACTTATAAATATTTAAGAGGAATAACAAGGCAGAGAGTGTAAAAGAATGATATCTTCATCAAACAAATAACTATAATTGTACATGTTACTGTGGGACATTAGTACACATGTCACCCAAACACAATTTCTCTATCAGTGAGTTTTATTAAATAAAAGTTGTAATTTCTGTGTTCAAATTCCTGATGTTACTCTTTTCTTTCTTTGTCCTAGGATGCATTCTGGGTTCTTGTTCAAATTTGTGAAAAATACCTTCCCGGATACTACAGCACAGGTCTGGTAAGGATCCAGACAGGCACAAAGTCACATTATTTAACTGACATGGGACATTTAAAAGTCATAAGAAGAGACTGAGAACATCAGAGTACAACTTAACTAAAACAGGGTTACACATTTACTGTGTTCAACCTGTCAATTATTACCCATTTAAACCATTTATTCTGCTATTTTGTATCTCACTAAAACACGAGACAGTTGACTTATCATACTGCTACATTTCTGTCATCTTCTACATCTACAGTTTGTATTTTTATATGTTTTCCAGAAATTATACTGCCCAAGTTTATTGCACACATAGATTCTGTTTAAAGTCAACAAACAAACATATTTGCTACAAATGGTGTTACATATTTGCTGACAGCCTAATAACACGAGATGGTGACCAGGCTAAAAGGACAAGATAGTTAGACTTTGATTAAACTAAGAGAAAATAGTCTGTTCTCACTGTCTCTGTTACTGACTGTTCTCCATGTTCTCCCCACAGGAAGCAATCCAGCTGGATGGGGAGATCCTCTACGCTCTCCTGCGGCGGGTGTCTCCTGTTGCCCACCGTCACCTGAAGAAGCACAAGCTGGACCCCATCCTGTACATGACAGAGTGGTTCATGTGTGCCTTTTCCCGGACTCTGCCATGGGCCTCAGTGCTCCGTGTCTGGGACATGTTCCTTTGTGACGGTGAGACGACGCTCACAAATGTTAATCAAAGTTTGTCTCAATGTGTTATCCTATGTCTGCCTAACAGGGCAACAACACAAGAAGTCTCCCTGTTTTAATTTGGAATGAAGAATATGTGAATTATAATAAACCACTGTGCTGAAAGCTTTTCTTACCTAATTTAAATCCAAGTGGCATCACAAAGTTTTCACTGTTATGATTTAGAAGTGATTTTGACTTGACATTAGTTATGTGCAGCTCTCAGATGGCCCCTCTCTTCCAGTGTGAGTGAAGACTGCTGCTTTAGCTTCATGTTGTGATATATGATCCTGTTCTCAGGAGTGAAAATCCTCTTCCGTGTGGGTCTGGTCCTTCTAAAATGCATCTTGGGATCCCAAGAGAAACTGAAGACCTGCCAAGGTCTATATGAAACAATGGAACTGCTTCGAGCTATTAAGCCACAATACATGCAAGAAGGCTTTCTGGTTAATGAGGTATGTTACACTCCATGTTTTTTTTTTTTTTATTGTTTTGGCCCATCACCCACTGCATGTTCAGCTCACCATCTGAATGTAGGGTCCCTCCTGACTTTGCCCTCCTGGAGGTTAGGTAACAGCAGTATAAAAAGATTTAATGAGTAACCATTACCGTGCATGTGATTTGCACCCCTTGTGATTCAGGTTACAGAGTTAGCAGTGTCTGAGAAAGACATAGAGAAGGAACATCAGATACAGTTGCGTCGCTGGAAGGAGACTCATGGAGATCTAAACTGTAAGTCCCCTCCACGAATGCACGGTGCCAAGGCCATCATGACTGCAGAGCCACCCAGCCGGCAGGACCTGAGACAGAGGCCCACCATCATTGTGAAGTCTCCACTGGCAAACCAAACAGATGAAGTGCAAGCAGAAAATGAGATAGAAAGTGGAAAGACTAAAAAGGAGAGGCAGAAGAAAACGGTGCCGCCTCCTGAGGAGACCATTAATCCTTACCCTCCTGCCACTGACCCTTCAACTCCCCTCACTAAATTAACCATACAAGGTTCCAGAGAGAGTCTGAGCAGTGCAGAACACGACACTTATCTGTAGCAGGCCAAGTTTCACAACACTTTACAGTGGCAAGAAAGTATTACTTTTATAGTTCTTTTGCATTTGTCATAAAATGTGGTCTTATCTTCATCTAAGTCAAGAGTATTAATATAATGTGCCTAAAATAATAACACTAAATAAATTCTGATCACTCTTTATTAAGAACAACCAAAATAACCTCATAATGCTAGTGGACAAAGTATTGGAATTACCAGCTGGTTGTATAAGTGTATTGCTCTTGTGCAACGCAAAATCAAAAAGTTAGTGATTTTTGTCCAAGTATCTGTAGCCCACACCTCCAAACTTATTGTATGTGTTAATACTCTTGACTTCAGATCACATTTTATGACACAAATTTCAAAAGGTTCCCATACTTGCCACTGTATTTACAAAAATCATTCCACATAGGCTTTACTAAATTTGCAGTGGCACAGTTTTCAGTCAGTTCTTAAAACAATTTTAACTGAGGCAGGTTTAGTTAAATGATGGTTTCTACTGTGACAAAATTCAAGGAAATGTTAGAGAATTTAAAACTAATTTAAAATATTTGCAAAGCTGACAAAAAGCTATTGCTCAGAATACTAATAATTCAGTAATATACAGCAGCTTGTCAGTCTCGATGATCTAATAAAGTTGGTATTTTCTGTGTTTTTAATTTAGTATAGTCATGGATTTAGCATGACAGCATAGTAATTGTGTTAAACATAATGGAACTCATAAATGTAACAGCAGGTGGCGATCATGTGCACTTTGTGCCAATATCTGTAGGAGTATGGAGCTATTAGCTTTGTATGATGATAACATGTAGGCACTGGCTAACTCACTGTTAACAGCTCCACTGCTGCTATTTACCTCCTCAAAGTAGTGCTCTGATTCTCTCCCTTGTTATAAATGAAGTTTTGATTTTTTTCTGAACTGATGACTAGTGCACCTTGCCTTTATGGTCTTCCTCTTTAGGTGGGTTTCCATGTGGCTGATTTGATGCACGTCAATTTGTGCATTAGAATCCTGAGTGGACATTTAACAGAATCTTGAAACATTATAGAAGAGAGAATATGCTTGTCTGAGCTGGAGAAGTTGGATTGAAGAAAAATGTGACAAGTGCGCGAATAGAAATGCTGCATGTCCATCGTTTGAATTTTGACTGGTGTTCATTTAATTACCCGATCTTAATGTGTCTTCTGCAGTGGTTAGAAGATACTCAAATGTAGGACAAATATCAGTTGGATGGAAACCCACTTTTCAACATTAGACTGTTGCCAGCAAAGAGTTCTGTTTATCCTGCTTTACTAGACTAATGTTATCACATTAAGGTGCAGACACGCAGTTCATGTTTATGTGTCTGATAAGCACAGTCTGCTGTTTGTTATGCTGCATCCATGAATTTGTCTCTGCAGTAGTTGAACACTTGAGGGCATCCTGGGATTATTTCCCAGCCTCAGCAGTGAGCAGCAGCTATCTGACACCAGCTGTGTGACTCTGAAGGAAAAGGGTGCAGGGATATTTGTGCCACTAAGCCAAAGATTTATAATGCCTATTTTTAAAATGTATGTTTTCAAAAGCAGTTTAATCAGTTGTATTGTTGTACAGTATTTGACTGTTGTCAGTTTGGGAGAGCAGAGGGTTTATATTTATGTATTTGAAGAATGCTACAAAGCTGTTTTTGTACAATCGTGCTCAAGTTCCTTCAAATCTTATGTATCCTTAAAGACTTAAAGATATAAAATTTTACTATGAGGAAAAAGACAACTTTGAGAAATTTGTTTTCTCTTCAATCTCAAAATCAAACTTTTAGTTTGAATAATAAGGTTTTTACAAAACCAAGCAAACTTTCAGTACCAATTTATGTCTTTGACAAAACAGCTTTGAATAGGCTTTAAAAAACTATTCCAAAATCTTCAGACATAATGAGTTCATAGACATAAATTGCAAATGGACACAAAACGATAAACATGAAGTCACACTGCACTATGAAAGAAAAGAAGTAACATAATTATTAAAGGTCAACCTTTGATTATGACCAAATGATGTGTGTAGAGAGAAGCAATCGACATTTAACAGTCCCGTAAGTACATTGCTTTATTGGCAATGGCCTGTGCAACTGTATGTCAGATTGTTTGCTGTCTAGTGTTTTTTTTAAATGAGAAGTGGTTGTGGCTATGAGTATGGGTGTTGATTGTAAACTCTACATTGACTTTAGTATATGCTACGGGTTCATTATTATCTATTCGGAAAGACAGTTTACTTGCCATGATCTCTGAATTATTATTATTGTTATTTAGATTTAAAATAAACTCTTAGTCTGTAGCAAAAAGGAAAAAAAAAACCAACATTCAGTGGATCAGCTGAGGTCTCAACTCTTTTCTATGTTGTCATGTAGATGGTGCCACTGAGCTTAATCCAGGGATCAAAACGCTGTTCAGTCATTCCAAAGGTTACAGAATGTGATTTGCCATCCAAAACCTTTGTGTTGATTTGTTTGTTTCAGTATTTATCTAAATAATATCAATCAATATCATTGCAGCTGTTAAAGGTTACACTGTTTAAATCTGGGGCTTGTACATTTGCAGTTTATCCTGCAGCTATGTTGTATAGGACTTTTCTTTCTGATCTGTTTCCACAACTGACTTAAAAAAAAAAAAAGAAATCATCTTCTCAAATTTTCAATCTGTTTTTGTACCAAATGACATTTAAATCAATTAAATTTTAAATTTTGCAGATCGTCATTTTCCATTTTATTGCTCAATGTTAAAATGGGATGAGAACAAGTGCCACACAGATTGGACCGAACAAGCAGCGTTTCAATACACCCTGTGTTGTCATTCAGCGCCCTCACACCCACCCTCACTCACCCACACAGCAGCACACTTCCTAGGGCACCTGTTTCTCCGGCTCTTTCAGCTCTTTGAGGAATTTGCATCTCAAATGGGGCGAATTCCCACAGCACCGTCCAAAGCGTCTCACGCAGCCATTTGCCTTTGGTCTTTGAATGGAAGCTTCAGCATACATACAGGCCTTCTTCTTCTACTTCTTCTTCTTCCTCCACTACAAGGTTCAGCTGCAGTCCAAGAACATGACAGCCAAGAATGCTCTGTCCTACGTTTTAATTTACACAACCAGTGTCACCTCAATACTATTAATTTATGTTAGTTTAAGTTGTGTCCCTTTGGATATAGTCGCGTTAGTGTTGCCCACTGAATTCTTCTTCCTTTTCCTTTCATTCATTTTAAGTAGAGACATTTTTGTCTATTGAGAATGCATTTGGTGGCAAAGATGAAAGAACTTAAATTCATGACAGCCAACAATCAGACTTAATAGTTTCCTCCCAGCCGGCACAGTGGCTTTTTCTATTTATGTGATTCTGTGCGTTTTGTCAGAAGATGTCTGTCATTAGCACATTTTTGTATTTCTGGCTCCTCTCATCATCTCTTTTGTGCTTTTCACTATCTGTAAACAATGCCAGCTTGTCCATCCATTCTTAACCCAACTCCACCCTTCACACCAATCCAAACCCACCCAACCCCACCCTTCCCCTCCTTACCCACCACGTCTCTTACTGTGCTGGTGCACAGGGACATGCGGTAGACCCTACCCTAGACTAGTGAGGGTGTAATGGGAGACAGTCTTTATGGCTGATCTGCAGAGGAGCAGGAGACGTGACCCAGACTTGCCCCCATAACCACAGAATTTGCAGCTTTTGCAACACAATAGCTTATTGCTGCTTCTATATTGAATGCAAGAATGTTATGATACCTCTCTCACAAATCAGTATTCGTGTTCCTCGTTTTTCAAAAGTATCATAAAGTGACCCTAATGAATCTACAGTATAATCAGTGGTCTACAATCGTATTCACATTCACATATTCTCCATTTTCGATATATTAGTGTCTGTTTTTTTTATGTTGCTGCTGAACCCACATTCAGACTTAAAATTTAATTTTAAGTCGCTGGGGTCTGTGCTGGTGTTGATGTGTTACTCCAAGTACTGGAGAGAAGAGGAAACATGAGTTAAGTAATAAAGTGCATCCATAAGGTTCAGGTATACCTCAGTCCAGACTACTACACAGCAGTTTCACAGCACGATTACACATCTGAAATGGAACTCATTTCATCTTGACAAGTCCAGGGGTCACATCATCAAGTAACATATTTATTTGGCCAATACAAAGTTGACTTTGTACATGGACGACAGCGTCTCCTATTTTGTTGCATCTCTCTTGCCGGTGTTTGCTGTCAACTCTCCACTATTACTGATTAATAAAAGTGTGTGCGTAGCCTTGATCATACCTGGAGAGCAACGGGTGAGGCAGAAATGGTATGATATGATTTAAACTGCCAGAAACCGTTTCTAATTATATGATGGATCAAATATCTGCATTAGATATCAGATGTCTACCTCTGGCTGTTATGCTACATTTGTAAATAGCCACTTACTCTGTGATAAAATGATCAAAAGCTATCCAAAGCTTTTTCTTTCCAAGAAGATATGTACCCAAAGGTTAAAAAGAGAATCTTCATGTTTAATTTTTACTTGTTAGTACAAAACTTTACCAACACCGCACTTTAATTTTATTTCTATGTGATAAACCTATCTACAGGGTGTGGGTAAACAGATATCCCACACATGATATCTGTTTATACGCTGTAGCTGTTTATTGGGTGGGGTTGCTGGGTATAGAGAGGTGGATGATCTCATGAGGCCATATGTGTGAAGCGTCTGGGAGATTAAAGTCTGGCTTCATGAGCTGCAAAGCTCCTCTAAAGCTTTTTGGTAAAAAGGGCTGATGGTCTGCACCTTTATCCCCGGCCTGCAACCCCCCATCATGCCCCCTGCCCAAAGGGAGTATTACAAGGAGGTGAGGTCAGGGGTCCTGAAACAAACAATCAGCAGTTTGTTTGTTTGTATGCAAGAAGAAAGTTGTACTTAAAATGATGTTGTCCTTCCATAAAGCGTATAATATTCACTAAGATTGTTTTTGGTTGTATGACATCGTAGGTTGTTCCTCTTGCTTTGTCCACACACTGTTTACAAGTTCATTTAGGGTTTTCCCATGTTTTGGGTTGAAAGCTGTGATAGAAAGGTTCGAATAGCAGAGCTGCACGTGTGGGACAGGAAGCAGAGTCGGAGTGGAAGGTGTCATAGGTCAGACAGATGCCCGTTCAGCGCACAGTGGGCAGGAAGTACACATGTCCTTTTATGGTTCTAACAGTAGCTGGACATGTACCCTTAATGATCTCAGATCCATCAGCTTTTATTTGACACTGTTCTGATTTGTAACAGGAAATGATAGTACACATCTGTTTGCTTTGACTTGGGGGAATCCCCCTCCCGATCTTTTTTGCAGCAGCTGAATTTGTTATGAATCATTGTTAAGACTGATTTAAACTACTTAGTGGATCGGGTCAGTGTCCAAGCTATTGTTCCCATTTAGGGTCCTTGAAACAGTCCTGCTACGCAATAAAAGCACAGAAACACAACTCTTTGTTCTGTCAGGGAACAAATTAGTCAGATGGGCAAATTATGTTTCTCTCAAAGCTGTAACTATTTTCTGCCTTTTCTTTTTTTTATTCCAAAACTTATCGTGATGTGAAGACTTGATATTCACTTCTAATGGTTTCTAAGCGAGGCAACTCTCTGTACCTGTTGGTCGCTCAGTTTTCTGTTACCACATGTAGCCTCATAAAAGATCACACCATCCAATTAATCTGGCCTCTTTCCACTTGATTTTAGGATGTTTGAAGTTGGAAGGCTCTTGATTACAAATTATACAACATCCAGCGCTATCAGGTTTTCACCTTGTTGTGACCTCTGAACTGTTGAACTGCCTTTCTCCTCTTCCACTGCACCCACTGTTGAACTTTCAACTTCCTGCGTGCAACCTTGGTTTGTTTTTGTGTTTTTAATGTGCACGTTTGTAGATGTTTGTCTTGTGCGACATCTTACGTTTAAATGTGTTTTCGAAAATTAATTTGAATTCATTTTTCAGGTGTCAGTTACAACTGCAGGCAAACTGTTCAGCATGTTGTTGAATTGGATCCTCACACTTATCAGTTGGTAGAAGCTTTGAACGGTAGACACTAGGCATGATGGGTGCATCACTTCACCCGCCTCTCTTCTTACCCTGATGCACCCTGATGCACAAGTGGTTTTCTTGAGGCTACACAGCTGTTTAGTCCCAATCCCTTCACATTGTGCATGTGGAAATGCTCTTACTTTTATTATTAAACCTAGCCGTGAGTCCTACTGTTGTTTTTTATGATTTGATTTCACCAAACGTTCAAGTGATCGCCGATCACCGACCACAAATCTTCCTTGAAGCTGATGGTTCCCCACTATCCTCCCAGTTTTTAATAATGCGTTGGACAGTTCTTAACCCAGTTTTAGTAGATTCATCAATCTCCTTTGAGGTTTTCTTTACTTGATTCATGTCAATAATTCGACCCTTCTGAAACAGATTAACATCTTCTCCACGACCACAGGATGTGTCCACCGACATGGTTGTTTAAGAAATGAGAAGCTACTCACTGCATCAGTTTGGGTTAAATAACTTGTTGCCAGCTGAAACATAATCATCCATGCAGTAATTATCCAGTGAGAGGCTCGTACCTATTTGCTCAGTTAAATCCAGGTGGTGACTTTTTTTTGTGCACAGGCAGTGTTTATTAATTCTTAGGTTTCTATTGCAGTGGTTAGTTTGCAAATGTGTTGTGTTATTTTGTCTTGGGAGTGTTTATCCCTTTGGGCCTTGTGTTCAACTTTGTTTCTTGCAAAAATTGTGTTTGTGTTACATGTTTATCTCTTCACTGTTGGATGTTTGTTAGCTCGATGCTGCTGTGTTTTGCACTGATCTGTATTGATCTGAAGTCACTTCCTGCCATTGTTGTGTCACATCCCCACTGTCTCCGCTCTTCCCGTCCATCAAGCCCCCCCCCCCCCCACCCTTTCCCCAGCAAGGAAACCGGGGCTAAAGAAGGATACACAGAGGAGTGTGTGAGGCACAGAGAGACCTCCTCGAGCCATGATAAACCTGAGCCAGACTTGGCTGGGACGAGCTGATATTGGTGGTGAGCAGGAGAAGCGATAACACAAACAGAAACGTCAGCCAGATCAAAAGACCAACAAAATGAAGAACTGGTTTTCTATAAAAATAACTCACCCATTTGTAAAATATTTAGCTTGGAATTAAACAGTAATCATGTGTCCGTCTGCAGTATGAACCTTTTCTTTTCCTCAGGTTATTTAATTAATAGATTTTTTTTCTTTGACAAGCTGGAAAATTTGAAAATGCATCAATAGGTTATATAAAGCCAGATAGTGGATGATTGAGTTTAGCATTTTACAGCAAAAAAAATTTTCGACGTTCATTGCTGCGACTTGGAAGCTGGTGCACTTCTGCACTGCAATCCAAGACTCCATGCTGCACCATCACTGTTTGGTGTGCTGCCTCCACTGCTAAAGAGCGGACTGCAGCAGAGCATTTGCTCAGTTGAGAAAGTGATTGTCTGCAACCTGTCTTCACTGCAGGATGTGCATGACAGGACCAAAACATCTGTCCACAAAATCATCTTTCCTACATCTGTTGGCTTCATCGACAAGGCCCACTACTATGACCAAATAGAACTTTTCCAATGCAAATCTCAGGGAATACCTCTATGCAGTTTTTATTTTGATTCCTTAGTACCTCATGTGTGCCTTTGTCTTCTCATTTTGTGCACTTTTACTAGTTTGTGACTGTAGTAAAGTCAGGATGTTGCAAAATCCCTTTACCAAGTTCAGTGTTATCAACAGTCTTAAACTACAATCACAAATTAAATAAACCAATGTTTTTCATAAATACTCATAGCCTACATAATAAGTATGTCCATGCGTGAATTGGAGAAAGAGATGTGAGGTGTGTGTTAACACAAACGCACACATCAGCAAGTGATCTCATAGCCTGTTATAATTCAGAATAATGACAAAAGCATATGGGCGTCAGGACCTTTGGTTTGAGGTTACAATAGCTTATTGTGTTTTAGCCAGCGTAGTAATGGCTGTAACATAGTGTGTGAACATGTAGGATTGCCGAAAGTGTCCAGTGCACGTTTGTGTCTGTGTATGTGTGCAACCTTGAAACTGAAGTGCAGGCTTGTGTTTCAAAAGTCTGTGAAGTTCAGATGGCCAGCATAAAAATGTGTAAACCGGTTCGTGTTACATGTGGGGGGATAAAAGGCTCAAACACTTTCAAAATCCTGAGCAGTGCATTTAGAGTAATTCACACAGCACAGACCCTCGTGTTCTCTGACCCGTCACCTCTTCACACATTTTTGTGAACCATATTCTTACATGTATGAGGAAGAGTGCAGCAGAAAGAGGGATGCTCCCCTCCAAGGCGCACAGGAAGGGGAAATGTATGTGCACAGGCTTTATTGCAACTTTTTGTTTTTGTGTTTAGACAGGAGGCAGGCTGTAGACCCTGTCTCCTGTCAAACGGGTTGAATCAACATGTTTAAAATGTGTTAAAATGTGTTTTCTGGGTTCTCTGTGTGTCTAAATTCAAAATCTGATGTGCAATAGCACATCCTGTGTTTTCACAATGTGTGGCCTAATGCTTTACATAGCATGAAAACTGGAAATATGTAGGAAAAGGATGACTCCTGCAGTCTTTGTAAGTCTCTCCAAGCAATAATGCATTATGTGACACATGTAGGAGGTGAGTTCTATACAAATAAGTAGGTTACATGAAGATGATGAAGATGGCACCATCATATCTTAAAGTAGTTTGCAAAGCACTATGGTGCAAGGTTTTGTCTTTTTCTCTACACTTATAAAGATTGTTTTATATAATCCTGGTTTATGTCAGTAGACAGCACCCCTCACCCGCCAGATAAAACAGCTTATTAGTGCTTATCTTGTTTTAGACACGTCAATACAAACACTGATACAACTCTATTGCTGTAAATAAATAATACCTTGCAGCGGCAGTGCTATCCCCTTTGCTTCTATAAATGATAAACAGACCTCACCCTTCTCTTCCTTCTGATTTAAACTCTTCTTAGCCGTCCTGCGTAAGAGGCGAGGTGGCGCCCCGCCTCTCGGTAATAGTTATATTTTCACTGGTGACCTTGAGTGCAAGTCGGAGCTATTTATACCTTCTCATGGAAACTGTATGGGATGTCCCTCTCCTGTAGTCACATTCATATATTTGATAAACATCAGAAGAATACAACAACATGTTGAAAGCAGGATGATTCATGTCAACAGAGTGTCCCGGTCAACTGACCCACAAAAGGAGAACTGAATTTAGACATCCTTGAATCTGTGGTGGGTTGAATCCTTCATGAAAATAGCGGCTGCAGCTCTGGTCTGGGGAGCCGCAGTGCAGCGGCGTCATCAGTGAATGCAAAGAGATGAAAATATTACAGAAAGTGCACTAACATGCACATGCAAACTCAGCACAGAGAGTGCACAATGCGTGACTGCTTCCCGACTTAAAAACAGTGCGTTAACGTACTGGAATAACTCGTCAAAGCCTTTTCCTTCAATACTCAGGACAATCATACCTTGTGAATTTCGACATTTAACAGGAGGGAAAGCAGAAGATAACACGGTCACGTTTTCACATTCAGCCACCTCTATCTCGTCGGAAACACTGTGCTGTTTCAGCAGATTTAGGCTTAATGTCTATTGAAGGATACAGCTAATAGATGTAATATTTTTATCAGTATTTTCTTTTTCTTTTTATTCTCTTTGAAACATTAAAACTCACTACATACAGAGGCTTTATGCCCAGTGGGCCATTCACTAAATCCTTGTGCTGCTGTCATGTGGTGGATCATAGTGCTGTAGTCCTTCACTGTCCTGTGTCAAATTAATCTTGTTTTGTCCTTTTGTATCCTCCAGTTAAAACTCCAACTAAAGCCACATGAGCCTTTGTGCAGTGAGAAACGGCACAAACGTCTCCACTCCTGGTGGCCTTTGAGCCTAACAAGCTGGTGTCAATCACCTCATCAGCCCTGCTGAAAGGGAAGATAGATAGTGGAGTGGAGCAGCCAGTAATGAGGCCCAAATGTTCAAGCCTTCCTGCTGTGCTTGTGGTGTTAACTCTGGCAGCTTTCAGCTAATTAAAAGTTCAGATCAGACTGCTGATATGATTGGTAATGTAACTCAAACTGATGGTTTCGTATTTGCTGAGGGGTACTTTATCATCCAGGCTGTGGAGATATTATCAGATCTTGTGATATGAGGCGTGTGATTTCATGAATTTTTATAGGAGCTTTAGTCTGACAAGAGTTCAGGAGCTCACAGATAGAGTCTCAAAGAACCAGCTGTCTCAGCAAAGGGGGGAGCAGCATACATGTGGTCTGTAACAGCTTAACACACACATCAAACAACTGTCAGACCCCCGCCAACCCTCACACACACACACACCTAAACAGCAAGAATACACACCTCATGCTCTTTTGGCACTACAAGTATCACCGAAAACAGGCTCATAAACATGCAAACAGGCAGATCAAAAGGAGTCTGCGTAGCCATGCAGACACTGGAGTGTGTGTTTGTGTGTCATTTCTGAAGCAGGTACCTCATCCTTTTCCATCTCCCAGGTGTCTGCAGCTGACTCATCGCTGACGGATGACAGTCAAATGAAGGATGGACTAAAGCCCTTGGTGTAGTGCAAAACACAAGGACCTTCATGGTGTCTTCATGGTGTGTGGTTTACAGCACAAGGCCACACAGGAGAGGACAGCGTCAACAATAAAAGCAGTCAACTTGAGACACAGGTGGGCATTAAGGAGGAAAAACATGAGCTGAATGTTGGGGAAACAGGGTTTCTGGTATTCTGACTGAAGTGATAGATGCTCTGCAAGGAGGTCCAAACTCAGTCCACTTGGAGCCTGTCAATCCAAAGTAGGAACTGTGGGAAAATAAAGCCACTGTATTTTATGTGATGGTGCAAAGTCTTAGGAAATGCATCATGAATAAAAATGATTATCTGTCGAAAGCTATTTTTTATGTTTGCTCAACTCTCACATTAAGGGGATTTTTGAAGTGTGTGTGTGTGTGTGTGTGTGTGTTGGAGGGGGACTGATTACTCATCAAGTTGCTGTTTTATTTAGCTGTATATTCACATCCCTGTCAATGGGCACAGCTAAAAACAAACCCGAGTCCCTGCAGAGTACAGATAGGAAACTTGCTTTGAATCACTTCACTTTGCTTTTTTTCCTGTTCTGCCCAACGTCCTGCAGCAGAGAGCCAGACGCACAAAGAGCTGGATGGACAATTAAGCAGACTGATAGAAGACAAGAGTTTGGGTGGAGGCGCACAAACACAATCACATCTGTTTAATTATCAAATACCACGAGCTTGCATCACAAGGACTGGCAACAAAAAGGGCTCTCTGAGAGTAGATGATGTTGGCACAATCAAGGGAGATGTGACTCAGTCCTTGTCTTTATAATCAGAGGAAGAAGGAGATGAGTGGCCGGAGGAGAAAAGAAGAAGAGAGGAGGCAGAGATGGAGGAGTGGAGGAAGGGACCGTTGGAGGAAAAGATTGTTGAGTGATACAGTAGTTGTGTCTAAAGGTCAGTGGCCTGGCGCCACCGCTGCTGCTCTGCTGAGAGATGGAGGACGCTGAAGACTGAGCTGTCCCATCTGGGCCAACAAATACACCCCAGAGACAACAAAGAAGAAGAGTGTTACTTATTTAACCTCTTACTATGGAGTTTCCCTTTTGCTTACTATTGAAAGTAGAATGATAAGCACATCCATATCCACGCAAAATAAAGTTTCACTTTAAAGGTACACCGTGTCTCTTTACTGAAAACTATGAATAATTATTTAAGGAAGTTTAAAGTTTCATGTCCACTTGCGGTTTGTCTGTACACTTCTCAGAAATTGTTATTTATTTCCTTGGTATTTTTATGAAACTTTGATGTTGTCACATCAACTGAAATAATAGTTTGGGAATGTTTAATAAATATGTTTGGCAGCACAGCACGAGTTTGTACCTTGTCTTTTAGTATAAAATGAATGAAACAGCATAGGTCACTTATATTGTTTTAATTACATTTGCATTTATTTCATAAATGTATTGTTGTTTTGATAAGCACATACTTTGTTTGCTGTCGAAAAGGAACAGAACTCCAACACACAATACAAAGGCACGTACTTAAAGAGAAATATGTAACAATATCAAATGGTATTATTCATTTGTTTTTAGTAATCATTTCTAAGTTTATTAAAACTATTTCTGGTCTAAATTTAAGCAAATATTAAGTTTGCTAAATGCAGTTTACTAGTGCTTTTAGGCATTTTTCTTGGTGCTTGACATTGTTGTCTATTTTCAATTAAAGGACTGAGGTCAAATGTTGCTTTTTTGAACCTACAGTTCATTAAAACTAGAAATGTTTATTTTGCTATTTATTTTGTGGTTCTACATGTTGGAACATGTACAAACACAAACACAAAAACAACAGAAATGCAAATAGTATAGTGTATTCAGATGGAAGCTGAGTGCTCCGGTGCCAGAACGATGTCTTAATTAACATTCAAATTGAAACTTGTTGAGCTGAGGTGTGACTCATGAGTTACTGTCCAA
This sequence comes from Anabas testudineus, assembly GCF_900324465.2. Taxonomy (NCBI): domain Eukaryota; kingdom Metazoa; phylum Chordata; class Actinopteri; order Anabantiformes; family Anabantidae; genus Anabas; species Anabas testudineus. The sequence goes on from NC_046630.1 coordinate 11,662,245, forward strand.
ACATGTCCAATGAATGTACTTTCACTAAAGTAAAAAATGTAATCTTATATAATCCAAACATGCAATTAAATGTGTGTTAAGATGAAGATGTATGTTTTGAGTCTCATTTTGCATCTAGATATCAATTCTCATCAGCCATATTATAGGTACAAAAAGTGGGAGAAAAGAGGGGATTAATAAATCAACATATTCAACATATCTATTAAAGTGCAGGTACAAAGCATGAATGTAAAGAAGGGTGGGTGTGTATGCAGTGGAAAAGCATGTTCCTGAACAGAGAGGAGGAGGGCAGTGGGAGGAGGGGGGGGGGGGGCGTCCTGGGAGGGTACAAGTCTGGGGGGGTATAAAAGGATGGGAGGATTACACATGTAGCAACAGACTTCAGAGAGCTCTGAAGTGTAGTGGATCTATCTACAGCAAACAGACGTTTTCTTCCTCACAAAAAGGAGATAAGAAGAGAAAAGAGAAAATGGAGACGCACACAACCGAGGTTCCTGAATACTACGACTACGAGGAGCCGGAAAACTCCAGCGTGTGTGACTATTCTGAGTGGACGCCGTCATACTCTGTTATCCCAGTGCTCTACATGCTCATTTTCATCCTCGGCCTCTCAGGAAACGGAGTGGTCATCTTCACTGTGTGGAGAGCCCAGGGCAAGCGGCGAGCTGCTGACATCTACATCGGCAACCTGGCTCTGGCTGACCTCACCTTCGTGGTCACTCTGCCTCTGTGGGCTGTGTACACAGCCATGGGCTACCACTGGCCCTTCGGAGTGGCCCTGTGTAAGATCAGCAGCTACGTGGTCCTGCTCAACATGTATGCCAGCGTCTTCTGTCTCACCTGCATGAGCTTTGATCGCTACCTTGCCATCGTCCACTCCTTGTCCAGCACCCAGCTGCGCACCCGAGGTCACATACGAGGCTCCCTGACAGCCATCTGGCTGCTGTCTGGTCTCCTGGCTGCTCCAACGCTGATTTTCCGCACCACCAAAGAGGAGCTAAGCAACCGCACATCCTGCGCCATGGACTTCAGCCTGGTGGTAAGAAAAGAGCGAGAGAACCTGTGGATTGCCGGCCTCAGCATCTCCTCATCGGCTCTGGGCTTTCTTCTGCCTTTCCTGGCAATGATGGTGTGCTACTGCTTCATTGGCAGCACTGTCACCCGACACTTTAACACTCTGCGCAAAGAGGACCAGCGTAAGAGAAGGCTGCTGAAGATCATCACCACTCTGGTAGTGGTCTTTGCTGCCTGCTGGATGCCTTTCCACATAGTCAAGAGTGCTGATGCCCTTTCCTACCTGAACCTGTTTCCCGACACCTGTGCCTTCCTGCGCTTCCTGCTGCTGGTTCACCCCTATGCTACCTGCCTGGCCTACCTCAACAGCTGCCTCAACCCTTTCCTTTACGCCTTCTTCGACCTGCGCTTCAGATCCCAGTGTCTCTGCCTACTCAACCTAAAGAAGGCCTTGCATGCCAGCCCCGCCAGCTCCCAGTCCTCTCAGAAGACAGAGGCCCAGTCTCTGGCCACAAAGGTGTGACGACAGCTGAGGACCCAGATGCATGCTGGGGAAGATGTGAACAATGCAGAACAATGCAGGTAAAACGAAACTTTACAGCACTGGGTGCTTCTTTACAGATCATCTGGGGTTGGTTTTGAGGTTTTACCTTGGCTCCCCTATGACTCTTTGGACTACAAGACTGAAGACTTGTGGTTTTGGAGTCTGATCACACCTCAGCCTCACGTTCAGTAGCAGGGGGAGTAAAACTGAACTACATATTACAAGGGACCAAGCATAGAAAATAGACTATTTTTTATGTATTTTAAAGGGCCAGCGTGCTCATGTGCTTCTCATGGTTCTCCTGTGGACTTCATCCAAAGTACCGAGCTATGAACTCTGATCTCCTGTTCTCAAGCGACGTGTACTGCTCATGCATTTGCCCCTGCTGTTCTTGTATTCATTTGTAAGCACTTGAGGTGTAACATCATCCGAACAGCTCTCGGCTCTCCAGCTCAATCTGAAGTATCTGCACCACAAGCCAGCAGTGTTACGTCCGTGTGTGTGCGCGTCTAAGCATGTGTGTGTGTGTGTGTGTGTGTGTGTGTAGGAAGCACGTGCCAGTCGATGAGAGGTGTTGGAGTGTGATAAGAGTGTAAGGAGAGACGGGGGGATAGCGTGTGGGGGTAGGAGTCCCAGACAGACGGACAGATGGCAGCTGACAAATGTTTTCAGGCTGGTGGAGGGCCCAATTAAAAGGTGACTGCTTTGACAGTCTTGTGTGTATGTGAATGAATGAGTTTGTAGAGCGTCAGAATGACAATTCATATGTTTCTGACAATTACATGAAAGCATTTTGTGAATATGCATCAGTTTAAATCCATGTCTATGATTTGTAATAAAAAAAAGGTGCTCTGAAAACACAAATGTTTCCTCTGTGGTGTCACTCTGTTAGTTGTGATAGCTTGTTAAGTCATGCTGGAATGTGTTTTCTCCTATCCAGTGAATGTGCTGTTTCCTGTTGGTGCACTGCTGAGGGGAGGCAGTCTCCCTCCCATTGTCTTCTGCAGGGCCGAAATCAAAGCGCATGTCTGAAGGAAATGCATGTTCTGTTTCTGTTTTTCTTGTCCAGCGTGTTTGTTTCTTCTCCCTGTGCAGTTTACTCACACAATCACAGAGTGCAAAAGTTTCTAAAGTGAATCAACCACAAAACATTTGGCTTTGTCCCAGAGTATTGTTGAAGTCCTTCACGTGCTAATTACCTCACCTTTCACAGTTCTGTTTTACAGATATAGTCTCCCAAACACATGCACAACAACCCTTTAGTCACAAAATAATCTATCGCGATCAAGTGTGTAAGGGTAAAATGTGTCATTTTATCAAACCCAACATTACAACAGGTTGTTGATCTTTCAATTAGAGTTCAGTGATTAGCAAATTTTGACTTTAATGAGCTTTTTAGAGGATGTAATCAGCAACAGCAGGGAGACAGAAGGATTGATCTAATCCTTGGACACTGATCTGTAGTAGTAGTCTACTATCTGTATAAAACCTGTGATGGAGGATGGCTTAGTCCGAATAAGGTACAATTACAGAACACTACACTTGGCTATTTTGGTTGCATGTGAACAAACTCCTTGCAGAAGGAAGACTCCATCTGCGTCTTTCATCTTGGACAGGTGAAACTTCTTTGTCGAGTGAAGAGATAGAAATCCAACAGCTGCAGCGACATTCACTCCGTGTTCTTCATCGCTGTCTCGGCTCCGTCACTCAAGATCTTTGTTAAGCAGATCTCTGATTTTATGGAGAAAACACAGTCACTGAAACAAGATGTGCCGCAATCCGTGCAGTCAAGAGACTGTACTATAATATGTTTTCTTGGTGAAACAGCATACAGCATACATTTTTTACAAGACGACTTGTCACATCATCCTCCACCTGTCAGTATCAAAGTCAAAGCCTGCTGTAAAAGATCTTCTGGATAGATTACTTTCATGGCTTTTCAAGTTTTATGAAGCTTGTGTGATCTTGTTACAAAGATGTCATGGCAGCTAAAAACTAACTCACTACAAGAGAAAAGTGATTTATGCAGTTCAGTCCTCTTAAAGATCTGCCTTTGTCTGAGATGACGGTGTCATAAATGCTTGTAAATATTTTTACTTTCCACTAATAACAGAGTGTGAAAATTAAGTGTGTACACTAAGACCTGCCTCAGGGAATCCCAGCATTGTAAATAGTCATCATTCACTTTTCCTAAGAAATACAACAACAACAAACAAATAACTAGAAAAGCTATAGAACAAAACAAAAACATATATAATTTCCTTCATTCAATATTTAAATAGTTCTGTCTGTGCGAGATGAGCACCAGCGCAGTCTGAAAACACAGCGGAGAAAAAATAATCTCTGTAACACATAACAAACTCATATGACTAATTCTAACCACAGTTGTTTATTGTAGACACCACATTTAAAAACATATTTTTTTCACTTCAAACACAAATTTGCTGTTTATGTCAAGTGTTTATTATAGAAGAATCTCTAAAGTCCTCATTGTTTGCACCACAGCCACTGGAAATGAAGAACAGTTTTCAAGATAAATATTTTCCACAGAAACTATTACGGAGCTCAAATGCATCTGTGGATTGTGTTAAATTGTATTGCAACATTAAAAAGATAAATACAGTTGTGATATATTGTGTCCTAACATAAGACTGACAGGATACCGAGGAGTATTTCAGCTGTGCAAATTCTTTTAACTAAACACACCAAATTCACCATCTAACTAAAACCAGCTACAGCTGCAGGTAAGTTACTGCTCATGTTTTTCCCCCCAAGTTTTCCACCTGAGCATCTATACACACATCACAATACAGACTGTGAAATAATACAACTCTCTACTAGACTGCAGAGTGTTTGTTTACCTAACAATGTAAATACATTGAAACTAAAGGTAAAGCTAAGTTTCTCTAGGTGTGTCCGGCTTAACTCATTCATTTCCATATCAATGGGTGAGAAATAGCCCGTCCCTCTATTGTTTTAAATGAGACTTGCAGCCACACCTACCACCAATGTGTTACAGCCACTTGTCCAGTTGTCATAAATCAGAACCCAATAAACCAGGTCAAGCAGAAAATAGACAGAGGAAGTGTGCACAAATTTCTCCTCTGTCCAAACAATAGAGGCTGAGCAGCACAGCCAGCAGACCGGACCTTGGGCCTGGTTTGACCGTAGTGTGCTAGGATGAGATGCTGACCTCTGGAGCGTCTTGGAGGACCCTCAGCTTCCTGCCACCCAGTCCCGCAGCTCTTCTACTTAGTCTGTCCCAGGAGGATGGCAGCCCTCACGGACAGGATAGGAGTCAGCAGGCCAGGCAGGAAAGTCGAAGAGAGGGAAGGCAAGGTAGAGGTTCCTGATTGGGGATATCCTGTCTTTCAGATGCATCTCTCTTTTAGGCTCTCTGCGAGAAATGCATGCCCCACCTGAGAAACTAGAGTTAGTTTCTTCTTCTGCACTGGTTAGGTGAAAGGTTGCACTGTCAGAGACTGTGTGGCAGATAAAAGTTACAGCAATCAAGGCAATAAAGGTCAAAATACACATTTAGCAGCAGACATGCAGGCACCTGAGGTGACAAATCAGATGTGCTTCTCTCCCAAACCTCCTGTTCTCACCCTTTGTCGGTCTCTCCTGACATGGCAGACATATCAAAGGGGTTCACAGAAGACAGCCATCATTTAGTGGGGACACGTCGTTTCCGAAGCAAAAAGGAGCGGAAGTGCCCAAGCTTTGGGTGACTCCGGATCTCGGGTTATGTGAGAGTCAGAGTAGACCATCCTCTTTACGGGGCACAAAGTGTCCCTTCATTCCCTCCTCTATCCTCTCCTTTGTGCATCTTTCCCTCTGTCAGGCCTAAATGGAGGCCCTGTCATCTGCAGCAGGACCGAGCCAGTTCAGAGGCTCAGCTGCACTGATTTAGACATTACAGGTAAAGATAGCTGCACAGAGGAGCACACATGCAAGCAAGAGATTACATAAGAACAGCTCCAGCGAAACAGTATCGAATAGTTTTCACTGATTAAGTTAGATACGGTTTAAACTGAATCAATTCTCTCACATAATCTATCCTGCAGCGAGAGAGATTCAAGGACTTGTTATCAACTATTCAAACCAAGACTGGGTTTTTAAAATTTTGGCAGTGAAGTTATTTTGAATTTCTTTGAGAACCTGTATACAAGGTTACCAGCAGCTGTGGTTCAGTTGTTAGGGCAATCACCTACGAACCCCTTAGGATTCCTGGACTTGCCCATGGGGAGTAATGGAGTACCGATAATTCTGAATTTGCATGATTTACATTGTAAATTGTATACAACAATATTATCCAGCCCCCACATGCAAAACGCATTTCATTCTCACAGCAGGCTTCAGGATTACTAAGAGTCACTGGACGTCTAGGTGTCCAGCTTGACTCTTTGAGTCTCTCCCTCTCCTTTCTTCTTTTTTTTTTAAGTCCAGTTGAGCAATTGTAACAACTGATGTACAGCCCACACACAGAAGCACTCAAATTACCTCTTTGACAGGTGGCATGTTGACAAGAGGCTGAAGCACAGAAATCCACAGAGAGAAGTAAGGTCTTAAATGAATATGCTACACAGTGAATCACTTTCCTGTAATCAAAAATAAATCTGATGAACAGCGGGAGCTTGTTTTTCCATTAAGAAAGGAACAGAACAAAATAAATTGGAGGGAATCCTGTCTGTTCACAGGGTTGTTTTAATTCAGTCAACCTGACATGAAACACAGGTCTGCTCTAAATAATGGGCTGTTGAGAAACGAGTCAACACTGACACCTAGTGACGAAACCGGAACTAATCGGTGCCGGAACGTCCGAGCTGTAGCTACCGTCGGAATTATTAAGAGGACGGACGGGGATGGCCTCTTAGCATGATGCTAAGTCTCTTTAAAGCTAACACATTAAACGAATAAATATTACTTAAAACTAACGTTGTCACTCCCGCAGTCAGTATGCTGTCTCGGAAACAGAAGCGGGTGTGGAAGTACGTGGAGGAGGGCAGTTTGCTGAAGCTCAAGTCGTACCTGCGGAAACACCGGGACCTGGACGTTAACTTCTCCCAGGGCAGGAGGCAGAGGAGCCCGCTACACCTGGCCTGCTGCCTAGGGGACGACGCGGTGCTGCGGCTGCTGCTGAAACACGGATCCGATGTTCTCCAGAAGGACCGTAAAGGAGACACGGCGCTACACACAGCAGCCAACAGGGCCCTTAAACGTGGAAAAACAGGTGAGGAGGAGTGGGAAACAAGGTGATGTTGAAATGCAAACGTGAATGGGCAGTGGTGTTTATCAAGGCCTTTGTTTTCATTTGTCTTCAGCTTATGACGACCTGGTTGTGCCTCTAAAAAAGAGCTGTCCAGAGGCTTTGGATGTCCCTAACAGTGCTGGGGTCACTCCCCGAGATCTGCTGGACTGGAGGAAACACACAGAGGTAAAAAACTGTTACTAAAACCATAAAGCTGCAACTAACAATCGTTTACCACTGTTTACCAGAGCTGGTCATCAGATTGTTCGATCAGATCAACCCACCAAGACCCAATTATACTATTTTCTTATTCTTATCCCAGAAGTTGGTGTTTTAGATCAGTATAATGTTGTCAGCCTATTTACCACAAGCTTCTTTCACCACATAATATATTTAGTCCCATTTGAGCAATTAAATATGTATTTGTATCGTACTTGTAAGTTTAACAAGATCAGAAGAAACATGCAGACAGATACAGAATAATTTTTGCAGTGTGTTGGTTTAAGTGTCAAATAATATCAGTCACTTACGTGTGTTTTGGTAACTAAATTAATCTGCCAGTTATGATGTTTTAATTAATTCACGTGTAATATATAGTAGATACTGTCAAATATCCATCACAGTTTTGCACACTCCAACTTTCTTTGTCCAATAAACAATCCACAACTCAGTGTTATTCATTTATATCATTTTTAAAATACAATAATTTTCTCATCTGCTCATCTGAGCAGAATTTGATCTGTGGCTGTTAGAGTTGGATTATGTTTACAGATCATTTGACATTATTCACAGACTGGACAAAACATGACAACTGAAACAGACCCTGAGAAGGTGTGGATGGAGAAGCTGTTTGGCGAATGCGAGGATGAATTCTTTGAAACCTTTGGAGTATATGATGGTAACTACTTATCCCATTCCTTAATGCAGAATTGTATTTTATACTTTCTCAGTCTAACAATAACAGTGTTGTATGTGCTTCACAGCTGATGATTTTCTTGCTGTTGATGAAGACGAGGAAGACTTTGGTGACTGGGCCGATCGCATTAGGAGAGAGTATTTTGACAAAAAGCATGCTGAAGCTCAAAGACTGGCAGCTTCGTGCTCTGGGGCGAAAAGAAGAAAGAATAAAGAAGAGAGCGAGCGAGAAGAGCAAAGTCGGAAGGAGCTGCACAAAAGGCTGCAGAGGGAACACGAAGAGTATCTGGCTCGAGCGGCACGTAAAGAAGAAGAGACTCGGCAGGGTAAGAAGAGGCAATACGATGAGAGGTGTGCGGCCACTTTTTATGGTGGCTCTTCATCTGGCAGCACAAAGCTGAGCTACAGTGACATCCCCTGGCCAGCTCCACGTGGTACAGTACAGGAGATGGTGGATGTGATGCTTCACGGCGTGGACCGAAAAGATGTGAACGTGTTTCGTAAAGTGCTCCGGAAGCAGCAAGTGCTGTGGCACCCTGACAAATTTGCACAGAGATGTGAAGCTCGATTAGAAGAGAAAGACAAGCAGAGGATCCTGGATACCGTGAAAGCTCTGTCACAGGAGCTCAACAGGCTGGGACAGAGTCTTAGGACCTAAAACTTGTAATAGGAATATAATTTTGTGTGCTTTTCTAAAAATGAGTGTATTTAAAAACAAATTTTACAAAATGAATGGACAGATTCATCAGGGATTTTCCACAGCAATTTGTCTTCTGCACCTGTCGTTCCTTTGTTAATGTATAAATAGTTTTTGTAGATGTGACGGTAGAAAGGATTATACAGTAATTAGCCAGTAATCATATGTGGGTTGATCCCCAGGTCCTTCTGGACATGTGCCTGTCAGCAAGGGACTGAACTACTAAATGCTTCTAGTGTTATGAATATATGCAGCTGCCCTCAGTCTGATTTATACATCTGTGAAATGTTGGTGTGTACTGGAAGAGGTAAAACAGCGTAGATAGCAGCCAAATTGATCCAGGATTGAACACTGAGCATAATACGTGCTTTTGTGAAATAGAAACATAAAAATAAACATGATCCAGATTTTAATAACTCTTTCTAACATTTGAGTTGGGTCGTTTCGTTTTACTCCAAAGGCACAAAGGGGAGTACTCTCATCCAAAAGCTGCTAGTACATGTGATTCACAGATTCATTAAAACATACGGTAATGATTTATCACAAACGATAAATGCCCTGATTTGACATGTCACCCCAAAACTCCCCCCAATAAAGATTTTCTCACACAAAGAAAAGCAGATGGTCGGTGCGTTTTCACTGATGGAACACAATAGAAGATGCGCTGGTTGCCATGTTAGTGAGCAAACCCCCTTTTGAAATAAGGAACATGTTCACTGGCGCACTTTACAGCGGGACAAAGGAATGATCGACTTGTTGACAGTTCAGATTCATACGATATCGATATGGCTATTCTTATTACGCAAATGTTTCCACAAATGTTCGACCTTTACACAATGAAGCCATTGTACTGTGTGATAGTTAAACACAACTCTATTCAGTATGGTAGTACCATAACTATAACAGGGCCAGAGTGTTTTTTGTTTAAGCTGCCAAAAGAAAACAGCTCTTAATTATAAAAAGCAAATTCAGGCATAAAGACGAGAAATGATCCAGCAGTGTGGAAAACCCCAAATCAAGAAAATAAGGATTATTTTTGGAGGATGCTGCCATATCTGGCAACCCGGAGACGCAATCTGTGTCAATTGCCGGGCGACGTAGCGCGAATAAAGGCCGTAGCCTATTTCTGACTGGGTCTTTTTTAGGAGCGAGGCAGCCCTTTCTCCACGTTTGGTTGAAGGTTTCTATTTCAGTTTTCCCGTTGCTCGTTTGTGTCCGACCTGCGCTGCGTCGTCACCGTGTTTTTGCGCTGTAATGACAGGTGTTCAAGGTAAAGAGCCCGCGGGATGACGCCTTTCTCCGCGGTCGCTCGGTGGCAAAAGGTGCATTAGGGAGGTTTCTGTCTGTCTGCGTGTTGTTTAGACAGGAGCCATCAGGCGACTGTGGAGAAAACAAACCGGCACCATCAGCAGACCCAGAATGAGGATATCTCCCCTTCTCAAAATCGTCAGTATCACTGGATAATAATTAATTCTCGGGGGAGGGGGAGTTAATTGGTTAAGGGGTTTAAAGCCACGCACCGACTCGCTCAATTGTGTGATGTCCTATTTTTTGTTGGTAGTAAACGGCTCGTTGTCCCGGTTCATCAGGCTCCAGGCACGTTTTAAGGCAGCGGAAGGGATCTGACTGTGTGGCAGATAAAGATGGTGTTTCGGAGTGAGGAGATGTGCTTGGCGCAGTTGTTTCTGCAGTCCGGCTCGGAATATGACTGCATTAGTGAGCTGGGAGAGCTGGGGCTGGTCGAGTTTCGAGATGTAAGTAGAGAGGCTGATGATGCACAAACACTCATCACTGGAAATGTGTCAACTTTTGACAGAATAAATTGACTCTACCCTACATCTTATTTTCTGATTATGTAGGATGCATGTTCAGGGGACGCTTAAAGTATCTGTCTGTCTAACATGTGTGTGCCATTTCAAATCTTATCTTCCCAGGAAACTTTAAAACATATTTAGGGATATAAAAATAATTCTCCAAATCCAATCCAGGCTGTTTCAAATGCCACAATGAGCCTTGTTTTCATGTGTGCATCAGTGACTGATGCAGTAACTCACATCTTCCTGATCTGTAATGCTCCTCTGGTTTCAGCTTAACCCGAGTGTCAGCTCATTCCAGCGGCGCTTTGTCAGCGAAATCAAGAGATGCGAGGAGATGGAGAGAATTCTGGGTAAGAGAGCGGAGCACCTGGGGTGGTTCATGTGGACGGAGCCAGAGCATGCACCTACACAATTAATCATTAGTGTAGCAAGAAACTCTAGGTTGATTGTGATTTGTAAACAGGTCCCTCAGAGATTCAGCTTTCCCACCATGAAACAAACGCTCAGCATTCTTCTGTTGACAGGCTACCTCCTGAGGGAGATCCAAAAGGCTAACATAGCCATTCCTGAGGAGGATGAGAGTCCACTCGCTCCTCCACCCAGACAAGTCCTGGAGATCATGGCAAGTGTCTCAAAAACCTTATTTCACCAGCGCGGTTTGTAGCTTTCCTGTGATCTTCTGCATCAACCAGTCAGTTCAGCTTCTCATAAGCTCTAATTGTCATTAATGGAAGAAGACATACTTTAGTGAATGTGCTGAATTGCATCTAGTATATATATTGTATATTACACAGTGATTATTTAGTATTTTCCTTATTACTCATTTCTGTCTGACTACTAAAAAATGCCTTTTAGTCACCTCCAATATTATAATTATCTACAAATCAAACATTTGAGAGAAGAAATAGCTTGTTGTTGGGAATAATGGGCCGTGGTAATACTGCTGCTACTGTTACAACATTTTTAAGAGTCGTATTGTGGGTTAGGATTAATGTGATCTCATAATTATCATTTGCAGTCTCGGTTCAGCTTAAGTTACACAGTCTAGCTTTATGGTCTAAAGGCTGTGGCCGCCTTCTGGTGTCGGTCACATGTATTGTTGATTCTTTGAGGCCTAAGTCAAGTGAAGCTCTCATTTCGCAGCTGAATTCAGACTTAAGTTGCTGTTCGATGTGATGTTCAGGAGCAGCTCCAGAGGCTGGAAATGGAGCTCAGTGAGGTAGCGAGGAACAAAGAGAAGCTGCAGAGGAACCTCCTGGAACTCACAGAGTACACGCACATGCTGAAGATCACACGGACCTTCATACACAGCCGCTCCAGAGTAAGTGCGTTTCTAATCGGCTGCTCATTCATCGCACTCACCCACCATCTGTAATAAAATGCATTCTCCAGTCCCACTCTGTTTGCGTCTCACAGTCAAGATGCTTCGTCTCACCTTGCCAGCAGCATCTTGTTTTCTTGTCGCTGACGTGTTTTGTTTCCCTGGGTGACAGGAAACTAGAGCTGTTTTTAATTAATGACATGGTCACAATACGGCCATTACAAGCAGTACCTGACTCATCCAGGCTGCCGTGTTAGTCGGGCATACAGCTAGTAGCGAAATTATCTCTACGCTAAACAGGGGTTTGGGAGAAGAAAAATCACATTTCAATGCGTAGACATGTGTAAGAAACCATTACTGTAAGCTGTCATGAATGAAACATGTTCCTTTTTATAATTAGCATGAAGCTCTTGGTCCCCAGTATGAAGAATTCCCCACTATGGAGACAGACTCGGTCACAGGATGCACTGGTATGCAAAGACTTGGAGCCAAGTTAGGGTGAGCTGCTGTACATGTCACTTAACATAACAGTGCATATGGTGCCAAATCCCACATCTGATCAGATCTCTTCTGGTTCTAGGTTTGTCTCAGGTCTCATTCAGCGGGTAAAGGTTGAAGCCTTTGAGCGCATGCTGTGGAGAGTGTGTAAGGGTTACACCATCCTCAGCTACGCAGAAGTGGATGAAAACCTTGCTGATCTTGACACTGTGAGTTGAACTGTGTATTTTGTGATGGCAGCATTCCTCCCGCCTTAGTCCGAAGCAGGAACGACTATTTTGTTTAAATTGTGATCATCGCTTATTTGTCATTTAATATTTTGTGTAAGTGCTTTGATTGAAATAAGTGGCAGAGATCCTACTTAGTCATCAGCAAAATACAGATCATTTTCTTCACATCTGCTTTATTGTAAAGTAATGTAGTAATAAACTAACTGTGTTGTTTCAGGGTGAGATAAGCAAAAGTGTTGTGTTTCTCATCTCTTTCTGGGGAGACCAGATTGGACAGAAGGTTCAAAAGATTTGTGATTGGTAAGAATTATACAATACATGTTAATGTTAATAAAAGAGACTATGTGATGGAATAGATAGTCTGCTTCAACTGTATACACATCTGTCCTTGATGTCCGCAGTTACCACTGCCATCTTTATCCGCACCCTGAGAACGACGAGGAGAGGGCAGATGTTTTGGACAGTTTAAGAACACGCATCCAAGACCTTAACAATGTAAGAATGATTTACATTATTATTAAAGCTCGTGATTCAGACAGGCTCACATACGTTGACGCTGCTGTTTCCTGCAGGTGCTTCACCGCACTGAGGACTACTTGAGGCAGGTCCTGCAGAAGGCCTCCGAGTCGGCTTACACCTGGGTTGTGCAGGTGAAAAAGATGAAGGCTATATATCATATCCTCAACCTCTGCAGCTTCGACGTCACCAACAAGTGTCTGATTGCCGAGGTGTGGTGTCCCGTCAGTGACCTGGCAAACCTGCGGGGGGCGCTAGAAGAGGGCTCAGTAAGTGGAAAGTACAGAAAAATGCAGAGTATTAACACTCATGAGTCTGTGATCATCACTAATCTGTTTTTGTTTTTGTCTATTTAATTTGACACAAAGTTCCCACTCTTCCTAATTTAACCTTTAAACAGCACTGTCTTATTAATTAATTAAGAAATGTTTGACTTATTGTGCCATTTTTCTTTACATGGATCAATGGTGAGCTCTGTGATCATAGTAATAATTATAATAAGTACTCAGTTACTTTCTGTGTGGTCAAAATGCTATTAAAATAAAGCTTCTTTGCTTACTTTCAAACTAAAGCAGCCTCGCTAAACAGGATCATCGATAGTGTAACCGAAAGCCAGGAGTAGTTATTTTTAGATATGAAAACGATTTTCATAGGATATTTGCTACCTTGCGGTTGTTAGAACATAATAACTGGCCTCCTGATTGAATTGGCGTTGCATATCTGCTGTTAAGCACTGAAATTATAGCACAGTGATACGTCATTTTATTCTTCCCGTTTCGATGCTGACAGCAGGCGTTGCAGATGACTCCCTCTCCTGTACCATTTCATGTTTCTTGCTGTACTGGATGTCCCAGCTTCAGGCTGCTTATTTGGTTGTTTTCAGATGAAATTTCCAACCTACAATGCACCAGAAAAACCTTCTGTGTGATCAGACAATCACTCAAGCCCATGAATATTTTACATGCAACAGAATATAAAGTGAAGTGCCAAGAAGTAGCTCGGATCCTTTAATGCTATTTATGTAACTTTAGATAGCATGAGAGTCATTCCACTCTGCTCCACCCAAGTCCTGTCTCTCTCTACTCCATTGTGCTCTCCTACCATCTGCTACACTCTGCCTGGCCCGTCAGTTATTGTAGTTATTGTCAAATTACAGTAAATAAACTTACTCATCAAGCAGAAATTGTTTAAATAAATCATAAAGTGAAAATAAAATGAAATTATCTAACTGAGGTGAGTCTGGATCACAAGTGCCGACAGCACCTCTTTATGTTTCTGCCCCCCTATTAACATAAATGAGGGAAAATATATTATATATAATACTGCTTCACCCTCTGTAATAAAATTATAACCTTGTTAAAGTTGAATTCATGGCAGAGTGGCTGTTTTGGATTTAACTAGATTGTACAGAACATAAATAAAGTGGACAGTGAGTGGATGTCTTCTATCATCAGAGGAAAGGTGATGCCACTGTACCGTCCTTTGTGAACCGCATCCCGAGCACTGACACTCCACCTACGCTGTTAAGAACCAACAAGTTCACATCCAGCTTTCAGAGCATTGTGGAAGCTTACGGGGTGGGGGACTATCGCGAGGTAAGCCCAGGTAAGAACTCACTGCGCCTCGCAAAGAACAGTGAACTGTAGGTTTGTTTGCTATGGAGACATTCAGGATGAGTTCACTGAGGATGTCTCTCTTATTGGCAGCTCCTTACACCATCATCACGTTCCCTTTTCTGTTTGCTGTGATGTTCGGGGACCTCGGGCATGGGACGGTGATGAGCCTCTTTGCCTTGTGGATGGTGCTGACGGAAAAAAAGCAGAAGAAAAAACGTTCCAGTAATGAGGTGGGAATGACTTGCACCCTATCATAATGCAGAGTCAGGCTATGGTTAATTAGCCTTAGCTGATGGCTGTGTTTCTGTTGCTTCCAGATATGGGCAACATTTTTTAATGGACGTTACATCATTCTAATGATGGGCCTTTTCTCCGTCTACACGGGGTTGATTTACAATGACTGTTTCTCCAAGTCTTTTAACATATTTGGCTCTGGCTGGAGCGTGAAGGCTATGTTCACAAATCAGCAGTGGAAGTGAGTTATCAGCACAATAAACACTTGAGTGATGCTGGGGTTTAATGGAAGCCTCAGATGTTTCTAATTGATACATATCTTTTTTACATTACAGAAATAAAACTCTCCAAACAAACTCTCTGCTCACATTAGATCCTAATATTAGCGGTGTTTTCGGTGGGCCGTACCCATTTGGCATCGATCCTGTGAGTAAATGCCCTCAAACAATACAAGCAGAATATGAACTGATTCATTTACAGAACACCACACTGAGCTGCTTCTTAATATTACATCAGATATGGAACATGGCTGTGAACAGACTGTCCTTCCTCAACTCCTATAAGATGAAGATGTCCGTTATAATTGGGGTCATCCACATGAGCTTTGGAGTGGTGCTGAGTGTCTTCAATCACTTGTGAGTGACTCGAGTGTCCCTGACATTAACTTTGTTCATGCACTTACAGTGGGAGTATCCATCAATGTCAGACAACATAATGTGCAGCAGATAAAACTGAATTTTCATCTGCATGTTGTTTGAATGCTGAGGGCCCCGTCATTATAACCACCACAGGATTCTCATCATTTGTTCTCTCTCTTCAGGCACTTTCGACAGAAATGTAACGTCTACCTGCTATTTCTTCCCGAGCTGCTCTTCCTGCTCTGTCTCTTTGGATATTTGGTCTTCATGATTTTCTACAAGTGGCTGGCATTCGGTGCACGTGACTCCAGTCAGGCTCCCAGCATCCTCATCCACTTCATCAACATGTTTGTCATGCAGGGGAAAGATATCACTCCTCTCTATCCAGGACAGGTATTGACCTCATCTGAAAATACGATCTGTTTATCAGCCCTGAATGCACATACAGTAATGCAAATGTTTCTTATCGTGATTCCAGACTGGGCTGCAAATTTTCTTAGTTGTGATAGCTATGCTGTCAGTTCCCGTGCTGCTGCTAGGAAAACCTATTTACTTGTACTGGCTGTTTCGTGGAGGCAAAGGCCTGCGCCGACGCAGAGTAAGTCTAGACAGACTTACTGCAGAATATCTAAGTTGCAGTCTTTTGATTCATTTGTCAGTAAAAACAATGTTGTTGTGTCACCTCAGGGTTATGAGAGGGTGAGGCGTGTAAGTGAGGACGACAATTCCACTGCACCATCCTACGAAGATGATGAAGAGGAGGGACTTGATGAAGTCATCAGCAGAGAAACCCTTCCCAAAGAGGTCAGAGATCCACCCTGTATGTTGCATTTGAAGCTCCACCTTTAATGTCCAGCATGCAGTCGTCAGTTTGTGCAGGAATAGGAACTAGTGTGATTCTGCTATTGGCCCAAAATTGTCTTTTCAGCAGTGTATGTAGCATTTTGAAGGTGGTGCACCATGAGTGTCACATGTGCTGAGGCTGTCACGATGAAAAAGATGAGAACAGAGCAAAAACAACAACAGAAGATACACAATGCTGTACCTGTATTATCTAAGTGGGGATTCTTATGTATTATTTGGATTGTTTTACAGTTCGACTTTGCAGATGTGCTCCTGCACCAAGCCATCCACACCATAGAGTACTGCCTGGGCTGCATTTCCAACACTGCGTCCTACCTGCGTCTCTGGGCACTCAGCTTGGCTCATGCCCGTAAGCACAGTCACAAACAGTGTCAACTCGTCTTTTCTACTCTTTTCTTAAAGTATTTATTTACCTTTAATATAAATGTAGATTTCTGTGTGTCATTGAATACTGCAGTCTATTCATTCATGAAATTGCATGACTATATCCTGATGATATCTAGCAGTGCAAGCAAATGATCTGCAGATTGTAAAAGCAGCATCCTGCAGATTATAAATGTAAATCATTCCCCGCAGACTGTCTTGCAGTCTGTCCACTGTCTCCTCTCAGTAGGACGTTTGTGCAGTGTTTCTTTTCGTTAACAGTGCAAGACGATTTTAAAAGTGGACTAGAAATCTGAAATCCATCAGAAAACATTTCTTCCTCCTCTTTGGTTTGCCTCCAACCCTCCAGGTTGTTTACTGTCTGCTTCAAAACATTCATGTTTACTGTTTTCAGAGCTGTCAGAGGTGTTGTGGACCATGGTGATGCGCCTCGGTCTGAGGATCACAACAAGAGTGGGTGTAGTGCTTTTGGTCCCTGTGTTTGGCCTCTTCGCCATGCTCACAGTGTCTATCCTACTAGTCATGGAAGGCTTATCAGCGTTCCTCCATGCCCTCCGCCTCCACTGGTTAGTCTCAGTCATATAATATTCAGCAATACTTTATATCATATATGTTGTGCAAAAATGACTTTTGTAGATGATGTAAAGTATTATAGTACTCACCCTTAGTCATCAAATGATATCAATGATTCTTCTCGTTAACATTACAAATAATTAAAAATAATTATTAAAAATAAAATGTCAAAAATTTGATGATTTGTGCTTTTTCATCAGGTGTCACCCGCTCAGTTTTATTTTATTTCCTTTCTGCATTCACCTTCCTCATCATGTGTTGCTTCACTGACATGTTTTTCTTGCTTGTGCTCTTGATTTCAGGGTGGAGTTTCAAAACAAATTCTATCATGGGACCGGTGTCAAGTTTGTGCCCTTCGACTTCTCTCTTTTGCCCTCCATTTTTGAGCAAGACGGCTTGCTTTAAACACATGGACTGTGAATCTGCTAGACATGACAGGAAGCAGACTTTGTAATTGTGAAGGAAGCCGGATGCTGGAACGATTCACACTGTGATAACGACAACAAACCTTCGAGACAGTGGATTGAAACTCACTCTTGTAGCAACGTTTTTCACCATGACGATTTTTAAAACGTTATCGGCTGTGCTGACTGCCTTACTACTGTACCCAGCAAACCTCTGAAACACAGAGGTTCAAAATTCTTGTTCCGTTAATGAAAAAATTTTCTAAGTGATATATCACTCAACACTACTTGTCACACCAGTTGAGTGAATGTAAATTTTAAATTTACATTGTGCTGTGTAAACTGTTTTTGTATTATTTACAACACATTTAAAATGAGCATTTATACAGTGCAATGTAAAGTTAAACTATGTGAAAAGACCATTTAAAGCATCCTGATATATAGTGCCATAGAGATTTATTTCCGATGATATTGGGATGTCTTTGGGTTTTTTAAAACTGCTTCTGTGTGTGTGTGATGATGAAAAAGAAGCTGTGGACAAAAAAAAAAAACATTTAAATGAAAACATGACTCTTTTTGTGAGAAATATTGTCACCAAGCACTTTGCAGAAATTATTGTACAATTTAAGGTTTTCACTAATGACTGTGATGATGCCAAATAAGAATAATCAACTACTAGCTGTTTGCTTCTTTACTTATTAATGCATTTATTTAACGTAACCTCCCCTGTAACCAACAGAAAAATGTCAGATACTCCTGAAAAAGCTACAAAGCCTTAGGTCTTTCTTTGATTATACTACTTAGTGAAATTATGGTATTTATTTAAATTATTGTCTGTACAAGAGTCTAATATTTTACCATTTTAATGTGTTGAATAAAGGTTTTGAGAAAGGCAAGCAAGTAAAGCATTCATGCGTGATACTATTTTACAACATCTTTCATTATTTGATTTTATTAATAACAAGCAGTCACTTGAAAGATCATCAGTCCAGGCTGCCTCTGAGCGTCTGAAGGTAACATTATCAAGTCCCAAAACTAAACCTGATTCTGTCACTTTCATTATCTCAGAACTACAAGATATTTTTATATCTGAGTCATTGTTTTCTAATTTTAATTTATTATTTTATTTAATTGTTGTTATTCTCAGTGCTATAAAAATTATCCACATATTACACAGAGCAGAGTTTTACATGTAGGGCTTCTGCATCTTTAGGGCTCTTTATTTATAACTACTATATATACATCTGTAACTAATAATTGTTGGATGGATTTGTCTGCTTGTTTGTATTTTGCTGTTATTTTTTTTTTTATCAGTTGATGGTTCAGAAATTAGTGAGACAGAACCATAAAAAACAACAGATCAGTACAGTTAGCTTTCTGTACATTTTATTGAACAGCTAATAACTTAGTTTCATATATAAACATGATTTTGGGATGCGGAATCTTAATTTTTTATTTTGTAAATGCAAACAATGCTTTAGACTGAGTCACTGCATGAAAACAAATCACATTAAGTAATTTACCACATGAACTAAATTTAATGGGATGTCAAACAATATTTGTATTGGTATACATGCTTATTCCCTTCATTTAAATCAACATTGTAAGTGCATTACTTACTCCACCACTGACCATGTGGTGCTACTTCCTCCAATAGACTAGAAATGATGAGCCTAACCCTAACATAAACCAAAGTCTGACCTTAACCCAAAAACCAATTCTTCTGTAGCCATTTAAAGTAAAGGATCAGCCAAACTGTCCTCACAGCGATGGCACAGTGTATTATGTAAACGCGCACGCACACAGACCTGCACCCATATGCTTCAATCCTGTGATCAGGACGTCATCATGATCCCCTCTCTCACATCCACAGGCTTTATGATTCAGCGCAGTCAAAGTGCAGCGCTGGGGAAAATGATGCACGTTGTCTCATCCTTGCTGAAATAGTAGCGTTGCGTAACTACCTCAACTACCTGGAGGTAACAGCGTCAAACGACTGACATCGTGCAGCTCCAGCTCAGGGCTGCAGGCTGCGGCAGCTCCGGCGGCGGCACAGTGCGCTGCAGCGGGATCTCTCTCTGACGGTAACGGGCTGCAGCCTCTCCGCACCTACTGCACCGTCCGTCTCCGTCCATCCCTCCCGGAGTGACGATGAACGAGCTGGTCAAGAGTTTGCCCTCCCCGACCCTCCCGGGGCTCCACCTGTCGTGTCCGGACGCCTACAAAGGCTGGCTCTTTAAATGGACCAACTACCTGAAGGGCTACCAGCGGCGCTGGTTCGTCCTCAGTAACGGCCTGCTGTCCTACTACAGGTGACACCGTGTCTTCAGTCGTCCAGTTGGACACTGCTACGATTATGATGAGAAAGTGATGTATACAGTATATATTTTATTATAAACACAGTAGCATTACATCAAACTTTTAGGCCGAGTGCTCTGCAAAAATAACCTGAGTCATAGCTACAAGATGAGAAATGAATTAAATAATAAGAAAAGTGTGTCAACCTTTTGGAAATTCATGCTTTTCTGCAATAATTTGTCATAAAATGTGATCTGATCTTTATCTAAGTCTAAGGTATTAATGTATATGATGTACCTAAAGAATGAACACAAAAAATGATCTTTTATTCATTTGTATGTCTGTGTTTACTGAGAAGACTATAAAAACCTCATACTGCCATTAGAGATATTTGCTGCCCCTCCTTGGCAGCAGTAACATCAACCAGGCGCTTCCTGTAGCTGTGGGTCAGACCTTCAGGAGGAATTTTAGCCCATTCATCCTGCAGAACTGCTTTAGCTCTGTAATATTCTTTGGACGTCCCAGGTGTGGCTCTCTTCGTGTTGTTCCATAGTATAGCAAGGGTTTTGTGATATCTCCATCTTCCCATTAATCACTGCAAACCACAGATGTGCAGTGTGTGCAATGTTCTTTTCAGTGAGTAGCAGCTTCCTTCATAGTGTCCTGTCATAAACACCCTGCTTGTTCAATGTTTCACCTACTGTAGACTCATGAAGACGTGTTAGCCAGTTCCAATGATGCCTTTAAATCTTTGGCTGTTGTTTCTTTACCTCATTAATGAGTGTTTGTTGTTTGTCTGGACCTCACTTCTTGGTAGAGTAGCCACAGTCCCAAAGTGTCTCCATTAGTGTTTCTCTAACTGTAGACTGGTGAGTTTCTAAAGTCTTTGACATCACTTTTTAATTCTTTCCAGCTTTTTGTAAATCAGCAATTCTCGATCGTAGATCCTCTGAAAGCTGATTTTGTCGAGGCATGGTTCACATAAGCATCTTCTTCTTCTTCTTCTTCTTCTTCTTCTTCTTCTTCTTCTTCTTCTTCTTCTTCACACGTACTAACTCATTTTCTGAACTTGTGCTAACACCTGACTCCAGGCAGCTTTTTTTTGAGGTCATTATTCAAAGGGTTCACATACTTTGAGGTTTTTATGGTTGTTTTCAATAAAGACAGGAAAGATCAGAATCAGAAGATTTTTATGTGTTATTGCCTTTAGGCACATTATTTGTTATTGTTTTGTTATCAGTTCACATTTTATGACAAATTAATGCAAAAAAACATGAAATTCCAATCCACATACTTTTTCTTGCCACTGTATATCACATCTATTTTTTGTGACCTCATGACCTCACCACATTTTGACCCTTTTTAGAGTATTGCATACAAATTTTAGTTTAAGCTATTTGGCAGTGTTACTTCTAAATAGCTCTATGTAATAATAGAGGACAGAAACCCTGTACACCCCAAAAAGGGCCTATTCTGTGAGGTTAAATAAAAGCTACAGATATTTTTTAAAACATAAATAAGAGATGTTTTAAATATACACAACATCTAATGTGATTAAATATATAGTATTTTCTGTATGTTAAATGTAATATATAAACCATAGTAGTATACTACATTACTCTGTAAAAGATATATAGTACAACAGTATGTAAAATCTGTAAAGAGTTGATCTTGTAAAAAGGGGTCAAAGTACATTTTGTATATAGTGACGTATTGGGTCATGGTGTCGGGATGCTATTTTAATAGTGAACATATCTGAAGTCATTAAGAAACAGCAAAGCCTCATTTCTTAAACGATGCACATAAACAGGGAACTGGGTGAGGCTCATCCAAACTCCTATGGTGTCATACGTTAACTCAGTTTATGCCGGGTTCCCTCAGGACTCAGGCAGAGATGGGACACACTTGCCGGGGCACTATTCCCTTGGCAACAGCCCACATCGAGGTGGGTGACACCTGTCACCTGGTGTTAACTAGCGGAGGCCGAAGCTACCACCTCAAGGCCACGTCTGAGGGAGAGTGTCAGCGATGGGTATCAGCTTTGCAGCAGGCCAAGGCCAATGCCACTCTCCTCATGCATCACTCAGGTGAAATGTTTAAACTCAATAAGTTTCAAACATTATACTGTATATTGTACATTTATGTTTAGATTTTACAGATGTTTGGTGAATGCTCACAAACAAACAAAAACAAATCTAAACAAATTCATACAAAAGCATTTATAGTTTTTATACCTAACCCTAATTGTAATTCATTGCAATAGATTTGAATTTGTTGCACTTGTCCCAGAAGATCATCTTAAAAGGAACAACATAGTTTACCAGAGGATGTCAGAGGGAGATAAACTAACTTTAGCTGCAACCTGAATGTAGGCTCAAGCATCCAAGACCCATTTACCTGAATGCATATTTCATTTCTTTGTAGCCATCAGTATTATCTCAGTATAGATCAGAAGAGGGCAGTGTTGTTCAAGCTGTTTCCCTGAAAACAGTCAGGTCAAGAATGGGAATTAATTAATTTAAACACAAGCCTCTTTCATCGTGCCATATTAAATGACATACAGAAATAAATCTGTACAGTCAATATCCACCTTTTCTCTGAATGCTCCCACACAATATAATATAATATAATATAATATAATATAATATAATATAATATAATATAATATAATATAATATAATATAATATAATATAATATAATATAATATTTTAAATCTTGTAAGAAGCATAAGATACATGCAGAATTCTTCTTCTTCTGTTTGTCTGTCTCTCTATTTGTGTGTGCAACACACATGCTGCTACCACCGCCCCCTCCCATTCGGTCTCTTTCCTCCCTCCCCGTCTCCTTCAGTATGACGACAGTGAGAGTTGAATGAAATGACCTTCCTCTAGACTCCTCCTCCTGTTCTGGTGGCAGGAGGGGTAGAAAAAAAAGAGAGAGCAGGAGGGTGTGAGGATTTTCATTGAAAATATTTTTCACCAAATATTCTGTGGACAATAGGGAGATATGGGTGCAGCCAATTCAGTGAGTGTCACCTTGTAAGTATCATGTTTGTTTGCTATTTATTATTGCTGAGCATCTAGCTATGCTTCTATGCATGTGTTTGTAATTGTAGTAGTGCATCTATGTTTTTGGAGTTCAGTAAGTTTTGCAATCGCCTTATACTTAATTCTGTGCAAGTGTCACTGTAAACATGCTAAATAGAGCATTAAAATGCCTTTAAGTTATAATAATGGTACCATAAATTTTTACAAAAAAGTATTTAGTCAAGTAAGCTGTAGTAAATTCTCCTTTTCCTCTGCATTAATCACCTCTTAGAGGCACATGCCTGTAGCCACCCTTTTCATTAGTAACATTTTTGCATTTACAAAATGCAAATCAGTGTTTTGTGTTTCTCTGAGCATACCAGCAGCATATGGAGACAGTGACTGATGTGCGATGTGTTCATGCTGCACCTACCAGTTTATAGCACTGGACATTTGCTCTATTAGTAGTGGTCACAGCCAAAATACTTAGCAGCACTCAAAGACCTGAGCACATTAAGAAGATTATACACAGCCTTAGTTTCTTTCTGATGTTTGTGTTGTGTAGAAATTGTATAGAAATAGTGTTTGCAGTGTGTGTTTGGCCACGATGGTTCTCAAATGATTACTTCATCAAAGATGTATAACCTTATGTAGACTGGATATGTTAATGCCTAACTAATCAAATGCCTTAATCTTGAACAAACATTGGTAATACTGTTTGTGCATGAGTTGGATTAAACATTAGAACTGTGTTTATTTGCATGTACAAGCACAGACAGTGTGTGTGTTGTGATTACAGATTATTATTGAGCTTTTGTTTGTGGGTCTCCTGGCCATAATAGCAGGGCAAATGAATAGGATAAAAGTGGATTAGAGCAGCAGTAATTAAGTGGATGTTTTCAAAGGTGTGAGGCACCTGTCAGGTGATAGCTATCGCATAACCACCGCTACAAGCTTTCTATTTTCTAGAACGCACACATGTAAAAATTCAAACCTGTCTAGTCTAATGTTAAATACGGAACAAGAAGTTCAACACAGAGGAGCAGCAGCATGAACACAATCAAATGTGTACAGAGATGGAAACAGTGCAGCTCAGGTTGTGCTTCAACAGGCTCTCTGTATGTTCCAGTCGGGCTTGATCCGTGTTGCAGAAGCTCTCAGTGCATCCCGTTATTCTAAGCTCTAGATCACTCTTCCTACACTGTGTCCATATTGGTGCTCCCTCTATCACCTGTGGTTGTGTTTTGATGATTCAGTGATGAGTCACTAATTTATCTCAGACTCTCCAGTGTCCTGTGTGGTACTCAGACTACACCAGTATACCTTTCCCCTACATGTTCATATTTATGGGTGTAGGGAGAAGTACACTGCACACTGTACGTAAACATGCTGGATGGCAGATGGACCCAGCTCTCATATTCATAATCTAATGTCCTAACACCTGGAGCTCTATAAGTCAAGTGAGATCCCTTTTCTATTTGCTGTATATGGGTCATAAAACCATTACAGATGGCTGAAGGATTTTTCACCCACTCCTTTTTAATCTGCTCCTCCTGAGACTTTGTTGATCCAGTTTGCCCTGATTGTTTTTATTTATCTTCCCCTCTAATAGGGTGTAGTACTTAGTCTCCATGCTTTGGTGTTTACAGGCAGTTCACTTCCACAATTTCAGACAGACATTGGCCTAGATTCAGTCCCCAGTTTTCAGATTACACACACAGCCTGAAAAGAAATGTTTTGACCTAGAAAAGTTATATTACATATGAGGCAGTTATTGACATGGGAGGCAGCATTTTAAAGCTGGATTATTTGTGTTGTCATTTGTAACTTTCTAGAATATCCAACATTATCTACAATTGTACTAATGTCAGAAGGTTTTTTTTTCTGTTCTGTTTTAACATTTGGTTCACTGAGAGGCTTTTAATTCCCTCCACTACCCTCTCCATCCCATAGACTCTATGGCAGGTCTAACACTACAAACACATACTGTGAATGAAAGCACTATTGTAAGCCTCAGAGGTTGTTTAAAACCTAAGATTTAACTTGAATGTGAAAAATGTTTTGTCTGAAGGTCAAGGTGCCTGAATTTTCTAATTATTTTGAAGCTAATGTTTCTTTTATAATCTTTAGTAATCAGTCCCATCCCCATGCTCTCCTAAAAAACCCTGAGACTGATCGCTTGGCTCATGCCAACGAGGGGTAGACAGAGGAATAGAGGAGGAAAAGGGTAGTGCGTCATCTTTTTTTTTTTTTCTTCCCTCTTCTAAAAATAACCCAGCCTCCTGATTGCACAGGCCTAGGTTTCCAGGGTAACAGTGTTCATTCACAGCTTTCAGATCTTGTATAGGAAGGGGTGTGGGAGATCAGGGCGTGAAGTGTTATCATCTTCCTCCATCCATTCCCCACTAACACGCTCTTAACTCGCCTCTGTCTAAATATAGAGTATTTAAAATGTACTGCTTAATCTGTCGGATAAGACATTAACCCCCCATTTACTGATTACTACAGTTTATATTTTCACCACCATAAACACCCGTTTGTTTGGCTATAATTAATGCTAATGATACCTTGGCATCCTTCATACATTCTGTTATACAGTATGTGCACTGCTTTTCCTTTTCTTTTCTTTTAATCCGTGTGAAGATGACTCAGGAGATGAAGGACCTGTACCACAGGAGGAACGTGCCCTCACCCAAGGGGTGCTCAAGACTCTGGCCAGCAAGCTAGATGACCTGAGCACCTGTAATGAGCTGATTGGAAAACATGGTGCTGCCCTTCAGCGCTCCCTCAGTGAACTTGAGGAACTGCGTGGATCCACTGACAGCACAGACAAAGTGAAAGCTGTTAATGAGCGAGCCACACTTTTCCGCATCACCTCCAATGCTATGATCAATGTGAGTTCACATTGGTTTTCTGCCAGTATACGTAAATGGAAGACGGATCCATTGCAATTGTATTGTTTAATGAGACAACATCGTTTGATGTGTGTTGTGTTCACACCTCAGGCTTGTCGTGACTTTCTGGACGTAGCTGAATCTCACAGCCGGAGGTGGCAAAAGGCCCTGCAGTATGAGAGAGAACAGCGCCACCATCTGGAGGAGACCATCGAACAGTTAGCCAAACAGCACAACAGCTTAGAGAGAGCCTGGAGGGAGAATCCCACCTCATACACAGGTGAGACACATAATACTGTGTATTGAAAGTCCTATCTCTTCAGTGTCATATGAAAAGTAGGATCTTACAGAATAAGAATGTGGCCCCCCTCTGGACAGTAGCAGGGATGCACACAGGATTCTTTACCAAAGAAATCAGGCTCAGTCAGACGTATATTAACATATAACATTTTCTTTCTTGGAGTGTCATATGTTCATGTAACACACATTTACTGTATGTGTGCTAACCTGTCCCCCCATCCTGTGTTTGTGGAGGTGTGGAGAGGTCTCGGGAGGGGGATGCGAGTGATGAGAATGATGAGGCAGAGTTTTTCGATGCCATGGAAGACTCCCCTGCATTTATAACTGTGACTGCTAGTGGCAACATACAGCACAAGTGAGACATCTCATATATAATCTCAGGGCTGTGAGTCAGCTCAGTCAGCAGCACTGTAACCTTCCACTGTATTTAATGTATTTGTCTGTATTTAATGTTTTTGTCTCAGGCGCTCAGGCAGTAATCAGAGTATAATGAGTGGAGGAGTTCCCAGTGACTGGACTCACAATGAGAATGTAGGTGCCAAACATATTACTTTTTATAAAATTGTATTAGTTTCAGGTTCTGCATGAACCAAATCCTTGTATTTAGTTGTATTTTGTTTTTTCAGGACACCTCAAACCACATGCAGCTACGAAGACCAAGGCGCACTCGTGTTCCTAACAAACCAAATTACTCCCTCAACCTGTGGAGCATCATGAAGAATTGCATTGGCAAAGACTTGTCCAAGATACCTATGCCTGTAAATCCAAACCATACTTATAGGCTTTCATATAGTTTGAGAGTGATTTGGAATAAACATGTACCTTGTATGTTTTGGATTATCTGCAATACTTAAAAGAGACCTGTGTGTGGTTGCAGGTAAACTTCAATGAGCCTCTGTCGATGCTGCAGCGTCTCTCCGAGGATCTGGAATACAGTGAGCTTCTGGACCGGGCAGCTCGCTGTGACTCGTCCCTGGAGCAGATGTGCCTTGTGGCTGCCTTTTCTGTCTCCTCCTACTCCACCACAGTCCATCGTACAGCCAAGCCCTTCAACCCTCTGCAAGGGGAGACTTATGAGCTGGACCGATTGGGGGAGTATGGGTATCGCTCAATTGCTGAACAGGTGAGACAAAAGCATGAGCATCGTATTAAATGCATTTACATGCACAGATCCCTTCACATCTGTTTTATTCACAGAGAGATCAAATTATCCTGCAGCGAAGAACGAAAATATAAATAGGGTTTGATGTCTTTATTACCTCTGCTGACACACCTGATACCATTCACCCTCAGGTCAGTCATCACCCACCAGCTGCTGCCCACCATGTGATGTCACAGCGAGGATGGACCCTGTGGCAGCATATCACTATTGACAGCAAGTTTCGTGGGAAATATATTTCTGTCATGCCATTAGGTAAGAAACAAGTCAAACCAAAACATGTACCTTGATGCAGAGCATACTGACTGATTGTATGCACTGCATCAAGGTAAATGTTTTGTACTATTTTTCTGTACTATGTACTATGGCAAATATGAGGTATAAATACAGTGTAATTAGAAAACTGTACTGTATGTACATGTGTATGTTTGTGTATTTTCTTTCTCTTCACTATAGGAAACATTCACTTGCAGTTTCACTCGAGTGGAAATCACTATGTGTGGAGCAAAGTGACGTCAACAGTGCACAACATTATAGTGGGAAAACTTTGGATTGATCAGGTGACTGACTTCAACAGTCAAATACACAACCTATCTCTGACTCTGTGTGCGAGCTCATTTTAGACGAGGACAGAAGCTGAATTATTCCTTTTCCAGCAAAATGTAAAACTAAAGACCTTCTAGAAACAGCTGAAATAGATACAGACTTTAACTGTTGAGGAATAAAAGGTGCTCTGTATTAATATGTATGACTGTGTTGAATTACTGTTTTTACATCTACTGCTCTTGGCAGTCTGGGGACATCGAGATTGTAAACAATACTACCAAGGACACCTGCCGTCTCAAATTCTCCCCCTACAGCTACTTCTCCAGAGATGTCCCACGTAAAGTAAGTCTGTTTTACCTTTTCATTCTGTACTTTTTCATTGACTATCAAGCAGCATCTTAATATCTTGTCTTCATTGCATGTTTTGATGCTATGAATGAATAACACGGTTTTTGCCTACTGGTTTTTCGGATTATGTCTCTCTCTTGAGCACTTTTGTTATAATATTAGCATCTACATAGAAAACATTAACTCACTGACTCATCAGCTAAGGAGAAACAAGACCCTAATGTGTTTAATAAAGACATATATAGAGATAAAGAGATAAAGATCTGATAAATGATGCATCCAAAGCAGAATAGGAAATGAGGTAAAGTTGTACACAGCTGTGAATGTGTCAGCACCTAGAGGTCAGAATGTAACTGATCTCTTCCTGTGTGTCTCTAGGTGACAGGAGTGGTAGAGGACAGTGAGGGCACAGCCCGTTACATCCTGTCAGGAACCTGGGATGAAAAAATGGAGAGTTCTAAAATAGTCGACAGCACCCAAGGATGCGGAGGCTCTGAGGGCAAACAAAAGACAGTTTATCAGACTCTTCAGCCCAAAGTGTTGTGGAAGAAATATCCTCTCCCGTATGTTTGTCTTATCTCAAACATGTCTGCCACATCTTGATGGTTGAACCTGCCCTTTTCTGTTTCTCCCCCTCCTCTGTCTGACCTTATCTTTTGTCCTATTGTGTTGTCTCTTCTATCTTCTCTCTTCAGAGATAATGCAGAGAACATGTACTTCTTCTCCTCCCTGGCACTCACTTTGAATGAGCCAGAAGAGGGTGTTGCGCCCACTGACAGTCGTCTGCGGCCAGACCAGCGGCTGATGGAGGAAGGTCTGTGGGATGAAGCAAACTCCCAGAAGCAGTGTCTGGAGGAGCGACAGAGGCAGGAGAGGAAAAGACGGGAGGTGCAAACCAATCAGGCCCTAGAGGAAGGTGAGATGAAAAAAAACAACAAGGAAGAGAAGTCTGTATTGTGGTTGGTGTCTGTGTGTTCGTCCACGGGGCAGAAACAAAGTTTGTACTCAAATGTTGAAATATTACATTATAACATGTCTTGTCAGTGTCTTAAGAAAGCTTGATTCTGTGTCATCAGGGCAACATATTGAGGTTTACCAGCCAGTGTGGTTTGAGAAGAGAACAGATGAGACAACAGGGGAAAGCACCTACGTCTACAAGGGCGGCTACTGGGAGGCCAAAGAAAAACAGGACTGGAGCCAGTGCCCCGATATCTTCCAAGACACAATTTCCCCTTAGACATCAGACAAGCAGGGCGGTGACACCTGGTATATTGATACACAGAGTTATGGACTGTTTGTTTGTGCGAGTGTGGCCGTGCGAAAGTAGCCCTCACTTCCAGAATTTCAAGTACAAGACAAGCTCCTTCTTCCACCTACTTATTAATCTTTTCTGCTCTAATATAACTTGTGTTTTCAGAATGCATGGCCACAGTTTGTGTGTACGCTTCTTCTGCATTGTAGAGAACAAATTTATGAAAGTACATAGAGTTTTTATGTGTTTATATGTGTGTCTGGAGCTAAAACATTGATGTATGCTTTACGGAGAACACAGCCAAAACACACTTGTTTCATTGGGGGTGTGTGACTTTGGGGTACAGAATACACTGAATGTGTTGTGGGAAGACCTTTGTTCATCGTGCTCCGACAGAGATGCCAGGTTTTGAAAAGACTGTAGCAGGACAAAGCATTCTTCTGCACTAAACAGGTTTTTCACAGCAGAACTTAACTTATTTACCTTGCCTGATTCATGGGGATGTTTGCAATTCTTCTTCTTAAAATTGCACAAACTACAGTATAAGTTGAAGGATTGACACTCGTTGTCCAGCTAGACTGGCCTCTAAAGAGCAGCTATTACAACTCAAAGTAGATTTTATTCTCTTTGGAGGAACAACCGACTGAAAATACAATGCTGCTTTACAGGCAACTGCTGTTTCCCACATACGTGTTAAAGAAGTGTATGTGTTACGAACTGGGATTGTGTACCTTCAATTTGTACCAAGCTGGCAGCGTCATTAATACATAGTAATGAATTGCATTACAGGAAACGCAGGACCCATCATACTAGGAACTAAAAGTCAGAAGGTTTTTGCCTTTGCCACAGCTATTTCAATGACTCCTTTTCAAATACAGTACTGTATGTCTCCCATGAGTCTCCAACCTTAATGGAAGTGTGATACTACTTACAAATATCACCACTTTAAATACCGTAAGGCTCAGCCATAGTTCCAATGAAGTATAAATCTGCTAAGTCTGGGAGGATTTTCTTCAACAAGGGATTATATTGGTGCTTGATGGTAATTTTAGCCTTAATTATGTAATAAAGTAGTAAATCCCTAATAACCACTGCATCCCAACTCTTGAGATTTAGTACAGATTGTACCAATCTGGCAGGTTATTTGTTCTTTGGCTTTTACATGTATATGTCAGAGTGAATTTTAATTTGTTTGAATTTTCTGACAATATCAGGGTTTATTGTTTTAGCAGCAACAAATTAATTCCCCTTTGTTGTAATAATTGTTAGAATTGACTAGCTCTATGAACAGGTTTCTCTATTTAAAGTTGTGTTGTTTTATGATGACATGACAGCAATAACACACCTGCACAATCACTTGAGATGAAAATACTCCCTGAAGTCTGAAAAGGTGTTTTATTCAACACGGTTATTATGTTTTAGTCACAGTGTTTCATTAGCCGAACAATGATTAAAGAAATCTCATTTTTGATCAGTCAGGAGCCCGAGAACAATTAAGGAAGAGATTAGCAATACACTTGCTAAGGTTTTTGTGTTCAAGCAAGCACTTATGTACATTAGTAGTAAATATACATTATATTAATAAACAATAGTCACTTTTTTATTTATAGTTCTCAGCTGAATGTGTACTATAAAAGGGCAGGATGCAGATGTACAACTGCCTGGTTGGTTTTGGCTTGTATATAGCAAGAGAATATTAGAAATTGAATCACCTCATTTAAAATCACTGTATGAAAATATTCTTTCACATTACTTGAACATTCATATTTTGGTCAAAATCTAAACTCTATTTGTGTATACATAATACTAAGTGGAGACAAGATTGTATATAACATAATGACATGTTGGGTAAATTAAATTCTGAATATATCATTATAAAATTCAGTATACAGTATTAATGATGCAAATAAGGTGTTGTTCAAATAAAGCACAATATGTTTCCCTGCAGGTAATAATACATGCCACATGGCTATGCATGGTTTTAGAGTGTTTCTGCACTTCTGTAGCGAGAAGCCTCGTTACCTAGCTCACTGTTTGTGGACTACTGATTACTGGAACATGATGTGAACTCACCTTTTGTGCCCAATGACCTCAAGAATTTGACATTTTTGAGCTCAAATAAAAACATAAAGCTGTCACAGTGCTGTTTGTTAGTGTCTGTCAAACCTATGTTGTTAGCTGCTGTCTTGTAAAATAACAAATCAGACACCAGAAACTTTTCAACTAACAATAAATTACATTTGGATATGTAGACCTTTCATAAACTAAAAGTCATTAATAAACTCCATTATATATCTGTAACCTTTTCACCAAAGCGACAGTGGAAAGAAAAGCACTGTTCTCTGCTCAGTATCCACCAAAGTCAGACTAATATTTCTAAAAAGATAAAACACAGTCACAATCTTTCATGCTTTTCTTGAACACACCCACTAAACATGCAGAATGATGGCAAGAGAGTTTTAATAACAGGCTGAACCACCTTTGACAGCAATAAAGTCAAAAAAACAACATCCAGGAGGAGTTCTTCTTTCTTACACAACCGCTCTTAGATGTCTTGTTCAATAAAGACATGAAAGATCAAAACTACACATGCTGTTTCAGCCTAGAAATATTGTTGTTGTTGATATTTGAGACTATGGTGAAGATCAGATCACATTTCATGACCAATTTATGCAGAAAATCAGAAAGCGGTAATTATAGTGTATTTACTTTAGGCAGTATATAGAAAGGACACAGAGTTGCAGGGGATGATGAAATTGCACTGGTGTCTCTAATTTCCTTGGTTTCTTTTTTGTAAAGTGTAAAGTCACGCAGTTTAGTACAGTTTTGAGTGGTTTCAGAGGTAAAAATCATAATTTTACTGCACTACATTTATTTGAAAACAACCCAGCAGTATAAAAGACAATTTGTTAGATTAAAAATGTGTCTCTTAATATAATAAGCATGTAGTGAGCTTCGCCTTTATCACGTGCAACATATAAATGCATAATTAATTATAGTTTAATAATATTATAGTCATTGAATTGTAAATTCCTCTGCACTCAGCTTTGCAGCCACAAATGAGTGGCATCGCCCTTTAAACGCACCGTCCGATGACACTGAGCAGCGTCCGCCCCGGCTCGGCTGACTGGCGGAGGTTAGGGGATGCTACCGGTGCTGCCAGGGCACTTGTCGAAGACGAACAAGGTAAAACAGAGATGCTCACATTCAGACTAAGTGTAACTTACTAACTAGCGCTAATATTCAGGGAAAGCTAAAACAGTCAGCTCAGGAGTAACGGCTGCTGCCCGACGTTAGCTAGCTAACAGGCGCTAACGTTACAGTTTCCCGGTGATAGGCAGAGCTGCTAGCTAAACGTTAGCATGACACAAGCCGAGGGCAGTCGCTCAGCTGCCCGGTGTCAAGTGACAGCTCAGTCCGTGCTAGAGGTCAGCCAGCTTAGCCACCTTTATATTCTGTCAGCTGTTTTGTTCACGGTCACCGAGCCGCTGCTTGACACACACCGGTTAACATGATAGATGGAACAGTGCCCGCCACCTTTAGGTGCGCGGTGTTAGCTTGTGGGACAGGTTGTTGTCTGTGTTGACAACACGGTGTGAGCTGTCAGGGTGTCCCTCTGCCCCGGTGCTGGGAGAAGGAATCACAAGATGTCCTCAGGCAATGAAGTAAGCTGCTATTTAAAGCCAGCGTGCGGAAAAAAAAAACATGCTGCTCTGTCTGGTGTTTATAAGCTTTAGTTACAGCTACATCGTTATGTTTACTACACAGCTCTTTAGGTGGACCACACTGACTCGTCACTGTCGGTGTCATAACGAGTCGGTGAAGTAGAGGGGGATGTACAGTTTTCCATCCCGCCCTGAACAACCCTCCTCTCCCGTACACAGTCTCCTGTGTTTCTTCCTGGTCCAGCATACGTCGTGTGCTCTGGGTGCGTCTCACAAACCAGCCCGTCATGCAAAAGAGTTTCGCTGTATGTCTATAGGTGGTGCTGAGAAATGCGGTGTTACTCATCGACTGACATATATAACCCCAAACTGACAAAACCGGTTTTATCATGCTTTTCATTTGGAGGTGAGAGCTACAGATTCAGCATGTGTTTTCCTTACAGAGAGGACAATGATAAGAACATGATCAGCGCCGATGGCTTCTCAAAATGCGAGGCGACTCTGCAACAGAGAGGCAGGAGGAGGCCACCCGCAGAGATGCTGCATCTGCTGTCAGCAGTCATTGTTTGGTTGGTGACGGGTACCACCATCTCCAGCCTTAACAAATGGATATTTGCAGTTTACAACTTCAGGTACCCTCTGCTGCTGTCTGCGCTTCACATGTTGACAGCCATAGTGGTGGACTATGGGCTGATCAAACTCCGAGTGATTCGCCACAGAGGGGTTGGAGAGCAAGACTTGACTTCCAGTGCGAAATGCAAGGTATTCCTGCTGAGTCTGACATTTTGTGCAAGTATTGCCTTTGGGAACATGGGACTGAACTATGTCCAGCTGTCGTTTGCACAAATGATCTATACTACAACACCGCTCTTTACTTTGGCCATCTCCACACTGATCCTGGGCAAACAGCATCACATCCTCAAATACACAGCCATGATGCCCATCTGCCTGGGAGCCTCCTTCAGCATCATGGGAGAGGTCCAGTTTGATCAAACCGGCTGCTTCTTTGTGTTCGCGGCGACCATGTTGAGGGGTGTCAAGTCCATTCAGCAGAGTGAGTGTTTCTGTCCTGTTTGTCATATTAGTGTTTTGCTGTGTTTTTGTTGTAGCTACAGAGAGTAACCTCTGTGAAGTTTTAAAACTGGAAACTTCATCTCATACCAGTGACATCAGAATGTATTTTGGTGTTTTCCCCTGTGTGCAGCAGTCTGCGGTCCTGGAACGTTTTAGTGATTTGGTGATTCACACATATTACAACACAGTGTCACTGTAGTATACTTCTGGTTTCCTAGGAAACATAATACAAACATCAGTATGTGTGTGAGTTGAATTAGGCAGTGATCTTCTGTAAAACCAATAGATTAAATTAGCTACTTCTAAAGTGTATCTTATTTTTATGCATGCACCACATTTCTGTGGCTGCTCTCAGAGAGCATGTGACAATGTTTTAAAATGAACATAGCGTTCCTTCAAAATGATCAACTTAAAACAAATTTTAGATTGGCCCCAGTTTAAGTAACCATGTCCTGGGAAAAACATGTCCCTTTCATGAATTGATGTCATATGGGTTGCACTAAGAAGCAGTATTTACTTAATAGTAGTAATTACTGCATAAGTTAATTTAAAGTTGGTTTCTGTGTTCAGTGAATTAGGACTGAGGAACATCAGTCTCCATAATGTATTTATCAGGGAAGAAATGAGAAAGTAATGAGTTGCTAAAAGTATAGTGATGCTTTTTGTTACATAACACTAAAGCAAATATTAGGTTTTGGTCAGAGGAATGGAATGATGTATATGTTGTGCCTGGACAGGCACAGAGGCCCCTCATGGTTACATAGGTAAACTTGGAGCCAGGGGACCATCATTTTAAATTCTAAATACTCCAGTACACATGCTCAGTAACAAACATCACAAGACTGGAGATGTGGTTTCTTAAATGCAAGTATATAGGAAAGAACACGTAACTCCTGTTTTTGACTTTGTAAACAAGGTCCAGCAGATGAAAATTGCTGCACATTACTTTTACTTTTAATCCTGACGAAAACTTAATGTCCATCCTGAGGTGCCAAACTATCTGGGAGATGTTGTCTCAAGTTTCAACAAGCTATTTTCATCGTCGCACACTAGTTGTTGTTACTGTTTCCCTAACAAGTTTATTTTTCTCTCTCAAGCCTGCTGTAGTGTATTCCTTTATTTTGTTTATACAGTATGACATAGTGGAGTGTTTGAACAGCGTTAGAGCTTCTTTAGTTCTTACTAACACATGAAGTTCTGCATATGTGTTTTGCTTCCTGCCTGTCTACATGAGGACACAAACATTTAAACCAGGTGCTTTACATATTTCCCTGCCATTTTCCTGTTATCAGTTCCGAAGCCTGCTCTGAGTGAACAAAAGCGAGTCTGTTCCTATTATTCTGACTAGAAACACACAGGTACCTTCCTTATGTGACAACATTCCAATAAAAAATGCATGTTGTTGTTTCCTTGTTTATGCAGGCATCTTACTGCAGGAGGAGAAAATCAACTCTGTGTTCCTCCTCTACCTGATGTCCATTCCTAGTTTCTGCATCTTGGCTGTGGCAGCTCTGGCCTTAGAAAACTGGGCTATGCTGGAGTCGCCGCTGCATTACGACCGCCACCTGTGGGTTTTCATCTTGCTCAGCTGCCTGGGTTCAGTCATGTACAACTTGGCCAGCTGCTGCGTAATCACGCTCACCTCGGCAGTCACTCTGCATATCCTCGGCAACCTGAGCGTGGTGGGAAACCTGCTGTTGTCCCAGCTGCTTTTCGGCAGTGAACTGTCCGCCCTAAGTTGTGCCGGTGCAGTGCTGACATTGTCTGGCATGCTTATTTATCAGAACTCTGAGTTCATTGTCAGCTACCTGGATGCACGCAGAGCCAAATCCAAAGGGTCAGAATCAGTTGATTTTCACAATGCATGTGGAGAGGACCTGAACAAAGCTAGTATGTCTGAACCAACATATCATCAGCAGAGGACAGATGGAAAACAGGAAGACAAAATAGACTGAACTGAAAGGATGAAGAAGGGAATAAATGTCGAAGGATAAAATAATTAAAAACCATAGCTGTACCTTGTCTCAATAAGTTGGCAGAGGAAGTGTGACCTTATAAGCAAGTCATCACTAATGATGTTACAGATCATTTTCTTAGGTAATTATTTTTTAACTTCCTCACTGTGCCAAGTTATTTCTCCTTTGGTCACACAGAACCTGAAATTTGCCAAGAGGAAAAGATCGCCTTTGTTCATCACAGTGACAGTCTTTCCTTAACCTGTAAATTTCTCATACATAGCCTATAGAAGTAAATGCATGCATGAGCACACTAAACTGTTTGATACCTCATGAGGTATTCACTTACACTACTCCACTGTGAAACAGTTCTCATTTACAGAGGGCTCTAATCAATGTTTTGAGTGGCTGTCGTGGATATTGTCAGCTCGTGTAACATTGAGGTGTGCGAGGTTTAGAGACTACTCCTCCTCAACTCTTAACGGGCACAATGTGTATTAAAAATAAATATTAATGGTACTGTTACCTGATATTCACCTGGTCCTGTCTTGGTGAGGGACTTGTTTTTTGGCAGCTTTTATTGATGGTATGTAAAGAGGATGCGTGTGAACTAAGGAAACTGCAGTTGTTGTTTTAGGGCTAAAACCATTCTCCAGAGGCATGAGGGACAAAGCCAACATTTCTGTGCAATGAGATGCCTCTTTTTCTCTACTGAAGCACATTTTTATTAAGAGGCCTGAGCTCTATGGTTTGTCCTTCACAATGAGCCTCTGTGCGGCTTCCATTTAAGGCCTAGATTTTTTTTTTCCCCAAAACTGTTTTAAAGACGGTCTCTCTGTAGAATTAGTGCAATTATTTCCATCTGTTTAACAGCACACTCACTGCAGTGTACCTCGATAATTAGGTTCATGCGTTCTCTAAGGAGTGCCACTCATCTTTAGAAGTCTTGTCCCTGTGGATTAGATGAGGAAAAAGAAAAGGACTTTAAGGTTGCTTCCTAAGTCCTACACGATGCCATGTGTTTTGGATTAATTGTCCCTTTTTGTAGAGGATGTTTTTAAAAAGTTAGTTGACACATCTTCTGCTGGACAGTGTTACGTTTCCCTTCAGTGTTTGCAAAGCATTATTTCCCTCTTAATATTTATGTGAAAGAAAATATTTATTTTTGAATGATCATAGTAATCACTGGCTTCGTTAAGTTGTAGAGTTTGGTCTTTAAGTATCTTGCACATGTTATATTAGACAGCAGTGGTGTGTCCTGTCCCTCTCTCTTTAGAGACAAGTCAACTGTGCTAAGCAGAAAACAGCATGATGACGTGACCAGGTCATTGCTCACATACAGTTGAGCTCTCACACAACACAACAAAGCCATACACGAAGGTGTTTTTTTTGTTTGTTTGTTTTTTATTATGATCCCTCCTTCTATTCTGGATAATTTGCCAAAAGAGCAAAAGCAGGCAGGAGTGAAATACTTTACCTAATTTATCATGGATTTAAATTTCAAGTGTGCCATTTGTCCTGAGCACTATGTCATGTTGTGATTAATATATGATTCTGAGATATTTTCCACGGAACCACAGTTGGTTGAAAGTGGTGCAAGAAAGATATCTAATGTTTTATATTGCAGTTTGATAAATGGCTTTGTTATTAAATACCTCAAATGTTAATAGGATGACTAATACCCTCATGTTCATTGATTAATTATGTCAACATCAGACTGTCATCAAGCAGCTTTTCAATAACTATGGTAAAACTGCAGCATGTGAATGATATATTCTATTGTTTCAGTAATCTAATCATCACATTTTATAACACACATTTTAATACGATGTCATGTTGTGCTCTGATCAGAATGACCTCCACTGTCATGTTTTTTGGTTTTATATTCTCAGTTAAACATTTTGTTCATATTATGAGTATGGGGCAAACAAAAGTTGCACTGACATGTTACGAAGACGCTGCCTTCAAAGCCTGTGGTTCCTGTGTACATACTGAGTTTACTTGTTTGCAAAGCTAGTTGGATGTAAATAGTTATTTTATTATATTTATGTACTTTATTGTCATACTTTGCTGGTTTAAGCTATACTGGTTTAGGAATGAAACATTTGCCTCATGCCTTATTTGGACACAGTTTAGAAGAGAAGGATTAGTTAATTTGTCATTTTGTAAAGTGAACCCTTTGAATGCCAACAGCAGACAAATGTGCTGTTAAGGACAAAAGCTGGGTGATTCATACATATGATCTGCGATTGCTTGAATAAGAAATAAACTGACTGGTACAATAAATAACAACTCTACAGAATCGGAGCAGTTCTTGCATCAAATAACATAACTCCATTGTCACAGCTACTACAAATTTACTGTCATACAGACATTTTAAATTAGATTAGAGTCTTTTTTATTATGTTAAAATGTGTGATCTCCGAACATGTATTGTGATGTTTTGAGGAGCTATTAAAGGCTGTTTCACCTCTGGAAAGTGTT
This sequence comes from Anabas testudineus, assembly GCF_900324465.2. Classification (NCBI taxonomy): domain Eukaryota; kingdom Metazoa; phylum Chordata; class Actinopteri; order Anabantiformes; family Anabantidae; genus Anabas; species Anabas testudineus. The sequence continues at coordinate 11,700,763 of NC_046630.1, forward strand.
TAAAATACACATCCTCTATTTAAACATAAAATCCCTTAATACCGTTCAGGTATTGATTATTATCAATTATTAAAATTAGTGGTAATAACATTGTCTGTTATTTTTGAAGTAGTTGTCAATGTTCACCACTTGGTGGAGCAATTTACCTTGTTTCTGATGTATGAGATCTGCCTGTTTGACACAGAAAAGTCATTTCCGAAGCAGTATCAGTATTCTGAACAAGTATTCTTCTTCACTTGTTTTCTTCCAGGTTGTGTCTGTGTGTGTGGGTTTTTGTGTGTGTTTCTCGTATATGTGTGCACGCTCTGTATCCCCTGTTTAAGATTCCACTACTGCTGTAAACAGAGGGTTCACTGGTCAGCCTTTTGCCTGAATAAGGCAGTGCTCCTCACTTTTTGTCCTTGTTAACTCCTTCATGTCCGAGAAAATGGTTTGTCTGGAGCCCTCTCCAGGGGAAAATTGTCCAAGTCAGTGATGTGGTTTGAGGTGAGTTTTGCTGTGTCCCATAAACTATCACATATGATCCAGGATGTAATGACAAGATAAGCTCTCTGCTGAGGAGGACAGAGACCGGAGGACAAGGACCTGATGTGTTTCTCCCTCCTCCTCCACCTCCACCTCCTCCTCCGCCTCTTTCTTCCCATCTTGGGTGGTACATATAAGCAACCCCAAAACTCTCTGTCCAAACATGCGTGTTTCTGAAGTGCTGTGGTGAGAGGTGTGATGTCAAGGCTGAACTTCCACAGATCTCCGGGCACGTTCAGAGAGAGGTGGAGGAGAGGAGAGGAGAATCGAGTGCTGAATCCTTCTGAGAAGCCCACAGACCACCACAAGACGTATCACTTCACAACCTGAAAACAGGTGAGTAGCACTGCACCTCAACAGCCACCAATCTGTGATCTGAATTCCTATCTTTCACATTACGTTTGTTTTTTGTTTTTTTGTCTCGGCTCGTGTTCGCCTGTATCTGAGGACGCATAGTTTTTAAGGCTCTTTTGGTAACGGGCTTATTCCACCACATTACTATATTTGTACGTGTTTTTCCCTTTTTCTGTGCTGCAGTTGCTGAGATGCACTGAGGGGTATTTCAGTAAGACAAACACATTTCTTTGCACATCTGCTCAGTTTGTGTCTGTGTTATGACTCACAAAGTTGTTTATAATGTTCATATTTCAGTTACTGAACAGAGCGCGAGTAGAACACATGCTGTGTGGATAGTTTTACATTATTTAATCTAAACAACAAGAAACAGTCTAGTGCAGTCTGTCAGTTCTGTGTGAATTTTTAAGCCACGTTATACATACAAAACAGAAAGGCAAAGATTGCTTCTCCAAACATGATTTCATGTTTATGTTGCTGTCTTTGCTGAGCATGCGTCCAGAGCTGTGTTTTCACACTGTCCGACCACATTTACCACGCAGACATGGAGTCAAAAACCGATGGTGGGCCAACCAGAGAAGTACTGGCTGCTATTGAGGATGAGGAGGTTCTCAACAAGATGGTAAGCTAATGAATGATCAAGCTTTGAATGCTGTGTTTTACTATTACCATCTGAAAATGGAAACCAGAAAATGTCTCGCTCTGCAGTCTTGTCTCTAATTGTTTCTCTCTATGTTTTCAGCTCGACAATGCTACAAATTTTGAAGAGAGACAAATGATTCGTGCTGCATTGAGGGACCTGCTCAAGAAAAAGAGAGGTGAGGAAAAAGCTTTCTCCCTTGCTGTCCACTAAAGTGACCATAATAACATATAGAATAGAATAACATCTCCTCCTCCTCTGATGCATTGCTTCTAACTTCTCCGCAATTTATCATCAGATAAGCGGGAGCAGGAGCGAGGGATGAGGCAGCAGGACTTGAGACAGCAAGGCCTGAGCAAAGGAGGTACCACGGGGGGAGTAGTAAGCATAGGAAGAGCATCTATGAACCAGCAGCCGTCTACAAACAGTAAGTTTAATTTGACATCACTGTTGCTCATAAATGCATTCGACCTCTTTTAAAATATATATTCAAACTATATTAAATTCTAATTATTCTCATTATTCCTTGTGTTTTGTCAGAACCAACAGTCGGGGCCTCTCCATCTACTCCTTTCACCAGGGCAGCAAGCAGGTAAGTCACAATGTTATGTCTGGGACTGTTTATGTGTCAGCATCTGTGCCAGCTAATGGGAGTTAATTTACTTCATTCAACCGAAATAAATGATTTGTGTGCACGATTGACCATGTTAGAAGAGGACATCACTTTCTGTACATCTTCTGTATATCTTTGTTCCCTCTCCTCAGCAAGACCAGTCCCGCTGTAGCCTCAGCCCAGAAATGTCTTCCTGCTGCAGCACCCAATGCTAAAAATGTCAAACAGATGCTTCTGGATTGGTGCAGGGCCAAAACAGAGCCATATGAGGTAAACATGCCCAGAGTCTCCCTGTCTATGAATTACTGCCCCATTGAGCTATACATAGCTCTGCCCGTTAACGCGACACTATTTCTTTTCAACTGGCTTCTCTCTGGGATGAAACAGGGGGTGGACATCCAGAACTTCTCCTCAAGTTGGAAAGATGGAATAGCTTTCTGTGCCTTGGTCCACCGATTTTTCCCTGATGCTTTCGAATACTCGATCCTCAACCCCAACGAACCCAGAGACAACTTTCAGCTGGCTTTCACCACTGCAGAGTGAGAAATGCAATTAAGGACAAAGTGACTTCACTTTTCTGATAACGGACTTTGTCATTGTTTGTCTTCAGTCATTTTTCACTGACACTCTGTTTCTGTCTGCAGGAGGTTGGCAGGCTGCCCTCCTCTGCTGGACGCCGATGATTTAGTTCGGATGAAAGAGCCCGACTGGAAGTGTGTGTACACATACATTCAGGAGTTTTACCGCTGCCTGGTGGAGAAAGGCCTGGTTAAAACCAAAAAGCGACTGTAACTTTTCACAAGTCAGACGCTAGCTTTCATGTTGGCTCTGATTTCAATCTTTACATCACACACACAATACACACAGTGAGGTCAACTGAATAGTTAGTTTTTGTGCTAGACTTACCATGAAGGAAAATGTTTTGTGTTTGGTGTGTCCTGCGGCTGTATGATGTGAATGTAATCAACATTAATCATTGTGGCTCTGCACACTACGAAATGGATTTGAAATAAAACAATCAAGATGTGCTGCAAGTGTCGACTGTCAGCTTTAATTTAAGGGTTTGTTCAAAAATATTGGATGAATTCAAACATTTTTTATGCCTAGCGCTCCAAATTTAGAGTCTCAGAAGCTTTTGGATAAACTAACATAATCATAAATTAAATTGTCAAATTGAATACTGACTTTAACAGTTACTAATGCTTTGCAGTCATTAATGACTGAGGTCTGGAAGTCATAGACGTCACCAGATGCTGGGCGTCTTCCCTAGTGGATGTTCTTCCAGGTTTCTGCTGCACCTCTCTGTATTTGCTGCTTGTTCTTGAGGTGTTTTACCTTCTGTAAGTAAAATTGAAAATTAGCTCCAGGGCAAAACTTGGCCATTGCAGAATATTCCACTTGTTTGTGTCACAGAACACATTGGTGAGCTCGGGGAAATCAAAAAGCCCAGGAGAACGTGGAAAACAACTACAGGAGAAGACAAAATAATTATTTCCCTGGTGAGTAAATATTGTTTCAAGTAAGGCAGTTGTCCAGATCCATAACAACTGTCATGACATAAGCATATTTTTATGTCAACAATCAAGAGAAATTTTCACCGGAGTGAAGTCAAGTGTTTATTAAAAGATGTAAACCATTGGTAAGTCTCAGGACGAACAAGTAATAAAACTGAAAAATTAAATAATGATTGTGTTCATTTGTCCTTAAACCATAAAAAGTTGTAACTCTGACATGCTCCACACATTATTTTTACCAAACCACTGAATTCAAACTGACCTCTCACACTTGACCGTTCACACATCTTCATTTGTGTCATTTCAAATCCACGTTGGCGCCACGCAGAGCCAAAAATCACGAAAAACCTTGTCATTGTCCAAATATTTACAGATTTGACCGTATCAGCTCTGAGTGGACAGCTGGCGCTGGGGATCAGGACATTCCACTGAGATTACACATCTGCATTAATCCCAGTCCGAGCCACTGAGGATCTGGGAACAAATGTTGTGATGATGCTGTGGACGGTCTGACCGTGTGAAGGTTAGAGACACATTTAATGGCTTCCTAGGTCATTTTAACTGTAAATACCTAATATCCAGCAGCTCCTTGTGTTTCATTTGAAACTTTTTCAGCTCTTTGTTCTGAATCTTTAGAGCTAATGTGCAAATACCGGCCCCTTCACTATCACTTGTAACAGAGACAGTTCCAGGGGGTTTGACCTGATTGTTTTGGCCCCTGCTTTTTACCATTCTTGCCTCCAGCTTTATTTGCTAGAATACACCTTTAATACTTCTGGAAAATAAGGTCTCCACTTGCTCCAGCTTTTCTAATAGCTGTATAGACACAGTGGAGCACAATGTGCCGAATAACCTGAACCTTCAATACCCTCATTTGCCAGTGATACTGTGCTCAGCCTCCACCAGCTGCAGCGCCCTTTGCGGTGTCCCGCTGCTATAAAGATATCACAGTGGTGGCAAAATGGTAGCGTTGCCAAAGCTAAATCCTTATTATTGACACGCTGGTCAATCCTCCCTATCGGTGACGCACCAGTGCCTGATTAATGCGTCACTGATGCTCAATTATTTCCGGCCGGCTGCACTTTAGCAGCTGATTTTTGTTTTGGTGTCCTTGCTCTGCCCCCCCCCCCCCCCCCCCCCCCCCCAGGTGCTCATATGTTGTAGTGCTCAGAGAGAGAGAGAGAGAGAGAGAGAGAGAGAGGTCTACTGTGAGCGCGCATGATGGGTACGGCCGGTGTGCAGGAGGTGCAGGCAAGATGCTGACCGAAAAGTGCACAACTCCGCTGAGCAACTGCGCTGCGCAATAGGCAGTAGTGATAAATAGATGAAATACAATCAGGTGTATGCAAACATCAACATGCAAGAGTTCGGACATATCAAGCGCGGCCGCCTCTTGTCCTGAGAGCCCGATTTGCGCGGTCCGCACCGTGACAGAGACGTCCGCTGCCCGCGGTACCCACGGGTCGCATCCGAGCTGCAGGCTGGCTGGGTCCTCCTGTCTCCGATCCCCAATTCAACCTTGCACATTTCTGCGTGTGTCGTGCTGACGGGTGTGCGAAACGGAAGGAGTCGGATGATTCTCTGCCGCGTCAATTAACGAGCTCACCTTTGCCGTTCACCTTGAAAATCCCACAACGCGTCAAAAGGTAAGACAGATGTGCTCGTCGGGTCACTACAGCTTAGCATTCATGCTGATCCTGCATGTGAGCGCGTTTTATATAGAGGTTATGAACGACACCATGCACACTTATGGACTATCATATGTGAAAAAAGGCCACTTGTACAAATAAGCTGTGAAAGTTGTGTCTTCACTTTGAGTGAAGTGAATTTCTCCAAACGTGTCCGGCCACCGTTACTCAGACTCTGTTTTGCAGGTTACTATGGTGGTCACATGAATAGCTAGTAAAGAGATCCTATTTTGCATGTCATGAATATCTAAAAGCAGTGTATGATTTCTGTGTGTGAGGACACGAACAAAATGGTTGGAGCCTGGTGCTCTCCTCTCTCATGTCAGACACCCTTGCATCCCTTAGTTTGACCTGAGATCCAGTAGAAACAAATAGTAGAACAGAGAGCAGTAAGTCCCACAGACAATATCTTCTGCTTTGTAAAAGGGTCACGGGCTAATTCCCACTGCTAACTAGGGTATAATCCAAGATGCACATCCAGAGTTAGTTTCTCAGTCGAACTGCCATCTCATGATAACATCATCAATGACGCCGAGGGAGCCTGATGCAGACAGGTGCTCAGGAAAAAATTCTCTCAGCTACCACTGACTGCAGGGAAAACATTTTCACCATTACCTGATCACAATACATTTTAAATTCACTGCTGCATGAACATAGTTTCAAGACATAATCAAGGGCAGGGAAGGCGAAAGTAGCGTGTTATTTTTATAATCCGAGCTTCACTATCTTGCTTTATATGGCACTATCGCTTGTCTGTATCAGGCTGTGTTGTGTTATACTTATCCACATACAGGACGGACCGTTACAGATTCATGGATCACATACAGCAGAAACAAATCAGTGCTGACCCTTGTGGGCCCAAAATGCAATCGGGACCCATGTGCATCGATTGGACCAGACCAGGTTTATCGCCACAGCTTGAAATTCAAGAACCACCTCTCATCATCACATCGGAGGTGCTCAGGAAACAGTCTGGACTGAGTCCTGTCCAGCCGGCAGCTGCACCTTCAAAAGCAACACAGCAGGCACAGTCTGGGTCCACTCCAGCAACACTGGCAAGCATCAGCAGGCCAAGGCCGACAGCTCTTGGAAGCAAACCTGATAGTAAATATCTAAAGCCAACCAGATTCTCAGTGGACCCGTCCAAGGAAATAGATTTAATCCCAGTTTGCATCCCAGGGCCTCAAAGTGCCAACATCCCCCCGCATTCACCGACAGAGACGTCCTTCCCTCTTCACAGTCCTCAAAGTCCCCAAAGCCCTCTGTCTTACACCAGCCAGCCTTACCTCAGTCCCACTCTCAGCCTGCCCTCCAGCCTCAGCCCCAAACCCAGCCTCAGCACTCAGCCACAGAGGAACACCTCTTCTGGGAGCTCAACACAGAGCCAAGTGCAGTCCGAGAAGCCAGCAGGAGACAACAATGACTTCAGGTGAGATGGAGCATAATCTTTATTAAAATATTTTTTATATAGCTTAGCTTTTTCATTTCCACACAGGTTTCAATGTTTTGTCTTTGTCACAGTGGACGTTGTTCCCTGCTATGTCTAAATACAGCTGCAGAATGTGTCCTGCAGTCAGTGGCTGTAAAACAGCTGATGTGTGCCAACTGGTCACATTTATCAAAGCTACAAATTTCACTAAGACATTTATTAACCTGACACAGCCATATTTTATTGGCAGACTTCCTGGAGTCATATTTCTGTTGTTTACCTCCTTCGTAAACAAAGGCTGCTTGTGAAAATCCAGTTTAGTTTGTGTTACTGTGTTTATATGAAGAATAAAACCTGTCAACAGGTCCTCCACCACTGCACAGGTTAGTGTAAGTCAGTGCTTTACAGATGCACAAGTGAATTCGGAAAATGTTTAGCATTGTATTACATTTTCTGGACAAAATGATAAATAACTAATAAAAATAATTGTTGGTTGAAGGCTAATTAGCTGTTTCTGTAATGAAAGCATTAGGCTGGTAGTTCAATTATGTTTTACATACTACATTTAGTCTTCTCTCTTAGTACTTACACACATGCAAACACAAGACTTAGTCATCATCGAGGTACAAAGGGGTGCTTAATTGTCCTTATCTTTTTCTATATACAGAAGCACTGATGAAAGCTATTTCCCGAAGGATTACAGCATGGATTATGTCCCCTTTCAGCCTATAGAATATAATGCGTCAGTTTAATGCAGCATTTCCACTGTTTCTATCCGTTCAAAGGGTGTACATCGTCACATGGAACGTGGGATCAGCTGTCCCGCCAGATGACATCACTTCTCTGTTCGGACCAAATGTTTCAGATGGCAGCGTTGACATGTTTATCATTGGGTAAGCAAGTCTTTCTACCAGACTCAGCAGTGCCAAAAAGACAGCCGTGAGTGCCCACTCAGTCATCTGTGTTCATTTTGATCCATCGCCGTCCTTTTTATTCCACTTTCACTTATTTAATGACATTTCTCTGCTTGCTGGCATCATCCAGACTCCAGGAGGTCAACTCCATGATAAACAAGAGACTGAAGGATGTTCTTTTTTCCGACCACTGGAGTGATCTGTGCATGGACACACTCAGCCCCTTTGGATATGTGTTGGTCAGTGAGGAGTTAAACCTACTACTGTAGATCTTGTACCCCTGTCCCATGTTTGTGTAATTATAGCATCTAGTTTGCTTTGTTGTTATCTCATTTTCCATATTTCTGTTTAGGTTGCCTCCCAGCGAATGCAGGGAGTACTGCTGCTGGTTTTCTCTAAATTCTGCCATCTTCCATTCCTCAGAGGTGTGCAGACACAGAGTACTCGCACAGGACTCGGGGGATACTGGGTACGTGCTGCACATTGAAGATTACAGCTCTTCTGAGATTTATTAGGTTGTAAATTTGATAAACGCATGTGTGTGTGTGTGTGTGTGTGTGTGTGTGTGTGTGTGTGTGTGTGTGTGTGTGTGTGTGTGTGTGTGTGTGTGATTGAGTTAAAGAGCGCTCCCTCCTGCTATCAAGCACGTGCACGCGTGGGTGCATATGTCAGTGTGTGACCTTTTCATGTGTGTTGATGTCAGCATCACCCCTGGTTGCTGCTTGTGCAGTCTCCTTCCCTTTGAGGTCAGTGCAGCAGGAGGCCGTCTGGCTTTCTGGTTCTGTGACTCAGTGGCAGAATAAACAGCACGACCTCGTCCCTCAAACCTCAGATCTGGTTGATATCTCTGAGTAGTTCACTAAAGTCCATCCCTAAAGATGCTCTATATAAAGAATCCACCTCTCACCGTGGCCTCTCTTTGCCCTTTCCACTCACTGTTAGGGGAATAAAGGGGGTGTCAGCGTGAGGATGACAGTGTTTGGCCATCCTGTGTGTTTTCTCAACTGTCACCTGCCAGCTCACATGAGGAACCTGGAGCAGAGAATGGAGGACTTTGAGAGCATCCTGCAGCAACAGCAGTTTGAAGGAGGAACCGCCACTGGCGTACTGGACCATGAGTGGGTGACATCATTTATAAATATTAGTCTCACTCAGTCAGCTGGGAAACGAAATGATTTTGTTTTGCCGTATTTCTTACTGTTATCAGTGTCGTGTTTTGGTTTGGGGATTTAAACTTCCGTATTGAAGACTACGACATCCATGTGGTGAAATGTGCCATCGACAGCAACAAGCTGCCTCTTCTGTGGGAGCGGGATCAGGTGAGGCACCATCAGCATCACTCGTTCACACAGGCAGATGGATTATTTTGGAAAGCTTTACGCCACCTGTTTGTCTCTTGAGCAACAACCAACAGAGGGCACTGCATGAACAAACTTGTCCTTCTGTCATGCTGAACGGAAAACAGTCAGTCATCACAGTTCTGTTTGTGTTCGCGCTATAGCTCAACATGGCTAAAAATACAGAGTCTATCCTGGAAGGCTTCTTGGAAGGACAACTCAATTTCCCACCTACTTATAAGTTTGACGTGGGCACTCATACATATGACACCAGGTTCGTTCACCTCCCTTCATCAAAAACACACTGTTATAGATTTTTTTATGGAAAATCAAATGTTAAACCACTTTGTTCTTCTGTCTCCTTTGCTTTATTCTTTGTCAGTGCGAAGAAGAGAAAACCTGCCTGGACTGATCGCATTCTCTGGCGCCTCCGTCGCACTGGTTCCCCAGTCCCTACCCACAATGCAGCATTGCAGCGGGGTCTTACCTCATGGTTGGGGGGCGCAACAAAAGTGACACAGCATGCGTACCGAAGTCACATGGGCTTCACCATCAGTGACCACAAACCTGTTTCTGCCCTGTTTTCCCTACATGTAAGACAACATCTTACACGTTTCCTCAACTAAATGCCTAAAAACATCTGTTTTAGTACAAATGGTTTGATTCTTCTGGTTTCATTTCTCCCTACATGACCTGTGGTTCTTTCTTGTAGTTCCCATTCAAGGTCAATGCGCCCCTGGTGGAGCTGCAGGTAGATAAGGAGTGGTGTAAAGCCTCAGATGCTACAGTCAGATTTACTGTTGCATCAACTTATCAGTGCAGCTCTTGGGACTGGGTAGCAATATACAAGGTACTTTCTTCCCTGAACTCAAAATCTTTGTTCAGTTTATGTCAATATGATTATTTTTACAATTTCAACCATGTCTTTTTGTACAGTTCGGGTTCAGACATCACAAAGATTACCAGGCGTATGTGTGGGCCAAGGGAGAGAACGTGACACAGGTGTGTCAGACACTGAAGTTCAAAAATTGATTTTGTGCCGCAGCTGAGCTCCCAGTTGATCTTTTTCTTTTTAATTCTGTTCAGGTGACATTTTCAGAGGAGGATTTGCCCCGAGAAGATTGTGAATACATTCTGGGTTACTACAGCAATAATATGAATAGTATTGTTGGATTATCATCACCCATTCAGGTAACAAGACAAAAAGTTGTTCCTTTAACATTTCTCTTTTTAGGATATGTTTATGAAAACAAAAATAGCTTCTACATGCCCGAAATAATGAGGATAGATGTTTTGCAGCACAAAGATGTGACTGTAGAATATATAATCTGGCTGAATGCTGCTCTCATTGAACCTCAGCAGCATCATTATCATCATCATGTTGGAAGCTACATTCAGGCCAATTGTTTCTGAATGGCGACATTTCTACATCGAAATTAAATACTGTTCTCATGCACAAAGATAATTAGTCAGTTGACAATAAATAGAAAATAAATAAGCAACTATTATGAAAATAAATTGTCATTCAAACAATATTAAAGCAAATGTTCTCTGATTACAGCACCTAAAAGGTGAATATTTTTCTTAAATGGGAAATTGATGTTTGAATAATAACCATTCTTTGGCTGAATACAAAACCCGCCCTGAATAAGTCAGTTTGATATATTAAACAGCAAACAAACAGATTAAATTACCAAATAATGGTCGAATTATTTGATTAAGAAAATCATCATTAGTTGCAGTTGTGCTACTGCCACTGGTTTACTGACCTACAGGTTTTTATGTCAATATTTGTTACTTTTATTTATCTACTCCGCTACATTTCAGAGGGAAATATTTTACTGTATGTACACATAGAAAATATATATTTTCACAGGATATGAGTCATTGCTTTATGCTTAACTGGTTTTATAAAGGCTCTATTAATTAAAACAAATGCTGCTTAAAATGTAAGAATCATTATCATCAGTAATAGTTGTTCTATAGTAATACCTAAACATTAATTTGGACAGTTAGTACTTTTCATTTTGATTGTTTAAGTACATTTTACTGATAGTTTTTTGAACACTGGACTGTTGCTTGTAATGTAGAAGCTCTCTCTCTTTCTCTCTCTCTCTCTCTCTCTCTCTCTCTCTCTCTCTATATATATATATATATATATATATATATATATATATATATATAATATTGTTTCTTTGACCTAAGAATGCAGAACACTGTGTCCACATACATTTCATGCAACAGCTCATCCAGTTGTCTCCTCAACAGATCAAGATACCAGTCCACAGCCCCACCACGCATCGCTCTGACAGCTCAGATGTCAGCTCAGAAGATGACAGCACTCTCGTCCTGCTGGCTCCAAACTCTCGCAGCCCAAGCCCTAAAAACGGCAAACACCATCATCGCCACCGGCGCAGCCGTAGCCCTGCCGTCCCCGTGCTTTCCTCCAACCCCCTCCCTTCTCTGCAGGGCCTCAGCCTTTGTCCTCGCTCCAAAGAAGGCCAGACACGAAGCCGCTCTCCCTGTTCTGCTGCTAAGAAGGAGCGGCTGGTGTCCCCTGGCACCGTGCCATCTCCTGCTGTCAGCCCCCTCAGTCCCCGCAGCCCTGTCTCTCCAGGTAGTGGGGTGACTGCACCAGAGGCCCTGATTGCTGCCATCTTAGGTGAACACAGACCAGCTCAGGTTAGCCCTACAGCAGGCAAACGGTTAGGGAAGGCAGGGGAAACAAAATAAAACGGTAGGTAAAAGCAGGTACTGTGCAATGAGAACAATGGTAATATCCATACAATTAGAGTCTGATCTGACCCCACACTGTCGCTGTGCTCATAGATGCAGCACATTTACTGACTCCTAATGTAGTTTGCAAACATTCCACATTGTAGTCCTGCAGTTCTCTGTTTCCGAGTCTACTCTCATCTCATACACTACTTCACTGTATCTTGAAGTTACAAATGTCTCCAGACTCGTGATGATAAGTGCTTTTATAGACACATAATCTATATCATACACAAACAAACATATTGAATGTGAAACCAAAGTGACGGATAGAAACTGTTATTACTAACAGAAATGTGGATCCATGTTAACAGGCTTGTATCAAATCAAGGATCCTGAACCAGATGTGCTGATGGCATCATTCACAGAGTGAGCGTGTGTTTTTGTGTAGGCCTGTTTGTTAAAACATAAATTCAATGCTTAAAATATGCACTAAAAACAGAAGATGGTTTAAATTAACTCTATAGTTCTTGGTCTGTATTCATCAAATAAATCTAATATATCAAACAATAGCGATAAAGCATTTTACCGCCTCAGTCAATCTGAAATTTAGGCGACATGTGACAGTGTGACTTCAACAGTAATTTTAGGTCGATGTTCTTATTCTTAGCAGCTTTGTGAATACAGCCCCTGCTCTATAGAGCTCAGTGAGTGGGTGTGATCGTGTTGCTTCAAGGAAACAAATGTTAATTTAGTGTCTGAGTGTGCAAATAAAAAAGAACAAACAAAAAAGCAAACTGAAATAATATTTTTATTGGACAAATTCAACTTGACAAAATGACTTCCACTTCGGCACCAGTGACTCATGACTACAAATTATTTCATATCCTTCCCAAGCCCAAAGATTAAAAATGATGTTAAAAAATAAAGTATGCAGCAACACAACTGAGACAGCAGATAGAATACTGTTTACTGTAAATTATTTATATGTTGATGATGTTTTACACAAACCAATGCCATTAAAGAATATGTTGATGTTGAATTAGAACAAAACACATTTAAGAATACCTTATGGTTTCTACAGAGATGCAGTTATACCAGTTATAGTTTGGCAGAAGCTGTGAACAGTGGATGTAAAACCAAAGCTAGACAGCAGAGGAAAAACAAGTTGCACAGACAGAGAGGAACCATCTCCTGGATCCTATTTTGGAGAACACATACAATAATGTGTCGACTTTGAGTTTGAGTACGATCGAGGACGAATCTAAAGCATTTTACATGACATTGTGTTAGTTTAGGCGTTTTACAAGAACATACCATCACTATATATATATATATATATATACTATATATATATATATATATATATGCAGTGGCAGTGGCAGATGAACCAGGCTGTGCGCGCTCCCGCGGACGGCCGGCAGGGGGCAGCAGACATGTTTACTGCCTCGCAGCCAACACGCCCATCCGCACCACATGGTCAGAGCTCAACAACAACATTGGCTGCAGAAAAATTACTTCAAGGCTCTGAAGAAGTTGTTCAGTCAAATAAAGCAGCGCCTCGGACCCGGTTCTCATTTCCCACGGCGAGCCGACACTTGAAAAAAAAACCTGTGTGTTCCTCCAGTGTGTGCGAGCAGGGGACCCGTTTGTCGTCTGGTGTTGGCATCTGAACGCTAGCTTGTCGGCTAACAGTGTGACTAAAATGAACGGCCATCTCAACGGTTTCTATAACGACTCACTCGTCGATGAAGACTGCTTCCTCTTCACCTCTGAATCAGTCGGAGAAGGACACCCAGGTTTGTTTTGTCGCTGTTTACCAGCCTGTCTGAGAGGTATTGCTCCGTTGAGCACGATAATTAGCCTGATAGCACCGCGTTAGCCTCTCAGACAAGGTCATGCGCCGTGTTAACTATTCGGCTGTCAGCTGCATCCTGCCTCTTCATCCTCCCTTTACCTGTGACTCGCTTGAAACGGGTCCACATAGCATAAATAAATAACCTACACACACTTCAGAGTCGTTGTTCTTACACCAATAACGGGAGCTTTTATCGTTATAGGTTGGGGAGAGTCGCATTATACTGAGTTAGCGTGAAGTAGTGTCGCGGTTTCATGCTAACAACAACATAGTGGCTAGCGTTAGCTGTTAAAGCTAACGATAACGTCACGTTAGCTACGACTGCTGGCGTCTGTCAATCGTGTTGTCTCACATGAATTTCCAACATCACATGGGATGTTTTGTCTACAAAGCTGTAAATGCAGCCGGTAATTGCTGTAAACACAGCAAACCTTATGTATGTTTTCACTCTAAACTAACGTTAGCCACCACATGGCGTAGCATCCTTTATAGTCCAAGAGTGTTATAGAGTCTTAAAGTCTGTTCTTAAGTTACTAATAAACCTGTTTGTTAGTTTTCTAATTGTAGAGGAAAACGTGTAACAAATGTTAGAAACTGCACGCATTCACATAGCTCAATCATCTCTGATATACACCTTGTTGTGAGCTGATGCAATCTCATAGCGAAGCTCTGCACTGTGCGTAAATCTCATTGGCACACAGGTAATAGTGTTTGCTCTGTGAAGCACTTCCTGAAATGAATTAATTCAGCTTTATGGTCATGTTATATCAGACTGTAGTTTTTAGCTGCTGTAGATGTACCTATTAAGTAATCAACTAAGCACACATATGTAATATACAACATAGTAATAAGTACTCTTTTACCATATGGAGTCCAAAGAGTTTAAGAGATGGGGGGGGGGGGGGGGTAACCTCTCACTCAGGAAATTGGTGGTTTATGTTTTATAACTATAGGTGAAACTATACAACAGTGGTAGAGATTATTTACAATTCATCTGTTGCTAGCCTTCCTGCATCTGCCATCTTTACTCCCCCCTCCCCACGCTGTTCTTATTTCTGTCCCCTACCATCTCTCTCTCCCCCCCCCCCCCCCCCCTCACTGTTGAGGTACGTTTTGCCAAGTGGGTTTTGGTCTGGATGCATCTTTACACTGGGGCATAAGGGGCAGCTCTACTGATTGAGATAATAGGCTTACCAGTACTCCTAAATATAGACACTGCAGTAACTGCTGCTTAGCTGTGGGTGTAGAGTAGTTGGATCCAGACACTTTCTATCTGCAGGACAGTAAAGCACCTCAAATCTTAAACAATGATGTATTTCAAAGTATACTTCACATTTTTTGGGTAGTAAAATAAATATTTGCAATGCACATGAACCAAATCAATTCTAAATGTTTTCTGTGAAGTTGACTTAATATGTGTAACTGCATGTAATAAGTCTACTTCTGCCCATAAGCAAAAATTAGACATTACAACAAAGTGTCTTGTATTTACTCTTGTGCTACTTTACAGATAAAATTTGTGACCAAATCAGTGATGCTGTGTTGGATGCACACCTCAGCCAAGACCCTGATGCCAAAGTTGCATGTGGTAAGTTTTTGGGCTGGGAAACAGGTAAACCGTTAAGTAAATAGTGTATTAATTGTTAAAACTGAATCCGGGGAGTAAATTATTACATAATAGTCCTTTTTATCATTTTCAGCCTCCTTGAGTTGACCATAATGTGCTTATCCGAATAAACCAGAGGGATCCAGATTTCAAGAAAGAATCAATGTACTAGCTGTTTAATTAATTGCAAAGTAACCACAGTTTGTCTTTGCTTGTGGGCTTCACCTCAGCCTCAGGCTGTGTACAACAATGTACTTTATCAGTGTGTGAAAAAATAACTGTCAAGTGCTGGCGTGTAAACACAAGCAATTAGGTGAAATTGCAGGTGTTGCTTAGACTTTGAGCCAGCAAATAGAACGTCCTGTAAACATCCAATGTGTTTGCTGTGTTTCCAGGACATCATGTAACTACTACTAGTAGTTCCCAGCCTTTTTCTTTTTAAAGTTGATTATCTGCACAGTTTCAATGCTACAATGCAGATACTGTTGCCATAGTATTTTCAAAAAGAGTTCATGACTTGCACGAAGGCCTAATGTTTAACA
The DNA here is from genome assembly GCF_900324465.2 of Anabas testudineus. NCBI lineage: Eukaryota > Metazoa > Chordata > Actinopteri > Anabantiformes > Anabantidae > Anabas > Anabas testudineus. The sequence continues at coordinate 11,716,498 of NC_046630.1, forward strand.
TGATCCACAATGCACAGCATATTTTTAAAAGACTTGTTAGTACTTCTGGTACTTGCATTAAATAACACATTCAAATAAAATTATTTAAAAGAAATTCAGGTCTTGCCAGGTGTTACTTAAACCTGCTTCAATATACCAGTGTTCTCTGTTGCCTTTCCCCTCATTGTTCTTAATGGTCTCTTATACTTAGTCTTACTATCATCCCTCACTCTGTATGTCATTGTTTTCTCAGAGACAGTCGCTAAGACAGGGATGATCCTGCTGGCTGGTGAGATCACCTCTAGGGCTGTAGTCGACTACCAAAAGGTTGTCAGAGAAACAATCAAGCACATTGGCTATGATGACTCTTCCAAAGGTACAGTGATGAAAGTTGATAACTGTGCTGTTCATTTAGTTTGAGATTCATACAGTTAAAGCCCCTTTGTTAAAAGTACTGCACATTTAGAAGATTGCTGTGTGTGAGTAATAACTAATAACTAATAGTAGTCTATGATGAGCAAATACCCTTCAAATCAATTAGGCAAAGTATTTTGGAGGTGCTGAAAGTTGTGTATCTTTCTCAGGTGGTGTCCTGTTGGGCTGAACCAAAGGAAATGGAAAAATGTAGTGTGTGTTACCTGTCAAATGAATATGAAACTGCTTTGATGAAGCCCCCGTGGCTAAGTGAAGAAATGTTTTCAACGCTACAACCACAGTCCTGACATACAGTACACTAATACCTGGACGAATGAGAAATTCTAGACGGACTCGTTGCCGATTGTTTGTTTACCTCTAATTCATACACATAGCTGTTTACTTCTTTAAAGAAACGTCATATTTGAAGGAGTCTGAATTTACCTGAACACCAGTATGTTAAACGGTTTACTGAGGCCCTGTTCTCTCATTCTACAGGATTTGACTATAAGACCTGCAATGTGCTCGTGGCTTTAGAGCAGCAGTCCCCTGACATCGCTCAGGGTGTTCACCTGGATCGAAAAGAAGAGGACGTGGGGGCTGGTGACCAGGTCGGAGCGTTCATATATTTGTTTGTGTTTGGTCCAGAGTTGGGTAACTGGAGCTGGAAATGCGGTGCTAATGAGGTTTGTGATGTTCTATTGATTTCTATTAATGCTGTGACTGCACCTCTGACAGGGTCTAATGTTCGGATATGCCACTGATGAGACAGAGGAGTGTATGCCTCTTACTATTGTCCTGGCCCACAAGCTCAATGCCAAGATGGCTGAATTGCGCAGAAATGGAACTCTGCCATGGCTCCGACCCGATTCCAAAACTCAGGTTAGACAAGGAAACGTCTACAGAGTCAGTCTGTAATACTTTAATAAAACATAAATGTAAATTGTAAATGCTGTTTTCAACTGCTAAATCCAATTCAACATTTTCAAGACAGCTCACAGAAACCTATTGCTACTACTGTAGAAGAGAGCTACAGCTGTGACTGTTGTCCTCATTATAATGTTGTTACTGGCATTCAGCAGTAAATTCGTCCAACCTTTTTACTGTTTAAATATTTATTCTTTGTTGTTGCCTCCTCAGGTGACTGTTCAGTATAGGCAGGATCGAGGTGCCATGGTGCCGTTGCGTGTCCACACCGTTGTGGTCTCGGTGCAGCACGACGAAGGTGTAAGTTTAGAGGAGATGCGTCATTGTCTGAAGGAACAGGTGGTGAAAGCAGTTATTCCCAGTGGGTACCTCGATGATGAAACCATATACCACCTGCAGCCCAGTGGTCGCTTTGTAATTGGAGGACCGCAGGTGAGACAAGTGACTTCAGTAGAGTTCCACTGAACTCATGTGGTTATGGTCAAAGAAATTTGTTCATCAAAGAAAAAAATTTAAGTAGCTGTTTAAAATGTTCCTGTCAGAATGGTAGAAAACATGCATTTGTCTCAATAATGAGTAAAATTCAAAGTCCAGTAGCTAATGTGACTTTCCTCCCACAGGGTGATGCTGGTCTGACTGGGCGTAAGATCATTGTTGATACCTATGGGGGTTGGGGGGCCCATGGAGGTGGAGCTTTTTCTGGGAAGGACTATACAAAGGTGGACCGCTCTGCTGCCTATGCCGCTCGCTGGGTGGCTAAATCTCTGGTTAAAGCTAGACTCTGCAGGCGTGTGTTAGTCCAGGTGAGGATACAGTTTATCATAATGTTAAAGCCATACATAAGTTACATGTGTTAATGTATGCATGATATGTGACTTCTCTTCCAGGTATCCTATGCTATTGGTGTTGCCCATCCTCTCTCTGTCTCCATCTTTGCGTACGGGACTTCCCAGAAGAGTGAGAAGGAGCTGCTGGACATTGTGAAGAAGAACTTTGACCTCCGTCCAGGGGTTATTGTGAGGTATCACGTGTTTTGTTTTTGTTTTTGTTGCTAACAAACCTGCACTTAAGACCTCCAGTGTACACATTTTATTCATATTTTAGGTTTTTTTTTAACATGTAACAAATGTAATTTTGTGTCTCAGGGACCTTGACTTGAAGAAGCCCATCTACCAACACACCGCAGCTTATGGTCACTTTGGTCGTGACGTATTTTCATGGGAGGTGCCTAAGAAGCTGAAATACTGAGTCCTTTTTTTTAATCTCCCAGCATGCTTTAGGTGTATTAGAGATAAACCTGTGTGTTTGTCCACGCCCCTTTTTCCTCCTTCCTGTCCTTCTCCTCTCCCGTCCTCCTCACACGCACATTCACATCAGGGCAGCCTGTACTACCTGAAATGATGCCCGTCTCCCACCCGTTAGTGTTGCATACATCCATGAAGAGAGAAAAAATTGTATTCCACACGTTACTTAGGAAAAGTGAGTTGTTAAAATTTCAGCCATGTTGCCAGCTCTCATTTTGTTCTGGTGACTGATTAATGGTCCTCAGGTTTCCTCACCTACAGTAAAGAGTGGACTTGTTTCTCAGCTATTCTGAGTACATATATTTAAAATATATTTATGACAGATTTTGAACAGTACCATGTTTGTATTTACCAGAAATGAGGGGGGAAAAATCTAATCTCTATATTTGACATCCTCCGTTGCTTTCTCTTTAATGGCAACACATTTTCCATTTTGTTTAACTCTTGATTTAAATATGGTTCACTGTAGCAATAATATAAGCACTGTCTCGCTTACAGGCCTCACTTGATAGGTTTTTGTGTTTTTTGATGGCACGAATGGGGCAAAAACTTGGTAAATGACATCAAATCTGCAAATTTTCCTATTTGTGCTGACCCTTCAGGCCAAGGTTTTCTGATGTTTTACAGAGAAGTCAGAAGCTGCTAATGACCTTATGGTTTTGTTGGGCTGCACTGTGAAATCACTCCATTTTTGTAATTTATTTTATTGGTTTAAATGTTACGTGGATTTGTCAGATTATTTTAAATGTGTCGGTGTTGCCAAAGATAAAGGCACCTTACAGCACTCACTCTTCCTGGGTGCAATTCTGGGTGTAACTACAGAGAAACCCAGGCCCAGCACTTCTGGACAGGGGCCACCTTTATCCTATGGCAACATACTTGAAATAATTTATATAATGATATTTGACTGTTGTGGGACCTAACTGTTTGACCAGCAAAGTAGGAACTGAATGTGTGCCACACGTTTTCCTCACCATTGCACATGTTAAGCATCCTGACACTTTCAGTCATACCTTTATATTATGTCTAAAAGTGGTCCGTTATGAAAGAATGTGAAGGGCAGGGGCATAAACAGACAAAGACGTAAGAGGCAGTGCACAGCCAGCTTAGTGAATGTAAGACGTGTTACTGTGCTCGTCTACTCAGGAGAGGTAGTTTTTTACAAATGAGGATGAGTTATGTTACTTTGTCAGTTTTGAATTTGAAACAACTAGAATTGCACTCTACATAGTTCAAGTTACCCAGGACGGAAAGGTTTCTGTTCCATTGTTAGTCTATTGTACAGCAGTTCCCAATTGAATGTTGAGCTTGCAGTTGAAAGTTTAAAAAAAATCATGAATTTACACCATAGCTCAGGGGTGATGGAGTCCACAAGTTTGCCTCGCAGCATGTTGTTTTTTTTTTTTTTTTTAGAGAGTTTTGTTAGGTTTAGTTGCACAAAATGCAGATTAAGCTTGGAAGGCCTGTTACCTGTGATTATAAAATATATGCCCTCGACTCTTTCCCCACTTGTCCTCCCTGACTTTCCTCCTGCACATGCATCAACACAATATCTTTGCAGCATTAAGGCTAAGTCAGCTGTAAGCTGGAGTTAGATTTGCATTCAGCTAAATCACCACCATGCCACCCTGGTTTGAGCTTTGTGTACTAAATACATGTCCTCATAATGTAGCTAGATGGCGCTGTGTCCTCTTGAACAATAAGATTTTCTCTACTTGCTGATAAGTTACATGTTCTCTTTAGTTTAGTTCCTCTGGTTCCCCCTTGTGGCTTCCTGAGTTTACTACAGAGATCTCAGGATCCAAAGGGTGTTGTAGAGCAATCTAACTTCCCAAAGATTTTTTACGTTATGTTTGCGTTCTCGAATTCCCTCACAAGTGAGACAAATGATTGGTTGGTGTTGTACAGAGAAACCAACCTGTTTACAGAGTCTCCTGTGGGGGGGTTTGAGTAGCTTTTTGTTTCTGTTGATTATGTTTTTAAGAAATGGGAAGTAAGCCTCTGAGTGTGGTTGTTGAATGCATTGAAGTGCCTTTTCTCATTTCCTGCTTTGCCCCCATCCCCATATACGACTCCGTAACCAGCCTAATGTTTCAAAAGTCTGATGTGTTGTTGAGTTTCTCTTTTAAACCCTTCAAATAAACTGCGCTCTTGCTTTGTGCTTATGGGCTGTGTTGTGGGCGTTTTGTTTTGCAACTCGAAGATTTATGTGAAGGCGTCTAATAATTTGTATACAGAGGTTTTAACAACAGCCATTGAAAGAAATGGTAAAACATGAAAGCAGAAGTAGGCATCAGTGGAAAGAATCGATAAGCACAATCACTTCCTTAGATGAATTTGCACAAAACCCTGACAGTTGTTTTTTCTGGCTCTTACTTCTTCTGTTTAAGAAACACCACTGATAATAAACATAAATACACACACACAGTCCGAGTACTACCTTGGTTTTAATTGAGAACTTTGACCTCGCTTTGAAACCTCTAAAAATTTGCTTCTTTAATGGCAACAAAGGAGTCAGACCTGCTCCTGTGTCATTTGACAGTTCAAATCTTTTGTGTAAATGTTCTGTTGTCATGTGTGTAAAAGATTACAAGAAACAATCTAATTAAAACTGACAGCCATAATATTTTATATATGTAGGTAGGTCAATCAGAACAAAAATCTTCAGAATACTACTAAAAATAGAAACCTCATAATAGTACACAGAGTAACTGGAACTTACAAAAGTAAAAAGCATTACACCATTTGATTTCTTTAAGCTTCATATCTTTGCAACATTCCTTACAACTGAATCATTTTATCCGAAATAGTTTGTCAGCCTAAGTCCTGGTTTTCTGCACTCAATGCAGACACGTTATACAGAGCAAAATCACAAAATGCAGCACGATAATAAATCGGTATCTGGGAAAAGAAGAATTCCTCAGGATTGGAGTAGGTAGAAAAATATTTGCAGTACGATGTTGAAAGCTCTGGGTCATCCATGGGGGTACAGAGGTTGGCTCATATATTTGATCCCAACCTGAAAAGTGGAGATTGGAGATATTTAACATGGTATTGAGTGTTTTTTATAACGATAAAAGTTCTCGCAACTGTTCCAAAAACTTTTCTTACCTTAATTTTTAGAGCGTGTTGTAGTTCAGAGGCTTCCAGGCGTATTGGTGACAGTAGAACATCGTCTGCTCAGTAGACACATAGGTCAGATATGATCACTACAGACCATTCATAAGATAAACAAGTTTTTTACATACAGTTTACTTACTCCACATTTGACAGCAGTTTTGATGTCTCTGCACCTGTATGTCGCCAAAGTACATGGATCTGAAAGTACGAAAAAGGAGATGTTGAAAAGATAACTGACTTTCTAAAAGACAGGAAATGAAAAACTCTATGGTAACTAATATATCACGTGAACAGTAAAAAAATAAATAAATAAATAAAAGGGTATATGTGGAGTTCTACTAGTGAATGGGCAGGAGTAATTTGAAGTCACTTGTTACCTTGGGCTCTTTATCATTTTACACATTATTACACACATTACTGAAGTAGAAGCAGACTGACCGACAACAGGAGCCTCCTGTCCGTTACACAGGTGGATGAGGGCGCAGATGTTCTGAGGGGTGGCGTATTGGAGGAGTGCATCCAGCACAATCTTGCTAAACTTCTCAATGATAGCCTCACACTGATCTTTGTAGGTGGAGGGCAAAATGTGGCAAATCTCCTCCAGCAGCTTGGTCACGGCACCCTGCAGAAGAGCAAGATGTAAAATAGAGAGTATGATCAGCTGTGTTGTCTGCTGGCACTTAAATGTCTGATCAGAAGAGAGGACGCGCTTCACGTCACGTGTGTGAAGTCGATGAACCGCTAAATGTCATATATGTCAAAAAAATCTTATGAAGTACAAGGACAATTTAAGCATTTAACCCGTTGATCCCGTTAAGCTTTCATATCTTCTCTCTAGTACAAACACTCCATACACAGCAAAGATAACAGCATGCCACAGGTTTGGAGGATTAAGCGGGATATTTGCTTTATGATTTTAACAGAGGTCGACTCATATTTTTAGTCCAACCCTGAAAGCAGATATTTGATCATTTATGTAGAAGAGGGTAGTCTGACAATTCTCTCACAGCAGCTTGAATCTCTGCACTCTATAGGAGAACAGGATATGAAAAAGAGACTAAGTGAGCATGTGGTTTGTCCACAGTCCAGCAGTGTCAGCAGTGTTGTCTGATAGCATTCAGGTGTCTGTGTGCACAACAACAAAAAAAAAAAAAAGGCAATGTTTGTTCATGTGCATGTTTCGTCCCTGAATGAGTGCGACATACCTCAGTCCTTTCTTTAGGCAGCAAGCTCTCCAAAGTCTTGACAAGAAAAAGGCAGAAGGAGCATTGTGAGGTGGGCTGCACCTGCTTGAGAGACACAAAAAGGTCAGAAGAGCAAGTAAAGCACAAATGGACCTACACATGAACAGTGTTCTAACAGATGTCTCTCCGAGATTAATTTAACTTACATTCTCACTTGTCACAGTGTCCTGAAGGGCCTTGGCGACCAAATAGCGAAGTATCTTCTCCTGCTGGTCACAGGAGCCACAGAGTCCAATCATTTTACAGACCTCAGCTGGTTTCTATGGACAGATGATAGAGAAGGCTTCTCAGTGGTATCAGAAACATACCGACAGCAAAGGCTACAGCGCACAGCTGCTTCAATACTTCACTCAGATTTGATGGAAGAACAGCGACTTACTATGAGACCAGTAATTAGGTTGATGGCCAGTGGAAGCATCTTCTCCACCTCTTCTTTGCAGAGTTTACTGGTCGCCCCGGGCATGTAATCACACAGACTTTCGATGCCTGTCATGATTTTTTTCTGAATAAAAATAAATAAATAATAAATAAAACTGCCATTATTGAGTTGAGTGAACTTGCAAATATACATTCAATCATTTCAGGTCAAATTAATTCAAGACAGTACAACTTATGTATGATTACACTTGTCAAAGTGGTAAATCCCTGGATTATGTTTTAAATAAGTAGTAGTTTAAGTAATTTTACATAGTATAACTAAGACAATTGGTTTTAGAAGAGGTGCAATATTACCAATTCTGCTAAATACAATCAAAATCACACATAAACCACAAACCACTAAGCTGCTTAGAATAAAAAGTAACATACCAATACCTTTGCACGTCGTGCTATTACATTTCTCAAGTTGTAAAAAGGTTTACTCATCTAAATGACATCAACATTTTTCCATGCTCAGGTTGTGCGTTATGTTGTACCTTTTGTTTTTGCATCTTTACACTTGGGCATCTATGTAATTGGGGTAAAATATTTCTTACTAGATACAGTCACAGAACTAACAGTATTTTTTTATTGTTGTTTTTATTCAGAGCTACGTCATTCTAACTGTAACTCTTTATCCTCATAGTTCATCAAAAGAAGCAGTTTAATTTGACTTTCTTGGGATTCATTGGTCAAAAGAGGATCTTTGAGGCCAAGCAAGAAATAAAAATTGCATGTGATATTTGAATTGAACTTTGGTTAGACAGAAACAGGAAGTGCCCTTACCACCAGAAAGGAAAAAGAGCTTCTCTTGACTGTGTATGTGTGCATTTCAATACATTGCTGATTACAAATTAGCATCTTTGAAAGTCAAGAGCCTGCTTCAGATGATAAAAGGGCAGGTGGAAAATGATAACACAAAGTTTTTTTTATTCATTTCTATGAACTATTGTAAGGACACAAACTATTAAACCACATATTATAAAAAGAGCTGCGGATAACAGAGGTAGCCTCGTAATCTTTGTCAATATAGGCACAATATTAGCAGCACAACATCAGTAGTAAAATAAAAATGCAAATATTAATGCTACAGTAGGATTTCTTGTCATTCTAACAAATAAGAAATGTATTGATTTCTGCTTAATTAGTCAGTTTTGCATTGTCAATGTGTTTATTGCAACTTTATAATAACTTATGCCTGAAGAAATGCAATGAAGCACAAGTGTTGTGGAGTGGTGCAGCAGACAGTGAAGCAGAGCAGACAGAGGGAAGGCTGGTCAGAGTCTATTGACTTTGAGTCTCATGCTCGCATTATCTTGAAGTGCATATTGTGGCATTAACCTCAGGAATGTGCTTTGTGCACTCACCTGGAGGTCTGGATTGGAAAGCATGTCAGCAAGGAGTTCAAAGATTTGGGTGCAGTCCTGACAGACGTTACCGGTGCGAGTCTAGAGATGAAGTAAAATTAAATGAACACCTTAATTTACTCAATTACACATATCAGGCACATTCATGTATTCATGCATTGTGAGTGGGTACTTCAAGTTTCCAAATGTTTGTCATGTCTAAATCTGCTTTAAATGTTCATTTAAAGCAGATATTTATGAGGAAGAGACGCACGTTTGTGGCTGCAGCAGTACCAATTGAATCAAAACTCTTCTTGGAGTGCAAGAATGCAAAGAGACTTCCTGAGTTTGAAGAAATGCAAATCTCAGTTCCCTCTGTAAAAAGGGAAAACTGCGTACACACATTTGTGCCAGTGCTTCTAATTTGACTGCGTGCAGGTTCAGTAAGTTGAAGAGTTTTTCTCAAAGAGTGAAACAGCGATGTATCACATTGTCCTTGTGTGCCGTGATTCAACTTTCAAAACTGGGCGTTATGCATCATAACAGTTAGTTTCATAAACCATAATGAAAAAAAATGTGTGAGTTGAATTAATTGTGTTTTCTTATATATTTAAGTTGTGTTTGTGATTTGAGTGACAACATACTTGTGGCATAAGAATTTAAAAATCATCACTTACTTCTTGCGGGACATTTAGAACATTCAGGAAGACCTCTGTGTTCAGGTTTGAAGCCAGAGCTGCAGGGAGAAATACAAACCATAAAATATCCTCACTGTAATTTATCTATACATATCTCTCATCTTGTTCCCATGAGCAATAAAAAATGTGTTGTCTTACCACAGCCTTGGAAACCAATGGACAGAAGAAGTGCGAACTTGAGCAAGGCCATCCTGTATCAATTCAGGCTTTAAGTCAAATGTCTTTGCTCCTCAGATCTTTTTAGGAACTGCAGGTGCAGCTTGTATTCGATATGTATTTGGCCCCCCTGCCACACGTAGCCCTGACCAATCAGATTTTGAGAAAAAAAAAAACTCACGCTACTTTCAAACAGTGCGGAACAGTTTTTTCTCTTTCTCTCAACATGCTAATATTAGTGTAGTTTCATCTTCAGTTCCTCATAGCAAGGTGCAAAAATGATTCATTTTGAACATACATCTTCACAGATGTATTGTAGATATATTTTTAGCATGTAATGACTGCAGAGCGGCAAATCAATATGTTTTGCAGTTCCAAATGAAGGCCACTGTCATTATTCTACATTAAGGAGTTGTTCAATTCACATCTGCACAACACTGCTGCAGTATTTTGTCTCTTATCATTGTTTTTCTGCACAGTAATGGTCAACTCACTCATGAGTCTACTGGACTGCATTAAGTAACTAAGAATGGCAGTACCGTATCCCCTGACAGTAAAGTCCTTCTAGATGTGCTCTTTTTGTGAGCTTGTACGTCGAACAAGATTTATGAAGGCGGATGAAGCTACTTAGATGAGTCAAGAAACATTTTGGCTTAACAAGAAAGGCGTCCACGTAACTTCGCCTGGATGACTGAAAATTGTCACAGATATTACTCAGTAGAAGAAATTTAAGAAATGGTGGATGATGTTTCAAAGGAAGTGTTTGGAAATAAGGTTTTGGAGTAGTTCTCTCCTTGATTCATGTTTCAATCGCATCTAGTTCAATAGTGTCCCAGGGAAATACAGCTCCTCTCTCCCTCTTTTTAATTTCAATTTACTGAAGCTAATAATTAAGTAAAAACACTCTAGACTGATTTCTAATCTCAGTATTTTAGCCCTTTTTTCTTTAAAGGTAGAGTTTCAACAAGCAGCTAGTTTTTGGACATGATCACATTACTCTTGCTACTCCTAGTGGTAACACAATATTAGACGCAGAGAGTATGTGTTCCTCTATGTGTGTGGCTCTCTTCAAGTCGTACCATAGCATCTTTTGGGTTGAGGTCTGGATTCTGAGTTGGTCACTCTAACTCCTTTCCAGCTTTATGTGAGGCATCAATTATTAATCATAGATCCTGTAAAAACTCCTTTTGGTGAGACTCACAAAGCGTATTCTTCTTGTGGGTGTTTTTTTTTTTTTAGCTCTAGTCCACATCTCTAAACTAACATTGAAATGAATTTCATATGAGAATAATTTGAAAGGAGCTGTGATAAAACATACAAAAATTCTATACAACAAACTACATTCAACAAACAGATGGCGGTGTTGGTTGATGGATGACTCACTCAGCTAACTTTTCCTCTACTGCCATCCTGAGGTTGATATTTGCAGTTTAGAGTGAAACATCTCAGCAGAGTACCATAACATTTGACACCTGACACTTTATACACTTGACTGTGTTAGAAGTATACTTTTCAGTAGCTCTGACATACAGCTCAGCTAGATTTCTGTATTTTGATCCTTTTTAGTTTATGGAGACTCAATGAACAAAGTGCAGTACCAGTTTGTGTAAAACGTATAAGACGTGTTTGTCAAGCTGTTTGTGAGTTGTGTGTAGTTTGGTGCTGAAAAACCTCCGTAATCCTTCTCTGCACAGAGGCTGACTGACAGTTTTAGTCCCATCTGACATCTTTTATATGGTGTTGAATGTTTTATTGTCCATTTAACAGTACAGATCCTAAAGTAGAACCCTGTTTCCTTTGGTTGTGATTTATACAGCACATGTACAGAATGAACGCCATAAAACTTCCATCTGCCTTCCCTATATTAAAAGTTCTCTCTACCTCTAGCTGAGATTTGGTTGGAGTTTAGGTGATGGATGGATGGATAGATGGATTGACAGACACCCCCGTGGGTGTTCTAGGCAGATTTAGACATGTGCCATATTCCATCACTTCTTGATGATGGATTTCACTGAACTCTGGGTGATGTTCAGATGTTCAGTGCCTTAAAGATTTTTTCGTATCCATCCCCTGACTTATGCTTTTCAATAACTTGTTCTCTGAGTTGCTGGGAGTGTTCTTTTGTCTCCATGGTCTAATGGTAGTCAGGAATACTGAATAAACAGTGACTGGACTTTCCAGACATAAGTTTCTTTTTACTGCAATCACCTGAGACACATTCACTGCACTCAGGTGATCCCCGTTTCACAAAATATCAGACTGCAGCACCAAATATCTGCACCTCTGTTGGATCAGGTTAGTCCTTTTAAAGGGGGTGAATGTTAATGCAAACACTGATTTCACCTTACATATTTTTATTTAATTGACATTACTTTATAGAAACCTTTTTTCACTTTGACATTAAGAGGTATTTTGTGAAATTCCTTTTGTCAAAGTCGCCAACTTTTATTGTCTATGACTGACTATAATGTCAATAAGAGGATTAAAACATCTACAACTATACTTTTTATAGGCACTGTATTCTAAACAGAAACAGAAATCGACCAACATTTACTGGCAGATCACCTGCCAAGTCTATAAATGTTTTGAGTTCACTTGTCCACTTGATGCCGAGGTGAATCATTCATAAAGAAACTGTCATCATCACTAGCAAGTGCAAAACAATGAATCATGCTGCCACATATCATGATACAGTTTATCATTGTTAGAGGAGTATTGTGTTTCTCCCTTTTCCCTATATCGCCAAACCCCATATTCCCGGAGTCAGTTCTAGCGGGAAGCAGTATCTCTCTCTGATATGTTTTATTGTCTGGGAACAAATGGATTAGTTGTTGACAAGAAAAGTGGGTGTGCAGTAAAAAAAAAAGTAAGATAAGTGTTCTGAACTCATTTGTATCTTACTTATCTTGATTTAAAAGGTTTCCCAAACACGTGCCTTGAATTATCTTCACGACCTACAATTTATAGAGAAAATGTGTCCGATAATAATGTCTGCCAGGAAGTATTGTACACCAATATAAACCAGGCTAAGGTGAAACTGGTTGATCTTTGTGTTGCTAGTTTGATAGTGATTCACTGAACAAAACAGGATGTTTACCTCCTGCTGAGGTGAATGTCCTGAAAAACAGACTCATTCAGTTTGAATTCCTGGACATTTGGCCATGTTTAGCGGACGGCGAAGAATATGAGTAATAACTTCCAAAAAAGTTGCTGTGTAAAATGTAAATACAATACATTGATTAAGATCTGAGTGGTTGTTAGTGTACGCAAATTTTTTATGTTTCAATACAGTTTGGACAACAACAGCAAAAAAAAAAAATAGAAAAGTCATGTTATGTAAAAACTATAAAACACCTGATGTCACAACTAATTTGATAATCTGGCAACAGATCAGCATCGTGACTGTGCGTCAAGGTTCACCTCTGTGAAAGAATAAGAGTGTAGTCCAACAACATAATAATAATGTTTCTGTTTCTGTTCTCTGAAATAAAGAAGAGGGGGGCTGTCTGTGATGCTATGCACACACAGCATGAGTTACTTTCTTAAAGAAGAGGTGACGCAGCACCTCGTCACTGCATTTCATTTGTCTGTTTGTATTGAAGTTTGAACCTAATATGCGAGATGTCTGTGAATATTTAAGTTGAAACACTTACACTGATGTGGAGAGTACAGTACACAGTAACTTCAAATCATACATCTTCCTCTTTTCACTAACATTTAAGTGAGAAAACTAAATACACATGAAACAAACACGTGGCCTTGTGTTTCTCACACTGGCTTTTAGTGTAGCAAGGCTCTGCAAATGTAAAATAACACTAAAATAACACTTTACCCAACACTCCAGTCAACTATAATACAATAATAATAATACATTAGAGATGTCTTAAATGATAATAATACATCTGTAAATAATAGATGTTTTGATGAATTTAGGACTATTTTGTATTTATTTGCTCTGTGTAGATTGCGTCTATGATCATCAAACCCTTTATGTAACACTGATGATGATCACATCAGTAATACAATATGATACTGTAAGATGAGATTTCCCTGCATGCTGGAAACACCCTTCACTGTAATCAATCTGAAGGACGATTCCTTGAATTTACTGAGAAGTCTACATGATACCCTGTTTCCTTATGTTGTGGGAAGCTGCAGTTTGCATCATCCGACTTTGTACTGAATGCCAAGTTATTTTTATAAGAAATGCCATAACTCCTGCATTGTCCAAAACAGTCCAACTTGCTAAACAAGGGGAATTACACCAACAGAATAAGGACCAGTGTTGAAGCTTCAGCTCACAAGAAGATCATCTACTAAGCTGCTGGTTTTTACCTTTAATTTATTATTGATTATGTTTTAGTAAAATATGACTTTTTCAATTGTGACTGTGCAGAATCGTTGCTTGATTGTGAAAGAAGAATTTCAGCACATTCTCACCAAATACAGAAGAAACTCACTCTCTAACCAACTCTTTGGTGAAATGGGATTTCTTGCTAAACCCCGAAGTTGACTAACAACATTTCAGCCACTGTTGATTGCTTCTTCTTTGTTACCTCCTTTAAAGAGGGAACTGGACAGGACTACTGCAACTCGCCTGTGGATTTTGCAAACATGTTGTGATAACAGACGCATGACCTTTTATTTTTACAATAAGCAGACAAACACATATCTTGTTGACATTCAGAAACCAGTAATAACTGTAAGAAAACTCTTTTGCTGTTATTTGTGTGGGCCGAGGAATACTGGCCACTGCCAATGATTTGTACTCATTTTGATAACAGTTCTTGGTCCACATCAATAAGACTAAATAAAATTGAATGAATTAAATGCAAGAACTGATGAAATGTCTTTTTTTTTTAAGCTCTGTCTTCCTCAATTATAAAGATGTAAACGTGTTAGTTTTGAGTCTTTTTAAAACAATAAATAACAAAAAATTCAATTAATTATTTCATTTTTTTACATATTGTTCTTTATTTTAAATCATGTTAACACCTGACTTAGTTGACATAAAAGATTTGTTTTATGTTCAGAGTGATAACAGATCAAGCTGCTTGCTTAGAACCTAAATGGTACGGCAGCATAAAACACTTAATAGATGAGAGATAACTTCTGTTTGTGAACCAGGGGAATTTTTGCACGTCCTCTGTTCGTTGTTTTGGTAAAACTGACCACGCCAAGGTAAACTTGTGATTTACAGTGAAACGGGATTAAACTTTTCCTCATTCCATAACCATGTTTCACTCACACAACACGCTTATTGTATGATTTATTTGCTGCACTGTGACTAATACCTTATGTAAACACAGAACTGATTAGGACTGGTAACCTCAACGTGACATAATAGAAAACATGTGTAACAGTGAATAAACTCTTACTTTTAATTTTAATGTTTAATCATTTTTTAGGGTTTTTTATCACATAGAGAAGAGTGTAAATTGTTTCCTCTTTTCAGAGACTTGCTCAAGCTGATCAGTTTCTGTGTTGTAATTCTGCAGGCACTTGGCCACAGCATGACAACATCAGTGAACCAGTGGAACAAAGAACAGCACACAAAAAAGAAAAGCTATAAAACGAAATTCATGAGGCAATGTTAACTTCTCTCTACCTTGTGGCTCGCTGAGGACTGAGGCAGGCATGACTGTCTTTGTTGCCTTTACTCACATTTATTTGGCATTTCTTAACATTTTGCTATTAACATTAGAAAAAAGTTATGTGACAAGAAAAAGGAGAGTGTGTATGATTTAAACCAGGGGGTCTCAAACTCAATTTACCACGGGAAGCAGAGTCTGGGCCGCATCAAGTTTTCCACAAGAAAAGCTTTGTTAAAAAAATCTATCTATCTTCTCAAATCTCTTTATTTTTATTATTTAATACGAAATAAATCAAAACATAAAAAAATGTGTAAGAAAATAAATCAGAAAATAATAATAATAATAATAATGAAAATAATAATGATTCGATTCCTCTACAGGTGGGACCCTATAATTGGTCCGGGTCACCGTAGACTGTTATTGCCGATGGACAGGTGTGGCTATGTGACTGCAGACCACATTAGGCTGCATTGAATTCCTTACTTTCCTTTTAATCTGCCGCATACTTTTCTCTTTGACTTATAATGTCCTGCTGGGCAACAACTTAAAAAAACATTTTTTATTTTTAAGTGGCCGCAATTGGCCCGCGGGCCGCGAGTTTGAGACCCCTGATTTAAACAAATAAAAAAATGTGAAACATCCATAGAGAAATACTCATTAACCACAACAATGCAGTGAAAGTGTGCCGGCTACTCTTATCACCACTGCCTCTTTGTTAATTATTTGTTTCTTGTTAATTATTTTATGGTTTTTCTAAGTCTTCCGTCATATCAGATGGTCCAGAGCGGTGAATGACAGGAATAAAGAATTTCCTTCAGCACAGAGAGAAGGAAGGAGGAACTGCTCTTTACTGACAGAAGCTTCATCTAGTCAACACCCCAGGGGGCAAGGCCGCATGGCCCGCACTGAATATAAAGAGGGTGACACAAGACTGCACACTACAGATCTCAAAGAGCATCAGACAACCTGACGTCTTCAGAAACTCAGGTAATCACTCTTGTTTTATACATGGATTTAGAGTTGTTATGTTTGGCTGCACTGTGTGTTTCTGATAATAATTACATTTTTCATACTGATTTGGTTGCATGCTTTGTTTCAGAGATGCGTATCCCTCTGTTTCTCGTGCTGGGCATCTTCCTGGTGCCTGCTCATTTTAAACCAACAGGTAGGCTACTTTCTTCACACTGGACTTGGATTTGTGTCCAATTCCTATTTATGTGTAAATTAAATTCATTATTAATAATTACATTTATGTATAAAGTTCAAATCCCTCTGATAATTGTGTTGTTTCCTTGCAGAACATCTTGGCAGTTCTTTCCTCCAGGAATGTTTTAAGGAGGCAAAGAAAATCGTGGATGATGCATACAAGTACTCCAGAGAAGAGTGAGTTTTTTATCACTTCAGTGCACATTTTCAAGACAACATTTTAGAACAGGAGCCGTTAAACAAGCAGAGAGGAGAAAAATATTACATTAGCTGCTGCCTTTTCAAGACAAATAATAGGAATAACAGCTGTGATTGCCATTATTTATTATTGTAATGTGCATGTTCATTTGGAAGCTGTGTCATTGTGTTTAAAAAAAAGTCCTGAGACAGTTTATGTTCACTGAATTAAATGAGTGATCAGAAAAATCTGCAAGTTGAGTCAAGTCTTTTGACCTTTTGTCCTCCAGGAGTCTGAGACGAGTCCGCAGGGATGTGGTGAGTCCTCACGATGCTCTTCGCCTCTTGAAGCAGCCTCGTGGTGACACCCGCACAGCTGTGAGATCTGCAGACTACATGGCACAAACCCTTCGTCTGCTGCACGACAGGGTGCATCATGTGCACAAACGCTCACTGAACGCAACAGGTCAGGCGTAAAAGACAGAGCAGTGTTCACATAGTTGGTGTGGCAAGTTCTTCTGGTTTTCTTTGAGGGTCTGAGGTTTTACTGTTTCACAATGTGTTCACTTCAAAGCCATAATTACAGTCTAAACATATAAAGTTTACAGACGTGTACAAATAAACATGTTGCGAATGCACTCACGTGTCTTTCATACTTTTCAGATTTGCTCACTGAAGGGGACCTGAGAAAGCTCGCTGAAATAACTGGATGTGCAGCTCAGGTTCGCCCTCCCCAGTGTCTCACCACACCAAACGTTAA
Source organism: Anabas testudineus (assembly GCF_900324465.2). NCBI lineage: Eukaryota > Metazoa > Chordata > Actinopteri > Anabantiformes > Anabantidae > Anabas > Anabas testudineus. The sequence goes on from NC_046630.1 coordinate 11,733,840, forward strand.
CAAGTACCGTACATCCACCAGCGTCTGCAACAACCTGTAAGTAGCTTTCATCCAGAGTTTTCAGATTTATTTTTTGTTTCACTTTGCATGCAAAGTTTTTTTGTCTTTTTGTTTGCAGTTGATTTAATGTATCTGTACATAGCTATTGCTAAAAAAAAACGAATCTAATGGCGAATGACGAATCTAAGACTTTTGCACATGAAAGATCCAATTGTATAGGCTTGTTTCAAAAAGCGGTTCGTGTTGAATTAATGGAAACTTGGCAGGAATCAGTTGCTTTGCTGACAAAGTTTGTGACACTGATTGATGCTTACATTCAGAGGACATGCCTGTGAAACACACCTAAACATGTTAGGTCATACACCACAGCAGATGTGTGCACTTCCCAGTGTTTCCAAACATGGTCATTTCTTGTTTGCCCCTTTAGTAAAAACCCCCGCCTCGGAGCTTCCAATACCCCCTTCACCCGCTGGCTGCCTGCCGAATATGACGACGGCATTTCTCAACCCAAAGGCTGGGACAGAAACCGAAGGTTCAACAACTTCCTGCTCCCACTGGTACAACCTCGAATCACCCGACGGTTTGATTAATAAACGTACTCTCTGATTCAAAATGAAAACTACACCATTCTCCTCCATTCTCAGGTGAGACAGGTGTCCAACAACATCCTAAGCACAACAGATGCAGGCGTGGTCAGTGATGGAAACTTCACCCTCCTGGTGACCTTCTTTGGCCAGTGGAACGACCACGACCTGAGCTTCACGCCGTTCTCACCCAGCATCCGCTCTTTCAGCAACGGCATCAACTGTGACGAGAGCTGTGAGCAGACTGAGCCATGCATCCCCATCCCGGTTGGTGCCAAAGCTCAAACTCTGAAGTGTTGCCTTCACTGAGAGCTTCTCTCCATGACCTCTGCTCTTATTGTCTGCAAACAGATTCCCCCCGGCGACCCCCGCTTGCCCTCTCGCCCTGACAGCTGCATCCCTGCGTTCAGATCCGCTCCGACGTGTGGAACAGGATACTCGGCCTACAACTTCGGAGGAGAGCCCAACAAGAGGGAGCAGATCAATTCTCTGACAGCCTTCCTGGATCTAGGTCAAGTGTATGGCTCTGAGGAGAAGCTCGCCCTTTCTCTCCGTAACCTCAGCAGTGATGGGGGCCTGATGCTTGTGAATTCGGAGTTCAGAGACAACGGCCGTGAGCTGCTGCCTTTCCACCCTCTCCAGGTGAACATGTGCGCCACTCGTAAACGAGTCACCAATGACACCAACGCCAGGGAGGTGCCCTGTTTCATCGCAGGTTAGTTTTAAAAGCAACTAAGGTATTTCAAGAATGTTCAATCAAGCAAGCAGCATCAAGGGAACTATTATAAAAGATATAATGAGAAAGTAAAATATGAACCTGCAGAGTAAACAAACACCTCTGCTATCTGTCGTTAAGGTGATGTGCGTGTGGACGAGAACATCGCTCTGACTTCCATACACACACTGTTTGTGCGTGAGCACAACCGCTTGGCTCGTGAGCTGAAGAGAATTAATCCACAGTGGGACAGTGAGACTCTGTACCAAGAGGCCCGCAAGATCATGGGCGCTTACACGCAGGTGGGTAAACCTGAGGGCCAGTAAGCAAATTAAATCACATCTTGACATCACAAAGGTTTTAACTTTAAAGCTTTTGTCTCTGTCTCCCTCAGACATTTGTATTCAGGGACTATCTGCCACACATCGTGGGTGACGATGCCATGCGCACACAGCTTGGCCGTTACCCTGGCTACAATCCCAACGTAGACCCCACCATCGCCAATGTTTTTGCAACAGCAGCTTACCGTTTTGCACACTTGGCCATTCAGCCATTTATTCCCCGTCTGGATCAAAACTTTAGGGAGCATCCTCAGTTCCCCAGTGTCCCCTTGTTCAAGGCTTTCTTCACCCCCTGGAGAGTCATCTTTGAAGGTGAGCACCACAGAGAACACCGGAGGAACATATCAGTCGTTCTGTCTTAAACCATCAAACTAATTTCAACTTGCTCCTGCAGGTGGCCTTGACCCTCTGCTGCGTGGTTTGATCGGCCGTCCAGCTAAACTGAACACTCAGGACCACATGATGGTGGATGCTCTGAGGGAGAGGCTGTTCCAGTTTGTTCAGCATCTGGCTTTAGACCTGGGCTCTCTTAATATGCAGAGGTCACGTGAACATGCCATACCTGGTACATCCCCCCCTTTGATTTCTATTATTTAAAATTTCCCTCCAAACGTTTCCTCTCTTTATTCATTGGCCTTGTGTGTTCTTTGTTTACTTCTCTAGGCTACAATGCGTGGCGCAGGTTCTGTGGTCTGTCTCAGCCCAGGAACCAGGCAGAGCTCGCTCAGGTTCTGAACAATGCCGACCTGGCCCGCAGGCTGCTGCAGCTCTATGGTACACCCGACAACATTGACATCTGGCTGGGAGGTGTGGCAGAGCCATTTGTCAAGGGCGGCCGCGTGGGGCCTCTGTTCGCCTGCCTCATCGCAAATCAGTTCCAGAAGATCCGCCAGGGAGACAGGTCGGTACCACAGAAATGACTACAGACCGATGACTGGCGTTTAAATGTGATCTTTGGAGACACCAGTCTTATCCTCTCTCCTCTTTGTTTGAAATTGTTAGGTTTTGGTTCGAGAACCCCGGAGTCTTCAGCACGAGACAGAGAACGGCTCTGTCCTCTGTTACTTTGTCCAGGATCATCTGTGACAACACTGGCATCACCTCTGTCCCCCTTGACGCCTTCAGTCTCACCTCTAATCAAAACCGTCTCATCAACTGCAGAAACCTTCGACGCTTGGACCTGTCTGCCTGGAGGGAGAGAACTAACTCTGAGCAACTGGGTAAATAAAGCACTGACCAAAAAAAATGCACCAATGTTTTTTTGCCATAGGAACAACCCTCAGTCGACTCAGGTATAACCTGCTGTATTTATTTCTTCTTTAATTCTTGTTTCATGTTGCAGACCTGGATACAACCCAAGGCACTGAACCAGAGGTCAGCACAAGCACATTTGTCCACTCTAAGAAACCCACTACTTAAATAAGTATATTTTGAAGATGTCTAACTTCTGCATCTTCTTCCACAGAATGGGAACGAGTTGGATAACGAGGGACCCCAGGTGAACGAGAACCACCAGGGCCCACACAACAATGAAGTAATCTATTCTATTTTTCTATTCACTGTTGTATATTGTTGAATGTCTCCTAAAGGCTCAAAATGTTTAACTAGTATCAAAGTTAAACACCTCCAGACTATTTATCAGGCAGTTTTACAATTAAACACTTGTAACCAGATTGTGGATAAGTGCAGAACTGACCTATACTTTGTCCTTTTTATTTAATATTACTTTTATATCACTTTTATAACACTTAAAGTAAAGCAAGGCATGTTTATGTGTAAATAAAACAGGATTTAAAAGAATAAAATATATTTAAATACACAAAATTTTAGTTTTACTTCTGAACACAGTACGTCACCTTGTCCAGGATGAACTGAACTATCAGCATAGTTCATATACAGTAGCAGATCAGGAACGTATTTTATTAAAGAAGATTCAAAGCTAAAAATGTGGATAATTCCAAACATATCTAGTAAACTGTACTTTTCTCTGCAGATCCCGTAGGAGTCCCTGGCTTGAGAGGCCCTCCTGTGGCACTCCTCATTAGTGCCACACACCCTGGCAAGTAAAACCTTCTTAAGAGAAAATCTGTTGTTTCCATCCTTCACAAGATGTTTGGGCCCATACCAACCACGCTGGTGCTGTGCAGTGTTATCAAGGCTTATCAGGGAAGTTGCTGCTTGTCATCAGGGGACACATTGAGATGGGAGACAAAGTGTGGCTATCTGGGCGACCGCACTGAGCACTAACTTCCTCTCAGGGAACAAGGTCTTTGCTGAGTGACGCAAACACTTCCTCAGATGAGACGCCACTGTCTAACACACCGGTGGTGTGTCTGCTGTAGGATGTGTTTGCAATACTCAGCCTCTCTGCACTGAACTTTGCTTTTCATTTATCAGGTCATACGATTTATACATATTTTACTGTTTCAGCACGTCATATACTATCCCATGTCTTAAAATTAAAAACGGAAAAATGAAATTTTACTGGTAGTTTTAGCAAGTAACTTACGAAATGTGATTGCAGCAGATCAGTTAAACTCTGTTACAACACGCAGTCTGTTGAAGCAATGATTAGCCTGTTTTTGCTGTTTTGCTTTACCAGTATTATTATAAATATTTTCTGTATTAATTAAATGTAAGCATGTGAAATGTTATGTTATGTACTTTATTATTGTTTGTCTTTTTCTTTCAATAAAAACAAAAACTAAACGAAGCTATAGTGAGCATTGTGTTTAAATGTTTATATGAGGAATTATTTTATTACAATTAGTGAAAACATCATATTTGTTGCTGTTAAATTGCACTATTTAATATCTGAAGGCACTATGAATACACGGCAAACATATCAAACATTATCGCATAAGGTCCACGAATACAACACAATACACTGACACAAGGTTTGCAAATGTCAAATATTAAGAAGATCTGTTTGTGTTACAATAACTAGAGATTATTTAAATTGAATTGAACACATGTTGACTCGAAAGAAGTAAAGGTGCAGCCTGGACCAGGATTCAAAAAGCATAATGTTTGTTTTCTTTCAGGCAGTAACGTTACACTACTCAGTTACAGTAGTTTAATTTGATCATGTGAAAATCCTTTTGATGTGCTGCATGTCTCCTGTAGATGGAGCTATTGTTTTCTAATTAAATCTATAATAGATGAAGGGACATAATCTAGTTTGACAACTGTGTGTGGAAAACACAGCATCTGAAAAAATAATATTTCCATCAAAGTCACATTTGTCCTGATTCCAATTCTTTAATGACTTTTTAAAGAGATACTCTTTATTTCACACTATTGTTGGACTATTCATTTGTTTCATGCATGACAGAAACTCATCAAATTTTGTTCCTTGCACTTATTCATAAGGGGAAGAATCAGCCCGCTTTACTAGCTTGCTCAGTGTTTTTGTCTCCACCACTATGTGAAAGTTACTGTCACTGGAGCCAACATACTGTGTGGGACAAAGGACGGACAAAGTGACACACTAACATTTACACGTGTGTATAATCTCCAGCCCACCTGGGCTGCATGTGTTCACGCTGCAGAAAGAAAGAGTGTGGACAGAGTGGAACGTGGGAGGAAACAAGTAATCTTTATAGAAAAAAACAGGTTGTGATTCAAACTCAAGATTTCGTGCACAGAGGTGACAGTGTAAATACGGAGCTTGTGTGTGTAGCATTTGTCAGAAAAAAAAACTTTTGTGACGTGACAGAAGATGGATGTCTGACAGTTTGTGTATGTTTATGTTAACAGTAGATCACATGGATCACGTGTCCAACCCACATAGAAAAGTGCATCTGTTCATTTAACAGATCTTTAACCTCCATGTTCCTGAACCTTCATGCGTTTACATGATTAATCTTTCTCTTAAACTCTGTCTTTGCACAGTAGCTGAACAAAAGACTGTATCCCCACATTATTTCGTAGCTTTATTGTCAATTCACATTCTCATAATGTTGCTTTCGGGAGCTGCGTGCTGTTTAAAAAAGAAACTCTCAAATCCAACGGTAAGACAAACCTAACAACAATTATGTGAACACAGTGGAGTATTTAACAGCTAACAAGTAGTGTATCCCTCAGGAGTCGACACACACCAAGTCAAAGACGAGCAGATAAATCTCTGAGTTAGTTGGAATGTCTCCTCCGATCTGTGTGGATGTGGGATGAGAAAACATAATGGGAGTGAAAAAGGAACAGTGCATCTGCATTAGTCACTGCACAATGTAAAGTTTAAAGGGTTGTGTCTTGATGAAGTGCTCCTCCTTCTGGTTGCAGAGGCTACATTGCATGTGCAGATTGACACGTAGTCCACCAGACTGTGTGTGTGCTTGCCTGTGTGTGTGTGTGTGTGCTTGCCTGTGTGTGTGCTTGTCTGTGTTAGTGTGGCAAAATCTCCAGCTTGGTGCTCCAACAGTAATGGAAACCCAGTATTTATGAAAGAGGAGAAAATTATTTAAATTGTCTGTTTTTGGCATATTTGAATAGGCTGAGTTTTGCGAATGATTGGAGGAAAAATTTACTACCAGTGGGAAATGTTAGAGTGTAAATCTAACAGTATAAAAGTCTCAGAAGGAGATTAACAGAAGCGGAGATGTTATGGGACTGAACGTGTGGTGTTTAGAGGGATGTGATATAAGAGTACCAGGAATAGATCAGAAGCACTTGGCCTTACCATGAATGTTTTGGGGACAGCGTGTGGTCCTGCTTCACAGTGGTGAGATCATAACATTAACATGAAAATGAATAATTAAATACAAATGGGAACAAACATGAGAGGAACTAGAGAAAATAATGCTCATTTTCAAGCCTACACTTATGAAGCTGGATTTTCAAGGTTTTAAAGGAATCACAGCCAAGTGGGTTTTATATCATATCAGTTATTCCTTTAAAGATTATAAACGTAGGCTGTATAAATTTAAAAGCTGCATTTGCCTTACGTCTACCCCGCTGAAAGTTGCTTAAATATAGGCTTCATGTCCAATGCAGAGTGATGGTGGCACAGTGATGGAACTGTGTGTTGGTTTTATGCTAAGTTTAGCATTATGAAATGATAGAGATGCTTTTTTTTTTTTTCTTTCTTTCTTCCCTCAGTGACGTGTCTTAATGCACAAGGCCTTGTCACCGTTCCCCCTCCTTATTCTGAAACTCTAGATGTGGATTTATTCAAATTCTTTTAGCACAAACGAGTGCCCAGAAAATCAGGAATGAAGGTGTATTCCAGCAACGTGGATAAAAGAACTTGTCTAATTCTTTGCAGATGTGTCTCTGAGCTGTGCTGCCCTCGCTGGAGAAAAGCGCTCTGCATGGAAAAAGTTCAGTGACTTATGAGCACACAACATCAGTGACCAGTACAGCTGGTTCTGACTGTCTGTCTGGTTTTCCAAGGAGGAGGAAGGAGGCAACCCGGGAACATGTGCACATAGTTTTCACTCTCTGGAGGAACTGTTGGTATGCAGAATCACAGAAGTGTAATTAGTCATCCTCCAACCACAAATGCAATCACATATTGGCCGAAACAAAAAAAAAAAAGTAGGTCCATAACTCTTTGCTTTATTTTTATTGGAAGCAAACCCTATGAATTTGAATGAAAATAAAACTGCTAGAGGGCATCTCTGAGGGCAAAACAGGAAACATTTCTAATAGGGCAGGCAGATTTGTTTCCCATGTTACTGTTATTCAGCTTGAAAAGATTTTTGTGTCAGTTGAAAGTGTTTCATTCCTTTGTATAAAACTCCTTTAAATACATCAACATATATCGACAACTCATATTACTCCGCTTGCCACACTCCCACAGCTTACACAAGCTTGAACATGACTGTGTGATGATATGTGACTTCATTATACAAGAGCAAAACAATAAGCATAACTGTGATTTATAGCAGGATTTAAATAGCTACCACTAATTAAATGATATTTGTAGTCTTCTTTTGTCTTGGTGCCTTTGCCAGCTACTGTTTGAGCAGAACGGATTTTAACCAGATTCATTAGGATGTATATTAAAGTATAAATCATTGCCACATTGTGCTTTTAAAGGCCTAAAAAACTTGGTTTCATGTTGAGTAATTATCTTTATCATTCAGTATTCAGATCTAAATGAAAGATGATAAAGGTGCTATGTGGTATTTTTTTGACCACTAGCAGCACTGTAGAGCACAGACAACCCTGGAAGACCACCACCAAGTTAATGTGGATGTAAATGTTTCTAAAATGTGTGTATGAGTGCCCATTTAATATACTTAGTTTAGGGTTTATGTTTTATTCTAGGGCTTATTTAACTCACAGGTCCAGGTTCCTACACCTACACAGAAACGGTTGATAAAAGTACAGCAACAACCTACGTGGAAAACCATGCTGTATTGTAACTGTATTCATTGTTGTTTTATGGTTTTGTCTTTGGAAATGTAAAAAAAAGTACATTTTTGTGAGACTTATCAACCTCTGTACAAACACTTAACTAATCGCTAGCAGCCCACCCTCTTAATTAAGACCACTTAGTGGGTGTAGCAGCTTTAAACAGATGGGCATTTGCGGATTTCACCAGCAAAAGGGGTATACAATTTGGAAAAGCTCACGATAACAAATTATATTAAGTAGACTGAAACATGGGAGTGTCACTGCCAACCAGCATGCCAACACACAGTATATTCACCTCAAACGTTGGGCCTCTGACTATGTGTAACACTGGCATCAAACTTCAGTAAAGTACAGACCACACAAAGAAAAATATGACCTCTTCAAATGATCTGCTCCACCAGGTGTGGTGTAGTGACAACTGCCATTAAAGTTTGACAATCAGATCAGAGCATAGTTAGTAGCTTCCGGGTATAAATGTGGATAGCTGTGTGTCTGTGAAACATGCAGTCCTAAAGAAGAAAGCATTGATCCCAGTAGAACTACCATGGATAAATAGATGGTCCGTATTGATACTTGTCTCTATTTTTAGTTTTCTGGTATCTGGTCCTAGGAGCAACATTATCTATCATAGACATAAAAATTAAATCTTAAAGAAATAACTTACAGTGTGAAGTTTGTCTAAGGCAAAACTTTAATCCCCCCTTTCCTGAACAACTCCCACGGGTGCTGATAAGAAAAAGGCCATTCAGCACTTCTTTGCAGTTGTCTGCCGCCTAGTGTTGAGATTCTCGACACTGCAACTTCAATGTGATTAAGACTTGCATGTTATTCAATGCTGCATCTATTAGCATGCTTCTGTAGTATGAAGTCGAGATCTTTTTGGTGTTCGGAAAGGTTTTTGCCACCTTGGTTTCTCGCCAGTAGCTCTCCTAAAACTTTGTGAATTGAAAAACTGTAAAATCCGTGCGACTGTTTGGTGTGGTTTAACAACAGCCATTGTGTGGTCAATTGTGGAGATGCTAGAAAGAACTTTATGGCTTGCTAGTTGGAGGAAAATGAAACCCTTGGATATAGTTTCCCAAGCTATGCATTATACCTCAAGTGTAGGGCAGTGATTTGACTGGGTTGTAGCAAGTGATTTACATTTATCAAGAGAGGATTGTGGGGTCAGCAGACTGCCACCAGACACAGTAATACAGATATCACATATCACCACAGCCTCATTTTGTTTATTGCTCAGTGCAGACTAATTATGACCTTATAGAAAATGACTGTGAGATGCATGTGATGAGTCCTTCACGTTTTCAGCAGAGCTCCAGCAAACAGGACTGAGGCGCGGCTGGGGTGGAGGGGGGTTTGTGGGAGATGGTTTCCCAGGAAAAAAAAAAAAAAAAGCTGCAGGGCCTTCAAAGAGTCATGTTTAGGTTTCTGAGATCCTCCTATGAGAAAATGGATGTGTGTAGAGACTTCTGGCGCAGTGTGTTGCAATTTGGTCAGGAGTTCATCCAACAGTCAGAGAAAAGGCTATCAGGCTGTATCACTGATTTGGCAGAGAAGGAAAAAAATGAAGACAACATACTGACGTTTCTTAGAAGTAGGTCATATTATTCATACACTGTCAAGACTGTATCTGTTAGTGTGTTTGACTGCTTTTCATAAAAGTGAGTGAGTGAAACTGTGATGAGGAAAATAAGATGGACAGTTTGTTACTAACACACATTAACCACCTCTCAGACACAGCTGGCTGGTCGTGATCAGACATCACGTATCCAGTTATATGAGCAGAAGCAACAACAGCAGCAGCAGCAGCAGCGAACTTGTATAACGAATACAGAAACTCCAAAAGCTGAACTCCTCCTCCTCCTCCTCATCACCATCTCGTTGGGCGCATCTGCAGGCTGCAGGATCAGAGCGATATGAGTTTACACGGATTCACTGAAACTTAGCTTTTCTCCTATGCTCGCTGGATCTCCTTCAAATGGAGATGAAGGATTTCTGAGTGAGAAACAAGTGGCAGCACCAGCTCTTTTGAAATCCTCGCTTTGTTACATTCGTCTCCTTTAACTGAATTAATAATGGGATTACGCATATTTGGCACGCCACTTTACGCATACGCGTGCGTCTATTTATTTGTTTTCATCCTGCAAGCTGCCCAGTCTCAGAAGAATCCGGAGCGCAACCAAGGAGCAGCTCTCCGACAGACGCTACAGTGGTCACACAATGGGAAGATCTTTAGCATTTTAAGTCAAGGCTCGGAGTATCAGCCACCGAGGCGGCGAGGCGCACCCCAAGAGCAAGTGCAGGCGCGTCCTGTCACCATCATCCGAGATGCGGACACCCAGAGCCAGTCGGTGGCAAACCAGCAACAGCACCCTCCCCGGCCGGCGTCAAGCCCCCCGAACCCCCGTGGCCTCCCGCCTCCGCTCCAACGCCTGGTGAAAGCGCACGAGCAACGTCAGCATCACCATGGACGGCCCGGTGAGCGCACGGGGACGCAGAGGAGCAACAGGGTCAACGAGACCCAGGAGAAGGTCACTGACATGATGGTCGGCGACGATCCCTACGACCCGTACAAGTCCACTGATAGTGATAATCCATATTACAACTATTATGACGTTTACGAGAGACCAAGACCGAGATCGAGACCCGGATATGGCACAAGTTATCATCAGTACGGTAAGAGTGGTGGACGCGTTTTCCAAACATGTAAACCATATTGAAATTGTTTGTAATACTGACATCAGGCAGTTAATGAGTTCATGTGTCTCAGCTAGTGTCTCTCCCTAGCTTCAGATTTCTGTAAGTCTATATCTTAAAGGGATTTCTTATATTTGTACAGAAATATGCTGAATTGTTGTTTTCAACTTATTTAGATTTGTTAGTTGACTTATGCTGTACATGTAACACTTCTCTGTGCTGTCTCTTTTAGCTAATTTCACTGTCATTGTGCTTTTGTTTGTTACCGTAGGTCTTCCTGATCTGGTACCCGACCCATACTACATTCAAGCTTCTGCTTATGCACAGAGAGTCCCAATGTACAACCTGAGATGTGCAGCCGAGGAAAACTGTTTGTCAAGGTATAGACTCCTGTCTGGACTAATCCACTAAGAAAGAAAAAGAAAAGTTTCCAGCCAAGTCTGAGTAGGATCCTGAAAGCTTTAATAACCACCTGAAGTGTTTGTGGGTGAGGGCAGTGGAAGCATATGATGAGGTAAAATTAACCAAATCCTGCCACTGATGGTGGAGAGGGGTGGAGTGGTGGATTTGTGTAACGGTTTAATCATAGTTTGCCGGAGGAGAGAAAGCCCAAATGGTAAACACATTATCGAAAACTAACCCAAACAACCACATGCCCCCAAACTATTTTTCCACCCACAATTTAACACAGGCTGCCTTTACTCAGCTCCACTCAGAGGAGGGGGTGTAGCAGGAAAAACAATCTCAGTGATGTAATCGTCTCCATATATGACCGGGGCTTTTTTTTTTTTTTTGTTCTTCTGGTTTGGGCCTGCAGCTCAGCCTACAGATCCAGCGTTAGAGACTACGACAGCCGTATGCTGCTGAGGTTCCCTCAGCGAGTCAAGAACCAGGGGACAGCCGACTTTCTTCCCAACAGGCCACGCTACTCCTGGGAGTGGCACAGCTGTCACCAGTGAGTATAATGTCATGTCACTACCGTCCACCTCACCATCACACAACTTGCTGGCCTTAACCCTCTGAAGTCCAGGTTAGGTTCATGGACTTTTAATGAAAAGCTTTTATGCATTATTTTAGACTTTGATCAGATCATTTGCAACAGTTACTGTATAAAAATCAATAATACTGTTTATTTATATGTAAAGTGATACTTTCTTTATCAATGACTTGCTAGCAATCCCATCACTGCCATTACTTGTCTTCAGTCTGTCGCTGTGGTATGGCACCCCCTGTTGAACCTCAGTTGTGCTACTCTTTCACTGTTTTGAAATCTCATATTACATATGATTGTAATATGCACCTTTACTCCTTCAAAGATTATATTTTCGCTTTTTCCAGCCTCAGCATAAAGACAGTATACCAACTCTGAGCCTTCACAAAATAACACGACTGAACTTCACATGGCCTTTGAATTCAGTTCATTTAAGAACTGCAAAGCCAGACACTGTAAAAAGAAAATTGTGTGATGACGGTAACAAGCCAAAAAGGAAAACTGCTGGTATTTTTGTCCCTTTATTGAGCTTATGAGAAAGTGCCTAGCTTTTTCCTTGGCTCTACAGAAACTACGTCAGCCCATAGTTATGTTGTGAAACAAGCGGCCCACTGAACTAATTCCCAATATGGAACATGTTTGGCAGCAGTCCAATAAACTGCTGAGCTATACTGTACAGATTTCTTGTCAGTGTTTTTTAAGTCAGCTGATGAGACAAACTGTGAAAATCCAGACTGTTTTTGTCTCATTAACAAGCGCTTGCTTTCAGATAAGAGTGAAAGCAGATTCAGACGACTAACAGTACCTGATTGTTTTAAAAAGTCCCACGTTGATGTTGAACTCGCTCAGTTTAGATTTAAAATGGTCTGGAGTTACTAAACACTGTGCTGCTGATCCACAGGCACTACCACAGTATGGATGAGTTCAGCCACTACGAGTTGCTGGATTCCACCACTCATCGGTCAGTGGCTGAGGGCCACAAGGCCAGTTTCTGCTTGGAGGACACTTCCTGTGATTATGGATACTACAGGCGCTTTGCCTGCACCGCACATACCCAGGTCTCCCATTCACGAATAACCACTAAAAACCATACTTGCAAATGTTATTAGTGCCTTTAAATATTTACAGCTATATGTTTATGTGAAACTCCCCAGATAACTATTATGTAACTCTGCTTAGGAGCATTTTAGTTTTGATTTTGTTAAATAGCCAGATTTCTTCCCGTGTTGAGTTGGTGAAGACTAAAACAGAACTAAAACAAAGTAAATATTGGTATTAATAATAAACAACTCAAATAATATATATAATAATACCTTCAGCACAGTATTTGGGTTATTCTTGACTGTTCACAGTAGGAAAAGCCATTTTGAAACAGAATTGTTTAAAATATAACTAGGAAGAGCTGCTTTTCACTAAATGACCTGGTCTAAAAGGTCGAGTGGAGCTCAGATAAACAAGCTCTCCTTTACTGGGACAGATGTCTTTTAGAGAGAGCAGCTGTGTCCTTTTTTTGCAGCCAGTGATGATGGTGATTTAATGATGTCCTGTTTCTCCTGGAAGACGATCCCACCTGTTTCAGTGTGGTTCTTTTCCAACCCACTCGCTCTGTTTTATTTGTATTATCACTGGCACTTCCTTTTCATTTATTGTTGACATTGTGTCCAAAAACAACTCTAGGACTGAACCTAAATATAGCTGTCATTTTTGTTTTAAAAATATAACAGAATATTAAAGTATATGGTTTTGTTCTAATCATTAGATATTAGAATGTGATATCATTAAAACTGTTACACGTACTATGTTATATGTATAAAAATGATATGTGTAAGTTTATATCATTTTTTATATTGATGGTGTCCAATGCAGGGCCTGAGCCCAGGATGTTATGATACCTACAACGCAGACATCGACTGCCAGTGGATTGACATCACAGATGTGAAACCTGGAAACTATGTCCTGAAGGTTTGTTAGAAATACCAGATGATATTTTGCTTCCTATACCAAGGTCTTAAAACCCCCTCAGCAGAGTTACACTGTGGTGGAATTGCTTGAACACTTGATTTATGTCTCATCGGTCTCAGAGACATTTATCTCTGCTGCTGTTACTGACTCTTATATATTTTAATACATTTTTGTTGATGGTCTCCACAGATCAGTGTAAATCCATACTACCAGGTCCCAGAATCAGACTACAGCAACAACATTGTGCGCTGTGATGTTCAGTACACTGGCAACTACGCCCATGTGTCGGGTTGTCACATGTCACCGTAAGTGTCGGGGTCTCAGGTGATAAACATTTCTTTAATATCTACAGTGTTCTGCATTAATCATCTTAATCATCTGTTTTATTGATTTTTTTTTTAGATACTAAGAAACAACAATCATTAACAGCAGCTCAGTGGAGGTGATCTGTAAATGATGAAGAAGAGGACTGCATAGGAAAGCATATGAATCAACATAAAATAAGATATACGTTCATTTTAGAATTTGAAATATTCCCTTTTTTTTTTTTTTTTACAAAGTAGGAATCATCTGACTTATAATACAAGATGATGTTTGCTTGTGTTTTATTTTTCTCCTTACTGAAAAGCATTTTCTTATTTCTCTTTTTCATTTTGCTTACTGCTATTGCATTATAATACACGTATTTCATTCCACTCGAAAGACAGTGAAAGAGTAACGTCTGTTAAAATTAAAAAAGCCTAAAATAGACAAATATAAACCTAAACCAGATTGTCCCTCATTGTTAAGTCAATATCAATGATGTCACAATTTTAAATTGAAACAGGAAAATGTAGTTGTCACATTAGAAAAATGTATTTGTTGCTTTTACATGCAACACAGGAAATTCTCTTTATTCCAAAGCTTTTGGTGAAACGTACTTGAATAAAAACTTGTGATATGTTATCACTTTTTTAGACAGTTTGAAGTGACTTTTATCTCCTTGTCTTATTGTTTCTGTCATACCGATTAATTTGCACCATACAAAAATATCAGCAAAAGGTTAAATGTAATAGTGGTTATTTTTATTATCAATGAAGCAGCTGATTATTTTTTAAAGTGAGTAAAATGTCAGAAAATGGTCTAAATACCCACAGTCCGTCGTAGACACAGCTGTTGAAATCATAAATTCAAGTTAGGGAAGTGTGATGTGATTTCACTTCCACTGCGTCACACTGGAAAATGGTGGTGACACATCCAGCTGAGGATGTGACGCGTTACCATGTCACATGTGCTCCGTGTTATCAATTTGTAATCTCCAAATTTAAGCACAGATAACCATGACGTCATCGTGGCGCCATCAGTTTCTTTTTCTCTTGACAAATTTCGTCCCAGAGCCACAAAGGAGACGTTATATCATTGTTTTAACAGGCAGCCTCAGTATGTTTAGAAAACTGATATATCATTAAATTGTAATTTTAAGTAGTTGAACTTCTATTTGAACCTGTAACCCATGACAACATAAAAGTGTATTAACAGATTATAAATGACAATATCAGTTTTAATAGTACAAAATAAGACGACACAGGATATGTTATACTTGTCTAATGGATTTATCTTATAGATCAATAAACAAAATGACCTTAAAGCTGGTTTGACATCATATAATTCTAAACCACGAATTAAATGTTTATTTATAGGCCTTCTGCTTGATAAGTTTTATTAATACAACAATGACTATTACTTAATAGTAAATATTTCTGATTACATGTCAATATATGTTAAAGTGAATCTTTTCACAGCTCAAACAAGGTGTGAGCATGTATTTTACCTGTCAGCAGACATTTGGGGAACTTGTTCTGTTTGACCAACATTCAAATAAACCGTGCAGCCTCTGCAGCCCTGCCCACGGCTGCATCCTCCGCTCCAGCAGGGCGCACCACTGAGGCTGCTCTCTGCATCCAGTGACTTTTATCAGGCTGCCAGAGAAACTGGAGTAAACCAACACCAGCAGCAGTGTGAGTGAGTGTGCGTGTGTGTGCGTGTGTGTGCGTGCTAGAGGATTAAATATTACCTACAAAACTTCACGTGTCTGGAGTCAAAATGCATCCAGTGAGAGTGTCCATCCCGTCGTTTCGATCGGAAAACAACTCGGTGGAGAAAGGATACACGGTAAGCTGCTCAGGATAACCTCTGTGTGTGTGTGTGTGTGTGTGTGTGTCGTCTGTCCTGCTGCTGTCATCAGGTTTTATTGTTAAAGTCAGATGGGATTTCTCTGTCCTCTGTCAACTACAGCAGTGTAACAGATCGTGTATCAGTGTAAATATGTCACTGTGGATCTCAAGTTGTTGTTTTCCGACTCTTCGGATGAGCCGTGAATTCATCTCGTCTCGGATCAGATCAGATCAGATCAGATCAGATCAGATCAGATCAGATCAAAGCGGGGATCGTGATTTGTGACCTCGCAGAGAAACATTTTTTACCACTTAACATCACGATCAGACCGACTTGTGAGTTTAGATCTAATCAAAGAGCAGGTGGGAATTTAACCCGAGTCCAGATCAGCTGTTCCATGACATGAATACACAGGTTTAAATGGAGCTCCCATCAACTCAGTGTAGATGAGAAGTTGTTCAAGTCTGCACTAAAACAGTGCTCTGGTACACAAATAAACACTGAAACACGCTTTTCTCCTCCTCATGTTGGCCAGTAAAATCTCTTATTAATGTGTTTTTAATGTTTGAGAACAAAATCCACAGTCTTTCATGCCAGTGTACTTATAATTGTATCTGGAGCTGATGAGGCAGCATTAAAACTCTATTAGTCAGCCTCATATCAGCTGGTATAAACTGTGACATGGTTACAGCAAGAAAAATATCTGATAATGTTCATATGGGCATCAGACTATTGTTTTAAGACATATTGCAATTTTACTTAACCTTTTAAACTCAATTCAGTTCAAATAAGGGGATATTAAGATACCATTTCTCTACTTCATCATCCTTTAATTCCTCCTATTTATCGTGGGATCACTACGGATGGCGGCCAGCATTGTAGACAATCGTATGTGTTTTGTGACAACAAACATGGCGACAGCTGGGGGAAGAAGTTTTGCTGTTTTAACATGACAACAATACCGGACTGCACAAAAAGCAAATCCCTACAGCCAGGATCCAGAATCAGGTGGCCCCCACAAAAAGACTAGAAGCATTGAGTTGGTTAAGGTGTTAGAGGGTTTCAGTGTTCAGGAGACAACATAGTTCAAATGAGAAAGGTGCAAACACTACGAATGAATTGAATGTTTGTTCTTTTTCTTCAGTGCAGACAACTTTTTTATTGATGAGCTGGTGAAAACCGTCCGAGCTGTTCCAGGGTTTGTTAAGGGTTATTACCCGTGTGTTTATGCTACCAGTCCAGAGTTGCATTAACACCTCTGCTGTCATTGAAGACTGGATTTCCTCTTTTTACATAACGCTGGCGAGAACAGTGACGTGTTTGCAGAAAATGTGACACTTAGGGAAGAATCCAGCCGAGTGAGGGAAGTAGAGGACGGTCTGTTGACAGTAAATCTGACAGATCATTTTTTATGTCGAATTCAGCAGCCAGATGTTTCCTGTCAGTGACTAGCTGATATCAACAGTTACAGACAGGCTCACAGTCGGCGTGTGACAGACTGACCAGCTGACTGTTTGCACTGGGAGGGGACGTTTTTGGCTTCTGCATGCTGGTGATAAATCATCATTCACCCAACCGACTCTCAACGAGTAGCACTAACCTTTTGTTTTTTTGTTTTTTTCTATCAGGTCTTTAAAATTGACGTGTTGGTGAATGGCAGGCAGCACGCTGTAGAGAAACGCTACAGTGAGTTCCACGCTCTGCATAAAATGGTGAGGTTTAGTGCAGTTTATGATCATTTATTGGTGCTGAGTATTTTTAAGAGTTCATGTCCTCAACTTTATCCTAAGGTTCTCTGGGTGGGAATCGAACTGTGGAGTTATGGCATCCGCCCCAACTACTATGCCAACAGATGCCGCATGATGTTCACATATTAGCCACTGTATTAAATGCTGTTTAAACTGTGCTGAACTGCATAAAGTGCTCAATGGATTAGTCAACTGGTCAAACCACTGAAATTTAATCAACACCCATTTCATAATCCAACCATTATTGATGTTTTGGAACAAGATTTCATAGTGACATTAGTCTAACATTTCAGTTTATAACACAAACATGCAGGAAGACATGTTAAGTCCAACTATCACTGTGCACAAGTACAGATTAATACAGATGCTAGGATGGCTGGAGAATATTTTAAATGTGTAGCTTGTATATTATTTTAACAATGTGTGCAAATGCTTCCAGCTAAAGAAGAGCATAAAGCCTCCTGAGATCCCTTCAAAACATGTTAGGAACTGGGTTCCCAAGGTCCTGGAACAGAGGAGACAAGGTCTGGAGTTCTACCTGCAGGTACCCTGACTCACCTTCACTCCGCCTGCTGGGGCCGTGCAGCTCGCATGAAGAGCTGAAGCGGTTCTTTAAGTCAGTCTCATGCACTGATACGGTCTCTCTGTGTTTACCAATTACAAATTTAGTCTAACCCAAAACAAACACATAAACTACAGTACAGATGTAGAACAGTTAAACAAATTTGAACTGCCAAAACACAAGTCATGCAGGTCACTTCAGCTCTGCACCACTGCTCCATGCGCACGTTGCAATTTGCTTTTGTTTTTGTCTCTTTTGTCAGACTATAATTATGGAAAATGAGGTTCTTCCAAAGATATTCCTGGATTTCCTGAATATCCGCCATTTTCCTTCGGTGCCAAAAACAGAAAGCTGTGGGTGAGTTTAAACTGCAGGTTTCCTGTAAAAGTTGTTGCTCTGTTTTTTATATATATGTCTGAGGGAGTGTTTCTTCTCAGGCTATGTGGCCTAATTTTTGTCTTTGCTCTTTAAGGTCGTTTGACACAGAATCGGAGGAATCAAGGTGAGTGCCTTTTGTTTCTTGTATCAACAACTATATGAACCATCAGGTCAGGTTCTCGTTTTGTACTTGAAACTGTTAAAATGTCTGACTTCTGACTTGTTTGCACTCCTTTCAGTAAACTGTCACATCAGCCCGTCATGCTCTTTCTGAGAGACCCCTACCTGCTGCCAGCTGCACATGGTGAGTCCAGCCTGCTTAAGACTGATATCATAATATTCCACATTATTCTGTACTGTAAAAGCACAAATCTATGTTAAGTGAACTGTTAAACCACAACATTTTATCTGCAAAACGTTATTAAGTGGACTTCTTCACATTTATAAATGTTCTTCTTTGCTTTCAGATGCATTTTCTAATGTTGTGATTGAAGGTGTGGTTCATGGAGTTTTCTGCCCAGATCCTCAGCCCAGGTAGAGTTGCAGAGCCGAATCCGAGGGAATATCACTACAAACGGATCGTATCTTCGCACCATTTTCGGTGTATCGGGCAACATCGCAACATGTTAAGAAACACTGAGCCTCATAAACATTTCCTAAAGCATATAAACAAAACTCCATGTATTTCTTTTATTTTAAGAAAGGGTGCCTAATCTCTCAATACATCACTGACACTACGTGAAAAACATAACAATCTGCAATATAAATTAACTTCGTTTTAAGACATTATAATCAAAATATTTAGGAAAAAAATGTCATATTCAACAAGATTATTTTCCAGAATTATAGTGCTTAATACAGTGTAATAAATTATCTTAAATAAACATTCAAGAGCATCTGGAAATAAAAAGACTAATCAAAGCACAGGGAGTTTTCCTTTGCCAGAGACAGAGGAGGGTTTCTGGCCTGTAAGGGAGCAGCACAGAGCTGCAAACAGGGAGCTGCCACTCCCTTTGTAGCGCCAGTTATGTGGCTTTTTAATTTGTTTTGAGCTGCCAAACGGTGCCAGCGCAGGCAGTGCAGTGGGACAACGTGGATGAATTTTTTGGTGGAGTTGACAACTTTGTGCCACATGGTAAAGTGGAGGAGATTTGAGCTTAATGAGTGGGTTGTGGCAGTGACGTGGATCTCATTGGATACCTACGAAGGCCTGTTGTAGTGTTAGCGAGCTGCTCCAAGAGCAGCTCAGTTTGATGAGGAGATGTTTTGGGCACAGAGCCAATTTAAAATGCAACCACAGCACAGAGAAATATGTGGAATAACCTGTGGGAGGGGAAGGACACACTGAACACACCGTCGCTGTGGAAAATAGATGTTGACATAGTTGTTACGAAATGATTATTGTGATTTGTTTATTACGTGTTAATGCCTCTGTGGTCCTTTACTTGTGTTTCATATTCCCCCTGTGGATCTTTCCTCATCACACAGAGGATCAGTGAGATATGAGCCTTAAGAACAACCTATTAAAACTAATCATGGGATATGAACTGCTACACACGAGCTCTCTTGTACTTAGACCATAAAGAAAAATAGTGCAGTATAAGTTATTCTAGTCTATGCAAAAAGTTATTTCCCTTAATGATACGTATACACAACATATAAATAGGTGCAAGCAGGTTTTCACGGCAAGGTTCAGTTCATGCATGAAGATGAGAATCATACTGATTTGTGTACAGGAGTAGAAAAGAGGCTTAACACTTAAATAAAGGTCAGTATCTAACACTAATACCAGTTAATTTACATTTAATATTCAATTTACACATTATAGGAGGGAGGTTCCACAGTTGGTGGTGATTACACGCACATAGGGATGAAAAGTGTGTTTTGTTTTCCAGGGCACGTGGTGATTTATACGACTTAAAACCAGTAAAATACTGTGCAATATGAAATAAAACAAAAATAGCGTTTGTTGTTGCCTGTAAATTGAAGTCTGTGAAACTATGAACCATCTCCTGAGCTGTTTTGAACTCTTTAACAACTCGTTGTGTATTTTGTGTTGTACTTCTGCCTTTAGAGTTTTCACATGTGACTGGACCTCCACTACAACTCAGTTTTAACTACACATTAAATGACTCTTAAACAATTAACCTCAGATAAACAAAGCATGCGTTGATGTTTTAACAAAGTAAATCATTTCCTAGACATCCATTTTGCGGATTTATATGTATTTATATTATGTAATGTCGTACTGTTTGTGCTCAGACTGTGTGAAAAGTGTCCACGTGCCATAACGCCAGCCTAAAGTGAACTGGAAATCTTCTGTAGCACTTTAAGATGGACTATATGTAAAAGACTGACACCAATAAAATGTATGATTTTCAGCAATGTTTCACTGATTTTAATAAAAGTAAAATAAGTTTGACACTATAAGCTCTTTATTAGAAAAGTCAATAGAAACAGACAGTTTTCTCACATTACAGGATTGGCATAAATGTTCAGAGAATTACATGAAAATACAGTACACCTCCACATGTGTGGTGTATTTGGCAAGAACCTTTTTAATAAGAGCTGGGCAAAAAAAAGAAAATATAGCAACAGAAGGAGGACTAGTTGACCGTCACAATGCCCTTCATTTCAGTATATTCATTAAAATCTGTCACCTCGCTACCTTTGTTCTACATTTTACTTCAGAACCAGCATTAAGAATTTAGCCTTACTGAATTATGATTATTTCTTTTTGGTCATATCACCCAGCCATAATGCATTTCTCTTATAATTATCTTGCACAGCATAGCAGTGCGCTTCTGTTAACCTACAGCATTCTGGTGTTGCTGAGGCTGTGGCAGAAATGTGTCCCTAGCAGAAATTCAGACTCATAAACAAATGCAGTAACAAAATACTGGAAATATTCTGAAATGCAAGTAAATCGGAAGCATAGAAGTTTAAAAAAATCCCTTAATTTCTAGGTGTTGACGTCCTAGAGTAGTAACAGTCCAGTAGTAGTAACACACACACATCTGCTGGGAGTGTGCGATCCAGCTTTAAAGTTCTGTGTGACCAACTTCATCTTTCAGCCTCTCGTCTTGGTTGGCTTCCGCCTGAGGCTCTTTCATGTTGGCGAAGGCAACTTCTCTTGTCAGCTGTTCCAGTGGAGGGAGACCTACTGCCAGGTTTCTCAAAGCAATAGCTGTCATCAAAAATCTGAAAGAAAAGAGGAAAAAGAAATTATATAAATACTGCCTTCACCAATACGGTTAGTTTTTAAGTTTATATTGTCTGAGTATGTACACGTTGATGACACTCACCCCCTCCGCACTGAATAGTACTTCTTTATCGTAAAGCGTTCCAGTCGCTCCAGCACACCTGCCTCCCTGCGTTTCTTCACTTCCTTCATGCGCCGCTGTCTCTTCAGGAACAGCCGCACGATCGGGTCTGTGGCATTGACCTCTGCCCCTTCGCCATCGTCTGCAGCAATGAGAGGCTGCAGCTCAGGAGGAAGAGGCTCAGTTTCTGTAGGATGAGACCGTCTAGTCAGCATTCGATGAAAACTTTGCATTTGCATTTTATGTAGTTAAAATAAAAGTACTGTCACTGAACTATGTTCACTAAAAGGTCACATGTTCTTCCCCAACTGCTTGGGAGCCATCACTGAGTGTTGCCCCTCGTGATGTTTACTGTCACCTGTGCCATTGCGAATTCGCTCCTGGAGCTCAAACAGCTTGGTGAAGTTCTCCTGCAGTGCCGCTTCTGTGGTGTTGACATAGATGTACATGTAGCACGAAGGTTCATCCGACACTGTGTACACCTTGTGGTAAGCCCCAGCAGGTACCTACACATGTACACATTCACATTATTGTAAATACTTAAGTGGTTGAACAGAACAATGTTGATGATACTGATGATGATGATGATGATGATGATGATGATGATGTGCAGCTGTACCTTTATCTGCTCACCAGGCTCCAGAGTGAAATTCTTTTTCTCCTCCACTATTTCAATGTTCACTTTGCCCTGCAACACTTGGACGCTGGTGTTGCCCAGATCTTCACTCACAAAGTTTTCTAAGTGAAGACCTAAGAAGTAGCATGTGTCAGTTTGTCAGTTTAAGCAAATCAAAAACTACCAACATGACTAGATAAGAGAAACTGAGTTTTGTAACCTGGGAAATCAGCAATAAAGACAATCTCAGTCTGATTGTCCAAACTGCCCTCAATCTCCTGGAACTTGGTCCTCCAAGGTGAGAGGTCCACCAGGAGAGGCATGAGCCACGGGTTTGGTTGGAAAGGTGACCAATCAGCTTTGACGATGTCCACACGGGGATCAAAGATCCTTAGAAAAATTCACAATTACTATTTCTTCATTTTAACATTTCACAAGGACACTAACATTTTTTTCTGTTTAACTGAATTCAAATTCAGTTCGTACCTTTGCTGGAAGCGTTCATTAATGGACACCCAGATGTCAAAGTAAATTTCAGGTTCAGAGATATTATAGCGAGGTAGCAACTGACTGAGGCATGTGGCGTATTGCTTCAGCATGTCCCCATGGTCCTTCCAGCGACGGCTTTGCGTGAACACCTAAAGAAAACAGACAGCATATCTCTTTAATAGGAAATTAGTGATAACAATGATAAAAGTTAAACTGCATTCGTCTGCAACTAAATAATTTAGCTCACATATTCTGCCTGTGAGAGTATTTTCCTTGTTACTCACCCCTGGGTTCAAAAATCCAATTTCGCCAGTTTTCCCATCTTTATATGTGATCTTAACATGCTGATGACTGCGGGAATGAACCATCATGTCCCATGAATAGCCATACAGACCATTAGTCCAGTTGTTGTAACCCTGGATACAAACAAAATTCTGAATGAACCAGGATAAAAGTGCCATGTGAAAGAATGGATGATAAGTATCTGCTTCTTTAGGGCTTTCACTGTTCTGTTGACATCTACCTGAACTCTTGTTTGCTGTGGACTAAAAATTGTTGACTCTGTTTGAGCAACAGTGTAGTGTAGATAATGCAGAATGCAGTTTCAGTCGTACTAGCTCCTTTAGACTACAGTAAAAAACTCTGAGAGGCAGACGTACCTGTGTGATGAAGTGAGAGTAAGGCAGGAAGAACTGTTCAATTATGTAAAGAACAGTAAAAATGGCTCCCAGCTTGTGCCGTAGTCTCAGTTTGGGAGTTTTAGCCACAGGTGGGGTCTCCTGACGTTCGGTGCTGGTGTTCTCAATTTCTGGGTAAACACAGGATGTGCTGGGCTGAAGATCACATGTAGTGAATGGCAGCGCTCCCCTGAGGAATGCTGGGAAACGGGCGAAAAATCTTCTTGGCCAGTCAGGGTAACAGAACAGAGGACTTGTGGCCAGCATTGTGTAGGGAAACATTCCTGTGGAGGATGAAATACTCTTACTACAAACTAGTTACCACTGAAACTCAGAATTACAAGGACTCTAAGCAACACAAGAAGTATGTTTTGATTAAGCGAGGTGACAGACTTACCTATGCTGAAGAGCTGTGAGTTCATACAATGGAAGTAGGAGACAAAGAAAAATGCATATGGTCGTGTAACGTCAAAAAACAGCAGGTAACCAGCGGTCAGATCCAGAACAAGACCGCATCCATGCACCACCAGCAGACTGACCAAGTCCACAGGAAGAATCACTCTGAAAAATAATTTGTGTGGTAGAGCAAGGTCAGTGATGAAACTGAGATAAAGCAGTCAGTGATTAAAAGTTAAACTATCTTTGGTCTGTGCTGCTTAGAAATACATACTTAAAAGGATCAAAAAGCCAGTGGTGTGCCAAATAGGACATCGAGTATCCCTCCACCCAGTCAGCATCCAACTTTTTGACTCCAGCGATGAAGTATACAATAAATATCTTTAAAAACAAACAACAAACATACAATATAAGATTACATGGACCTAAGTCTGATTCATAAATTGAAAAAACTGATTATGTTTGATAAGCCAAGTTTGTCACTGAAACACAAACCTGAGCCCTCAACACAGTGTAATTCCATAGAGGCACATGTGCATTTCTTATAGATGGTTTCCACAGTCCATCAATTGACCTACAAACAAACACAGGCTTAAATGTTTCCCTCTGTTAAGCTCATACATAATAAGGACAGAACTGCACAAGCACAAACAAGCATCATCTCACCAATATCTGTTGCCATCCATGAGTATGAGCTGAAACCCAATGATACCGTAGAGATATGAGTGATTGTTCCAGGTTGTTTTGTCCAGAAAAAAGATGTACCAGTATGTCGAGATGAACATAAGGCAGGAGAGACGATAGAAACAGCCAAACATGATGCCCAAGGCCCCTTTAATTAGAAACATACGGTGACAGTTGTTACTATTGATCATTATTTCCGTAATAAAACATTTTCTGTGGCTTCAACCCCCCCCGAGACCATTTACAGGATAAGTGCTACGATGTCTAATGGATGTATGGTTCAATGTCTGTTAATATGTCTGAGATTCCAATGGCCACAGATGCAGAATAATGTATGTTGCAAAGTATAGCACCGTCTTTTTTAAAGCAAAAATCATTTGGTGGTGTTCAGTCCTCAGTTGCAAGAATTAGCTGCACTTCGTGCCATTGCATCATGTTAAAATGTATACTTTGGGACTTTGAACTGTTAACTGTTGAACTTTGAACTTAAACAAAATAGGACATTTCGTAACATCACTTTGGGCTTTCGGACATTTTAGAGGAAAAAATGTTTTCTAAGGTTTTGTAGAGCATATCACAAAAAATTCAACGAGCTGCCAGCTGCAGCTCCTACTCCAAAGTACCATGTAAAATACTTTAATTGATAGGTTTGTAAATGTTAGCAATGTGAAGAATTCACCAAAAGGGTTTAAGGACATTTGAATCTGGTATTTGTGCTTTCATCTTTACCACAGTCGCCCCAAAGAGACTCCCTTTAAAAAAAAACTGCATCAGCTTAAAAGGGGAGAACCTCAAATCTAGTGGACATAAGCATAAAACAGCTAGTTTAACTCACCGAGGAACATCACCACATACACCAAGTACATCCAGTCCATTGGCAGTGGCTGTAAGAAATTGAAGAGGGGGAAGCGGCATACAGGGGCCCCATCCAGGTACTTGTAGTCCAAGTGACTAAGGCCGCGTTCCTGTGTGATGTCGATAGCCATCAGCAAACCTGCAGGAAAGAAACATAATGTTTGAGCTGCTACATGGGCCAGACTCAGGTGAATAGTCTGAGCAAACTGCTGCTGGTTTGCTTACCAAACAAGCAGCGGAAGATGCCCAGGGATGCCGGGTCAGTGGGTCGGTTCAGGAGGGACACCAGACTGCGCCAGGACGTCAGGTCTTCCTTCTTGAAGCCAAAGATGTGCTCCATCTTTGTTTTGGTTTGTGGTTTATCTTTTTTGGAGGTGGCATCCTTCTTTGCAGTTTGTTCTTCTCCATCACTGCTCACCAGAGCACCTAGAAGTTGAACAACAACAACATCACTAACATGAAACAATTGAGTACTTTTAAAGAAGATCAGTAGGAGGAAGCAACTGTGCACTAGATGGTGAGTGATCAACAGCATCGAGCGCTATAGTTAGAAGGCACAAAAAGCATTGTTTAAGAAACAATTAACCATATTCACGGGCCGACACACGACCACGGTGTGCGGCTGAACAGCAGATCTCTCTGGTTATTACAACAGACAGATCAATGGTTCACTCGTTGTGTTCACAACAACCTTACCTGCTACTGCGTCTCTTGCCTCCATGCTACGTGATACTTAGAATAAGACGGATTTTGTTTCGGGACAGGGGGCCTCCCTGCTCTCCCTGCTCTCCCTGCTCCAGGTGGAGGTGGTGAATGAAACGGACAAAGTTACGTGTCACAGTCCACACACACACACACACACACGCACACACACACACACACACACATACACCGACAGGAGGAGGAGATGGAGGAGGAGGGACTGGAATGTTGTGGAAGAGGTGCTTGTTTTTCATTGGCTGTTTCCTTGATTTCCACGCCCACCACTGGGTGCACCTTTACGTCATGTCCGGCCACCGTTGCGTCTCACAGGCTTTTGTTTTTTTAGTTAAACATTTCAACATAGTACAAGTCGCAATAATTATAGAAAAACATATAAAACTTAATAAAAGCGTGTGAAGTTTTACCGTTTTTGTGATTCTGCATTGAAAAAATCTGCAATACCACAGAATATCACCGGAGGGCAGCGATGCACTGTCAATATTTAATATGGATCCCTTGATGTTCTCCACAGAATACATTGACATGTAAACCTTATAAAAGTAATTCACACACAACACATCCATGAGAGTCATAACTAAGTCTATTGGAAGCCGTTTTATAATAGTACAATAATAATATATAAAAAGTAAATATATAATAATAGTGTAAAATCCATTGCAGAATTGAATTAATTTAATGTATACTTCATCCCCTTGGGGAAATTTGGTTTGAAACTTGTTGAAACTGCTGGATTTTTTTTGCTCATTGATGGTTACAGGCGAAACACTTTCCAACTTTAGAGAGGGTTAGCGACTTCCATTCACTGAGGCCTTGGTCTACCTGGGTGGGGTGCTTGGCTGTGTATGTGGGACAGGGAGTGAAAGGTCTTTTCTGGACAAATAAGAAAGACCATAGAAAACTGATTGTCTCAAACAGATAACCAGGCACACATAATAATGTTTTTCAAAATCATAAAAACATATAATATGCAGTATACCAGAAAGTTGTCCTTAGATAAAACAAATTGTGAAACAGAAAAGTAGAAAGAGACAGTTCATCCCAGCTTGCGGAGCGTGCCAAGGGACACTTTTGTGGCATGCTCGGCTGTTGTCTTTTATGATTACACACATAATTGGCTCCTCCCTTTCTTCTTTCAGTGTTGTTCAGAATATTTAGGTAACCTGTCCATTTAAAGCTTAGTTTTTAATAGCTTGGATCAATATTTTTTTGCAGTTTCTCGGGACAAATGAAGACTTTTAGAGTTTGAATGTCAGAAAAATGCAATATTGATTAAAGTCAGCAATGGGTAAAGGCTCCAGAGTTAATGCTAGTATAAACACTATTGATTTGGTAGTGCCCTTTAGACTCAGGAAGAGCACGACAGACTAGTCAGTATGGTTCAGCTAGTGTTACTGGTAGGGTGTAAAGTTTAGGTTACGTTTTTCATTAATCATATTGTAAAGGCTCGTGAAAAATCTTTGGCATGGGTGTAGTGTAAAGAAGTGTTTAAAAATAGACTTGACAGTTTTTCAGACATGTGTAGTCCACCCGTCTCACTGCAGGTGGCGCCAGTGAGCGGGTGTCGTAAAATGCTGCTCCAGAGTACGGCGAGAAGAAGAAAAACAAAAAGAGCTGCCACAGACATTCAGGGTAGTTCCACATCACCTCAAACTCTGCGGCTACACGTCCCCTAAACTACTAAAATGTGACTGGAACCGAAGACAGTTTTGACGTGTGGATGACCAGTTTGTGAGGAAAAGCACTGTTACTGTTTTTCAGACGTGTTTGTGTGCTTGTGAATTCGGCAGCTAAGCTAGCTTTGTGGTTAGCTCCTCTCCAACTGGCTCGTCAACGTCTGTCAGACTGGAGATAACCATCCGGTGTTTACCGTCCAGATCAGCCTCGCACCTCCCTCAGCCTGCCCGGAGTTAATCATCAGGTAAAGGATAGATTAGTCGTTGTTTTTGTTAAGCATACTGTAACATCTCCTTTACTGCAGGAGGAACCCATGCACCAGACTGATGTTATTAGCAAAAGGAGCATTAGCTAATAAAACTTCACGTTCAGCTTTAGTTTTGTTGTTTCCTCTGACTCTGGGATGCAAGTATAAATCTTTTGAAGCCACATTTGCTCTCTGTAATTGTCAAAAAGGTGATAATTCTACTGTGTGTTTATTACTGAGGTCATGGAGGGTGGTGGGGTTTCACTGGAGTGCATTATATTAACAGCTGTGTCTGATGTCTTAGCCACTATATTTACATAAGTGAGGAGGCAAAATGCTGAAAGTAGCATTATCACCTTTCTGACAATTTCAACAAAAACTGAGAAATTATTATCTGGTAAAGGTAGAATTCACAGCAGAACTGCTGTATTGCATTAATTTCAGTTGTACCAAATAAAATAGCCAGTGATTGTATATATAGTGTATGTACAGTGCTTATGTTTTGAATATGATTGCTGATTCTTTGAAAATAATCTTATTATATTGTTATTATATTTATTTATGCTCTATGTTGCCATGTCAAGACACAGTTTGGCTGACATGTCATTTCTGACAGTTGTTTTGTTGGTTTTAGGTCTCTTTAAAACACACTGATGGGAAGTCTGGGCAGCAGGTTCCAGTACCCAGCTCAGGGTCCAGAGGAGGTCGCAGAGGGAGCAAGTACAAGCCACAAACACAGCTGTGAGTGTAAGAAGAGGAAACGAAATGCTCAGTGTGACTGTGACAGTGATCAAGAGGAGGATGAAGCCATACTAGACACACCACGCAGGCAAGTATAGTCAAAGGACCAATAATCGAACCAGTGTCAAATACCTTTAATTCAACATCACTTTTATTGCTCTCCTCATTGGTTGTTTTTTGTTTTCCACACTTGAGCAGGAAGAAATTGAAAAGCACATCAAGATATATTTACCAGACCTTGTTCCTGAATGGGGAAAACAGTGACATTCGTATCTGTGCCCTGGGACAGGAGTGGAACCTCCACAAAGTGTACCTGTGCCAGGTAAAATATAAAGACACAACACATTCTCAGAGAGTGTCAGTGACATGTTGTTACATACATGTTATTACTGCATGTTATACTTCCTTTCTTTTTGTTTCTCTTCACTTTCATGCATTTTTCAGTCAGGGTATTTCTCCAGCATGTTCAGTGGCTCTTGGAAGGAGTCCAACATGATGGAAATCAACTTGGAGATCCCAGACCAGAACATTGACACTGAAGGTGAGGGGGGGAAAAAAACACATGAATTAGTTTTGTCAAGTCTTTGTTTTACTAAGTGCTCTTTACTGTTTTATATGTGTGTACTGTAGCTCTACAGGTTGCATTTGGATCCTTGTACCGGGACGATGTTCTGATCAAGCCCAGTAGAGTCGTCAGTATACTTGCCGCTGCTTGTATGCTACAGCTGGTTAGTACATTAAAAGAAAGGAACTATTGATTCAAGTATGTAGTCACACAGTCTTATGATAAAACATCTAATCAGTGCTTGGTGTTTATTGTTGTTGACAGGATGGTTTGATCCAGCAGTGTGGTGAGACCATGAAGGAAAACATCAGTGCAAAGACTGTTTGTGGCTATTATACTTGTGCCACTATCTATGGCCTGGACTCTGTCATGAAAAAGTCAGATTTGATTCATTTTAGTATTTTAAAGTCACAGCCTTCAGTAGAATGGTATTACTTTATGTGTGCTTGCATCAAATTGTATATATGTTTGTGAATCTCCTTCTGCAGGTGTCTTGAGTGGCTTCTAAACAACCTGATGACCCACCAAAATGTCGAGCTGATGAAAGAACTGGGGTATGTGTGCCCAGCTCACAGTTCTTCAGTTTCTACATCACCCTCTAATCTACATCCTTTATTGAGTCTTTATTGTAACTTCTCTAATTTTTAGGGTATCAGTTCTGTATCACTATAGACTAAAATAGTCTCAGTCAGCTTTAGTTCTGGGATTTTTTAAAATAAAGACAATTAGATAGCTACTGTGTTTTGAGTAATGACAGTCCATAGTCTGTGATTATACTCATATTTGTTTTATTGCATTTACAGGGCAGAAGTGATGGAGCAGCTTATCCAGTCCTCAGACCTGTTTGTCATGCAGGTGGAGATGGATGTATACACTGCTCTGAAAAAGGTACTTGGAGGAGTTATGTACTTCATAACTACCACATACACTCACTGTAATATCAGATCTATTTCAACAAGCTTTCTTTGCATTTTTTTTTTCTCTGTGCAGTGGATGTTCCTGCAGATCAACCCATCTTGGGACGGCCCCATAAAGCAGCTTCTGGCTGACGCTGATGCCTGGCTTTGCAAACGTAGAACAGGTACAGTAAGACTGCATCTGTATCTCAGAATGTTTTGTTTGTGGTATACAGATGTTTGACGGTGATCCTGTTTGATTTCGGTATTTAGACCTGTGCGAAAAGGAACCCTTCTTGAACACAGAAGAGGGTGCACCTTTTCGTTCTGTGTTCAAATACGTCCGTCTCCAATATATCATCAATGATCTTGCATCTGCACGCATCCTGGAGAGAGATAATATTTTACCCCCTGGTAAGATACAGTTGTCTGAAAAAATTTCAGTGCTTTTTCTGTGCTCTGGAAAAAATGTTTTTTTTTTCCCATTATCCAAAATCAAATCACTAAGGTGTTTTAATACATTGAATAATTTACATAAGTAAATTTACATTACTTGGCTAATTGTTCTTGGAAAAGTTAGCCCAGTTAGTTGTATATGTCTATATTTATGTGCTAAATTCACTTACTTCAGTTATTTTATTTTCTGAGTTATTTTCTAAGACTTTTAATCTTAAACTTAAAAGCATTAAACTATTTAATTGTGACGTAGTCTTTCCTAACTTTTACATGTGTTGTAACAAACTCTTCTCTGTTTATCTGCATATTAATATTGTCTGTTCATGTTTTATATTCTAGATTGGTTAACATCAGTGTACAAAAACCAGTGGTTCGCTATGCTCCGAACAGAATTTGACAATGATAATGGGTAAGAGCCCTAACATGAGTAAATGGACTGCAGTGATTCTGATTTTAAAGTTGACAGTGGTGCCTGTCTGTCATTAGTCCCCAGGAGGCTAACAAAGAGGAGTTTGAGCTGAGCAGCATGAGGTGTGGCAGGAAACTGGCTAAAGATGGAGATGTGAGTCAGACAGTTGATAACTTATAGATATTTGTAAATTTACAAGAAAGAAACTTTATAAACAAAGAAACTGTGATATTTTCTTTTTCTTAGTACTGCTGGCGGTGGACGGGCTTTAACTTTGGTTTTGACCTGTTAGTAACATACACAAACCGCTTCATAGTCTTTAAAAGGAATACTCTGAGCCAGCCATGTGGGGGCGCTGTGAGTCTGCAAGCTCGGAGGCATTTGGCGTACAGGTCTGTGGTGCAGACACCTTAAACCTTTTTTTTCTGTGTACAGATTTAATCAAATGAGTAGTTACCACACTTATCTGATATTCATAGTTATACTGTGCACTCATTACTTACTGTACTGTATATGTACTTAATATATATATATATATACCTATAATGGCATTTGCTAAAACTGCAGCTGTTATCTGTTTTGACCACAACTGTTTTCACGCTTTATTTAGTTTAATGAAGTTAGATGTTATATTTAGACAGAGTGAGACAAACTGTTTTCTCCCTATATGCTAAGTTATCTAGTTGCTGGTGGTAGCTTGATAATTACATTGCAGGCATGAGAGTGGTAAAAAAAAAGCAAACAATTATGTTAATTATATTATGTTTTATTGGTTTGTATCTGCAGCTTTGGTCTCAGAAAAGCTTTAACCTTCAATTGTCCACTTTCATTTGTCCAGGTTGCGCCTCGCCTCCTTTGATAACCGTGGAAAACTGGTCTGCAGTCGCTCAACGGGTTACCAGCTTCTCACCCTTGAGAAAGACCAGGTCAGTGACTGCTGTCAACCTGTATAAGGCTCAGTTGTTACTGCCTCTATACATTATAGAAAATACTGTCGTGGACTTTAAAAATATTTGTTCTTTTCTCAGGAGTATGTGGTGATGAACCTAGACAGTCGGTTGTTATCATTCCCCCTATATGTGTGCTGTAACTTCCTGTATACGTCGCCCCAGTCAGACAACCGACCGGATTCGCCAGAACAAGAGAGCACTGCTCGCAGCGGGTCTTGATGCCTGTTCAACTGATACCATCCTTCTGGTAACAGCAAGACACTGTCACAAGGTGTATGTACAAACTATTACTAATTTATCACCATTTTGACATTGGACATATCGTCTGCATGTTGTATAACTCAGCGAGGTGTTTAGGGGAAGTGTTATGTATCTGTGTATTCAGCATTTTGGCACATTCTGAATTAGCTACACATGTTGATCACAGAATGACAGAGACACATCACAGTGACCAGGAAGCAACAGGCCACTCTTTTGCTTTCAGAGTATATTGACTACTCCTTCCTTTATCGGGAACTGTTTGCACTAAGATGTTGGACCATTCATCAAGATGGAAAACCTGCGGTCCAGAAACCAGTTTCTTTTAACTCTGCACTTCAGAACATGAAATTTAAAACTGCTGATTGTGAGGACCATGCAGGGGTTTCACCTAGCATAAAGTCATACTAGTGAGGTATTTGGTTTGTTTGTGTTTGGGAATATTATCATCCTGGAATATGGGAACATCATCAGCACCACAGGCTGGAGAAAACAGTCTATGGCAATCCTCACACCGAGTCACTTCTGTGACATCGACTGTAGTATGGATCCATCAAGGGTTAGGATCATCCACTGTCAACCATATTGATGTCTCCAAATGAACCAGCAGCATCAGGTCAAAACACCAGACTTCACCAGTAGTTCCTCTTTAGGAGATGTGGTCTCTTTGTGTCTTTTTTATACAGGTTACTGTTAGAAGACCTGTCACTGACACCAGACCTATGATGTTATTTACTGTGGAAACTCAGAAATGTTCACCTCTGACCTTCTGCAGCTGCACTGTAAAATATCAATTACTGCTGTCAGACCCAGTTCCCTTCTCTTCTGCGTTTGACCTGGTCTGCAGGGTGTCTAGACTGCTCTCACCACATCAAGTACTTTTGTAGTCATGTTGTACATGTTCTTACTATTATTCTTACTATTATTTAGGTCAATTTTTGTTCGGCAATTTTGGAAATTTGCTTCATGTTTTGAAAAAAAAAAAAGTACATTTAAGAATTTTTTTGGGAAAGTTGACACAGGCTGCTAACTTGTTCTAGTCAATATGACTCGCCTGTATAGCTGCAGCTGCATCTGTCATCAAATTAAGCGCTGAACTTGTTTTTATTTGGCATTTATTTATTTTTTGTATCATGTGTAATGATTTATTTTTGCAAAAGAAAACATGTATACTATTCTCGACTGCCAATAAAACCGCCCATTCACATGGGCTGTGGTGCTATAACACAATCTTTAACTTTTTTTTTCTGAGCTCTTTGCTGTAACTGCATAGTTAACGCTTTTTTGCTTTTTGTTTTTTATCTCCTGACAGGCATGATCAAAGCAAAGCTGTCAGGTGATGTCAGTGATCATGTTCTGTCTAATCCCATGTGAAGTAAAGTCAGTAAAACCAACAAAACAACTATCAGAATCAGTAAAGTCTAAATATAATCCAGCATCATTTCTCCTGTTAGATGATGCTCAACTGATCTGTGTGACAGAAAAGTCCTACCTTTAAGACACTTATCAAGCCTCTACCCTATAAGTCTGTCGCTTATTATTCTAATATGATGTAAAGCGCCTACAAGAAAAATTCAGTCTTTATTAGATTATCACAATTATCATTTACTTATTTATATGGATAGTTGCCTTAAATATTCTTTATCACAAAGAGAAGCTGATGGATATTGGTTCATTATATCAATTTTGCATCTTCTGCTGACTCATTCTCAGGCTTGTTGTTTTATGTTAATATTCTTTGACTTCCTGTGCACATTTTCGAAGGGTGCTTTGTCATTTTTGCAAACGTAAATTCAATTTCAAATCAACAGATTGGCTGCATAATTCACCAGCTGCGAACTGAAAATACTAATTTTTGGGTATTTGACGGCATCAGTTAAATAAAATGAAATCAATGTTCACTGTTTTCTTGTATTTATTCTTGTACAGTTTTCTCTGGATAAAGAAACACAACGTAAGAGACAGAACGAGTCACAATAAAATAAAAAATGAGGATGAGAGGGTTCATAACAGTGAGAAACTTCAGATATTAAACATGGTTGAGACACCAAATATAAAGAACATTCAAAACGTTATGCATCAATAAAAGCACATCTGTATCACGCTGATAACATAAGTGTACTGTATAATTTGATGGGACACTCAGATCTGTACTGAGTGAGTTTACCTAAATGACCCCAGATGCATCACTGAGTTGAGTACTTAACCTTCAGTCTCCCAGTGTCCAGGGAAGTTTTACTGTTAAACAATTACACAGGGCACAATAACAAATCTCACAGTGAGCAGTTTTAAGCCTCCACAACACCAAAATTCCCAAACGTCACAGCCTCTAAAACTTGTCAAAACCTTAAGTCACATGATTTTACCCTTCACACTCCCCATCTCTTCACGATGTTCCCGTCCTCTGTTCTTTAGCCGCCACTGGTCAAACTGGCTGAGTCGACTAACTCTGCACTGCTGTCTGTGTGCGCAATGGCCTACAGCCATCCATCACTGATCTATAGAGTCCAAATTCTCTTTGAGTTTTCGGGTCATGCTGGGGATCAGGTTAACGTGGTCGTCCACACAACTGCCCACACAGCGGTCCATCAGCGAGCGAACAGCAGGCTCTTTAGCACCAGAGTCAAAAAGATCCTTCCCCTTATCGTTGCAGTGCATTGTGCATCTGGTCAGACGGTCCTGAGGGGAGAATGAGGAGGTTTAGATGAACTCAAAACAGATGGTGGGCATGTCTAAGATATCTGCAGTAAAAAAGTGGGAAGACTTTCTGAAGCGCATGTACTGTACAGATATACATCTTATGTATCAGCTACATAAGAATCACCTGTTACAGGTGACCTGGCCAAGTGAAACCTATAGAAATCGTCCCCCTTTTGTCAGATGTCTCTCACCTGAAACTTCTCCAGCTCTGAAGTGACCAGTCCCTGAGCTTTGGCCAGAGGAGTGTGACACCTCTCGATACACTGATGCACCTGAGTCATGGAGTCTGTGGAGCGATCACAGCAATCTGCGCTGCACCTGAACATGCGACCCTGCAGAGGGAGGCCACAGACACACGTATGACGAGCGGTGCACAGATCAGACTGAAGGAGACCAGGTGCCGCACGCACAGGTCATGTTTCCACAGATAAGGCGCCTACCTGCATTTTACGGATGTGGTTTTTCTCCAGACTTTGGACCATTTCTTCCACCGCAGCCTGCACGCGTGCTTGATGTGCCTCTGCCATCTCTGCGCGTCCTCTTCACTCCGCAGGTCTTCACAAATATTTCAGACAAGTTTGGTTCCTTAAACCGGACCGGGCTGGGCTGGGCTGGCTCGACGTACCTGCTGCGTCCACAGCAAAGTTTCTTTACTCTACAAACCGCTAATAATTAAGGTCACCTCCACTTAAGCATGGTTCAGCATGAGAAGATGATTGCGTCACTTCCCGTTTTCTTCCGCAGTCGGTTTGAGGAAAGAAAATCCTCTTCCGTTTTGTGAGGTCAGATCAAAAAAGTAGGAAGGTGGTGTCACATTGAATTATTCAATAAACGCTCACAGACCCACTGATTCTCTCGTGTTGATAATATAATTCTCTATAAGCATTTATTTATTTATTTATTGATCTTTTCAATGGGAAAGTAACAACTTCCGCTCTGCACGCTGAAACCTATACGAGTTCAGGACAATTGACATTTCAAAATAAAAGCACGAGTATCACTTAAAGAGTATGAATTTTGCTTTTACTTATTTATAATCTGACTTAAATCTTATTTACACCCTTGTAACATTTAAGACTGAATTGCAAATTGCAGAGAATATTTATCTTTATAGCAATCTCACTTTTGGCAACTGGCATAGGCACTAAAATAAATAATAAGTTCTTATGACTTTAAAAGCTCTTTTGAACCAACAGGCGAATGCAAAACTAAACTAAATACCAATTGAATGTGTTTTAATTTTCAGGCCTGTGTTCACTGTATGTCTTAGTTTGAGATGTGTACAGATCTGAAGAGAGTCTGCTCTTTGCGCGCGTTTGTTTGTCATTTGAACTTTGTGCGGCTTTTATTGTGAAGCGTACCCGGAAGTGTGTTCCACCATTCAGAGACCTGACAGCACGGTTCAACAAGTTTGGTGAGTAACTTCCTCTTGTGTGTGTGTGTGTTTGTTTGTTTGTTGCGTTTGACAACAGTGCAGTTTTGTGTTGAAGTAGACAGGAGGAAGGTTAAGCGAACTTTAAAGCTCTACTGAAATAACTGTGAAGTGAACTGTGCACTTCTGGATCAGCAGCAGTTCTCCTGTAGTGACTTTAGAAACAGTGAGTCCACACTGTGCACGACCACGAACATAAAACCTTTTGCTTTTTGCATCTTAAGTATTGCAGACACTGCAGATTGCGTTGGCATCAGCTGTGTTATCCTATGTGTTAACGTTTCCTCCGCCATTCTTTGTAGGAGCCTGAGATCCTCGGAGTGTAACCTTTGACCTACACCGACACACTGAGAAATCAGCAGCTGAACTGATCGTAGCTTTCCATTTGTGTCTCATGTGCAGATGGTGCTCGGTGCACGGCTCTAAATGCCCACGATGAATGTGCAAACGCTGACACTCAGAGCCCTGCTGTTCCTGGGGCTATGGCAGACTGGGAGGAGAAGTTTAGCCTCAGCTCCAAAGCTGCAACATCCACCTGAAAAGATAGGCAAGTTACTGACACGTCGTTAACCTGCATCCTGTCTGTCACTGCCACTTCTAAATACTATTTCTTTAGGTAATGCTTTATTATGACCTCACATAGAGTACAGTTTCTCTCCCACAAGTAGGCAATTGTATTTTCTAAAGTACATTATATTGGCTATAGTATCCGAGAAACCAGCTTGCATATGTCAAGTAATGCATGTTTCAACAATTAGTTAATTAATCAGTTAGTATATTGACATTAGATAATTGATTATTTATTTAATAATGCTTTGGACTGTTTCTTAGTAAAAATAAAACATCCACTTTATTAACCCTAAGTTTTATAGGACTTTGTGATGGAATCAGGATTTCACACCAAACATATGCCAGTTTCAGCTTCTCCGATATTTCTCTTTTCCATATTCGTGTCTTGTGAATATTGTTGTGGTGTTAGACTGACAAAGCAGTTTGAAATATCACATTGAGTTTTGGGTCTTTTGAGTCACCTTGATGTTGATTGGCATAGTGTAGACACAATAATTAATTAATTAATAATTAATCAGTTGAAATTAACCAAATGAATTGCTAATAATGTGGAACTGGATGTAAATTGAATTCAGTAACCTCAAGAGCACAATTACAGCTGAGCCTCTTCCAGAGTTGGCTTACCTTGTTGTTATGGCTCCTGTGCAGCCGTGGTTGGAGCAGGCATTGGTGGAGCAGCAGCAGCATTTTACCTGAGGCAAGAGTTCGGAGACGGGGTGAAGATTGATGTGTTTGAACCTGGAGCTGTGGGTGGGCGACTGGCGACAGTGAAGGTCGGCGATCATGAGTATGAGATGGGAGGCACAGTGATCCATCCTCTGAACCTACACATGAAGCACTTCATTGAAAAACTAGGTGACGTCAACATTTCCTAAATGAATCTGACTCACCAAAAATAAATGTAGTCCACTTTATTTGAATGTGTTTCCTCCTGGTATGTTTTCAGGTCTTTCTCCAAAGAAAGATGTCCCCTCTAAAATGGCAATCTTTGATGGAAACGAGATTGTGTTTCAAGAGAGTGACTGGTTTATAGTTAATTTCTTACGCATGCTGTGGCAATACGGGTTCAACTTCCTCCGCATGCAGATGTGGGTGGAGAGCATTATGGACAAATTTATGAGGTAAGGAGGAAAACTAAATCTCATTTCTAATTCTCATTCTTTCATCCAAAACTCGGCTTTAATTCTAATAATATTCTTTATAATCTTAAATTGTACTCTGTAAAGTGCCTTGAGATGAATTTTGTTTTGCTTTGGTCCTATATAAATAAATTGAATTGAAATATCAAAGCAGAATCACAGTTTGTTGTTGCATCTTAATGAATATGTAAATGTGATCATTCACAGGATTTACCAGTATCAGCAGTACGGTTACTCATTCTCCAGCGTAGATAGGCTCCTGCATGCCATGGGTGGAGATGGTTTTCTTACCTTGATGAATCAAACTCTGGAGGAAACCATGATAGCTGAAGGATTTTCACAGAACTTCCTCAATGATATTGTTGCGCCCATTACTCGTGTCAACTATGGCCAAACTCTCCGCATCCATGGCTTTGTGGGTATGTTGCACAGTGTATTAGTTTATCACATACAGTTTGTAAAAATATAGGAGCTATTACTGAAGGGTGTAAAGTTATCTTTTTTGTCTTGACTTCTAGGGGCTGTTTCGGTAGCAGGAGCAGATTCAGGCCTGTGGTCAGTGGATGGAGGCAATAAAAGAGTTTGCTCAGGACTGCTGTACCACAGTAAAAGTGAGCTCATCCCTGCCAGAGTGACTTCCATTTCATTCACACATCGACCTTCCAAGATGGGTAAGATTCATTTACTGTTGTTTTCTCTCATCAGTGTATTTGTCGTGTGGATGTTGACACTTCATTTCCCTCTTTTCTCTCCTTTTCAGGCCCCACAAACAGCTTCTATGAACTCAATTACGTTGGAGAATCAGGCTCAGCTCACTCCCTGTATGACATTGTGGTAATTGCAACTCCACTCCACCAGGGAAAGTCTGATATCACCTTTTCAGGCTTCTCTCCTCCAATCCCTTCCCACTACCCCGGACGCTACCAACAGACTGTGTCCACTATGGTTCATGGCTTGCTGAACATGTCTTACCTGGGGACCACCGAGTCAGCTGAGGGGTTCACTGCTTCTGACATCTTAACCACAGAGTTAGAAGGCTCTGTTATTTTCAGCCTGAGCTCTGTCGACCCTGTGCACATCCCTGAAGGTTACAAACGACCCCCCGCCAGCCAGCGCAAAGTTTGGAGGTTGTTCTCTCCACAGTCGCTGTCTCAAGAACAGCTGCAGAATATATTTGTCTCCTGGGATTCGGTTTCTGAGACTCGCTGGCTAGCTTATCCTCTGTACCGCCTCCCATATCGTAAGAGCCCCCCCTTCATCCTGCACGACAGGCTGTATTACCTAAACGCTGTGGAGTGGGCAGCTAGCGCTATGGAAATGAGCGCCATCTCTGCCAGGAACCTGGCCCTGCTGGCACACCACCACTGGCACGGACAGGTCGACAAGATCGACCAGGAAGATTTGCACACTCGACTACGAGGGGAACTCTGAAAAGTGAAATGAGAAGCAAAAGCAATAAAATACCATCAGCTGAGCAGAGATCCTGCCAGATTCTCTTGGGCTGTAGTAACTCTCCTGTCCTCTCTGTGTTATTTTTAATCATAAATGTAATAATTTCTCTTGGTCAGATAATATTGTACTCACTAAAGTATTAGCTGAGATCTGCAAACACCCTGAGATTAAAGTTGCTACATTAATTGAATGATTGAAAATTAATCTGCAACAGTTTTAATAACGGATTCATTGTTTTTTTTGGTCCATTGCCCATTAAGTAAGTTTTAAGTAACTCCCCACATTAATCAGTTAATAGAATTGTTAGGTGCAGACTCAGGTAGCACTGCTACAAAGAAACTAACAGGAGCAAACAAACTGGTTCAAATATTATCACAAATATTAACATCAAATATTAAATGAAGATGTTGAAAAGAAGTACCAACTGTCATTTGCAGTAATACTTTGTCCTTCTGCTTGTTTGCACTGTCTGGTT
This sequence comes from Anabas testudineus, assembly GCF_900324465.2. NCBI lineage: Eukaryota > Metazoa > Chordata > Actinopteri > Anabantiformes > Anabantidae > Anabas > Anabas testudineus. Next base: position 11,774,059 of record NC_046630.1, read on the forward strand.
GTTTTAAGTTTCTTCCCTTATAGATCTCAGCAGTTAAGTCAGTGAGTACAATGTTATTATTTCTGATTACAGTCGTGTATTAAACTGTAATTTCCCTTTAATCACTGCACCAGTAAGCCCATAAGTTTCTAATCACTTTGAACAACACTGCACTGCCGACTGGACAGAGTGCTCCTCTGGCTACATGATGTCTGAACAAGTTCTGAGATTTATTTTTGACGTGCACTGCTGCTTTTATGAACACAGCACACAGATGAGAAGTGTATTTTTCTAGATTTTTGAGTCCTGTGGTTGCGAGTTTCTGTCAAACTATCCTGCTGCAAAATCCGTGACAGTGCACTAGAATTGATTCAACTGAATTGTTTCTGTTTACAATGAAGCCCTCTTGGAAAGACCAGGAACAAACATAAGCCCGTTGAGTATTTAGACTCCACATGGATTCTCCTGCACAAATAAAGTTTTGATTTTCAAATCAATTTGATTTCAAACAACACTGAAACCTCCCAGACAATACCGTGTTTTGAAACCTTGTCTGCTTTGTACTCACATTTGGTATCTTGGTCTTACTACAAAGTAAAAGTCTACTTAAATTACTTTATGTTTTTCAATCACTTCACATCACCTACAGCAGATTTCACTTCCTGTGAGTCAGTTAGCAAACCTGACTTACTGTTATAGCGTGTGACTTGTCTTTATAGTCTAATCATTAACCCACATTACGCTCTTGTTTTTATTTCCTTCTGTGATGTTCACTGTTAAAATGTAATTTCAAAATAAAAATGTTCAGAGTCTTTGCCCTGTAGCGAACACTTATATTTATTATATTATATTTTTAATCAACACAATTCAATTAGCTGTGTCTTACACAATGAAAACACCATTTCCAGTCCCAAAGGGAAACGTACATTGTTTTCAGCTCAGATGCAAGGACTTTTTTTTATTTTTTTTTTAAATCAGACACAATAACATCCCTAATAAAGGCGCATATGACTGCGGAGCCAACAATGGCGAGCATTGACTGTCTGAATAAGGATACGTCTGTGTGGTGATGTGCCACGCAGCTGTCCTCTCAGGTAGGGAGGGACAATGGTACCAGAGCCGCCTGTCCATGCAGAACATGTGATGCAACTGAAAATATAAGAGACTGTGCAGCGACAACAGTACACCACATCCAGTTTGCAGTGACACCCAAAATCTTCCAAGACCAACAGATCCGCGGCCGAGATGGGTTTTCTGGTGCCAGTGTTTGTCTTCCTATCTGTGGCAGCATTTCACCCTGGTAAGAATACATCACCTTCATTTAAAACTTACATTTTAAACATAACAAGGCCTCTGGGATGAAAATGTAGTCTGTCTTTGATCACGTGTATAACTTTACCGCTGCAGAAAACAAATGTTTATCTACCATGGGTTACATCAGATTGTCAGTTCCATGTGCATTTGCAGCCCCAGCTAATGGGTTTGTGATGCTTGCAGCTCTCTCAGCATCTCTGGAGTCTGCAGAGAAAGAGGAAACTGTCGTTCACTACGGTGAGGATTATCAGGAATGATCATTATTTGAAGGTGATGATATTTGCATGCCTTAAAACTAAATTAACTCTTGGTTTCTTCTTCATGCAGATGGGCTAACTGAACTACAGAAGATAGGTACAGTGCATTGGTCCAATGATTTTAAATATATATTCTATTATGTTTTATGCATTTTATGTTAATTGACCTGGTTTTTAATATATTTAGTTGTGTATATCAGTTAATTGATATATGTCTCTGTAACAATCCGGTTCCTCACTGTCTTTCAGATCAGATGGAGTTCGAGGCTGCTCGGAAGATTGAGGCTGCTCAGAAGAATGGTACGTGTGCGACCAAACTGTGGTGACTTCATGTGCAAATATACTCTGAATGAGCTGTGTTCAGATCAGTGTGTGATAATAAAAATAATAATAATAAATGATCATCTTCCACACCTTCACGTCAAGTTACAGAGCAACAGAATGAGGAGATCCACTACCTTGGTGAGAGAAACCATATGACCTGTGACTTCATTCACAGCTAATCCAATAGGCTGATCCAGGTTCATGAATGCAATCTTTCACTTACAGAGGCTGTTCAGGATGGATCGGGTAAGTTATATTCAATCATGTGATGAATAACAAACGCTGACTGTGCGGTACGTGCCAGAATCACCTGTTAACGTGTTCCTGACAGAGGAGGAGCACGTTGAAGCTGAGGATGACAACACAGGTGAGTGCTGCCTTTAACAGACGACTTACTGTGCTTCTATTGTTGAGCCCGGACATAGCATAACTGTGAAATCCTCCTCCAGCAGAGGGAGGTGACAACTCTAACGCTGCAGCTCAGGAGGGTGAGAGCTTTTACTCTTCCACATGTTGGCCTGTAGATGGCAATAAAGGAAAAAAGTCTGAAAAGAACTGAATAGCAGGAGTGGATCCTAGACTAGACTGGCATGCAAAATACCACATTGTTGTGACGGATTTTATTCCCCTGTTAACCACAGAGTCAGAGTCTGAGTCCTCAGAGGAAGCAGATGGTGAGATTGTGCCATTCAATTTTTTATACAGGCTCTTAATCACACTGCATTAAAGTTCTGCTTTAAATCATTGATCATTTATGTATTATTTTACCAGAAAGTTCAAATAAAACACTACAGCTAATTAATAATGAAACACTTATTTTTGTTTGACATCAAACTGCATTTTCTTGTCTTCCCAGAGCACCACAAGGCAGTGACAGAGACTGTGAGCAGTTTCGGTGAGATCTAGTACAACGTCCACTAAATACTCCTGACATTTACGACACCCACTGTGTATTTACCTGCTATGAATTCCTCATTTCTCCTCTGCAGATGAAGTCAGTCAGGAATCAGCTAAGGAGCAAGGTGAAAACCTGTAAAAGCTACAAACACATCAGTAATATTCACCAAATAAGTCCATGTTTATTGTTGAGTTATTGCTTTGCTCAGCTTAGCTAATAATCTGAGATAGTGATCGACATTTTTGAGGCTGACTCAAAAGTACCTGCTGAGACAAGATGTGGTAAACTGTTCTGAGAAAGCCAGTGAAAGTTAAATTGTAGGTTGTTCAAGGAACCGGATAGTAAAAACCAGAGTCAGTCAGCGCCGGTCTCAGCTGGATTTAAACAGTGTCAAAACATTTAAAGGCTGGTTTCTAAATCAAGTAAACAATAAAATACCTCAAGAGCAATTAAAATGTACAACCGAGGCAGACTGATAAAAAAACAACCAGAAGTGACATTTTGTCCCAGTTTAATTTACAAACAATGAAAAAATGTTGCTCTGGACATATTCAAGTTGCCACAGTGATGACATAATCAGTTTACTGCTTGACCTCAAAAATAAGATGCTAAGATTATTTATTGGAACACAGTCCTCCTTGTATGTGAGTAAATCTAGGACAGGAATTCAGGCCACTGTGAGACTTCTGTTCCCAGGTGCTTATTGAACTTGATTTATACTGTATCATCTGCTCGTGGTTATTTTAGCACCAAGGATGCGCTGTCCCTGTCCTAAAAGATGCCATTTTAAATTTGATAAGATGCTTTTGATTCCATGTTTTTGATGTAGTTAGGGTTTAAACATGTTCTTAAAAATTCTTATGGTGTAATATATATATATATATATATATATATATTTATATATATATATATATATATATATTTTTTTTTTCATCTGTACAAACAAAGAGAGAGTGAGTCATATTAAAAACCCTAGTAGAATTCATTCATGTGCTGGCGTTGAGAGCCCTGGAAAACTACTGAATTGCAGTGTGTTTACAATGTAAAGCTAGCGTAAAGGAATCTTCTGTCTGTCCCCTCATCACAGATGTACTGGAGTGAGAAAGCGCAGCAGCACGTGAATCCCAGCGCTCAGTCAACACCCGCTGCCTGAACTGCACCAAGCTTACTGTCAATAAAAAAAGGGAACAGTCCCGCATATCTGTATAAGCTGTGTTGACTTGTATTATATTCATGCTGTAACGTAAACATCAGGGCTGTGCTGAACCTTACCTTACGTATAAGACGCCTCTATTTAGGTTTATTAACCGCAAACAGTTCAATACTTTTTGATGACATTTGTGAGTGTGTAGTAAAACAAGTTCAACACCCGTATTTTCCCATTTTTATTTATTTATTTATTATTTTTTGTTTCAAATCCACAATTGTGGATTAAAGTATGTTGATGTGCTTTAAAAAAAAAAAAAAAAAAAAAAAAAAAAAAAACACAAAACCTCTTTGGTACCTAAGGGAAAATAAAACAATTAAGGCAACTACAGCATCTATAGGTCTCAAATGCATTTAGAACTGCTGCTATGACCACACACTGGTGGCATGCAACAAGTGTCTGCCCTCATTCAAACAAAGACCAGATCAACACCACACCACCCAGCAGGATAACTTCCAGTTTTTAGGTTCCTGTTCCTCTTCACTTACAACCTTAATATCAGATGGAAAAGAGGAAAGCTAGAGCAATGCAGCTGTCCAGAGCCAATGCAAATTCTACAGAAAAAGAGAAACCTACTGGGAAGTAGGTGATACCAGGTGAACTAGCAGAACAAGGCTGATGCAGGCCTAAAGCATTTAACCATCACTGATGATGCAATCAAGTTTTAACAGGAAACTTAAGGTCTTGTTTGAGAGCACATTTTTGCATTAGCTGACATTCTGTTGTAACATTTCCCAAATTCAAGTAACCAAGATATTTCAGGCATTTATGCCTGTGCTGATAATAAACGTGAAGCCTCAGGAGATTATGATGAAGGAAGTGAACAGCAAAATCCACCGACTAAAGATTCAGGCTTGACATTTCTTGCCATTTTATGCTAATGATACAGCATATCATATGATTCTGCAGGTCCTCATCCAGTGTGTACAGTGCTTCCACCACAGTAACTTTATGTGGCACAAACTACAATGCTCTGAATGTGACTAAATAATAGTACAACAGATGACATTCACAAACTGAAAAGTAAACTTTGTTCTATACCAGAGTGACTTAAAAAACAAAAAACAAAGGAAGCCTGACAAGTTCATTAACAAATACTTGGAATTGGGGAAACACAAACACATACACACCAATAACCTCATTTTTTCACCTAAAATACTGCTTTTTGCATTTACATTACTTTCAGCATGTTTTATGACTGGACAGTTACTCTGCAAAAGGCTAATACTGCATTTACTTGTTCATTTCTGTCTAATGTGTGTCAAAGTGAAAACAAAATGGTTGTATACACATAATTGCAAAGTAAAAAAAAAAAAATGGAAGAATGAATATTAGATAAGAAAAATCATTTCATACTTTCATATTAACTATTAATAGAATAATGAGATATGAAAAAAACAGGTCAGAACAAAGAAATGCAAGATTCCCACTGGAAGGCCCAAATGGAACAAACAGCAAATTTTAGGTTGAAAATGATGCAGCCAAGAACCACAGGCCCATATCACAAGTCCTTTTACAAGTAGTTCTACTTTTTTCCTTTTTTATCTAAAGGAGTTTGCTTGAGGTAAGCGATATATTTTGGCCTTCCAACTTCTCTACTTTTCTCTTGGTGCGCACTGGAGCCGATTCTTTCTCCTCCCCTGCTTGGGGTTCAGCCTCAATTTGGCAGGATGCCGTAAATAAATATGGCCATGATGGCAGCACTGATCAGGCCAGAGATGGGCACCGTCACAAACCATGCCATGAAGATGTTTCTGAACAGACGCCAATCTACGGCTTTCCTTGAACGCAGCCAGCCTACGGCAACCACAGAGCCCACCTGGAAACACAGTAGTTGTCAGATAAATCCGATTATCTTGTGTTAATTTGTAACTTCAAATGACCTGTCTGCATACCTAAAATATTACATTTTATTGAGGGAATGTCGCTCCACATTTGGACTGTCTACCAGACTGTTTACTGAAACCTCCCTCACACCAAATAGTCAGTTTCCTCATGTCTCATTCACAGACCACAGTGTTTGGCTGGCTTACCTTGCAGTGGGTGGTTGAGACAGGCAGGCCAATGTTTGAGGCTACCACGACAGTTAGGGCTGAGGCCAGTTCAATGCTGAAACCACTACGGAGAGAGCGGAAAAATGGCTCTGAGCATGACTGCTAAATTCAAAGACTGGTAATGTCTATAGAGGATGTGGTTTTATGACTAAGGATAAACAGGTTCTGTACTGTCTATGGAGTCTGTACCTTGAGGGGGTGATTGGGGTAAGGTCCCTGCCCATAGTCTGGATCACTCTCCGACCCCACACCCAGAGTCCAGCACAGATGCCCACGCCACCATAGAGGAGAATCCAAGTAGGTGTATGAGCGTTGGAAATCACACTACTAGTTTGGTAAACCAGCCACAGAGCTACCAATGGTCCAATGGCATTGCTGCAGAGGAAAGAACAAGGTTATTACAACACTGGCAGAAGATTTTGAACTGTGATAATTGAAAATGTGACCAGCAATACACCAATAAAACTAAAGTACTAGGCTGACTGGGCCATCAGGCTATATAAATAAAGTTTTATATGACCTTTATGGACTCTGCATACCTGACGTCGTTTCCTCCATGGGCAAAGGATCCAAAGCAGGCGGTGAGAATTTGGAGGAACTGGAAGAGAGTCGAGACTTCTGGTTTGTCTGCATCAAGCCTATCCTCATCCAGAGAGCTTTGGCTGCTACCTGCATCTTCCTTCCCCATTTCTAGTGTTACGTCAGCCTCTCCCAGCCCCTCAGGAGTTGTGTGCTCTGCCACAGCATTGCAGTAGCTGGTGTAACTGTCCATTCGCACACGTTTCCTTTCCTGGCTGCCTGACCCTGGGCCCTTTTCGCCATCCTCACTGGCACGGAAATCCCCTTCTTTATGTTTAAAGTCTCCATGCATGCCGATAATAGCCATGGTATAGGAAGTGTAGCTGTTGTTGCGTCGAATTGGCCGGTCACCTGCCTCACCCATGCAGTCACCAACCTTGGCCAGGTGAAGTTTGTGCAGTAGGTCCTTGTAGAGGCCAGAGTCCTTGTGGACTGTGTGGTACTGACTGTAACCGTTACTTGGCATCTGTGCTGGCCTATTGTGGAACTGAACCTGGTCGTTGAACTGGACCTGATGGGGAGTATTAGTGGAACCACTGCTGTGCTGAACCTGGTTGTTTGACTGAACCTGTTTGAGGGCTGAAGGAAGTGGCAAAAGGAGAAAAGTGAAAAATCATAAATTTTTATATGCATAAGAGTTACATCACACTAGATTATTAAATATATGAAAATGTACTAATAAGGGGTTGTTTCTTGGCACACTTACCACCATTAGCATTGCTGTAGTCAGTGTCATCAGAATCTCCAATGTCAAATGCTACCTTGTGTTCCTTGTTATTGTCGACATCATCAGAATCTCCAATGTCAAACGCCACCCTGCGCTCCTCGGGGGCAGCCTGAGTTTGAGCAGAGGGGTTTTGATTGACAGCTGTGGTGGCAGGCATAGATGTCTCCTTGGAAGTCTGTTTCAGGATTGGACAGTGGGCCTCCCTCAGCTCCCTTTTTTCCATCAAGGGGCTCTCAGAGGGGCTGGAAGACTTGATATCTCCTAGAAGGGGAGGAGTTGAATGAGATATCCCTAAAGTCACGTCCAAACATATGTACATACAGCAGAGAAATCCGAGCACAGCATGTAACTTCATTTTAACCTATGCTGTAGGATGCTTTAAGAGTTGCATAACCAGTCTAAAAAAAACAAAACCTTTATCCCATAATGCCACGTTACCTACATTCAAAAGAAAGCACCTGTGTTCAGAGGATCAGATGAATGATTATGATCTTATGAAAGGGCTTGTAAAAGACATCAAGACTTAACAACACAATACACACTGGTTCACATGACACGTGTTCGTGGTTTTAATGTGCATTAGATACTCAGTAACAATATTTTCTATGTAGTCATCATAGGAGCTCTGACTCAGTTGGCTACATTTCATTATCTAAACTGGTCAAAACTCAAGCAGTCCCTCAGCTGCATGCACTGCAAATGTCAATGCCTTAAGCCAACCTGTACTTATTTTAGTCAAGGAGGTAAAGACCAATTAGTTGATCACTTTGACCCAATTAAACAGTCTAGATGGAAGCTTACTGAGACAGTTCATGTTTGGTCACATAAACCTGCCATGTCTCTATGAGACATTATTCAAAAAATATGCAAAGTAGTCTTTCATAAGGTAGTGCCAGATCCTTCTCTTTCAAAAAAGTGTTTTATAAATATGGGTATAATAAGCTCAGTAAATAACATTTTAATTCAGCAATATAATGAAGCAGGTGTAAACTTATCATGAGACCACTAAATGTAACAGCAGGTCAGCAGGAAGAGCAATAAATCCATCAACATTAAGGCTGAATAGTGTTCCCCTTCAACAAAAGCTGTTTTCAGAACTATCTCCACTACAGCATAATACAGTTTTAGTTTTTTTGTTTTTTATAAACAAAACAAAATATCCCTGAGCTCCATCTGCTGGATTAATGAGGCCCAAGGTTACATTTGCAATACTAAATCCCTCTCATTCAGTGGTTTGCACATCTTTTAAATGGTTCCCAGTTTCTTTTGACTACTGGGATTTGAGAAAGATTAGGTTACAAAAAAAACAAACCAACCAACAAAGAAACAAACAAAACAACAAAAACATGCAACTTACGTTCAATCTTCTTCTTGAGGCGCGGACAGACAATAAACCAGACCACAATGCCAGTCAGCAGAGAAAAGGCCAATGAGATGAGCAGGATGCCCCACCAAGGGATGTTGTCAAATCCAAGCACTGAGGGACCACCAGGTGTCACAGACAGAACCAGACATACACAGAGAAAAATAGAAAAAGGATTGTTTTAAAAAGAAACAACACATTAACATGAAAATGTGTATTTACAAAAGGAACCTGAGGCTATATCAGGATAACAAAGTGTCAGGAGAAGGGGGATATCCGTTTGTAAGAAAAACAGTACGGGGTCATAACTTCAAGACGTCTGACAAAGCCAGCCATCTTTGGTTGCAGCTGTGAGCATTGCATGAATGGTTGACTGCATTGCTTCATTGTGCCATGTCCAGTTAAATATGGAAAGCATGTTATGTAACACCTTATAGGTGAAAGAGCAAAATGTCACCATGACACCAATCCCTGGAAACAACTACACGTGGACAATGAGCTCCTTAAAAAGGCAACATTATTTAGGAAGAAAACAAAACAAAACAAAAAAAAAAAAAAAAAAAAAAAAAAAAAAAAAGGGGAGTCATTCACTAGAGCTGTTAGCTGTAGCAATAAAGGCACTCTCTTGCCAAGCCTGCAGCAAAGCCAACGCAGCAGAAGTATGTGTATGCAGCAAAGGCAGGCAGAAAGCAACTCTTTAAAATTTCCCAAGGGACAGTCATTTCTGTCATACAAAGAAGATTCAAGACAGCAGTGTGGCTGGAAAATAACAAAAGCTGCTGAAGATTCCAACACCTCTGGTGAGGTGACCTTGGCCATGCACCTAAACCTAACCTCTACTAGTTCTAGATCATTATGGGAAGTTTAGGATAAACAATAAGAAAATGTGGCCGAGTCCACAGTGCAGCCTCTCCAAAGTCACGCTGCAGCATGATACTGCAGAGCATCTAACTGTTGATTTAGTTATGCAATGGAAGCTTTCTCCTTTCAGGAGCCATAAGAGGAAAAAACAGACGGTAGCTCTGTCACAGTATGTTTCACAGAAGTGAGACACAGGTGTGATTCAGCTAGACAGTTCTGGATATTACTGAATAGTATTTTCCAGGAAACAAAACAGAGCTCAGGGAAAATTCTTAATGGACTTATAAAAAATTAGCCTGCATCTAGAGGACTGATACACTCACACAAAAGGGTAGGTTTATACCGCAACAATGCAGTGGGATGAATAGGACTGCACAGGAAATGGAACATTTAACCACGGCTCTGATGCAAACCCCTCCCTGAAACCCCTGTATTCAATGACCTACATTGCACAAGAACATGTTTTTGCTGTTTTTTTTCCCCACCCTAACTACTGTACATGCTGTCCACAACCAACAGTTGGAAGTTGTGATTCACTTGGCAACAAACTTCTGGTTTATTTGTCCTTACTCTTGTATAGAACAAAGTAGCAGCACTCACCAGTGTATTACACTTAATTGACAACTGCAGCAGGCATTAGAACTGAGAATATATCCAAGTCTAATTGTCTGTCCTCACAATAACTATTTAATAACAGCCTCTAAAGAAATTTATCCCCCAAGACCATGGCTTAAGTTTTTTTAAAGGGCATTTATTCTATATTGTATAAGTTATGTTGACTGTTTGGAGTGCCTGGGGCAACCAGTGTCACCAGGTGTTTGTTCTTCTAGAGGGCACTTGAAAAAGCTGAAGGGTGCCAATTAGGTAGCAGCACATGTAGCAGTTTATGTGACATTTCCCAGAAGGTAAAAAATTAATTAACTGTTTATAGTATCTCTATAGATGCCTTGAAGAGTTGACAGTGATTTTATACTGATAAGTTGTAAGTCTTGTAATCTTGAGGAGGAATTATGTTCATGGGTAGATATTTTAGAAGTCTATTGACAGCAGCTGAGTGATTAATAAGGTGTGAAGAACTTAGACACACTATGCGTCATCTGTGATCAACAGCTGACCCTTAAATTCTTCAGACCAAATGGCAATTTCTGCACATGCTGACTTTGAATTTCTAGTGCTGGTGTATGTCCTGCGTATAGGAATGTGCTGTGAGATGGCTGGTGTCCAATCACACAACTATCATAGGCTCTAGATCAGGGGAACACTGAGTCCTATCGCAGAAAACCAAACATACTGTTCTCAGTCGGCTGCAGATAGCGTTGGTGCATTAAAGTGCATATATCAGCAATTAATTCTGTTTGGCCATAATACTACACAATAGAAAACTTGGTTAGAATATGCTATTAATATAGCACTATAGTACTTTTTAGAAATCTACTTACATTTTAAATTAAACAACGGATCCTCAATTACCTATAATTCATATTTTTTGTTGTTTCATTATTGGAAGACTGATGATGCAGGAATTTGAGAATTATGTTTCACTAGTTTTCACAGCAGTCTTGAAGCTTTAACACGGAGCCTGAATGGTGAAAATTTGTCTTAAGTGCACAAAATATTTATGAGGTACCCAAATACAGGTCCTCATATACAGGGAGTAAAGGGACTTAATGCAACTTTACAGAAATTTGTGACTAAACAGGGTAATAGACTATGGTGAAACTACAAGTGTTCTCCTCTCTGAGTGTGTTGATGTGTAGACACACATCAACACACCATATCTGGTCAAACTCTGGCCTCTGGCAGCCATTTAATGGCCCAGGCCAGCTAACATCTTGAACTTTTAGGCCCTGTAGAGAGAAAAGAAACAAAGGAGCAAAAGTTGCTTATTTAATAAAAAGGTTTCATGAAGACAAACAACCAACAAGTATTCAGAGCATTTCTATATTAATTCTGAGCAGCACACAACTATGACCACATTCAGCCACCCTTTACTTCCTTTTTCCTCCTCCATGTCTGAAGGGTACAGACAGTGGCATCAAGAGTTAAGAGAAATCTCCCTGTTGTGCTCCACTCTAACTTCATTCCAGCTATGACCCACATACAACCACAAGCAAGAGAGGCCCAAAAACATGTTAAAATAAACACTGCTCCTGTGTCTGGTTCAGTCTGGAATATATGCGGGTATCCAGCTGTCTGAGAGTGCAGTTTATTTTAAGCTGTGGCTGCAGGCAGGCATGCAGAGCAAAATGACTGAAACAATGATACTCACCCGGCGCTCCAGTGTACATGATGGAGAACAGGTTAATTCCCATTGTCATTGCATAGAAGACAGGCAGGGCCTTCAGTCCATTGGGTACAGGGTCTTTCTACAGGGACAAAACCAAACACTGTCAGAAATACAAATTTTATAGTGAGAATAACACTTGCTCTGTATTGCCATCAGGTTACAGTTAATGACTTAACAAGGACATGGTGGTAACTTGAACCTTGTTGAACGTAACAAACATTTCCTCAATTTCATTTTGAGCGTGGACTAATACAGTGAATTGAAACTGACCTTAACATGTCACACAGGAAGGTTTCACATACACACACACACACACACACACACACACACACACACACACACACACACACACACACACACACACACACACACACACACACACACACACACACACACACACACAAAACTGGAATCAGCCAGCTTACCTTGCGTAAGATGAACACGCGTACAAAGTAGAAAACAATGCCAGACATTATTCCAGATAAAAGAGGACTCAGGAACCAAGAAGCAACTAAAAAATAAAAAGAAACTGCAGTTTAGTATACATGTAATCAGTGACAAATCTGTTAAACCATAATAAAAATTCTGTCTATGGCAAGTGTTGAAATTATAACAAGCAACGAAATCAAGGACAAGCCTTGTTTTAATAGCACTATTGTAACTAAGAAGTAACATGTGATCAGGTTTCACAGGACTGTACAAAGACATTCTGCTAATCTTCCTTGAAACATTTTTTCTAGGAAATGCAATACCTGTTGGAAACGAACAGTCGGGTCGGGTCTAAACAAGAAATCTCAACTCAGTTTACATCTCAGCTTTAGCAGTTGATACATTTGACTATAAGGTAGTAACATTCATTTCTTTGTAAAGTAGACATTCTTTGGTTATTTTGGCAACACAGCTACAACACTAAGTCATGTGGATAGTCAAGATGATAATTTACACTTCAACTCTTAAAACAATAGCTCTCCTTGTGTGTATTGCTGTAAAGCTTTGAGTAAATTGCTACATGTGGTGAAAAATGACAATTGATGGTCAATTCCATCAGAACATCCCATTACAATATTAAAAAATAAAACTCTCATATTTCTGTTTTCTGTGGGTTTAACTCCAAGTCTGCATTTCAGCTTCCAGATCCACAATTCCAGATCCAGTAGTCAATTAAAGAGAATCAGAAACAGATCAGTGGCTAATGTATTATACACCATGCACAACCAGTAACACCTAGACATTAATTTAATATGGTCTAATGAAATTCAACCAAACCATGTGGACATTTTTTGTGATCAGCTGATTAAAGTGTCTGACTTACCAATACGAAGCAGTTCCAACCATCTGACGCCCTGCTGGCCTCTGGCAACCAGCGAGAAGCCGATGGTAGCACCAACAATGCAGTGTGTTCCAGAAATTGGGAGCTTAAGGAAGGAAGCGGCCAGCTGCCACACAGCAGAACCTAATGATAAAAGGTATTGATCAAATTAGACAAGATGTTGACCTCAAAACAAGCTTTTCTAAATACCTTTGCTGACAACTTAAATTTTTTTTTTTTTTTTTTTACAACTCAGTAGTCTGATTGTCTCCTTGTAAAGTCAAAGTACTGTAGAAACTGGTAAATGTTAAAAACCTGTTAAACATTTGAAGTAGTCATAGGAATTATTTATTGCTTATTTTGACATCTGAAATCAGACATTTCACCCAAAAAATACAGTTTGGTCAATTTTCCTATTTAATGATTCATTTATTAAACTCAAGTAAAAAATTACCAATTTCCATGATCAGTAACTGCCCTATTCACAGAAGCTGGCTTGACATCAGCATTTTTTTAGTTGTAAGAACCAAAATGTCAAGGCCTACACGCCACCGAGTTCTGTTCACAGAGTTCAGTGACCACACGTTTAATTACATGCCAAGATAAGCTGCAGATACTCACCAACCATGGCACTGACAGATCCAGCCATTAAAACGTGTTCAGAGCCGTTGTACATGCCCACATCGATGATACCTTTACGGATAGTTTCGCTCACTTTGGCCCCCAGAAGCACAGAGCCTAAAGTTTCAAAGACTGTGGCCAGGATGCATGCCTGTCGCAAGGTGACCACTCCAGAGCCAACAGCTGTGCCAAATGAGTTGGCAACATCATTGGCACCCACAGAAAAGGCCAAGATGAAGGCGATGATGAAGCCGACAATCAGCAGCCACATGTAATCTGTCAGCGCAGTTTGGCCCTGACTTGTCAGTCCTACTGTAGTGGCGAGTATGACTGCAGTTGCAGTTGCAGTTGTTGAAACCATGATTGCGGGCTATATAGGGTTTGCTTCACAATCTTAAAGGGAATGAATGCCTGTCAAAATTACTTTCTAAATAATGCTATTTAAACAGCAGCTAGTAAAATAAAGAGGTACAAGTTAAAATAAATAATTAGCTTCTACTTAGGCTCACCTGCCTTAACAGGATTTCTGAGAATTAACAGTGCAAACTTGTAAAGGTTTTCCTGGGACTAACCAGAAAACAAATAAGGTAAATAGAGGTATAGTGAGGGCGTATTGCTATCCTGTAATCAAACTAGATATGTCGCTGTTCTTTGGGTACTGTGCTATTAAGCAGTTTGAATAGACAGCCATTGTGCAACTGTAACTGCAGATGAGCAGGGGTACATCCTGAAAAAGACAGAAAAAGACAGTTTCACCAACTGTTCCTGCTGATAACCACTTTTATTTTCGTAAAAAACACACAGCAAAGATACTGACACGGATAAAGCACGAAAGTGAAATGAGTGTTGACAGTCACACTGTCTAAAAATTGCATAAGACAGGGTAATCTTAGATAGGTGGAAAAAAAAAAATCCATAGTAAACGTTTAATCCGGAAGAACGACCTCTGACAGCCCAATGGGAAGCCATTTTTGTAAGTGCCGCAGAACGGGACCCGCGATTTTATTACCACTAACGTCCTCGATTTTGACACAGATACGTCACTTTTTTTTATTATACATTATTCTTTTGTGGCCGATGGGAGCTAAACAGTGCCTCGTCTCCAGAAGACATCACAGTTTTGTCTTACGTGTGCACGTGTCGTCGTCCATTCATTGAGCCCTATTCGCACATGTAGAAACAGCTCGACCGGTCTAGACTGGTCGCTAAGTCTTTCATTTGCAGTTGCAGTCGATATAATGGCTACTGGGCTTATTTTGTACCATTTCACCCATGTTTTCCGTGCTTTTTTCCTACTCTTGGTAAAGGAGGACGCAACCGGATGTGACTCACTTTGGGGAACCCAAGCCACAGATGCGGTACTACGACCGACCGACCGGGCAGTCACCGTCGAGCTACTTTCAATGACGTCCCAAGTGATGTTAGCTTAACATCAGTGCAAATCACCGTTTTCTTACGGTCTGGGTCGTTAACCTTGCTTCGGGTCACATGTTAACACAGACTAAGCCAACCACTAACAACCACAATCAGCTCCAGGTGAAACAAAAGCTTGGTTTGAGTTAACAACACAAGTGTCTGTTTTAGCTTTTTACTAACGGACCCTTCGCATCAGTTGTGTTGTAGTTAGCCACGGAGCACAATGGTTTCTCACTCACGCTAGCGTAAGCATTAGCTTTACGTCAACACGGAATAATGACGTTAACCTCAGTTGTGGTGGTCTGCGAACGACGTTAAATTATAAGGAGCCCTTTGCAAAGACAGACGACATAAAGAAGGGATAAAACTCACCACACGTTGCAGTTGTCAGTCCTTTAAGAATCGCTCTTGCTAGCCAGTAAGCTAATTAGCGCGCGCGCACCGACCCTACCGTTACAATAGCGCGCGCGGGATAATGAAAAATTAAACGGATTATGTAATATAACCCACTCACAAAACTGCCTCGAGTTTAAAATAAATAACGCGTGTATGCCTAGCAGATTCGATGTGAAATAAATCCCTCTTTTAAAATCCAGAAACGTCTCAAATTGAATGAGAAACTCCGCTGCCGCATGTGTAGAACTTGCTCGTGCCGGTATGGGCTGCGGGCGGGGGCTCCTTTTTTTTTATTGGCTGTCTCTACGATAAGTCCCGCCCCCTCCCCCCGCCTCCACCCAGCTGTCATCAACACTCCACCCCACCTTTCTTCAACGCATCATGTGCTCACGCAGGGGTGTAGTGCAGCGTCCCAGCTCACCGCGGAGTCTCCAGTTACAGCATTTACTTTTCTCTGCATTCCCTCATTTCTACTCACAAACACCACTAGCACTCACGTCCTGCTACGTTCAATACCTGCAGTGTACGTTACCTACCTGCATGTCGGCCTGTGTAGCTGTGTATAGTGGTGGATTGTAGCAAAGTGCTTTAGTCAAGCATTAAGTCTAATCTTTGAAGCACGTATATATATATATATATATATATATCCTGCTTTATACTTACTCATGCTTTATTTAAGTAAAAGCATGCTAAAAAAAATATAAGTAAAGCTCTTCATGCAGTATTCACTTTAGTGGGCTACAAAGCAACAAAATCTAGTTCAAATAGATCATACTTGCTGTAAACATCTATACAACAATTATTAATTCAAATGTTTTTTTTGTTTTTTTTTAATGCTCCTACTCTGCTACAAGACAGAGCAGGGATTTGTTGTTCTTTGTGCTGCTCTTGCCCTATATATTTATTGAACTTCTACAGTTACAGATCAAGTCATTATTGGCCTACACAACACCTTTGATGACGTAATATAATACATTTCAACAGGTCAGCACACGGACACAAACTAAATAATGTAATCCATCTCTGTTTTTTTGTTTGTTTGTTTTTATTTTAGAAAACATAAATTGTCGCGTTCTACATTTCAAACCTCGTGGACCCTAACAGAAATAAACCCATAATACCAACTGCTTAATGAGACACAATGTCACTTTGAAACAGTGCAGGAAAACGCCCGGCGGTGGTGGTGTTGACTGCACTGCACAAGACTTGTCATTCATTCAAGTGCGCTCGACCGGAAATGATAACAACATTCACCCATCTAACAAAAGTGGTTTTCTTTAGTTATTGTTCTTTTACTGCATTCGTCGACAGAGACGTGATATGCTGAATGAAACGAGTATTCAATAAGCGTAGCAAAAATACAGCTGATTAGCAGCCACAATGTGCATTTCAGTGGCAGCAACGAGGAGACTGAGGATTTCGCAGTTGAACACACACTCATTATTCATCTATGCCTACATACGATAATAACGTGAACACACATACTTATTAATTTATATTAAATTACACTTAAATGGACCTTGACGTCACCTCTTTCGAGAATCATGATAAGTCCTTGCCACTAATCTATAGTTCATTTTGTTTGTCCGAGCAGCACCTGAAGGCAGCATTTCGCAAAGGAAGGAGTGGCGCTCCCAGCTGCTGTACCCCAGTTTAAAAACCAGAAAATTCCAGAACTGCATTCGTGACTTGAAAGGGTTTCATCTGCGTCTTCTTTAACTCCTACCTAGAAGTTACTCCCACTAATAACAACACATAAATTCCTCCCTTTCCAGTAGCCAGGGGCCCGTTACAGAAACATCACCGCATCTTAACCAAAGATTACATTATAATGTGACTGTACCAATGTTGTGATCGCTCCCACGCCACGAGGCACGATTATGCTATTAAATCGATCAAACAGATGAATTAATACAATATTATGAATACAAGATGCGGAGCTTTATTTTAAAGTTTATGCTGAATTAAGAAAAAACTGAAGAAAAAGGTGATTTAGTAGTTTGGTTTAGAGATAAGAGATAAGTAAACTAAAAAGCACATGCTAGATGTTTACACAAGTCTTTTCAAAACATCTTGGCTCATAGTCTTATGAAACTAACATTTTTCAAACTCTGATGAGCAACACTCTCATGACTTCCATATACTGTAAATGCTGCTGGTTGCATGTGGTTGCTGGATGGGTAAATTACGCGAACCTAATGCAATGACACTGTGTCATAGGAAAGATACAGTGTGTAAACATTTAGGTTCTTACCTTTGGAATATAAAGTTTATAGAGATATTTGACGCCTCACTCGCTGCACAAAATGTTTAAACAAATAGCTGAATGAATGGCAGGGTTAGACAAAGAAAATGCAATGCAATGCATGTACAGGCTTGCTTCCATTGATTCCTGGGGAGCATAATGATACCATAATAATAATAAAAAGAAAAACACTGCTGAATTGAGTGTACACAATAAGTCAAACCCAATGAGCCAGATGCGCTCGCATATCTATTTTTAAGCATAATATGGGTAATCTGTAACTTTGAACAGAGTTTATAACACACGTACAGCCTCCAGTGTGCTCCTAGAGCAACAGTGTTCTCTGCATGATTGAACGGCGCCATCTGGCGTACATTAGTTTAATATTACATTTTACATCTTTATCTTTTAACTGCTTCAGGCAATTTTCTAATTTAGCTGTCGCAGGCGAGTTTCAAATATAAATAAATAAATAACTTTTAGTCTCAATAGCTTTATAGGCACTGTAGAATGGGTTAAATCCTTGGATGACAGTATTTTTACTCTTCAGCACATACACAAATCCATCCTATCCTTAAATGTGGTTGGTTATAACATAACAAGCAGCCGTGGTTCCGGAGAGCCGTAGGCCTGTTGGTTTGACATCTATATGCCCTTCATAAGTTGATTAGCTGGATCAGGTGTGTTCATTCAATCAAAAGCTGTAAAGGCAGGGATAGTTGAAGAACAAGTAGTGCTGTGGTTCTCTAGGACCAGGGTGGCCCACACGTTATAACACAAAGGTGCGACACGTGTTCGAAACCTATGTACGTAAAAGCACGTGGTGAATCGTGCTAATACTGGTGACTTTGGATTGAAACAGCGACACTGACTGTCGACTTCGACTTCCTCTTTCCAGTCTGGCTTCAGTTTTTAGTTGAACGCTGATCCTGGACTGAAGTCGTCCTGCACTACAACAGCTAACTCAAGAAGCTGAAACGCTAAATCTGATCTCAGTTCAATGTGAACGCTGAAGAGGGATCTTCATGGTCGAGGGGCTGGACCACACCCGACAGCCGTACATGCTAGTTCCTGCGCTGCTAGATTTAAGACGGACTACCTCATGGACCAATTATATTTAGTCTACAACAACAAACACCCAATCAGCGCTGGTTTCAGGGTTTGGAAGGCGGGGTTTCCGAGTGACTGTAAGAGTAGGAAGAGGAGGTCAAATGCATTGCAAGAGTTTGAAAAACGTGAGGCTGTCTCCTGGAAAGATACACAGGTAGACAATTGTGTCGGGATAGGTTATAATAGGTGATCAAGCTTTCAGGACAGTTATTAGAGTTTCGGATATTCAGAAATAGGAGCTGGATGTAATATGGGTTGTACTTTGTTCGTGTCGCACTAAAAGACCGTTAACAGATAACGTTAGCTACCGTAATGCTAATGTGACATGTCGCATGTTCGTAGACAGCTCAATAACCTATGCTGACCTAAAGCCAGTGTAAAAGTATGACCTTTACTAGCCAGAAGTCCATATAATCACCTTTATAAACGTAATGCATGGTGCATAACCATAAAGCATTAACTTTAGCATCGAAATACGCTAGCTAGCCGCTGCACTTTGCTTCCTTTAGCATTGATTTTGTCTTTGGGAACTTGTGTCACGGTCACAGCTGTCATGTTTCACTCTGTGCCCCGTCGTCCGATCTGTGAGTTTGGTGCACATGCAATGAGGCTTCAGAGCTGCAGGTCATTCAGGCGGACTGTCGAGGAGGGCAGAGACAAGCTCGAGAGGGTCCCATGGCTAAGCAGAAGCACAGGCCTGCTGTTGTCCTGGCTCAAGAGGGCAGGTGTCGATGCCAGTGAGACCGTGAGCTCTGGCCAGAAGAGGAAAGGATTGCTCTCCATATTTGCAGACCACTGCAGCTTTGTGACCGGACACAGGCTCCGACGTGCTTGCCAGATTGGCGAGCTTTACTCCAACCTGTACTCCGAGCGCACCAGGTGGACCCTGGTTGGGAGCATATGGCGCAGGTTTCAGAGCAAGCACGCCCCCAGTGGGAAACTTGTTGCGGCCCTGGCTGGAGTTTTCATGTGGGAAAATGAGAAGATCAAAGATGAGGAAATCCACAGGTTGGACATCTTTCTTTAAACTCTCATGCGTATGCATCTCTGTTTAGAGTGATACAGTATTGGAAACACAGAACCCTCACCACCATCAGCAAATTGCCATTAGAGTCTATGCAGAAGAGCATTTAAGCTGTTTTGCAGAACCTTGCTTATATGTTTCATACACTTCTCTTCCTTTATCAGTCATGCATATGTGTAGAGCTTTGTTTCTGTTAATTTAACTATCATTTAAATGTCGGCTGTGCACCATACTAAATGACTTATCTTGATACTTGCATCCTATTTCAAGGTGTGGACTAGAGTTGCAGACACTGGAGCCAGCAAAATGTCTAAACACATCCTCTGGGACTATGACTGGACAGCAAGATCCAAGCTGGGAAATTGTGATGGAGAAGAAGGATTTTAGAGTTTGGAGGCGGCCTATTCCTAACAGTCACCTTTATGAATACAGAGGTCAGCCAACACAATCTCACATGTTTAACCAGGTTCCTGAAACACAGATAAAACACACATTTACCTTCTTTGGTTTTGTGCTTCGAGTGTTTCCTTTATTTGTGTTAATATGGATATGATTCGACATCCTTTCTTTGTTTTCTTCGCAGTATTGGGCTCTTACAGTGATGTTACACCAAGACAGTTTTTCAACGTACAGGTACAGTCTTTTTAAATGTATATTTCAGTCACAGTAAACACATAGTCAAAAGCCGTCTCATTCTTGAAGTTTCAGATGATGGAAATGTTTGTATTAATTGAATACAATTACAGCTATGCATTTATATTTAACTGAAAATAAAGTGGATGCAGATTTGATATTTATAGCAACGTGACCTAGCTGCAAAACAAATTTGGAGTAAATAAAGTTGAAGTCAGACTTCATCAGACACATCGGCTGTTGTATTCACGGGTTGTGTATGTGGCATATTTACAGGCATGACCACTTTAATTACATTTCCGTTACTCATCAGCTCTTGCACAAGCTACATGTTAGTGTTGTAAATGTGCAGTGTCAAATCCGCTGTAGCATTTAGTGTAATGTAATTAGTTCCTTAGTCTTGACCTATTGTTTCCCCTTTCCTCCAGCTTGATACAGAGTACAGGAAAAAGTGGGATTCTCTGGTTATCAAGCTCGAAGTGGTGGACCGAGATGCTGCTACAGGCTCTGAAGTTGTGCACTGGGCTACACATTTTCCTGTGAGTTTCTGTTGATTACCATTATTCCTGTATTGATGATGCTATTTTTGGGGGCACATTTTCCCTTTTCATCCAACCACACTCTCACAGCTGCAGTGATAGTTTGTCAAGAGAAACTATTAGCCAGGTTATATTCTTGTTTATATAATCTTGTTTAATCTCCTTTCACAGTACCCCATGTACTCAAGGGACTACTTGTATGTACGCCGCTATTTTGTTGATGTCAACAACAACCTGATGATCTTGGTATCCAGGTGGGACTTTAAAAATATAGCTTTCTGGAGGTTTTGATAAATAGCTAGTTGAACAATGTCACATAAATCTGAAATATGTCATTCTGTTGTTCAGAGCTGTGCAGCATCCCAGAGTCCCAGAGACTCAGGAATTTGTGAGAGTCCATTCATATCAGTCAAAGATGGTCATTCGCCCTCACAGGTCCTTCGATGAGGTTTGTGGTTAATGTGTTGCTACACAAATAAATGCCTTAATATATCTTGCATTCAGCATTCTGTGCTTTGTATCCACTGACTCTGACTTTATGTTTTTCTCAACAGAATGGATTCGATTACCTGCTGACTTATAGTGACGACCCTCAGACTGTATTTCCTCGTTACTGTTTGAGCTGGATGGTGTCGAGTGGTGAGCTCTTCTTTCTAGTTGAAGCTGATTAGGGTTTTGTATAATGATTTATATATCATTGTGGGGGAACCATGTTTTACTTGCTGTTACATTCAGATTTATTAGCATTTTTATACTTTGTAAATGTATTTTGTTCCTCAAATAGTACTTCGTAATGTATGAGAATGTGTGTTCTTCCTTCATAATACGGAGTTTCTCCCTTTGTACCTGGTAGGTATGCCTGATTTTCTAGAGAAGCTACATACTGCTGCCTTGAGGGCGAAGAACTTGGAAGTGGGAATCCATGACTATGCAGGTGTCATTAAATCCAGTGATACAAGCCGCCAGCCGAGCCAGGAGCGTCTAAGTGGAGAAAATCCACACACAGGTGGACCTGGGCAAATATATGCTTGAGATGGTAATTTTATGGAGGGGTTATGTTGCTGTGTTTTCATTTGCACTTGAACCCAAATCGAACCCTCCAACCCCAACACTTTGGGTACACTGATTGAACTGCAAATGGACCGTGCAACCTACATAGAGTAAATACACATATTGTGGAAGTCCCTCCATAGACTTTGTTTATGTAGGTTGTAGATGAGATGTCACAAGAACAATGCACTGTGTTGGTGGCAGCATTACTGTTCTTTGGAGGAATTGTTGCCATGGAAATTATCATCCAGATTGCTCGCCTTGGCACAGTGTTTGCTTAGCCAAAGCAACATGGCATTTTTTGTCTCCTTTGATGATGATGTATGTCCTGCAACCATTGATAATATCGAGACAAATTCCTAACCGTGCAGATGCTTTTTGCCAAAGCGATGTTGTTCTCAGTTTAGACTTAAGCTTAAAGGCAGTTCAGACCGCCAGGATTGACATGCCTGTTTTAGCGTCTGTGGTGTGATTTCAGGGGAATGTCGCTGAAATTGTTGTGCAGTATTGGAGAACAGAAACTCTGACTGACGCCTGGTCAACATTATCACATAAACATAAAACTATACCTGAGGCAGATGAAGAACTGGGGCCTCTCTGGGGAACACTTTCTAATATGTTTCTTCATTTCAAGGAATTAAAGCAACTGGCTTCCTTTTGGCTTGCAGCAGGAGAGACTGAATTTCATATTACTGGATGGGATGAATTGAATGAAAAAAAAAAAAAAAGATGCTGTTGGAAAATCTGTCTACAGAAATGAAAAAAATTAATTTAACAGAAAAAAAACTTGGTTTGCTGTCTGTCTCACCATGTTTGTCTGATTGCTCTTAACCGCCAACATTAACAAAACAGCCTTCTAAATATAAACCAGTCCTTCAGCATTAGGGGCATAGTGTCTTAAAACAACCACAAAAATCCTCAAACAATGGTACTAATGCGCTTCCAGCAAGGTAACCCCACAGAGAGACATTTCAATAAACCAGTGTTTTGTTTTGTTTTTCCTTCTAAGAGTAATATACAGCACTTGTGCCACATCACAGTCCATTTGTATTTGATACTAGTATAAAAATGTTAAACCTTTTCAGCTCAGAACTGAATTGGTCAATCCCAGTGGTAACAGCTGTCACTTTAGTCTGCACTACTGGATTTAAGAATATGTTTTGTTTGTTTGTTTGTTTGTTTGGAGTGTTTTTTTTTTTTTTTGTTTATGTTCCTGTAGATCACGTGGCGCCATTCTAAACTTGTTTTATTAATGTGGTTTCTGATACGACATAGAATTCATCCTTCCAAATGAGCCTCCTGATTTTGTAATTAACTATTCGCAGGAGGTGTTATGAATGTACAAAGAGCACCGTGTGCTGTGGAATAAAACATCTCCTAATAAAGTACAGTGTTTACAGCCTGACATTCTGGTGCAAATATCTTGAAATAATTTGTGAAACACATCTCATCTTGTACTATAATGTAATGTCGTATTCATATGTGGTACATCGGAGTGAATCCGTGGCAGTTAACTGTTGCTGAAGCAGTACATTGTGGGAAAAGTAGTATCCCCATTGTGTCAAAAGTCTTTGTATTTAATACTTCTATTCTGGTGAGAAACATTTCCTGCTTTTTAATTAAAAAATATGTCAAATGTAAAGTCGAAACAAAATGTTTGTTTTTGATATTTATCTTGTGCGGTCAAACAAAACCTTAACCCAATTAAATAAGTGGTATGCAACAATTGCTAATATTCAGCTTGAGAATGTACCATTTTTATACCGTTATCTGAAGTTCTCATTGTCCTTTTTTTTTCTCTCAGTATAACAGTTGTGATTAACTACCATGTGAATTACTTTAGCAACAGAAAAGTGATCATGTGGATATGAACTGATGCACTTGTAAGGCTCTGTATTTTAAAAATTACTGAATTGGAAGAGCGACTGATCAGATCAAATAAAAATATCTCACTGTGTTCAGCTGTTGCTTGGAGAGCACTCTGTTTTGACCCAGTCTTGGTAGAGAGGAAGGTGATTAGCCCTCTGTTTATGCAAGGCAGCAACTGTAGTCTAGTCTAATGGGATAATCTGTAAACCCTGTCTGCACAGAAGGTCAGTGACGAACCTCACAGAGAAGCTTCACGGTTTACTGGGAGCACCGTCTGTTCGACTGGTCAAATATACTGACTAAACAACTATGTTGCACATCAATACAGGTTTTAAACTGAATGTACCATGTTCCAATTGTAACAGCTGTTTTGCACTTGGTTACTTTCATATTAGAGACAGGAGATGATGTATTTGCCGTAGTGTCTGCACACTGTCTCTAAATTTGGTTGCATTGGTTTATGTAGACATTCAGTCTCACAGGAGACTTGTTTTATTAGGGGAACTGTAAATACTAAAATTAAAAATGCTTTAATTGAATTCTTCAGTTTCAGGGTCCTGGTGTTGTGCATTTGAGCTTCATTTAATAAATTGCATTTAAAACGGTGGTAGCTGCTGTATGTAGCACAAAAACTACAACTGAGGAAGTAATATAGCACAACCCAGCCACAGTGACAGTGCAATTCTAAAAAATAAAAATAGCATTACATCAGCAGCAATAATATTTATCATTTCAAAGTACGTGCTGCTGGCAACATTGCATTTCTCAAATGAAAGCACGTGTATTTTTCTGGAAATACTGGATTGATTGAGCACATTGACTCAGTACAATGTAACACCAGGCACTCAGACTGCTGCACTGTAATGTTTTTTATAGTGATTCCAGGCAAACAATCTTACCACAATATTTTATAGTGTATGTTATCATCTTATGCCTGCAGCGCACAAAATGAGGAATGAAGACTGAATTAATTACAGTCGAGTCATAAAGAAAGGAGTCTTTTTTTATCACTTAAAATTTATTGATTAAATGCACTACTTGTGATTTGATTTATTGTACAACACAGACAGAAATATAAGTAACAGGGCACTGAAACAAGACTAATATAATGTTATCAGCATTTGAAGAACATAAGCTGTGCCTGAAACACATCGGCTTGTGTGCCTTAGACATTGCGTACTGTCTCGTGGTTTGATTTATAGATGTGCAATGTGTCTGCAGTGTTCATGCTGTTTTAATATATGTTCTCAGCTGGCTGGAATTATTAGCCATAGTTAAAAGCCACTGAGCACTTACTGTAATTGATTGTTTCCACAAATCTGCCACAATTGGAACCAACCAGCTTTTGTGGAAATTATTGCTTTATCCATATGAATGCTATCACTCCATTCGAAACTCGCTCGCACCTTTTTTTTTAACCAATTTATAGAAGATGAAAAAAAATGGTGCCAGCAAAACACACAATATGTTTAGATGATATTTATTGATTGCAGTTTTTTTATATTGAAGTACATCATGAGAAGAAATAAAAAAGAAATTAGAGCATACATGAGATAAAACGATGACATCCTTTTGTATCTTTACCTCAACGTCGCCTACTTGCTCTTTATGTTTTCCAGATATATTTAAGATCATTGCCCCAATTTTTGTTTGTTCAAGTTTTATTTTTCAAGTAAAAACACACAAGCACATACATTTTAGTCCATTTGAGTTTTCCAAGTCGTCTTTAGATCACAAAAGGCAGATAGTGCTCACAAGACTCCAAGGTGCTTGGCACAACCATGGACAGAAGAAGCACTGCATGGTTAGATCAAGCACAATGGGGTCCTGGGCAAAAACCCAACATTTAAGGCAGGATCCAGCTCAGTGTCCAGCAGACTTAGTTGAATGTGTGAATGTAAGATAAGGGAATAAAAACAGTAAAGCAGAATATAACTCTTTGCTTTTTCACAACGTATACTTATTGAGTGTGGTGAAGTATGAAAACTCAAAGAAATACATTATCTAAATATTTTCTGGGTTCCTTAAGCGGAAGGACAGTTCCCAAGATTTGGGGGTGTCTGCAGTCGAAGAGACAAAATGTCCCAAATGTATGAGGGTGGGAATCCATGACCGCAGGAATGATTGGTAAAAGAAAAGTCACCATTGGTTTACACAAAGATTTTGAACGAATTGTACCATGGCTGCATTTAAGAACATCTGTAGAATGAAAAGAAATGATTGGTCATAGGTCATGGTCACTGCGGAAAAGAGGGCTACACCCTTTTTGTGCACAAACTGCGTCATGCCCCACCCTTCTATCCTTCGCGTCCCGCTCAAGCAGACACAACATTTAAAAAAAAAACAACATGTTTTTGGTACAAATATTCAACATTTTGAAGAAAAGATTCCCAGTAGGCCTGAGGATAGGGCACGTAATCAGATTAATTCTCCATCAGTCTACTGGTTGTTCTTTAACAGATCAATGGAAACAGAGTTTGCGTAACTCATCTGTGATCTTGTTAAGAGCTGCAGCATCTTATAGAGTCCTGTTTCTGAAATGTACTCGAAACTGACTGAAACAATGAGTCTTGGTGCCCAGTGACACCAATGAACTGCATTGCTGTAGTCCATCTGAGGACATCTGCCGTGTCCTCAGAGTAAAGACAAACAACCACTCCTGACATTTTAGTCCTAACTATGTTAACAGTCACCGAGCACAATGTCAAGAGTCATGATACCATCAAGCTAAGACAGCTGTTGTCTAAAAGGTTTGACAATCTCGTTACCTTTTCTAGTGTCTCTTACAGCTCCTCAGGGACGTCTCACTAATGAGAAGGCATGGTGAGATAATCAACTTTGAGCTCAGGCAACTGAACCACTTTGTGAGATGAAATTACACGATGTATGTTAATGCACAGTGGAGAAGCCGTGCACTTGTAGTGACCAAATGGTACAAAAATGGGAGCACTTTGGCTGAGAATGGTGGGTGGTGGCGGTGAAACAGACCCGTTTCTTCAATCACAATGGTTCGAAGAGATGCGGTGTGGCTGATGGGATGGTGTGATGGTTTTTGATGCATGGATGATTGTGATACATAAGGATGATTTCTTACCTTGTTTTTTTTTTTTTGGTTTGTTTTTTGGTGTTTTGTCTTTCTTCTTTGACATGAACGGCCACAGTCGTGGTCTTCGAACAGTCAGAATCTAATTCTAAATTTGACCAAAGAATGTTTAAATGTTCTCAACTACTTATTATTAAAAGTATCTGACTTAAAGAACTATGGTTCAAAATGCTATAAATGGTCAATACTCAAATAAAACAAACACGAGATAGTTATAATTTACTTTGTATTAAAACTAAAAAAAGTCCAGCCACTGTCTTTGGAAAGTTACTTCTAAGCATCTGGTCTTTGCAAGAAACCCACCTTTCCATCCGCTGGCCTCAAAGTCGATGTGCAGCTAGTTGAGGGGCGACGAAGGCGACTGGGTTCTCTGAGCTGCGTCTTGGGGTCTTCCAGCTTGCTCTACTGGAGACAGACTGTCCTGACTGCGTCCTCAGCACCCTTCAAGTCCCCATCTCCTGCCCCTCCTTCAAGCTAGGAGGGGTTGGTGATGTTCTCTTGGGATAGGTGCAGTGGCAAGGAGGACTTGGTCAAGCTGGGATTGGACGTGGGTTGTGGAGTTTGGGGGGGCTGCTGGTTCCGCATTTCATAAATATTAATACAGAGTCCTCCCTCCCCAAATGGGTAGATTCTTTAATTTTGTTAGAGGGGGAAGTGCTTTATTCACTTAATGGCTTTTATTAGTGCCCGGTCTTCAACTCTTTCATTAGCTAAAGTGCTGCTATAATTTACAGGGTAAAAGGGGGTGGGGAAGAGGCGGTTTCTGAGCAGGGTTGATCCTGCTGCTGCTGGACAGGCAAGCATTACCCCCAACCACTACAGGTTTTCCTAAAAATGGTTATTTTCTCATGTAAGAACTGTAGTCTGTAACATTAAATACACTTGCTAAACCTTATTAAACCATTAAAGTGTGGGTGTACGTGTGAGCACGTTGTCTCTCTTGCACATTTGATTTTTTCATATGTCCATTAACGTGAATTCTGTTGCACATCTAAACCTCTGTCCATCTTATAGTATCGGTTTGTATCCCACACAGTATAACCAATAATTAGTGACAATTAAATGGCTTCTTCTAAACACTATGAACATAAAAACATTTTGTGGTCATGTTAATCCACAGTGGACAAAAGAGTTCACTGTGAAAATCTCATTTCAGGAACTGAGATTTTTTCTATGCTATTACATATGTTTTCATACAGATACACGGATAAACCATATTATTTTTTATAGTTTATATACTGAATATTTTGTATAGCTCCAAAGATATTTCAGTTGGATACATTATATGTATAGTATAAAGTAAGATTTTTATTTAACCTAAGAAGGACCACACTAAGTATGAAATATGCTGTGAAGCCACATATACCTTTAAAGCTCAGCTGCACCGTACATAGGTTTATTGGGTTAGATTGAATGAAGACTCTTTATTAATCAACATTCTGGTCTAATAGTATCATTGATACTGTTTTTACTTGTGTATATACTGTCCACTGCAATGAAAGGCTAGTACGGTGCTCAGGCACAAAATGGCTACTACACTTCATTCAGGTTGCAACATATCGACGTTAGATAATGCTAGCCCTCAGAAGTGCTCCTGGCTCCGATGAAATGCCTTTTATTCTATGCGGAGTCTTGTTAGTTGTGAACAGCTGGTGTATGATGTCCCAGACTGCGACTGAGTGAATGAACTGATTAACCTGAGTGGCTGTCCCTACCAAAGAGAGGGGGCGGACCACCAGCCTGCAAAACTGCCTTCATCATCAATGTGACATAAATCACTTAGCAGGACGGAGACTTCACAAGACTATTTTTTTAGTACTGCCATGTTTTTGAGGGAGGCCATGTAACTGTGGAGCCAGAGATTCAATTATAAAACATTTCCATGATGCTTCAATAGCAACCACAGGAAGAATATAAACATATTGATTTAAATGAAGAAAACACAGTGAGCATGGTTATACTTGACATTAAATACAGGCCAAAACTCATTAACAGATCAAATAAATCTATTAAGACAGACAAGACTTAAAAATGAAACAGCAAGATTCATTTTCATTTTTTATACAGATTTTTATTTTATTTTATTGCAAGCCTTAACCAATATTCAATATGAACTGTTCGTGGTGTTATGGGGACTGTAGATCTTTTCAAATATGACCCTTAGATTCATGTCATTTTTAAATGAGAGCAAAAACTGGGAACCACAACACAGATGCTCTGATCATATGTTTGGTGATTTACTGAGCAACTTTAGACAACACTTTGTGATATGCAGACCATGCAGCACATTAAAGTTCCCTTTACTTTTTCACCAGCTGGATAACATCTTCATCTTCCAGCACATGGTCCTTGCCCACCTTTTGAGGATTATGTTTCACAGATGATCCCCACACAAGAGCACTGAAAGGAAGATAAAAAAAAGTGAAATTATTCTAAACCAGTGGTCTCTTCAAGTTAGGGAACAGGATTTTATAATATCTTATGGAATAAAATAAGAAGCCATAGAGCTCATAATACAGCAATCCACACCTTAATTCCACCAGGAAATAATGAATGAAGATCAATATATAATTTCTTTGCACTATAAAATAACCTAAAAGGTACAATGAGATCCTTTAGTTGCAGAGATTCTAGTGATATGTGTTACGGTTTGATTGGTCCATTCCCTGGAGGATGGGTAATGCTCTGCAGCACTAACGTATCGACTGACTGATGATCTTAGCTCTTCCCTTTAGAGATGGTGGTGCAGCACATCATCTGAGATCCTAATC
Organism: Anabas testudineus; assembly: GCF_900324465.2. NCBI lineage: Eukaryota > Metazoa > Chordata > Actinopteri > Anabantiformes > Anabantidae > Anabas > Anabas testudineus. The sequence continues at coordinate 11,803,995 of NC_046630.1, forward strand.
CAAACTCTTCAATTAATGCTTATTTGGCTTATCTTGACAAAAAGAGAGTAATGGCTGTGATTAAACTGACTGTGTGGTTTTACAATTCAATGATTACTTGTCATTCTAATATTGTAATCCTGGAAGAAACTATTTAACTAACCAGTGTGTAAAATAAAAGAGAAATATTCACAGAGCTAACACAGTATACGTCATGTTCCAAAGATAATATTCCTCTTTTAATTCTATGGTTTATTTGTGTAAAAAGCAGCAGGTCTTACTATTGGGAAAAACCTCAGACAAACAACAAAACTTTTTCATCATGCCATTATCTATTTAGCATAAATAAAACCAATAAGAAAAAACATGGTACCCCCCCATGATTCAATAGCTTCTAGAGCCACTTTTATTAAATAATCGACTGTAAGTGAATAAAACGGGCATTAAGGGTCTCCTAAGAAAATTTCTAATGTACCGAATGACCTAACATCAGCTGTTTGGACGTTATTAAGAGCAACAAAGCAATGACGAGACAAAATTACTTTTTTGGTGAGTAGTGTACACATTTGAGAGAATAAGTAAAAAAATAAAGCTGCTCTACAATACTCACTACTTTAATTCTTTGATGAGGTTTTTGTGAATCTTTAGGCAGAAATCCTCGACTGAAGTTCGTCCATCAGGGAGTACGACAGGAGATGTGTAGTCGGGAAGCTGGCCTTTGGGTTTGGTGTAGCTGCAATTGAACATATAACCTTAGTCAAATTTTTCAGTATGAACCATTGTAGAATTTAAGTTATGTTCACATTACAGCTGAAGCGGCCCAACCCAGATTTTTGTGAAAAAACCTAATCTGATTTATTTTTTCAATACCAGACCCAGGACACTCGTATGTAGTTGCAGATCCAATTCCTATCTGCTCTTTATGACTATGGCTATGCGAGTGCTTGGTATTTAGCATTACCGTCTGTAAATGTGAATATAGCTTTACATCGTTAGCTGTTCATTCGCTGCCCCTTGTGGTGACTGTATTAACAACTCTTACATGCGCACAAGCTGCAGATAGTCCCACATCCTCTCCAGCAGGTCATCGAAGTTCCAGCGGTGATGGGCAGAGATGGGCACACAGTGGGGAACCTTGTAGATAATGTCAAGCTCCTCAATGGAAATCTGATCGATTTTGTTGAGCACATAAATGCATGGGATGTAGACGCTGTTGAGAAATGAGAGCGTTAAATGACTGCCGACTGTGAAATTCATGCAACATCAGCAACTCTTAATGTACAAAGGACTTACAACATTGTGCTGTCTGTAATAATAATGAATTTGCTATCACTGAATAGTTTAACAATAATAACAATTTGTAGCACGTGACAACGTGTAAGCTGAAAGGGTAAATTAAGCAGACATGGCAAAAAGAGCTAAAATAAACATTTAATATGGCTAATTATTTTATCAAGGGTATTTCTGACGCATGTACAGAGGTATGTCTGTTAACTAAGTTAGGAAAAAGGAATCTAACAGAATCTATGAGCATTTAGATTTAGATAAATTTAATGTCCCTGGGGCTCTGTTTCTCTACAACTGCAGGGTGCTCATGCTGTTACCTTGCCTGGTGGTGTGTGTGGAATGGTAATCTCATTTGATTTCAAGTAAAAGATTACACTTTATGCACTAGAAACAAAGATGAAAAATGGTGCAGCTTGTATGGAACATAAACAGCATTTTTATATTTATCTGCACTGGTGTAGTGGGGACAAAATGGGATTTCAGATTCCAACAGGCCACACCCATAAGGAATGACTAAGGTCCATTCTGGCAGTTCAGCAGCTTACCGATTTCCCTCCACCACATCAATGAGATCATCAGCTGTGGAGTCACTGCGCAGAGTGATGTCGGCGTTGTGGATCTTGTACTCTGCCAGGATACTCTTAACCGTTTCAGCATCAAGCTCACTTTGTGCACACTACAGAGAGTGAGTGGGGTACAACAAAAGAATGAAAACAAATACTTTATATGCATTTTGCACATTTTTCACATTGTGCTTGAATATAAGTAAAATTATATAGCCAATGATAACCTTGGCTTTGGTCAAATAAAAAAGTAATCTTGATATTCTGCAGAAACGAAGTGCAATCTCATGCATGTCCAAAAGGGGCCAGCCTGGACAAGTGATTCAATGTGTGTTACTGGGCAAAAATGTGTTTTGCGCAGTTGCACATTTGATTCTGGAGATTTGAAGATATGTCAATCAATATACTGCAGATTAAAAGCTTTAGCAAGTTTGTTTAAAATAATGAGTTGCCACAATAAGACCCATCATCAACTACAGATAAACCAGACAACTATAATCCTACATGCCAAAAATAATTATAGAGTGACTGTTCTCATTTTGATAAGCTGCCTTTGCAGTTTCATTAGTTGGTTGAATGACAAGCTGACAACGAGCATTTTATAAAAACATCTCTCTCTCTCACAGACACATGCACGCACCATCACTAAACTCAGTTAGGAACTATCAACATTAGATTATTCAGTGATTAATTTAGAAGTAAAAAAATTCAAAGAAGTCTGGAACTATGTATTTAAGTTGCTGTTGTGCGGTGCCAGACGTACTGTAGCTGTGAAGTTAATGCCTCCTTTGTCTTTCTTCTTGAAGCCGATGTTGGGTGGTTGCTTGTTAAGTCGGATGCCAAAGCCTTCTAGTTCATGTTCTATTAGCTTCTTATGAACAAGAGGCTTCAAAACATCAAGCACTATCAGGATCAGGTTGCAGGTTCGAGCCACTAAAACAAAACGAGAATAGGTTGAAGCAAAGTGAATGAAGGAATCAGTATTTACAGCATGTGTTATGCCTAAATTGCTGTTTAGTATCAAGTGGACTTGTTTTAAGTTCTTGAGGATGTTTTGCTTTACACCTAGAAGGCTTCATCAGTTCAGAACTGAGGATAACCATGACTTGGGTGACTGAAAGTCCTCTCAAACATTTACAGCATGTGCCTACAAACACTGTAAAAAAGTAAAAAAGTTAGTGGTGAGACTGAAGTAGTTAATTGGATGTGTAGTGAAATGTCTGGAAAAAGGTCCAGTTGCCTTGACTCAGGTTTCAGATATACTTTAGAGGTGAGATTTGACTTTTTCCTGCTACTAGTGGTGTCCATAAAAAGACAGAATTGCAACTGTATACTTGTCAAAGTGTACATTACTTGTTAAGGCATTAGCCTAAAGTTCTGTTAAAGCAACTTATTTGTCTGCCTACAGAGTAAAAAAAAAAAAAATCATTAGGCCAGATTTCTTTTTGCTTAAGTCACCGCCCTTAAACATCTGAAAAGACTTGGTTTGTTTTATTTTTCCATGTTTCAATTTATGTTTCAGCTTTAGCAGAAACGGCACAAATCACATCTTTACCTGCAATGACCTGCCTGCCTCTGCCTTTGCCATCCTTGGCACCCTCAATAATTCCTGGGAGATCCAGGAGCTTAGAAGGAAGAAAGCAAGACAATAAGAAAAGAAACAACCCACTGAATCCATACCAAACAGAAAACACTTACTGAACAAATGAGTAATTCTTTTACCTGAATTTTGGCACCTTTGTAACGAATGACTCCGGGTACTGTGGTAAGTGTGGTGAACTCGTAGGCGGCAACCTCAGAGTATACCCCTGCCAGGTTACTTAGCAGTGTAGACTTTCCTACTGAGGGAAAACCGACAAAGCCAACACGAGCATCGCCGGTTTTTGCTACATCAAAACCTAAAACAAAAGAAGAAAGAACATTAAGTAAAAAATAAAACAACTTTATTCAAATGAAATGCCCATTAATTACTATGATGAAACAAGTAAATCCAGGTAATAGTAATAAGTAGACTAAGTGTCTAAAAATCATGATTTTACCTTCTCCTGTTCCACCACCACTGCCTCCTTTTGGTGTGATGAGTTCTCTCCTCAGTTTGGCCAGACGCGCTTTGAGCAGACCCAAGTGGTGAGCTGTGGCCTTGTTTCTCTGAGTCCTGGCCATCTATGAATAACAGTAACAAAACCAGCATGAGATCTTGGCATGATAACTGTAAAACCACAACACTGAACAGAGAACACAATCTCAAAAATACTCAATTTAGTATTACGGGGGATAATGGCAAACAGAAAATACGAGATATTTGAAAAGGCTTGAAATAATAAATATTTTCTTCAAAATTCATTTAGAATGGTTACCAAAGTAGTTAAACTTAAATGTTAGCTTATCTGAAAAATGATGCTGTCTTTAATCATATATTTATACTAATTATAGACATTTGAATTTAAAAAATAACACGAAAGGAAAAAATAAAACAAAAACCAATTCCAAACACTGATGACCAACACATAATGCTCTGCTTGCATTTACGTCTGTCCCCAAACCTGTGAGACCTAATCCATGATCAGTCCAACAAAGTTAAGTAACGTTAAGGAATGAATAGTGTCTAAACAGTTTCCCTGTCTTTTCTTTATCACCGTCTGCTCCGATAACACATTTTTCATTATTAGTCCTCTGGGATACTCTGTGGAGGCAGATTGACCAACACATTAAAAGCGTGTGCGCGGCTGCCAGCTGGTCAAACCGTACGTGTCTTTGCTACAGGCTCAGGGGATAGCCACAACCGTTGGACACCAACATACATTTCACAATACACCTGTATGTTAAATTGACACATAAAGCTAATTTCAGATACACACTGTAACATGTCAAGACACTGCACACCTGTTTCAATGACAAGCCCAGATGTGGGAGCTAGGCTAACTGTTTGCTAGCATTGAAAGCTAACTAGCTGTTAGCTAAACGTGACTGACTCATTGGAATCACTTTGCTATCTAGTTGTACCTTACCTCATTTTCAATCTCTGCTATTTTGGCGAGTATACTCATGGTGGCAACTCCCGCGTACAATCAACAGGAAATGAATAAAGTTGAGAATATTTTACATGCAAGTTGGTAAAGTTGTTTAGCAAGCACACCGCAACACCGCTCAAGTGCCGCTGTGCGCTAAATCACGAGGAATCTCGCGATGACAGTGTGAAACGGGAACGTGTGCCCGGAGTGTTGCCTAACAGGACAGAAATTAAAGCCACACCTAATGTCAGCTGTCTAACACACAAATACTTTATAATATTTTAGCTTATGTCCTTTTAATTAAGTAAACAATCAGAATGTTTATTCCAATACTTAATAGGGAAAACCAATGAAAGGCGTTTCAGTATAATGCAATACTATTTTGTAGAAGCTCCTACAGGAACTACAACAAACAAACAATAGATTTACTGCAGATACGTTTTGTTAATTTTTGGCCAGATATGACAAATACAAATGAAATGATAAAACAAATAACATCGCCAGCCACTTACAGTCTAAATGCCTACAGGATATTGCCTAGGACAACATTCACCCTGAAGATACACAACTTTTATGAGTGATGAGTGTAAAAGCAAGACCATTTTTTTATATCAAATTAAATTAAACTGAACATAATGTGGACCTTAAATTGTGTGCTGATGTCATAGTCAAATTATGGTTTACAAGGAATCACACAAACAGACATTTTAATGTTCTATTTAATACAAATTACATAATGAAAAAGAACACAGACTTGTTAAATTGCATTTTCACTGTTTATTGTTTAAATCGCATAGAGTATAATCTCTCGTTGGTTTCTATGTTGCTGAAGTTTGTGGACTGAACATCTGTTGTCTATCATCTGGGTGGGCTGTTTGAACAAATTCAAATCTGATTTGATGAGTAACTAGTGACTCATGCTGTGCTCTGTGAATGTTAAGAAGACTGCGTTATCATCTATGTCCAGATATTTAACACTAATAACTCTAACAATTCTTTATATTGGCCACATTCAAATATTGTTTAATTATTTTAATTTGTTTTCTGACATTAAAAAGTCAAAAGCTAATAATGATCAGCCACTATAAGTAGATTTACCACTTCTGCACTTCAATACTTCTCCTCCAGCTCATCCCATGGTGCCATCTAAATTGCTTGCTGCAAAAGATAAGTCCAATCTGAATATCAATGTAATTTTGAAATCGGTGTAGTTCAGGAAAGAACCTATCACACTGCATTATGTATGCATCTTAACTCCAGTCCAAAGATGTATGAAACCATATGCTAGGTATGCTGAATTTGTCATCTCTGACATCCCCATTGTTGTTTGTGTAGTGGTAGGAGGTGTGCTTGTCCTCATTAAAATATATAAAAATAGGCATTTTCCTTTTAAAAGGTAGTTGTGGTTTCAGCAAATCGTTGTTCAGCATTTCTTGTTACCCAACTGGGGTGACAGCAGGCATAAATAGCACAGGAAGGAAGGACAGGAGGTGAGACACAGCAAGACAAGGAGTAATTAATGGATATGTGATCACTCAGTACATTTTCGTAGACCTCTACAGGTTTAAGTTAATGTTTCTTTGTTAAATGACAGAAATGGGCTTTGACTTGATTCATAAACATTAGCCACAACTTGGAAATTGACAACAACAAACCCATGCCCAAACATCTCAAATGTTCTTCTTTTAATGAGCAACACATCTTTATATCATACGTCAGTCAGCATTGAAGTGCATTGATTAAAAAGTAAGTGCAAGTACAGATTCTGATGCATTCATTTTGACTAGAGGATTAAATTATTTGAAATGTCGCCCCAAAAATAGTCATTCTACAGGGGCACTCTGCAAAAAGAAAACCACTATAGTTGATGCTGTTTCTAACCTAAAAGATATATGCTTTGTTCCTCATTTCAAGCTTTTTAAGTTATCTCTGAGTGACAGTGTGTAGGAGTGATTTCTATCTGCCTTCTGCCGTCAGGTCACTCCAGTCCATCAAACACAGCACTTTTCCTCAATAACACTGCCGTGCTCCCTGACTGATTTCAGTGGTTTCTCAGTTTGCTTTGAGGAACACAGCAACTGAATCAAGCCAGCAGAAGCACAAAGTCTGTGAGAAGCACTATTTTAGTGCAATAGTTTCACACATGGTAACCTTGCCACCTAACACTGGCTACCTCTGCATAGAGATGGAGAAGAGTTCTTATCACAGCTCCATCGATAGGCCTTCTAGTGTTTACTGAGGGAAACCCCGTTATTTGTGGTCATATCACCAGAGCAAGGATAACAACATCTTTTGAGGTAATAAAAAAGAAATAACAGCATGAAATTATCCATTAAAATGCTTTGTCCCCAGTATCTTGGATTCTGTCATCAGAATTTGGATAATATTTATTGAAACCATAAGGCTTTACGATAAATGCAACTCAGCCATATGATGGCAAAAGTCTTCTGTGTAGGCGTTCCCCTTAGACTCTAGCTGCTCTCAGAGGAGGTGGGTGGTGCTGTGGAGGACGACCTCCGTCGGGACACTGACTGTGAGCGTTCAGGACTGTGTTTGTCATAAGGCTGGAGCTGCACCTCCAGGAAGTCCCTGTGCTGCTGGCTGATGACCTGGCTGATGAGTCCTGGCAGAGCCTGCAAGTTACTCAGTAGAGTCTCCAGCTTTGTTTCTAGCAGAGCAATCCTCTTCTCCATGTCCTCGCCTCTTTCATTTAAGTCTGATATCATGTCATACATGATGTTCTGAGTCTGGAACAGGGAAAAGGAGACACGCTTAACATCATCATTTCCAAGCAGGTGTTATTTTTAGTAGACAACTTTGAAAATACTGCGTGTGTCCATTATTGGCACACAAATCATAGATCAAAACATATGCTTCTTTATTATGTCAGTAAATGCACAGTTGAAAGTGAACTGCATTATCAGATCATTCTGAGAAGAGATTTGAAAGCTTCAGATTAGAAGAGCCTCTTTCTTCATGATACATCCTACTGAGACTGCAGAATACAGGAAAAGCAGCTGTTAATTGACCAATATAAAAAACGATTAAAGCATACTTTCAAAACAAGTCAGTCTTAAAAAAGATCAAGGTTGAAGCTATCTCAGTGTAAGTGATGAGGGACAACAACCACAGTCACTGAAAATGTACTCTGAAGTTCTGTATTTGCTTGCTAAGCCATGGCAGAGGGACAGCAACACAAAAGGAGTTTCGGACTAGGAACCTTTTGGAAGATATCCACTTAATTAGACTAAATCAGATTACTAGAGCCTCAAAAAAGCTTTTGACTGCCTCTGTGCACTGGACAACTGTGGATTTTGTCCCTAATCAATTACTGAATGTTGAAATTAGTTTTGTGCATTCATGGCCTGTGAACAGAAGAACAGTTCCAGAAAAAATAAGTATTTCAATGTACATGCTGACATGTGGGTATAATTTAAAAGTACAGCATTAGTATTTATTATTTATTCATGTTTTTTTTCTGTTTCAATGATTCCTTGTTCTTTTTTGCTCTAGGAGGAACAGATGTTGAAAGCTGAAAAGTTAATTCCACATCTATGAAAAGGTCAGAGGAACATCAAGTGAAGTTATTTTAATGCCAAACAGTTTCACCCCTGAGATCCTTCACATTTCCAGTTAAAAGCTGCCCTATAAGGGTAAACATTATGTAAAAACTTTATGAGAGGCGGTGTTTCCATGCTCTCCAGAGGACTTCATCAATGACCTTGAGGAGGCAGGAATGGTGCCTGCTGACTTTGCACGATGCTTTCTGCACTTTTGATGCATCAACCATCGTTTAACATTACGCTATAGCTGCTGATTTTAAACTCCTAAAGTTCAGTCTTCAAAAATAGTCAACAACACGCAGAGAGATCTGTCACATTTTATACGAGGAGTGGGAGTGATGTTGCTGGAGGGCGGCTTCAGAGGTATTATTCAGTGGAGGACTAATAATCCCTGGCAGTCTAGAGCTGATGCCATCCATCACCTGGCTTGTCCTCTTCTGATTTGAGGTGGGAATAATGGGATAGTTGGTTTATGTGAATCTGTGAGGACTAAAGTAACTGCTCAAACTGGTAGCTAGCCAAGGGTTTCACTGAGTTACACTACTCACAGTTTACACACTAATCTAAGCCTTGATTCCTTGTTATGTGAATGTTTTTCAGTAGCTGTGTCATTACTAAACATTTAAATGTATTAATATTTTTATCTCAGACATGTGCCATTCTACGTCAAACGAAATTCAAAAGAAATTAATTGCAGCCATCCACAGGGATGTAAAACAGGACTTATCCAAGTGTGACTTCATCTGTAAATCATGAAATGTAACAAGCAATACAAGAAACCATGAATAAACATGTATCATAAATACAAGCTGAAACTGATGGTGCAGGAATATTTGCAGTTATAATAGAGCCCTTTCTACCCCATACCAAAACCACAAATTAATACTATCCACCTGTCTCTGGACAGGACAGCTGGAGAAGAAGAGAGAGGAGTGAAAAAAGATTGTTTCGAACTGCAGCTTGAATGAGCAGTTTTGCAATTTAAGAGATTTCAGTTTGTGTAAAGGAATATTGAGAAAAAATGGTTTGTAGTGAAACAATATCAAAGCCAATACTGTACCACTTAAGCTGCAATAACAACAACAGCATAAATGCACATGTTATACGAGCCCCAGAGGAGATAATGAGTTAATGGGATCTGAGGAATTTCACATCGCTCTGCAGTGGCGACGCTGCCAATGATGTGTTCAGCTCCATTTAGTTTGATCTTTCCACTGACAGCATGAAGTGACTGAAGCAACACTGCCCTCACATGGCTACAAAATCTCATAACAAAGAGCCAGATACTGTAAGTGGCGTGTTCAATGTCACATCCAAGTGCTTGTATGGTGCTGTTTTACAGCACAAGGTGACTAAGCAATATTAACTAACACCATTCATGACATACTGGCCTGAACCCGTTTTAACTCTGGTGTACTACTGAATGTCAGTGCTGTGCCTCTCTGTCCTTTCTTCCTCTGCTTTTGCTTCTGGCTGAATCATCAGATCAGTGTGTCTCCCTTCCCAGGTTACTGTTTCTGCTGTGTCAGGCTGGCACATTGCCTGGTCTTTCCCTATGGTTTGTCAACTTCTGTTTAGTGCATCTGGAGACAAACATCAGAGCACACACAAAGGGAAAAAATGCTCTTTTGCATACACGAGTGTTTCTTCTTACTCTCATTCAGTAATTTCCAGGAAAACGTGTCCTGGGGATGGTAATTTACACTGTGAAATAAAATGAAGTTATTATTTCATACACATTCAAAACTTACTGTGTGTGAGTGCAGTCAACCAGAATCATCTCACAGATTTATTTTTGATAATCTGGTGGAAAGCCTGTCTGTTTATTTGACACCTGTAGACTTTGATTATATGAGAAAACATACCTAATTCAACTGAACCAGCATGCATTGCATTCACTCGCACAGAGGAAAGAAACTTGTCAGGATAGCTGTCTATCCTAATGTACAATGCAGCAGGAGACTGTTAGTCCAGCTTACCTTAGCAAGGTCCACTAGTGAGTTTGCTTGGTCATTCAGCTTGCGTTGCTCCATTTTAACACTTCTCAATCTGAACACAAGACCATTCAGAACCCAATAAATTAACGCTATGATAATCTTTTTGAAATTGTGCACACACAAAGGCATACACACGGAGAGCACTCCTAGGACATGCAGAGGATGTGTGTAGAGAATGCAGGGATTGCAGGGGTCAGTCCGTTTGGTTGAGCTGCATGCACGTGGAAAGGAAACCACATAGGGGGGAGAGCTGCCCGGGGGGAAAATGAGAACAGCTCTATATCCTACTCAACCAATACATAAAACCATGTAGAAAGAATGAAGAAGAACCATATCAGAACACCTATGACAGCTTCTTTAAAAAAAAAACAAACACATTTGTCACTTCTGGATGAGACTTTAGTGTGAGTTTAGTGATGAGTAGATGAGCGACCTGAACTTAAAAAAAGTGCCTATTTCTAAAAAAAAAGTGTAAAAAGCATTTCTCAAGCCCTGTGGGTTATTGGTAGGTGAGATTTACAATGAAGAGGTCAGTTGCTGTCTTTACAGTTCTTCTGCTCAAACAAACTACTCTCTGTTTAAGTTTATGGATCAATTTATTATTTTATAAAACACAGTTACATGTAAACATAGAGTAATATAAAATATAAAAACAACTGGGACATTATTAAAATTATGAAAAGGTCATTACAACGTGCCGCTTAGAATTATTCATTTACAAGTTAAACTGGCATCATGAATGCAAACTTTGCAAAATTTGTAAAATTCTAACATCTGCAAAAATATAACTTACCTACTCTGTACAGCATGATTAAATAATTCACATCTCTGGTTTAATTAAGCTTCTAAAGTCTAGAGCCTCAGGACAGCTCTAAAACAGCAACTGCACAGTGTGGTAAAATGTTGACCACGCATGGTTTAAAGATGTTATCAAGATTTTATTAATATTTTTTTTCCTGAATCACCCACATGTACTAAATTACACTGGGCACAGTAACAAACAAGATCTCAGTGTCATGTTTGCCAGTGTTTCTGGTCATGATATAATACTTGTAATACACCCTGTAAGTAACTGAGACGTGATTGCGGTTTGAGTGTGAGGTGATCATTAGGTTGTGTGGGAACTGAAGGCAAACAGTAACAAAGATCGAGAAGGGATTTAAAGGGGCCCCAGGGGAGTCAGCCAATTAGCCGACATGCACCCATTCTCATGCAACGCAGAATAATTTTTCTGTTTCCCGAAGACAGGCAGATGTGGAGCGAAGATGACAGGTTAAACCAACAGAGGGTGCCACAGGAGTCGCTGTAGGACACTACAGGCAAGAAATAGGTCCTACTAATTAAAGACTGAAATATTTCATACGGGGGAAACTTTATAGACAAGTAAGAAATACTCTTGCAAAATGGTTTTATTTTTCAAATAGATAAATGAAAAAACAAGAGCTGTTTGGTGGTCTATCTAAAATGACGGATATAATAGATAATTAGTGTTAAATGGTTTTGCAGTGGATGCAAGACCTGTTAGAATTATACATTTCACAGTTGGATGACCAATAGCCGTCAAATGGGGTTGAAGCACAGGGCAGCTCGAGGTCAGCAGAGGAAGCCTGCTCGCCCTGTCTTTTATATTCTACGTGTCTCTTTCCTTCAGTCAATCACTCCTCGTGGGCAGCTCTGCTTTTGAATGGGCACTCTAAATCTACTTGCAATTCATCAGGGGAAAACGGCTACGCTAAGCTTTTCACTACCCCACTAAATCTGTAAGGGCAATCTCAGTTAGTGCTACTCCATATTTTTTACCCTCTTGACTTGCTTTCTTTGTCGTTGGCCCCTGCTAGCTCATTGTGTAAAGAAAATGCTAATTTTTCTTCAGTCTAGCGGACAGGGTACTGCCATGTCGTTTTTTATTTCCCCTTGACAGCTTTATACTGTTGGTCACAGTTGCAGCCCCTTGAGACTGCTCAGTGGCTTTACCCTGACCTTCCTTTCAGGTCACTTTCCTGTTTCTCCATTTCACTGATCTCTGAGCTAACAAGTGCTCACTGCCCGTTTTGTCACTACGATTCCCCCTACAACCTTGCGGATGCATGTGGACAGGACTCTCTGTCTGTGCTGAGCTACTTGACTTAACAGCTGTTATGACCTAACATACTGCAGGATATTTTACTGCATACGCTACATGTAACACCGTGCCTGCGCGGCTGTAAAATGCACCATCCCAATAACGTCAGAGTGCTTCAACCGTGTCTATCACTAACATCTCTGCACTATTTCCCCTTAGTGCAGAGATGCAAAACAGCTGTGTGTTCTTGTTATTAGCCTGTGCTATTAACCAACCACAATAACACTTGATCAGCATTTCTGCTACTGTGTCATCCAACAGAGAAATGGAGGAAATGTGGCTGCAAATGTAGGCGTTAACAGTGGTTTCACGAGCCGAAAGATGACCCTGAGCACCGATTTGTGTGAGCATGACTGCTAAGCTGTACAACATGACTTGAGGGATATTAAAACTCATATACTTCTGCTACTGCAGGTCTCTCTCTTGTAGAGCTCTAGTTGTCATCCTTCGGTATGTGAAGGCACAGTTAATTGGAGTTTAATCAGTAGCTTTCTGATTAAAGGTTAAATTCTCATCACATCCATGCAGAAATGGAAAGAAAAACACCCTCCTTCATTGATAATTGAAATTCACTTGACATGCACCTGTGGGTGTGTTTACAATGTGCAGAAAATGTCCACTCAATAACAAGGCGTGAAAGATGTTTGTGCTGGTTATTTAATGCTGTTTGATGCTCAAATGTTGAAGATTGACAGGAAAATGTAGTAGTGTAGTGTATTTTATCAAAGTGACGTGCCAGTCAGTTAACATACATCTGATGCAAAAAAAAACCTAAATGAAATATTCTGGCATTATCACGATGGTGTCATGTGAAACAAATCAGTCATTGCAAACCTTGCAAAACTGTCATGGCATGAATTTCACTTATCAAATGAGGGAGTGTACGTTTTTAGTCACATTATTAGGTTCAAGGACAAGCTCTCGTTAGCATGCACACAACAGGTCTGTATCTACGTTTGAGGCGAAGACTTACTTTCGAGCTCTATTGCATTGTGTTGACACAAACAGGAAAAAAAGGAAACATGAAGTAGACAAATGAATTATTACAACATCAGGTAAACATATTCAGATGGCAAAATCTGTTTGCTGAAGTCTGGCTGCTGTAACCCTCATCTCTACGCTGTCACTTCCTCTGAAGCTGCAGCAGTAGTTTCGCTTGACTGATATCTCTGTTTAGACTGGTTCTGGTAGCTGCAGCTGTGCTCGTGCTCTGTGTAGTGTAATCCCTTATTTCCCACACCAGTCCTGGTTATCAGAAATACAGCATTCCTGTTCAGCTGAGTAAACGTTTAACAACACATACAGTGCCCCAAAGCATCTACGGCCCCATTTAACAGCTGTTTACACCTTGCATCCTATGCCTTGACTGATAAGGATGTCCGAGTGAGCTTTCCGCTGTCCTACACGTTTGACCGGAGGGAACGCCTACGGTGAGATCTGATTTGATGTTTACTATCTCCTCATGACAGGTCAAGGACAGCTGCAGGCTTTTTCTAACTCTTAGCTTGCCGACAGGCCACTTCCTGCACTCATCTCGATTCAGAGTTTGTGTATCACCCAAGCGACAGGCAACACAAGCTTAACTTAAAACTCTCCTAGCTATGACCTGTGAACACACAGTACTTAATAAACAAAACTAAATCTTGATAAGCTCAAGCTGTGATGTGAAGATAATATGCTGAATAGCTGTCCTTGCACACAGAGTTGGATGTGACTTTTTTCCCACTGTATCAAGTTCTTTATAGATTTAGCTTTAGCTCCAAGGGATTTCCATTATTAGGCCGTCCTACAGAACAGGGTGGACATGAGACGTCATCACTACTGCAAATTGCTTGAATAGGACAGCAAGGACACAATGACTCGAACAAGCAACGGTGACAAAACGCTATTAAACTGCACACATCTGGAAGGCAAGTTGCAGCAGCAGACAGTTTATATATTTCTGTGCCATTTAGTTAAACATCCCAAAGTCTTTAAAACATAAATGTTGGCCTATGTTAAAAAAATCATGAGCAAATCAAAGTTGTACACAGGAGACCACAGAAAGAAAACAACCATTCAAACAGGACATTTTCCTTGAGCATAAAGCTACACGACCACACCATTGGACATTTAGTTTCGTCTTTTAGTTGTTTTTATTAAATTATTTGCCAGTTACTGAAAAAAGTCACCGACTACATGTACTGAAAGTAATGTGGGTTGCAGAAAACAAGAGCGAGTGGAGACTTAAAATCGATACTGTCTTGCAGTTAGGTAGCAGTGCTGGGGTCCTTGGGGATCCTCTAAAAGACTAGCTGACAGGTAAGCATCTGACCGGCCCCTTCGAAAAATAAGAAACCCAGATGTGTCAAGCCAGATGACATTACGTTTGACTCAGTGAAAGTCAAACGTAATGTTAACCTGACAGCAAAAAGTGAGACAGAGAAAGATCAATAGCAAACCCGCAGACTAGCAGATTCTGTAACAACTTAAGAATATTTCAAGTTGAAATGAATTTCTTTTTTTTCCACAAATACCTGTGAAATATACTTAAAACTGCTGACAGTTTCCGCAGAAAAAGAAAGTACCATTTTACACACGTAAAATGTCTATTTCCAACTGACAATTGTAGCCCTGTTTTCAATATAAAGAACTTCCAATGTATCTGTAAATAATAGATCGATATTTTACCACCTGCCACCATGCTGAATCAACCGGCAACAACTCATTACCACATCTGCAAATTCAAAGTTTGTCAAGTCAGGTGAAGCACAACCATAAAGTACAAGATTAAAATGAACACATGTTCTTGCACATAGTTTTGCTACAGGTGTCAAACAATTCAGATTTCAGGTTTGTGTTGCATCAGTGAATCAAATGAATGCACTGCTGCACGAATAAGGTATTGAACCAGCATGAGGGTTATAGGAGTTTGGTACCTACTGGTGAATGGCTTGGAGAAATTTCCTCTGGTGCTTCCTGACTCTGGCGTGGTCCATCTTCCTCACCAGTTTGGTGTTCTTGTAGATGAGCCACGTCTCCCTGAGAACATTCGCAGCTGTGTTTTTCACCTAAAGTGCAACAAAAGATCCTTCGGTGAAGAAAGCAGATAAATAAAATGACACTGATGTCAGAATAACTGAACGTGAGGATTTCGGCTTACTCTTTTTGTTAGCTGGGTGTCCATCATAAAATTGTGGACATGTTTTTCAGCTTTGGTTAGTTCAAGTTTCTTTGCCACCACAGCCACCACCAAGGCCGTGCAGCCAGCACCCTGAGAAAGAACAGACACACACAGATGCACTGGGTGGATTTATACTTTATACTCATGTCATGAAATAGTAGCTGCATATTCTTTCCATAAATAATAAGACTTCCTGTCAGCAAAAAAGCAAAACATACAAGCACTCAATCTGCTTTTTGGAGCTTTTCTCACCATAATTCCTGTCAGGAGGCAGACTCCTTTCCCACAGTATGTATTTGGGACCATATCCCCATATCCAATGGTAAGAAACGTAATAGAGATCAACCACATGGCTCCTAGAAAGTTGCTGGTTATGTC
The DNA here is from genome assembly GCF_900324465.2 of Anabas testudineus. Lineage (NCBI taxonomy): Eukaryota > Metazoa > Chordata > Actinopteri > Anabantiformes > Anabantidae > Anabas > Anabas testudineus. Next base: position 11,820,058 of record NC_046630.1, read on the forward strand.
TTGGTTGTCATGGTACCTGTAATAAATAATACATGCAATAGGTTCACTAACCTTAACGCACAAACTCCAGCTTAGTAATCCAATACAGAACATCAGATTCAACATCAGAATATGGCTGGTTTTAATCAATTCTTACAGCACATGTAAATCGTTCTATGCTTATCCTCAGACACAGAGTGAACTAAAAGGGCATGTACACTATCTATTTTTATGACTTATATATGTTTCATGCTGATCAGTGAGTGCAGCATAGCATGAGAAACTGATCCAGGCACCTCTCGCAAGCTCTCACAGTCCATGCAGCGATGATCCACAGCGAGATGGTGAAGACCAGCAGCACAGTGCCAGGGCAAATGGTCATGAGAGTCTTCATCACAAAGCGTGTGTTAAAGTTAATCTTGTTGAGTGCACCGATGCTGCGGGACGAAGCGTCCGTGAAGAGCTTGCTGTGCAGCAGCATAACACGAGCAATGAGGTACAACCTCAGGAACATGGGGATGGACAGGATGATGTCCACATCTGCATCTGTCTTGGATGGTACATAGGAGTAGGCCAGGCGTGCTGTCCAGGTGAAGGTGTAGTTCCCTGGGATGGGGTGGATGGCACACACCAGGATCTCCAGGCAGATGAAGAAGATGCGCTCATATGTCATGGCTATCCTCCAGTCATCAGCTGCATTGTCCACCATAAATAACTGCAAAGAAAGGGCATGGTGAGGCTGATGGAAGGTAAAAGCCAGCTAACATTTTCATCACGGTGAAACAGCGCGCTACAGGAAATCATTAAACCCATTAAACAATAAGTCACAAACAGCCTCGAGTTATTAAATCACATTTTTTGAGTCACATGTTTTAAAGACCTCAGCTTTGCAATTTGTTGCACATTTAGAAAAATTATATCCCTAGAAATATTGCAAAGAAATAAAATCCATCTGAGAATAATTAGTTGGAGGCCTATTTAAATAAAATATTGAAAACCTAAAATTCGGCAATTAATGGCAGGAATAAATGTAAAGTATTCACTTTGATAAGAACAAAAGGTGAAGTACTGTGTCCACAGTATGTGTCTGTTACTCTCACTGCCTTCAGACTCTATCAATAAAAAAAAATGTTACATTGGCAGCTTGCAGTCAGCATTTTCAACTTCAAAGTGTCACACTGATGAGAACATCTGCCACCGTCACATTAGCATTATGTTCTGATCGCCTGGACGCCCTGACCAGAAGGTTGGCCCTTTCACTGGGGACTGCAGTATGGGTAGAGCTCAACACCCCTCATCAGTCTTCTCCACCCTGTCCTCTGTCATGTACTCCAGCTTCCTCACATGGTGACCTCTGCTGCTGCTGCCGCTGCTCCTCGCTCTTGTTTGTGCCCTGCCTCCTCTTCGTCACTTTCAATCCAATCTACACTAATCCTGAGTCAGAGGATTCACTGCTGCGTGTATTCACCCTGAAATAATGACTGAGCCCATGCCTGACATCACCAGCTCGTTCACAGTGATCTTTGATCGTGCTTACAACTGTAGACACACTAGCTCAATCTTACTCCTCTCAGATAGTTTTATATTTGCTGGTTGCAGATTACACATTATCAAACGGAATTAGTATCCCCTGAATTTGTCAAATAACTCCTCTCTCTGACACCCCACAGTGATATCTCTCCACAGCTGCTCTTGCTCTCTCCACTCAATCACCTCAAGGCCCTCTGTCTGTGTACAGGCCGCCACAACTGGCACTGGATATTTCACAAAATGTTGCCGTCAGCACAAACGGCCGAGGTTTCCTGGCGGCGTTTTTTGCCTCGAGAGTGGCAGACTTTCTAAAGGAGAGGACTGGAAAACTGCACATGATTGCATTTTGTCACAAACAGCCCTAATATGCTTGGCAACAAATTACACGTTGTCAAGTGACTTCTCAGCGTTAAAAATGAAAACGTGCACATGCAGTGCCATGTGTTTGTTTAGCATCAGCAGAAGAAAGGATTGGACAGAAGAAAGGAAGAGGTTTGCAGTGTGGTCTACCTGTTTCTTTTATCGGCAAAATAAAAGGAACTACATTAAAATTAAAATAGTTAAAATTGTGTTGCCAACATGTTACCAAAACATTAAAGTTAAATATATCACATACACAGAGTTAACATATGTATATTAAAATGCACTTGGCATATAATGATGTACACAGGTATGTAATGGCAGGTGTGAATGTGTATATATTTTAAAAAGACAGAAATAAAATGTTAATATAATTCAACACACACTGGAGACACACATCATGACTCGGCATCTTGCCAAGTCCTCTCCATTTAGTTACATTTGATATTTCTCATTATACAAGTAAGAACTGTCTCCGTCTTGGAGTGTTAATGGGAACAGTGACCTAGATTGTAAATTTAGTGCTTTTAAGCTAATTTATGTTACACTAAATGGAACTGCTGAAATGTGTCTTACATCGAAAAGAAAGCTGCTATTCAACACGTTCAACTGAAGGACAAAGTAAAAAAAGAAATAAACAACGGTTCCCTACCAGTTTCCTCGCAGACATACATGAATGCTCATACACAGTCTGACAGGCTGGAAGACACCCTGACACTAAAGCGGCCCTCTTCACTTTAACACTCCAACTTTGCTGAAACCACAACAACAAACGCTGCACACGGCTCATTATAGCCTCTGAGCCAATTATGTCCAACAGCTACTGTACAAGAAGTATCAGCTGTCAGCAGGCTGGTAAATAACAACAAATACAGAACAAGTAACACCAGCATGTGTCCCTGAACAATTGGTAACACTGTCCCACAAAGCCGCAGTTGGTTCTCGCAGCTCGTTTTTATTTCAAAGCTGCAATCAAAGTTTCCCCCAAACACAAAAAACACATGAATTAAATTTTCAGAGGCAATTGTTCATATCAAACGAGTGACACTGAGCTCCTTTAACAAACTGACATGTGTCAGAGAAGTGTGTAACTCTAACCACAGCTTGTCTTGTTCAGCTTTCCAAGAGAGTGTAACATAGACATGTGGAAACACAAGCTGCGAGTCCGCCGTGCTCTCTGGTCTCTCCGTAACCGAATTAGGGCTCTGCAAGCAGCTGAATCTATTGTTTGCACACAACACAAGCTGCGTTTTATTTCACGTTTTAAACAACAAAACAATCCAGTCAAAAGCAGTTACAAAGTTTGTTACCTCAAAACACTGTAATTAAACATTTAAACACAGGTTGCAGAAGGAAAGCCTACTAGGTAGGTAAAAGCAATTATGGTAATGGATGAGCTGAAATACAATACTGAAGAGCCCTTTACCTCAGAGCATCGAATGCTCTGTACTAGCAGCACCACCAGCAGTTATGACAAATAGGTGGAGGAAGCTACATCACAAAAAGAAAAGCGTTAAACCTTACAAACCTTAAAAACTGCAAAGAAAAAAGACGAGAATTAAAACCGACAGCCGATGAACCAGAAGGCTTTTAAAATACCCACAGGAGGCCAACAAATAATTTAAAGTGTGCAAGTAAAACTATTTTAAAATGTTATCACAGTTAAAAGTTGAGAACAACAAACATGTCGGCAGTCTGGCAATTAGCACTTTGATTTTCTAAAGCAATATGAATAATTAAATGAATAGATCATAGGTCAAACTACAATGTGCACTGCAGGAAAGCAGTAAAACTTAGTTTACATAGTTTATTTGTGTGAACTGACCCCTCAAAGTCTCTGTGTCATATGTTTGTGATTTGCTCTATATGTTTTATTATACAGACAGACACACATGGACACATTTGCACCTCTGTACACGTGAGGACGTGTAACCTTAACCCTAAAGTGTTAAGTGACACTTTGGAGAAGTAAGAACCAGACAACATGTCCTCACTTTCCAAAAACGATCCTCGCAGTGACAATAAAGTATAAGATCACGCACGTGAAGCAGCTGCACCGGACGGTAGATCAAGTGAGGACATCACTGGCTTGTTTTTTTTTTCCTGATGGATAAAATAAATTCCTGGCACAACTTCACCACCTGTCAAGGTGCGGATGAGGGAAAAACAAACTGAAAAGATCTAATCTCCAGCATCAAGTGCAGATTATCAAACTACTTTATTATCAAACCAATGCATTTCAGCTCACGGCGACCCTGCATCTCAGGGCTGAAACCCTAATGAAAGGCTTGTACATCTAAGCCTTCAGACAGGTTGAGAGGCACTATAGCTGAATATGTCCTTAGATCACTCCTTGCCTGCTTCTTTCCTGCATCTGCGCTGCACAGTCTCCGAGGAGCTCACCTGCGATGCTAGCTGGTTTGGTTACTGGTTTCACTATGTTCAATATAACTAATGGAGTCCAACTCAATATTTAATCTGTGTAATGTGGAGATGGGAACATATATCTTGTCACCGAGAATGAAATCGCTCAATCTCATTAGCGAATTAGGTTGGGAGGTTCAGCTCAATTAGACATTAATGCAATGCTTTATTTATGATATCAAAGTGAGCCACTAAGAGGCCACTTTACTGCGTAAATCTGCCACAGATCCAGTTTACTTTTGTTTCTGAAATAAAGTCTCCCATTTGCATGTGCATTCTTCCATTCAAGCAAAGTAAAACCTGACCAAGCCAAAGCTCATATAAATCTTTCTTTAGAGTGTTGCGGCTGCAGCCAAGTTGCACACATTATTAATCTGAAACCATCTGTTTAAAGGCACGTAGAGCACCATTTAGTAAATGTCAGCAATAAATACTTTTGGGAGGCTGAGTGACTCTACCCTTCAAAGCCTGAATGTTCAGTGAAAACACTCAGGTCACCAGCCAGGGGTGGTTATCTGACTCCAGTCTGGAGTCTCAGGTAGAGGACAGATTTCACTGAGAGAAATGCAGAGTGTCTCCTGCAGTTACACCATATCTCTGACACATACACACCACCCAGGGGCCGAATGACAAACACAGCCAAGTCTGGCTTTGGCAGGATTCGCTGGCACAGTTTTGGAGCGATGTGTTGTTATTTTATCTTTTCTGCAGATTGTAAAATGTAATACCGTGCGACTGTGACACATCAGCGCTGACTTTTATCGGAAAAGTACACATCAAAGACAGAACAGCACCCAAAGCATTTTGCATTAGTTTAAAAAAAAAAATCTCAGCAGAACTGTCATCTCAAGGTACAGCGACGCACCCATGGCCTTAACTCAAATACCCTTTGGCAAGAGAGTCTTTGATGTGACAAAAATAGAATTTTTATTCTTATTTTTTGTTAGTTTTTTGCTTAAGAATAAGGTGAACCCATAAACAATCCTAGCAGCGAGATCAGGAAGGTGCCCACAGCTCATATCAGACTTTGGCGAATCAAAGTCAGGAAGGAGCTTTATCTCCCTCATTTCTACTTGTACAGTACAGTAACGCTGCCTGCCAACGGAGAAAAAATCTACTAAAATAAAAAAGTCGAAATATTCCTTGGGCAGATCGCCAGCTGTCAACAACAGACATTCCTTGGACTAAATCAGGCCAAGAACATCTCAAGGACGAACATTAGATTCCCGAACACAGTAGGAATGTTAATATTATTTCACTTGCTGGGACAAATCTAAGGGCATTTAGCAGAACACGGGCAAACTGTCTCTCTCTGTTAATGCACTAGGCTCAGTGGGTCACCCATCACTGCCATGGCAGTGCAGCGGATCTATCTCTAAACAATTCAAATGACAGCTGGTGTCCAACATCTATCCTGTCTGACCTGACCTTTGGAGTTTTCAGTCACTCTGTGGAGAAAAACGTCCTGTTGTTATACCGTATAGAAATGAGAGGGTACAATCTTTGCTGAGTTTGACAAGTAAGTGAGTTTTAAGGGGCTCTGAGTGTTGGGGAAATATTTCATCATCTTGACTTATGCCTCTGGATCTGACAGGCATCTGTGAGTACACATGGATGTGCATGCATAATCTATTTACTGCAGGAGCAAAAAAATTTCCCACACGGGAAAGTGCACTTTAGAAATAGCACTCTACTGATATCAAAAACGATTTCGTTTCTAAGTCTTAAAAGTGAAGGTTGAGGTCACTGCTCGAAGAAGATGCAGTAGCGTGTTACAAGTGTATTTGTTGGTGTGTTTCATTAAGCTGACAATGTTTAATATAGTAGGACTGGGAAAGGTAAAGTATGTTCATGAAAAGAGAGAAATAATAAAGATGAAATACGGGAAGTGTAGAGTTTGACTTCCTATCTCGTACTACCACAATATAGTTAAATGTTGTAGCTTTAGGTACAAATGTGTTGTACTTTTCATTTCACAATATTTTTTAATTAATATCTAATATATTTTAGAGGCAAATATTCTACATTGCAACAGATAAAAAATATCTCACACTTTATAAAATGTGATCTCAAATGATCAATTAATAGTGCGTTATCAGAAAATAAACTTTATTAACAGGAAGACAGCTGACAACACAGTGGAGGAGGTCACTGAGCACTGGGTAATTGTTATAAGCTTCTCTCACAACAATATATTCTTGTGTTTTGCAATTAATGGATTTATTAATAAATCCATTAATTGCAAAACACAAGAATATATTGTTGTGAGAGAAGCTTATAACACTTACCCAGTGCTCAGTGACCTCCTCCACTGTGTTGTCAGCTGTCTAAATCACAGGTTGTTACAATAGAATCAGGAAAACTTAGGATGGAAACTTTCTCTATTTTCTGACAATATAGAGATTAAACTATTTATTATTTATTTAAAAGAGGAGTCAGGAGAACAGGAGCACCCTGGTGGCCAAATGATTAGAAACATCCCTTTTCTTGGAGGGGACTTTATTTGCATTTCCTACCTCCTATCTCTCCCCATGTTTCCTGTCTACGTCTTTACTGCAAACTCTCAAATAAAAGCTAACTCCAAAATAAATAAAATAATTAATAAATGTTAAAATAAAAATAATACCCAATATACAATTAAATATACCATAATTATCAAGTTGTATTACAGGAACTCTGCACTTAACCCACAGGACCAAAAGTAAAGTGTCGACTGACTAAACCCTAAATGTGGGTTTTAAATAAGTCAATTAGGAAACTGATTATTTACAACAAATAGTTTTTATGTTCTAATGAAGCTCATTGGCAACCTCAAACATGTAAACCTTCTTAAATCTTCTAGATTTAATTGTTGTCGTCATTCAGTCTTGAATATTTAAGTTGTTAATTCTCTGATGAAGCTCACTGTAAGATATCTCTAAGTTTGACACACATGAAGTCTCGTGCTTTTGTCTTTTGTGTAGTGCTGAGCAGCAAACGACAGAAGCACCGTGGAAATGAGAAAAGTGCAAACATTTCACTTCTTCTGTGTGTGCAGTGTCATTTGCAAGATAGATTTAGAATTAGTCCGTGTGCGTGTGCGTATGTGTGTGTGTAAGCACATGTGTCAGTCTGCAGGAACCAAGTAATGACAGAGTAGCAACAACAGGCACAAAAGAGCCCTCAGGCAGGGGAGGAAAGGAGCAGCTGGTGTGGTTGAATTTGAAGTATAAACACTATGAACTGGATTTGAATAGCGAGTCAGAATCAGTTTCCAGGAACTGGCTGATAGTTTGTTCTAAGGAAGACAGGCCTCACAATCAGCTTGTACATTTGGAGCGTAGCAGCAGGGAGCGAGTGAGACTGCAGTGACATGGTGGTGTTTTGTAATTTGTTAAAGTGTTCAGGCTTCTGCATTTGAATAAACTCTTTAAATCACCATGTGTGGTGAAAAGTGCATTAGTGGTAATCAACTCAGAGGCAAACAATCGTCCTGATAAAGTTTTCTGGGTCAGCAAAGGAGCAAATGTCTTCTTACTGAAAAGCGAGAGCAATGTAGGGGTGAAAAATGTTTTGGCTATTGACGTGAATGTCAGAGGAGTCTGGATCAAAGAGGCTTTAACAGCCTTCCTATGGGGTAAGTGTGCAGCTACCAGTGATTAAAGGAATGGAAAGAAAAGCTTGTTGTAGAGCTGAAATGAGCTTTTCAACGTGCCTGTAATGAAAGAGAGAAAGCGTCTTTAGAGCCATTTTTAAATTGCCACATTTATCAATACACCTGTGTTGTTGTATCACAGCTCACAATCACACCCAGCACAGCTCACTGCTTTAGCATTTCACCGGCCTATAGTGAGAAGAAAAGTACACAACCTGGTCCAAAACTAGAATAAATAGAAACCTGCTGTGATGAGGACCTTTGCAATATATCAGTCACAACTAAGGAGTTGCATTATTTAACATGAAGGACTGGAGAAAAGGCTCAGTTCATGAACTGAATCACTTTCACAGGATTAGACTTAAAGATGTGGAGGCCGAGGAAGGGAAGGAAGATGTGATGGCCTCATGCAAACTTACAATATGCTTTCGGTTTTATAAACAGCCACTGGCATCTGTCTGCAGGGGAAATGAAAGTGCGTCTGTTATGTACTGAAATATGATGATGATGTCTGTGCCTTTCTGTCATCCCTCATAAAGAAAGGTTTACAATGAGACATCTGAAGGGGGCGACATGTTTTATTGTTTCAATGACTGATACTCCCCTAGGAATCATTAAGTCCTAAATATACCAACAAGGCTAGTTCCTATCCTGGAGCTCTTGCAACTTTTTTTTTTTTTTTAAATATAAAAGGTATGTTTTATCCAAATGTAATGATGTTCTGTTTCATAGCAGTCTACAGTATTAAGCCAACATTTAATAGAGCACAGACATGAGATGAAAACAGCTGGGTCAGCTAAATGCATTTACATCTAGTTTAAGAGTGAGTTAAAAAAAAAAAAAAGCCATTAACATGATTAAACATGGCGTCATTCAAGATGTAGGAAAATGCTTTGTGTTCAAGTTTTCCTTCTAAGCTGATTCAATCGAAAAGGAAAAAAAAAAGGAAAACATGCATCCACACCGCAGGAAGCGGTGCTATTCATTTTGTGGCGGTTCAATACAGACACAAGTGCTGAGGTGCAGGAAGAACTGTAAGTAATGTAACAATGCTCCAAGGCAAGGTCATAAAACTGTCCAAATGTCGGAACTTCTCAGGGGAGGCTGACAATCAATATTCATCCACTGAACACGTTTTCATTCGCTGATCTTATCAAAATATATAATGAACTATTAATATAGTTTTAAAAGATGATGATCAGTCTACTAAAGTCTACAGTGCAGCCAGTGGGATTTACTGTCAACTATAGTTATGGAACAGACTTAAGACATTTTACCACTGGAGGAAAGAAAATGAAAATAAGTCAACTTTAAATAATGTTTCTTGGAGTCATCACACCGTCCCACACTGAAAGTTCATACTTATCTTGCTTTTATGCAAAGTTAGGAGTGTTTGGTTATTCTTATTTCACATATGAAAATAACAAACTGACAGGTACCTCCTCAACATTAACACTTAAAGAAGTGGGGAAAAAAGAGTTTGGACGTTACCTGGATCTCTCTTGCGTGGTAGATGATAATCAGCCCCAGGAGAATGATTGTAGAAAGGCTTATCAGGCATTTTAGAGCTAATGAATACAGGGACTCCTGGAGAAGAGCAAACAACACTAAAGCCAGACAACACATGACATCAAATCACATTCTTACATCAGGACTTTTTTTTTTTTTTGACCACATGCATCTGTAATTCAGCTTCTTAAAGTTTACTGCAACAAATTGCTGAGATGAGAACTTCTACAGTGTTACTGGGGATCCCCCTCGATGGCTGGACACCAGCGGGGCCCCTTTGGCCTGCGTGTGACTGTGGATTTAACTGTGCAGGACATTTCACACAAAGCCCGACAAGTTCTGTTGCTTTAACCCTCCTATTTAAAAGTTGTTTCATTTCAAAGGCTCCCTCCAGTCACATGCATACTGAATTAACTCTGGTCTAAATGGGACTGCACGGCGTGGGCTCCGAGTTAATACGCACCTTTCCATAGGCTCCCCACGAGAGTTCAGTCTCTATAACCATCACAACGATCCCAAACATGCCAAATATTAAAGCATAGTCGCTCAGCCGCTTCCTCTTCTCAAACAAGGCCCTCCTGTGACCGAGCTTTTCCCCAATGTTCTGGTTTTTCTTTTTACCCGATTTGCCTCCGCTGTGGCTGCAGCCTCCCCCTCCGTCTCCCGATGCGTAAGGCATCAGGGTGGTGGAATTATTATCCGGCTTGGATACTAAAGTGTCCGACGCATCTGCGGCTGAGATGGGCTGCAAAGGCTGGGACTCGGAATCAAACTCGTGTACGTTTCTGCGGGACGAGCTCAAGTTGCTCAACGGCCGCATTACGCCGCCGTTGTATCTGCAGCTGCTCATGGCTATTTCATTGTAGGAGTTACTGTCTTTGTGGCTGCTGCCCAGGCTGCCCCGCTGCCGATCGCGGCAATGCTGCTGCTGATGGTGAGGATGATGATGTCTGGATGAACTACCATGACTAGAGGGTGTGAACTCGCAGACGCTGTACTGGCAACCTTGCCTCGAAGACGTTTCCGATGGTGTCCTTAAAGTTCCCACAGTGGTCGGTGACGTCCCGCGGAAGACGAGGCTTTTTCTCGCATCACAGGTGCAGTTATTGCAGGTGCAGCATTGGTCGTGCTGCTTGCTGAGCTGATCCTCCCGCCCGCAGTAGTGCTGGTACTTACAGTGCTGGAGCTGCTGCTGTGGAAAGATATCGTTCTGCAGCTGCAATGGGGTTTCCATGTCAGTGCTGCTGTTTAAAGCAGCAGCCGGGTACCACAGAGCACCCGACAAAGGGCGTTCTGGTACTTACGGGAGGACAGAGCCGCTGCATGAATAGACCCATTTCGGCTCCGGTAGAATGTGAGAAGAGACTCCGATTGGGAGACGGGACCAAAACAACTGGCTCGACGTCATGAAAAGGTTGCAACCATGGGCTGTGAAGCCCAGCCTCATTTCACCAGGATCAACAGAAAGTAAAGATTTATTGCTGTGTTAAACGTTGGCGCCCTCCGCACTTTAACACCTTCACACGTGGCTGAGCTGGGAATAAAATCACTTTCTGTAGCCAAAAAAGTAAAAAAAAAAAAAAAAAAGACGTCTTGAACCTGGGTGTATTTGCTTCATGTTGTTGTTGTTAGATGCCGTTTCATCACCACGCATCTGCACAATGAGATCCTGCAGTTGTCACATGTGCAATTTAGCTTTTGCACACATGACCCATCAGCTGAGCCTTTTCATAAATCCCTGACTGATTTCCCATTTACTGACTTAATAGAAAACACACGTAGCTCGCTGCCAGCGCTGATTTACAAGGTGCTGATTTCATTCAGCTCATTGGCCGCCGCCCATGTGACCGTGCAGGCCTTTAGCACCTATATGACCAGCGCCTGCGTGTGCAGCCACAGATTGATGTGACCGCTGGTGGCCGCGTTATTAATGGAGGAGAAGAGTTATATCACCCCGAGGAAATACAGCCAACTGCCCGAGATTGAGCAGCTGTAGAGGCATAAAGCAAAGCCCGAAACCCAATCATCCAGACGTCCCGGAGTTGCAGAAGCAACAAATTTAGTCTTAGGGCTGTTAGGGTGTATTGGAGTTATGTTTCTGTATTTGTGGAGGGATTTTACTCAGAGCTGCTCACTTTGCTCACAAGGCTTTCTTTGCTTCAGCTGCACTGAAGTCGTAAAGTTGTCTCCAAATAGACATCACCTGAAGAACAATCAGCAATGACCAATGAAGAATGTAAAGAGGTGGAAAGTTGGAGGGAGCACTGTGCACATACTGTCTTCTTATGTGTCGTTTTTTAATAGGAACAATACAAATGTTGCTGCCCATGGTGCTGGAGGCGCATCTGTCACCAACTAACTTTCAGCACCGTGGACAGCTCCACTCATTGATCACTACCAACCATTTATTACTACTATCATCCTGCACAGGATCGCAATGCGCACTTACCGCTGATTGGCTGGACCCCTACACCACATGACACCTCCCGCCTTACTGAGGCGGGTGCATCATCTGCTTCTGTGTGTGTGTGTGTGTCTGTGTCTGTGTGTGTGGGGGGGAGTGTAGTGAATGAAAAGAGTCCTCTTGAAGTCATGTCACACACAAATCGCCTACCGGACAGACGCGGTTTGTGCAGGACACAGCCAGAGGAGACAGTGAAGGAGCGGTGTTTCAACTGAACGGTGACTGTTTCAGGGCGGTGTTATGTGCAAACAGGAATCCCAGTCATATTATTATTATCTTGGTAAAATCCCGCCCATGTGGATGTTTTCTCTTGATTGAATCTAACGAGCTTTCACCAGTTCCAGTTTTACTGGTACCGACAATAAAAGGTTGTGACTTTTGTTTTATGAATTAAAGTTAATGGAGGGTGATAAAATGCTGTCTCCTCACTGAATGAACTCCTAGTGGCAACATTACAGCTGAATATTTAGCCTTCACCACGTCATGATCATAAGTAGACATGCAAAACTGCAAACATATCATTTTCTGCTGAGCTCATTGAAAACACTTGTAATTCACAGGTGGTGGTGGGGGTGTGTGTGTGTGTGGTGGGGTTGTTTAGTTTTGGACATAGTTTGATGTTTTTACATGTATCTTACTTACTGACATGTGGTGAAGCTGAAAACAGTGTTGTAGTCATAAAGTTTTTCCAAGTGTACTTGTAGTTCTACAAAGTACTGCTCATTTCCTTAGTGCCTCACTTGTAACTTGAATAAAATGGTTTTGTCAAATGACTAAACATGAGTCAATTTTTAAAAGATATAAACTGAAATCGATGTCACATTTCCCATTTAAGTCCTGTTGAGAGTGAGACCACTTCAATCGGCTACATGTAAGAAAATACTGTATACTGAAGATCATTATCATACATCAGAAGATAGAAAGGGTTTCAGAACAGAGAATCAGGAGGATCTGTGATAAGCTCCAGAAGCACAGCCTCATACATTTATTCAAGATAGAGATTTAAGATCGGGCACCATGATAAGATAAGACCACTGACACGAGTCAAACGCGAAATTCTCACGTTTTGTTGATCTGGTCACTGCGCCCCCTAGTGGAGGAAGGACTAAGAAAAAAACGCCACAGATGAATGAAAACGTTTAGGTCATTCAGACACATGGTAGTCAGTGTGTAGAATTAAATGATGCATCCCAACCAGATTACAAATACAAACATTTCAATACATGCATTTACATTCATCCATTTTTACTCAGCTGTCTTTTCACTCATTTCTAACAAAGTGTGCTTCTTATTCTGCAGAAGGCAATGCTTCATGAATACTTTGCATCAGAGTTGTGAGCATGCAGCTCCTTTCCTGCTTTGTGCAGCTCCTTCCACTCTCCTTCTGTTGTACCTTGAAAGGGAAAACGATTCTACCTCACACAGTTACAGAGTCAGCACCATTTACTCCCCAACTCCATGTGTTTACCTTCTGGACTGTGTTTTGATCACACTGACAAGAAGGTAGAAAAATGTGTGAGTGCGGCAAGCAGCAAAGTGAGCAGCTTGCTTACGCTGGCAGAAACGGCCACTCACACGCTCAGCAGTCTGTTCCCAGTTTCCTTTGGGTGAAGGTACTGGTCTATTAAAGAACATCAAGAACACACAAGCTCTCAAAAAGCCTCTTGGTTCTCTCCATTTACAGCACATCTCAGGCAGTCTTACACCTGCATCTAGGCTCCATGGTAACCCCGAACATTATCGATATGTCTTTGCACCAGTGTCAGCAAGACAAATGACTGTACATTTATTAGTAGCAGAAACTCTGCTTGTTTGAAGAACATTGATCACTTGTAAATTCCTATGATGATAAGGTGAGAAATTACTTTTGCTATGCGCTGGTTTCATTTTGCTTCAGGACCTCTTGTTAATAACTGAGTGACTCTGAGAGCACAGATGAGTTTAGCAGATCAAAGTGATGATAGAAATCAAGAATCTAAAAAATGCTAAATGCTAAGTGGACCTGCTGCAGAATCGTGAGTGAAGAGTTTTCATTTTATTTATAGTACGTCTGCAGTTAATAATACACACACTCGTGAGTACTGAGATCAGTGTTTCCCACTGCTCCTTCAGCAACGGCATGTATAATTGTCTTTGTGCAAAGCGGATATATTTATACTTTACATATGTAAATGTAATTCAGTACATTTCTGACTGACTCTGTTGTAGACAAGTTGATTAGGAGAAGGAGGACAAAATTGCTTTTGTTGTCATTTGTTTTGAAAATCAATTTGATTAATGCAAGTTATTTTTATTTCGGTGTTGACCATGTAAGAGTTGGACCGAAGTGTAACAGTCATTTATTAGTCAGTCATTATATTATCATTTTTTCCGAGTTTTTGGCGCTTGATCACGAGTGATTTTTGCTGCAATTTGCACACCAACCTTAAATGATGACCTTAGGGTCATTAGACGACTGCCCTATCAACTGAGCCACAGCCAACTAGCTATTATTAACAGTGCATGGTTACACATAAAATAGGACTTGTGTTCATAAATTTGTACTTCAAACTACTATTAAAAAGCACACAGAGAAAGTATTTACTAGTAATGTTAGTACAGAACTAACTCAATAACTGCTGGAACTTACCTCTCTCTGTGTCGCAGCCTTTACTAAAATGCCAGCTGTACATACAGCACATTATCATCATCAACAAAGCCGTAATCTGCTTTATAGTGGTGTAAAATAAGGAAATATACCAAATGCTTTCTAAAGTTGATAAATTACATTTTTAAGATCTATCATTTCCCATGTTTTACCAGAAATCCAATGTCACCCGCCTCCATTGTGCTGGAAATTAATTGAGCATGATTTATTTAGCTGTGACTCATATGGACACTGGATACCTGATTGGAGTGACAAACCTGCCCTCCAGCTGCATTCTGCACCTGTTTTCGCTCTAATGTCCCTGGTACCTGAATCCTGAGGGCCTTTAGGCGCGTCCCACCTGACAGAATGGTCATTTGTGTTTAGCTGGAGATTTACTGGCAATCTGGTTCAAGTGGTGCATTCAAGGACACGACTGTGCGATGTAACGTGGGAATTTCCACACCTAGGTTTCAAGTGTATGATAAGATTACCTGGTTGCTTCACAAAAACACATTTGATATACCTATAATCATCATCAACACATACTTTTTAAAATTAAACTTGTGTCGTCCTGAGCTGTACCAGTCTGTTGCCTGCCACTGGAAATCAGAGACTTGATCCATCATGAGTGGCACATTGAGGACAACTTAGACAAGCTCTACATGTTTTATCCTTGAGTTGTGTGTGTGTACATAGTGTGTGCATCTGACAAAGAGAATTTCAAAACGTGATTCTTTGGCGATTTGGACTGTTTTGATGAACAGACATGAAAGCGTTATTGATCTTGTCCATATCTGTTATGTTCAAAATGTCTTTGTTGTTACTTTGACATGGTGAGTTCTTAAAGCACCACTTAGTATAAGTCACCCTGCCCAGACTCGAGTTTACACTGTGATAATGAGAATATACTGAGTGTGTGTCTGAACCTGAAAAGCTCCTTGTAAAGTGAACCTGTGAGCCATTCATTATTCATTGTGATCAAGCGTTGCCATGACTCTCTGTCTACTTGGGAGGACCTTACAAGTTTGGCATGACTCCTTGAGAGTGTCTGTTTCTACTGCCAAGTGTTTCATTGATGGCCTGAAATAAAGAGTCCAAACCTTTTGTCCAGAGATAGGCAGTGTTTGTAAAGAGACACATGCTGAGAATATCAACGTTGTAACTGTTGCCTGACTGATTAGCTACAGTAAAAAGTTTGAGGGTCATGCAGAACTTACATGACCAGGCACTCTGGCTTCCTAACGTTTCAGTTCAGTCCGGTGCTATTTGTATAATACCAACTTACAAACATAAAAAAAGGCAAAATGTTGTCATTGTAACAAATGTGACAGGAAAGAAATCAGCTCTCATGAAAATGCTGATGTGACATTTAGTATTTTTATTTATCCGGGATAAGGTTTTGAAACAGTTTTGGCCGACTGACTTAATTAAAGCTGTTCTCCACTGATTGATGTCAGAGTTCCATTAAGCTGAGGACTTAAAACAGTTAAATTAATGGCAGACTAACAGTCATCATGGCAAGTATGGCCTTCAATAACAAAATAAGAGTCTCTATGCTGAAAGCTCTGTGTGACTGAGTTTAAAAAATTAGTACATGGCATTTTTTTGCCATTTCTTTTTACTATAACCATATTTCTTTTTGTTTTTGAGTGAGGCTCACCCTTACAACCAATCAGAGAATTCCAATTATTTCTGGTTGATTAGCATGTTTTCCTAAATTGATATTTATTGCACATTTATAATGACAACTACCTGAATTACTCAGACAGATGTGTCTTAGCCTACATGTAGTAAAACATCTTTAACCAGTCCATAGCTCCTTCCAGAGGTTTGTTATTTTTTTATTTTTATTATCCTTGTTTTCTTTTCTTTTTCCACTTATGAGATTTCCTGTGTGTTTATCTCGGCCCTGTTATCTCCACAGGCTCTTCACGGGCCCTTCTGTAAAAATGATTTCACTTTATTCATTTGGGATTACATCACATCATGTTCCTGCCAAGATGTCTTACATCATACCACGCAGCAGTCGGCAGCTTCTCACCCCCTGTCCAACATGTCGGAAGGGGGTGAAAGGGATTTTCCCACAAGTCTCTCAAGGGACGTCTAGAGACTATTTGAGCTCTACAGCTTATGCCTTGTCATCATGACAATTTCAGATCTAGCAGAGTGTCAACAATGTCTCCTCCACCTGTAATGTTCCCAACACTTCTCAAAAATGGTACAAGGTCAATGTGTAACAGCAGCACAAGCAAAGTCATCATGCCAATGAGTGACTCAGTAAAGTTAATAGATAGGTCGCTCCAACTTTAACATTAACCATCATAAGCTGCTGGTGCGACTAAAGCAATAGAGATGTTTTGATTCAACGTTTCATTGAATGTGTTTGTCTTACATCAACTCGGATACAGTAAGTTTCACTTTAAAGTCCGAGATGGCCCCACTTTTCCGACAGCGTGTCGTCCTCGCACTTAAGTGTCATGATGAGCAGATGGCTGGAGCGGCAGCTTTTTATGGGGAACTTTAAAGAGAAAAGCTTCACACATCTCTGTGTTTTTTGCTCACAGTGGGTGGTCCAACAAATAGACCCACAGCTGCTCAAAATAACTTCAATCCAGCGATAAAGTTGAACAGCTGGTCTCTGCCCACATAGTTCTGAAGACTTTTGCAGAATGTGCAGTGTAACGAGTTTGATACCAGCGGTGGTATTTTGTCCTGCGTTAGGCATGTGGCTAAAACATAATCCACCTTGTCTTGGGACTGTTTTGTTTTTAAAGGCAGAGGTTCATATATAGTGGTTGAGGTTTACAGCCGAGGGCTTAGGTTGGCTCCTGTATGATCCAGTTTCAAACTCTTCCACTGTCTCTTTCTGTTCCCAGTGGCTATAAAAACCAGCCATCTTTCTCCTCCGCCTTTTATCAGGTGGGGCACATCAACCATTTTATAATTAGCATGCGGTCTCACATTTCCTCCAGACACCTTGTAGTGCATCACTATATTTCTCTCACTGATCTCAGTTCCCTGATGTGTGCTCTTCAGTTCTGAAAGGAACAGTGTGGCACGTGCAGATACCTGGGGGAATACAAGGAGAGCACTGTTAATGTAGTTTACACTGTGAAAACAAACATCGATCTGGAGTTTAATTAATTGATAGCATGTCTGTGAGTCTGAGAAATAAAAGACAGTAGCCTACACATTAGGTCAGTTAGTCTGACTCCTGGAGAGAAATCATACATACATACAAAAGTGAACTGTTGTAGTTGTAATGGAAAAAAGTGCAAAGATGTTTTTCTTTGTCATAGTGTTTTGCACGTGTTTTTAATCTGTATTGCCTGTTTTTATTTGAGTGTGGGCTACTTTTGTGTATAAACCGCTGCACATGATATGTATAAAGGATCGCATAAACTGCTTTTGCGCACTGTCAGCTATTACTGCTTTTGTTGAGCTGTAAATAGATCCTCGCCGGCAGCTGCAATGGCTTTCATCTCCTGCAGGAAACGGTCCTCCTGACAAGTTTTTAGAAGTTTCTCTCTCTTAGAGGTCTGTCTGTAGTGAGATGTCAACTGATGCTGTCGCCTTCTGAAGACAGCCGTCACCAGCTCCTTCCTGCGGGTCAGCTGTGTGACATCTGGCGGGCTAGTGTGTCTGATGCAGATTGATACCGCAGGAGGTTTCTATTTTTAGTCTGTTGTAGAGTCAGATTTGCATCAACTTAGTGTAAGAACAAGTCGAACAAACGTTTCCAGCTAGTGATGACATGATGATATTAGAAGAATGAATGTGTTTTTTTAAGGAGCAGTTTAACGTTTTAATTTTATTACTTGCCAGGGGTTAGATGAGGATCTTAGCTTAGCAACTACAGTGATTTAATTCCTGCTATCTGCTATCTGTAAACCAAATGAATCAATTGATCAACCAAGTAACAGATTGCTAAATTTTAGGGGAGGGTCGAGGGGGAATGTTCCCTTCGAAATATGTGTTTACTGCTTTTGGTTGGACTTTTGTTCATGCCCACTGTGCATTTGAGTTTGGTGGTTCAAGCCATTTAAAAAAAAAAAAGTCTGCAAGACAATAAATAACTTTAGTACAATACTGTAAACTCAGATCACATGCACGTGTCCATTTGCCTGCACAACACACACTTTCCAAATATGGTGGTTTTGCTTTGTCACCTTCCATTACGTATAAAAAGTTAATAATTTCAACATTGATTTAAATGTCTGCTGCACAAATTTAATGTTTGAATGGTGTGAAGACACAACACACACAACAGCGACCACACTCCGACGATGTCACAGTACTTAACACTCCTGGTAGGTAACACTTTATTATTTTGTGTCTCCGTTTCACACTTTTTTCTTTATGGCTGCTTATGTGAATGCCAAGGTTTAAAACAGGCTCGAGTAAATGAGAAATAAGCCAAATACTAAGTTTAATTAAATGCTCTGAGTGATTGCTGGAGCTTGCAGAACCAACATGAATAATTTAACATAGACAGTGACAAATGTAAGCTTTGGGAAATGTGTTAATGGAAATGCACAATTTATTGTTTGATACCAAAGAAGAAACACGATTTACATTTGCATTTGCTGAATTTCTAACCACTCAAACGCTGAATTTATTCAGCTGAACTATCCTGTTGTAGTTGCTGCCATTTTTGTTTCTGGCATCGGTGGAACCTTCCAGTATGGATTCTGTATATCTGTGATGAATTCCCCCTTCTGATGTAAGTGGCATTACATCAAGAAATCATGATAAAACATCAAGAAATGTAGTGATCAAGCAGTTATTTATATTTTCCACAGCTACAAAAGACATGTCCCCTGTACTGGAGTAACTAACTAACTGCACATGTGATCATTTCAGTTTATAAAGGAGCTGGTGAACCAAACATGTCTGCACAGATACGGTGTCTCCTTGGAGCACTGGCAAGTCTCTCTGATCTGGTCCTTCACTCTATCTGTTTTCTGCATGGGGGGGTTAGTGGGGTCACTTGTGGCGGGTCACCTGCTGTCAACGCTTGGCAGGTCAGTGTTAACTTACAGAAAACTCTTAGTGTGTGTTTGAAAGAACAGCCTCAGGCGCCAACACTGAGCTCTCTCTCTCTCGCTCTTTCCCACAGAAAGAAATGTCTTTTATTAAACAACTTTGCGGCTCTATTTGGATCTGCGCTGATGCTCTTCAGCCAAACAGCCATGTCCTTTGAGATGATCATGGTGGGACGATTTCTCTATGGCCTAAATGCAGGTAAACTTTCTGTATGAGAAAACCTTTTACGACTTTTTATTTTCTTCATGAATGACTGTTCATCAATCTTGACTCCACCCTGCAATCAATTTCTATTTATACTTTAACTATTATATACCATAAGTTCATTTATCACCCAGTTATTGATCTGTATTGACCTTTCTGAAAATGTATAATTGCTTTGTGTACAACTCTAGGAGTGGGCCTCTCAGCTCATTCCATGTACCTCATTGAATGTGCCCCCAAGAGGCTGCGAGGGATGGCGGGCGTGACCATCGCTACCTTTGTCTCCTTGGGGAAGTTCTGCGGTCAGCTGCTGGGGATCAGGTGTGGTGTCCAGTGTCATAGTTAGTGTGGAGAGTCAAACGTGTGGTCAGGTGGTTCAAATGCCCACTCACATGAGAACACAACGTTTATGTCATCCTCTCAGTAGAAGAACGGAGGAACATGTTCATCATCTTAATTCCAACTTCCAGTCTATAACTTTAATAAGTGGAACATAAGTGGAACATTTTCTGCTAAGTCTGTATAGATACACAGTTGCTGTTTTGGTGTAATTCAGTAAATTACATAATGACATGCCTCAAGAACCACAGCAAAAAAATCTGTAAATTATCAAGCTCCTGCTCAGTGACATGAAACACTGATGCAACAACTTGTTGGAGCCACCTCAGTGTGAACAATGTGACAAATATCCGAAGAATCAGATAGTTAAAGGGTGTAAGTCACTGTATCGTCGAAAGAGAAGCTTTGTTCCACTCATATGCTCTTCATAAAGAAAAACACTTGCTGGACTTTGTGTTTAGTTGTAATTAGCAAACAAGCCAAAAGGTGCGAGATAAGACATTTCAGTGCTGTAAATGCTAAAAAGAAGTGAACTGCCCTCTGACCACTTATGCTCCTGACTTTTGTTTTCCCTAATCTCATTAATAAACTTGGTGTGACATCCTGATAATCATTGCTCATTGCCATTTCAGTGAGTTGCTCGGTACAGAAGACAGTTGGCCCTGGCTGCTCGGCTTCAACGGTTTCACCGCGTTACTTCAGCTCTCCACCCTGCCCTTCCTGCCAGAGTCTCCCAACTTCCTGCTCCTGGAGAGAGGAGATGAACAGGCCTGTGATGATGGTGAGAGGAAGCATTTTTGCCCTCAAATAGATTCCTGTTTTTTTTATTTGTAAGCTTAGCTTTGGTGCGATGTCGTTCACACGAATCTGCTGCTTTGTTGTCCCCCCTTCAGCTCTCAAGAAACTATGGGGCAACAAGAACTACAGCAACGAGATAGAGGAGATGCTGAAGGAGAAAGCTGCTCAGCAGGACGTTGGCAGCTTCTCAGTGATGGAGATTATTAAAAACCAAACAGTCCGCTGGCAGCTTCTCACCATCGTTGTTACCTTTGTCACACTGCAGCTCTGTGGCATCAATGCAGTAAGTTATTATGTAACACACTCAGCGAGTTAAATGTTAACTACAGTTAGAGCTGCAGAGACTCACATGATCTAGGACTGAATGAGTGTGTATGGAAATCATTACGTTACTGCATTTCCATTTGAAAGCATAAAAGGAGCAGTACTAAAACTAAAATGAAAACACAAATGACTTGTTACAAACTAATTTTACTTAATGAAAAATCAGTGAAGTGAGGTTAGTGAACTATCTTCCCATTATTCTCTCTGCACCACAGCCTGGCCTGCGTATTTTAAGCACAACTCTTAATCTGAATGTTTTTATTTTGTGGGTTTCACTCCCCAGGTGTACTTTTATTCTTTTGATGTGTTTCGTGCGGCAGGAATCCAAGAACACCAGTTACGTTACTCCGCCTTGGGAACAGGGCTGTGTGAGTTTTTCACCTCGCTGGCATGTGTAAGTCCCTTTTCACTGATGATTTTTCTTTTTTTCTGTTTGGTCCAATGTCCATGTCCTGACATGGCCTATTTTCTTTTCCTAGTTTAAGAAAAGTATTGAAAACAAAGTCTTAAGTTAAACCCTAGTTATCTCAGGCTGCTTTCTCTGACTATCAAACACCTATGACACCTGTCTTAAGGTGTGGTTATAGCTCCCCCATGTGGTTCACGACTGAAAATGCTTTTTGTCTCGTTTCCTTTTTGCTGTTGCAGTTTCTGATAGTTGAGAGCACAGGGAAAAAAGTCCTGATGTACAGAGGATACATGGGTATGTCTGCAACACTGGTTCTCCTCATCATCACTCTGTACCTGCAAGTGAGTCAAACCAAAACTATCCCGTGTTTGCTTCATGTTCTGATGCTTTAAAACCTGAAGTGATGGTGTAACTTTAAAATGTGTGCAGACTAACAGAGCTTTTGATTTTCTTCAGACTTACGTGTCTTGGATTCCCTACTGCAGCATGATCTTCATTTTTATGTTCATATTCTTTTTTTCCAGTGGACCAGGTATGTTTATCAATCAGGATCTTAGTTATTTATGAACCATTTTCATTTTAACTCTACACAGTATGCACACACCCCTGTGCTCTCGCCCACAGCTGGAGTAACAGCTGCTCTTCCAGGAGAACTCTTCACTCAGTCTTTTAAAGCAGCTGGATTCACGATTAGCTGTTCTCTCAACTGGTTGGGACTGTTTTTGCTAGGGATGCTCTTCCCCATTATGGTGGTAAGCACATCATTGTCTTGTTAAAATTGATCAAAGATCAGTGGAGTGTTTGCACAGACTGACTGCAAAAAAACATGCATCACAGCCTGAGCTTTGTGAATTTAATCAGAAATATACTGATAAGAGTGAGGCTCTCACTTTGTTTGCTGTTTCCTAAAGTGAAAATAATTATTACAAAAAACAGTCTCTCTGACCCACAAATGTCCTTCAACCCTCTTCCTTTCCAGGAGAATCTGGATTACTTTTGCTTTCTCATATTCCTGTTCTTCTGCACCGTCTGTGGGTTGTTTGTGAGGTTCAACGTCCCCGAGACTAAGAATAGGACAGCGCTGGAGATCGCCACAGAGTTTCAGAAGATACACTGTAAATCACAGACAAAAGATTTAGCTGCAAACGAACTCAAAGAAATCAAAACGTGCGAGACCAAATTCTGATCCTGTCCAAATACTTTGGCAAATCAAAATGCTGTGCATGTGTTTGTCTGTGTTGATTTAATGATCACTGATTGTGATCTTAACCATACATGCTTACAATAACCTGTGAGCTTCTTTGTGTTTTTATATTTAACAATGTTACTTAAAAGTCATGAATAGGTGATTTTAGTGTTATATTTATATTTGTCATTACTGAAAAACAATTCTTATTATTATCAAATCTGTATTCGTTCTTGGACAGATCTTAATCACTCACCATTATTTTTAATGTTTTGTTTTTTATGTTTTTGTCAGTAAAAGTCAATCCATACATCAATGATCACTCATTATTTAAGTATTTGCATCTGTGCAGCTGCATGCTTTTTCATCCCATGCAGGAAACATTTCTTCTCACAGTGTTTTAGTTTTAGTTTAGTTTCAGTCTCTAAGTGGTCCGTGCTAAGTGTATGTTGTCATTCCTGGAGGGCAGCTACAGCGTGTAAAGTGTGACAGCATAGTGAGCCCGATGCAGATTAAGATCGCAGGACGTTTCTGTTTTTAGCTTGTAGGTGAATCAGGTTTGCATTGACTTAGTATAAGGATAAATCTAAGGCTTAATTTAGCAGAGGATGGGCCTGATTCTTGTTGGTTTTCATGTCAAACAGCAACAGTGAGTGCAACGTAGCGTAATTAGATGTAACTCTGGATGAAACCATTGCAGATAAATAATAATCCACAAAGTAATCATGCATTTTCAGAAGAGTCAACAAAGATCAATAGCAGGGCACTGCTATCACTTCCCTTTATTATTTATATATCTGTGAGTCTCTCAGCTCACACAGTGTGCTCCCATGAGGCTGCGAGGCGTACTGAGTGTGACCATCAACACTTTTGTCTCCTCAGGGGAGTTCTGTGTGAGTCTAAAAATTGAATTACACTGGAATCACTGCACATGGCAAAGGGTTTGACAGGTTGCACTGCAAATCTGGAGAATGACAGGAACTCGTTACAGTCTTAGTAGGTGAACACGTTATTTCATATCTGAAAATAACAAGTGCAGCCATGTGAACTGTTTCCTGTTGCATGTATGGTGAGGAACTCCTTTCAACGTTAAACTGTCCGAAGTGAGTATCAGCTTGAGTGAAAAGACAGGGCAGGGTTCATCTTGGCCCTTGAGGCTTCGGCCCTGGAAGTTATCAGTGGGGTCAACATGTTGTAAATGGAGGCTCAACAGATCAGTATCACACCATCCAGTGTCCAGTTGCATAAGCACAACTGCATTGTGTATGTTCATCTACAAGAAATGTGTGTTTACCTACTACTGCAACAGCTGTTGTGGAGAATAACTAAGTATATTTAAGTATATTTATTCAGCACTTTAATTGAATTGTTCCATGTTGTGCAAATATTTTGCCTATTACATTATTTCAACAATGTTTTTATACACAAATAGTATCCTAATCTTATAAAATATGGTGAATTAAAGATCTCTCCGGCAGTTAATAGGTAAATTGCCTTTATCATTGGTCACACAGACATACAGCTGACATATATTATAAAGTGTCACTGTAATATTTAACACTGGTAGAGATGTTTCTGCATGTATAATGCTGTTATTTAGTTTCAGGACCATGACAGGACACCACACATTCAACAAGAGATCTTTACATAAAACAGCACATTGGATAATAAAAAAATAAAAAAAACTTGGATATGTTTAACAAGCATAAGGTCCAGTCCAGTCCTGTCGTACAATCAAACTGTTGATGATAAATAGAATATAGTTAAAAGCTGTTTTCCACTGTGATTCTTGAACATTAAAACACATAATAAAGGCTCCTTATCAATTAAACTACTCACACTTTTAATTCTTCTTAGTTCTTCTGTACTAAACGTGAAGCATTTAAATCAGCGTATAATGAGCAATAAAATAAAGTTAATCTAATTTCAAATGTATTGAAGGCCTATTAATAAAAGTGCACACGGACTAATTGGAGAAGTTGTGCCTCACTCAGCGCTGCAGATGTTTCTTCATGTTGGTCATTGATGTTTGCGCCAACTATAAGAACACGTTACTAGTACTGTGTGTACTTCTGCTGTGCAGTTTATGGTCAAACTAGAGCCAAATGAATCATTGCTTTTTTGCTTTGATGAAGATAGCGGAGCTGCAGGAACTGACAAGTCATCGGGGAACTCCTAGAATTTACGCAGGCGCGCAGGTCGGGCACATGTGCGCGCCCCTGATAACACAATCTAAGAAAAGTCATTCTGGACGCATGGTGTCAACAGAAAAGTGTCAGAGGCTGAGTACGCAGTCTCTGACATCATCGACATGCATGAAGTCAGGGAGGAGTTACAGCCACGCCCACAATATTTGGACAGTTTGACGGGTGAAAGGGGGACGAGGAGCACAACACGCTGCATGTGGCCTCAGAGGACACAGCTGGACATCAAGCTTTGACCTGCGCCGACGCTGGACGACATGGACAGAGACACCGACGAGAAGCAGAGCTTGAAGAGAGACATCGACCAAAAGTGGGTCATTTTAATCCAGATATAATATATAGTAGATATAATAATACAGCAGAGCTAATTAAACATCAGTCAAACTAAATCATATTATTTTATTTGCAATTTGAGGTGAATATTGACTTGATGCATGCTTTTAAATACTGATCTTCTGTGTGACACTGCTCACCTGCCTTTGTCCTCTAAGGTTGTAATATTATCCCAGTTAGTGCTTCAGCATCAGCAACACCAGCTTCTTTTCCAGCTTTTATTTACTCAGCAGCAGAAGCACATGCAAAAAAAAAACAAAAAATCATGCAAATTATTTACAGCAGCTCTGTATGTATGGAAGGCCAGAGTGGTGTGAGATGGGGCCATCCAGAGTGGAGTTGCCGCACATGGGGCCTCTCTTCTTCTTTCAGGGTGTCACTGATAAAAACCAGTGAGTGAAACAGGAAGCTATTTACCGTTGCACCAGTGGACACAACCATCAGTTAAAAAGACATCATGCATCCTTTTTTTTATTTTTGGGATACTCTGCTGATAATTAGCACTCATTTAAAAAACCGATAGCTGAAGGTAATGATACCATCTCTGGCCTCCACCCAACCACACCCCTGTGCTGTAAGGACTAGGTGGTCAGGAAAGACAGACCAGGAGTCAAAAACTGGAACAAGGTGATAGAGGTGAAGATTCAGCTAAAGCTACTTACATTCAGTGATGCAACAGCCGTTTAATCGACCACAGACAACACCAAAGCATGCCGAGCAAACAAGCTGATAAACACAGAGTGTGTGTGTGTGTGTGTGTGTGTGCGTGCTGCAGCTGATCCATAAGAAACCTCATTCAGACAAAGAATGAACATATTTTCCTGGTCATGTGTCCGCAGACGTCAGCTGTTTGTGTTGTGTTTGATCGCAGGGTGTTTGTCAACCGAAATGTGACACTGGAAAACATCAAATGCTATGGCTTTGACATGGACTACACGCTGGCGAGTAAGTGAAGCCGTCACCATGAGAGAAGGTCCTGCATGTGTGTAACGTGTCTGATTAGAAATGAACACCATTCATCTCTGCTGAATTCTTTACTTTAACTTCAGAATAGTTAATAAGTGTGTGTGTGTGTGTTTGTGTGTGTGTGTGTGTGTGTGTGTGCCTGGTTGCTTGTAGTATATAAGTCTCCTGAATATGAGAGCCTGGGCTTTGAGCTGATGAGAGACAGAATGGTGTCTGTCGGATACCCTCATGAGATGCTCCGCTACACCTACGACCCCAGCTTCCCCACACGGTGAGTTTAACTAGTCTACTACTGCAACTGAGGATTCAAGTCACAATAAAATAAAAAATAAAAAACTTTTTTAAGTTGTCGTGTTGATGGAGTGGGATTGTATTACATTTCCTGCAGTTTGTCTAGTGTAATCATCACCAATCAATGATAAATTAAATAAAAAGGAATTAACTCATCGAGCTCACTAAAGCCAGTAGTTTGTATAATACAATCTTGTGAACCCTTTCTCCATTTTTATTTTCTCACTTCCAGTGGTTTAGTGATTGACACCACATACGGGAACCTTCTGAAGGTGGACACGAATGGGAATATTTTACTCTGCAGCCACGGCTTCAAGTTCCTCAAAGGGTAAAGTGAAACTTTATGGGGAGTACAGCACAAAGTTGTGGGCATACAGGAAATACTACTGTTTCTCACTACACTTATTTAATAACCTTTTCACAATAAGATTTTGTATTCAAGCTTATTAACACAGCCTATTCTATTTCTTTTCAACAGAGAAGATATTCACAAATACTACCCCAAAAAGTTCATTCAAAGGGACGATACCGACCGCTTTTACATTCTTAACACACTCTTCAATCTGTCAGGTATAAAATTGACCTCTTCTATCACTATAAAAATCATAAATATAATCTAATATACAACAAAAAGAAGGTAAAGTAACTCGTGTTTCCATGCTCTTTACAGAGACTTATCTCTACACCTGCCTTGTGGACTTTTTTACCAGATGCACCAGATACACAAAGTGCGTGAAGACATTTCATTATGTCCATAAGTTTGACTGTTTCTGTCCTTTTTTTTTTGCAGTATTATAAATTAACACATGAACTAGGTGTTAAACAAACACGCATCTCTATTTCTTCCAGCCTCCTGAAAGGTTACCAGTACGGTGATTTGTTCATGTCCTTCAGAAGCATGTTCCACGATGTCCGAGACGCGATGGATTTCATTCACAATTCAGTGATTTAACACAACATACTGTGACATTTTGTATGACAGATGCTGCAGATGTCTGTTTATGATATGATGATGATAACTGTTACATCTGTGTGTTGTTTAGGGGACACTGAAAGAGCAAACCATCAAGAATTTGGAGAAATATGTCATTAAGGACGTGAGTTATGCACCAAGATCTATTTTAATGTTGGGGAAAAATGATGAAATGATGAAATCCTGAAAAAAGAAATGTTTTCTTTACAGCCCAAAATCCCACTACTCTTGACCCAGATTAAAGAGGTTGCTAAGGTGTTTCTGGCCACTAACAGTGATTACAACTACACTGAGGTGAGCTGCTTAACTTGTGTTGTACCACAACTAAATACTCACAGTAGAACAAATCATATCAACATAAACTTGACGTTCAAAATGACAAATCATTCTCATATTTTCTTCCCTCTTCATCAAGGTCATTATGAAATATCTACTTGAAAATAACACAAATGTAAGATTGTTTTCATTTTGGTTGCAACATTTAGAAATGGTTCATTTGAGAATGTCATCGGAATCTAACATTAGTTTTTATTTTAGCCCGGAAGTTCAAAAAAGTCCTGGCGCTCTTACTTCGACCTCATTAACGTGGACACCAGAAAGCCCCTGTTCTTTGCTGAGGGGACTGTGCTGAGACAAGTGGACACTGTACGAACAAGCTTTCATACTGTAGATGCACATTTTAATGTGGAACCACAGCAGGTTTCAATATTATGCTGTATTTTGGATACAGGACACAGGAAAACTTCGCATTGGGACTTACACCGGCGGTCTCCAGCACGGCACCGTGTACTCCGGGGGTAAGATCCAGAATATTTAATTTTTGTGTTTTTATTTGGACTTTTTGAGTTTTAGAAGTTGTAGTAAACATTTTCTACTAATTTAGCTGTGATTAAGCCATCTGCAAAATGCTTCCTTCTTCTTCAGTGGTTCTGTACAGTTTGTTGTGGTAAATCTTGGTAATGACTAATGAATACTGTGAAATATTTAAACCAAGTACACTTTTTTTGTTTTCCAAATATCACCATCACTATTTACTTTACTTAATATGAAGTCTGCACTATTTTATTGAACACTATATAAAGATTGTGAAGCAACAGGGCTTCACACCTACAGACCGCGGCTGTAAATTGGTTTTAAATTAATATTCTGTGCAAATACACATATACACTTAGTACACTAAATATACACAAGTTTTCCTTTGAAAACCAACTGTATGTAGTTTTTTATTAATAAATTATTATTTAATTCACAGGAGTTCTATCAGATTTTGCTGTTTCTGGGGTCAAATTCTGAGACCATGTGGATGCACTTTTACTTGGTTATTGTCTCATTTAGTTTTTTCTGGTTGCAGGTTCCTCTGACATCGTTTGTGATCTGCTGGATGTCAAAGGTAAGGACATCCTCTATGTTGGAGACCACATCTTTGGCGACATCCTCAAGTCTAAGAAACGCCAGGGCTGGAAAACGTTTCTGGTCGTACCAGAACTCGCCAAGGAGCTACAGCTGTGGGAGGAGAAGAAAAGTAAGAACGAGCTCCATCAACACTTCACTAATTTACTGGTAATGGGTGGCTTCCAAAGGTTTTTAGGACTTTTTCTGGTTTTGCAGATATTTTTGAGGAGATGAAACGTCTGGATGTCTTCTTAGCTGAATATTACAAGTGAGTTTATTTAATTAACATTTAAAAAACAAGCCCTAGCAATTTAGGATTATTTGAGTTGATGTGGAACAAATGTTCATGAATCATTTATATTTAAAGTTCATATCTAATCATATGCATAATACATTAAATCTGTATGAGAATACATAACATAGACACGTTACAGTGGACGTGTAGTTTTATTCATGTCTTTGTTGTCAGGTGATACAGTGTTGTGGATGTTAACTGTTGCCTTTGTTTGTGGCTTGAAGGAACCTGGATAGTGGCAATCAAGACTGTCCTGACATCAATGCCATCCAGACCCGAATAAAGGTGAGCATGAAATGGTGACAGAGAACAGGTGAACCTCAGGTTCATCAGCTGGAGTAATGAGACATTATAAATAGGTTCCATTTGTACATTGCACCAAAGTAATAATTATAAAATACTGCATTACTGGAGAAGAACAGCTTTGACTCCGTCTCAGGTTGCTTTCTTCTCTTGTTTCTCTGCCCATGTTGTTTTGCTGACATGGTTGTTTGTGCTCGCAGGTGCTGACCTACAGGATGGACATGTCCTATGGCCAGATGGGAAGCCTCCTGCGCAGCGGCTCCAGACAGACACTGTTTGCCAGCCAGCTTGTGCGTTACGCAGATCTTTACTCCTCCACTTGTGTCAACCTGCTGCACTACCCCTTCAATTACCTCTTCATGGCTCCTCCAGTCCTGGTCAGGCCTTTTCCCTCACACGTACACGAAAACAAAATACGCCAAGTAAACCTGGGCATTTTCATTAATAATCCTCGTGGTCATTGTTCATGTGGCTTTTTCAGATGCCTCATGAGTCAGCATCTGACTTTGCTCCATCAGACCTCCCAAACCATACTGTCGTGATGAACATATACTAAGGTTGTTATGTTGTGACTCATTTTACTTTCTCTTTACTGAATTCTGTCAACAGTTAAAACTGTTTCGGTTTCTTACAATCTTCTCTCTTACTGTTCTGAACTAGAAGAACACGCGACGACACTGCAGAAATCTTCCAGTGTGCTTCTACGTGCCGCCGACAGTCTCTCACTGACGAAGGCGAATCTTTGCATCGGTGCATGTACGAAGGGTTTGTTGCAGCCATGATGTGCCTCTGTACAAAAATGATATTCTGCCTGCTGCATATGAATTGCTATGAGATGTAACGTTTACGAAATAAACCTACTGAAGAAGAATGTTGAGTTTTAAGCTTTGAAGTAAAAACAGACTCAGGTTAATTGTAGATATGAGTGCAAATGTGTTTTTAGCAGTTTTTGTTAAATTGGCATGTAGTGATGCGTAAGTTATGCACTTTTATTCTGAGATTTGTGTAATGATTTCAAAGAATGAGCTATTTATTTGTTGCATTATTTGATTTAAACTGTCATTATCATTTCTTTTCATTGTCATTAAATACTTTTCACACACCAACATGGACGTTTGTTTATTGTGAGCATTAAAATATGAACATGACTGTGTTTCAGTGTGCCGGTAGCTTTTTGAACGTTTAATAGCAGGTTACAAATTTTTATGTACTTTTTATAACTATGAGTATCATGAATCCCACTGACCTCTACTTTGCTAAAGTGGAGACAGATATCTGGTAGACAGACACTGCAAAAAAAAAAGAAAAAAGTTTGACATGTTCCCACTGGATGGCAGTAAATCCTCTCAGCAACAGACCTCCAGCTCAGTCCTTGTATGGGAACTGACCAAGTGAGTCTAGACTATTCTCATTTTCTGCAAATAAATAATAATAAATAATAATAATTATAATAATAAATAAACTCGCATTAAGGTAAAGCATTTTTAGATTTTGCTTTTCCACAAGAAAGAACAACTGGTCTCAAATCTTAACACTAAACCTCAGCTGCTCATCTGAAGGCAGCTGGGTTACACTCATGGTTTTGTATTTACTAATAAAGCAGGTCACAAATCATTAAAACAAATATTTAGTTCTTGTCGTATGGCCATTAATAAAAAGAAGAAGATATTTTTGCTGCTTCTAACTCTTTTTATTTTCTCTTACACACACATTTTCCTCTCTCCCTCTTTCTTGTTGTGTGATATCAGAGCTCACTATGTGTTGTTTTTCCTGACGTTTCTTGCAGGGCTGACTGAAATGTGCGGAGTTGCACCGTTTTCCTGCTGTGCTCCTCGTTCACTCTGGTGAACGACTTCATAACTTCGCAGCAATCGTTCAATGCTCATGTGGCATCTGTCGCATCTTTGATATTGATGTTGCTGCGGCGGTGATTTTGGGTGAAGCTTCTCCTTGTGTCAGTGGAGTGCGAGGCGTCGTAGTCTGTTAAAGACATCTGGACATGATTCAACAACTGTGTAAGAATCTATTTGTAGTCTCTCTTTATCATTTTCTGTCAGTAAAGGTCTTTGAAGTGGAGACACTCACCCCTGCTCTGAATTAGACTTAAAACGATAGGGGCAAGTCCACATAAGGGTACACCCACTGCATTTATTGGTTCCTCCTCCTTGTTAACACACACACACACACACACACACACACACACACACACACACACACACGCGCTTCCTAGATGACTTCATTTCCTGCATCTGGGTTATTTTGGTTGATTTAGATTTCTCTCATCATTGTCCACTTGTCACCTGGACATAATATGTTTCTTTTTTCATTTTATTCAATTGGTCAAGTTTTATTTTCCCACTTCCAGCTTAACTTCTATTTTTAGTCGCTGTGCAACAAAACTAATCTCAGCTTTTTAATGCAATGTGGTAAAAATATAAAATCCTTGTACTGAATTTGATGCAATGCTCTTTATTTAAACTTTATTTTTAAAAATTGTGTGTCGATGAATGATTCTGTAAAAGCCATGTGAATACGTTCAGATCTTTGAATCTGCACTACAGCTCCTGTCCTTTGGATGGCATTAAACTGCCACTCTGCAGCAGACCGGAGGATGTGAGGAGATAATGATGACATTAGTGCTGACGCTTTGTAACCTCATTTTTCACTTAATAGACTAAAGGAAATGACAGGAATGGGTGTGACATGAATATCTTGCAATATGAATTCTGCAAATAAGTTTTTCTTTGCTTCAGAGTGTAGTATTTTCAACATTTTACCCCTTAACAGAGAAAAACAAACAATAAAAAATGAAAGAATCTGAACAATCTTGGGTGTAACTTTGCTTCTTTTTCCAATGGGAGTTAAACTTCTTGTAACCTAGAGCTGAAATCAACCTTTGGTCACACTTAACATACCCTGAAACACACACACACACACACACACACACACACACACACACACACACACACACACACAGATACACACCTTTTCTCATTCTGTGATCTCCATTCTTGCCCTTGCACACAATAAACACTTTAGTGCACTGTGGTATAAGAGCTGTCTCCTCAGCAGCAGAGGTGTGAAAAGTGTCACTTTCTCTGTACTGTTGTTTATAGTTTCACCCACATGTCAATCTGCAGAAATATCTGTTTTCCTTCAGAGGGATACAAGACCTCGTCACACTTTTAATCATCAGTTGATAATTGATAGAGAGAAAGGAGGCTGGTTATTTGTGCCAAGGCTTGAATGTTTTTTTTCGGATTTGAAGTGTAAATATTTAATTTTAAATTTACAGCGTGTGTGCAAAAACTGGGCGACAAACGAAGTACATAAAAATGATACTACTGCTGACATGTTTCAGCCCGAGGCCTTCCTCACCAACTTGTGGTTTCCATGATTAGAATTGTACGTTGCAGTTATTTACAGTGCAAAGAGATGTATGCTGATTCACATTCAAAACCAGTTTATTTACACGATACACTTGTTTCAGCTCTCCTACGTCTAAACGTTACGCCTTTTTTTAAAAAAAAAGAAAGAAAACCTGTTTACTGTACTATGTGACAGTATCTTCTGTTTCAGCTTTTTCCAAAAATGAAAGATTCCAACTTAAGACACCGTGTATTTAAACTGTGGCAGCAAACAGACAAATTTTATATGTCTAAGTAGGAATTTCTACATATTTCTTCTCCATTCACTCGAGCTATTTTAAACTATACTATTATCTATACAAAGTTTCACTGTAACAGTAAACAAAGATCTGTGGGTTTGAACGAATCTTTCTTGCATTTTTCCAAATTATAAGATTCAACAAATGTATGTTATATATTGACAATAAGGTACAAAAATATTGTGTAAACATTTTTACTTTTATTGAGTAACATCAATTGAAAAGAAAGCTGATCTGCGAAAATCAAAAACACACCCTAACAAAATGTATTTAGACTGTTGATATATATTTTCACAATCTTTTCATTTTCAGGTTAAAACCTGCTTCATAAGCATTTTTATGGCACAAAAACGTTTTGCACAGTTGTTTATTTGAAGCCTGAAGTCATTTTTACATCTTATATATCATTTGATTTCTTTTAAATATCATTTTACGTTTTGCATGTTTTGTTTAAGAAAACAACTTAAAGGCAACAACTGACCAACATGAATTTAATCGTCTTTATTCAGAGAAGTGACAAAATAAACTAATACAACATCTTCCTTCATCAGAAATGCAGAAACAAATGATTCGATACAAATATGCACTTAACTTTGTTCTACTTTTGGGTCAAATGTCTGAAGCACAGCTTTTACTTCCTCTCCAAAAAATCTTCTCAACAAATTCTCTTACAGTGATTTCATTTGTCTTTAATCTTCATTAGAAACTATGTAATGAAAACACATCCAGTCATGAACAGGCCCAAAAAGACAAAAAAGAAAAATAAGAAACACACACACACACACACACACACGTTTGTTTTATGTGAAGCAGTTTGACTACATTACGTTTTATACATTTAATGAAACACAGATGTCATTATCTCATTAGTTTGTGTTTCAGTCTGCACTGTGGCTTCTCTCATTTACATTCAGATGCTGCTCAAAAAGCACAGCTGACATGTTGGGTTTCATTGCAGGATACTTGCTGCTTTATGCAGTCAGATAGCTGCAGAAGCACCACCGTCCCCCATTCCACACATTCCAGGATTTCCCAGCAAGCATTGCAAGCAAGCCTAAACAAGTCACGTTCTTTACTCAGGGAGAATTTCACACAGTCAAGTGACCGAGGTCTCCTTTTGCTTTCCCTTCAGTGTGCAGCTACTTAAATAATCTTTAGATCTGAGTTGCTTCTCCCAAAAATCAGGACTGTTTCTCACATAACAGGACTTTGCTAAGTGGATTTTAAAGCACACACACAACAATCATTCTTTCACCTGAAACAGGGTCCTATAACAGGGTGGTCTGTGCCCCCCCCTCCCCAAAATATGCTTCCTTTCTGGTTTTAATAACCACTTGTGGCCTTCTGGGGCAGCTTGTGACTGCAACTGGACTGTGGTTAAACATTTCCACCCAGAGAAGTCTGCAAACAGTCATTAACACAAACAAACCTCTTTGCTCTCGTACCTGAGGCGAACACAGGAGCAGTGACACCTAATCCCAACGCAGGACAGAGAGGAAGGAGGAAAGAAGAAAGAAAGACAGACAGACACGTGAGGGGGAGAGAGGGCCTTGCTCCCTACATTCCTCCCAAATGTCCCCTCCCCCCATCGACCTGCTACCACTGAGGATGCTCAGAAGCACACACCACCACCACCACCACCCTTCTTTTTACTGTCACTGATCCACAGTGTTTTATATGATGACAAAACAACACACAGGTGAACAAAACTACACATTTAAATCAGACTCATTAGTAGTAAATCTAGACATTTTTTAAAAAGGAAGCTCAGATAAAGAGTACAGGTATTATCTTTGCCTGTTTATTTGCTCCTTATTAGTTTTTAGTTCACTTTTCATAATAAATCCTATTTCTAACGAGGTGTGAGGTACATTTAAAGGTGGGTAAATGACACCAGTATTATAGTTTTTGGTTTAATACACCATTTTGACTGTACTCACTACTTTAAATTTAGGTCACGGCAGCTGTCAGACTATAAATGCGTGTAAACTCTCTTTTGCTCCGTGCCACCACCTGCAATCAGTCATCAGTTCCACTTGTGCACAAACTTGTTTGAAACAAGCCCTTTAGCATCAGTTTAGCGCGAGCTGGGGCCAAATGCTATGACAATACTATTGCACTGCTAGAATGGATGGTACAGTAGTGCAACATTGTCAAAGCAGCTGACCTCAGCAGGTGTCAGCACGTGGACATGCATGGGTACAGCCATTCT
This sequence comes from Anabas testudineus, assembly GCF_900324465.2. Classification (NCBI taxonomy): domain Eukaryota; kingdom Metazoa; phylum Chordata; class Actinopteri; order Anabantiformes; family Anabantidae; genus Anabas; species Anabas testudineus. Next base: position 11,855,529 of record NC_046630.1, read on the forward strand.
TTACTGCCACACTCCAATTGCATTTAAAATACGCAACAATGCTATTTGTCCGCATGGGTGTCGACGAGAAACAGAAAAATTCAAATTTGGCAGAATAAAATTAGAATTTACCCAATTTATTTAGTGTTTAAGTGAGAATAGCTGTTAAATGTACATCTAGAATTGTAATTGAAAGGCATCACTACATCTACAACATAAAGCAGATTGATTTTTGATGTTTTTTATGCTAATAGGTGGAGACATTAATAACTGGCATACTTTTTCAAGACCACACAAGCACAAGATTACATTTAGGTTAAGGGTGAAGGCAGTAAAGGCAGGTGTGAGTCTCTGTTTCATCAGCCAATGCCCTTTTAATATTGCACTGCTCATCTCAGTGTCCAGTAGTGCAACAGAAAAAGGGCAATGGACAACAACATGGACACCATCAGCCTCCACTGTCTACATTTTTTTTCCCCTCTCACCCAAAAAGGTGACCATCATCTCACTGATAAAGATGATCTCTTTAAATAAAAATAAACTGACCTGCTCTTTGCAAAACTACACGTGTGACTGAAAATACTCAAAGCCGGAAAAAGTCAAGTTGTTCTGCAAACAAGAAAAAAATAAATATCTACATTTCAGCAGAAAAGATTTGATCTGTAATTACGTCTCTAACAGAAGTTAAGATATAACAATATGACGTTTCAGTGGTGGAGTTAAATGAACTTCCTAAATTAAACAGCATTGGTTACTCTCACCCTGGGAGAATGGGAATTTCCCAGCATGTGGGCCCATACTATTCTCTCCTGTGAATGACATGCATTCTAATTTTGGGGGGAGAACTGGGAGGTTGGAGAAGGGGGGGGGGGTGGGAGGGGCACACTCCCAAAGCTTTCAGGGAGCAACAGGCTGCCACCCTCCCAAACTATCAGATACTATATATATATATATATATATATATTTCAAATCATTTCTATTGAACTTCTTCTGTCTGGGTTTAAAATCAAACCACAAAGCGCTGAAATGAATTAAACGACTTCTTTAACGCATCAAAAGATTAAAAAAAAAAAAAAAAACTTTACCAAAGTTGCTTTGCTGCATTTCGGTGATCCTGCTGAACCATCAACTGTACCGAGCCGTGAAATAAAAGCAAAGCAGGCCCCTGTAACTTTGCACACTTCACTGCGCTGTTACACAACATACACAATCTATACCATAACAGGAGAGCAGGACGCTGGAAACCTCGAGAACACCGTGTACCTTCACTGTGCTCGGCCCGCCTGCTGGTTCCTGTAAAACACATCCAGGTGCTCTCGTGTGCTGGTTTGATTTTTTTTTTTTTTTTTTTTTTTACCTGTTCTTGAAAGATTTTCTCCGCCATGCATCTGTGTGAGCGGCCTAAACGCCTCCAGGAGCACTGGATCTGCTCTGCAAGCCGTTCCCTGCCAGCTCACAAGCCCTCGGTACAATACTGGCGACTTGTTAGATTGCACAACAGTCTATAGGCTGCACATACACGCCAACGCCGTGAAAATACCCCCCCCCCCCCCCCCCCCCCCACCCCCGGAGAGACTCATTACGCTACGATAACAGCCTTCTAAAGTGCAGGACGCGTTTATCTGTCCACAAGGCGTTAAATCGTGTCCTGATCAAGTTTTGAAGCGAGCTTCCAGATGCGCAGCGCACAGAACTGACTCAACTCTTCTCTCTTCTCGCTGTTTTCCTCCCTCAAGTCGCCCCCCCCAAAAAAATAAAAAAGAACACTGGATCTTCACATTTCGACCTTTGCAACTTCCAAGTTTGCACTGAGCTCTTGACAATTTACGCAAAATTCGGCTACAACTCACAGTGGATAACCTCCCCCCTCCTCCTCCTCCTCCTCCTCCACAACCACCTCCTCCTCCAAAATCATGAATAGTATCTAGCCAAGGGAGGGACGATCCGTTATAGGCAAAAAGAGAAGGAAAAAAAAAAAGTTGTCCATAAAACAAAGAAAAGCCACCCTCTCCACAAACCACACTTTACGCTCCGCTGCTTTGAGGCTTCGCGCCGTCATTCCCTAAAGGTTGGAGGCGAATCGAAATCAAATGCGCGGAGCTTGAGGAGTGAGAAAAAAACGCAAGTCTTCCATGCACAAGCACACGGCCTCGCAGATCCGGACTCCATCTTTGACTACTTGACATTCAGAGCCTGCCGGAGAAAATTCCTCGTTTGCATGCCTCCCACTGATTGGCCTCTTCTTGCGCTAGTCTTTGCTATATGATGAGCCATTGGTTTGGTTTCGGCGTGTTCAACATTTCCAGCTGGCACGGGATTGGCTGTGCGCGAGGAAGCGTCACACGGCACAACGAATGCCCGATGAAAAGTGTCCCATTCACAAATTTCTCATCATATCCACTCACTGTATCTGGACGTTTGATCGCTAATTATTTGATTTAGAATTTGGCGCAGGAGCCTTTTGTGCGGTTACGCAGGGAATTGTAATAAGCCTCTAATTGGCCCGTGTAGAGGGAGAGTAATGCTGTTCATTAGCTCAAACGTGGATTAATCCGGGCTTATCTTTCACACAGGCAGCGTGGATCTGCACTATTGATCGATTTCAACTAATCGACTTTAATGTAAACACGCACATATAGACGCAGGTGGAGCTCTGAACTCCGAGAGATGCATCAGTGCAGCTGCGCTGTAAGAACTGGTAAAATGCCAATTAAGGCAATTCAAATAATTGGAAGTGGCTCACGGTTTGAGTGAGAATATGCAGAATGACCATGTATTGATATGGTTTCTGAGGGATCAGGTTGGACCAGGCTCACACGGTGCTGGAGGCGGACCCAATGGGCGCCTCGGCCCCTCGCGAAGCTTTGATTGACGCACAGAGAAGAGTAGCGGGCTGTGAAATTTGGCATTCCTGGCCAGAGGAGCTGAAATAATGGCATTATCCAGTGGGAGAGGGCCCACTTTTTACTCCCCACACACCCACCCGACTCCAGCCCACTCAGAAGGGATCTGATTGTGCAGCCAGTCGGCAAAAAATGTTTGATGTAAGGCGGAGCATGATGGATCCGGTGAAGGTTTGGAGCAGTGATGCCTCTTTTTACGCAGAGACTTTTCCGGTGACTCCCCTGAAACTAGACAAAACTGAAAGTGTCCCGTCAAAGTTTATGACCTCTGAAGCTGTTTTTCCCAACTGTTGAATTTCTTTAAACAAATGAAGACAAACAGAAAAGGAAACTGATGCTGAAACGTTTCAGAGTTAATACATGTTCTCAAATACACATCATGGACATTTACAGATACTGACATTTCCTCTCAGACTGACACAACCAGGATGAGGTGTTCACACTGTAGAAAAGAGTCCATTTAATGAGAAAATAATGATTATAAAAGTAAAAAAAAAAAGCTCTAACTATTTTTTATCTCACATAGGATTCATTTCACACATCCAACACATTCATTAAGTATTTAAATAATTCAAATGTTCCAGTGTTAATTGAAGTCTGAAGCTTCTGAGGCTCTGGTTTCACAGAGCATAACACATTTTGAATAATCTACAAGCACTATTAATCCTATTTTCCCCATAAACCTTCAAACAGTTTGAGACAAGATACAATTATTTAAGCAGACCACAGAACCTCAGTTGCTTTTCCCTCCACCAACAGATATTTGTTACCAACCGTTCCACTGGCAGCAGACAACACATCAAATGTATGAAACAAATATTTGGTTTGTTGAAATCTTTGGTTTTTTTTTTTTTATTTTAAAAATTTTCTTTTTGTGTTTTTAAAACAGAATAAACTCCACAAGTCTGTTTTTAGAGATGTTAGTTTATTCAGGCTGGTAAAGTAGAAAGAGCACGTAGCCACTGAAAGATTTATTTCTTTACAGATCTGTGTGATTAAAATGTCAAATCAAACAAATAAAATTGTATTAATTAAACACCAGTGGGATTTAAAACACCATCAACTGATTAGACGCATTTTGCTTCATCTAATTAACAGATATCTACAAATCAGTTTTCCTCATTATTCAGTGTATTTATAGCTGAATTTGAAGATTTGATAATCGTTGAGGTTTCAGATGTGTTTCATTCAAAAGTAATTATTTTTCTTCATTCTATAAATAAGAAATCAGCTCTTGATGTTGAATGACAACAAATCAACTTAAAGAAAAACATTTATTATGATTAAAGAATAATTCAGAAAAGTGCTGGTACTCATAGAAATTCACACTGAACCAACACAGAAACGATTTCATCGGATTATTTCCAGTGTGCTCCTTTTCTGTAAAGGCCTAATAACATTTTAGTAGTTTAACTATTAAATAATAGAATAGAATCAATGGCAGTGAATGATTTTTAATGTTCTCTTCTTCTAGAATCTGAACAATAATTCATATAAGTATTAACAAAATGACTCATTTCTTAAAAGACTTTATAAATAAGGGTTCCTGTCACATTAGGAACTAAAGTGATCCCACCACATGATGATTTGGAGATTATTTCTTTCAAATCATGTCCAGAGATTTAACAATTCTATTTTCTTTTATTTTACAAAAGTATTTCTGTCTGCTTTCTTTTCCTAAAAAGTTTTTTGGAAAGAGAATATTTATGAAAAACAAAGACACGAACTCACATGTATTTAGTCAAGAAGATAAAAAGATATAGATGTGAATAAAAGTAGGGTGGGAGCAGGAAGAAAAACAGAAGTTTCATGTTTATGGAAACCGTTTCTTCAAACGACCACTCAGGGCTGAACGGCCTGACTTTAAACTGCTGCCTGTGTGAGGTGTCGTGGGGGCTGAGAAAAGCCTTTTAAACATGGGAGTTATTGTTCCCTCTTTTTTTTTCCAGCCTCCCATCCTCCGAAAATGTACCTCCTTTCTTCCTCTGCCCTTTAACCTCTCCCAACCCCCATCCCTCCATCTCATGTCTCTCTCCACATTTCCCCTCTCCTCTCATAGGCCGAAGACCAAACAACGGTGATGGATCGTCATTGATAATTTCCCACCAAAACAAAAAAAAAAAAAAAAAAAAAGAAACACCTCTTGGAGAAGTTTTTGGTGGGTGGGAAGTGGACTTTCATCTTTTTCACCAAGTAGTAGTAATAGTAGAAGTAGTAGTAGTAGTGCTAGTAGACCCCACCTCGAGCCCGGAGCCCCTGTGCACCCTGTCTCTACCAAAGAGGGCTCCCCTGGCCTCCCCACCTCTCCTCCTCCCCCCTCTGCCTCCCTCTTGAAACAGACTCTATGGACTGCATGCATGACATTCCAGCTGTGTGGGTGGCAGAGCCTTTTACAGCGTCTCCAACAGTACACAGGGCTCCTAAAGCACAACAGCAGAGGAACCTCGACCCGTGATCCACCTTCAGATACGCGTCTCCACTCAGGAGCTCCCGTGTGCTCTCCACTGCCCGTGACTTCACCGGGGCAATCGAATGAAAAATGATGATAGTTTGCCACTTAAAGACCTCCAGGTTCATAGAGCAGGATGTGCAGGACAACAGGCTTGCTTCTTTTTTTATTTTCTTTAACACCAATGCTCTGTTCAGAGACCCCAGCCCCTCTTTAACAGCTCAAAAACTATTTGTAGGATTCATAGAGTCTTCTTCAAAACCCGAAGCACACCTAGTTACCACGCAGCAGTGTTGTTTGTTTTATCACCTTAATACTTTATGATTAAGATTTATGAAGCGGTAGGAAAATAAAGGAAAAACATTAATTACACAAGTTACCTTTCACTAGATGTTGGTATCGGGATGTTATCATTAATGAATTTACTTAAATAGGGGGCTGCAGTGTAGTTCAATCCACAAACATGCATCATATTTTATTTGTGGATCATACAATATGCATCGAAAAACTAAAATACTATATATACTTCTGAAATTTCTTGGATTTGAAGTAGAAAGTAGCATAAGTTGGACATCAGCAAGTATACACACGTCACAAAATACAGTACTTCAATGAGTGTTTGTCTTTGTATTGAAAATGCTCACAGAGATTTTTATTACTCTACTTATAAAATGTTTTACAAAAATAGTTTTAATAATGTCTTTTTATTTTCAGAAACCTCACCTAAAGATAGAGTAGATTATTCAGCTGCTCAGGAAGTTTTATCCCTCACAAATTTCAAATATTTGTCTATTTGGAGGGAGCTGAACCTTTCATAAGTAAGATTATTTGAGTGTTTTTGTCACTAAAGACCTCAATACAAGAGCATATATTTGTCTGTGTGTAGCTTATTAGATATAGAAAACCGTTTTTTTGTATTTTGTGTAATAGTAATGTGTATTCTTGTCACCTGCATCAAAGTTTCTGGTTTACACAGAAACGTTGGTTTCTTTTCTTTATTCTAGGATTTGACAAGCTGAGGAGTAAAAAAAAGTGAGAAGGAGGCTATTAAAATACAAATTATATAACAATAAGTGTAGAATTGTGAAATGAATATTATTATTTTTACACATACAGCTATGTGGTCTTCTGTAGAAATTAGTTTAAATTTGAGATGTTCTTCTTTTAATTGTACATTTTTACATTAGTTCAAGCTTTGAGGTGCCTGATAGAAACATTTCTGCGAACACTAACATGTGATTTCACACTTTGCTTACATGTTGATTTCTAACAGGGATGATTTCATCCACGTTATTGCTACCATACTGAGTTCTAGGAAAACTGCAAACTTCTACTCCACAACATCCTCCAATAAATCAATTAGTCATGATCCTGCAGGATTATTAGAGAAGTTTATTGAAGCTCCACATCTGCTGCTGGTAGACATCGATTTTTAACCACCAACGATAAACAGCCAACCTTCATCTATAACTCACAGCCGCCCGATAAGTGTACATGCAGCTTGTTTTTCACCCTTCCACAGGGCGAGTGCATGAGCAGAGTCCAAAGGATGAAAAAACTCAACCCCATTAACTGAACTTCAGAGGAATTCCTCACTTTACATACGGAATGCACTTTAGGTCAAAGGGCAAAGGGCCAGAGGGGAATCCACTCGCACCCAGTGAGACAGGCAGGCCTTATTTAAACAAGTCAGGAATGCCTGGATGGAAGAGAGCAGAAGAAGAAGGGGAAGGAACCTCTCTGCCATTAACATGAGCAGGGGCCACCGCCAATAAATACCAGCACTTTTTTAAAATTACCTGCAACTCGTGTGCTACTGACTCTGGAATGTATCAAGAGTTATACCTTCACCAGTTAGACTGAGCCACATATCTGCAGCTCAAATATGAGGTAAAATCATCCAACGCTCGTCTGCAGTCTTTTTAAACGTTCGCATTTCAACAAAAACTTCCACAAAACAGCTCAAATATGGAATGACTGACCCCGTGTGCATTTGAGTGCACGGAGAATTAATGAGGCATTAGTTGTTTTTATTAAACATTTAATATTAGAAGAACACAACCTAAATTCATGCCATTAACTGGCAGTTCAGAGGTCTCACACTGAACCTGTAAATCTCTGAGTTTCTGTGCCTCTAAATGAAAACCACACACGATTCCTGCAGCAGTCCTTCACTAATTGGTGCTGCCCTATCACCTGCCTGTCTGTAATCACAGGATCAATAGGAGAGGACTCCTCTAAATACGAAACCCTGCATTCCAAGCATCGGCCAGCCTCTCTGTTTTTAGGACCATCTCGCCAAAATTTCCTACAAATGACATGCTACAATCCCCATGGCCGTGGTGGAATTCTGTACACTTCAGGGCTTCAAAGCGGCACAGGACTTGATGACCGCTCCAGCCAATAGGTGAAAAGGGGTGGACCATGCCTGCCTTGACCTCACTGACCTTGCACTACCGCTAACCGCCCACCCACCCACCTAGTGTCCTGCTCATCATCCCCCCACTCTCCACTTCATCCATCCAGCAGGTCAAAATTTCCTTTGGCTATGAAACCATTGAGTGCTCCTCATGCTTTCATTCATGGGAGGTTCGATGAATTTTCTCAACGTCTAATCCAATTTTCCAGATTTTCTGTTTTGCGTTTCTTTGATCTCATCTCTCTTTGCAAACATTTATCCTACATTCCTGATTTTTTAATACAATGGTCGTCCACAGACCTGTTATCAGCTAAAGTAAATTCAACACATCAGCAACAGGGAAGCAGAGTACAATCTGAGGGACGGGTGTTGGTCCCATTCTGCAGCTGCTTGTCTCTAAACTCCTAACTCGGCGTCTTTGCTGTCATTGACGTAGCCATTTTCCCATGGTGGCTCACCAGATCTTCTCTGCTGCCCTGCAGAAACCAACAACACGACTTTACTAAGTTTAATAATGTGTTTCATTTTAGTTAATGACCTGATCAAGCAGGGATTTATTTCTTTTATTATTCTAATTCTGCAACTTTCCACATCTCATAGAAGGCTCAGTCTGAAACTATAAATTAAATACTGCTGTGGGTTTTATGTATTTTAGCTGTAAATATGCTGTAATGTTGGAAAATTAGTTAAAACACAGACTGATATCTCCATATAAGACGTGAAAACCATCCAGAGCTTGGTGTTCTGAGCACAAAAATTACATCAGGCCTTTCTTTCATAATTCTCTCTGAGTATTTGCAGATATTTATACTGTGTCGCCATCTGCTGGAGAAGGTCAGACACACTTTTATGCTAATCACTGGTCGATAGCGATGGATTCAAACCCAAATACGGGCTGGTGGGAAGGCCATGAAGGGATTTCCTAAAAAGGTGAAGATGAAAAGCAGAGGAATTTTAAATGCACATACTTTGTTGGAAAAATGAAGCATCCATTGTTTTCTACATCTTATGTGTCCCCCAACCTATTTATTAAAAGTTACACAATCTGATTAGATGACTTCTTTACCAGCCATAATAACTGTGTATACTATATAATATCTGTGTATACTATACACCTTTGGCTGCATTGCGTATAAAACTATTTAAGCAGTGTTTTGTGTAGATTTCAGCACCTAGATACTTTTACAGGATGTCACATGTTCAGTGTTTCCTTGTGTTAAATCTGTAATTGAAAACCGAAAATGTAACAGTGTCAAGTTTTTATTAAGACTGTAAAGACAATTTTATTACTGAAAAGTGTTGAAGCTTCTGTTCTTGTTGCTACACTAAGGTCACAGCTTTCGTTTTATTCAAGATGATATTGAGAATCACATTAAACATCAATTCTTCAGTCACAGCAGACATGTTGTTTCACATTACTGCTTCAAAAGGAGATTTGCTGAATTAACTTTGCACAATTCTTACTGTCTGAGCCAATAGTGTAGACTCACTTAAGATCCCTCTCAAGTTAAATGAAAAGAAAGACGACTGCAGTAGCAGATAACAAAATAACTTTGCCTGATGCTTCTGCCGATAAAAGCTGAGCTGTAAGCAAAACAGTGTCCATTCATCCAAATAAATTTAGGAGAACAGATTTAATACAGCAGTAAAAATGCAGGAGAATCGGCTCATGGTTTCATTATTATTGTGAATCATCTCCAACTATTTCTTAATGACGAGAAGCAGGATTTCTCCTATTTAACAAGAAAAACGTGTCCACAGAGCGACATGACCCACATCATTTACAAATGTCACATTATTAGTATTAAAATACGGATGTTAAAGGCATCTCCTCATACAAAAAAAAAGATGAGGCTTTAATAAACTGTGACACCAGCGTTACAGTTAGAGTCATGTTTATTTACAGCAGGATGCTGAACGAGGAGGGGAGGAAGGGGGATGGGGCGAAGGGGAGCGTTAAAAGGAGACAAAATGTTTTAGATCAAGCGCTTCAGGGTTCATGTTTCACTACACAGTTCTTATTTTATTTTATTCACCATTTTTCTATACAGAATCCATTCGGTCATAATGTCAATGCACCAACAGAGCTGTAGTCCTCTGCTGGAGGGGAGAGGAGGTGGACAGAAAAACTAAAACACTAAAGAAAAGAAAAAAAAAAAAACTTTACAAAGGGGGTAAAAACAAAACCTTTTTCTATAAAAAAAAAAAATCTTTTGTCATCACCATGATAGTCATCAGTTATTTATATATATATATATATATATATATATATATATACACACACAAACACACATTAACATGTATATGTGTGTGTGCATATAAATTTATATTTTCTTTTCCATGAAGAGGTGATGAGGGCTTGTAGTTCCACACTGTCCGAGATTAGACCACTGCAGTGAGCAACAGGCCGCTTGTCCCAACCTGAGTCCATTCAGGTGAAAGTATTTCACCTTTGTGAATCAGTCAGAGCTGATCAATCAGTCTTTCTGACCTGCCGCCCTTCTGCCACCCAGTGATGTAGGCTCATAGGTCCAGTGCCTCTGCTTCGGCCAGCAGTAGCCCAGTAGTCGAAGAAATGATACTGTACATTTAACATGCATGGCCAGATAGCGTAAAAAAGTAAAAACGACATAAAAAGCCAGCAAACTGCGTCGTTTGTACATGTTTCAGACTTCCTGTCGTACGCTCAGTTTCACTTCTTCCAGTATACATTAAATATTAACTAACAAGCACCACAAAACAGTGGATGGACCGAAACAATACAAAAAAACAAAAACAAACAAAACAAAAGGACTGTCAGTTACCAATTGTTGACAATAAAACAAGCTTTAATTTCTAATTTCCATTGTTGATTTGTGAAGGGCATAATTGATTTTCTCCCCTCCCCAGGTCCAAACAGACTTAATGATATCTGCTGAAGCGCACTCTCTCTCTCTCTCACTCACACACACACACACACACACAATTTTTCTCTCTCACACACACACACACACACACACTTAACTGTCCGTGTCCTGCTTTGTAACTACATATGAATCTAACTACAGTACATCTTCATATGCCACTGACCCTCATTTCCAGGCGTTAAGTCCAAACGTCCACAATAGTCAGGTCTTCATCAACTGGAGGTGAAACACTGACATTTACAAAGTTCAGATGAGATGTGCTGTTATGTCCTAATGCATAATGACCTGTCTTTGTCAGAATATATAAAAAGTTATCTGATATTGTCGTGCTTAGACATGTATTAAGTCCTGAAAGATGAAGTAAGATCATTTTAGTGTTCCCATGACCACGTATAAATACACGTAAATTTAGGATGTGCACAAATAAATTTCAGTACAAAACCCAGCATGATGTCTGATGTTTCACGATGAAAAGCAATTTAAATTAATAAAAAACAAAAACCCAAAAACAAACAAACAAGGAAAAAACAATGTTTACATTTCCACCTGCCATAGAAAAACTGAAAAAGGAAAACTAATGGTGCTGAAAACAAGTTCTCAGTAAATGTTTTACAAGATTAAACAGTTTCCATTTGACCCGTCGTGTTCATGACGCTCAGCTCAATGGAAACCTGACTATTGTTATTGTTAATAACAAGTTCATGATTTCAAATAAGAACCTAGTAAAACAACTGTTCACTCACCTGTTTTGTCTCACACACGCACACAGACACACTTTAACACCAGAGCAGGAAACTAACTTTGTCATCACCAGCCACTGATGAAGATGTATTTGTTGTTTTTTGTTTGTTTGTTTTTTTTTTTTCCAAAAATCCATTAGCTACGTTTCTATCACACAAGCTAACAAACTTTAGAAAAACAACCTCAGAATGATGGATGCTAACTGGTTGACTTTACACAGCTGCAGCCAGAGATTTAACACAGCTAGGCTGTTGGCTGGCGTCAGTTTCCCACCCTAATCAACATGCTCCCCAACACAAATACAAACTCAAGATACCGCAAATACATGTGTACACATATATACAAATAGAAGTGCCCCCTCAAACACTGGGGGCAGCTTAACAATTTATAATGCATCATTTCTGTATATGCCAAGAATAAAACTTTTCTAAATAAAATACATAGTTATTTGTGAGGGTGGGGACAGCAGATGAACAGAGAGGAACGATGGGCTTGCAGGGGGGGTGTCAGAGGAGGGAAGGAGCACTGAATAGAAGCCAATATGGAGAGATGATGGGAGAGATGAATCAAGCCTGTGGGGGGGGGGTGGGGGGGGGGGGGGGGGGGGCAGATGGAGAGGGAAGACTCTTCTTCTTTACCGTGTCGCTCATCCAGAGGACTGTTGTGTGTAACTGCAACACTCCATGTCTTCTCCGTTTGTTTACATCGTTCCATATTAATAATATTAATAACAACAATAATGATGATGATGATGACCACAACAATGCTAAAAAAATATATATAAACCCCAGCCATGTCTCACAATAGTAAGTCCACAAAAAGGGTGGCTTGAGTTCATTTGAGTCATTGACAAACAGAGATGCAGAGGAAAATAAAAACACAGAGGAACATGGAGAAGGCAGAGAAGAGACCTGGCGAAAGGAGGGGGCCAGGGGGGTGGCAAGTGAGACCAAGGGAAGGAAAAAGGAAAAGAAGGGAAGGTGGGTGGGGGGTAGAACAAAAGCAGTACAGGCAGGATGTGCAATAATGATGGAAATAAACTGAAAAAAGGAAGTGGACATGAAACGAGGACCAAAGATGAGTTGTGTTGGGGCATTGTGATCCACACACTGGTGTCCTTCTGAGGGTTTTCACAGAAGATTGGCGGAAAGCATGAACGAGTGATGACAACATGGCCTCACTGTGAGTGTGCCCTCTCTCCTTCCCTCTAATTAAGGGAAAGGATCCACAGTCCTCCCCATGCTGGTCGTTTATCCCAGGGTGCATCATACCTCCAGGAAGCGGGAGCTGCTGGTCTTGGCATGGAAGGGCTCAGACCACATGCGCCGCAAATCCCCCTGACGAGCAGAAAGAGAAATGTCTGAGAATGTTTCATGATACCTGCAACAGGGTGAAGGTTTTTTTGTTGAAGCAAAAATAACATGTTCTTTCATCCTATTTGTATCAAATTTTGCTCCTAGCTGTCCTTAAGTATTTTTCAGGTCACTGGTGACTGGTGAGTGATTAATCAGCCTCCTCTAAAGACGTAAGTAAAAAAAACAAAAAACAAAACAAACAAAAAAAAAAAGCAATGAGCGAGGTTTTGGTGCAGTCAGTAGTGCGGTTGTAGCAGAGGAGCACTGTTAACCTGCCTGATGTGTCATCTGTTGTATTCATAATGTCACAATTAACTGTTACTATTAAGCTTATTACATCAAGAATTTCTAGAAGAATGTTTGAACTGTTTGCACTTTGACCACATGTGAGCGAATTACATAATTTCAACCATCAGATCAGCTGAACTGTTGAAATTAAAAAATAGAAAAATCAAAACCCCATTTCCTGCATTTTACTTCACAATGATAGAATGCAAGGAGACATAGATGAGCTAGATCCTCCAATCACACAACTGTTGCTGTCCCGCGCCCTCGTCGTACCTTCAGGTAGGCCATAGTGAGCAGAGGCAGCAGGGTGAAGGGCACCAGGTAGAGCAGCGCAGGCTGAGCAGCACGATGGATCCTGGAGGCCACAGTGGCAGTCAGCAAACCTGAGAACACATCAACAACATGTTCACGTAAAACAAAAAAAAAAAAAAAATAAGTCGAAGGACCCTTGACCTTCAACAGCCATCTGCTCATTGATTGCTTGCTTACCCACAAAGTATCCGATGAGAGTACAGTGGAAATAAGAGACGCGCTGCATGCGTCCGGACATGTTACCAGGTCCTGGGACTTCCCCGGTTGCTTGCTTCTTATAGTTATCATAACGCAGGACAAAGCACAACAGCAGCCCCGGCATCACAATATCTCCTATTCCCAGCATTGAGAAGTGGCTTCCTGTGGAACTGCATGAATAGGAGGAAGAAAAAAAACGTAGAGATAGGTTTGATCAACATTGGCTGCACAATGCGAGAAAAGAGAAGAAGAAGAAAAGGGCATGTTATGATGAAAACCGTGACTATTTTAGGACCGGCTGAACTCTCTTATCTTTAACTGTGGTCTGTCAGCTTCAGCTTTCAGAACAGCTGCTCCTAACATGTTAATGGCAGTGTGTAAATAAGCATGTTAACATTTAGGGTGGGCAATAATTGTTTTCTCTGCTTATTACCTGGTCTATACAATTAAAAGAAAGACATAGAAAAGCATTAAAACTTCACAATTGAGAATTTGGGTTTAGGCAATGTTTGGCATTTTCGCCTTTTACCTGGGAAAGACAAGTTTGCCAGGTAGCGAGAGGCGGGGGACATCACGACCCATTCCCGGCCCCAGGTGGAGCTTCCTGGACAGAACGTCTATGGGATTTTCAGCAGGTTGCGTGGCAACTTTGACCATAACATTACTATTGAAGATGTACGCTGAGAAGAACACCTGGAGATAAAGAAAATGAAGTCATTCAAAAACAGCCAAAGTAAAGTTTTATACTGCTTTATTTTGATCGAACAACTTCCATAAAGCCCTATTTAATTTCCTGCTGATAGTTCCAGCACTAGATATAGATATAAATGTCAAAATGTTCTGCTGGTGCAATCTTCGGTTTCCTGGATTTATTTTCAAGATGACGACAACGACGACTTTTGTCCTCAAAGCAAGATTCGCTCACTTAATGGTTACACTGTGAACATTAGCGTTCAGTGTCAGTGGGGAAATAAGAGAGAAGGCAGTGTTGTGGTGGCAGGCTGCTATGAGCCCAAAATGAGAGAGCGATGAGAGCAATTACAGCATTTATGTGTGCAGCAATGTGATTTTATATGTAACGTGTATATGATCTTTCTTTTTGACAGGAAACCTGACAGCAAATATTCCACAAATGTGTGATTAAGGGAATAAAATAAAAAAAGAAGAAATATCTGAAAGAGCAACATGCTTTGATCCCCCTGAATGCTGTTATTCTCAAATCAGACTAACTATTTCAAAAAAAAAAAAAAATAATAATAATAATAATTACACATCACAGTTTTTAAAAGAACATGACTTAACATCCTCACTAGTTAACCGCTACACACATTTAAATTAAAATCATTATACAGATACAGCTTCTCCTCGATTTTGCCTTTAAGCAGCCACTTCTGTGTTTTGCACAGATCCAGTGAAGCAATACAGATGTGGATAATAAACTGCACGTATAAATCAAGAAGTGCAAACAAAAGACAGCTAAACTTAAGTGTTTTTAATTCCTCAAATGAAATAAATATGTTTATCCTTGTTTTGAATCAGGCTGCTGTCCTTTATTACATGCTCTTGTTCCTCTTAAGAGATTACTCTGTTCATTTCCTTGAATTTTCTGTTTATGAAGGTTGAGTTTTTGTAGGCAGCTCCTTTATTTGTTCAGCCACAACATCAATCCTTGCCATCAATGCTAGCTATGCACCTTCTTAAAAACAAATTTAAAAGTTTTCATGAGCTAAATCACTACTGCTTTTTTAATATGTATTCATAAAGAGATAATAAGTCTGGACATTTTTATTATGACTGCGTCCTTAAATGCATCTTGGTGGCAGTAGCTTGTATGTCCAGCTGTGATACTGGTCAAATTTGGCATTGGAGTATTTCTTACCCAGAACACATCGTAGATGAGTAGTCCTGACAGCAGCAGGCAAGACACCTTCAGACTGGGAAGCCGCACGAAGGCTATCATGGCGACACACAAGCCCATGGCCAAAGCTAAGGAGAGGAAGAACACGAGACATTTAAAAACAGAGCTCCGCATTTCAGCAGGAAACAAGGGGAAAGATCAACACAGGAAATTATTTTACTGATGGTACTTAATTTATTATGGTGCATGCAATGAGCCTAATTAATCAGATTATTATGATTGAATTCCTCATGTGAGCATAAAGGGTATGAGCATATACTACAACTGCTAGATCTGTTTTATATAGAAACTGACTAAAACACACACATACACACAGTATAGTGTATAGTGAGTATATTCTTCCTGTGTTAGCATACAAGATACTGTAGCACTGATATACTGTTACATGGTTATATATATTATATGATTCAGATCAAGGTCCTTCCTCATTAGATGATGACAATGACTGAAGTCCAGAATCCACAAACTTTACTTAAGACTGTGATGGTTTTATTTATTGTCATAGTTTGCAGCTATTCTAATAAAATTGCTGACTACTTACATAATTAAGAGATCTTTCTATGCTGATATCACAATACTCATCCTAACAGGTTATTGCTGTATTCAAACATCCACTAATATAATTTATGTGACCCTGCCATGCAGTTTAGAGAGATGCGTCTAATATGTGGGTCCCCCCCATGATGTGCTACAGAACTACTTCTTGCAAAACAACCTTCTGAAGTAAATGCAAAACTGGCTACAGACACAGTGACACACGACAGAGTTATGTACCGTCCATGAGAAGCCAGTGTCCAGTCAACACCCAGATGAGCACCAACATAACAGAGAGGGAGAAGGACAGGAGCTCAGCTAGAGTGAACCGCCCACAGCAGCCAAACGAAATCCTGCAACAACACAAATGAGAGATGCACTGACACCAGAAAACAAATACAGTCTAATATTTTACCATTGAGCAATAGTGTGTAGAGGACAACTAGAATGAAAGTGCACTTATCTGCATGTGCAAAGGGAGTAGAGTAAGAATACAATGCTCTTGCTTGTAATTTATAAAATAGAAATCATCTACAGTATTCGTTTTGAGTAGCTCATGGATTGTTGTTAGCTAGCTAATATGAGCTGAGCTAAAAAAAAAAAAGCAAAAAAATAGCTGGTGCATGTTAAGATACACAAGAAACAAATTTAACTGACCAAAAATCATGATTTTAAAGGTTTGGTTATTACTGACTCTGAAAAGCAGACTAAGGTTTACTGAAAACTGACAACAGGCTTTGAATAGAGAAGAGTTGTTCATATTGGTTAGGTGTAGGTGGTGGTGTGGGAAGTAGGTGGCTTATGTTTACACAGTTACAGTATATTACTAAACTGAAACAGCTGATACGTCCTGAGACCTGATGCCGCAGGTTATTCAAAAGGACTTGTATGCAGTAAATGTTATTAAATGGCAACTTACTCCCCGCCATAAAGCCTGGCTGAACATTACAGTTTTATTTCCTGTATTTTGGTTACGTCAGTGAAGATACAGTTATGTATCAAGTTATCATACAGTATATCCTTATTTTAATAAGATTTGACTATTGTGCAGCTTGTAAATGATACACATTATGCTGAATTAAAGAGCTTTATAAATGTTTGCAGACCAGTATGGAGCAGTCTGAGGACTAATAAACATGACTTAAACATACAAAGAATCCACAGGATATCCTTACTTGTTCTGTGGAGCGCAGGGTCTGGTCAGATACTGGCACATTGGCAACAAGAGGAATGCAAATGCAATTGTTGCAAGAACTAATGAGAAGAACAGAGCAAAACAGTGAGACCAAAGGCAAAATACACCTAAACCGCTTGTTCACATAGTATTCTGTCATCTTAATGGGGCAATTAATGGTTTTTACAGTTCCAATAATGAGCGCAGAAAAGAGGCCTTACCAAGTGTGTAACAACTGAACACCATTATAACTGAGCAACATCATATATAAGATTGACAGCTAATGTGTTCTCCACATAACGTTTAAGAGCAGCAGTTACCTGCAGTGCAGATGGTGAAGACCACTTGTACCGAGTCGAAGAAGAAGAACATGACAAGCAGAGAGACAGAGGCTCCTATTGGCAGGAAGAGGGCCTGTGTGGAGTCTATAGTCTGAATACCTGAAAAACAGTGCAAAGTGATTTACAACTACTGCAGATTTTAAAATGTAGCCACAAACACATCAACAAATAATGAATCACTCATTGAATTCAGTACATTTCAGGCCTGGCTATGTACTGTGTGTGACACTTACTATTGTTTGTGTTGTTGTTATTGAAAGACCCCGCTGTGGAGGGGTTACCATCTTTATCCTTCTCCTGGTTCTCACAATCCATGTTTAATGATCTGCAGACGAGAGTAGGAGAGTGTGCTGGATGATGGTATCAGTAATTAAAATCTTAAAAACATATAAGCTGTTGTTATGAGGCACAGGGCAGTAGCTTTTAAAAAATACAGAGAATTTGACTTTTACAATGAGTGAATATCAAGACCGAAACGTAATGGTGGGGAAGTTCTATTAAAAAGATAAAAATTAATCTTTCTTTCCTTTATGCTGATGATTCAGTGTAGAATTCAGTTCAAGTGACAAGAATCTATAGAAATGTAATAGCCTTAGGTCTTCTCTACCACATAAAGCCACATCAGCAGGTAGCTGTGCTTTATGGGTAAATAAGCAAGCTAACGTTAGTTAACTCCAAACTCAAGATTCAAATAACTTTATTAAACCCAGGGGGAAATAGTTTTGCTTTGATACAGTTGGTCTCAAATCAGACAGAAAGAAACTGAACTACAACCAGAAAAGATCCACACCAACACAAAAAAACTTAATAAATAGACTAATCTAATTTTAGATCATACTGAAACTCCTCCAGCTGATTTTAGCCACTTGATTCTTGCGTGATGCTTCAGCCACTATCTGCTGCCAGGCAGTTAACCCATAATAATACATTAGCATTTATTAGTAGCTTCTTCCTAAAAAAATCTTAGACATGTCATTTGGTTTAATGAATATACTTTTTTCAGGAAAAAGTAAGGCAACCTAAAATTTCCTTCAAACTGCCACAATTTGCTGGAGCCGAGAGAGCAGCTCAGCCGCAGGAGGTCTATGAACTTAAAGTGAACCATTTACATTTAGCTTGGCTGATGCTTTTATCCAAAGCGACTCACAAGTAAGGTACAAGGCATTAGTGAGGTAAGGAGGTCTTGCCTAAGGACCCCTACTGGGCCACAGCCGGGATTTGAACCCCAGTCTCCCACATAGAGGGCGACGATCTCACCACTACATTATGCAGACATGGAAACACTCTATACTGAAACCTAAAACTGTCTCTTTCACATAAACCCACAAAAGTTTCTATTTACTTGTTGTTCTGTCCCTGCTCACATCTGACACAGTTCTAGACACACACATCTTGTAAGAATCAAAATATAATATCATTAAAATATTATTTCCACGATATTTCAATCATTGCTCAATTCTCAGTGGGTCCTCAGTTTTACAGGCATCCACATGATGTTACAGTAGGAAAAGCACAACATGGGCAAAAAAAATTAACGATGGCTGAATCCAATTTAACTTCAATAGCAGATTCTGGCTCACTGTCACAACTTAGTGAACTGTTTGCTTTTTTACTGCGACAAGTCAAAATACCAGCTGTTAAAAAGCTTTTGACTGGAAACATCTCATTTAGCTTCAAACAATGAACTCGTCTCTATACTTGTTCAATGCATACTTAAAAGACAGAAGTGGTTGTTTTTGGGCCTTACAACCTCAGAGATATGCCATCGATTGGCTTGAAGTACTACTGTGAAGAACTATTGTGAGTTACTTGTTTCACCTTGCATAAAAAGGAAATCTCTACCTTCTTTCACCTGAGGAATATCACTAAAATTAGGAGCATCCAGTAACAGATAGGTGAGCATAACACACCAGTCTCTGAACTCTGTCTGAGAATCCTAGTACATGAAGCCATTTTCCTCATAATAACACTCATCTAAAACTAATGTGTTTTAGTCAGGGTCCTAATGCAACTAGATCAATCAAAATGCTATTAGAGGCAGGACTGTGGATCCTTTTTGATGTGGAAAATGTACTAAAATCTGGTTACACCTAGCATTCACAGGGCACACTGTGAGAGCCTAACAGTGCAGCAACAGGTGTTTACATTTATCAGATGATGTGCCTTTTTGCTACATCTAACCCTGAGAATCTGGTCCAACTATCAATGCATGGTGAATAAATCATTTTCCCATATTAAACATAATAAACACATGACATTTTCCCTCCAGGAGAAGATTTCTGGAAATACACTAGTGCTTTTCCTATATTGGACAACAAATGCAACAGGCCTGTTATTGTGGGTTGGAGTATAAACTATCATTTTAGAAATTATAGATAAGCCTATATGTTTTGCTTATGTGGCAAATAAAACGTTGCTCTGGAAGTCCACTATCCTCTTGACAAATGATTATTTATTGTTACTTACCTGAAGCTGCCATAGACAATGAGAAGGATGGAGATGAGGAAGGTGGACACCTGGCTGGAGTCAACTAGGGAGTATGCCCTATAGAGGAGAGAAAAAGAGATGTACAAACATAAGCCTTTTCCATGAAATTTAAACACAAATTAACAACCATAATGTAAACTAGTCCTAAAATACAAATCACATTTAAAAAATGCGTCAAACCGTCATTAAACTCACTAGTTCAAATTTGAACCTTCACCTACTACAAGTTATACTGCAGTTGAAACGCTGGTGGATTGACTTTGGCCACTGTTTAAATTTTGACCATACTGCTGATTCATTACAAGCTGAAGTACAAAAAAACCCACACACTTGTTGCTCAAGTTTGCAAACTGACATGAAATATATTCCTTTTTCTTTCAGATCAAATGTATTTAAAATCTTCAGTATGTAATGCTTACTAGGTGTATCGGACATTTCTTCGTTACTAAAAGTAAGTAAGTATATATATATTACAACATAGTGTTGTATAATTATCTGACTAATCATGTCTGATTTCTAACAATGCATCTAAACCTCCAGCAAAAATACTATTGAAAATTGATCTTTACAATAGACAACACACATTTAAGCATTATCTGGGCTATAATCACTTGAATTAAAAGAAGAACAAAATCAGTCAATCAGTAATCTGCAGAGGCAGAAAACTCTAACCTTGCTTTTTGAATAAAAGGTTGGTTTTCTACTGGATTCTATCCTATAATCAATTGAATTCAAAGCAGAGGAGTGCACATATAGACATAAAACCAGTCAGTGTGAATGAAGAATACATCATGGTTGCACAGTTCAATCATGCTGTGGAAAATAACAAAAATGGAGACAAGTCTGCAACTGTAATTTCCATCAGTCATTTCAGATTCTGCTCTGACAATCTGACGTTGGTTCTGGCAATTTTGTAACAACAATTTGAATCGCTGCATTCACACAAGTCAGTTCTCCCTCTGAGGTAGATGGCAAAAAGATACTCTGACAACCACAACTAATATGTAGGATTGGGCAAATTACACACCAGGAATTCGGATTGTAAAGTACAGTATGTGTGTGTAAAGCTGTAAACTAACAGCCGCAGACCAGTTTCATGCAATGGCCAATTAAACTCTGGATGGTGTCTATATGAGAAGCTGGTTCTGCAAAGTTCTGTCTAGCATTTCTAATGGACACCGTATCACTGAACAACATACATGAACATGCCAACGTGTTGCACAGAGCTGAACATATGTTCTCCTGAGATCACTGGGCCTCATTAAGACACACACCACAGAAGCAAAGGAGAGAAGAACCAATTCGAAAGTAAAAATAAGAACTGCACATTTGAATTGCAAATTTTGTTGCATTTTAAAAAAAGAACTGTGGAGAAAACAAATTATTGATTATGAAAATCAATAAGGCAAATGAAATCTATACCATTCGAGGGACACTAGAAACTGTCTACATAGGCAGAGAATCTCCGGTCACAACGGTGGTATAGTTTCGATTTTTTCCTCTACATTTTGATTAGGTATACTGATGTAACTGGGAGCTTATTACTTCGAAAAAGCTTAAAATAACTTTAGTTTTAAAAGCTCCTAAAAATTCATGATGCAAACTGCCTACATCGTGTTTCTTATCGTCTTCTTTCAGTTACAAAGAATATAAAAAGACACAAGGTTTAACGTCTTCTATTTGCAGTTAGTAAAATATTTACTAACCAAGTATGTCTTTATTATATTATGTAACAATATTTAAATTTTTAATGTTTGTAAAAAGTATCTGTATAGAAATTTGCGTAATGCATCAGATTTGAGGTAGTTTAACAAAAAATTGTCAGGCTCCTACCACCACACAGTTTGTAGATGTAAACTAACATAACAACAACCGATTATTGCAGCATAATGCATAAACATGAGGATTTGTGTAAGACATCCCAATAAACAGATCTGTTCTAATATTTACTATGTCAAAAAGCAAATGACATTACAAAGTACAGTTGCCAGTCTGAACTTACTCCAATAAACTTTACCAACAATAAGCATCTCCAGTAACACAGTACAAGTTTCCTCTGAAAAACAAATACCTCTTGGCCTACATACTACACACACTTTTTGTACACGTTATTGTGTTTTGTGAGACAGACTAGACAAAATGAAACAAGAGCTGATGAAAGAAAACACAACACATTTCCTCCTCTCAAGGCTGCTGTTGAAAGAGTACCTACACGTTTCAGTTTTCACACACTAGTGCATGAAAGATTACGTGCCCTGTCTTGATAATTGTGCAGTTGTCTGTGCTCTCTAAAATAAATTAGACATCTTAAGCAATGCCAAATCTTTTTCTAACTAATGTGTAAGACCTCTAGTTGGCAACCAATATTGTGTATCGTATTGTTCCTGAGTCAATGAACTGGGGCCTTGACATAGCACAGGCTTGATGTGCAGCCTTGTAACACAGGCCTTTTTTCTTGGGGAAAAGACAAGGCTGACTTTGTGAAGTGCTGCTTTCAATTGAAAGGTGGAGCTCTAACCGTATGAAAGGTGTAGTTCTGACAGATCCAGACCTGTCTGCCTCTTGGGTCAGGAATGTAGGGTAAAATTAAAAAACAAAACTAAAACCAACAAGACCAATGATATTGTAATCAAGTTCTCCAAAGAGATAGATGCATATGACCTGTTGCTGTCACAGGAAGTAGTGTAGATAATATCTGTAAAGAAAATGCTATCTATTGCATACATATACTAGAACCTGAAACTAAAATCAGTCCTTTTCCACTACCTTTCAATGATGTTTATCTTTTGAACACCACTGGGCTGTATCACTATTGTCACTCGTTTTCTCCCAAGTACTGACAGAGAAAGCCCTGTTGCACAGAGATACCCAGCCCTTTAATTCATTTTTCATTCTGGTGTCCATGTGACACAGGTTTCTTTGAGATGCTGAGGAAAAAGCAAGAATATCTTGTCCCTTTCATTCAGTCACAAGTACAGTAGAGACTACTGGGTGTCTTGGAGGGGAGGGGTAATATGTTATTCATTGTGGAAACAGGACACCAGGATAATGCTGCATTACACGTCTCTGCTCTGGTCTCGTTAGTCCAATACAGCCCTCTACTTAGTGATTGAAAAATACACTCAGCAGGGATCATTTTTATGAATGCAGAAAATTTCAATGGTGCCCAGTTTTTCCTGACCCAAAATTTTGACATCTAACAATTCAGCCAATCTTAAATCTATATTCAGGCATCTCTTCTTCGTAGGTTCTAGCCTGACTGATTAAATGTCTTTCCAACAGCATGACTTTAAGCCTTAAGAAAGTGACCTTGTTCTTCTACACTACTGATGTCACCGTCTCTCTGTCAACATAGCAAGTACACAGACGTGGTAGTTTAATCTACCACAGACCTAATTCATATTCTGGTATCGAACTGGTTTGTCTGAATTCTGTGCACAGAAGCCTGTAGAACATGGGTGAGATAGATGAATGGAACATTTAAAAACAAAATACAATCCCGGACTGTTGAGGGCTGGATGGCAGCCCAAAGTGCCATAAGACGTCCTTGTTCACTGAGAGACTAGGTTTTCAATAACACAATTCCAATACCATCCTCCATCAAACCAGTTGCATGCATGACTTGACCACTAAGGGCCAGGTCACCGGGCTATAATGAAGACATCTGCATATGCTGCCCCCATGAGGCATGCCTTTTAAAATCAAGTGTCAAAAAACAAAATCCTAGTCAAGTCTGTCTGCATACAAGCAGATACATAACTCAATCAAAAACTGTGAGTCCCATTGCATATATATTAATTTTACTTGCACTTCCATCATTTATACCAGCTTACAGTCGCCACTGGATGGAGTTGTATAAGATTGATCTGTCTCCACTTTCTGATCCAATTATGGATCTGCCCTGCATTGCTGCTATTCTGTAGAATTACTGTCACTAGATGGGTGTTAAGGGATCAAAACAGATATGGAAAGAAAAGACTCATATAGAGAGCAGTGAGGTGCAGGGATGAGTTTGTTTGTGTTTGTTTTGTTTTGTTTGTGTCTCAACTGAAGAGTCACTAGGATGGCCTGCAGTACTATGTTCTTAGAAATCTTTAGAAAAAGATGGATCTATACTAGCTGCTGGTCACACCTACAAGGACTGAGATCAAGATGTGATTAATGTGTCTCTAAAATAAAACTAAGCAGGCCTTGAGGTTCTTAAGAGTTAGTGGTGCTTTGGACACAGGACAAAGGCAACAGGTGTGAGTCTCTACAGTCCTATCAATAAAATCTGTAAGACCTACCAACAACCACATGGGACAGTGTTTGCTGTCAAGTTTGGTCTTTGATTTATCACAGCTTCTTATTTTACTGGCTTTTCAAAATTACAGATATCCTTGTTCTTCTGGTCTAGAGTCTTATTTAAAGGTGAAGAAGTCAACAATTTTAATTTTTCCTACTTGGGAAGGTGTGTGAATGATTAGTTTAATAGTGAGTGCCCAGAAAGGCTAAGCTTAAATTAGACTGTGGATAGTCTTAGTGATAGGATTTTAGGATTAGAACGTAATTACTGTGTTTCCTGAGGAAGTGTTTTTTTTTCCATTAATAAAAAGGCCAAATAAAAAAGAAAAATGTATTTTTAGACTACTACTTACTGAATGTGTTTAATGCAGACATGCAACAGCAGTCTCAGTATGACAAGATACTTCTATTACTTGATAATGATATAAAAAGTGAAGATTAATGACTTATTTGAAAAAAATTACCTTTATGAAACTGTTGCTGGAAAAGTGTTTCTGAACAATATGCTATGCAAAGTACAGAAATAGTTTAGCACTACAGGAGGCAGCTAGAATTGATTGTCAAGTAAAAAACTAACCTAAATGTCAACTCATAAACCGATTTATGGCATTGCAGAAACAATCTACAGTAAGTAAGGGAACTATCCATACGTTGCAAAATATGACTTATTTTGACAGTTGTGGTTTACTGTAGTGTTTATACTGGAGATATAACAGCCATGTGAGTACAGTGTATGGGCTCATTTTTATTAAATCCCAGAGGTGTCAGACCTATATTAAACAAAGTGACACACCCTTGTCATGAAGCAAGGTGTTTTTTTTGGACATGTGCCAAATCTTAGGGTTATCAGTTATATGCACTTTCTAGTCAAGCTTGTAGACCATACAGAATGAAATAATTTTATTATCAAAGCCAAAGCAAACACAGGCTAAAGCAAAAGTTATAACTGAAAATTACACAGAATTGTAGCAAAAATGAATACATTAGGGTTAAAGGAAAAATGTTTTGTTGAGTCAATGTTTAATTACCATATTAAAAGCTTTCATAAGATGGATCTTAACTTGACCAAAATATAAAGAAAAGCAAAACAAGATTTTTGCCATTTTCCTGGATGGACAAATAAAATGAAACACTATACCAACTGCAAACGTTTGCTCTAATTTATTGGATCCGTGTACACTTCAGGAAGTGCCACTTTCCTAATTCTACATAAATGTGGTGAAGAAACATTTTGACTTAATGCACTCTGCAGTGAAACTGAAAATGAAGAAGTGAAACCAGAAGAAATTTACACGACACAGCACAATTAACTAAACCACACTAAGTACAGCTACAAGTGTTCATAATGAAAATGACCTACACATATTTAAGAGTGCATACTGCATGAATCACAGGAAGCAGCTGAAACTGATTTCAATTAAAAGGACATTTACTAAAAACGCTACCTGTCATTTGTCACATGGAGATGACTGAAGGTAAGAAGAGGGTAAAAAACGGAAACAATTTGCCCACATTATTTTCTGAGTTCGTTTGAAAAAACTTGCCATGTTAGTTTTAATACAATAGCTACATTGACATGTTTTTGCCAAGTTTAATACAGAAATTTGAGGCTACTGCTACCCAGTGTTTTAACTCTTGGATGGAACATTGCTGTTTTACATTGGGATTCCCACTTGACTAAGCTTGGATTACCAACTCTAACAAATCTTATATTTTAAACAATGTTTCCATCTGGCACTAACATTTAACGTGTATCTGAGTACAAAAATACACATTAATGCTAGGAATAAATGCACAATGCATGTAATGCGACAGGAAGGTGATCGGACCAGACTAACGACATCCGGAGGCTGTCTAGATTTCAAGTAATCTCATCTCATTGGAGGTGTAAATGCAGGCTGTACAGTGCAATCAAATTCTTTACACAAGGGCATACCCACAACCCTCCATAATTACATCATTGTGGCTAGCCTAGAGGGCCCATGTGTGCCCCTTCATTTTTTTTTTTAAACTCTTCCGCTCATGTTGAGGTTCGTCTTTGTGTGACTTATTTTTTCCTTTGTTTCTTCGACCTCTTTGATCAGTAAACATAATGATGTTTGTTATTATTACAATCTAGGTCATTTTAAACAGCATTTATGTAGTTTGTAGTACTGTTAGATTAAATTTATAGGCTGTACACAAAATAAGTTGGTTAGCTTGGTTTGTTTAGCTACATTTGAAACCTTCACACTTTAACCACGTATACATGATCTCAGTCTTACTATCTATTATAATTTATTTATAATAACAACACAATTGTGTGTGAACAACTTTAAACTTTCCAATGTTTAGGTATGCACTTTAAAAAAAAGGACAATGGCAGCAGAACAGTTAGCACTTCATCTTCATCCAGGCTAGTAGTTGTGGCACTATTATCCAATGAATTTAACAGTTCAGTGGTATTCACGTAGTAACAGTACCTAATAGTGTTCATTCATAAAGGTATTTTATATAAATATAAATTAGTAATATAAAATTTCATTTAAAAAGCAATGGCATTGCTTTTTCTAGCCTAAGATTTGCTCATCATTCATGCCTTGAAAAACATTTTATTTTCTGCACAATGCATGCAAGTCTGAATTCTCTGATAAAACTGCAGCTGTTTCCTACATGATGAACATTGATATTTATAAAGGATGCCAAAACAGCTGCCCACTTGGCCTGACAGAAGGCAGGCCAAGTGAACAAGATGAATTAGATGAACAATATATATTGTGAGGTAGTTATAAATGCGTACTTATAACAACTTTTTTGCCATTGTTAGTGATAAATCTTTGGCATAATTCTAGATCAGACTGAATCAAGTGGATTTCTCCTCCTGTAAGAAATTCTCTTTACTATACAGCTTTGTGACAGCATGTTTCTGAAAACTTCAATGACACAAAGCTCATGTTGGCATGATTGAAAAAAAGAGAAAACAGATCGAAGAGGCATGGTTATTATCATATCCCTAAATCCTCTGGTTAAACTAAGACTAAAAGCTGGAATCTCGAACTAATAAAAGTCCAAGTGATGTTGTTGATGTGAAAAGACGAAGAAGGCAGGTCTGTACAGACATTAAATAAGACATAGCACAGTTTAAAAACACTGCATTTTTATGGATCCCAAACGTTTGACCTACTCTGGCTCTGGAGAGTCGGCGGACTTGACTATTCATACACAATAGACTGATCATGATGTGAAAGTCGGAACCATATAACTGTTGTTACGGAATCAAACCAGCAAAACCTAGCCTTCGTTAATTAGTTAGCAGGCCTCAACAAAGTCAGGTCATTTTCATTCACAGGAACAACGCATTTCACTGATCACCGCTGTGTATCAAGCACTAAAATTCAACAACAACGTTAACAATGCTTTTAAAATGTATTCCCTGTAATTCTGAAAATGTGTGTGACAATCTGTCGTGTGTGACAAACGCCAAGCTCACGGTAAAACTGCCATCTGGGACTGCGATGCCAGTTAGCTAGCTTAGCTCTACGGCAGAACCTTTGTTATTGTGTGAAGCGGGTCGACGACGAAAGCTAGCCACCTAATCTGCTAACGCTAATTTGTTGCTACACCTAGCATCCACTAATCTGACAGACACCATCATCCAGCGTTGTGCTTATTGTCTTCAATTATGAGTTTCAGAAAATAATAGCAGATAATACAAGCGAAGCGATAATTCGCCAAGTGGCTAACACAACAAGCGTTATGAGACCCAGCTAGCTCTTTAGCATTCTCCTACAATAAACCCATTGCATTTGGATCGAAGCTGGGTTAGCACCGCGTCAGCTGGTGCGGCTGATTAGCCGCTGCTAGCTAGGCAGTTAACTCAGTTTAGCTGTTAGCAACATCACAGCTACGAGGAAAATATATCGGGATGCCTGACATTCGCCCTCTTTATGACAATAATACATCTGAGTGAAGAGCTAAGCGTTTATGTGGGTCCTTGGAAAAGCAATTTTAACGTTAAATGACCTAACGTTATATCAGTTAGGCTGGATGTAATAGCAACAGCTAGCGTTAGGTAGCTGCTAGCTACTTGACAGTAGCGAGATGCCTGTACGCACTCACCAAGATGAGTAGCCCTGCTCCGCCATATCGCCGAAAACAGTTGGTTCTGCGACTGTGGCTAACACAGATTCAGGTCCCGGCAACAACCCGTTGGGACCTCGGCGAGGTTTTTCTGCTTTTCCTTCACAATCCGACGTCCTAGCAGTCACTTCTAGGTGATAACATGATGAAACATCCCGGCAGCAGCTAGTGATCACTAGCTGAATATCTTGCGATTGAAACGGGAATGATGGTTTGCTATCGTTAGGTGGACAAGACAAAGCACCCCGAGAAAAAATACACTGATGTTATTTTCGTAGGTTTTTGCTAATGTCCTGCCGTCACCCCAGCCGAGAAGGCTCGGTCTCCAACGATGCTACACCCACTGTAAATCCATAGTCCGCTCGATATATCCAGAATATATTCGGATATTCCTCAGGTCTGCAGCCCTGGCTGTTATGGAAGACGTTCAGCTTTGTTTTCTATGGCGAGGATCGCGGGGACGCGCACAGTCGCCCTGCCGTAGAGGTTTACAAGTAGGACGTGCACTGAAATGGCTTTTGCAATGGTTTCGCTTCAGCTGGCAGCATTGCAGCCTATCACACACACCTACAACTAAAGCCGGGGGCATCACATCGATGTAAAATGGAATTTATGGTTAGAAATGAACACGTGGAATTCAACATCCCAGTCCTTTGTTTTATTATAGCGGTATATTATTTGAATTACTGGCACCTTCAACGCGGACAATATTGTTATCATCAGCTACAAAAATGATTTTTAGTGACTACATTAAAAGTGAATACTAAGTAAGATAAACATATAAAATGATTATACATGACGTATTTTATATACAGTTTTGCAAAGGAAGACTTTGCTGTGTTGACCTCTGTCACAAACACAGTTTACAGACTTATCTGGACAATTTGCTGATAAAAATACGTAACAACGTTACTTAAGCTCCAGTATAAAGACACCGGCAATACAATAGACATAATATAGGCTAAAATACATGCAGGTATATAGTACAGGTATATGACAACAATACTTACAGAATCACACAATATAAAACGTTATGGTATGTTACAATAAGTCAGTCAATTAAAGATAATACAAAATACAATAGGTCCAACATTTCTTTATATTCTGATTAAATAAGTGTTGTGGCGCCCCTTTAGGTTAATAAGTGTAATTACCACAATGGTTGCTGTTGCTGCATTCTGTTTCATTCTACTTTGATCAGCTGTGCCAGAGACACTGTGTGTAGAAATACGTCATCAGATATTGTGATTTCCAACTTAGGCCAACTGGAATTAAACTCTACCAGCATCCTAAGGCTACTACACCCTGAACCAAATGACATATCATTTTTATTAGCACTAGCAGCAAGGCTTCAGGTATGGTGGTGTCAGTCCGTTGGTTTGGTTTAGACTGAAATATAGCAATAATAGTTCAATGAATTTCCAAACCTATTACTGCCTCACAGTGTTGTTAGTGTTGCTGTAGAGGCTTTGTCTTTTTCTGTTCAAAGGGTATTATCAGTAGACAAACAGCAAAACTGAAGGACCACGGCACATTACAATAACTGTTTGGACATTTTGGAGAAAAACCAAAGTGTTCACAAAAACAAACAAGTTGCTGAAAAATGAAGTGGACCGAATTAAATTAGGATGCAGTATCAAACAATATGCAGGATAGCATTTAAGGGATATATCATCTAAATTCTCTTTTGTTTCAGTGCCAGTTCTGTTTAGTGTTGCACATTCATAAGCTACTAACAGTACTTAGGTGTGTTGAGTATAATGTTAAAAAGAAGCCTCACAGTTGATTCAAGTGACCTGTGCTTGACAGTAGTGGAGTGTGAGCCTGTAATTCGCTGGTGTTGAGAATGTGTTGCTCAGAATGACACAGCAAATGCTTCAAAGGCCATTAAACTACTGTAAAAAAAAAAAAAAGCAGAGTAAACTATGTCAGGACATGACCTGACAATACATTTGTGACAGCATCGACAAAACTGTTGCATGAAACACAAGGTACTATTAGGTCTGCAAATTTTAAAAGCTGGTTACACATTGGATTATCAAATTAAATATTTTCGAGTCTCACATTCAAATCTAGGTATTAAAAGAAGTAGTAGAAGAAGGAGTAAGAGTAACTGTAAGCATACAAACTAATATATTTTTAACAGCAACAACACAAAAAGACTCTTGTTTGGACCCATCTGAATGTTATTTTACATACTGTAAGCGGCTGATTTTGTGAAATAGATATTTGTTTAATACCTCTTGTGGGCAGTATACAGTGTTTTCTTTCATCCCACCATCTCCCCTGTTCATTATGTGTATAGGTCTGAGGTAAGTTCCCCACAATAATGTAAGTCCACTGGAATAAATAATTGTACTTGACATGTGTAAATTGTCCAAGAGCTTAGCTGATGCCAGACAGTCCTGTAGATAAAGATGGAATTAGGGTTTAGAAAGGGGTCAATGGGATTCCCTCTAGCCAAAGAGTGTGGGGATTTACCAAAGTCTGCCAAGAGCTTCTTTTCTTCCTGATTATTGACAATCTGTTCTGAGCAACAGAGCCTCATATTCATAAGATACAGTGAACACCATTAACCATAAGCCTGATTAATTCATTTAATGTAATTTAAAGTGCAACATCCATCAACCAGCACATATTGACTTTGAGGTACAAACTAGTGCTGCTAGAGGTTTATTAGAGACAGTTTAGATTTCCACTACATAGAAGAGAAAAGGCTAGCCTGTACTTTTGGTGTATTCTGTTTTAGTTGTTTATCATTAAGTTTTTACGATAGTTGGAGAGAAAGCTTTTACATTTGCATTTAGTCACTCAGCAGATGCTTTTATCCAAAGTGACTTTCAATTAAGGTACAAAGCAAGCAACAAATCTCAGTCACACAGAAACAACATTTTAAGAGAAGTGCCGTGAGAAGAAATGTTTACTTCATCAGACATAATAGGTAGATAGTATTTTGAAGTGCTTAGCAAGTCGTGGAATATTGGGAGTAAGTCTGCTGAGCAGAGTTAGAATGAAAGATGGCTGGTTCCACCATCATGGGACCACTGAACTGAAAAGCATTGCTTGGAATGCTCTTCTGTGTGGTGCAGGAAACACCAGATGCTGTTTGTTGAATTGTAGACCTGGATTAGGGTGCTCAGGTAGGATGGTGCTGTTAAGTTGACTGCTTTGCAGGCGAGTGTCGGAGATCTGAATCTGGCGCGGGCAGCCACTGGAAGCAAGTGCAGAGTTATCAACAGTGATGTGACATTTTTATTTTTTGGTTCATAAATGAGATGCGCTGCTACATTTTGGATCACCTGGAAAGGCTTAATTGCACGAGATTGCAGCCCTGTAAGTAGGGCGTTGCAGCTTAGTTGGTCACTGGGTCAGTGATCATCAGTGAGATTCCCAGCAGATTTTGTGGGTACAGTCACTGAGGATCCCAAGTCGATGCTGATGCTGTGCTGTATGGAAGGTCTGACTGGAAAGATCAGAAGTTCTGTCTTAGTGTGGCTAAGAGCTGCTTCAGAGAGACAGTAGAGTCATCCAGAGCAAAGGAATTTGCCTGTCATCAGCATAGCAATGGTAGGAAAACACATGTGAATGGATGATGGATCCTAGGGACAATGAGAGTTGGATACTTGTCCCGCATAAGACACCTTGAAGGTTCAAGCACATCTCACAGATGTCAAATTGACAACCAGGGATATTTGAGGCCAAGGTAACACCTTTAACTCTTTGTCATGTTCCTCAAACCATTCCTGAACATTTCTTTGCACTGTGGCAGGGGGGTCATTGCTATTAGGGAACACTGTTGCCATGAAGGGGTGTACTTGGTCTGCAACAGTGTTTAGATAGCTGTGCATCCACCTTACATCCACACACAACAATGAGCCTCGTTACCCTGTTGGCGGTTCACTTCTTGTCCTTTCTTGGACCACATTAGGTAGATACTGATGTTTCACTAATGTAGGTTTGTGAGAAAAAATAAAAATATATGTAATTTATAGAAATCAAATCATTTTGTAGTAAATCTTTTTTTATTCTTAGCTCAAAAACGTTTTGAAACAGAAAACAGTATAGTACATAGGCATGTCCACTAGATGTCAGCATTCACTTTAAGAAAAGTGGACAAAGTTATTCACAGCATGACAGAACAAAGCCAGTGATGAAAAGGTAAAGAGTTGTACAAAAAGAATATAAATTCATTGAAAACCTACCACTTTGAGACATTTGCTCAATTGGTCATATTACCATTTTCATCTTAAACAGTTTTATGCATAACTATTTGGTGCAATAATTGAGTCAGGCACCTTGCATTCTTTTACAAAAACAACACTCTATAAAGTAAAATAGTGATGGCAGTAATATCATCAGCAAAAAAGTTGATGAATGGAGGCCTCAAATCTGATTTGCACATGTGCTACACAGACTGGCCCTGCTAAATGCTTCATTTCTCTAGCTGATTTAAAGCACCTGATTACACTTCTGGACTGATTAAATGGAGAGACGGAGAGAATGAGTACACTGTCAGTATTGTTGTAGCTCTGCTGTGAGCTCCAATCACCAGGTTGTGAGAAGGAAAAACCTTTAATGTATCATTTCTGTTTCTATTTCATTTCTACAAGGCTGTGTGTCCTGTTTAGAATCTGCATACTGATGTGTGCATCAAGACACTGAAAGAACACGGTGATAAATTCACTGGTAATTCCATAATTTTAGTTTTATCTTATTATTCTTGCACATCATAGCACTGAGTGTGCTACTGCTTCATGCCAAGTCAGTAAATGCTTTTCTTTCTGATTCTTTTTCGTTTTTTTTTTTTTTTCTTTACAAAGGTTGCCCTCTTCAAACACTAACCTGAAGTGAAAGCAGCAGGTTTTAGTTATTCCATTGCAATGAACATTCAAAGGGTAGGGTGCTCAAACTAAAATGTGGGCATAAATCAGGAATGATTTTGGCACAGTTCTGTTTGTGTATTTGTTCCTGACTTTGTTAGATGCTCAATACAAAGCTGACCTTTAAAGAAGGCTAATTTTCCTGCATGATGCATTGTAATACACGGTCACCAGGTGTTTTGTGACATGCCTCCCACTCAGATAGGTATTATTCCTGGCCATGCTTCACAACAACAAAATACCCGTGATACAGATTCCATGCTCTCTGTCAAGAACATTACAGAAAAGAGCAGAAGTGACTTTCACATCTATGCATTGTGCACTGTTCTCAGTCACATTGCCTGCTGATCTCTGTTCCCACAGCAAGTTCACTCCACCCGGAAAAGACTATCCAACAGCAAAGTCAAGGTGCAAGTTAAGTTTAATAAAAGGGAGACTGTTGCTGTCAGAGTCTGTATCTGGCAGCTTAGACAGGAACTCTGCAACCTCCCTTTCCTCTTCCTCTCAAGCAGAGTCAGGGGGTGAACGCCTGTTTGAAGCTCTCCCCTTGGGCTCCAGGGTTCTGTGGGATCCGGGTGTGCTGACACTGTTAGCACGCCTGATATGAGAGCCTGATCAAAGCTGGCTCATTCTGCCTGACCGATTTCTACAGGATTAGGGATTAGGGAGACAGGAAGCTGGGAGAGGCAGAGAGACAATCTGGGAGAGACAAAAAGGGATAGTTAGGGCTATGGAGAATGATAGGGATGGAAAAATGCTGAAGGTAAGACAGAAGAGTCATAAGGCACTGGCAGAGAACTTGGGAAATCTTGGGAAAGAAAAGAGAGAAAACAAGGGGATGTCAGTGCAGTGATTTACAAATCAAACAAATCAGTCCACTAATAAGTAGAACAAGTTCATTAAAAAGAACATGTTTTAAAAGGGCTTGCAGCTCTAGCTTCCCCAGCTGGATCTTGTGGGAGCGGTTACCAACCAAGTTCCCTCAGAGGACTGGGCTGTGCTCCAGTTCATGTAGCGTTAAGCCTGATGTTTAGCTGGGAGACTATCCCTGCTGTGCTTTAGTAGTGAAATCTTGGAAATCAATTTTTAAACTAACAGGCTGCAACTAACCAGTGTCGAGCTGCCTAATGGGAGTCGATTCTTTGTTCTTTATTTGGTGAAGGCTTGCTGCTGCAGTTTTGCAAACATGAAAGGGAATCTGATAGGAATGATAGTAGTATAAATGTAAGAAGATGAAGGCATGGATAATGCTCACTGAATGTTAAAACGTATGTTTTTAACTCAAAATAAAGATTGAAATTAAAGGTGAAGTCCAAATGATTATGTGAGTATGTTACGTAATGCTGCAAGGTTTCCAGGAGTGTCTCAGTTTTGAGGATAGCTGTTTAAAAAGCTTCTAGTCATGTAAAGTCATTCTATATTATAATATGATATAATGATATAATAGTAATTAAAATATGTCAAAACACACATGAAGTTAATGTTTGCATCACATCTGGAAGTTTGGCACATCAGTGACATGGCCTGGAACGTCAATAAGAGCAACTGAAGTGAAGTGAAAGCACTAAAGTAGTTTAAATGGGACATCTTGTGTGAACAGTCACTTTCTGTACGTGTTGTCTTCTGTGTACTGTAAAGGCTTTTAAAGTTGCAAATACATTTGAACTTGATTGATGGAGACAGATAAATCCCAGAAAGGAGGCTTTGTGGCTTTGGTGGCAGGTATCAGTTTTGTGCACCTGACTTATGGTGCGTTATTATACTGGTGTTTGTGGTTTCTGTTACTCACTTTTGAGAAGTTCCCTGACACTAAGAGAAAATACTTTTTCTGCAGTATAAAATGGCAGCTAAACAGGAAGTGACTCAGTGATATGACTGAGCTGCTGTTTAGGGTAATCAGTGATATACTTTATGTTGAATAGGGACAAAGAGTGAGGGAGAAAGTGACAAGGAGAAAGAATGAGGTCAGCACACCACCTGCTTGTGAGACTGGATTAAAACAGCCAGATGAAAGGTCAGGGAGTGGCAGAGTTTCTCACCCACACCAGATGTGCACTTGTGCTGGCCTATAGCTGATTAATTATCTCACAGTTCATGACACCAGGGTTAGTGTCCAGGCAATTGCATTACACTACACACCCTGAGCAACCTGATCTTGTTTTTTTTCCCCCCTGCTAGCCAGTGTATGTTTGTGTGTGTCTGTGTGTGTTAGGAGGAAGGGAGGAGTCTTTTTACACATTGGTGGCATCCATGATGACAAAGCAATAATTCTGATGCTCAGGCGCTGCCATCATTACGCTCCTCTCTGTTCGTGCTTGTGTTCTGTTTAGCTGCTGTCATGCAAAACGTATTATTTATTTTTTGCCGCTGTCGTTGTCCCCATTGATTAGCAATAGGTGGAAGAAACGATATGAAACGAAGCAACCTTTCACACCCCGTTGCATGCTGCCTCATTTGCCCAAGTCTCTATCAATTCTTGGTTATAGCCAATAGCAATAAAGGAAGAGGTCCCACTGTCACAGAAACAGTTGGCACGGAAACAGCACATTACACCATCGTCCAATCCCCCTCCCATTCCTTTGTCGTCATTTCTCCCCTCCCTTCCTCTTCTCTTCTCTCTGGTCCCCTCCTCCTCCTCTCTCTCTCTCTCCCTATCTTGTATGTTTTTTTTTCTGTCATCAATGAAATCACAACCAATCCTGCTGCTGACCTGTCAGCAAGCACAGAAAACCTCACAAAAACCACAGATCCACACTGTATCACCTCCGTTCTAGCCAGCAGGGCTCAGATTCCTTAACGGTTAATGTATATTTTATTGTTAGAGCATGAAATAAAGATACTGGATCTACCCCGTCAAAGCCTGTTTTCTCTCCCTCTCCCTCAGTTACTCTCATGTTTTAATCCTGACCATTTCCCCCTCCTCTCTCTATCCCTGCTGACTCCTCCCTCCATTTCTGTCCTGCACTCCCTCTCTCTGCCTCTCTGCCTCTGACACACTCAAACACACGCACACATATATACACGCCCTCCACCCCCATCGCTGCAGTGTCTCAACTGCCTTGGAGCAAACACAAGAGGATATAGGACACAGACGTTAATAAAACAGAGAAAGAGGGGTGCTGAATAACAGAGGGAGAGATATGTGTGTGTGAGTGTGTGTGTGTGTGTGTGTGAGAGAGAGAGAGAGACTCTGTGAACATGGGGAAGATTTGAAGATGAAGCAGCAGGACTAAGGGTGGATTTCATATAGCCTTTCTCTCCCTGCATGGGCTTGTCTGCAGTATCTCTTGTAAATGGATGCTGGCTTGTGAACACGGTAAGCCTGACTACACTCACAGCTTTTTAATTTTAATTTTTAAATCACTGTGTAACTGGCCTGTTTTAAGCACACAGGAGGAACAAGATTCAGTTAGATTATAGCCATTGTGTGGAGGACAAGTGTGTTTTCATGATAAAATGGGGAAGGTGATGTTGGTAGATGGTACCAAGGCAGGCAGTCTGTCCGGTCCCCTCCTCCACCCTGCTAGCTCAGTGTCAACGGACGCAGCTATCTTATGCTTGCAATTTGACTCATCATCTCCCCAGAGCATCCTCAATTCAATTCGTATAGAATGGCAACTGCTTAGTTTGTGTAATTACTGTATGTAGGACAAGAGGAGGATGCATCAAAGACATCTGTGTACGAGTATGCGTGTGTGTGCTTGCATGCATGTATGCCTCTAAGCTCTGTTCAGGCCATAAGCTATGAAATAGAATGGAAATAGAAAGAGGGGAAATGAGAGACAAAGCATCACACACACACACACAATCAGGTGATCAGTGCTAACAGCTGGCTGTACGACACATTGAATAAGAATGTGCAGTGGGAGGTGTACAAATCCTGCGGGGTCTGGTTCTGCGGGCACTGGGAGAAGCGGGCAAACTGTGGCCCAACAGCAGCACAGGAACACTGTGAGATTTGCCACTGGAGCTTGCTATCTGGTGATGTGCAGGGCAGTATTTAGATTGACACTGATTAATAATCTGCAGCTGGGATTTATTTGGTTCATTTGTGCCTAGCTGTGTGTTTATGAACGGAAACCTTAGTGGTGAAGGAGGAAAATGGGAGAGAGTGGAGAGTGTTCACCAGGCAAAACAGGACGATTTGTGACATTTTCAGTCTTAACGGTATTTTTAACAAAGCATTACTGTATGTTGGTGTTGGGCATGAGCATGTGCATTTATGTGCACTGTGTGTGTGTTTGTGTTACATGCTTGAGAGAGAAAGAGACAGAAGCAATGCAGGGAGGGGTCGAGGGGCTGGGTGGGGGTACGTGGGGGGCAGAGGGGCGGAGGTTGATGCAGTAGAGAGCAAGAGAGAGAGAAGGATGGAAGGAGATTTGGAGCAGATTGGATGAAAAAGTGATCATTTTGTGGCGGTTGAACAAAAGCACTTTTATGAGCACGTTACACACACACAAAAAAAAAAAAAAAATGCTGGCTGTGTCTGTGACAGCTGCTCACGCCGAGGCCCTCAGACATCTGTGAATCAATGCAAAGATGGTGGATAAATTCCACCATGTTTTTATCTCTCAAGCAGCGCTGATACCACAGTGGATCAGGAATATTAGATTGATCCTGTTGCTGGACCCTCTGTCATGTTGCTTGATTAGAGGTTTGTAAGAAAAAGCAATAAGTGGATCAGAATATTGATCGCTGTCATAGTGTAATGCTGACAGATTGGGACAAGCCTTTATGGGTGGCTGCGAGTTGAATTTACTCTTGTTTTTGTGCCATGCCAGCTGTATTTTTTAAGCATGAGACTCACCACTAGCGAAAATGCATTAACTATCGTGTTTTAAATAAATACATTAAATTAATTTGTATCTCTTACTGTAACACAAAAATTTCATGGTGTTAGAACTGGAAAAAAATAAAAAAACGTTACTTTGCTTAATGCTCGGGGTGAGTTTTTGAGTTCTTCACGATTCAATCTCAGAAGAAGATGTATGACCAGTTGCTGCTGTATCAGTTATTGAGAGATAAAAACTAAAAACTCTGCGTGCTGTAATATCACGACCTGAATCAGAAACACAGACACGTCAATAAATGTTTTACATGCAAACAGCAGTTTGCAACCACAACTGCCAATGCCCCTCACGCACAATTCAGACCGTCTTTGATGAATATTTCTTTCAGTCCTGATTTTCGTCTTCTCTCAATATCAACTACTACAGGATCATTTAGTGGTTGGTAACTTTCAGGCGACAACAAACCAAGGACACTTCTACTGTGACAAAAGCTGCACTAACATCTGATTCATTGTTTCATTTGATTTATATATATAAAAAAACAATATACAAAAATACGTCAGAGGCCATGAATGGCATTACCTTTAAAATGATGAATGGTGTGGTACAGTGTGAAATACGTATAAAGGCTAATCACATGCTGACTTAATGGGCCTTCACTAAATTTCACATACAAACACACATACTGAAATATGTAAAATATGGAAGAAAACAACCGCCTTGAATTTGATTAAGTGATTCTGTTAAGCCAAACAACTTCAACTGCAAAGTACGCAAACTTTAA
This sequence comes from Anabas testudineus, assembly GCF_900324465.2. Taxonomy (NCBI): domain Eukaryota; kingdom Metazoa; phylum Chordata; class Actinopteri; order Anabantiformes; family Anabantidae; genus Anabas; species Anabas testudineus. The sequence goes on from NC_046630.1 coordinate 11,894,390, forward strand.
TTCTTAAATAAGCTGAACACACATCACATTAAGTCTCGTCCGGTTCCCACAGTTAATGTTTTCTTCTCTTTTTGCTGAATTAGTATGTTCTAGCTCAAGTAACATTTATGCTTATAAAAAGAAGCGCAGTGACAAAACCTATGCTGAGTCGACCTCCTTCCACCTCTTTTGTTACTGCTACATCGTCTGGTTGAGACAAACTAGGTTTTAAATTGACAGTGGCAGTTGGGGTAACAGCGCTTGCATCAAGAAGGCCAGTGTCACTGTCCGATACACTTTTAGTCATCTTTAACCTTGTTGGTGAGCACACTGCCGACTTGAACAATTAAAGTCAGCTCTATTACACTGAAGTACCATGGGAGCTGAATGTAGTCCCCTCGGCAGTCTACTTAATAAAATGATTAATCTAAGATGTCATTTATTTCCTGGAGGTGAAGCAGCAGAATTATCACACAAGTCTTTTCCTTTAGTGGACGTGATAATTACATGAAAATGTATCTTTAATATCATGCAGAAGCCATGAAATATCTTCTAAAAAAACAAAGAAGAAGTATGAGACCCTAAAATCCATGTCTGTCACTTGCTTTGTCACTCGGTACGTTCAGACAGGGCATTGCTCAGATTCAGCTGGCTCAGCACTTGTGTTTGTTTTGAGTCTTTCATCCAAACCAGGTACTGGGACAAAGTGTCATCTTCACACAAACGCCTGCCTTTGGCAGCCATTTCCCTTTTTGGTGCTGATGTACACTGATAAATTACTTAACAGCAAGGCATCATTGAGGAAGTCTCTCAGTGTATTGAACAAAATCTAAGGGCGGAGCTGTGTGAATGAGTGAGGATTAAGTTATCTCTTGGTGATACATAAACCAACATCACCGCAGTCCATCTGTCTCGTTCTCTTTGCCTCCTTTCTAATCTTTGCTGGTAGTCACATACAGGGGCCTGTCTGTTTTCCTGAGGCCAGCGAGTGAGAGGTCCTTACTTGCAGCACTCAAATCTGAGAGGGCAGAGCAAAGGGGACCAACAGAGCAACTTTGTGTTCCACTGCGCACACACAACAGTGGTCATATGACAACAAGGAGGTGGTGGACAGGGAGGGGCGATGATGGGGGAGTGCTATGGCCTGCTACCCACTGGTGAGAGATGTTGATTTGTACTGAAAGAAATGTGTGTGTGTATGCAAGCGTAGATCCACATATAGTACATTATATTGCATTCAGGCTTTCTGGAAAATGGCCAAAGTAAAGTTTGTAGCAGAACAGTTGGCTTGTTTCAATGAGGGTGTGCTTTTCTAAGAAAAGACCTGTAAGTGGAGTGAAGTTGCTGCTGAATGTCACGAACCTCTACAGTCCACCGGCTTCCCTCCTTTCTACTTCTACCATCAACCTTATGCTGCCATCTTTATCTGCTGGGCATTACAGCAAGAATTGATTTAATTTGACTAGTTTTTGGGAGATTATTTTAAACATTTTCTCTAAGTCTGTGCAGGGTCTAGTCTTTATTATTAAATGTCACGTATTACTAAGCATATAGAATCTAAACTTCTAGCGCTGAGCACGAGGGTTGTACTTGATCAGCACGCTGTTGCATCTGCTGCAGCTTTGGGGTTTTTCTGTTCCAGTTATCAAATCTTCAACTGCAGATAATGTCTATGGGTTGTACAAGCCTAAATGCATGTGCTACCCACAATTTCCTTCTGTTGCACAGAGCGTTTACATTATCTGTCTTGACCCAAATGAGCATTATGGCGTAGTGAGTGTCTGAATAAAGATAAAGATTGGTTTCCATTGTTGTGCTCTGCATTATATACACACTACATTGAGAGAAATTCTTCCATTAAATGTACACATCAGCAGCACAGATAAAACAGACAATTTCCTGAGTGCACACACGTGCGCATGAGACTCTAGTGGCCACCTTGTGCCATCTTATCCCTTCACATCAGACAGCCTTTCTCATAGCTCAGCCTGTGCACAAACATGCCATTGTCATCACTGGCTGGCCTTGTGACTCAGTGTGACCCACTGGAGTGGAGAAGGGGGAACACAGCCACTTAGATCAGGAACGTTAAATAGAGCATTATCACGAAAAAGCATCTAGCATACAGAAGCCTCCCCCCTCCCCCCGCCCTGTCTCCACCCTGTACACAGCTCACTGTTTTGGGGGAGCAGAAAGGAGAACAGTGCCCATCGTTGTTTTCCATTAAGAATGAGTAGTGCCCTCACATGTGGACAGTATACAGGCATCTTTCTCTGAAGTCGGCATTCAAGACAACATGTCAGAAAGCGAAATGAACAAACTATCTTATACATAGAGATTCAGTTTACTAGCATATATTAGATTTAGCAACTTACAGATGGTGAATAGGTTGATTCATGTAAATTACTGTAAAAAGCAATTACTGTATGATATGCTTTCATGCATATTATAGACGCCCTAAGCTAAGAGAGCTTTCAGTTGAAAATAATGTTTGATTGTAATATTGTAATTTTGTTTCTAGGGAACACAAAAAATTTCCAAATTAAATTGTTATTACTAATAAGTTATAGTTATAAATCCACCAGACACGGAGAAACATTAGCATTCATTGTGTTTCTCCCATTTCAAAACATCTTTATAATCATTTATAGCCAAAACAATTCACTTAAAAGAGGCTTGAAATATTTGTGAAGCTGCTGAGAAGAATGACAGTTCAAATTCAACAAACCTACATTTTACTGCGTGATTCACCTCTAAAATATGAATACAGGTTTAAAATGATACAAAATGCAACCTAGGATAGCATTAGCATGAGGATTGACATTATTCCACTTTGCACTGCACTGCCCTCCCTCACTGCCCTCCAACATGCTATGCCCAGCGCTTCAGGTAGTCATCGTTATGAGACTGCAATAAATAAGAATGCTCCCAAACTCTCTATTAGACATAAATGAAACTCTCTGACTAGTTAGAGGTGCAAGCCTGAAAATCATTTAGAAGCAAATATCTTTGCACTGCACAAAAGTTGCATACTGTCTCAGCATCTACTATTAAGGTACACAGAACAGTTGTAAATGTAACCACATATATGAGTTGAATTTGTGGCAAGACTGCTAGGCAAAGCATTAGAAAAAAATCACACGCTATGAGTTTGAAGCAAAGGTGCTCTCTGTATTTAGAGGCTACAGGCACCTCCTTCCATGAGTGCTCTTGCAGAGAAATCCCAAACACACAATGCTGAAGATCACCTTGCCTGCGACCTATATGATTCTGACGTAGGATGGTGCGACCACAAACCTCTGACTCATCACACAGAGAACCATGCCTTCTAGGTTAGGGTATCTCATTTAATTTGCACTGAGACGTGCATTTTGGTTGTTATGTTATTTTATTTTTCAGCAGAATCCCATGATACAGTGCTATCCACCGTGTGAGCAACTGACATTGGGGTGACATTGATCTATCATTCTGCAGCAAAGCATGAAATTGACTTTCTGATTTTTGTCCCAATTTCCAACAACGTTTGTGCTGCAGCTAACCAGCCTGTTGCAGTGTAGAGCCCTGCAGATCAGACCACTTACAACTGCCAGCTGCACTGTGTGCTTTGGCAAATCAGAAATTGCTTCATAAACACGATCTGCTTTGTAGAGCTGGACTTATGTGTTGAATTTACTGCTTCACTTTACATACTCAATACTGATTACAGTAAAGAGCCATTTGTCAAATCAAGTCAATCTCAGTTTCTGTCTATGGCCTGTGGAAAAGGAACAAAACACCCACTCTGTTTGCTACTACCGCTAATCAGTTCAAAATGCCATTACCTGAGTCTGGTTTCTATGACATACAGGCATACAGTAAATAGTGGGTGATACAAATATTGTCAGGCACACAATAGATCGATCATTTGTGGTTTAGGATGGCAAAAGGATTTTGAAAGGTTACGATGATAATCAATCAAGTAGCCAGTTCTTATCTTCTTCAAGATTCCTATCGTGTACAGTATCAACTGCTGGATGCAAGAATTCCTGGAAACCTCGCCACAGCGCCAACGTGTCCATTGTGCTTTTACAGTAGCTCTGGCAGAACTGATTTAATATTAAGATTCCTCTCGGCCATATTGTGATTCAGGACACCTAAACAGAAAGCAATTGGGATAAATTAGTTCACACAAAACAAGTGATTAAATAGCACTTTCATAAGACAAATTAGGATTGGGTTATATAATTGCTTGTATTGCTCCCAGGTGATTTGTTAGTGGTGCTGTCTGTAACGTATCTATTATGTATTAGTTCAATATCTTTCAGATTGCTTTGGATATAAATGTAAGATGCAGCAGCAGTAGTAGTAGTAGCTAAAAGTGAGTTTGAGCTTTAATGACTTAATTTGAGTCATGGGCAGCCCATCAGCCACAAAGATTGAAGCCTCATGTCTTCAATCAAAACCAGACTTTTTGCTTCTTTAAATGCTAAAAAGCAGATTTCCTTGTCGTTGATCTATTTACATTCATTCTGGATGTTAATGGCTCCATCTAAAGTCTATTTTATGACAGATGTCTTGTTGTTTTAACTTAAACAATAAGTAGAATTAACTGCAGGTGAATCGAATGTTGGTTCCATTTATTGTTTGAGTAACGCGTCACAGAGCAAGAAACAATGCTTTTGCGAAACGAAAACTGGAAGTCATGGGAATGGTCACTATAAGGTGTGTTATATAAAAAAGGAAGGAGCTGCTAAAACATGTCTGCCACAGACCAAAC